>NC_080696.1:28929805-30179805 GCF_030445035.2 Dasypus novemcinctus | reverse complement strand
AAAGAAACCCTCCCAGACCCTTTTCTATGAAGTCACTCAGAAATTTCAGTGTCCAAATAGAACCCATACGATCTGCAGCCACAGGATTTCTTCTAGCCCTATTTAAAGACATTTCATTTGTGCCATTGGATAAAGGATGCCATTTTAGCAAAGGACATCATGCCACCCAATCTCTAGAGTGTGCTTCCCCTTAGTGCACCTACCCTGGTCTAGGAACTGCAGTGTTTCATTCTTCTGTCCTGCCCAACATAGAAAAGAGCCCTGGGAATTAGGTGGATTCAGACCCCTCTGCCTGCTCTCCCCATTGTGTTGATAAACTTGAACTTGGCCACTCTCCCTTAAGGCAATGCAGAAAAGGAAAACCTCACTTGCTGAACATCTCACTTGGCGCTAGAGGCCTTGCGTAGATGCTCTACATCTAATCCTCACAGGCACCCTGTGAAGTTGGCACTAGTAGCCTTTATTTTAGAGGAGGGAACTAAGTCTCAGAGAGGTCAAACGACCTCCCCAAGGTCACACAGACCCAGTTTCAAATAAGGCTGTGGAGCTCTAAAGTTTTTGCTCTATTTTCCCACACAAGTTCATTTCCTAGCATGAATAAGCTGTATGTACATATCCATTCCCTGGCACTCTTTTCTGCAGTCTTCCCAGGCCCGAGTGAGGCTCTTATGCACATGCACGCACACACCAAGTCATTAGCATCTATCTTTAATTTATTGTACCAGAGGAGAAGGGAACGACACAGGCCTATTCAGGACTAAGCAAATTCCAAGTAAATCTTTAAGAAGCACACAAATTTACCCTAAAACAATCTGTACATATCAAAATATCAAGAGAGACCTGGGGGCTGCAAATGAAGATGTGTGCTCAGTAGCATTTGATGCAAAATATCCAAACTCAAGTTTTCCTCTCCCATCCAGCTCAGGCTCCCAGACCCACAAACCAAACCATAGTGCCTAGGGATGAGAACAAGCAAGCTAGAGAGGGCAAGAGGGAGAGATCTGTGATTGAAGCCAAAGCCCTGGGAGGTCTCCTGCCTCTGATTCTGGGTTATTTGAGTCAAGGGAGTTCATTTGGCCTTAAGCACTTAATCATTTCATTTCTCTTTCTGGTTTTATTTTGAGACATTAAGAGGAAAGAAGCATCACGGGGGTTGAAGAGAGTCTTTTTCTCTGACTAGCTGTTGTTTCTGGATTCCCTTACTCAATGCCCAGTGCATATGTTAGGCCAGATGGCTTGGACTCTTGGAGGCTGATTCAACTGCTCAAGAACATGGTTGCTTTTAACCTCATCAGCTCGACTGTTTCAGTTCATCCTGGGGTAGGAGTGTGATACTGATCAGTTTAATTAGTTTAATGAGTGCTGAGGGAACTGGTCCAGATTTTGAGATTGTTGCACAGAACAAATTGATTTGCCTCACTCCCTCCTTGATCATTTCAGCATTCAAAAAGAGGACAGCTCTCAATTAACCATTTGGGAAAGGGGTTTTCACCCCCCTTATCTTCTGAGAGCAGTTGGGTGCTGTCTAGAGTACCAAAACAGATTGGAATCTGGGAACAAAGGTCTTCTAGAGATGTGTGTCTAAACAATGAGAATTCAAAGTACTCCTTCTGAACACTTAACTCCGTAAGACAGAGTGCCTGCTCCAAGAAAGGGCAGTGTTTGAGCATTTGTCCTCAAGTGTAAGAGTAGAGTGCACGAGGAGATCCTGTGAGGTTTGGGAATGAAATATTAGGATTTCTATGTGTGCTTTATGATACGTGTATATAATATATTAATTAAGATGTCTGCACTGGGGAGGTATGTTCATTTTTCTTCTGGGGGCATTTTGATCAGTAAAGTTTGGAGATCATAAATTTAGAGGTACTCTAAGAACAAGTCAGTCTAGATGCCAGGAATCAGGGTCTCATGTGAATGGTGGGTGAGGGGGCTGTGGGTGGTGGTACTTTTAGAGGTCTAGGGGTCTGAGTCAAGCATCCTACCTTATCACTGACCCCAGACCAATACTATATGCCCAGGCAGAAGAGAGATATGTTGTGTGTGGATATTTTGTAGACAATGCTGGATTGAGCATGGGGACGGGATATAGACAGGAGAATAAAGGAAAGTACTCCATCTGGGAAGGTGTCAGGGTCAACTACTGGCTCAGCTCCATGATGGGAGAAGTCACACATCAAAAATCTCCCCAGAGTAGGCATTGGGGTCTTCCTGGGACCGGGTCACCACCTTGAACTGACGCCGGAGAAAACCACCATAGCGCTTCTGATTGTTCCACTTGAGCTTGGGGCGGATGCGCCGCAAGAAGCCCCCATAGCGTTTGTACAGGTCCTCGTGGGACGCACCATCCCCCTCTCCCTCCCCTCCCACCTCTGAGCTCCTCTTGGGGTGTTTGCGCAAAAAACCCCCATAGCGTTTGACCTGTTCTTTGGGGTTCTCCTCATTGGGACCAAGTGCTCCGGCCTCCATGGCACCGTCATCTGGCTGGGCATCCTCCAGCAGCTCAGACTCCTCTCCCTCCCCAAACCTGCCTGGGAGACCCCTGAGCTTCTCCTCCAGGCTCTCACGCAGAGCATTTTCCCCTGTCATGGTTTTGGGAAGGAGGAATTTGTGTTTCTCCAGCTTCTCAAGGAAGGGCCCAGAATGCTTGGCCAGCTCCCTGTAGGGATCTTCCAAAACCGCTTTGCTTTCCAAGTCTCCCTTGCCATTGAACCCGAGGGCGAAAAGAGTCAGGAAGCCCTGGCATCTTTCCCACTCTTCAGAAGGCAGCAGGGCAGCCTGGCATTCCAGGGAACAAATCTGCAAAAGATCCAACAAAATGACAGTGAAAATGTCACACCCAGCAAACTATACCCCTGCCCCAGAGAGACTGCTCTCCAATGTCTGAGAATATAAAATTTAGCTGCCATTGCTAACCACTGGGCTATCCACTTCAGTGCTCCCACTGGTGCCTATGTGGAAGATGAAGAAAGAGGCCTGAAGATGAAAGAGGTTTCCCAAGGGCACAGGGTTACAGGTGGCAATGCCAGGATTGGAAGTAAGATATTTCCATAGTGCTCTGCTGGATGTACCCATCTCCTTATTTCTGTCTCTCAGAAGGAATGATTGGCTCTCCTAATCTTTCCCAGGTGTAAAGGATGCTGCAAACATTTTATAGAAAGAGCATCAATGTGAAATGATAGAAAGAACATGTAAGAGGACATATGAGTGTTCATCCAACCTGGGAAGATAATAGTATCTATCTCATAAGAGGGATGGGAGATTTCAATCATAAGGGAAGATAATAGTATCTATCTCATAAGAGGGATGGGAGATTTCAATCATAATCATGATGATGGTGATGATACATTGACAGCTTACCATGGGCCAGGCTCACTGATGAATTTGATCCTTCTAACAATCCTGTGAGGCTGTTACAGTTAGTAACAGATTAGTTTCCTCATTTTACAGTTAAGGAAATGAAGACACAGTGAGGGTAAGTAACTTCCCTAAGTCAGCAGAGCTTGTAAAGGTTGGTACTGGAATCTGAACCCAGGTGTCTAATGCCACAAGTGTCCTGCTTAACTATTGTACTCTCCTGAGATGGTATGTGGGTGGCATCTGATATGGTGTGTGCATCTCAAGCAAACATTGCCTAGAAACATGTATTAGATACTTTCCACCATTATCTCATGGAATCACCATTTTGCAGATGAGGAAACTGAGGCCCAGAAAGGGGGTTCCATGGTCATGAAACTAGAAAGTGGCAGAACCAAAGCCTCTAGTCTGTCTACCACACCCTTGGGATCTCCACTGTGTGTAATGGGAGAGGCATGTGGGGAAGCTTGAACTCGAAGCCAAGCCAACAAGGCCAGCCCAAGAGCACCAAGACCCAGGAGAGGAGTCAAATCTGACTCTGTCAGTCAGTTCCTGGCATTTGGGGCATGTGTGTGTGGATTTAGAGGTGCCCACCAGCCCAGTGATGAGAAGCCCTGAAATGTTAGGCTACAGCTGCTGATTCCTGAAGCCAGCGCCACCGCTGCCAGGCATCAGGCTCCCTGGAAACCTGAGCCTTGGGCCTTAGTGAACCGGTGGTGGCAAGGCCTGGGGTAGGTTTGGTTGCTTGGAAACAGCAGCCCTGATGCCCAGCTAGCTGTCCACAGGGCAGGACGAGCCCAGCACAGACGGGATGTGTCTTCAGAGGAGGACAACTTCCCGGGCCTCAGGGCTCTGTCCACGAATGCCCCTTCCTTGCTTGCTGGCCCCAGGACCTAGGCATCAAGGAAACGTTTCTGAAACTTACCAGGGGCATGATGGGTTTGGGCAGATCCTGGGTCTTCACTGCACACAAGGAGCACTGGGACAGGCAGTCCGCTGTTGTGGAGGGGAGCGCAAGGAGGCAAGCAGCCAGCACCAGCCCCTGCCACGCCATTCTGCCTCAGCTGCTCCTGCAGGGAGAGAAGAAAAGATAATGAGATCCGTGATCCCCTCCTCTGTGGGGTGCGTCCTGAGCCTACAGAAATCATCTCATTAGCTTCTGCCAGCAGCACCTCAAGACACTCTACAGTCAAGAAAAGAGGCCCAGGGAGATGAAGGGTGACTAAGGCCCGGGATCAAGGAAAGGAATTAATGCATGCTGCCTGCCTGCTATGGGCTATGGACTTTCCTACACATTCACACTCAATCTGCACAACAGCTCTTCAAGGTCAATTTTGTTACTTTCATTTGACAGATGGGGAAGTCGAGGCTCAGGGAGGGGAACTGATTGCTCACACAGCTAGAAAGTGGACAAGCCAGGACTTGACAGGGTCTGCCAGACCTTAAGACCCACTTTGCCACCGCCAAGCCAGAAGACACTTGGCTGGGTCCTTGGAGGTTTCCTCTGAGGGTCCGCTGAGGCTTCCATTGCCTCCCTTTGCCCCTGCTCCTCAGGCTGTCACCCATCCAGCCCTTTCTCCCCTGTGAGGTCTCTGGGATTTGCCTCTTCCTCCCTAGCACTGCTGCTACCCTGGCCATGGCTTCACCCTCATCCTTCTCCATGCTATGCCCCCTGCCTTCTCTTCTCCCTCTTACCCGCCCTGGAATGCCCTTCTCAGCACATCAGTTCTGTGATCCAATCATTTGGGCAGGGTCAGGCCCCTCTGCTCTAAATGTCAGGGACCCCTTTATTCCCTTCCCCACACCCCCAACTTTTCAGCTCTGGGTTTCAAACACATCCAGCTCTTTGCAATTCCCCTAATGAATCTATTAGGCCCTGTTCCAGTTTTGGGCCTTTGCACATACTGTTCCCTCTGCCTAGAAAACCCTTCCTCTCCTTTTGTGTTATCTGCCAGCTTGGTCTCAGATTAGAAGCCTCCTCCTCCAGGCAGCTTTCCCTGATCTCCTAGTCTGAGTGAGATGTTCTTCTTGTTTTCTGCCAACAACCTGTGCTGCCTCCATCAAAATATTCCACTCCTTGGTGATTAGCTGTGCCAGTCCTCAGATTTTGTTCTGTGGAGCCAGGAGTTTTGTCTTGTCTTCTTCCCTGAACTACTTGTTCTAGGTTCCTCAAATAGGCAGAGCCTTTCCTACCTCAGGGCCACAGAGCTTTCTGTTCCCTCTGCAGTGTTCAGACCTCTGGCATTTACATGGTTGGCTCCTTCTTGCAATTAAGTGAATTAAATGTCACATCACCAGAGAGGCATTTGCTGGCCCCACCCCATCCTGTCCTATTTACTGGAGGTTTGCTTGCTGTTGCTTTTGTTGGTTATCATCCCCCCTGCTAGAATGTTAGCTCCTCAAGGACAGAGACTCTAACCACCTTACTCCCTGCTGTATCCCAGACCTAAGGCATGGGTCAGCACCTGGTAGACCCCTAAAAAGACTTGGTAAGCGGGTAATTGCTCCATTAAAAGTTTCTTGAAAACTGTCTTTCTCATAATCAATCCTTTGTAAACCACCTATCATGACTCAAAGTTGTTTAACATAGGAGCACAATGCTGTTCTCCCACCTGCAAATGTGGGGCTCCCCTGAGCCGGGCCGGGGCCCCATGCCCTTTCCTTTCCAGTCTTTGTAGCCTGGAGCCTCGATGCTGCTCTCGGTGGGGGCTGGCCTCCTCCCCTGTATTCCACAGCCCTGAAGACCGCACCGTGGGTTCAGGTGTACAGGGCAGTGAGAATACCCCCAAGGGCCCCAGGGCCCCAGGCTGTAGCCCAGAACTGGGTCCCCCTTCCCAGAGCACAAGAGCATTTATTGAGCACCTACTGGGTACCAGGCTCTGCACTAAGCCCTTATGTCCATCACCTCATTCATTCCTCACCAGTGTGAGGTAGGCACTTTGGGTCCAGTGTCTTACAGCGAGTGGTGCGGCTAGGGTGCAAAGCCAGCTCTGTCTGGCTCCTGACACTTGTTCCCTTAATCACTACAATTCCTAGAACAACTTCAATTCATTAACAGTTGAACCCACAATGATCCCCAGAGGTCACTCAACCTACCCACCAACTGTGAGAGACAGAAATCATTAGCCTCACTTTATGGATGGGAAAACGAGTATTCAGAGAGGCTGGCAAATCACCTGAGCTCACATGGGGATTACAGGTGAGTGCTCAGGTTCGTCTGCCTCTCTTGAGGCAGGGCAAACTCTGCTCCCCTAAGCAGGGACGCTCAGATTGGAAAACTTAGGGAAGTGGAGCTATGTCGGTCCTGGTGTCTCTCACCCTCTATCAGCTGCTAAACGGATTTGGGTTCCAGGTGAGTGAACTATGCTGTTTGTGTGCAGATACAAAGCAGGCAGCTTGGGCTTCTTCTGGTAGGAGCGAAGTTATCAGTGATGCCTAGGTTGGGCTGTTACAAGATTAGCACTGAACTGGACCACTGGAGAAGGGGCACCTAGCTCCTACCCCTGCCTGGAGGCTTCCCGCACAACTTGGCTGCTCAGGTAGGAGACTCTCCTCAGCCAGCCAATTTGGGATCTCTTTGTCCCAGGCAAAAAGAGTTGCAACATGCTTTCATTTTATCCATCAACTTTATGCTTAATAATAGCTGATCTGATGGTTATTAAGTATTTGTGATGTTCTAAGCAATTTTCATGGACTAACTCATTCATTCTCAAAGCAACTCTGTGGGGTGGGTATTATTCTTGTGCGCACTTGACATATGAGGAAACTGAGGCACTTCAAAGTTCCAAATGCTAGTTAGTGGCAGAGCTGGGATTTCTACCAGGGCAGTCTGACTGCAGAGCCCACTGTATACTGGCCAAGCCCCTCCAATCACCTTCCACCCCAAGCTTCCATCTTCTCTCTCCAGGTGACCCTATCGGCCTCCTCCTGACTCCAGGAGAAGCCTCCAGTCTTGCCCTCCCAGACATCCTCCACACAGCAACCAGAGTCAGTGCAAATCTGTCTACACCCCACCCCTGCTTAAGCCTTCATGGGTTCTCAGCTGCTTTTGAGAGTAGGCCCTGTCTCCTGTGCCAAGCCCTGCACATGTTTTAATGTAAAGGGTCCTCATAACAAACAATAAAGCTGGGCCTAATAATCTCCCGTTCTACAACTGATGAAATGGAGGGACAGAGACGTTGTGAAATCTCTCTGCTGAGCCTTTGCCAGTGGGGTTCCCTCTGCCTGGAGCACCTTTCTTTTCCATCCATCCATTCCCATCTCCATTTAACCTGGTTAATTCTTAGACATTCTTCAAAACCTAACTTCAGTTGCCTCCTCCAAGAAGTCTGTCTGGATTAGTTCTCTCCTCTGACCTCCCACAGCTGCTGGTGCTGGCTCCATCACTTAACTGTCTCTTACTTTTTTCATTCCCCCATCAGAGCATGTTAAGTGATAAGTCCCTAAATTAAAGTATACGTAGTGGGTTTGAGGAATGGCAAGGCCGGGGTAGCTGAAGGGGTATGAAAGAGAAAGATTTGAGAAAAAAAATAAAAATCAGAGAGGTAGGCAGAGGCAAGATAATGTTGACCCTTGTTGGCCAGGGTAAAAAGTTTGCATTTCCTACTAAATGCAATGAAGAGGTAAGGGAGGTGGATTGATTGAATGAATGAATGAATGAATGGTATCTCCAGCACCCAATATAGAACATAACAGAAACTCCATACAAGTGTGCTTGAATGTTGCTCAACCCCTCAACTTCTTCAAAATCCCATGTGAATTTTTCTGCATCACACCTTCATCCTCCCAAAGAAATCTTACCGGTCTACCAGTTGTCCAAGCCAATACCTGCTAAGCAATATCATCTAATTTAAGGAGAGGCATTTGAGGAGAAAACAGGAAGTGAGGGAAGAGGGGTGTCGGGAGGAGTGAAAGATTTGAGGAAGGGAGGGAGAGAGAGAGAGAGAGAGAGAGAGAGAGAGAGAGAGAGAGAGAGAGAGAGAGAGAGAGAGAGAGAGAGAGAGAGAGAGAGAGAGAGAGAGAGAGAGAGAGAGAGAGAGAGAGAGAGAGAGAGAGAGAGAGAGAGAGAGAGAGAGAGAGAGAGAGAGAGAGAGAGAGAGAGAGAGAGAGAGAGAGAGAGAGAGAGAGAGAGAGAGAGAGAGAGAGAGAGAGAGAGAGAGAGAATATAGTGGGAAGAGAAAGGGAGAAGAGGAAAAAGGAGAAAGTGAAAAAACAGAAAGAGTGAGCAGGGAAAAAAAAGATGCTAGAAAGAGAAGAAGAAAGACAGAAGGAGAAGGAAAATGAGGGCGGGAGAGAGAGAGACTTAAAAGGAGACAAAGAGGGAGACAATGAGGCAGAGAGAAAGAGGAAGAGAGACAAAGAGGGAGAGAGAAAGTCGACAGACATTGAGCGGGAGGGGGAAGAGACAAAGAGGGCAGCCAAGAGTCATTTTCAGAATATTGGGTCCTTTATTCTGAAGCTTTCATTTTCTTTCCTGACTTCTCAAGGCAATGCTTAGCGACTGTGGTTACCTTGACACTGGGAAGGGCTTCAGCCACTGAGTCACTGTCTGCCAGCTAAGCACCACTCACCTTTCTGCAGCCGTGGGCCCCCATGAGCTCAGCTCCCCCATCCAACCTGGGCTTGCATGGGGTGGGAATGAATAAAAGGGCTACCCTGAAGGATGGGATGGAGGGACAGGTAAAGCAGAGTCAGGTAGGGGCTGAGGCCTCCGACTCCCACCTTTCCAGCCTGGAACTCCCTCCTGTCCATGAGCAAATGTCTAGAGGCTGCAAATTGACTACCCACCTCTAGCTCAGCAAATGGGCATGGGGCATTTTGACCTGTACAGGGATTTTTTAAAATCTTATTGTCAACATTTTTGAATTGGGAGACTTTTGCATATAAAAAAAAATAACTCAATTTCCAAATTGTTTTGAAAATTAAAATCCCTGGAGACGTGGGGCCTCACTGCAATATGGCAGCAGTTGTGGACAGAACATGCTGCCCAGATCACCTCCTCCCCACAAGGTAGCTTCCTTAGGTCAATCCCTGCTAAGCACCTGATAGACATTTGAGTCTGCAACCCCTGAACTGCTCACTGTCATGCCATGGAAAAGCAGCGTGGGGTGGGGGGACCAGTCGGAGAGAAAGGAGACAGGAGGCCTCAGTTTCCTTCCTGACCCAGAAGCAAGATCATCACGTGGTTGGGAAAGTAGGCTCAAATCTCCACCGCAGCACTTTACCACCACTTTGGGAAAATTACTTAACCCTCGCTGTGCCTCAGTTTTTCCAGCTATGAAATGAGATTAATAGTAGTGCTTCAGAAAGTTAATGTGGTAATTAAACAAGGTCTCATGTATAGATCACCTCATGTGGAGCCCGGCACACAATAGGTGCTTTAAATCAGGTAGTACAAAGCTCCGTTCTAATCTCACTTGGGCTACAGAAGATGGGAAAAGAAGAGGGAGAAAAGGAGAGATAATGAAGGGCACACAGTGGGAAATCACAAAAAGTTGTTGAATGAATGAATTGCCATGTGTGGAGGGCCTACTCTGTGCCAGGCCAGGCTGAGTGCTCCTCTTTCACTATCACATCAAGAGCCTACTATGTGCCAAACTGTGTGTGATCATTTCTAATCCTCGTAGCAACCCATTGACGTGGATGAGGCTGAGGCTGGGAGAACTGAAGTTGCTTGCCCGAGGTCACCTGGCTTGTCAGTGGGAGATTTAGCTTGCCATCAGATCTCTCTGCATTAAAGGAGGACTCTAATAGAGACACTTGGACTCTCAGATTTTCCTGAGTGATACAATTTCCTTCCTTCTATAAGATAAGTACTTGAGCAATGTCAGGTGGGCCGCAGGGGAGCATTTTTGCCTTTCTGATGGGGATTTGCTGAGGAACAGGGCTTGGAAGCCACATACCAGGGAATCCCTGCCGGTTTCTCACCTCTGACTTGGGATGAGCTGAGCAGGAAAGGCACTGGCACACGCATCCGTGTGCGAGGTGGGAAGCAGGCCCACTGGGTAAGAGCAGTGTCCAGCCGCTGCTCCCAGGGGCTTGCGCGAGGGGCCAGTCGGGGGCCAGCTAATGGCCTTTGCGAAGGGCAACCCTCACCACGTGGCAGTTCGGGTGGTGTTTTCTCAGCCACTACCTAGGGGTGCTTTGTAACAGCCTCATGGGTGAGGAGGGGTGATCCTTCCCTAACAGGAAAGGAAACAAAGCTCCAGGAGGTAGGACACGTTGGCCAAGCTCAGGCGGACTGGATGGTGGGTGAAGCGGGATGTGACATGCCCCCTATGAAGAGCCCAGCACCCCTTTCAGTCCCTGGAAGTCCCTTCCCCTTGTGATCCTGAGACATCGACTCTTCTCTAGCAAGTTCAGAGGGGACCTGGGGAATCTACCTGGTGATTTCCCTTATCCCTGGTGTGGGGGTGAGGGTGGGGAGAGACAGGCTCTGGAGTCAGATGGACCCCAGGACCCTTTTTCATTTTGTGACCGAGAGTGGGTTGCTCCCTTCTCCAAGCCTCAGTCTCCTCTGTAGTGGTGACTGGTGTCACCTCCCTGCCATATCCTGGTGGAAGAAGCCTGAAACAGCATCATCTAAAGGGCTAGCACATAGTAGGTCCCCTTTGCCCTGGGAGCCCACAGAGGTCCTTGAAAGGAAGGGTCTGCTTGCCCTTTTCTCTCCTGGATGATATTTCAAGATTGTAGTCAGCTGAGGGCTCGGAGGAGTTGCAAGCGTTTTTATTTAAAAAGCCAACACGGAATAATAATGGCTTGATTTAACATCGCAATTATCTCTCGGAGCACTTTATTGCATATGATTATCCCTATTTGATAGAAAAGGAAATGGGAAAAGGTAGAAATGAAGTCACAGTTTAAGGTCACACCATGAGTCAGGAGGGAAATGGAGACAGAGCCCGGGCCTCCCACGCCTGGGCATGACTCTTGCTGAGGAGGTGGGGTTGTTTCAGTGACCCCAGGACGACAATAATCATAAAAGCTGACAAAAACCATGTTGCTGCCCTCCACACCCTGGAGTCTCCCAGGAACCGGATGTGCCACATAGGCTCCCGGTGAGAAAAGTGATGGCAGGAGTGAGGCCCGCGAGGTCAGCAGCACAGGCCTAGCAGGGCAGGGGTCCTCCAAGGCCATAGCACCCCCTTTTCTGGCACAGTTACCTGGGCCAAGCTCTTGGCAGTGCATTTTACCTCAATTATTTCATTTTCCACCCTCCAAGAGAATCCAGTGGGCTGGGAAACATTACCCCCATTTTTCTAGATGGGAAAAACTGAGGCTCAGGGAGGTGAAGTGACTGGGCCAGTGCTAAGAGGCAAGGACACGGTAGAATCAGGCTTAAAATTCAGTCGGCCAACTCCCTTCCACCTACATTCCTGCAGCGTAGGTGCACAGAAACTGTCCATGAGATTATCCCCAAATAACTCACGTTCCTGAAGGTAGAACCATTTCAGGAGTCCTTACCCCAGTTGAAATATATGTAAACGTCATCTGCCTAGGTCTCCAAAGGGCTGACAAAGGGAGACCCTGAAAACTGGAGAGTGACCTTGTCAGGCCTGTAGGGGGTCAATGATAAAGGATGGGTTATCAGGTTGGGGAGAAGCATGTTTTAGGTTCTGAATAGAAACTGAACGCACCATTCATCCTGCAGGAAACAAAACACTAGGCACAGGCCGAGGTTCCCACACCAACGGAGCCCCTCTGGGGCCATTCCTAGACCTAGGGTGGAGAGATGGCTCAGGAGGTCCTGTAGTGGATGGCAAGATGGGGATGCCAACTGCAATTTTAGAAGAACGTTTTTCAAGAGCAGGATCTGTAGGGAACACCTGTTTTGTTATTGGCTCCATAAAGGGAAGAGCAGAAAGGCAAGAGGAGGATGGGCCCCAGGAAAGCAGAGATGGAGAGAGAGATAGAGAGAGAGAAAGAGAGAGAGAGAGAATGGACCCTGGAGAAGCAGAGATGGAGAGACACAGAAAGAGATTGGGGGGGAGAAGGGGGAGACACCAAAAAGAGTACCAGAAAGGAGACTTACACAGCGAAAGAGAGAGACCTGGGAAAACAGACAGATGACTTGGCAGGAGAGTTAGGGAAAGGAAGAAGCAGAATGAGAAGGAGAAGGGAGGAGGAGGAGGAGGGAGGGGAAAGAGAAGGAAAGGAATAAATAAGGGAGAGGGAGAAGGCAGGAGAAAGTCAATCACAAATGCCATTCTCTCCTCCCACTTCTCCCTGATCCCCTGATCCTGTTCTTTGTCTCCAAAGAACAGAGTCCCAGCCACATAATAGGCACTCAGTAAACTCTTGTCAAGTTGAATTGTCCCACAATAGGTCAAGGGGCCCAATGGCAGTTCAAGTCCCTGGGGGGACAAATTACCCCCTGGTGAATATGCCTGCAATTGAGCAATCTGGCCAGTGGGAGGGGCTGGATAGACTCCTGTTGGAGCCCCGGACCCAGCACAGTGCTTCCAGGACCTGGGCCCTGTGCCTTCCTGCCAGGAGCATCAGTCTGGATCCAGGCTGGGAGAGAGTTATGATGTCAAACTTCAAAAGATTTGGGGACACTGCTCCATTACGAAGGCTGATCCTGAGCTTACCCAGCTGTCAGCAGACAATATTTACTGCCACTGCAATGGCCAGCTCTGTCTCAGTGAAATCCTTTTAGCCCTTTGTCAGAACTCAGTGGTATTAACCAACATTCATGAGCTGAGATGAGTGAAAATGGTGAGAGAAATCAGCTAGCTTGCCACATTTTCCCAGGCACTCTTTAAAATCAAACCACCAACTATTATCCCTCCTAGAATGATGGAAAAGATCTAATAAAATACAATTGTGCAAGAATGACCCAAGGAGAGCGAAGGTAGGAGGGGGCTTTTGGGAAGATCAATCAAGAAGAGACTTCATGAACCCGAGGAGGTCAATGAAGAAAAAGAGTCTTCCGAAGGAGTGGGGTGGGGAGGGGAAAAGAGTATCAACCCCACAAACAGAAGTATTAGATGTTCCATCATATTTCCTGGGCTGAGTGTGCAGCACAGGGGGGAGGGGTCCAATTCTGCTGCTTTGAGCAGTCACACTATCATTTACTGAGGACCTACTAAATGCCAGGCATACTCCAGTATCCCATTGCAACCTCACAGTAACCTCAGGGGGCCACTGTTATCATCATCCTTATTTTACATGTGAGGAAATTAAGGCTCAGAGAGGGGCAGCTCCTGTCCCAAAATCAACAGCAAATGAGTGATAGGATCTGGAATTTGAACCCAGCAGTGCCTGAGGTGTTGTGAGACACACATTTAGATGATAAATGGAAAATCCTTGGCTCCCGGAAGTTACCACTAGAAACCCTAAACCTCTTCTATGTGTTTTAAGGTAATTGTAAATTTCTCAAACAGCCCCAGAGTTGGACCTTGGACTGCTCAGTGAAAACGTGCTAGATTCCACCACGGCGCCTCGGGAACCACTGCCACATCCCACTCCCAGCTGCCAGCAGAGACGCAGGATTCGCCTGCCACGCGTCACACCTCTAGCTCCTCTGGGGCAAAGCAGTGGGCTTGAGATCCTGTCAGCAAATGCAAACCTCCCCCAGGCTGCACAACTCAACTGGCTTGGGCTGCTTCAATAGCTCCCCCCACGCAGATCTCAGAGCTTGGAGATAAATGACCTGCAAAAATAGAACAAAAGCCTCGATGGGGTGGGAATGGGGTAGAAAGGGCTGTGGTGGGGGGAGCCCTGGCAGCCAGGGGGGAGAAGCAAGAGAAGAGACTGATGTTCTGAAACGTCTCAGCAATGGATCCTGATGGGAATGCCTGTCAAATTAGAAAGACAAGCTTTGCGTATTTTACCATCCATAGAAAGAAAGATGATAAGGAAGACTTTCAGCCTGTGGGAGGAGAACTGAAATCAGATCCAATAACCTGAAGAGATTGTTTCCCCTGGGAAGTTGGAGGCTTAATTAAGGAAGGTTTGTAAATCTTGGAGAAAGTCTTGATAAAAGATATCAGAGAAAAGGAAAAGGTCGCAGAATTTACATTTCAGTCCTGGCACCATAAGCGGGATTTTTTCCGAAGCTTACCACTTTTTCACTCAGGTCAAACTTTGGGATTCTCTAATACTTTCTTTGGAAGTGGATATCTTTACCAGCAGCAAATGGCTTTGCTCAGCTGAGCTCCCTCCCTGCCTAACTTAGAATCCACTGGCTGTAATTTACATAAAAGCAACAAGTCCTTTCAAAGTAAAATTGACAAGAAAAATCCTGCTATGCCTGAGTCTCCTGGCATACTGTCACTCTCCTCCCCATTCTCTCCCAACAAAACAAACCCAAACTTCATTCTGTGTAAAATTATGTCAAAGGAAGCCACTCAAACCAGCACCTGTCAGCAATTAAACATGACCCAAAAAGAAAATGAAAAGGCTGAACTTGGTCATCCAGTGATGTACATGGTACACAGGAAAATGCCAGAGCCCTGGTCTCATCAATGTCCCCAGGTCCTTGTTCTCTACGTCTAGAGAGAATCACGGACCTTTGAAGTCACTGTGATTAGCTAGACCTTGCACGACTCCCACCCAAGGCATCCGTTGTCCTCCAACCCTGGAGACCGCCTGGGAACCGCTGTGTGGCAGACTTCTAGGGAAAGAGACTTGGCAGCATCCTTTGGAAGAGCTACCCACCTGTTTAAGGCAGGACTGTGTGGAGAAGGTTCTGAAGAACAGGCAATCTCTCACGGATCCAGCTTCTGTAAACTAGCCTCAAAACTGCGACAACCTTTGCCAGATAATCAGACACAAGCCTGAAACCCCAGCTGAACTCCTGTAGTTTCTGGGTCCACAGAACCAGGAATAAACAAATAAAAGTGAGAAAAAAATTCCCAGTGCCCCATCTGGAAATTACCTATGCTTCTCTTTGTCCCTGGGCAGCTTCTGGTCGAGCTGGTTGGAGGGTGCTGGCAGGCGCTGGTCCAAGGCTTGGGGGCCTCCCTGACTCCGGCTTGGGTGGAGGTGCCAAGGAGGCAGCTGCAAACACGCCCAAAGCCCCTTAGAATAGCAGTTCTGGTGCCTCATTCCCCCTTTTATGGACTAGAGCCTCCCCTGCCGCTCAGCCCTTGCTGAGCACAGGCTGCTCAGAGCCAATGAGGAAGTAGCTCAGAGCAGTCAGAGGCTCAGACCCCCAGGCCCTTCAACTCGAACTCCCTGGGCCCCACACAATAGGCTTTCTCTTCGTGACAGAGAAGTGGAAGAGGAAGGCAGCCGCGCTGGGGGTAGGGGTGGGCGGATTCTGGGGGTAGAGCTGTTTGTCTCTTGAAATCCAGCCACTTCAGGTTTGATGTGTTTCCAGGAGAGTGTCACGAAAACAAGCAGAGAGGGTAGAGAAGGACAGAGACAGAAAGAGTTAGAGGAAAACAGAGAGACCCAGAAAAAGAGAAAGAAAAAGCCAGACAGATCTCGAGACAGATGGAGACTGAGAAAGTCAGAGAAGTAAAGAGTGAGACAGAAAGATTCAGAGGAATGAAAACAGAAACAATGTCAGAGGGACAGAGTGATGCCAACAGAACAGGGGAGAAAGAGACAGAAAAACAGACACAGTGGAGATGGAGATACCTAGAAAGACAGGTAGAAACAGGTCAGGAACGAGAGACAGGGAAACCAAGCTAGACACAGGCAGAATAAGAGCACACACTGATGGAGAGGCAAACACTAAGACAGAGGCTGAGAGAGTCTCACGATCGTGGAAGAGAAAGAGAAGGAGGGAGTGGCCCTGCGTCGTGGCCATGCCAGCTCTGCGTGGCTGCTGCATGTGTGCGCCGGAATGTTTAGGTGTGTACACTTGCCTGCAGCCGACAGCCGACGCGGGGAACTGCCTGCACTGGTGCCAGGCACGCTAGCCCTGGCAGAAGCACAGCCCTTCCCCTGCTGCCAAGAGCTGCCAGTTGACTTTTCTCTGGCCAAAAAACAAAATGAATATCATGGCAAACAGCCCTGAGGGAGCAGATCCCCTCAAAATATAGGCTGTAATGTGTCTTCGCTCACACTGTGGGTGGGGAGCACGCTCACCTCGTGTGCCAGCGGCAGCTCGAGCACTGCACCCTCTGTGCCCACAGCCTCCTGCCAGAATTTAGGAGCTCTCTGAGGTTGGAAAAGAAGGTGCTTCTCTCCTCAGTCAGAGCAGACAGGCAATTTGCGGTGAGGGGCACGACCTTTCCAGGAGTGTGGCAGGGGCTGCCCATTTCTTGGGTACCATCCCCGCACCAGACACTTGGCCAAAGTTGTTGTGTTTAATCCTCAGGGCCTTGCTTGAAAATTAATATTATCCCCACCTTGCAGGTGAGGAAACGGAGGCTTGAGAGCTGAGAAACTTAGCCAGAGTCACACAGACTAGGCTCCAAACAGACTAAGGTTTATCTCATCCCAAAGTCCCTCCCTGCTCACTACCCCACCCCTCCACATGAAGCCTGATTCTGCCCACACTGAGGGGTGGGCGAGGAGCTTTCTTCCCCGGGACTTGGTTTCTCCATCTGTACAATGTAAGGGAGGCTTTACTGAATAATATTTAAGATGTAGGTTTGATTCCCAGCTCTGCAACTTGCTGGGAGAGAGACTCAGATGCATTACCAATGTCAGCCTTGGTTTGCCCATCTGTAAAATGGAGGTGCTGGTACCCTGTCATCAGGCTCTTGTGAGGGTGAAACAAGAGAATGTGGGCAACAGCCCTTAACATGCTGGCACCAGGCTCATGACCCAGTCCCAGCATGCCAGGCTCTGACACACCAAGGTTCTCTGGAGCATAGTGCTCATCCTGCACCTGGCTCATCACGCTCTCATTTCAGGAGGAAGACTGGAAGGAGCCATGTGCTGAGCACCTATTATTTTTCAGACACTTCCACGATGTTTCGCTGAATCCTCACAACAAGCAAATCTGCAGCATGGCTATCACAATCCATCCTCGAACAGCTAAGCCACACAGGGAGAAAGTAGGAGTCCCTGGGGCTCTGAAGTGCCACAGCTCCCCCACCTCCCCACTGACCTTGAGATGAGGTCTCCCTGCTTCGTCCTGAGGAGGATGTTTCTGGATCCTGAGCCTTGCCTTGCTTTTGCGCCTATGCCCTTCCCCGAGGCAGCACATCGTTGGGTCTGGCGGCAGATACAAACAGCTCCTGGCCGGGGTCCGGCAGTGCTTGGCCACACATAAGGCTGGCCTCCTGCCCCACCCCCCAAGGCTTTGGGTGGAGTCTGTTCACTGACACCCTGAGATTCTGGGAGCCCACTCCACTTGGGGGTGGAGCTTCCTCTTCACTCCCAAAGCCAAAACCTCATCTACTCCCACCCCATCCTCCTTATGTTTCACCTCCTTCTCCCAGCCTCCACCTGTTCATTCCTGACAATAACTTTGGAATAGACAAAGGCTCTAAGAGGCAAGATACGTGGCTGGAGGTCAGCAGCACCTGAAGAACAGAGGAGTAAGGGACCCTCTTGGCTATTATATATCATGAAGCAACGTAAGGACACGAGCTTAGAGACACTTGTGGATAATTTTGTTTTTAGCCCACAAATGTTTAACATTCTTCACCCCTGAGTTCATTGTCAGCATCAAGAGCAAATGGTTCGTCTGGTTGCTTTTCCTCTCCTTCTGAAACATCCTCAACACACATATTCAGGAAAGGGCCAGGGCTACTTCCTCTCTTAATACTAGAGAACCTTGTCACGAAGCTCCTCTCCCAGGGCTCAGGGACACTCTGGTCACATCGCAGGCCCCATGCTTCTTGTGGAATGGGAAACCATGGGATTGGAGCAGGCTTGCTTGGGCTTGAATCCCGAAGCCCTACTTCCTTGCAGTGTGACAACTGATGGACACCTGCCCCACCCGCCCCACCCCCAAGCTTCTGAGTCATCTCCTGAAGAGAAAAGGATTATGCTAGCTTTCCGCAGTTATCAGGACTAATTCCAAAGCTCTATCCCTGCAGGTCCCCAGACATGACGAATCTGTAGTTGGGAATGGGAAAACAACAAAACAATAACCTCAACCGAGTATAAAGAAAAGGAAAACTCGGAAACAACCAGGCCTCAAATCAACCTGTTAGGTAGAAAGAACTTGGCAGAAAACAGAAAAACAAATAAATAAAGCCAGCATTTCATGAGGATTCCCCACAATCCAGCCCATTCTAAGCCCTGTACATTTATTAACATGCTTGGTTGTTCTGACAGATGCTATTAAGACCAAGTTTTACAGGTAAGAAAATGGAGGCGGGGCAAAGCTTTATCACTTGTGCAGAGTCACATAGCAAGAAAAACGGCAGAGCATTGCTTGAAACCAGGTGTTATCTCCAGGCCTGTGCCCCAGCCTGAGTTTTGTTGCTTCTTAGCTGCTCTCCTCCCTGTTGTGCTCATTCACAGAGCCCTGTGCACTTGCTCTATTCACCTATTGCCCGGGAAAGTCCGGATCACTCTGGAGGGTGCCAGTGGAATGTGGTCTCTGTCTTCCTGACTGCTTCAAGTCTCCTGGGTTGTTTTTCATGCTGCCATGTGCCCAGTCTAAATGTCAGAGGAGAGGACCCTCACTTGCTGGACCTCAAGCCCTTGCTAGCTGGGTGAGTGGCCATGCCAGAGTTGCTGCTCAGAGCTGTAGGATGCTGCTGCTCGTGCTTGAGTCTGGCTGCTTGGGAACAGAAGCAGGTGGTCAGAAGCTGTGCTTAAGGTGTAAGGAGCTAAATCTCTCTCTCTTCCTCTCTTTCTCTCTTTCCTTCCCTCTCCCTCTCTCCTTCTCTCTCTTTCTTATTGAGATGCCATAGTTTGCCTGGCTCTGTGCATGGCCCTGGGATGAGACAGACTGCACACACTTCTGCCCCTTTTTGTGTTCACAAAGAATTCCTGGCTGACATCAGGAATTCTTGGTCTCCATCCTCCCATCCTCAGCACATCCCATATTTCATCAGTAGCTTTCAAAGGTGCCTCTCACCCCTTCATCCTCCAGCCTGAGAACCTACTCCCAAAGAAACCCTTCAGATAAAGCTATGGGAAAACAAAATGTTAATGTTGGGGGACCAGAGTATCTGGGTGGGAGTTCTCTGTATTGGTTTTGTGTTATTTTTGTGACTGTCCTATAAGTTTGAGATTATTGCAAAATAAAAGTTTATGGGGGAAAATGTTTAAGGAGGAACAAGCAACTTACAGTGGCTTTCTGAGAACTGGGCTGAAAGGAGGCCCAGAATCCTGTGGGAAAAAGAGAAGAGGGGCTTCCAACCCAGCTTGGTGGGGTAGGGGTGGTAGAGAAGGGGAGTCAGGGGAGGTTTCCTGGAGAAAGTGAGAGCTAAACTGAGAACTGATGCACAAGTAGGAGTGTCCAGGCGAAGGGATAAGGATAGAGAATTCTGGGCAGAGGGAATAGGCAAAGACTGAGAAGCAAGAAGATTTGCATATGATGAAGGAGCAGTAGACCTGCTCCACCTTTCTCTCACCTCCATGTCAATTTATCAGCATGGCTTCACTGTTTTCAGTACTTTTTCTCTAGTCTGCCCACCATCACTTCTCTCCTAGATGACCTCACTGGCCCTACTGGTTGCAAGCTGCCATCATTCCCCTACTTGTTGTTGGCTCCTCAGTCAACTAATTAACTACAACTGTACTACTCCTCTGCTTAAAACATCCCAGTGGTTCCTCATCCCACTTTCTACTTCCTTCCTGCTCTGTGGCCACCCTGGCCTCCTGGCTGCATCTCAAACACACCAATCCTGTTTGTGCCTCAGGGACTTTGTACTGGCTGTCTCTTCTTTCTGGAGCACATTTCTCCGTATTTTCAATCCATCACTCTCTAGATCTTGGCTTAAATGCAATTTCCTTAATCAGGTCTGTTCTGCCCATGCCATGCCCTATCATTCTCTATTCCCCCCACCGCCCACCCAACTGTATTTAACTTCATAGCATCTGTCCCTGACTGATACGATATGATCTACTTATTAGTTCATCTTAATATTTATCTGAGCACGTTGTCTTGCTCAGTGCTGTCTCCCTGGCATCCACAAATGTCTGGCATGTAGCAGGTCTTGATAAACATTTTTTGAATCAGTGGCTATAAGAGCTACAGTGGTTCAGTGTGGCTGGAGCATAGAATGAGATGTGGAGAGAGAGGCGGCTGAAGACCTCGAATGTCAGGTTAAGCACTCTATCTGAAGAGCATCTGGAGGCTGCAGAGGGCTGAAGACAGTTCTCCATGTGGACACAGAGCCCAGAGATCTGGAAAGGAAAGTTATTCAACCATCTCCACTCTTCACAAACATTTTTTGATGATCTGGTGCTGGTGATTCAATTCAAACCCAACATGATTCCTGCCCTTGACAAGCTCTCAGTCTAACGGGGAGCATATAAGCATAAAAATTTATGGAGTCATTGCAAAGCAAAGCAATGCAAAATAAAGAAGCAGTATAGAGAAATGAGTGATTAAGTCTGCCTGGGAACATAAGGAATATTCAGGAAGGGCTCTCCAAATAGGTAACTTCTAGGGTGGGTTTTAAAAGATGAATAAGAGTTTGCTAACCAAACAAAGAAGGGTCTCCTAATGCAGCTCAAAGAGCCAAACATTATCACAAAATATGAAGAAAAAAACAATTCCAACGCGATCCTGGTTTCCTCGCCTTGTTTCCTCTATATCTTATCTCCTAAAAGAGTGCCAGCCCCACAGGAGGTGCCCAGCAGGAAAGAGCCGTGGAATGGATTAATCTCTTTTCACCATTCTCTGAGCACCTCTCAACAGCTAGGCACAGAGCAGGTGTTTGCTGGTGGGATGTGCACATGCTAAAGCGTCCCTGACATGTTTCCATTTCCTGCTCAGAGAAGACCCTTACCTTACACAAGCCGGTGGATCCTTTACTGAAGCGGGGAGGAGGGTTGCCAGGAGACACCCCCCTTGGGAGACCAGGGATAAAGTAATAGCACCATCTTCAAATATAAGACTCCAAGTAACATTTGTGAAGTGTCTGGGCTGTTTGTGATTTCAGGGGGATACCCCACTGGGGTGGCATCCAGGGCGAACTCTGTCCTCTTGGCTGCTCACTGTGATATTTCTTTGCAGAGGCAGCCAGTGAGAGCTGCAGGAAGGCAGAGCGAAGTCCCTTATGGTGCTCACATTCCATGCGGGAAAGCAGGGAGACAAGAAAGCATATGATTATAAGAACAGTGGATCGAAGGAAGAGGGTGGCTTCAGTACTCTAAGAGCATTTACTGGAGATCCTTCCCAACCAGAGGATCTGGGATGTCTTCCTTGACAAAGTGACATTTGAGCCTAGAGCTGAAAAAGAAATGGTAGTTAAGCAGTGAAGCAACAGGGCATTGTTTCAGGAATGTGGAACAGAATGTGCAAAGGTCCTGAGGTGGGAGGTGCATGGAAGTGGAAGAAGGCCAGAAGACCTAGAACACTGAGACCCAAATAATGTGGGAGTATGGGCCGGGGCCAGAAATGCAAAAAGGCCTTAGTGAGTATACCTTTTAGGAATGTTCTTTGTTGCAAGTAAAAAAAACTAACTAAAGTGGTTGGAAATACAGGATATTTATTGTTCATTTAGCATGAAGTTAAGAGGTCTATAGTCTCCAGGTTGTTCTGGAGGTTCATGAGTTACTCAAAGACCCAGGTCTTTTCCTTCCTTCTCCCTCCCACCCCCCACAAAAAAAACAAACCAAACCTATATTGGCTTTTTATCTTTAGGTTTTTTGCCTTGAGGTTCCACAATAGATGCTGTAGGTCAAAGCATTAGGTGTTCAAATGACTTCCTTTAGATGAAGGAGGTGAGGAAAGTGAGAGAAAGGGCAGGGCTTTCCTGATGCTCTCCTTTCCTTTTTATCAGGGGGGGAAGATTTTCCCGGAAGCCATAAGATTTGCTCAAATCTTCATTGACCAGAACTGGATCACCTGACCACTCCTAGCTGCAAGGAAGGCTGGGAAACCAAGATCCTGGCTTTTTCAGCCTTTAGAATAAGAGGTGGCAGTTGGAATAGCTGTTGCAGAGCCAAACAACAGCTCTGCTACAATAAGAACTTTGGTCTTTATCATAAGAACATCGAGAAAATATTGAAAAATCTGGAATTTTAAGCATCACAGTGATAAGATATAGTTTGTGCCTTTAAAATCTCACTCTTTCCCCCTGATATCAGTGTCTATATCAATGTTAAGGGTCAACAATGTGGGGCAGCATACGGAGGTATGGGATCCTTCCTTGTGAAGTAATGAAAATGTTCGAAAATGGACTGAGGTGATGACAGCAGAACTCTGTGATGAAACAGAGAGCCACTGAGTGTACACTTTGGATGGATTGTAGAAGTCAGGGGACCCCATGGTAGATGATGGACTGTGGTTCACAATACAAATATGAGAAGTTCTCTCATGAACTATAACAAATATACAATATATGGTGTTAATAATAGATGGTTTGTGGAAATAATATGCCAAATATAAGCTATGGACTAAAGACAGCAGTAATATGATAATGTTTCTTCGTCATTTATAACAAATGTGTCACAAAAATGTAAGGTGCTGGTGGTGGGGCAATGTACAGAAAATCCTGTATGGTATGCATGGTTGTTTTGTAAACTCTCCACTTCTCTAATAAAAATTAAAATATACGTATATATCTCATGCTTTTCACTTGATGATCAGTGTCATACCTGCAGATGCAGAGAATGGGGGCAGGACGGCATTCTCAGAAAGAGAGAGAGAGACTCTACCTTGGTAAGGCAGCTTTTTTTTTCACCAGGTGAAGAGCGCTGAGCTGGGAAAAACTACCATTCCTGATGAAGCATAAACCCTGGCAGCAAGGCTGAGCTAAACTCCTAAGCTTCTGGGACTTGCTGCTCCCCTTAAGCCAACTCTGACACAGTACTGACTTGTTTCCAACATAAATTCATAAAGATGCTTCATTTCCTGGTGAACAAGCTGCCCATTTTCCTAGGAGAGAAGAGCTCTCTGGTAGAGTTGAAAATGTGGGGGTAGGTAGTGGAAGCAGTTTTGTTCTTGCCCCAGCCAATGGATGCATACAGATGCCAACAACTGAGCTGATGAACTGGAACTGGAGAGAACTTCCCATTCCCAGTGGGTAAAACTTACTCTCATTCCATTTTGCCGCAGCTGGCAGCAGAACTTTATTGCTTCTGACTAATAGTTATTGTACATCTACTTTGAGCCCATCACTCTCTCTGCTAAGTTCTCTCCCTGTATTATCTCATAATGTTTCATCTTATTTCATCCTCATAACAATCCCTCAAGGTAGGTACTATTTTGGCCTTCATTTGTCAGATGAAGAAAAATTGAACTTGGAGAGGTTGTGCCTTACCTCAGGTCACATAGCTCCTAAATGGAATAGATGAACCCAAGTTCTTCTGCCTCCAAACTCCATGCTCACAGAGGCCAGCTCATACTTGAGAGCAGCAAATACATGAAAGGTATTAGCTGTTGAGGGTTCCCCTGTGCCAGGCCTGGGACATGTGGGATCTTCAGTAACCTCTCAGTAACCCTGTGAGGTAAGCACAGTGAGCTCTACTTTAAAGATGAGAAACTGAGGCCCAGAGAGCACAGCAGGCAAGTGGAGGAGCTAGGACGTACATCAAGGGCTGTGTGACTCCAAATTCTGAGCCCCTTTCTGTAATGTCACATCTTCCCATGACACCCCTCTCTTTCCCAGCCACCTGAAATCCTGAGACTGGGTGTGGTCAGTGGCCTCCAGCCCTGCTCAAGAGTCTGGCCAGCATCTGGCGAGAAGGGACATCTGTTTACTGACCACCTAGTACGTTCTGGGTCATAGACTTTGGGCTTTCCATTCAAGGCCACATGTCAGGAGCATACTCTTGACCTCTGCCACCAGTCAAACAACGGTGGGAGTGTACACCTACTGCAGATCTCACTGAACAATGAGGAGAAATGTTTTTGCCCAAATGCAAAAGACAAAAGCCTGAAATCTTAACTCATTTAAATCTAAACACAGTCACAGATGTATCAAGTCCCAGGTGCCAGGCACCTCTCCTAAACAACCTCATTTAATCCTCTCCTCCACCCCAGGAAGTAGACAACATTAACTCACATTTCAGTGATGAGGAAACTGAGCTCAGAGCAGTGAAGCCATTTACCTGGGTTATGCAGTCAATGAGTGGTGAAGCCAGGATATAAACCCTAGTCTGCTTGCCTCAAAAACCGAAGCTCTTTTCACCCACCAAGCTGTCTTTCAAAAGCCACCAGCTCTTAAATTCCTTAGGAGAAGCCTGAGCACCAGCAGGGGGACAGATCCACTGAGGGATCCTGGATATTTGCTCTGCAAAATGTTATTCATCATCCCATGAACTCCATGAGATATACTATCATCAAAAATAGCCCTGAATAAGAAGTGAGTTTCTTTTTGCTAAAGGGGAAGATTAAATTGCGTTTTTTCTCAGTCTATGAATCTTTCAGATTATCCTAAATTCTATTGACCTGACAAGTTGCTGCCTTTTCTACATTCATTTCATGAAACATAGAATACCTACTATAGATCAGGTTCTCTGCTAAGCACTCAGACATGTGTCTGGGAAGACGAAAGCCTTGTCTTCTGGGCTCACAGTTAGTGGGATTGATGAAAAGTAAACAGTTTATTTCAGTCCATGTGGATAGGTCTGAGCTTCTACAAAGGGCCTGTAGAATCACAAAGAAGTACTCAAGCCAGCCTGGCTAATATGGGAAGTCATCCTGGAGTTGGAGATAGAGACTGGGTTTTGAAGGCTGAGTAGGATTTTTCTGTGGTGATCAGCCAGGGTTCAGAACAGAAGAAAGAAACCATCCCAGGCTTTTTTAAGAGAAAAAGGAATTTAACATAGGGAATTAGGAACTTACAAAAGTGTTAGGGTGGGAGATGGAAGAGTAGACTGGGCCTCCAGAAATAATTCCCAAACATTCAAGACTGACCAGTCACACAATCAGAAAATTGGGCAAACTGGAGCCCACTCCTGTAACCAGTGAGTTTGACAGATTTCTACCATACTATGATTCAGGGGTCTGGAAGCTAGGATCAAGAAGCCACCATGACTTAGAGTTGCCCTGGATGGTGCTTCAGGGGCAATCACCGGACATTGTAAATCCTCCCAGGGCCCACTGGATGGAATGTGGGAGAGTATGGGCCATGATGTGGACCATTGACCATGGGGTGCAGAGATGCCCAGAGATGTACTTACCAGGTGCAATGAATGTGTCATGATGATGGGAGTGAGGGTTGCTGGGGGGGGAGTGGTGGGGTGGGGGTGGTAGGGTTGAATGGAACCTCATATTATTTTAATGTAATATTTTTACAAAATCAATAAAAAAATATATATTACTTAGAAAAAAAAAAAAAAGAAGCCACCATGTTGCTATCATCACTGTCTCTCTAATCTATGGAGGTAGTTACTAGGCTCTGAAATGCTGCTGCAGAAACCTCCACAAGTCCATGACTGCTCATGCTGGAGGAAATGGCCAAGGCAGCAGAAAGAGGACCTCCATTTCATTTCCATCTTTCATTCTAGTTAACTGATGGAACTTAATTTGCATTCAGAACTCTAGCTGCAAGGGAGTCTGGGAAAAATTGTTTTTAACTCCCTAATCTCTGCAGAACAGGAAAGCACTGTAGGAAAAATTGGGAGAAGGAGGTGGGAAAAAAAAACAGATGCCAAGGGCCAAGCTGGATGTTCACCACATAAGAGAAGGAAAGGGAAGGGTATCCCAGGGTCGGGGGGGGTTGAGTTTCCCCTTCTGCCCTGCACAGAGCCCTTTTTCCAGATAAACACTCCCCGGGTAGTATGGGGGCTACCCACAAAATGCTCTGTCCCATGACTCATCCACTCAGAGCAGGATAAACAATTCAGACCAGTGAACCCAAATCCCCATTTGAGTGATCAAAGTCCAAAGAGGAGATGTGTCTTAAGGCCACACAGCTGCTTCATGGCCAGGCTGGTCCTAGAACCTAGTTTTCTCAGTTCCTAACTCCAGTCTCTTCCCACTTTATCCCACCTCTTCTGCCTGCCATCCTGAGCCCCTCTTCTTCACATTCTGGGATTCACGCAGCTCTGGCTAGTGCCACTGAAGCTACTCAGTATAGTGGAAAGAGTGCAGCTTCCAGGCTCAGACAGACCTGAGTTCTCTTTCTGACTCCACTCCTCCTGTGTGACCTTGAGCAAGTCATTTTCCCTCTCTGAGCCCCAGTTGCCTCTTCTGTGAAATGGACATCATGATAGCACAGGATTGTGGTGAGAATGGCAGACAATGAATAAAAGAGGTGCTCTCTAAATGGCAGCCAGAATAACTAGTTCTACAATACTACTGTTCATTTATAAACTGCTATTATTACTAATAGTAGCTAATCTTCCTCCAATTCAAGATGAAGGATTTTAGAGTGTTTTATATGTAGTTTAATTTGCTATTCTTTTCTTCTACATCTTCAGCAGCATCAAAAGGCCTACACTGTAACCCTGTCTATCATCCCAGCCTACACTTGTCAGTTTCTAAGTAAACATCTAAGGTTTCTTCCCTCACAGAAACCCTCGGAAATATACACTCCTAGATACACAAGTATCCACAGACCCTTACAGTAGCTTCACACTAAACACACACCGATACACAGAAAGATGCGAACAGACACACACAAACATAATCAAATACAACTTCACCAGTGCTCCCAGACTCACACCCACACTCGCAGAAATACAGCCATGCCAAAACACATGCCCAAACATTCCCCCACCACACACAGGTCAATCACAGCAGTGCACGTGCAAACACACCCATGGGCATGCATATCTCACATCCACCCAGGGAACGGAAGAAGCTAGGGAGCCATGTTCTGGACTTTCTTTTAAATAACTGGCCGGTGGCAATGCAGGACTCCTTGCTGAAGAGCTAAAGCCGAAAGCCAAGTCATCACGCTGGCTCCCATCTTGGTAAGTAATGTGCCAGTATAGCTTCTGCCTCTCTGAGTCATCTTGGCAGGTCCCTGGAATAATGGCATTTAAGGAGGGTGCTTTCTGAACATCCCAAATCCCAACAGAAAGGTTTAGCTTCCTTGGAGCATTCATGTGCTGGCAGAGGGTGCACAGAATGACATGGGTTCCACATTTGAGAAAAGTAAGTAGGAGGAATATCAGACAACTGCAGAGTACAGAACTTCATTTTTTTAAAAAATCCCCATGGGGCTCTTTGGCATCATTAAAATCGCTCTGTGCTTCTTTGGAGGTGTCATAGAATAGACTCTCTCCTTTCTTCTGCTTTAACATTGAAAGAGGCAATGTGGCTAAGTGGAAAGATCCTGGGGTTTGATCCCCGGAGCAACACTGCTCCATCATTTGTGGACTATGTGTAACTGGACAAGTCGTTTACCTCTCTGAGTAATGACTTCTTTATCAACAGTGTATAGTGATTCTGAGCAAATATTACAATATTCTACTACACTGCCAGGCTTAGGCATGACTAGCTGTGTGATCTTTGGTAGGTTACTTACGAACCCTGGGCCTCAGTTTTCTTATCCATGAGATGAAAATAATAATGGTACTTACCACTCAAGTTGTTTTAAGTATGGAATGAATATATGTAAATGCTTAGAACAGTGCCTACCACATACTCCTCACTTGATAAATGTTAGCTATTATTATTCTTATTACTGCTACCTCCCAGTTTTATTGGGGGTATTAGGAGAGAATAAAAATGAGATTAAAAATGAGGCTTAAAAGGAACAGAGATGTCAGGTGCTACCATTATTGAGATTGATTCTGCATATGCAGGGGATTGGTTGTAATTTTTAAAGTCAAACAGATGAACTATATACTTGAGATCCAAATAAAATTAAGACTAGAAATGTCTTTGGGGTCAGACAGATTTGGGACTGTATCTTTTTTTTTTTTTTTAATTCATTTTTTAAAAAATATTACATTCAAAAAATATGAGGTCCCCATTCACCCCCACCACCCCCACTCCACCACTCACCCCACAGTAACACTCTCCGCCATCATCATGACACATCCATTGCATCTGGTGAGTACATCTCTGGGCATCGCTGCACTCCATGGCCTGTGGTCCACACCATAGCCCACACTCTCCCACGTTCCATCCAGTGGGCCATGGGAGGACATACAATGTCCGGAAATTGTCCCTGCAGCACCACTCAGGACATCTCCAAGTCCCGAAAATGCCTCCACATCTCATCTCTTCCTCCCATTCCCCGCACCCAGCAGCCACCATGGCCACTTTTTCCATACCAATGCCACATTTTCTTGATTATTAACCACAATAGTTCATGAATAGAATATCATTAAGTCCACTCTAATCCTTACTGTATTCCTCCTTCCTGTGGACCTTGGTTTGGTTGTGTCCATTCCACATCTATGTCAAGAGGGGGCTTAGATTCTACATAGATACTGGATGCAATCCTCCTGCTTTCAGTTGTAGGCACTCTAGGCTCCATGGTGTGGTGGTTGACATTCTTCAACTACATGTTAGCTAAGTGGGGTAAGTCCAATAAATCAGAGTGTAGGAGCTGAAGTCTGTTGAGGCTCAGGGCCTGGCTATCATATTGTCAGTCCAGAGATTCAAATCCCCAGCACCAACTACAATTCCAGTAAAGTAGCATGAAAGGCTTGTGAAAAGAGATCACATCTGAGTCCAGCGCCATCATCAGAAACACCATCTCCAAAGAAGGGCCAACTGACATGGCAGTGAACCCCATCTGCCATAACCATAGAACCCGTGGGTCTCTTTAGCCCTCAAAAGAACCAATACCTGGGGTTGTATCTAATTTATCTGTCTCTGAGACTCTGCTCAAGTGTGCATAAGGGCAATCCTTCTGACATCCTTTAGACTCTTTTTTAGAGACTCATAGCCATATAAACTCATTTGACCTTTCCATTTCCCCCTTACTTTAGGTCAAACAGCATTTTTAACTCCTGTTATTATATGTAGACAGGGATATTCTGCTGGTCCACGTTGAACCTTTAATTCAAGGTCATTTTCTAGTTACATCATCAGCTGGTATTTGGTAGTGATCCCTCGGAGCCAGGGAGGCTCATTCCCAGGTGTCATGTCCCATGCTGAGGGGAAGGCAGTGCATTTACATGCTGAATTTGGCTTTGAGACTGGCCACATTTGAGTAACACGGAGGCTCTCAGGAGGGAACTCTTAGGCACAGTGCTGCTCTAGGCCTTGTTCTTATTTCAGGTGTATAGGCTCACAAGCATAGTCATTAGTATCAGGGGCTCACTATTGGACCCTCATTCCTTCCTGGTCCTTGCCGTTGTACCTGGGGTCCCTGCCGTTGTACCTAGGGACTACGACAGAGCACCCCCCCTCTCCAGCCAGGAACCCAGTACCCCCCCAACTGTTGTTTTTAATTGTTTCCACTATGAGTTTATCCAAACATTTCTATGCACCCTGGACACATGTCCTGTATAACTCCCTGTCAACCATATGTCCTCTGTCAATAACATCCCATACCAGTATTCCTCCGCTGCCATTGTTGAACCACTCTCTGATCCAAAATTTCCTGAAAAGTGAAGCCCAATATAATGTCAGGTTCCCTTACTAGTAAAATGGAATATAGCAATGAGTTTAAAAGTTAGATACAGAATACATATTGATTTGGAAAAATTCTACATCCTATCTTTTTCTTTTCTTTTTTCCCTAATTATTGAGCTTCTCTTCACAAGACCCTTAGATCACAGTAATTCATATATACAATATACAGTACTCCCACATATCCATTATAAAAACTTTTCCCTTCCACAGTGATAATCTTTTAACTTATTCATATCATATTTACTGAAACTGATGTACAGATATTGAGGCAACAGCTTTCAAACAAGGTAACATTTGTGTTTACATTGTGGTTTATACTTTAGGCTATATAGTTTTCTAAATTTTTAGTTATCCTATGTTTTACATTATGGTTTACATTATTAGTCTGTCGTCCCCTATATGTTTTTGGTGTAATTTTACATGTTTTATATCCATCCTTGTGTACTCTTGTGAAACACTTCTTTTGCCCTCACATTTACTTTGGTTCCATCTATTCAATATCTATTTTCCCCTCCCCTTGGGGCCCACAGTGACAGTCAATCTTCATTTCTTGAGGAGCCATGTTCAGAGATACTTGCAACAGTGTTGAGGGCTTGACTTGCTCAACTGACCTAATGCCCTGCGAGCCACCATTTCTCTTGAGAGATACAGTTCCCTCTATTTGATGGCATTAGTCCTCCCCAGGTTGTGGGTCTACCTTCACTCTCATTATATGGGTCTCTACCCAATGGTATAACCCACTCTGGAAAAATGAGCATTCAGATATTCCCTAGGAGTCTGTCCTGTGTCAGATTATCCCCTTTGAGTATCTTAAACAGGTAACTTTCCTAATTATATTTTGAAAAGGTTTTCTCAGCATTATACTCTCAACCAACACCTGACAATCTCCTATGTTCATATGTTGCCCCACCCTCCCCCCAATTTCTTGGGCAATATTACCCATCCGCCCATCCCTAGCCCCCCTCAAACTCCCAAAGCCCCACCCAAAGGTAACCCTATGCCCCCATTTTATCCCTTCCTTGTACACATACTTACCTCCAGCTTATCATAGATTTCACCCATGTAGATGTCAGCTTACATCCTTTCTCTACCCCCCGATTTCCTGTAAGCCTATCTTCCAGTCTCTAGCTCTCTGAGGCAGCTTGCTTATTTCATATCATTGAGGTCATGTAGTATTTGTCCTTCATTGCTTGGGTTGCTTCACTCAACATAAGGTTCTCAAGATTCATCCATGTTATCACGTGTGTTTGTAGTGTATTTGTTCTTAAAGCCAAGTAGTATCCGTTGTATGTATATACCAGATTTTATTGATCCATTCATCTGTTGATGGGCATTTGGATCGATTCCAACTTTTGGCAATAGTGAACAACGCTGCTATGAACATTGGTGTGCATATATCGGTTTGTGTCCCTGCCTTCAGTGCTGCTGGGTATATACCCAGCAGTGGAATTGCTGGGTCATATGGCATATCTATGGTTAGTTTTTTGAGAAACCACCGAACTGTCCTCCAGAATGGTTGGATCCTTCTGCATTCCCACCAGCAGTGGATAAGTGTAGGGACTGTATCTTATTTCATCTCTTAAGCTCTCTGAGCTTGGACAAGTCATTTAACCATTTAACCTCCCAAGTTTCAGTTCCTCATTTATTTATTTATTTGTTTCTTTGTTTGTTTGTTTGTTCTTTTTTATTATTATTCTTTATTTTCTTTTAAATGTTACATTAAAAAACATATGAGGTCCCCATATACCCCACAACCCACCCACCTCATCCCTCCCACATCAAAAACCTCTTCCATAATTGCAGCACATCCACTGCAACTGGTGAATACATTCTGGAGCACTGCTATGCCACATGGACAGTGGTCCACATTGTAGTCCACACTCCCCCAGTCCACCCGGTGCGCCACGACAGGACACACAACGTCTAGCATCTGTCCCTGCAGCACCACCTAGGACAACTCCAAATCCTGAAAATGCCCCCACATGATATCTCTTCTTCCGTCTCCCTACTATCAGCAGCCACCGTGGCCACCCTCTCCACATCACTACTACAATTTCTTCCCCTACTAATCAAAATAGTTTCCCAGCAGAACACCAGTAAGTCCACTCTAATCCATACTCTATTACCCCATCCTGTGGACCCTGGGATGGTTATGTCCAGTCACTCTCTACATCAAGAGGGAGCTTAGATTCCACATGGATGATGGTTGCAATTCTCCTGCTTGCAGCTGTAGGCACCCTAGGCTCACTGGTGTGGTGGTTGACCCTCTTCACCTCCCTGTCAGCTGGCCAGCATAAGTCCAAGAAACCAGATGGTACAAGCTGCAAGTCTGCTGAGGCCCAGGACCTGGCTGTCACACGAACAGTTCAGAGATTCAGGTCTCCTGAATATGCACCAACCCAAAAGCCAACCACAGGTCTGGTAAAAGTAACAGAAGAAGCATGTGTAGAAAGGTCATATCTGAGTCCAACGACATCACACTCAGGAACACAAACTCCAAAGTAGGGTCAACTGACATGGCCCTGAACTCCAGAACCATCTGCCATGACCATAGAACCTGTGGGTCTCTGCAGCCCTCAGGAGAACCAGCACCTGGGTTTCCATCTACCTTGGCTGTCTCTGGTACCCTGCTGAGGCATGCATAAGCATCACCCCTCTGATGACCTCCCGACTCTTTTTTGGAGACCCATAGCCATATAAACTCACTTGTCCTTTCCATTTCCCCCTTTTCTCCAAAGTCAAAAAGCATTTCAGTTCCTCATTCATCAAATGAGTAAATGCTGCTCTGCCAACATCTCAAATATGTTGAGGATCCTACACTACACAAGGCACAGGGTAAAAAATTTGTTTGCAACCTAAGGACTCTTCTCTTCCTTTGGCAATATTTTGTTTATGTATTTCAGAGCATCATTTCCCTCATGGGAATGATATTGTTTACCCAATTCATGGTATTGATGTGAAGACTAAATGAAGTTCTTAGCAAAGATGCCTAGAATGGGAATTTTCCCTCCCTATATTGTCTGGCAGGAAGTAGTCCATGCTGCTTTAGTCTGGGAACTGAGCCTCAGTGGCAGGGACTTCTAGACCACCTGTTTCTTAAGCTATAACCTATTCTAGGCCACTATTATACCCTCTGTCTCAGGATGCCATACAAGAGAGCTGATAGAAATCTGAGGGATGTGGCTTTGCATCAGAATTCTCCTGCCTGGACTTTACTTGCCTTTAGACATTCTTGTTTCATTCAGCAACCCATTCTTTCTTTTCCTCAGCTTCTAACTCTGAGACTTGTAGTAGATAATGGTCTTTGGGCACATAGTAAGTATTCAAAAATGTTGATCAAATAAATAGTACATTGCCATCTCCCACTGTTCTTTTAACCTCCATCTATTGGATCTTTAGATCCAGTGAGCTCTATAAAGACAGAAGCTCTGACCTCATTATCCTTGTACCTCTATGGCATCTAATGGTGTGGCTTATCCATGGTAGGTTCAGCAGCAACTGTAATTTTGTAAGTGTTTGTTCTATTAAGGGAATGTTGCTTTGTCCTCCTCAAGACCTACAGGACCTTGTTTCTATCTATTCATCCATCCCTTTCTAATGCCCCCTTTGATAAATCTGCTTGACTCACACTGACCTCCTTGTTGTTCTTGGACATGCCGTGTTTTCCCATTCAAGGATTGTTGCACTTGCCATTCCCTCTAATTGGAACACTGCCCTCCTCCAATCTTTACATGACTCACTCTTTCACTTCATTCTCAACTATGCTCAAATGTCAACTCTATAGAGAGGCCTTTATGATCACTCTATCTAAAAGAGCATTCCCTGTCCTTATCTATCTATCTGTTTGGAATTATACTACATATTGACTTGCTTACTTGTTAATTGTTTGTCTTCACCCCCAGAATGTAAGTTCTAGGAAACCAACGACCTTGTCTTCCTTGCATTTTACTGTATCTGGAGCTCCTATAACAGTGGGCCATAGTCAGCACTCAATATATATTTATAGAATTAATTAGTGAGCATATTAGTGAACACATTAAATACTGATTGAAATGAATCCCTTGCCAGTTAGAAAAATCAACCAACCACAGCCTATTAATTCCAGATCCCACTTCTCTCTGGTTTCCTCTAGTCAGTCCTACCTTAGAACTTCCCACATTCTTGGGTGACAGACATGGATGAAGTCAGCTGGTGAGTCTACTGTGAGTCTACTGCCTTTTCCGTGCCCAGGAAGAGAATGGATAAAAGGTTTCATCATTTTTACAGAACACTTTCAAACAGGGTTTTCCAGGGCTATGGACTCCCAGTACCTCTTCCATTGTAGAGATTTTTATCCTGTCTTAAAAGAAAGAAAACACCTATCTGCCTAGTGTTTTCAGCTAGCAAGAAACGCCAAGCGGGAACAGCTGAAAGGAGAAATATCAGCTTTGGATTCCAAAGGATGGCAAAATGAAGATGTCACTAATAGTCAGTGGAAAGTTGGCTCATTTTCCCTCTCTCTGTTCGCTTCCCCTGGGCTCCATTTTCTGCCTTAGCACCTGCGCTGCCTCTTGCCGAGTATCATGAATTTGCTTTTCAGCACCACGGACAACGATCCGCTAGCAGCTGGGAAGGCAGAGGGAGCCAGAGCATGAGGCATTCGGGCAGCCAAGCAAATATTTTCTGAGCACATTCTGGGAGCCAGACACGCTGGAGAATACAAAGATTTACGTGATCTTGACCTTCAAATAACTTCATCTCTTCCTATACAGACATACTGGGGCAAGGCCCCAAGCCTCCTGATACTTGGAAAGTGGGAGAGAACCAAAGGGAAAATGTTTTCCTTTCAACAATTGTTGAATTTCTGCTGTATGTTAGCATATGCCATCTAATTTTCTCACAAGACTGCCCCCATTCTGTTCTCAAAGAAAACAGGCCCTGCAACTACACTGCTTATCATTATATCCCAAGTACCAAGCACAGTGTCTGTCACATGGTCAATACTCAATAGTTGTTAAATGGATGGGTGGATGAATGAATCCTTACAAAATCCCCTAAGATGGTCTTTTTACTCCTATTTTACAGAGGAGCAAACAGGCTGGAAAACTGCCATTTCATGACAGCTATTAAATGGTAGACCTTGGGTTTGATTACAGGACCTCCTGATTTCATGCTGTGTTGTCCATCTGAACCACTTACTATGTACTGAGCACTCTTAAAACCTGTAAAAAGTGTTAGCATGGAAGATGTTGGTTATATCCCTAATCTTAACATCAACTCAGTATTCGAACTTGGGTGAATGGCATTTCCTTTCTGGATTCATTTCTCCCATATGCAAACAAGGAAAGGTGGTTTGGATGACTAAGAGCTCCCCTCCTTCCACACCTGGCTTGTAAGGGGCCCTGGAAGCTGGATAATACATCTTTTGGAGTTGGACAAAGGAACCAGCAAGGCACACTATCCAATGGCTTGAAAATCTCCTTCCCTGCTTCTGCAGAGTGTCAAATGAGAACTATATTGATATCCCAACAGACATCCGAGTCCTTTTTCATCTTTCTGTTATAACCAGAATGTGTGTGTAAGCAGTGCAGGCTCTCTTCATTTCAGAGTGCAACAAATGAACTTCAACCCCTCTGAGAAGTGAGTAAAGAGACAGCCCCAGGATACAGAGACAGTGGAGTGAGGCTTTGTGACTTATCATCCAGGAACCCACTGACTGAGTAACTTTGGACAAAGCCCCAAGCAAAGATAACTGTTTAAATGGCTGCAGCAGTGGAAAAATCAGTTGGACTGATTGATGTCCTGGGTTTCTAGTTAGTGGGTGGCTTCCAGCCATGGCTCTGCCTCAGCTCCCAGAATTACTCCAATAAGTAATTTGCTCATTCCTAACTCTTCCTGGGGACAGAGGAAGGGCGGCTGAATCAGCTTTCTTGCAAGCCTGATTGGGATTTAATGGGGGCCAATGGGGTATTTGTGCAAAAGGGGCAGTTGTGAGGAGAAGGGACAGATCTATCAGACTTGGTAGAAGTGTCTGACTCCTGCCTGTGGGTGTGGAGGGGAAAATAAAATCAGAAAAGAACTGATTACAGAGCAAACGTCTTTCAATTATTTGAAAAGACTGTGAATCAAATGTTTCATAAAGTCTATTTCCTTAGCCAATCCTTTCACCAAAATCTGGATTGGCCAAGGAAGGTTCCCAGGTTGAAGAAGAGCAGGGGGGGTTTCAGGTTTTGTCAAGCTAGCTCAGCAGGAGATATCTAGGATAATTGGAAGAGAGCAAGCTCTGCAATGAGCCAGACCTTGGTTTAGAGCTTCCTCTGCCACAGAGTACCTGTGGGACCTGGATCAAGTTGCTTCATCTTTCTGAAACTCAGTTTCCTCAACTGCAAAATGGAATAATACCCACTTTTCCAGCTGTCTGTTCCTGTATAACAGAACACACTAATACTTTGTGGCATAACAAAAAAAAATTTTTTTGTTATGCTTGCAGATTCTGTAGGTCAGGAGTCCAGACAGGACACAGTAGGTATGGCTTATCTCTACTGCACAACAGCTGGGACATCGTGCTGGGAAAACTCAAATGACTAGGGGACAGAATCACCACATAGTCTCAGGTTGGAGGCTGAATTCAGCTGAAATGATGTTGGGGCACCCACCTTGTGCCCCAGTCCAGCATGGCAACCTCATGGTAGGTAGGCAGGGTGGCCTGTGACATGTTCTTTAGTAACCTAGCCTTAAAGTCACATAACATCACTCCCTTCTCTACTCTGTTGGACAAAGTCATCACAAACCCACCCAGATAAAGAGGCAGGAACATAGATATAACTTTTAAATGGAAAGGGTATCAATTTGCAGCCTAGTTTTAAAGCCACCGCACCTGCTTGTATGGATTGAATCGTGTTCCCCACAAAAACATGCTCAAGTCCTAATCCCTGGTTCTGTGGATGCAAACCCATTTATAAATAGGATGCTATTAGTTAAGATGAGGCCAAACTGAATCAGAGTGGACCTTAATCCAGTATGATTCGTGTCTTTATAAGCAGAGGAAATTTAGATAAAATAGGGGTCAGATGGAGAAGGAGATGCCGTGTAACAATAGCAGAGGTTGGGTTATGGATTGTCAGAAACCATCACCTATAGATTTCAGAGAAAACATGGCCCTCCTGACATTTTGATTTTGAACAGTGAGACAATATATTCCTGTTGTTTAATCCTCCTGTTCAGTTGTCCTTTGTTACAGCAGCCTTGGAAAACTAAAACAGCTAATATGCATGGCTGTTATAACAATTAAATGTTTGCCAAGTGCTTGACCCAACTACTCCTGTTTCCTCAGAGCACCAAATAGTTCATTGTGAGAATTTTCATAATTCTTAGATAAAGCCCATAAATCCCTACAAGATCCTACATGGATTCTCATGGTCTTGACCTGATTTCTTCTCCTGCTTCAATCTGCCTTCTCTAGTCTCAAATGCCTTGCCATTTGCTTTCCTCCAGCAACTAAAAAGTATTGCACTTTCTCACTTACTCAGTCCCTTTGCTTCTTTGCTATCTCTTCTCAGACTCTCCACTCACTTCATTGCCTGGCAAAACCATGTATACCTTAGATCACTGCATTAGGAAAACCTCCTCTGAGCTGTAGACCTATATCAAGTCCAAGTGTCCCATTGATATTTTATTAGAGTACCCACTATTTTCCTTCACACCAAAAATCATAATCATATTAAATTCACTGTGAAATTACTTACCAACTCTCCTCTTCTCCATCCTCAACCTGACCATCTCCATGTTAGCTAATGGACTAAACCCTGTCTATCTGGGCTCTCCAGCACCAAGCACAGTGTCTAGAAAAGAATAGGTGCTCAATAAATATTTGCTGAATAAATGAGTGAATGGATGAGGAGGTCAAAAGCCTAAAGGTATTGGGCCTGAATCAGATGTTCTGATTAGTGTTAATGTCATCATAGGGCTTACTGGTATTCAAGGGAGAAGTTTCAAGCTCTTTGGTATTGAAAATGAGATATTCCTGGGTAAATTTTTGAGAGATGGTCTCTTGGAAAGGCTTTAATGGTCCCCATCTCAGTGCTTACACTCAGCACCTCCTGGGGATGACCAGCTGGACTATGTAAGGTACAGTAAGAGTGTTTCACCATCAACTCCATCTGAACTCAACTTCTCAGCCAAGTGGCGCCAACCACACCATAAGCATTAAACAAATAATTAAACCATAGAATTGTATACAATTAACACACACAGTGTGCTAGGCACTGTGACAGGTAATAAAAACACAGCAATAAAGAGGGCAGATATGATCCCTGTTCTCAGGGATCTTAGAGTTGAAAAGAGGAGAAAGACTTCAAAAAGGATGACTAGAGAATAATAAAAGCCCTGTCATACAGGAATCCCAGGGGCCTGTGAGAAAACAGAGATGGCATCAACCCCACCTGTGGAAGGGAGAGGGAGTTAGAGAAGGCTTTCTTGAGGAAACAAGCAAAGACCTGAACGACTTATAGAAATCATCCAAGGAAAGAAGGAGGTGATGGAAAAGAGTTCTGAGAATGGGGACAGCAGATAGTAAAAAGAACTTAAGGAGAAAATCATTGTGGTTTCTTCAACAAACTGAGTAAATATGAGCAAGGGAGGGATAGATGAGGCTAAAAAAGCAGGCAGAGGTGGTGGACTTGGCCCAGTGGATGGGGCGTCCGTCTACCACATGGGAGGTCCGCGGTTCAACCCCGGGCCTCCATGAACCGTGTGGAGCTGGCCCATGTGCAGTGCTGATGCGTGCAAGGAGTGCCCTGCCACACAGGGGTGTCCTCCGTGTAGGGGAGCCCCAGTGCAAGGAGTGCGCCCAATAAGGAGAGCCACCCAGTGCGAAAGAAAGTGCAGCCTGCCTAGAAATGGTGCCGCACACACGGAGAACTGACACAACAAGATGAGAACTGACACAACAAGATGATGCAACAAAAAGAAACACAGATTCCTGTGTCACTGACAACAACAGAAGCAGACAAAGAAAACGCAGCAAATAGACACACAGAACAGACAACTGGGGTGGGGGCGGAGGGGAGAGAAATAAATAAGTAAATCTTTAAAAAAAAAAAAAAGCAGGCAGAGGCCTCAGGATTAAGGACAAACTCTAGGCCATGTTAGGGAACTTGTACTTTATCCCAAGGGCATTGGGAAATTGCTGAAGGGTTTTGAGCATTGGGATGAACAAGGCTACAGAGATTAGATGCTATGGGAAGACACTGGAGGCAGGACTTCAGTAAGGAGAATGACCATTGTCTGGGCAAGAGATAATCCAGACCTGTACTTGGGTGTGACAGTGGAATAAAGAGAGGTTGTAAAGTTCTAGGGATACCTAGGAGGAACCGTAGTGATTGGAAAGATACAGGGAGTAGTGGAGAGAGAAAATTCTGTTCATGATTGATTCAGTTCAGAGTCTGTTTTCTGAGTCAGAAAACTTCAGGATTCTGGTGAGAGCTCCTAAATGGAGGGAGAATCAGAGACTCAAGAACAAAAGCAGATTTGGGTGGAGGAAGGTGATGAGTTCAATTTTTGGTATATTGGATTTGAGAGGCCTATGAATATCTGCATGAAAGTCTTATGCTTGTCCTGGAATAGCCCTGATTCTGAAATTCCCTAAGGATTTGCTTTTTTTTTTTTTTAGTGACCCATGTTTTGTCTTTGTTTCTTTTCCTTCTTTTTAAACAAATTACTTTTATTGATACATATTAATAAAGCACAAATCAATCCAAAGTATACAATCAATGGTATTTGTTATAATCACATAGCTGTGTATTTATCACTTCACTCATTATTATTTTCATTATTCCAGTAATAAAAAACTCATCAACTTTCAATTTCTCTATGCTTCCCCTGCCATGCATAGCTGCTATTCTGTTGCTGTCTTTTTAGTTTATTTGTATTTATATTTTTAAAAAACAGGCTTAAATATGCAATGTTACCCATATTCGTATTTCACCTGAGGTTTCACTATGTTATAAAGTCCCATGTTACATTTTTTAGTTTTCCTTCTAGTAATATACATGTCCTTATGCCTTCCTTTTCAACCACTGTCATACCCATATAATAGCACTGCTAGTTACAAACACTCTGATGTGTATTCACCATTTCTGTACATTTCCAAAGATTTAAAAACAATCTTTTTACCAATTCCACACAGACTAAGCTTCAGCTTTCCATTCTCTATCCTTATTCTATTTTCTGGTGACCTATATTCTAATTATTAACTCCATGAGTTTTCACAATAAATTTATTTCATAATAGCACAATCATACAGTGTTTGTCCCTTTGTGTCTGACTTACTTCACTCAACACAATGTTCTCCAGGTTCATCCATGTTGTCATCTGCTTCATGACTTCATTTCCTCTTACAGCTTCATAATATTCCATCCTGTGTATCTATTGTTTATCTATTCATCTGTTGGTGGACACCTGGTTGTTTCCATATTTTGGCAACTGTGAATAATACTGCTGTGAACATTGGTGTGCAGAAGTCTCTTTGTGTTACTGCTCTCAGTTCTTCTGGTATATACCAGTAGTGGTATTGCTGGGTCACATGGCAAGTCTACATTCAACTTCTTTAGGAACTGCCAAACAGTCCTCCACAGTGGCTGTACCATTCTACATTCCCATCAACAGTGAATAGGTGTTCCTATCTCTCCACATCCTCTCCAACTCTTGTAGTTTTCAACCTTTTTAATAGTGCCCATTCTAATAGGTGTGAAATGATATCTTGTAGTTTTGATCTGCATTTCCCTAATCATTAGTGATGTTGAAGGTTTTTTCATTTATTTTTTTGCTGCTTGCATTTCTTCTTCAAACAAACGTCTACTCAAGTCTTTTGTCTATTTTTTAAAAAGTAGTTTGTCTTTGTACTGTTGCTTTGTAGTATCTCTTCATATATCTTTAATATTAAACCCTTATCAGATATGTGATTTCCATATATTTTCTCCCATTGAGTCAGTTGCCTTTTCACCCTTTTGACAAAGTCCTTTGAGACAGAGAGTGTTTAATTTTAAGGTGGTCCCATTTATCTATTTTTTCATTTGTTTTTCATGCTTTGGGTGTAAGATTTAAGAAACTACCACCTATCACGAGATCTTGATGTTTTCCTGCATTTTCACCTAGGAGTTTTAAGGTTATAGCTCTCTTAGGTCCTTAATCCATTTTGAGTTCATCTTTGTATAATATGTGAGATAGGGGTCGTCTTTCTTTCTTTTGAATATGAATATCCAGATCTCCCAGCATGATTTATCAAATAGTCTATTCTGGCCTAGCTGGGTGGGCTTGAGAGCGTTGTCAAATTCATTTGACCACAGATGTGAGGGTTTGTTTCTGAGTTCTTGATAAGGTTCCACTGGACAATCTGCCTATACTTATACCAGCACCATGATGTTTTTACCACTGTAGCTAAGTAATATACTTTAAAGTCAGAAAGTGAGAGACCTCCAACTAAATTCTTTTTGAAGATATTTTTGGCTAATCAGGGCCCCTTACCCTTCCAAATAAATTTGATTATTGGCTTTTCCATTTCTGCAAAAAAAAAAAAAAGACTGTTTGGATGTTTATTGGGATTGCATTGAATCTGTAAATCAGTTTGGGTAGAACTGACATCTTAATGATATTTAATCTTCCAGTCCATGAACCAGAAATGTCCTTGAATTTATTTAAATCTTTTTTTAGTTTTTTTAGCAACATTTTGTAGTTTTCTGAATTTGGATACTTTATGTCCTAGGTTAAGTTTATTCTTAAATATTTTATTGTTTTAGTGGCAATCATAAATGGATGTTTTTTCTGATTTCCTTCTCAGAGTGGTCATCAGTAATGTATAGAAACACTACTGATTTTTGCATATTAATCCTATATCCCAGCACTTTACTGAACTTGTCTATTAGTTCTAGTAGCTTTGTTGTGGATTTTTCAGGATTTTCTAAATATAGGATCACATCATCAGCGAATAGCAGAAGTTTTACTTCTTTCCTATTTGGGTGATTTTTATTTCTTTATCTAGTCTAATTGCTATAGCTAGAACTTCTAGCACAATATTGAATATCAGTGGTGATAGTGTGCATCCTTTCTAGTTCCTGATCTCAGCAAGAAACATTTCAGTCCTTCTCCAACGAGTACAATGCTAGCTGTAAGGGTTTGTTTTTTGTTTTGGCTTTTTTGAAAAATTGTCCTTCTATTCCTATCTTTTGGAGTGTTTTTCTCAAGAAAGAATGCTGTGTTTTGTCAAATGCCTTTTTACATCAATTGAGAGGATCATGTGATTTTTCTTCTTCAATTTATTAATGTGGTTTATTACATTAATTGATTTTATGTTGAAAAATGCTTATAAACCTGGAGCAAAACACAGTTTATAGTGGTTCATAATTTTTTTAATATGTTTTGGATTTGGTTTGCAAGGATTTTGCATCTATATTCATTAGAGATATTGGTCTCAAATTTCTTTCTTTCTTTCTTTCTTTTTTTTAGTATCTTTATCTGGTTTTGGTATTAAGGTGATGTTGGCTTCAAAGAATGAGTTTGGTAGTGTTCTTTCCTGTTCAATTTTTTGGAAGAGCTTAAGCAAAGTTGGCATTAGATCCTCTTTGAATGATTGGTAGAATTCACCTGTGAGGCATTCTGGTCCTGGACTTTTCATCTTTGGGAGGTTTTTGATGACTGTTTCAATCTCTTTACTTGTGATTCGTTTGTTGAAGTCTTCTATTTCTTCTAGGGTCAGTGTAGGTTGTTTGTGTGTTTCTAGGAATTTGTCTATCTCATCTCCATTGTCCAGTTTTTTTGGCATACAGTTGTACATGGTATCCTCATATAATCTCTTTTATTACTGCAGAGTCAGTGCTAATATCTGCCTTCTTATTTTATTTATTTGCATCTTCTCTCTCTTTTTTTCCTTTGTTAGCTTAGCTAAGAATTTGTCAATTTTGTTGATTTTAAAGAACCAACTTTTCATTTTTAGAATTCTCTCTTTTTTTTCCTCAAAATTTCATGTATTTCTGCTTCTATCTTCATTATTTCTTTCCTTCAGCTTAGTTTGGGATTAGTTTGCTGTTCTTTTTCTAGTTCCTCCAGGTGTGCTATTAGGTCTTTGAATTTAGCTCTTTGTTCTTTTTTAATGTAAACATTGAGGGCTAAAATGTCTCTATCAGCACCACCTTTATGGTGTCCCATAGGTTTTGATAAGTTGTGTTCTCCTTTTCATACATCTCATGATATTTACTGAATTCTCTTGCAATTTCTTCTTTGACCCACTGAAGATTTAAGAGTATGTTGTTTAATCTCCATTTATTTATGAATTTTTCCTTTTTCCATCAGTTATTGATTTTCACCTTCATTCCATTATGAACAGAGAAAGTGTTTTGTATGATTTCAATCTTTTAAAATTTATTTAGACCTTTTTTGTGACCCAACATATGGTCTATTCTGGAGAGGGATCCATAAGCGCTTGAAAACAATGTATATTCTGCTGTTTTTGGATGTAATGTTCTATGAATGTCTGTTAGGCCTTACTAATTTATCATATTATTCAAGCTTTCTGATTCTTTGTATATCCTCTGTCCGGATGTTCTATCCAATGCTGAGAGTGATGTGTTAAAGTCTCCAATTATTATTGTAGAGACATCAATTTCTCCCTTCACTTATTTTTTTTAATTTTTATTGAAGTATATCATCATACATGAACACACATAAGCAATAAGTGTATATAAAGATTGGGAACTTACAAAATAAACATACATAACATCACACAGGGGTCTCATACATCACCCCTCCACCAACTCTTTACATTGATGTGTAACATTTGTTACAAACTATGCTAGAGCTTTGTCAAAATATTACTACCAACTATATTCTTTATCTTACATTTGGTGTAATTTTTCCCCAACCTATACTAATTTTTAAAATATATTTTTGTTACAGATATTGTGAACTTGCAAAACAACCATACAGATGTGTAGATTTCCCATACAGCTACACACCCTGGTGGAACATTTGTTACAGATTATGAGATAATATCATCAGATTATTACCACCAATCATGGTCCATTGCATACATTTGGCACACTTTTTCCATACACCTCCATTATCAACACATTATGGCTTGGCATTAATGCAAGAATATTATAGTTTTGCTGTTAACCACAGTCTATAGGTCACACCAATTGTAGTGTTCCCATGTTTCTCCATATTCCCATCACCCTGCAATAGTGATGTATATCTGCTTTAGCTAACAGGACTCTCTTGCATTTGTACCCTTAACCACAATTCTCAACCTCCTCTGGGCTCACTGTGTTATTCAGTCCCTAATTTATTCTTTAGCTTTCTTTCTATTGACATTTACTTTTTCAGTCACAATCCCATTTCTAAACCAGGTTTTTCTTTCTATGTGTTACTATCAACTCTATCCATCTCCACACTTTTACAGTCAAGTTAATTAAAACTTCTATGTACATTAAGCATCCATAGTTCTTCTCAACCCTCCTCTTATTTCCTTATAACTTATACTTTAGTTTTTAATTCTATGTGTTTATTATTTGTATTTATTTCATATTAATGAGACCATGCAATATTTGTTCTTTTGTGTCTGACTTAGTTTGCTTCGTATAATGTCTTCAAGGTTCATCCATGTTATCACATATGTCCCAATTTCATTTCTTCTTATTGCAGCATAGTATTCCATTGTACATATATACCACATTTTGTTTATCCATTCATTGGTGGATGGACACTTGGGTTGTTTCCATCTTTTGGCAATTGTGAACAATGCCACTATGAACATTGGTGTGCAGATGTCTAATCATGTCATAGTTTTTAGTTCTTCTGGATATATTCTTAGTAAAGGAATTGCTGGATCATATGGCAGTTCTATATTTAGCTTCCTGAGGAACCACCAAACTGTCTTCAACTGAGGCTGCACCATTTTACACTCCCATCAACAGTGAAGGAGTGTTCCTCTTTCTCAACAGCCTCTCCAGCACTTATTGTTGTCTGTTTTTTAAATAATGGCTAATCTATGTGGTGTTAGATGATATCTCATTGTTGTTTTGATTTTCATTTCCCTAATAGTTAGTGATATGGAACATTTTTTCATGTGCTTTTTGGCCATTTGTATTTTGTCTTTGGAGAACTGTCTATTTAAATCTTTTGTCCATTTTTTACTTGGATTGCTTGCTCTTTTATTGTTGACTTGTATGATCTCTTTACATAGAATTGAAATTAAACCCTTATCAGATAAGTGGTTTCCAAATATTTTCTCCCATCGACTGGGCTGCCTTTTCACCTTCTTTGAAGTCCTTTGAATTACAGAAATGTTTAAGTTTGAGGAGGCCCCATTTATCCATGTTTTCTTTTATTGTTCATGCTTTTGGTGTAAGGTTTAAGAATCCACCACATACCACCAGGTCTTGAAGATGTTTCCCTACATTTTCTTCTGGGAGTTTTATTGTACTTTCTTTTATATTTAATTCTTTGATCCGTTTTGAGTTAATTTTTGTATAAGATGTGAGGTAGGGGTCTTCTTTCTTTCTTTTGGCTATGGATATACAGTTCTTCCAACACCATTTATTGAATAAACTGTTCTGCCCCAACTGGGAGGGCTTGACAGGCATGTAGAAAATCACTTGGCCACAGATGTGAGTGTCTGTTTCTGAACCATCAATTTGGTTCCATTGGTCTATGTGTCTATATTTATGTCAATACCATGCTTTTTTTTTTTTTTTTTTTTTACCACTGTAGCTAGGTAATATGATTTGAAGTCTGGAACTGAGAGTCCTCCAACTTCACTTTTCCTTTTTAAGATGTTTCTGGCTATTCAGGGCCTGTTACCCTTCCAGATAAATTTGATAATTGTGTTTTCCATTTGCTTAAAAAATGCTGGCACAATTTCTATTGGGATTGCATTGAATCTCTATATCAATTTGGGTAGAATTGACATCTTAATGATATTTAGTCTTCCAATCCATGAGCATGGAATATTCTCCCAATTATTTAGGTCTTTTTTATTTCTTTTAGCAATACATTATAGTTTTCTGAATACAAGTGCTTTTCATCCTTGGTTAAGTTCATTCCTAAATATTTGATTCTTTTAGTTACTATTGTAAACGGAATTTTTTTTCCTGACTTCCTCCTCAGATTGTGCATTATCAGTGTATAGAAACACCACTGGTTTTTGCATATTGATCTTGTATCCTGACATTCTACTATAATCATTTATTAGTTCTAGCATCTTTGTTGTAGATTTTTTGGGATTTTCTAGGTATACAATCATATCATCTATGGATAGTGAAAGTTTTAATTCTTCCTTTCCAATTTAGATGACTTTTATTTCTTTTCTTGCCTGATTGCTCTAGCTAGAACCTCTAGCACTATATTGAACAACAGTGGTGACAGTGGGCATCCTTGTCTTGTCCCTGATCTCAGTAGGAAACCTTTTAGTTTTTCACCATTGAGTACAATGTTATCTGTGGGTTTTTCATATAGTGGTTTTTATCATGTTGAGAAAATTTCCTTCAAATCCTATTTTGTGTAGTATTTTTATCAAGAAAGGATGCTGTATTTTGTCAAATGCCTTTTCTGTGTCAGTTGATAAGATCTCGTGATTTTTCTTTTTTGATTTATTAATGTGGTATATTATGCTGATTGATTATCTTGTGTTGAACCAGCCTTGCATGCCTGGTATAAAACCCACTGGATCATGATGGATAATTCTTTTAATGTGTTGTTGGATTTGATTAGCAAGTATTTTATTGAGGATTTTTGCATCTGTATTCATTAGAGAAATGGGTATATAATTTTCTTTTTTTGTAATATCTTTATCTGGCTTTGGTATTAGGGTGATATTGCCTTCATAGAATGTGTTTGGCAGCATTTCTTCTTGTTGAATTTTTTGGAAGAGCTTGAGTAAGATTGGTATTAAATCTTCTTTGAATGCTTGGTAGAATTCACCTGTGAAACCATCTGGTCATGGGCTTTTCATTTTGGGGAGCTGTTTGATGACTGTTTCAATTCCTTTACTTGTGATTGGCTTGTTCTATTTCTTCTAGTGTCAGTGTAGGTTGTTTGTACATTCCTAGGAATTTTTCCATTTCATCTACATTGTCTAGTTTTTTAGCATAAAATAGTTCATAGTATCCTCTTACAATCTCTCTTATTTATGTTGGGCCAGTAGTAAGGTTCCCTTTTTCATTTTTTATTTCATTTATTTGCATCTTCTCTCTTTTTTTCTTAGTCTAGCTAAGGGTTTGTCAATTTTATTAATCTTCTCAAAGGACCAACTTTTGGTTTTGTTAATTTTCTCTATTGTTTTTTGTTCTCAATTTCATTTATTTCTGCTCTGATCTTTGTTATTTCATTCCTTCTACTTGCTTTAGGATTAGCTTGCTGTTCTTTTTCTAGTTCCTCCAGCTGCACAGATAATTCATTAATTTTAGCTCTTTCTTCTTTTTTAAAGTAAGCATTGGGGGCTATAAATTTTCCTCTCAACACTGCCTTTGCAGCATCCCATAGTTTCCTATATGTTGTATTCTCATTGTCATTTGTCTCGAGATATTTATTGATTTCTCTTGAAATTTCTTCTTTGACCGACTGATTATTTAAGAGTGTGTTGTTTAATCTCCATACATATATGTGAATTTTCCCTTTATTTACTGCTCATTGATTTCCATCTTTACTCCATTATGATCAGAAAAAGTGCTTTGTATAATTTCAGTTTTGTTGAATTTATTGAGATCTGCTTTGTGATCCAACATGTGGTCTATCCTGGAGAAAGATCCATGAGCCCTTGAAAAGAATGTATATCCTGCTGTTTCAGGGTGCAATGTTTTGTATATGTCTATTAGGGTTAGTCCATTTATCATATTATTCAAGCTATCTGTTTCTTTATTGATATTCTGCCCAGATGTTCTATCCAATGGTGGTGTATTGAAGTCTCCAACTATTATTGTAGGGATGTCTATTTCTCCCTTCACTTTTGTCAGTGTGTGCCTCAAGTGTTTTTGGGCTCCCAGGCTATGTGCATAAATATTTATTATCATTATTTTGTTCTTGGTGAATTTCCCCTTTTATTATTATGTAATGACCTTCTTCATCACTTATAAAACTTTTGCATTTAAAATCCATTTTATCTGATGTTAGTATTATAAATATTCCAGACTTTTTCTGGTTACTATTTGCATGGAATATAATTTTCCAACCTTTCATTTTTAACCTGTTTGTGTGCTTATGTCTTAGGTGAGTCTCTTGTAAACAGCATATAGCTGGCTCCCATTTTTTATCCATTCTTTCACTCTATGTTTTTTGATTGGTGAGTTCAAGCCTTTAACATTCAATGTTATTTCTGTAAAGGTATTACTTTGGCCATTTTATCCTTTGGCTTTCCATTGTCATATCTTACTGTTTTCTGTCTTTTTACCCTTTAATTTACCCTTAATAATCTTCATTTCCAAATCTCTCCCCCTTGTTTTTTCTTCCCAGGCTGTAGCACGCCCTTTAGTATTTCTTGTAATCCTGGTGTTTGGATAACATACGGTCTTAGTTTTTGTTTCTCTGTGAAGACTTTAAACTCCCCATCACTTTTGAAGATCAGTTTTGCTGGATACAGAATTCTTGGCTGGCAGTTTTTCTCTTTCATTACCTTAAATATATCTTTCCATTTTCTTCTCAGCTCTATCGTTGATGAGAGGTTGGCACTTAATCTTACTGAGGCTCCCTTATATGATACTTTGTTTTTCTCTTGCTGTTTTCAGAATCCTCTCTTTATCTCTGATTTTTGTCATTCTGAATAGTAGGTGTCTCAGAGTAGGTCTGTTTCCATTTATTCAGTTTGGGGTGCGTTGTCCTTCTTGGATATTGATATTTATGTCTTTCATAAGTGTTGGGAAGTATTGAGCCATTATTCCCTCAAATATTCTTTCTGACCCTTTTCCATTCTGTTCTCCTTCTAGGACACTGATAACACATACATTTGTGCATTTCATGATGTCACTCAATTCCCTGAGACCCTGTTGCATTTTTTCCATTCTTGTCTTTTTCTGTTCTCCTGTCTTTTAGAGTTCAGATGTTCTATTCTATATCTCTAATTCCATCTTCAAACAATTTAAATCTGCTGTTATATTTGCCTCTAATGTATTTTTTAAAGGAGACAGTGGGGATTGAACCCTGGACTTTGTACATGGGAAGCAGTCGCTCACCCACTGTGCTACACCTGCTCCCTTCTAATATGTTTTTTTGTTTTTGTTTTTGTTTTTTGCTTTTAGGCAAGAGAGTAAAGCATTTATTAAGGAACAAGAAAACTAGAAATGAGATAAGTACACAACCCAAGATATGGGTTGTGGGCATGCTACAGAGTGAGATGCACACATGGCCCCCCATGTTAGGCCTTTTAAAAGCCTTTCCTCCTCCCCTTTCCTAATGTTGGAGAGGGGACCCTCTAATGTATTTCAAATCTCATCCATTGTGTCTTTCATTCCCATAAGCTCTTTCACTTTTCTTTGCATGCTTTCAAATTGTTCTTTATGCTTACGTAATGTGTTCTTAATATCTTTTATCTCTTTAGTCATATTTTCCTTCAATTCTTTGAATTGATTTAGAAGATTTATGTGATCACCATTGATTATTTGTCTTAAATCCTATATCTCATGAGGATAAAATGGTTTATTCCTTTGGCTAGTCAATCTCTTCCTGTTTCCTAGTGTGGCTTATAATTCTTTGCTGATGTCTAGGTTTCTGAATACATTGGTAAATTTATTCTGATGGTCAATTTCTCTCTCTTGCCTAGTGGTTTTTGTTTGTTTGTTTGCTTAATGCATGGCTTTTCTTTGATTTTTGGTTAAACTTATTCTGAGTCCTTAAAGTTGCCCAGCCTAGATTATCAAAGTCAGGCCAGGGACTCAGTAATGGGGTCCCATGAGTTGGGACTAAAGAGAAACCTAAAAGCAATTTTTCTCCTTGCAATTTCCTGGACAACCACAGATGACACTTGTGGGCAAAACTTTCCATGTAGGTGTTTCTTTCAACCTCTGTTTGCCCCTGTTTCTGGTCTGGTCAGAGCTGAGATTCAAAGTTAGCTCTGTTGGCCAAATACACTAAGAAAAAACAACTTTCCACCCTCCAACACACTCTCCCTCTTCCCTTGTTACACAGTGAAAATTCTGTTCCCCTGTCAGTCAGCTACAATAAGCCAGGGGTTTTATCTAGGCTTAACATCTTGAGGATGGATGGGTACCCTTCCCAGCCACTGTGGGGGTTTAGTAACTCATGATTTTTTTGTTTTGGGTTCTTCATCTCTCTATCCCTCACCCTTTTTGGGGGTTGAGCAGCACTGGTCTGCTGACCCCAGAAGCAGGTCCCTTGAATAATTTTTTACCCTTTCTCCATTGTTTTTGTGAGACAGTTGAGCAATGCCTGCCTATTCTGCCTTATCTCTGAAACCCTGAGGATTTGCCTTTCTTTAGAAGGTGGATGGGCTTTCAAAGGGAGGATTTGATCTTGGCCAAGGATTCCTTAAAACTCATAATCTGGTTTACTCTTCTGAGTTCCTTATACCCAACCAGCTTTCCCAGAGTTCAACTCAGGTTGCACACAAGCCCTTGGCATTTGTCTGTTTTGAGGTGGACAGTGTATAGGTAATAGAAAGAACATGGCATAAAGAGTAAAAAACAGAGTTCTCATTAGACCAAAAAAGTGATTAGTTCTCTGTTAGTAGATATATCTAAGCACAGGCTGCAGAGAGATGTTTATAAGAGATTCAAGTACTGGATAGGGAATTGGATCAGTGACCTTTAAGGACATTTAGAGCCCTGATCTTTTGTTATTATAATCCCATATTTGCCACTACAAAAACTAAGTTTCTTGTTGCATCAATAACCTCATCTGCGGAAGAAAGTATAGAGTAATGTTTTCAAAAACCCTTCTGACAAGGTAACTACAACTGCTTTGTCAACATCCTTCTATTGATAGATCCAAAGGACCTTCTTTCTCAGGCCTCATCCTGACTATGCCCCCAAAACATTTTACACTATGAATTATTCTCTATTTCTTGACTCACTGTTTAATGCTCTTTTGTGGGCTCCTCTTTCTCTACCTTCCCCTTAAATGGGGCTCCCTCTTCTCTCTCGACACACTCTTATTCTGTAATCTCATTCAGCACTATAGCATCCATGTCCACTAGATGTTTTTGTATCAGTCTGAACTCTTTTACTCAAAAAGTATAGAAAACCTGATAAACCCTAGTTTGGGAAATTTTTTATTTTTTATTCCCATTATTGAAACAGCCAAGAACTTAGCACAGATTGACTGGAGGCTCAAACAATATCTCCTATACCTGCTCATTCCAGCACCCCTCAGCTATGCTTCCTCTCCTGCTGACTGTATCCTCAGATGGCTCTTCCCTCAGGGAAACAAGATGCAAAACAGATTCTTCAGACCTTACTTCCTATCAGGCGAATGCCATTAAAAACAAAATGTGTCTCCCCAGGATGATGGACAGAAGTATTGGACCTCATTATCTTTGGCCAAACCCAATAACAAATCTAACACTGAGAAAATCCCTGTGGCCAAAGGAGTGGGGTATAATAATCACTTTATCTCATTCAAGGCCTACTTAAGGAGTTGAGTGTGGGTTACTCCTCAGGTGGCTGAGATTTAGGAAGGAGTTACCAGAAGCAAACAAATGTTGAGTGGCAAAAACAGCAGATGCCTACCATAACGACGACATCCCAAACTATTTTCAAGCCTAAGACTTTTCCATTAAAATTCACACCTATGAAGTAAGTTGCCTTCTGGACATCTCCGCTTGAATATTCCTCAAGCATCTCAAACTCTACATGGCTCAAACTGAACTAATTTCCCCTAGATCTGCACCTTCATCTATATTCTCTCTGGTAGTTAATGACAACACATAACACCCACTTATCTGATCCAGAAACTTCAGTGTCGTCCTTGACTTCTCCCTCTTCCCCACCCCTACATGGAATCAATCACCACATCTTCTTAATTCTATATCATTTGTATCTCTCTAAGCCACCCACTTTCTCCATAAACCTGCTGCTTTCGTAGGAGAGGTCACCATTGTCTCTCACCTTGATTACTATCTTCAGTTTATCTTCTCCTAATTCATTAAAATATGATCAGTTTCCAGTTCCAGGCAAGATGTAATAAGCAACCTTCACCCTATCTCTCCCACTGAATGCAACTAAAATCTAGGCAGAGTGCATGGAGCAGATATCTTATGACACATAAAAGTAAATGACATTTTCTTAAAAGAAAATTTTCTTAAAAGAAAATGACTCTTAAAACGTTATCCAAAAAAAGTAAATGACTCTTAAAACTAAATGGCAGGTTGCTTAGGGAAGGAACTCAGAGCTCTAAGAGCTCCAAGAGAAGCACTCTCTTTCTGGTGTGAGAAGAGGAAAAGAGAACTTCTACAGGAGAGAGAGTATGTGTGTGTGAAATTCCCTGGTTTGTTTTGTTGTTAATTTGATTGATTGACTGATTGATTGATTGATTGATTGACTGGTGATTGTTTTTTTTTCTCTCCAACTCCAGCTCCTAAGCAAGTTCTACCTAGCTACCATATGCAACAGCATAACAGCACCTAAAAATGAGGAAAGTAATTCTTTCTCTCTGACCAGGGGAACTGTGGTGCTACCAGCATAAGGAGAATCTGTAACTCTTTTTTAAATTTCTTTCTGCCACTTAGCCCAAGAGGCTGACCCAGTGTGGGTGATGGAGAGGGAAGACTAATGTTCTGGCTTTCTAACCAAAGATCCTCAGAGAAGGAGGCCCCTGGGAATCTGAGCTTGTCAGGGAGATAGAATTAAAGAAGCAGTTGAAGAAGAGGATCTAATAAAGTAGCCTATATACTTCTGAACGTGTCCCTAAATACATCATATATGGATCTGATCCAAAACAGCATACTGAAGACTTTGAGATTTAAAGGCAGGTAGTAGACCCTGCTACCATAGTATGAGAGTAAAAATGACCAGGATACAATTCAAAAGTACTCCACATATGAAGAACCAAGAAAAATTTCAACAACTTGCAAGGGAAAAAACAATTAATAAGGCCAATGACAAAAGGATCTAGATAATGGAATTATCAAAGACTTTAAAGCAGATATTAACACTATGCCCCAAGACTACCCTGGACAGCAGCAAGGCAACAGCCACAGAATGAACATCTTACTACCCATATGAAAACTTCATCCAACATTGTACAGAATGCCAGATCCATCTTGGCCTCCAGTTAAAATAAAATAGAGTTTTACACCTTATTAGGCAATGACTACAGTCCATGGCCAGCAGGAAGCAGTTACAGAAAAGAGATCATCTCCCTTCAGCACCCCTTTAAGATTAAAGATGTAAACTCTTTAAGAGTAAAACAAAATTAATAGATGGATCTGGAGCCTAACTGGAAATCCACATGAGCGCCAGTGGTCCCAAGATGACTGCAGGTGGGCCCCTGCCCCAGGATTCTGCTGTCCAGAATGAAAACTTCTAAACTTCTAAAAACAGGATCCTGGATGCTACACTGAAAATTGATAAGTAAAGTAATCAGTCAAAACAGCAAACAGCCATCCACCTCATAACTCCAACAATAATCATGCTAAAGCTTAGCAAGTTAAGCTTCGGCATAAGGGGGGGAAATGATGTGGGCTATGGGTGGGAGGCTCTGTCTCTTCGGAGGTAACCTTAACCTAAACTGTCTGTCTTGACTTTTGGGTATGGGATGGTGAGAGGCTGCAGCCCTGCCCTTGGTGACCATGGCAACGACTCCAGCCCTGGAGAAACAGTTTAGCAATGCAAATTCTATAAACTTTAAATATTCAGGGAAAATGCGAACCAAATGTGCTAAAAGCTTATCTAGAATGTATGAAGTCCACACTAAAAGCTTATGTAGGATGTGGAAGATATATGCTAATTCAAACCTATTGAGCACTGAAACAAAGAACGATTTAGCCTTTCCTCTGTATAAAAGGAACTCAAAATTCTTGTTTGGGGCTTGGGTTTGAAACAGAAAGCTCCTGAGTCCAGCCGGCTGGCAACAAATCATTTTTCTTTCTCAAAAACAAAACAAAACAAAACAAAAAACTATGTCCCAAGAAGTAAGAGCAAATCCTATAGAAATGAATGGATAGATAGAAAGTATCAGCAGAGAAGTGGCAGCTATAAGGAAGAACCAAAGAGAAATTTTAGAAATGAAAATGATAATAACCAAAATTAAAAATGCACTTGAGGGAAGTGGATGTGGCTCAACTGATAGAGTGTCAGCCTACCATATGGAAAGTCCAGGGTTCGATACCCAGGGCCTCTTGGCCCATGTGGTGAGCTGGCCCATGCACAGTGCTGCCACACGCAAGGAGTGCCATGCTATGCAGGGGTGCCTCTGTATAGGGGTGCACCACATTCAAGGACTGTGCTCCACAAGGAGAGCTGCCCTGTGCAAAAAAACCACAGCCTACCAGGAGTGGCGCCACACACACAGAAGCTGACACAGCAAGATGATGCAACAAAAAGAGACACAGATTTCCCGTGATGCCTGACAAGAATGCAAGAGGACACTGAAGAACACAAAGCAGATGGACACAGAGAGCAGACAATGGGGGAGGGGGAAGAGAAGGGGAGAGAAATAAATCTTTTTAAAAAATGCTCTTGATGGGTTCAATAGCACAGTGGAGATAGCAGAAGAGAGTTAGTGAACTTGAAAATAAATCAGTTGAAATCATCTCTGAACAACTAAGGAAAAAAATTGAAAAAATTAATAGTCTCAGTTATCTGTGGGACAATGCAAAAAGTTCTAGCTTCATGTCATTGACATATCAGAAAGAGGGACAAGCAAAGAGAAAATATCTGAAGAAATAATGACTGTAAACTTCCCACATTTTGTGTAAGACATAAATTTACAGACTCAAGGAAACCAATGAACCCTAAACAGGATAAATGGAAAGAATTCCATGCCCAGGCACATTATAATTAAAATTGCTGAAAGTCAAAGACAAATAAAAGGTCTTGAAAGCCACAGAGGAAATAAGGCAATGTGTGCCTCATGGAAGAACAATTATTCAAATGACTATATTTCTCATGAGATCATAGAGGTCAGGAAGCAGTGGAACATTTTTAAAGTGATAAAGGGAAAGATCTGACAACCTAGAATTCAGAAAAAATATCCCCCAGGAAGTAGCAAAATAAAGATAGTCTCAGATGAAGGAAAACTAAGACTGTCACTAGAAGACCTGTTCTAAAAGCAATTCTTTAGAAGAAAGAAAAATGATACCAGAAGGAAACTTAGAACATCAAGAATGAAGAGTAAAGTAATGGTAAATATCTGGATAAATAGACTACTTTTCTTCTCTTAAGTTTCCTTACAATATATTTGGCAGTTGAAAGCAAACATTATAACATTGTTTGGTAGCGTTTACAATTAATGTAGATGTAATACAAATGAAATTATAGCATAAAGGGAACTATATAGCGGCAAGATTTTACATAAGACTGGAAGTAGTAAAACATTGATTCTAGTAAACTGTAAAAGTAAACTGTAATCCTTAGAGCAACCATGAAAAATGATACTTTTAAGTAGAATGATAATTTAAGTAAAATGATAATTTTAAGTAGAATACTAAGAAAAATGTTCAAATAATCTAAATAAAGGCAGTAAAGGGGAAAGAAAAAAGAAAAACCGAAAAAAATAATAAAATAGAAGACCTAAATTAAAACTAATCAATAATTATGTTAAATGATAATAGTCCAAAATACCAATTAAAGGACATACATTGTCAGATTAGGTTGAAAAAGCAATACTCAACAATAAGTTCTCCGTAAGAAAACTTTTAAAATATAATGACATGGGTATGTTTAAAGTGAAAGGATAGAACATAATACCATGCAAATACTACTTTTTTTTTTTAATTAGAAAAAAACTAGAGCAGCTCCATTAATAACAGATTAAGTAGACTTTGGAGAAAAGAAAATTACCAAGAATAATTCATGCATTAAACACTGATAAGAGGATCAATTCACAAAGAAGACATAAAACTGTTAAATGTGTATGCATTTAACAGCAGAACTTCAAAAATACATGAAACTAGAACTGAGAGGAAAAATGAACAAATATGCAATTATAGTTGGAGACTTCAACACTACTCTCTCAGTAACTGATAGACTAAATACCTAGAGAATCAGCAAGGATAGTCAAGAACTGAACAGAACCATCAAATAAGTGGATCTAATTGACATTTGTGAAATGCTCCATCCAAGAGCAGCAAAAAACACATTCTTTTCCAATGTTCAAGGAACTTTTACCAAGATACACCATATCCTGGGTCATAAAACAAGCATTAACAGATTTAAAATAATTGAAATCATCCAATCACTGAGCATAATGGAATTAAATTAGAAATTAATAACAGAGAGTTATCTGGAAAATTCTCCAACACTTAAAAAGATGAGGAAAAAAAACACTTATAAATAATCCATAGTCAAAGAAGAAGTGGCCTAAATATTTCTATGTCTATTAAGAAATCACATTCATAGTTAGAAATATTCTAAATAATGTAAGTCCAGGGTCATGTGGTTTCGCTGAAGAGTTTCAGCAAATATTTAAAGGAATAATACCAATTCTACACAATCTTTCCAGAATATAGAAGAGGGTACAATTTCCAATATATTTTATGAGGTTAGTATTAGTTGGATATCAAAACTAGATATAGACAAAGACATTAAAAGAAAACTACCAATCAATATCTCTCATGAACACGGACACAAAAATTCTCAACAAAATGTTAGCAAATCAAATAAATCCAGCATGCATGCACGTGCACACACACACACACATACATGGTTTGACTAATTGAGGTTTATCTAAGAAGCGCACTGCTAGTTCAACATTTAAAAACCAATCAATGCAACCTGTTACATTAGCACAGGAAAGAAGAAAACCACAAAATCATATTAAATGTTGCAAAAAAAAGCATTTAACTACACTCAATATCTATTCATGATTTAAAAATATATATATCAGCAACATAGAATGAGAAAGGAACTTCCTTAACTTGATAAAGGGCAGCTAACATCACATTTAATCCCTCTAAGATTGGAAACAAGGCAAGAATATCCACTCTTACTACTCCTATTCGACATTCTACAGTTAGTCATAACCACTGCAATAAGGCAGGAAAAGGAAATAAAAGTCATACTGAGTGGAAAGGAAGAAATAAAACCTCAAGGATAGAAAATGGTAGAATGGCATCTACAAAGTTTTAAACCAGAATGAAATCCCAGAATTTTAGACCCAGTGAAGTTTTCATTTGTATATACATATGGCAGCACACAGTCATTTTCAAGCATACATGAGCTCAGGGAATAGAACAGCAAAGAGCTGCTCTTGAAAAAAGTACCTATTTATGAAATCCAGCCAATAAAAAGATGAATCAAAATAAAGAAATCAGGAAATAAAAGGAACGGTAGCAAGCAATAAATGTATTTAAATACATAACTAAGACATAATTAAAATGAAACAGCTTCAGTAATAATTAAAATTAGCAAAAAAGGTTGTAAATGTTTTAAACCTTGACAATATGAAAATAATTAATGGAATTGGCAAGTGGGGAAAAAGAAAATGAAAAGAATTCACAAGGGTGCTAATGTCATTATGGCTCATAATAGGATTCCAGACTCTCTAGAATGAAAACATAATTAAAAATTACTCCATTTTCTTCCATTTTATTTTTTTCTTAACCTAAGGGTGTGCTTTTTTAAACTTATTTTGATATAATTTTAGAATTACAGAAAAGTTGAAAAACAGTACAGAGAATTCCAGTATACCCTTTAATAATTTCCATTAATGTTAACATCTTACATAACCATAGTAAAATGATTAAAACCAGGAAATCAGCATTGATACAATATTAACTTAACTAGAGATCTGATTGAAATGTTGCCACTCCTCCCACTGATGTCCTTTTTGTTTGCAGACCTACTCAAAATCACGGTTGCAGAATCCAGTCCAAGATTAGTTGCCATATCTCTTTTGTCTTAGAGTGATGTGTTAAGAAATAACATTTCCTGGGTGAGGAAAAATTAATTGAAAATCAGCAATTACTTCAGTTGCATTTGTTTTGTTTTGTTCCTTGAAATTCGGGTAAAGTTAAATGTAATACTTTTATTGAAATACTATGGCAGGGAAACAGATGTGGCTCAAGTAATTGGGTTCATGCCTACCACATGGGAGGTCTGTGGTTTGGTTCCCGGTGCCTCCTAAAGAAGACAGTGAGCAGGCAAGATGAGCAGGTGTGGTAAGCTGATGCAACAAGATGACACAATAAGAGACACAAGAGGAAAAGCAGGGAACGGAGGTGGCTTAAGCAATTAGATGCCTGCCTCCCACATCAGCGTTTCCAGGTTCAGTTCCCGGTGTCTCCTAAAGAAATAAAGAAGATGAACAGTACATGCAAATGAGGCAGTGGGGAGAGGTAAATAAATAAAATAAACATTTTAAAAATGTTTTAAAAAAGAGAAATACTACAGCAATAACACCAGTGCCACATGAGTGGGGTGAGGGATGCATATCTCAGCAGTCATCAGAAAAAATAATTCATCAAGATTTGAGATGCTCTCTGAAAACCCTTGAATAGCATTTATTCACTTATGCATTCATTCAATTGTTATTTTTCAAACCTGCTATACACCAGAAATGACACATACATGTTATAGTTCTGTTTTCATAGTTCTCCAACCCATTTGTAAACACAGGTCATTTATAATTTTAACATGCTACGCAGTGTGAGATCCAGTGGTTCCTAGAGATAGGAGGACCGAAGTCTCTTGAGGCATCCAGGAAGGCTTCTCAAGAGAGGTGAGATCTGAGCAGAGACTAAGGATGAGTAGGCATTTGCCAGATGGAGAAGTGGTTTTGTAGTTAGATTATTTTTTATCAAATGATAGAAAACCCAACCTGAAAGGTGAAAACAAAAAGGAGGGACTTAGCTCAGGAAAATCCAGTGTTCTGACTGGTTTCAAAAATGATCTGATCCAGAGGCTGACAATAGCACCAGCCCTTCAGCTTTGCTTCACCCTGCTTTTCTTGGGTTCTGCCTTCATGTGCTCCTGGCTTTCCTCAGCTAGAATAACTGATGAACAAATTCATACCTACACCTCTCCTGATAACTCCCAAGACAGCACGAGAAAGTATATTCCCCAGAATCCCAAGCAAATGTCTCCATGCTCATATTAGGTCCTGTACCCATGTGAGAACAAAACTCTGGACCCACTCAAATGCCATTGCTGAAAATGGAACAGTTCTAATTTCCTGAAGGAAAAAAAAATGTGAGAAGCAACCAGCTTATATCTAGTGCAAAAGAAAGGGATTTTCAAGCATGTGTGCAGATTGAGAATATGATATTCAATGTGTGCTATGAGAAATATAAAAATTTCAATATAGCTGAAAAATGAATGCGGTAGGAAAGTGGGTGCCAGCAAATGACACTGTGCCTATGGCCTATTGTAGGTGATAAGAAATCTTTGGAAATTTGTCAGCACAGGAGTGATTAGATACTTGTGGCTGTTATGTAGAGGATGAATAGAGAGCTGAACCTGGAGGGGGCAAGTTGGGATGCTATTGTAGTAAAATAGAGGTTAAGAATTTTTTAAGCTCTAAGTATTAGAAACCTGATTATTAGTGGTCATACAAAAGAAGGGTTTATTTTTCTCACAAGAAATTGAGAGGTTGCTGTTACTGATATCGTCAGCTCTTTTACCATAACATCAAAGACCCAGATGTTTTTATCTTTCTTACCCGCATACCAGCTTTTCACGCCTGTCACTGTATTGTCCCAGAGTGGCTGCTATGGCTCTAGACATCATACCCATGTTCAAAGAAAGAAAAATACAGAGACCGTATCTATCTTTTTTACCTCCAGGAGACTTCTGTTTTCACCTTCTTGGTCAGAAGTTTGACTCCTAAGTGCAAAAAAAGTTGGGGAAGTGAGTATTTAGCCTGAGGCTATGTACATTGCAGACCCAAACAAAACTGATTCTTTTAGTAAGGAAGAAGGAAGGAATGCATATTTTGGGTAAGCAGTTAATAATGTCTGCTAAATAGGTATGAGATGAAACTATCCAAAATACGTCAGGAATGGGAGCTGAATATGAGTCAATAAATTTGAGATATTTAGAAAATAGGAAAGGCAGAACTTGGTGACTGACTGGCTGGCTGTCAAGAGTGAGGAAAAGAGAGGAATCAAAGATGCCTCAGATTTCTGGGTTGGTAGAATAACTGAAGGGGGTTGCTGGGTCAGAGGAAGAAATGTTATCTGCTATCTTCTTGGGGTTCACAGTAGATTGAATATTAGGAAAGTGTTCCTTGATTGATTTTTGAAATAATAATCAAGACAGCCGCCATTTAATAACCCTTTACAATGGACCAGGCATGATACCAAATGTTTTATATGCATTACCTCATTTAATTCTCAGGACAACTCAGGAAGCGCAGTCTGTTTTGATCGTTGGAATATCACCAATGTCCTGAATAGTCCCTGATGCATAGTAGGTACCCTGTAAATATTAAACAAAGGATGGAAGCAAGGCAGAACCACCCTTATTTTATAGGTAAAAAAATCTAAGGTTTGGAGAAGTTAAATGGCTTGCTTAACTATGGTCATACAGTTACAGAATGGTGGATCCAAGAGTTCAGCTTACCTCTGTGCTTTTCCACCATGATTTACGACCTTTGTATTAAACTAAGCTGCTTCAGGAAAATGGAACCACAGGGAGGTTGGAACATTTCTAAACACTAAATCCTTCCATAGCCTCCAAAGCCCTGGGTGATCTGGCTTCCAGCTGCCTCCTCAACCCAGCCTCCTGTCATCCTCTTTCCTTACCGCACTCAAGCCACTTTGGCTCCTTGGGCACACTAATGTCTTCCTAAACTCTCAGCCATGAAAGCTCCATCCAACTCCCAGATGGATGAATTGCTCACTCTCATCCATCAACTCTCAGATGTCTTCCCTAACCCCAAGACCAGGTCAGGTTCCCCAGCTATTTATCTCTTAAAAGTATGCAATTCTTATAGCACTTCTTGGAGCCTATATCTAAAAAGTTATTGACGTGATTATCTCTTGGTTGTCTGAGTTCATTCTAGAATGTGAGCTCTGTGAAGGCAAGAACAAGTCATGTCTGACTTGTTCACTATATTCCTACCATTCATCACAGTGCCTGGCACATAGCAGAGGCTCAGGACATATCTTATGCATGTCTGAATGGATGGATAAAGGAATGTGATAGATGAATGGATGCAATGATGGACAGTTGGATGGATGGATGGATGAAAGTCTTCCCTTAGACCACCTACCCCAGAGGGTTCTCCATCTCATATTCCCAGATTTCATGGCAGGCTGCCTCCTGCTGCAGGTTTTGATTACTCCTTCTCCTTCTCTTGCTAACAAAGACTGCCTGGTTAGATCTTACCTGGGCCCACACTGCTGGGAAAGTAGCCCAGCAATTCCAGATCTGGTTTGGGTGGGTAGCAAGCAGGAGCCTGTGGGATGATGTAGAAATATCGTCTCCCCAGAGAGAAGGTAGGCTGGTGGCAATTATGTAGCAGAAAAGGATCTTGAAGTAAATCTGTCTTGCACAAACAGGTTAGAGTTAAATTTGACCTGAGCCATGAATCATGCTGTCAGTCTCCCATTCAACCACATCACTAAGCCAGCAGCAACCTTTGTGAGTGCTGCTATTTATATAGATACAAATGTATGTATTTATACAGAGGTGTGTGTACAACTGAAGCATTCTGATTAATTGTATCTTTGGAGAGAAAGTCTTTTCATTTTTTTTAAACACTCCTTTTGTGTTCAGTAAAAGCTGGTTCAAGGATATGGACTGGGATAGCTACGAGTGGGAGGAGAGATCAACGATTCATTCAGCAAAAATTTCCTGATGCCTACTCTGGGAAGAGCACTGGGAGTGGGAGTGGGGTGGTAGAGGGTACAAAACTTAATGAGACATCCTCTTCGCCCCCATGTTTTTCAGTCTGGTTGGGCTGCTGACTGACAGGAGGAAGGATAGTGGGTGGTTAGGATTTAGGCTCTGAAATCACATGGATGAAGATTCAAATATCAGATTCACCATAAACTTGTTACGTGACTTTGGCAAATTATTTAAGGTCTCCAAACCCAAGTTCACACTTCTATGGGTTAAAAAAATAGTATCAACCTTCTAGAGTTTGTGTGAGTCTCAAATAATAGTTAAAACCTAGTTCAGAGTAAACACTTAGGTATCATCATCATCATCATTGTCATAGCTAACATTTTTCAGTGTGTAGTATGTACCAGGTACAAAAAGCATGTTATATGTATTAATTCGTTTATCCTCATAGCAACTTTAGGAGAGAAATAAGATTATTTTCCCCCATTTTACTGATGAAAAAATGAGCAAGACAAATTGGTTAAGTGACTTGTCCAAGGTCACACAGCTACTAGTCAATGGAACCTGGCTTTGACCCCAGACTATAAACCCAGATCCAGGGGGTCACAAATTGATTACAGGCTTTCTGTAACACCCTAAGGTATTCTTTTCTTAACTGGGACTGTTCCCCTGGCCAAGACTTGATTACAGGAGGGAAATTGCTTCCTTGATCATTCATTATTGTTAAATGCCAAGTATTTTATTTAAAGGAGAAAGAGTATCCTTCACACCACCTGAATAAAATTCTGTAATATGTATGCAGTTCCCAATGGAGACAGACTCCCTTTTTTCCAGCTAAACCAACATCCTGCCTTGACAACTCTTCAAGAGCCTAGAATCTTGCAGTCCACAGCCCACGGAAGACATGCTTCCCAACCTCCAAGTTCCTGTGACTCCCTTCAAACTTTGCCTCGTCCTTTCTGCCAGCTGTATCTGGGAGTGGTCTCTAATATCCCCTCCATCCTCCCAGATCCCACATTCACCACCCTTGGTAGGCTCCATGGTAAGGCCACTAACAGAAAGCTTTAAACAAGATTCATGGGTGAGTTCAGGGAGCAGTGGCCTCAAGGATTGGGATGGTGGCCACAGACCCTGTAGCCCCAGAACCTGGAACAGGTCTGACCATGGCAGGTACCCCGTAAATGAGTCAAATGAATGCATGAATGAATGAAGGAACCCTTGAATAGGAAGGAGAGTGGGGGGATGACAAAGTATTTGGGAGGACCCCACCCTATCACCATTCCTAACTCCTTTCAGAATCAGAAAATATTCCATCCTTGTCTCAGTTTTGAAATAACAATCACCTCTTGACACTTAGATGATGGTCTTGAGAATCTCACTCTCCATTCTCCCCAAAGAGCTTATCAACTTATTTCTTTTCAACTATGGCAGGGCTGTCTTTATGATGGACCATGCCCAGACCCCACCCCAGTCCAATGAAAACCAAAATGTGGGAGTGGGACACAGGCATGGTATTTTTTATTTCTCTGACCCCACCCCATAACCAATTCCATTCCCCTTGTGTGGGTTACCTTCACTGGCTTCTTTGTTCTTTCCTTCCTCCTGAAAGCCTTCCTGCCTGTTAGTCCCCAAAACGTATTGGGTGATCTTCTCTGTGCTTCCCCAGAAGTGTGTTAACACTTGTTACTGTGGTGAAATTGTGCATTCACTTACTCTCTCTCTCTCTGAATTTTACATTTTTTGATTCCAGACTGTGTCTTATTACCCTTGTTGTCCCCAGGGTATTGTACAATAATTCTCATGTAAAAGAGCTTAATCACTGTGGAATAAATGAGTAAATTGAACATTAAAGATGCTTCCAGATTTTTATTTTTATAAATAACGTTGAATGTCTCCATAAATATACCTTTTCTTTTGTTTCAAAATATTTTCCTGGGAAGCAGATGTCACTCAAGTGATTGAGCTCCCACCTGCCATATGAGAGTTCCCAGGTTCAGCTCCTGGTACCTCCTAAAGAAGGTGAACCAATACAATGAGCTGGTGCAGTGAGATGATGCAACCAGATGACATAACAAGAGACACAAGGAGGAAAACATAATGTAAGATACAACAAAATCAGGGAGTGGAGGTGGCTCAAGCGATTAGGCACCACCTGTCCTCATGGAAGGTCCCGGATTCGGTTCCTGGTGCCTCCTAAAAAAAATGCAGATGAGAACACAATGAGGAGTTGGGAAGAAATAAATAAATAATAAATAAATAAATCTTTAAAAAATATATTTTCCCAATAGAAGATTACTGGCACTAAGACATAAACATTTATGCATTTCTGGCTCTAGGTTCATAAGTGTCTCACTCTGCACTTTTCCTTGCCCCTTTCCTAGCAAAACCTTGAATGTCTCACCCATGGAATTTGGACAGTATTGACTCAATCTTCAATCCCTGAGTAAGTCCCTGGTTCAGCCCAGTCAGGCAGGATATCCTATAATTACACACAAACACACATACACACATGTACACACACTCAGTGCCTGGTTATGGGATGATCACATGATCAAAGCTAGGCCAATCACGTCCAACCAGATTCAGATCCAATACTTTTTTTTTTTTTAACTATCAGAAAAAAATACTCTTCTGACTGGAGCCTGAAAACCTACAGCCCTGGTACTGGTGGCAGCTGTTTTGTGGACACAGGGGATAGCCTGCTGGTTGCTAAAGATTAGGCCCTCAGTCCCCTAAGAATTAGAGGAGAGAAATAAAGAAAGAGAAAGCAATTATGGTCACATTGTTGCTGGTTTAAGCCTTGCCTGAAGCAGAATCTGCCACTCAACATTTTAGTTATGTGAGTCAATAAATTCTCTTTCTTATTTAAGCTACTTTAAGTTGCATTTTTGTTTTCACTTTCAAACCTGACATCCTAACTCAGGTACTACATGCAGCAAAATTGCTTTTCAAAATAATTGTCAGTTTACAATTAGGCTGAAATTGTGTTAAGTCTATTAGATAAGATAGCTGCTTCTGAGAATTCAACAAATAAGTATATCAAGGGTACAAGGATTCTAGGATGTAGACTCCTTCACACTGGTCCTCGGTGAGCAGTCAAATAGGAAGTCAAGTAATATCTGCCACTTCTAATCTGGAGGAACAGTAGCAGACAAATTTCTGCTAACAGAGATACTGTGAATTACTTAAGCCTGCAAATTAAAAGTTTGCAGATCTATGGTGTGGACCACAGGCCATGGGGTGCAGCGATGCCCAGAGATGCACTCACCAGATGCAATGGATATGTCATGATGATGGGGGAGAGTGTTACTGTGGGGGCAGTGGTGGGGTGGGGGCGGTGGGGGTGAATGGGGACCTCATATTTTTTTAATGTAATATTTTTAAAAAAATCAATAAATTGAGTAGAATTTGAAAAAAAAGACGATAATGCAATCAGATAGAAAAAAATGTAATATATATATATATGCCACTAAAAATTAAGAGGTGGCTTAAAAGAGTGAAAATAAAAGAATCTAAAACCAAAAAAAAAAAGTTTGCAGATCTAAAAATATTTTTACTAGTATTTCTTTTAATATATCAAACAACTCTTGTTCATTATAGAAAAATCAGAAAATATATGTTTCAACTATCTACAGCTGTGTAATTAACCATTACAAAACTCAGAAGCTTAAAATAATTTTCTTATGCCGCCATATATTAGTCAACCAAAGCGGTGCTAATGCAAAGTACCAGAAATCTGTTGGCTTTTATAAAGGGTATTTTTTGGGGAGTTAAAGCTTACAGTTACAAGGCCCTAAAGAGTCCAACTTAAGGCTATTTTCTTACCAAAGTCAGCTGCCACATGTTGAAGCAAGATGGCAGGCAATCTCTGCCTGGTCTCTCCTTCCTTCTTCCTCTTAAGGCTCCATGGGTGCAGCTTCTTCTAATCTCAGCTGTAGGCTGGCATAGGACTTGTCTCTCAGGGCTTCCTATATCAGGCTGGCATAGGGCTCATTTCCATGCCTTATCAGCTGCTCAGCTGCTCTGTTCTCTTCAGCTACAAACTATCAGCAAACTATGCTCCTCCTCCTCCTCCTCCTGGCTCATCTCTCCTTGGGGCTTCAAGATCCAATATGACAGAGCTGTCTCCTCTTCTGGGTGACTTCTTGAGTGAGTGTCCATTTATCTCAGCCCACCAAGGGAGAAGGGACTCAACCCTGAGTCATGCCCTACTGATGTGGTCGAACCAAAGCCCTAATCTTAACAGGTAATTTAATCAAGACATGTCAGCTGAATCTAATGCATTAGAAGGGTATCACACCCACAGGAATAGATTAGTTTATAAACTATCTTTCTATTTTTTGGGATTCACAAAAATATTCTCAAACTGCCATACCCCACATTCTGTGGATTAAGAAATTAGAAAGAGCACAGCAGGGATGGTGTATATTTTACTCTATCTTGTCTGGAGTCTCAATTGGGAAGACGAAAAGACTGGCATTGACTTGACTGCAGGGGGCAGGAATCATCTGGACATGTCTCCCCTCACCTATCTGGAGGCTGGACCTGGCTGTCAGTTGGGACCTCCATTGGGGCTGTCGACTGGAACACCTACCTATGTCCTCTACACGTGCCCTGGACTTCCTCAATAACATGACAGTCTTGGACTGCTTACCTGGAAGCTCAAAGCTCTAAGGTTGGTGTCCCAAAAGAACTAGGTTGAAGCTTCATGACCTTTTATAACCTAGTACTAAAAGTCATAAAACCTCACTTCCACTATATTCCATTGACGTTCAGTTAGTAAGATCAGCCCAGATTCAATGAGACAGGATATAAACCCCACCTTTTGTTTATGTGGCAGATGTGTCAAAGAATTTGTGGACATGTTTTAAAACTCACAAAATTCAAGCAAAAAAGGAGACATTAATCAATGAGCCAACCCTGTCCACTCAGAGAAAATCATAATCAGTAATTGATGTATACATTTCTGGACCCTTTCTTTGCTGATTTTTACAAAACTAGGATAGATTTAGTCAGGACTATCAATTGAAAGAGAGAGAAACCCAGTTCAAACTAATTTAAGCACTAAAAGAAAATTATTGGTTCATATTTTTGAAAAGCCCATGGGCCTCACTTCAGGAACAGCTGGATCCAGGGGCTTGATGAATGTGTTTGGTGATCTTTCTCACAACCTCTCTTGGTTCTGCTTTCCCTTGGTTGGTTTCATCTCACACAGTGTCAAAAAGAGACACTATAGCTCTTGGAATTTAGGATCCTTTGTCTTCATGCCTGTAAAAAGAGATTTGCTACTCTCCTGAGAGGTTTATCAAAATTCTAAGGAAGGCTTTCATTGGTTCAGCTTGGTTCATGCTCTAATGACGTGGACTGCATAAGAGATCCTGGGGAGTTGCCAAGCTTATGTTCATGGCAGGGATCATACAACACATGCAATTTTGTTCCTTAATTTTTTCTAATTAATTTTGTATCTATGTCAATGAATATGCTTCCAACTACATTATTTTGAAAGACTGCTTTGTAGTCCTGTAAATTGATGAACCATTATTTATTTCCTATACCCCTGCTGTTGAACATTTAGCTTATTTCCAATTTTTCACTACAACAACCAGCACAGTAAGGCTTTTAACTAAATCTTTGAAAACATCCATTATGTATTATTTCTAGACATGGAATTGCTAAGCCAAAGGGCATGCATGTTTTGAAGGCTTTGGGTGCTTTGTGTCAAATTGTCTTCCAAGAATTGTAACAATTTATATTCCCACCAACATGCTTTAAATTTGTTGATGTTCTCCTACCCATACCTATACAGGGTATTAATACTTTTATTCTTTTTACAAAATCTTTGCCAAACATACAAAATGATATTTTGTGGGTTTAATTTGCATTTCTTTTATTGATATAGTTTTTATGCTTTTATGCTCAGTGACTTTCAGTTCTTTGTATATAAATTGCATCTCCTGGTAGAGAAGCAAAGTGCTTGCAAGTGTAGACCAACTCAAGGCCCATAGTCTCCAGTTACTGGAAAGTAGTGGAGAGTAAAAAGACTGCTAATTATAATGATAATTTAAATAATAATGGCTAGCCTTTACTATGGATCAAGCGTTCCGCATAATGCCCAATGCATTCCATTCACCATTGTATTTAACCTCCTCTGGTGCCACATGCAACCCTCTCATAGACCTTAGAGCTTTGCCACAGTCAATCTCTCGATTGCTGCAAATCCCCAGGGGTTTCCTTTATGGTGCCTTCTGCAAGGATCTGCAGGGAACAGATCCCCTTATCTGTTTGGCTTCTTCACTTATTTTTCCAAGAATCTACTCATACAGAGCATTTTAAATCTACTTGAATAGAGACTTAGGAGGCACAGGGAGAAGACAAGCAACATGCTGCATACTGACCAACTCCATTTTTTCTCTTTTTCTCTCTCCATCTCAGGAGAAAACCACACATACCCCCCTCCACCTTGTCAGTAGAGTGGCAAAGGAAGGGCCTTTGGTGGTTTGAACAGGCCCCTGATGGGGATTGGGGGGTGTCTCTTGCCCTCTATAGGCTTAACAAAGTATTTTCTTTCTCAAACAAATAACAGGAAAGGGAAAAAAAAGGTGGGAGAGAGAAAATGTTCTCTCTTTGGTTTTAATATCTATGACATAGAAGGCTATTACTGTAGACAAGAAATCTGAGACTAAAAGAAATAATACAGGGAATTGGACGTGGCCCAGTGGTTAGGGCATCCGTCTACCACATGGGAGATCCACGGTTCAAACCCTGGGCCTCCTTGACCCATGTGGAGCTGGCCCATGTGCAGTGCTGATGCACGCAAGAAGTGCCCTGCCACGCAGGGGTGTCCCCTGCGTAGGGGAGCCCCACACGCAAGGAGTGCGCCCCGAAAGGAGAGCCGCCTAGTGCGACAGAAAGTGCAGCCTGCCTAAGAATGGCGCCACCCACATGGAGAGCTGACACAACAAGATGACGCACAGATTCCCGTGCTGCTGACAACAACAGAAGCGGACAAAGAAGAAGACGCAGCAAATAGACACAGAGAACACACAACTGGGGCAGTGGGGAAAGGGGAGAGAAATAAATAAGTAAATATTTTAAAAAATAAAAATAAAAAAAATAAAAGAAATAATACACTTCGCTCGAGTTCCTATACATATATGCCAGGATATTGTAAGGGATACTGCCCTGGCAACAGGAACTACCTTCTTTCCCTAAATTTGCAGTGGATCTTCTCTCTCCTGTGCTTTCCCTCCTGCTGTTTCCTGTCACTGTCTGTACCACAGTTTCCTATTGTCTGATGCACAAATGGACCAGATCCCCATCCTTCAGCCTGCAAAACAGACCTGGCATATCAGAGCCAGGGAGGTCAGCCAGACACACACCATGTCCTCATGAAATGGAAGATAGTCACGACCTCGAGATCTCTCTCTCCAGCATCCTCAGGGCTCAGCCTTCCGAACAAAGAGACCTGGGGCAACTCTTGAGAGGAGCACAGGCAGCCAGGTCATTGCAAGGAATCAGCCTGTACCAAGGCTGATGGCTGACTCATTCACCCAGACACCTTTCCACTGTCTTCACTCAGGCGGTTCCTAATGCAAAGCTGAAAATTCTCCTTTGCCTCATTGTGTGCCTGTTCTTGGGGGCGGAAGCTTTGGGTAGATTTCTGAAGAGCAATTATGCTTATTACTGGTTAGGATTTCAGAAACCTTCTGTTTGCCGGGTGCATTAAATTTTCAGCCCTTTCCATCACTCATTCTTTCTGACAGCCCCATTTTGCAGGTAGGAAAAGGTAAAGATGAAGAACAATGCAGAAAAGCTGTAATTAAAACAAAAAGTTGAAAGACAGAAAGAGAGATCTCTGACAATGTTACTGGTGTCCATGGAGTTCCCCAGGCTTCACCTCGGATGTCTTGATTATGTGAGCCAATAAGTCCCCTCCTTCACCTGAACTATTTGAGGCGAATTCCTCAAAAGGTTTCTGATTTTTATGCTTTTTGTGTGTGGTGCCATATACATATTGCATTTTAGTTGGTTTTGTTTGTTTGTTTGTTTTGTTTGTTTTGTAATATGGACTTATTTTTAAAATTAAAACCACACAAAACTGTATATAGTATAGATCTGGGCTTATGCATAACCAACTGAGTACATGGATTTACCTCTGTGCTCTTTGAAACTACCACTATAAGGGATCAAGGAGATAAATGTCATCACCCAGAAGGATAAAGAGAATGCCAGAGAAGACAACAGAAAGAAAACATTGAAATTGGACAAATGGTAACTGATTTAACAGACCTGAGAAAGTTAAAACTTATGCAGGCACTGGAGAAGCAAAAAAAAAAAAAGCTACCTAGTTTATACCATGGATCCCCTAAAAGGCTCAGGAATTGGCAATGTCATGGGCCTCTTAAAGTAAGGCGCAGGTAGAGTTGGAAATGGAAGCGTTGTTTAAAATGTGTAAAAGAAGCAACCAGGCTCTGGACTCCTCACCCAGGCAGAAAGTTGGGCATTGTCTTTCTGGAAAGGCTAAAGCAAGAGACTCTAGATTTAGGGGGTTCTACCTGGAAACCAGGAGGGGGCTGAATTAAATGAAAGGCACCACCTGAAGGCTTGATGCCTCATTGTCCTCACTACTCTGAGAGTCGGGCTTTTACCTGGCTAGACAGGCAACTGGGAAAAGGAGCAGCTCAAAAAAAAGGCTGGAGCCTCCCCCAGATGAAAAAAAGCCCAGTCAGATCATACCTCTATAAAGCCCTGTCTCAGCCAACACCTTTTTCCTAGGCAACTATTAACAGGTAAACAAGCTTTAAAAAGAGGAGTCATCATAGTTACAGTTCTGCAACTTGTTTTTATCTTGTTTAATTATGCATTGTGGACAAATCCCATGTCTGTCTATATAAGTCTATATGTACAGGAGACATGTATGGAGAACAGGGTATTTACAGTTTCCAAGTACCACATCCCAGTTTACTTGTTTACAGAGGGAGGAGGGTCCTTTTCCAATGGAAAAATCTGAAGACACTGCTTTAACCTGGGGATCAAATTTAACCTCACCAATGATGGAACAAATTGATACTACCTGTCACCTTATATGACACACTAAGACAAATTGCTTCTGAGGCATTCTCACCAAATATGTACATCTTGAATCTAACCATGAGGAAACAAGCAGACAAACCCAGAATGTAAGATATCCTGCTGGACTCTTCAAAAATGCAGGATTACAAGGTTGGGGAAGAGGCTAAAACTGTTCTAGATTAAAGGCAAGTAAAGATGTATAACAACTAAATGTAGTCTAGGGCAGGATCAAGGGTTGAATCCTAGACTGGAAAGAAAAATAGCTAAAAAGGATATCTTGAGGATAATTGGAGAAATTTGAATATAGTATGTATATTGAGTAATAAATAGTAGTACTATGTTAATGTTGAATTTCCTAAACATAGTAGCGGCATTGTGGATATGTAGGTGGAAGCTCTTGTCCACAGGAGATACATGCTAAAGCATTTAAGGGTGAAGGGGCTGGATGACTGCAATTTACTTGCAAACAGTCCAGTGAGAAAGAGAGGAAGCAAATGTAGCACAACATTCACATTAACAATTGCATCTAAGTTAAAGATAATTGAGTTCATTGTACTGTTCTTACAGCTTTTCTGTAGATTTCAAAATTTTCAAAATAAACCACTGAAAGGGACAAAGGAGTTGGGTTCTAAAGTTGATCCCCATGGGTAGTGGGCAGGTGAAAACTTTTCCAGGGGCCATTTCTCCTCTATAAAAGGGTGATGACATAACAACAAAGGTTGTTGAGAAAATTAAATGAGATACTGCTTGTAATGTGTGTGTCATAGTTACTGACATCCTAAATGTTAACTGCCGTTATCATCATTCTCTTTTAATGCATGCATAATTCCATTGTCTTCAGTTTCTCTTGATGTGGCAGGAAAATCATCACCCAGTTAATGAGCTCTGCTATTTTCTTGTCAGTGCAAGAAAAGGTGGTCACAGTTTGTGCTACATGCTATGGATAGGAGCAGAAAGAGTTCTTGCTCTGACTGTTGAGTTTGCATGCCTGACCAGGGGAAACCTGTGGTTTATTGCCCCTTGCCCTCCCTTCATCAGGTAATAGGACCCTCTTCTCTGTGAGGAACCCATTCATTATGGTTTGGATTGTGAAAACTTTGCTTCCTCCATTGCCACAGGGGTGGCCATTGACCCAAGCCTAGGCAAAGTTCTCTTTCTTCCTGGTTATACTGGTTACAGAGTCCTCCCCAGAAGATCTTTTCCAGTACCATCTGGAATACCTACAATATACCAGAAATTCAGAAATGGATAAAGTCCAGCCTGACCCCAGAGGATCCTTGGGTCTAGAAAAGAAGACAGGTAATATGCAGATCCCAGTATCCCAGAACTCAAATGTACCAAAAAAAGATCGATACTTTTTTCATTTCTCTGCCATTCCTTCAAGTGAGGCACCAGAATTGAACTTTTCAGAAACCTGTTTTATCTCCAAGGGCAGAGATTTAAGGTTCCCTCCAAAACACTTGCGAAGAACAATTTCTTTCCAATAATTACTTCTGTTCAACACCATTCCCTCAGGAGGCACTAATAAAGGAGAGATGGTATTTGGTGATAATGTCAGGGAGTCAGTACTATTAAATAACCGATTGAAATCCTTAAGACTTAATGACAATGGTTTTCCTTTTAACTCCTAACTTCTTTTTAAAGCATTTTTCAGTTATTTCATTTTATTGTGTTCAGAGCATCCTTTGACGCAAGTAGGACAAATATAATCATATCCATCCCTCCAACAGCAGAGGGTGTGGCATTGGTGTCATGGAGAAGAGCACGAGCTCTGATGTCAGACTGCCTGCATTCAAATCTTGGCTCTGCCAATTAGCAGCGTTGTAAACTAGCTCCAGTGACTCTGCATCTTTGAGTCTCAGTTCCCTCATCTGTAAACTAGGGATAAAATGTACCTACCTCATGGCATTGTGGTAAGGTCCATATGAAAACATGAATGCAGTTGTAAGACCTGCCACTATTAAGAGCTCAAAAACTATTAGCTATTATTATTAATGCAGACAGTCTAGAGGTGACAAAGGCAGACAGACAATTGTGAAGAGCTGTCAAGCAAAAGTAGAGTGGGAGACATGGGGGCAGTTACAAAGGGCCAAAAAAATTGCCCCTGTTCTCAGGAATCTCACAATTAGGTTGGGGAAAGAGGACAGAATGGGGGGGGTGGGGGCGGGGCGGGGAGGGAGAACAACAATGCAAACAATTTGAAAGGAGTCTTGTAGAAGAGATGTTTTAAGGTGGCACAGATGCTCAGATACAAAGTGTAGGCATTTGCATGAGCTCCACAGTGTGAGGATGGGAACTAATTCATCTCTGAGGGAAACGGATGTGGCTCAACCAATTGGGCTCACATCTACCATATAGGAGGTCCAGGGTTCGATGCCCAGGGCCTTCTGGTGAGGGCAAGCTGGCCCACACAGGGAGCTGGCCCATGTGGAGTGCCGGCCCCCTCGGGAATGCAGCCCCACACAGGAGTGCCACCCCAGTGTGGGAATGTTGCACTGCATGGGAAAGCTGCCCCGCACAGGAGTGCCAGCCAATGCGGAGAGCTGGTGCAGTAAGATGATGCAACAAGAGGCACAGAGGAGAGAAAATAAGAAGATGTAGCAGAACAGGGGAGCTGAGGTGGTGCAAGAAAGTAATCACCTCTCTCCCACTCCAGGAGGTCCCAGGATTGGTTCCCATAGTCACTTAATGAGAATACAAGCAGACACAGAAGAACACATAGTAAATGGATGCCAGAGAGCAGACAACACAGGGAATGGGGGTGGGGTGGGAGAAATAAATAAAATAAATTTAAAACAAATACTAATACTTCTTTAAAAAAATTCATTTCTGGGACTGGGAATCAGCATAGAATCAAATCCAAGGAGATGCTCAGATGAATGACTGTATAAATGTTTAAATATTCATAATGAGAAAACTTGTTAAGCATGGATGTGACTTGAGAAATATCTTGCCAAAATCTCACAGTGAAGCACAGTTAAGGGTCATAGAGATGGTTTGGTCTAGAACCCAGGTCTGTCTGATACAAAAGCTCCTGATCTTTTATGGCATCCCACTGCCTCCAATGATTTATTTCTAAATCTCTGCAAGTTCTGAAGCATAGTTGGTGCTCACTCCACAGTGGTGGTGAGGATGGAAAGATGGATGTTGTGTGATGGGTGGATGGTAGAGAGATGGATGGATGGTGTATGAAAAATAGTTGAGTGGGTGGATTTATGGATAGATGGTAGATGAATAGATGGATAGGTAGTGGCTGACTAGATAGATAATGGATTATGGAGAGTGGATGGATAGTAGAGAAATGAATGGATGGTTGTGGATGGACAGAGGCACAGACTTGCTTCCTACCTAAAAAGTTCACAGAAATGAATAGGCAGCAGCCCAGGTTAAAGCACCAACTTTAAGCAGGTACTTAAGAGTCCAGTTACTCCTTGTCTATAATAACACCTATTAAATATTTATTACATGCCAGAGACTGTACTAAGCCCTTTACAGAGATTGTCTCCTGCAATTCTCACAAAATCCTGTGAGATCATTATTATTAATTACTCCCATAAGGAAAGTGGAGCTTAGAGAGGCACGTCTAAGCATTGCACGGCAAGTAGGTGGCAGAGTGAGGATTCAGACCCAACCCCTGGCCTCCAAGTACTGCTAAATTTGTGCTAAATTGCTGTAATTGACCTTTTCTTTCAGAGAAGCTGCACCAACTGGGATTCAAAAATATGTATTTCTCTGGGAAGGAGATACCTGAGCTGAGTCTTAAAAGATAGAAGAAGAAAGGACTTTCAAGGCAGAAAGAATGGAGCTAGCTCTGAGAAGCCATAAGAGGTCTTTCATACATGTGAAGAACAGGACAGAAAAAGATAAGACTGGGTGGGTAAATCATGGAGGGCCCTGAATGGCATATATTGGATAATTAACAACAACAATACCATGAGTTAGGCATTCTGCTAAATGCTTTTACTTGTATTGACTTACATAATTCTCTCAGAGATGAGATTAGTTTCTGCAAGCAGCCAAATTTGCAGCTGAGGACGGACACTGGGCATCTGAAAGATTCAGTAACTTACTAAAGGTCACTCAGCTCATTGGTGGCAAAGCTGAGACTAGAGCCTGGGTCTCTTTGACTGCAGTCCTCTCCTGTCCTGTGTGGGCTTGCACTTTATCCATTACACACTATTTCAGACGTCATCCTATCCAAAGAAAGCCATCAAAAACTTTTAAATAGGGGAATAACTTGATAAAATGTGTGTATTAAAAATATTCCCTCTGGTGATTATGCACAGAGGAAGGTAAGATTATATGGATAAGAAGGGGCTGGGCTCAATGGTCCTACAGAATCTCTCCAGCTCTGACATTATAGCTTCCCTCTGCTATTTTCTCGACCTATGCAACTATGCGGCTAAATGCATCACTTTTAGCCAGTTTTAGCAGCCTCAGGAAAGTTGACATCTGCATTTTTCCCCACTACCCTAAAGTTCCAATGGTTCTTCCTCCCAATATAAAAGAGCTATTTTTGGCCACTGTTCAGCACAAGGTTTTTGTTCTCCCAGCCCTTGGGTGTCATCCCCAGCTTGTCTCTACAGAATCCTCTTCAAGAAGCCTTTGCCTTCCAAGGCCATTAAATCCAAGGGGGAAGCTATTTATGTCTCTGGCAGTCTATAATTGCTGATTGCATCACGCTCAGGAGCTGTCAACAAGTATAATGCCAGAAGATTGGCTCCTGAAATGCCAGAAGTGTCAACTGTCATTTGTTTGAAACACTGGGGAAGGTTCCCATTCTTTTCTTTTTTTAAGATTTATTTATTTATTTATTTCTCTCCCCTTCACCCACCCCCACCCCGGTTGTCTGTTCTCTAGGTCTATTTGCTGCAGTCTTCTTTGTCCGCTTCTGTTGTTGTCAGTGGCATGGGAATCTGTTTCTTTTTTTGCTGCATGATCTTGTTGTGTCATCTCTCCTTGTGGGCGGCGCCATTCTTAGGCAGGCTGCACTTTCTTTCACACTGGGCGGCTCTCCTTAAGGGGCGCACTCCTTGCGTGTGGGGCTCCCCTATGCGGGGGACACCCCTGCGTGGTACAGCACTCCTTATGCACATCAGCACTGCACGTGAGCCAGCTCCACACGGGTCAAGGAGGCCTGGGGTTTGAACTGCGGACCTCCCATGTGGTAGACAAACGCCCTGGGCCAAGTCCACTTCCCCCATTCCATTTAAATGTGCCCCAGGAACATGATGATGTGAAAATGGCCTCTGACCCATTCTTGGTGGAAGGGGAGGTACTACTGAGAAGTGGGCAGTATAGTGCCCACTAATGGATGTGGACTGGGGAGGCAGACTGACTGAGTCGAAAGCCACCTCCAGTTCTTATGGGCTATACAACCTTGAGCTAGTCGTTTAACATCTCTGTGCCTTGTTTTCTCTATTGCAAAAATAGAAACATTGTGGGTTTAAGTGGATCACTGTGTGAGAAGTCTTTAGAACATCAGGCACAAAGCACATGCTCAGTAAAATGTGAGATATTATTAGGATCCCAGGGGACAGTGAGAAGCTCCCCTGATATGAAGAAATAAGCATACCCTAAGGCAATGGTTCTCAATGTTGGTCCCCAGCTTCACCAGGGAACTTGTTAGAAATGCAAATTCTCAGCCCCACATCAGACCCACAGAATAAGAACCTCAGCGTGTAGGGCCCAGGAACGTAGGTTTTAACAAGCTGTCTGGGCGATGCCAATGCAAGAGAAAGTCTGAGAACCACTTGCATAAGGCCCATCTCCATTCCCACTAAAACATTCCTTATTGGCCATTCCCCTAAGATGGAAAAAAAGTGGCAGCATACCTTGTGTGACTTAGGACAGGTCTTTTCCTTTGCTTGAGGCTCACTTTACTCAACTGTAAAATGGAGGTGAAAATACAGGGTTGTTGTGAGGAGCCAATGCAATAAGGGATATGACAAGCCTGAATGTCCCATCCCACCTCGGCTTTGTCTTCCTAGAAGATCTGAGGAAAATGTCCCTGTGTTGAAAGGCAGGACCCAGATGATTCAACAGTTTAGTTCACTGGTTTTGGAAACATATGTACCCCTACAGAAACACAACAGAGAGGTGAATAAGTGGGTGACTCTCAGGACATCACTTTCTCCTCTCTGTGCTTCAGTTCCTTCCAGTCATTTGTAACCATGGGAGCAGAGGATGAAGGAGAGAGGAATGGCTACAGAATGGCCAGGTCCCCATCTTGGCTCTAGCTGGGGCACATGGGCAATTTACTGGACCTCTCTGAGGCTTTCTATAAACTGAAAATAATCATATTTCCCATTCAGGGTTGTTGAGACAATTAAATGATTATCTCCCATCCAAGAGACCCTTCTTAAACACCTACCACTCACAGGTTGTGTACCTGACTCTGCAGATGCAACATGGACAAGTCAGATATGCTGCCTGCCTCCATGGAGCTGATGTTCTAATGAGGAAGACAGATACCGAATGTCTAATTACAAAATTAGTGATCGTATTACAATTTGTGATAGGTTCATGGTGCCATGAGACATAAGGAAGCTGTTTAGGAATTCAATAGATAAGGTGGGAGAGAGTGGGAGAGTGCTCAGTCAGAAGCAACAGCAAGTTTGAGAGCTTAACAGTAAGAACAGGTGTTGACTGTTGAAGACTCTAGAAGGCCACCTTGAGGATTTTGAGCAGTAAGGAGCAGAGGATTTTCCAAGGGGACTTAAGTGATCAAATTTGAATTTTTTAAAAAAGCACTTTTATTTTTTTTAAAACTTGATAATATCAAGCAAACACTGGCAAAGAAGCAGAGTGAATGGAACTTCACCCATTGCTGGAGGGAATACAGTATAGCACAGCCACTTTGAAAAACAGTTTGCAGTTTCATATGATGTTACAAATACATAATATTTACCATCCAACCCAGAAATTCCACTTCTAAGTATTCAATCAAGTGAAATAAAAATGTTCACACACACAACTGGAGGCAAATGTTGGTAGCCACTTTATTTACCCCCCAAACTGGAAATAATCCAGATGCCCATCAACTGGTAAAGGGATAAATAAGCTGTGTACATCCATTCAAAAGACTACTATTCAGCAATGAAGAGAAACAAAGGGTTGATAGATGCAACAAACAGCCTGGATGAATCTCATAAAGATTCTGCTGGCAAAAGAAGTATGCTCAGAAGATTACACATTATGTTATTCTATTTATATTATATTTTAGAAAAGTCAAAACTGCATGGATAGGAAACAGATCAATGGTTGCCAGGGGCTAGGGTTGACTGCACCAGGGCACAGGGAAAGTTTTTGCGGTGACAGAACTGTTCTGATTCTTGACTATGGTGGTGGTTATACAACTGCATGGGCTTTTTCAAAATCCACAGAACTGCACACTTAAAAAAGGGTGAGCTTTACAGTATATAAAATACACATTAAAAAAAAAAAAAAAAAACACTTTTCCTGCAGAGAGAATAGATTGGTTGGGGAACAATTAGAAGGCCTTTGCAGAACTCCAGATAAAAGATGAGTGTATGGCAAACAAATGCTTCCTGAAAGGCATATAGCATGATAAAATAAATAGATTAGGAACTGGGATGAAGGGAAAATAAGAGGAAACCAGGGTGAGAATATAGGCCTGTTCTTTGTTAGAGACTGACCTGATTTTATCTGCAAGCTATCTAGCAGGCAAAGCAAAGAAGCAACCAAGATTTGTTACACCAGCACCATCCAATATAAATATCTGCAGCAATGAAAATGTTATAATATACACTGTTCCTACACAGTAACACTAGCCATGTGATTATCAAGTACTTGAAATGTGGCTAGTGAAATTGAGGATTAGGATTTAAAATTTTTACTTAATTTTACTTAATATAAATTGAAATAGCCACATGTGGCTAGTGCTCACAGTATCAGATAATTCACAATGTTAGCTCAGTGTACCAATTATTAATCTACTTCCTCTCAGCTCTGACTCCATCTTTTATTGCCTGGTCTACAATAATGTACCTGGGCCTTGTAATTATTTCACTTTGCCAGCTGGCACAATGTTAAGCTTTGCCAATAGGGGGCACAGGAGGGACTCTGAAGGAGAAAAGGGTTTCTCTTCTGGTTTTCAGTGTGTTCCTCTGTGTAGGCTCCTACAGCTCTGTTTGTTTACACAGCACCAGGCTCTGGCAGCACGTGTGGCTTTTGCAGGTCCCAATTCCAGCAGTATACATGGCTTCTCCATCCAGCCTCTGCAGCACATGGACCCAGCAACATGAGCAGCTTCTCTAACACCCAGCTCCTAAAGAGCAGGCAGCTTCTCCAACACCTGGTTCCTACAGTGTGCCTAGCACCTCTACAGGTGACTTCAGAGTAGAATGCTGCTGCTGAGGCACTGCCCTGTGAACAGCCTCCCCTGGCACCCTCTTGGAAAGTTTTAGAGAAAATTCCAAGGTATGGCATCTCCTTGTGGACAGCTCCCTCTTGGAACCCCAGAGAGCAGAGTTCCAGCAATTCTTAATGGCACAGTACCTCGGAGTGTTCTCCACCATCCACTGAGTCATGACCACCACCCCTCTCCAACAAGGATCACAGTCACAGGGCTGAGGGCTCTTCCTTGGGCACTCTTTCTCAGTCTCAGAAGTAGTGGGTACTCCTTATATCTGCCATTCTTATATTCTTTAGAGTTCTCTTCTTCCTAGCTAATTCCTTGGTACTCCAATAGTCTCTTTTATAGTTAGTAATTTTTATAACAAACTTTGTTCAAATGACTGTGTGGTTTTTGTGTCCTGTCTGAACTCTGGCTGATATAGGAGTGGTCCCAGGAGATGAACATGTAAAGCTGGGATATGGGCATTGGTTTGGTTGTGCCCTTGGGTTTCAATGCAATGATGAGCTCCTTGCCAGTGGGAAATAGGATGTTGATAATTAATTGCATGCAGTGCCAATTAAACAAGCTATCATCTGTGGTTGATTGTTATGAAAAGCCAACCAAAGTGAGGGTCTAGGAGGCCCAAGAGGATGCTGTACTGTCAGTTATGCCAGAAATGATAACTTTAATGACTGTAGTGTGGGATAGAATCCTTTGAGTGGACTTGTGTGCTTACAGAGAGAAAAATGACAAGCTTATCTCAGATCATGATCTGAGAACCAGAGAGGTTAAAAGGATATTTTATTACTTAAAGACACAAGGCTGATATTGTGGAAAATAAATATAAAATTGTGCACGTTGCCAAGTTACAATGTCAGTTGAATTCACAGTCTCACCAAGTTGCTCATGTGAAAGTTAATTGAGAAAATAAGGATCCTAAACTTGAAATGGAGACATCAGTTGTATCCAGATGCAATGGAAAACCTTAAACCCCCAAATCATTCTGAACTTCCCTTGCTAGTAGAAGTAGCATGCCCTTTGGTATATTAGTACAGGAGACTTTCTTTGCTTGAAAACCCTATATACTTACCTGGCTGGGGAGATACCATGATCATGAAGGTGGTTTTCCCAGGGTGAGGCTTATCCATTGCACTTTGGATGTGTGGACTCTTGAGATTTCCCCAAATGTGGGAAACTCCATTGCATAATTTGTGGTAGTAGGGGACTGTGTTTGTACTCTCTTCTATTAAAATAAAAGAAAGAAAGAAAACTCTGTGATATTTACATCTGAGGCAAATGCTTTGGAGGGTATGCTCATTTTCAAGACCTACTATGTCATTCCTTGTTTCCAACTAGGCCCATAACTAGGATAACTATCACCATGCTCCAGGGAGGAGACCAACAGGTACACATTATGCCCTTGGAGAAAATAGCTTGCAGACCAAAATAATTGCAAACTTTGCTAACATATTATCAGCACAAACTTGGAGAACATGTGTGGTTATGGATTTGAAGAGTGTTAAACCAAGGGTGGATTATAACACTATAATGAGCAGAATTTGATGACATAGTTGCACTTATAGAGACTCTGGCTATAATGTGTTGCATCATGCAACTGGAGGCATCTCTAACTACTTACTTGGTTGTTTGACTGAAATTTAGATTCAACAGTGGCCTATTTTTAATGAGATTGAGATGTCAGAACTTCCCTGAAATGCAGAGGAGGAAATTAAAACGTTTAGGAAATCAGAAGTCTTGACTGTTTTTGTCATGTGCCACCTGCACACTCACCCCACTATTATCAGCCATAGATGCATGCATTTATTTCTGGACTCTCAATTCTATTCCTTTGATCTGTCTATGTACAAGTACCACACTGTTCTGACTACTGTAGCTTTATAGTAATGTAATCTAGTTTAAGTTGCTAAATTTGTGCTAATTTGTTACACAGCAATAGAAAACTAATACAGTAGCCAAAGGGGTGGACTGTGTCAATTATCAGTTTATTTTCTCGCAGTCCAATCCTACCCTTCATTCTCTGCTCTGCAATAATATGGATAGGCTCTGTAAGTCTATCTTTTTTGCCAGCTGGCACAAAGTTAAGCTTTTGTCAGTAGAGGACAGTAGAGGATACTGGGAGTCATTGGAGGAGGAAGGGGTTACTCTATCCTCCCCACATGATTCTTTTAGATTACATGCTTTTTATAACACCAAGCTCTGGCAACATGTGTGGCTTCACCAGCACTCAGCTCCTCTAGTGTAGGTGGCTTCTTCATGCCCCATTCCAATAACATATGCAGCTTCACCAATACTCAACTCCTACATGTGTAGGACCCGGGCCCAGCAGCATTCACTTCTTTGTCAGCACTCAGCCCTAGCACAGGATGGCTTCCCCAGTGCCCAGCTCATGCAGCAGCCAACAGTTTTCTCCAGCTCCCCTAGGGAAACTTAACAGCAGACTGCCACCATCAGTGTACCTTTCTGTGGATGGATTCCCAAGCATACTTTCAAGCAGGTTTTCAGTGAGTTCTGGGCCTGGTACCTCCCTGTGAATGGCTTCCCTGACATCCTGGAGGACAGACTTCCAACAAGGCCTGGCAGCAGTGCACCTGAGCAAGGTCTTTATCACCCACTGAACCATGTCCTTTCCCTTTCCAACAATGTCTGGATCTCAACCTGGAGGAGGGAGAGCTCTTTCTTGGGCAGTCTGTCTCAGCCCTAAGTATAGGACCTTTTCCTTATTTCCTTATATCTGCTACTCTTATATTCTTAATTATGCTTTAAAAAAAAAAAAAAGCACTCCCTCCTAAGAAAAAATAAGCTAATTGGGGAAGTAGACTTGGCCCAGTGGTTAGGGCATCTGTCTACCACATGGGAGGTCCATGGTTCAAACCCCGGGCCTCCTTGACCCGTGTGCAGCTGGCCCACACACAGTGCTGATGCGCGCAAGGAGTCCCGTGCCACGCAGGTGTGTCCCCGCGTAGGGGAGCCCCACGCGCAAGGAGTGCGCCCCGTAAGGAGAGCCGCCCAGCGCGAAAGAAAGTGCAGCCTGCCCAGGAATGGTGCCACACACACGGAGAGCTGACACAACAAGATGACGCAACAAAAAAGAAACACAGGTTCCCGTGCCACTGACAACAACAGAAGCAGACAAAGAAGAACATGCAGCAAATAGATACAGACAACTGGAGTGCAGGGGAAGGGGAGAGAAATAAATAAATAAATCTTTAAAATAAATAATCTAATTGGTCAGAAGAGTCTCAAAAGAAGATACTATCCCTAACACCCTTAGAAGATAAGGTAGAGAACATCTTCAAATCTACCCCCATCACTAATTCACAAGACCTAAGCAACACAAAGCTCTTGATGAGCTCACTGAGCTACTGCACCAGCACTGGACTACCTGGCTTCTGACTTCTTATGAAATAACAAAATGTCTTCATGCTTAAATCACTTTTACATGGTAATAGCTTACTTGCAACCAAGAACATTCCTTGCCAAGATAACTAGTACCGAATAGTTCTTCTTCTTGTGAGCTGAGTGAACTGGGCTGAATCTCCTTACCTCTATAAGCCTTATGCCTTAGTGTGAGATCCTCCAATACGCAGACCCTAAGACAAGACTTCAAGTGCAAGTAGTTCATTTGAAAGATGAAGGGAGGGAACAGATGTGGTTCAAGCAATTGAGCACCTGCTTCCCACATGGGAATTCCTGGGTTCACTCTCCTGCCCTGGTACCTCAAAAAAGGAAAAAGAAAAAAAAAAAAGGAAGGAAACACTGGTAGGGGAGAAGGAAAGTGAGGCAAGGAAGGAAAAGCAGCCAATGGGAGGGGGTGTGTGTTAGGCAGTTAGCATTGTGGGCCAGGAGTTTGATCCCACTGGGGATTTCAGGGAGACAATGTGGAACACATGCCTCTGGGGTATCCCTTTGAAGGGCAAGGAAGAGAGGGTATTTACTCAAACTCCCATCAGTCAGTGTCTGGAACCTGCAGGGGAGGGAGCTGTTAATGTTTCAGCATATCCATCCTGCCAGGCCAACTGCAAGAGGAAATCCTTGGGCAAAGAAATGCAGGTGTTAGCTGTTGGAAGTCACTCAGGTGGTAATGACAAGAGGATATGGGTGAGACCCCCAAAATATCTGCTATACCGCAGTTTCCTTCTCTATAAAATGAGAAGGAGAATTTCTACTTTGCAGGGTTGCTGCTGTACTATTACCCTGCAAACTCCAGTTGTGGCTATTCAAAACTTGGAGGCCCTGAGTTGCTGTTAAAGTTAAAGGAGATGATGTGTATAGAGCACCTGACATGTGAGTAGGTCTTCAATGTAAGTTGATTTATTTTCCTTTTCCTTTTAATAATTGCTTCACCATATTGAGAACCTACTCTATGGCAGCACTGTACTCAGTGTCATCCACACCAGCAATACAGGTATTAACTATCTTTTGCAGAAGAGGAAACAGAACTCAGAGAGTTTAAGCATCTTGCCCAAGATCACTGAGAACATAAGAATGAAGTCTTCCCAAATCCAGAGTCCTCCTGCATAACCTCTGCATTACCTCTGAGAACTGATGTTTGACATGCTGCCCAACCATGCTGATTGCAGGGCTCAGCTGCCAGGTGCCTCAGTCAGCATCTTCCCTTGTCAAACATGACCCAAATTGGCTTTGGGAGAAGCTGCTGCCGGGAACTGGTGTGTCTTCTACTGCTTCTCTTCCTTCTTAATTGGTGTCTCTCCAACGTAGCTCAAGTGGATATGAGAAAGTCTTCTACCTGCCTGCAGCTTTGGCCTCTTCTGCCCACACATGCCCCGAAGGTATCATATAGCATCATATTCTGAGTGACCCCATGGGAGAATATAATTCTGAATCTTAGGTCTCTAGGCTTGCAAAGACAAATGATATGGCAAGACATTTTCCTCTGTCAAATTGGTTCACTAGAGCTCAGAACAAGTGGACATTCTGCCCACTTTCTGCCTGTCTTCCTGTCGTGGGAAACCCAAACTGTTGTTGCTAACCTTTCTCTCCAGGACCCCTGGGCTTTCTAGCACCTCTGGAAACTTGCATGGAATGTAGGCCAGGTCCTGAGTTGGGTCCTAGGGGATACAGGTATGATGTTGTAGCTGCCTCCCCAATATCTAATATCCCCAAACTTGTATGAAACAAGACCATGACTTTCAGAATTGTCCCAATTGGACCTGCAGTAGACTAGATTTCCCAGTCTCCCTTGCAGTTTAGTGTGACCATGTGACTATTTTTTTTTAAACATTTATTTTATTTATTTCTCCCCACCCCCTTGTTCTTTTTCACTTGCTGTCTGTCCATCTTCTTTGTTTCTTTAGGAGGCACCGGAAACTGAACCTGGGAACTCTGATGTGGGAGGAAGGTGCCTAATTGCTTGAGCCACCTCTGCTCCCTGCTTCTGTTGTGTTTTTCATTATGTTTTTCCTCCCCGTGTCTCTTGTTGCATCATTCTGTTGCATCAGCTCGCCATGCCTGTCCACCATGCCAGCTGGCTTTTTAGGAGGCACTGGGATCCAAACCAGTGACCTCCCATGTAGTAGATGGGAACTCAATTGCCTGAGCCACATCCTGTTCCCAGCTGGTAAATGTTTAAAAACTGGTTCACCAGGGTGCAGGGAGGGCCTGACTGCAGCATCTGCTGATTTCCATTGTGTAAATATTCCCAGCATTGCTGATTTCAAAATACCAATGTGTTGTCCCTGAAAGCAAAGTTGAGAATGGAGCTCAGTGGCATACCATTTTAAGGTATACAGATACAATAGGTAAAATGCAGATACCAGACATATGCAGATATAATACATATAAATAACTCTAGAGCTTTGATGAAAGTAAAATGTAGTAACATAATTAAAAAGAGATGTTTTGAGTACATACTATTGTCTTTGTTTTTAATATAATTTAATTATAAATTTATATAATTTAATTTCTATTATGGCTCTGTTTAACAACCAGTTCAAAATTTTTCTGAAAATTTTACAATCAGCTCTCATGAGCCTTGGGAGCTGGCTCTAGCACACCACTGCTAAGTTCTAACCCAGTGATGTGCATCGCTTTCAAGCCTGGCCGATATAACCTCCTATATATGATTGTCTCTGTTCTTTCCTCTCCTGCTGTTTGATGCAAATAAGCATGGTGACCTTGGAAGCCATGCATTAAAGACAGTAGAGTCATAAAATGGAAGGAGCCTGTGTCCCTAAGTTACTATTTGATGAAGAGCTTCCCATTGATCAGGAATACATGTTTTTGGTGATATCTGAGCAAGAAATGAAGTTCTATTGTTTTAGAGCCTTGTTTGTTGGGGCAGCTAGCATTACTTTAGCGTATAAATCCCATCCTGCTGGCAGTGATTGAATCTTGGACCTAGACTTGAGCCATTGTCATTTACTTGTTGACTTGCACCCATGGTGGGCATGTAATCTAGATTGGCACTATCAATTGAAGGGAAAGATATATAATCCATGGTTGGGAAAGGTGACACACTTCTCTCCCTCATACATGACCAGCATGAACAAGGAAGCCTTAAATGCTGCTGGCAGCCATCTTGTGACCACAAGTCTTAGAATGAAGTCAACACTTCGGTCAGTAAAACTGAGAGACAGAAAGCGCCTAGGTTCTTTTTTTTTTTTTTTTTTAAAGATTTATTTTTATTTATTTATTTCCCCTTCCCTCCCCCACCCCGGTTATCTGTTCTCTGTGTCTATTTGCTGCATCTTCTTTGTCCACTTCTGTTGTCATCAGCAGCACAGGAATCTGTGTTTCTTTTTGTTGTGTCATCGTGTTGTGTCAGCTCTCTGTGTGTGTGGCACCATTCCTGGGCAGGCTGAACTTTCTTTTGCACTGGGTGGCTCTCCTTACAGGGCACACTCCTTGAGCATGGGCTCCCCTATGCGAGGGACACCCCTGTGTAGCACGGCACTCCTTGCGCGCATCAGCACTGCACATGGGCCAGCTCCACACGGGTCAAGAAGGACTGGGGTTTGAACCACGGACCTCCCATGTGGTAGACAGATGCCCTAACCACTGGGCCAAGTCCGCCGCCCACCTAGGTTCTTAATGACATTGTTTTGTCACCAAATTAACCAACTCTGAAGGTAATCTTACCTCTGGATTATTGTGTAAGATGTTAAATTTCCTTATTGTCTAAATCAGTACAATTTGTCTTTTCCATTAGAGCCAAAAACATCCTAGATACAAAAAGAATGAATAAGAACAGAGCCTTCCCTCACTGAGTTCTTAGTCTAGTGGGTCAGTGATAGATTGGGCAGACTAAGCATATGCTTATGGCACCACAAAAGCAAGGCACCAAAAAGGTGAGAGTAGATAAAAGCAAAGCAGTATAGTAAACAGCAAAATTGGTTTGTATATTTGGGCTGTGTTTCAGACATTGGGGATTGGCTTACTCAATTCTCCTTCACCACCTTACATATGATTTACTATGTGCTAGAAGCTAGCATGCACAAGTCTACAGACTGGGTCCCTGTGTCACCTATCTTCCAAAAATAAATGCAGTGCTTGAGACTGGGAAGCTGGAAATGAGGTGACTATATTTCAGCTGCCTCCACTGACAAACATGGTCTTGGGAGCATTTATTTGTTTTTGTTTTTTTATTCCTGCAGCAGTGATGACAGAGGTCCAGTGACTGGATCTTAGCTTTGTATTGTCAAGGGGAAGGTCATGGGGCATCCATTTGCTGCCACCAATCAAGGCAAAGGGAGTACGGTCATGGAATTTGATAGTTTCCTGATCTGTGCATCTTAGCTGAGGCAACGTGGTCCTGGAACCAGCAGGTGGGATACTAGTTTCCTGAATCATCATCTTCCTGATACAGTGGTGTCTACAGCACCTCTCTGGATGGACTAATCTGGAAGATCTACATAGAACCTGCTGTTCCAACACATTCAAGAATCTTGTAAGCACCAGATCCTCTATAATGGTTTAACCTGTTCTGAGTGGTTTCTGTTATCTGCAAGTGAACCTGACTAATAAAGTATGTTTACTATGTACCAAGAGCTGTGCTAAGTCCTTTACATTTAATCTTCACAACGACCTTCTGAGTAAGTTATTGTCAGGTTTCTGTGCAACCATGTACCCAGCTTTAAATTCTATTATTATAGAAAAGAAGGATGTACATATTGGAGGCAAGTAAGAAACTCTTCCACTGTGTGTTAAATACCAAATACAAATGTCTAATACACAGAGACATTCAAATGACAATAATAATAATGAAGAGGAGGAGGAGGATAAGAAGAAACATTCATGGTACGATTACTGCCTTCTAGGCACTGAGGTATGTGTTTACATACTGTCACAGATGAGACAAAGTTCAGGGTGCAGGATACTTATTAAGAAATGCCCCTCAGATCAGCATCGATGGCAGGGAAGGAATGAAAGTGGATGGAAAAAGAGGTCAAGCTGTGATGTAGGTCTAACAACAGTCATGGACAATCCCACAGACAGTCCTGGAGCTAGAATAATCTTTCATTCTAGCCAAGGTGACCAGGCCACCGTATTCCTTTATCAATCAGTCTTTGGATATGGGCCACCATGGGATGGTTAAGATCACGGGCAAGGAGGCTTTCACAGTGGATGCACTCTGACAGCTAGAGCAACAAGTCCTAGACTGAAGGGGACTCTGGGAAACATATATATTACCTCATTTAGTCCTCATAATAACCCTATGAGGTAGAGGCCATTAATAATGCCATTTTACAGATAAGTAAATGAAGGTTCAGAGAGGTTAAATAATTTCCCTGGGCCACATGACAGTACATCTCATGCTCACTTTTTATCCCTGATATCCTGTCCTCATCCTATCCATCCCTCATTTGCAGAGCAGACAGGGAAGAAGGTGCAGGAGAGGGAAAAGCCAGCAGCCCAGGCAGAGAGGCCCTTCTGGAGCCAGGCAGTGCTCAATACACAAATCATCCTAGAAATGTTAAAAACTTCTGTTGGTGAGCCTCCCTGGCACTGACAGATTACTGCCAAGCACCAACTAGCAATGCAACTGGGAAAAGCCCTTGACCAAAAGAGGGAAAGGGTAAAGACAAGTGAGTTTGTATTACTAAGAAACTTCAGAGTGAGTTAGGAGGTCATTCTAGAAGTTACTGCCAAAGTAATATTACCTCAAATAGCAGAGACTTCCAGACACTACAGGCAGGACAGACAGCTCAGTAGTTTGGTGTCCTGCCAGTGGACCCTACATGGGAATTTTTTTTTTCCAAATTCTACTCAATTTATTCATTTTTTAAAAAGATATTACATTAAAAAAATATGAGGTCCCCATTCGCCCCCACCGTCCCCTCTCCCCCACTCCCCCCCATAGTAACACTCTCCCCCATCATCATGTCACATCCATTGCATCTGGTGAGTACATCTCCGGGCATCGCTGCACCCCATGTCCCGTGTTCCACACCATAGCCCACACTTTCCCAAGTTCCATTCAGTGGGCCACCTACATGGAAATTTATGCTCCCCAGTATGACAGAGTTGGAGTAAGGTGTGGTTTCCCTACACATGGCTCTTCTGTCCCTTCTATTTGAACCTATAGTTAGTGCTGGAGTTGATAGGTGTATGTCCAAGACGCTTAAATCTTTGGGCTGCCCGTGTGTCAGCTGGGCCCTGAATCTCAATGGAGTTACAACACCTACTCTCCAGTTCACTGGACTCACCCAGCACAACTAACAAGGAAATGATGATGGACAATGCCCATCCTAAGGAACAGGAAGAGTCTGCAACTGCAAGCAAGAAAGCCCCATCCATGTACCCCATGGGATCTAAGTCCCCTTTAAATTAGAGTTGGAATGGACATCACCATTCCAGAATCCTCAGGATTGGGGAATGAACAATGGACTAAAGTAGACTTACTAGTATTCTAGTATAGATTTATTGTGATTCTAGCAATGGAGGAACTTTTATCATTGATGTGTAGGCAGTGGCCACTGGAGGTTCTGAGGGGAGTAAGAGAGAAAAACAGGTGAAATATGGAGACAACATTATTCTAAAGAGCTCTCTTGTTTGGAGAAAATCCTGGGAAGCAAATGTGTGAGAGCAGACAAAGCTGACTGGGTGCTCTAGCTGCAGAGAAATGAAGCAGATCAAGCTAGGGGACATGAGTGCTCAAGGACCAGCTATGGCTTACACAGAAAGAAGCCCAACAAGGCATTCAAAACTATCTGGGACATTTGGATAAACTGGCTCTGTAACCGTGGTAGTGGCCAATGCTGCCACGGATATCATCCTGGGTTACAACGTGCCACAGCTCTGGGGCTGTCAGGTATAGCTAAGGACACCCTGGGAGAAGCAGGGCTGCACTTTGATACAAGGTAAACAAACTATGGGTGCTGGACCCAGAGGTTACCCAGCAGCTCAAGGAAGAGTGCAAGGACTTTGTGGACAAAATTGGTCAGTTTCAGAAAATAGTTGAGCTTATTGACCAACTTGCAAAAGGAGAAAATGAAATGAAGGCTATCAGTGCTTGGAATTTGCTCAAATCTATAGCAAAACACGGTTTTCCCAGTTGTCCCACAGCAGCAACTTCAAGCACTAATAGCAGAAAAGAAAATGCAGCCAGAAAGGTACCAGGTTGAATATGAAGCTTTGTGGAAAGTAGAAGCAGAACAAAATGAATTTATTGACCAATTTATTCTTCAGAAATGAACTAAAAAGCTTATTTTTATAGCAGAAGGTCAAAAAACCCCACCTCTGAACCATTCTAGTGACTTGTTAACTAATAATCCAAGCATGTAGTATGAGGTGGTGTGTAAGGAATGCAGCACCTATGAAGGCAATGATACAAATTTGTTTTAAATGTTAGTGCTTATCGCCACAAGGTGCCATGGAGGTACAGGTTCTCACCTGTTGCATTCTTAGTCTGAATTAAGAAGTCTATAAACTTTGATCCTCTTTTTGTAAATCCACTAAGCCTTAGAAGGAAAAGCAATAAATTATTGTTTTCAAGTGGCAAAAAACAAAAAACAAAAAAAATCTATCTGGGCCCTGGCAGTCAAATGGAAGAAGGCCTAAGCAACCTAGAGAATAAATGGCCCAAAGTCACTCATTAGCTGTGTGACCTCAGGAAAATCACTCCACCTCTCTGAGACTCAGTCTTCTCCCACAGACTACAGATAACAACCTTATTTATCTGTAAGGCAGTACACTGCAGTGGTTAAGATAGTTGGCTTTCAGGTCACACTGTATGGATTTGCATCCTTGGCTCTACCACCTACTGTGTGGTTTGGGGTAAGTTCTTCAACTTCCCTGTGTCTGTTTCCACATCTGTAAAATGAGTATAAGAATACCTATGAAGGAGGATTATTGGGACAATGAAATGAGATGGCACAGGAAAAGCATTTAGAACTGTATGAGTTCTAAATGTCACTGTATGAGTGACAACAGTCATTCAATAAATGCTAAATACTGCTTTATTGCCTTAGAGAAAGGTGTGAGGATTAAAGGAGACAAAATAGTGGCGTGTTTAATATATAGTTCAGCTTAGAGGATCATCTCAGAAAGAGGTGTGTCCTGATTATTTTTGTATAACAATTCACTTCAAAACAGAGTGGCTTAAATAAAAATCATCATTTACTTTACTCACAAACCTGCAGTTTAGGGGCAGGTTTCCTCAGGGTTGGCACATCTCTGTTTCAAATGGCCTCAGCTGAAGAGGTTTGAGAAGGGTTGGAAGATTCACTTTTCAAGTTGGCTCACTCACATGGGTAGCAAGTTGGTGCTGGCTGATGGCTAAGAGCTCAGCTAAGGCTGTAGACTGGTGGCTCCCGTCATTTCCACATAGGCAACTCCACAGAGTTGCTTGGGCTTCCACACAGCATGGCTGCTGGGCTCTAAGAGCAAGTGTTCCAAGAAACACTATATAGAAACTTCCAGGCTCTTAGGACCTAGACCTAAAAAAAGGAATAAAATTTCACTTTTACTTTGTTTTATCGGCCAAAAATTCACTGAGTCTGCCCATATTCAAGGGGAAGGATATAGACCCCTCCTCTTGAATGGAAAGAATGTCAAACAACTTGAAGCCACCTTTAATCTACTACAGGTAGTTTCAGTTCTCACTCCAGGTACTGACCCCAGGTACACACACACAGATATATAGGGATACTCCCTTCTTCTCCAAACCATACCCTCAACTTAGAAATATATGATCAAAAGGGGAATGAGGGATACCCTCAAATTGGCTAAATCCTATTTGACATTTAAGATTTAGTAGAAAAGAGTCTGTGAGTATCACATCCTCCAAAATCTGGGGGTCAAGTGCCTGCTCTGGGTCTCCAATATCCCTCCTCTGGAGATGGTCAGGAAATGGATCACTGTATCTGGGAGCTGTAAATCAGAATAGTGAAGTGCACAGGCTGTGGAATCACACCACAATTCCTGACTCCATGAACCATGACCTTGGGTGGGTGATCTAAGCTCCCTGAGTCTGAGGGCTCTCATCTGGAGAATGGAGATAATAATCCCAAAGTCATAAGGTCACAGCTAGGTAGGGTGGAAGCAAACTAACAAGTTATAAAACAGGTACATTTTTAAATTTCATAAACAGCTTTCCTCTTACTCACCAGCAATGCATCCCACTAGATTGCAGTGAGTAGGCAGTGGACAGAAGATTTTAAGTAATCAATTAATGTACGCCTTTCTAACATAGGAAACTTTACATTTTATATGAGCTTAACTACGTAAAAAGAGACAAGAAGGAAATATGCTGAAATGTTAACAATGGCTGACCCTTGGGGGATGGGATTATAGATGATTTTGTCCTATTGCTTATTTATACCTTTTTTCACTATCTCTCCACATTTTACCCATTTCTGTGTTACTTTTATGAGAAAGACAAGTATGTAAAATGAATAAACATTCACAATAACCCTCCCACACACACTCATTCACACATTTGTCATCCTATGGAGCAGGCTTTCTGAAAAATGATGCTATTGATACTTTGGAACTGACAATTTTCCCTTGTGAAGTAAACCACACATTGCAGGACACCTAATATCCCTGGCCCTCCCTCATGATACCAAGAAGACCCCCACATTATGCTGAAAAAATGTTATTTTTTCAGAGTTGCATTAAGGGGTGAAATGTCAGGGTGTTTGTAATTTACTTGAAACTACTTCAGGGAAAAAATTAGATAAAGCAAATATGGCAAAAAAGAAATAACAGTTGATATATACAGGTGACAAATATATGTATGTTCATCTATTATTCTTTTTAGTTTTCTGTTTGTACTTTTCCATAATAAAAATTGGAAGGAGGAGTTCTGGGAAGATGGTATCAGAGTAGGCAGGCAGGGCTCAACACTCAAAAACAATAGAGAAAGGGTCAAAAGTTGTCCAAGGGGCCTGCCTTGGGGGTCAGCAGATCAGGGCAGTGCTGTAAAACCCCTAAAAGGGTGACAGAGAGAGAGCTGGAGAACCAAAATTACAACCATGAGTTACTAAATCTCTGTGGAGACCAGGAAAGGTATGTATCCCTTAACCTTAAGGCATGCAGCCTGGATAAAACCCCTGGCCCACTGCAGCTTACTGAGAAGGGAACAGTCATCTTTCTCCCAGGGAAGATGGAAGGTATGGCAGAGGGCAGACACTGCTTGCTCTGCAGTGAATTTGATCAGTAAAGCCCACTTTGAACCTCAGCTCCAGCTAGACCAGAAATACTGACAAGTTGAAGTTGAAAGAAACTCTTCCTTGGAAGGTTCGCTGACAAGTGCCAGCTTCTGGCCAGCCAGGAAACTGGAAAGAGAAAAACTTTTTTAGGTTCCTTAATCTGAACTCCTGTGAGAAAATCTGTGCCCCATTCTGGTCTCTGACCAGATTTTGATAATCTATGATGGGCAATTTTAGAGACTCAGAATAAGTTGAGCCAAAAATCAAAGAATAACCATTAAAAAAAAAACCACTAAGCAAGAGAAAGAAATTGATCATTAGAGTAAATTCACCAATATATGCAGATGCTTAGACATTAGCAAAAAATTACAAGCCATACTAGGAAAAAGGAAGAGATGGCCCTACCAAAGGAACAAACCAAATATCCTGAGATATAACTAACCAATGACAATCACACAAATCTCCTAAATCAATTCAAAGAATTGAAGGAAAATATGACTAAAGAGATAAAGGATATTAGGAAGACACTGGGGAAGACTCACGTGATTCAACCACATGAGTGAGTTAGGCACTGACCTATCACATGAGATGTCCTGTGTTTGGGTCCTGGTGGGCAGACGCCACACCTGCCACAACAAGTAGATGTCTAAATGAGCAGATGCCACAAGCCAGCAAACACCACAGCCCATGGCAAGCAGATGTGGCTCAGGCCATTGGGCACTTGCCTCCCATGTTGGAGGTCTGGGTTTGGTTTCTGGTGCCTCCTGGAGAAGGTGAACAAACAGTGAGCAGACAGATGAGAGAACCATCTGGAGGATAAATACAATAAATTAAGTAAATAAATAAATATTTAAAAGAAGAAGAAGAAGACACTGGTGAGCATAAAGAACAATTTGAAAGCCTGCAAAGAAAGCTAACAGAGCTTATGGGAATAAAGACACAATGGATGAGGTAAAAAAAATACATTAGTGGCACATATAGAAGACTTGAATTGATCAAAGACAGAAATGGTGATATCAAGGACAGAAACTGAACTGAAAAGACAGAAGAACAGAAAAAGAAAAGCATGACTAAAGTGGAAGAGGGTCAAAGGGAATTGAATAACAACACAGAATGCATGAACATATGCATTATTGGTATCCCAAATGGGAAAGAGAATGGAAAAGGGACAGAAAGAACATTTGAGAAAATAATGACCAAAAACCTCCCATCCTTTATGAAAGACATAAATATCAATATCCAAGAAGGACAATGCACCCCAAACAGAATAAATCTGAATAGGCCTCTTCTGAGACACCTATTATTCAGAATGACAGATATCAGAGATAAAGAGAGGATTCTGAAAGCAGCAAGAAAAGAAAAGCATCATATACAAGGGAACTTCAATAAGATTAAGTGCCAGACTCTTGTCAGAAACTGTGGAGGTGAGAAGAAACCGGTATGATATATTAATGTTTAAGGTACCAAAAGAGAAAAACTGCCAGCTAAGATTTCTGATTCTGGCAAAACCGACCTTCAAAAATGAGGGTGAATTAAAAGTCCTCACAGACAAACAAAAACTGAGAGAGTAAGTTGCCAAAAGACCAGAATTACAAGAGATACTAAAGGGAGTGCTATAGCCTGAAAGGAAAAAACAAGGACAAGACACTTGGAGAAGAGTGTGGAAATGAAGATTATTAATGGTAATTTAAAGGTTAAAAAGACAGACAATAGTAAGATATGACAATGGAAAGCCAAAGAATAAAATGGATGAAGTAAGTAATGCCTTTACAGTAATAACATTGAGCGTTAATGGCTTGAACTCCCCCAATCAAAAGGCATGGACTGATACAACGGATAGAAAAATATGAGCTATCTATATGCTATCTACAAGATACTCACCTCAGACATAAGGACATAACACCAGGTTGAAAGTGAAAGTTTGGAAAAAGATATTGCACTCAAATAGTAACCTAAGAAGATTTGGAGTAACAATACCAATGTTGGACAAAATAGACTTTAAATGCAAAACTGTTATATGGGACAAAGAAGGTCATTGTATATTAATAAAAGGGGAAATTCACCAAGAACAAATAATGGTAGTAAATATTTATGCACGTAACCTGGATGCCCCAAGATACATGAGGCACATACTGGAAAAATTGAAGGGAGAAATGGATGTCTCTATAATCATCATTGGGGACTTCAATACACCACTCTCAGCATTGGATAGAACATATGGAAAAAGGATCAATAAAGAAACAGAGAGCTTGAATAATATGATAAATGAACTAGACCTAACAGACATTTATATAGCATTACACCCAAAACAGCAGGATATACATTCTTTTCAAGTGCTCATGGATTCTTCTCCAGGATAGACTATATGTTGGGTCACAAACAAGTGTAAAATTTTTTTAAAAGACTGAAATTATACAAAACATTTTGACCATAGTGGAATGAAGCTGAAAATCAATAACCTATGGAAAAAGGGAAATTGGTAAACATATGGAGATTAAACCAAACATGCTTAAATAATCAGCAGATGAAAGAAGAAATTCCAAGAGAATTCAGTAAATATCTTGAGGTGAATGAAAATGAGAACACAACATATCAAATTCTATGGGACACTGCAAAGGCAGTGCTGAGAGGGAAATTTATAGCCCTTCAATGTTTACATTAAAAAAGAAGAAAGAGAAGTCAAAGACCTAACAGCTTACCTGGAGGAATTAGAAAAAGAAGAGTGAATTAATTCCAAATCAAGCCAAAAGAAAGATTAGATTAATCTAATCTGATAAAGATTAGAGCAGAAATAAATGAAATTGAGAACAAAAAAAGCAAGAGAGAGAATCAATAAAACAAAAGTTGATTCTTCAAGATTAACAAAATTGGCAAACTCTTAGCTAGACTGACAAAAAAAAAAAGAGAGAAATGCAAATAAATAAAATTAGAAACGAGAGGGGGACATCACCACTGACTCCACAGAAATACAAGAGATCATAAAAGATTACTATGAACAGCAAAAAACTAGACAATTTGGACAAGATGAACAAATTCCTAGAAACACACAGACAACCTACACTGACCCTAGAAGAAATGGAAGACCTCCACAAATCAATCACAAGTAAAAAGATTGAAACAATAATTAAGCCACTCCTCAAAATGAAAAGCCCAGGACCAGATGGCTTCATAAGTGAATTCTACCAATCATTCAAAGATAATCTAATACCAATCTTGTCCAAGCTCTTCAAAAAAGAAAAGGAAAATATGCTAGCAAACTCGTTCTATGAAGCCAAATCACCCTAATACCAAAACCATATAGAGATACTATGAAAAAGAAAATTACAGACCAATATCTCTAATGAATATAGATGCAAAATCCTCAACAAAATACTTACAAACTGAATCCAAAAGCACATTAAAAAATTATACATAAAGCAAAACAAAAAACAACAAAATAAATGACAAAAAAAAAGAACAAATTTAAAAAAAATTTTTTTAATTAAAAAAAATTATACACCATGATCAAGTGAGTTTATCCCAGGTATGCAAGGTAGCTCAACACAAGAGTCAATTCGGGAAGCAGATTTGACTCAACTGATAGAGCGTCCGCCTACCACATGGAAGACCAGGGTTTAAACCCAGGGCCTCCTGACCCGTGTAGTAAGCTGGCCCACACACAGTGCTGATGCATGCAAGGAGTACCATGTCATGCAGGGGTGTCCCCTGCATAGGGGAGCCCCATGCACAAGGAGTGCACCCCATAAGGAGAACCGCCCCACACGAAAAAAGTGCAGCCTGCCCAGGAATGGTGCCGCACACATGGAGAGCTGATGCAGCAAGATGATGCAACTGGTGCCGCTGACAAGAATACAAGTGGACACAGAAAAACACACGAGTGGACAGAGAGCAGACAACGGGAGGGGGGGTGGAATGGAAGGGGAGAGATAAAATAAATAAATAAAATAAAATAATTTTAAATCTTTTAAAAAAAAGAATCAATTGGTGAAATAAACCTCATTAATAAGTTGAGGAAGAACAATGACATGATCCTCTCAATTGATGGAGAAAAGGCATTTGACAAAATACAGCATCATTTCTTGATTTTAAAAAAACACTCCAAAAGATATGAATAGAAGAAAGTTTTCTCAAAATGGTAAAGTGCATATATGAAAAACATACAGTTAGGATTGTACTCAATGGGGAAAGACTGAAAGTTTTCCTGCAGAGATCAGGAAAAAGATGAGGATGCCCACTGCCACCATTGTTATTCAATATTTTGCTAAAAGTTTTAGCTAGAGCAATTGGGCTAGATAGAGAAATAAAAGACACTCAAATAGGAAAGGAAGAAGTAAAACTTTCACTATTCACTGATGATATGATCCTATAACTAGAAAAATCCTCAAGAAAGCTACTAGAACTAAAAGACAAGTTCAGCAAAGTAGAAAGATACAAGATAAATATGCAAAAATCAGTGGCATTTCTATATACTACTGATGAGGAATCTGAGGAGGAAATCAGAAAAAGTTCCAATTATAATAGTGACTAAAAGAATCAAATATTTAGGAATAAACTTAACCAAGGACATAAAGGACCTGTATTCAGAAAATTAAAAACATCACTAAAAGAAACCAAAGAAGACAAATAAATGGAAGGACATTCTGTGTTCATGGACTAGGAGATTAAATATCATTAAGATGTCAATTCTACCCAAACTGATTTACAGATTCAACACAATCCCCATAAAAATCCAAGCAGCCTTTTTTCAGAAATGGAAAAGCCAATTATCAAATTTATCTGGAAGGATAAGGGGTCCCGAATAGTAAAAAATGTCTTGAGAAAGAACAAAGTTGGGGGACTCTCACCTCCTGACTTTAAAGCATATTACTTAGCTAAGTGGTAAAAACAGCATGTTTCTGGCCTAAAGATAGATTGACCAATGCAACTGAATCAAGAACTCAGAAATATACCCTCACATCAACAGTCAAGTGATTTTTTAACAAGTCCAAGTCATGGCAGTTTGAGATTATTTGCAAATCCCCAAAAAAGAGATTATGTTTGTAAACTAATGTCTGGGTAGGATACACTTTGAATGCATTAGATTCAACTGACATATATTGATTAAATTATCTTTTAAGATTAGGGCTTTGGTTCAACCACATCAGTAGGATGTAACTCAGATCAAGTCCCCGCCCCCTTAGTGGGCTGATATAAATGAACACTCACTCAAGAAGACATGGAAAAGGAGAGAACTTGGTGATTTCAGTCCTAGGAAGAGAGATGAAACTTTTGCCCGATAGTTTGCAGCTGCAGAGAACAGAACAGCTGAGAAGGCCCAGAAAGACACAAGTCCAATGCCAGGCTGATATCGGAAGCCCTGAGAGACGAGCCCTATGCCAGCCTACAACTGAGATTGGAAGAAGCTGAACCCAAGGAGCCTTAAAAGGAAGAAAGGAGGAGAGACCAGGCAGAAATTGCCACCATCTTGCTTCAACATGTGGCAGCTGACTTTGCTGAGAAAGCAGCCTTGAGTTGGACTCTTTGGGGACTTGTAACTGAAAGCTTTTATGCCAAATAAATACCTTTTATAAAAGCCAACAGATTTCTGGTACTCTGCATCATCAACACTTTGGCTGACTAATACAGCCATCAACCCCTCCCAGCTCTGGGACAGAATACTCTATTCAGCAAATGATTCTGGGAAACTGGGTATCCACATTCAAAAGAAAGAAAGAGGACCCCTATCTCACACCTTATACAAAAATCATGCAGGGACAGTTACTGGACATTGTATGTCCTCCCATGGCCCACTGGGTGGACTGTGGGAGTATGGGCTATGGTGTGGACCATTGACCATGGGGTGCAGCAGTGCTCAGAGATGTTTTCACCAAGTGCAATGAATGTCTCATGATGATGGAGGAGGTTGTTGTTATGGGGGGAGGAGTAGGGTGGGAGGGATGGGGGAGTATATGGGGACCTCATATTTTTTAATGTAACATTAAAAAAATAAAGACCAAAAAATAATTAGCTCAAAATGGATTAAAGACCTAAATATAAAAGCTACAACCACAAAACTCCTAGAAGAAAATGTAGGAAAACATCTTTAAGATCTTGTGGTGTACAATAGTTTCTTAAACTTTACTCCCAAAGTACCTCTTCAAAAGACTTTGTCAAGAAAGTACAAAGGTAGCCTACTCAATGGCAGAAAATATTCAGAAAACACATATTTGATAAGCACTTGATATCCATGTTATATAAAGAGATCATACAAGTCAACAACAAAAAGATAAGCAACCCAATTTTAAAAAACGGGTGTAGGAGCAGGTGAAGCTCAGTCGTTGAGTGCCTGTTTTGCATGTACCAGCTCGCAGGTTTAATCCTCAGTATCGCCCTTAAAAAAATGGGCAAAACTCTTGAATAGACATTTCTCCAAAGAAGAAATACAAATGACCAAAAAGCCATGAAAAAATGCTCAACATCACTAGCTATTTGGATTAAAACTACAATGAGATATTATTTCACACCTTATAGAATGACCACTTAAAAAAAAAAGAAACAAAATTATAAGTGCTGAAAATGATGTGGCAAAACAGGAGCACTCCTTCACTGTTGGTGGAAATGTAGAATGATGCAGCCTCTGTGGAAGATAGTTTGGAGGTACCTCAAGAAACTGAATATAGAACTGCTGTATGATCCAGCAATCCCGTTACTAGTAATATATTCAAAATAACTGAAAACAAGGATGCAAACTGATATTTGAGACTGATGTTCATCGCAGCATTATTCACAATTGCTAAAATATGGAACCAGCCCAAGTGTCCATCAACCAATGAATGGATAAACAGAATGTGGTATATATATATATCCAATGGAATACTACTCAGCTGTAAGAAGAAATGAAATTAGGATGCATACGACAACGTGGATGAACCTAGAGCAGGGCTTCTTAACAAGGGATCCACAGACCCCTGATTTCGGGGGGTCTATAAACTCGAATTGAAAAAAAAATTAACTTATTATCTTTATTTTCTCAGATCTCTAACCAAAATCTAGCATTTCCTTCACTTACGAGTGAATACAATAAATTACAGTAGTATTCATTTCATATCACATTACAGTTGTGTATCTTGAAAAATTGCCTTACACTCATCCGTACTTAAAAATAAAGGTAGTTGTTAGATTTGACACTAGTTGAGTACCATAAAACTATCTGCCACTACTTTCTGAGAAGGGGTCCATGGTGCTCACCTGAGTGGCAAAGAGATCTGTGGACCAAAAAAGTTTAAAACCCCTGACCTAGATGATATTTTATTGAGAAAAATAAGCCAAACACAAAAGGACAAATATTGTATGACCTCACTAATGTGAACTAAATATGGTGAGTAAATTCATGGAGTTAAACTTTAGAATATAGGTTACTAGGAAATAAAATACGAGTTGAGAATGGGAGTAACATTATTAATAGGGTTAATTGTAAAAGTATGGATATGAATAGAGTTGAGAGAGTAATATCGTGAGTATAACTAACATTGATGGCTTATAAATGTGATTGTGACTGAAAAGGATAGTCTGTCAAAGTGTCAATTGAAAGGAAACTAGAGAACAATAAAAGGAAAGTAAAACATAGTGATTTTGGTGGTGAATGAAGATTGTGGTTCATAGCATAATTATAAGAATGCTCTTCTTTGACAAAGTTCTAAAAACATGGTGATACATGGAAAAATTACAACCAATGTAACATGGATATTTTGCAACAATGGCAGGAAGAAATTTTTTTCAATACTAAGAGACACCAATAGTGGGGTACAAGCAGGAATGGGATTTTTCCTTTTGGAGTAATGAAGACATTCAAAAATTGACTGAGGTCATATGACAGCACAACACTCATGAAAATGAGAGCCACTGAGGGTACATTTTGAATGGATTGTACAAAGTATAGGGCTGTATAACACAGGAAATCAAGTGTTGGATGATTTACTGTGGTTAACAGGACAAAATATGTAAAAGTTTTCTCCTGAATGATACCAAATATATGATACTAATATAGGGTGTTAATAATTGGGTGGGTTGGGGGAAAATAAACCAAATGTAAGATATGGCCTATAGTTAATAATAATATTTTAGCAATACTCTTTCCTAGTTTGTAACAAATGTTTCACAATAATGCAAGGTGTTGGTGGGATATAGGGCAGCGTTGTATGATGGTATGCATGTCTATTTTGTCAGTTCTCAAATTTTACTATATATTTATTGTTTATGTATGTTCATATATAAATGATAAACTTCAATAAATTTTTATTTTAAAAAGTGGGGGAAATTCCTCACATATTTCCAAATGGCCCCCTTAGCGTGGTACTGCCTCTGGCTAAGAACTTATGACTTTGCTTGGTCTCAGCCTCTTGTTTATAAATATTGGGTCTGATGATTTGTTTTAAACCTCAACAAGGGCTGCTTTTCTTTTTTTTACTTCAAATGTTTCTTTCTATCCTTCTTTCTCCCTGAGATACCACCTAGATCTAAGGGAAATGTGCTCACAGCAATTGGGTGAGGTGACCCTTTACCGTCCTTTGGGTCCTCAGTGACTTCACAGGATGCCCCTGCACTGCCTGGTCAGCAAGTGTCTTGATGGATGAGCTGCTGAAGTCCACAGCCCTGGAAACTCATCTGTCCTTACTGGCACTGACTCAGCACCACCCAGCGCTCCTGGGCTCCTGAGAACCTCTGAACCTCAACTGCATCCTCCACCTAGCCCTGCTTCAAGCTGGCCACCCACATTTCCATAGGCTCTCAGCAATCTCCCTCATTCTTCCTGGGGAGCACATAGGGTCTTCTCGATCTCTCCCATGCCACATGCACACTGAGATGATTCCTAATATGGGGGACAAAACTGGGATGGGATAAGATGCTGTAACCGATGCCTTAGATGTATACGGCACTTTAAGGGTGCATGTATACTTTCCTTTCCATAACAAGCCCTTCCTGAGTGCCTACACTCTGCCTGGCACCATGCTAAGGGCTTATCCTCTACTCCACGACATGGGTGCACATACCAGGTGCTTGTTGGTAAGTGAAAGGGAAAACAAATGATGATGCATCAGTGTCAATAAATACCAGGCATCTGTCAAAAAAAATTGATATGTGCTGATAGGGAAAGGTGTTGTTAATGAAAAGGCAAGTTGCAGCATAATAGGTATTTTTATTTTCCATGAAAACAAAATGAATATAATAATGAGAACTGAAAGCAAACACTTTTCTGTCCCTGTGTTAAACAATACTGGAACAGAGTAATAATAATTTAGTTGCATGCTCCAGGAAATATCTGCTCCTGGAAAATGAGCCTGTGAGCTATCTTACTTACCAAAATACGTAATTTGTTCATCAGTAGTTTCTTCAATGTCCTTGCGTCACAGGGCCCAACAATCCAGGGCTGTTATGTCATAAATTCTGCCCAATTTTAACCACTCCCCTGCCTTATACAACCCGCCCTAAAATCACCCAATGACACCTCTAAAACCCAGTAAATATATCTAGTCTAATTTCTTTATTCTGAGATACTCTAAAAGTTTTTTGAGGTGATGTTCTTTTACTGCATTAAGCATGTAGCATGATTAGATCAACAGGTCATCCTGATGGTCTTTTAGGGACTCGATTATCAACAACAATAATAATTTAATATTTGTTGAGCACTGGGACGAGTGCTTTACATACTAATCCAACACCATGAGGGTTTTTTTGTGTTGTTTTTTTTTTTTTATTTGCTAGATATTTTTTTGTCTTTTTTTTTTAATGTTACATTAAAAAAATATGAGGTTCCCATATACTCCCCACCCCTTTCACCCCACTCCTCCCACACACCATGAGGTTTTAGTATCAGTTTTCCTATTTTACAGGTGGAAGTCATAGTGCCCTTTAGGACCTCACCCTGCAGGTCAGGCAACATCACTGCTCCCATATTCTGTCAAGGCAATGTTCAATGGGCCAGGTTAGTTGGAGGGAAACAGGCTCACCTCTTCATGGGGAGTGGCAATGCCAGGAAGAGCATGTGAGACAAGAACTATTGCCATGTTTGTTTGTGGAAATACAACCTTCCATCTGAAATAGTGTACCTGTAGTTATCTACAGTTATTTCTGGGGACTTTGGAGGTTTGTTTGTTTTTTAATAATAAACTGTTTATAGAGCAGTTTAGGTTTGCAGGAAAACTGCCCAGAAAGTAGAAAGCCCTACACACACCGTCTCCCCAATTATTAACATTGCATTAGTGTGGTACATTCATTACAATCAATGAACCAATATTCAAACATTGTTACAATGTCCATTTTTTACATTAGGGTTCACTATCTGTGTTGTATAATTCTAACAAATGCATGTCATGTATCCATCACTGCTGTATCACACAGAATAGTTTCATTGCCTAAAAATGCCCTGTGCTCCACCTATTCATCACTTTCCCCCCATGTCACCATAACCCATGGCAACCACTGATCTTTTTACTGTCTCAATAGTTTTGCCCTTTCCACACTGTCTTATAATTGAAATCATATAGTATGTAGCCTTTTCAGACCAGCTTCTTTCAGTTGGCAATATGGATTTAAAGTTCCTCCATAATTTTTCATAGCTCCAGCCTCTCTTTTAAACCTTGACAGAAATAAACTCTCAATTTGATTCCATTGTTCTATATGTCTGTCCTTGTGCCAATAACACGCTGGTTTGATTACTGTAGCTTTGTAATAAGTTTTAAAATTGGGAAGTGTGAATCCTCCAACTTCATTCTTCTTTATCAAGATGGTTTTATCAATTTGGGGCCCCTTACACTTCCATATAAATTTGATGATTGATTTTTCCATTTCTGAAAAAAAAAAAAGGCTGTTGGAATTTTGGTTGGTATTGTATTGAAAATCTTAACAAAATGTTGACTTCTGATTTATGAACATAGAATATCCTTCCATTTATTCAGGTCTGCTTTTTATTACTTTAGTGATGTTTTATATCCTTTACATCCTTCATTAAATTTGTTACTAGATATTTGATTCTTTTAATAAAGAATAAATGGACTTTTCTTGATTTACTTAACAGATTGTTCATTACTATTGTACAGAAACCCATTTTTACATGTTGATCTTGTACCCTGCCACTTTGCTGAAATCATTTATCATCTCTAGTAGTTTTGTTGTGGATTTTTGAGGGTTTTCTACATATATAGGGACATATCATTTGCAAATAGTTTCATTTCTTCCTTTTCAATTTGGATACTTTTTATTTGTTTCCCTTGCCTAATTGTTCTGGTTAGAACTTCCACTACAATGTTGACTATTAAGGGTGATAGTGGACATTCTATCTTGTTTTCTGATCTTAGAGGGAAAGTTTTCAGTCTTTCACCACTGAGTACAATGTTAACTGTGGATTTTTCACACATGTCCTTTATCATGTTGAGGAAGTATATTTAGAAGTATATATGATTTCATTTGGTTTTAGAAAGAGAAAAAAGGGAAAATAGTGGCAATTGTGTAAGGTTTATTATTGGCAGCATATAGCAGTTAAAAAATGACCAAAAAAATTGTGAACAAGTACAAGGCTTCTTTCCTTTCTGTCAGAGTGCAGAGACCTTCATCTTCAGGTCTGTGGCCTCATAGTTGTATTATGTCTGCTGCACTTCTAGGCAGCACATCCATGATTCCATGCAGGAAGAATGGGGAAGGGGTTAAAAGTCCAAAGAAGGCAAGCAAATGAGGTCTGTACTTTTATAAAAGCTTTCCTGGAAGTCTCACCCAGTGACTTCAACTTGCCCTTCATTGGTAGGACTGAATCAGATGGCCACTTCTTGGTACTGGAGGGGCTAAGTTACTGACACCACTTCTGCATGTACTGATCTCTCAGTTTTATTTGGGATATAATGGTAAACCTCTTCCTCCAAACAATACTGCTTAAAATGTTCTATTGAGTTTAGGAATATAAACTATAGTATTTTCCTAAGTAAACATTTGCCTGTAAAAGCATATTATTGAGAAACACATATATTCTATCAAGTTTGAATATTATAAACCAAGAGGCATTCTACTGGGAAAATGTTAAACATTCTGCGGGATATAACTGAGTATTGTGACAGTCTTTCTATGCATACAGCTCTACCTCATCTTTGGCAACAGTTGCCTAGGAAGCATGCTGCTGTGTGCCTATAGAATCATTGATGTACCCTGTCCCTGTTGCTCAATGTTTAGAATGTTTATAATTCTTCACAATTTTGAACAAAGCTGCACTGAACATATTTTACCTCCTTACACATTTGTCCAATTACATCTTTGGGATAAATCACATCCTTGAAATGAAATCACAGGACTAAAGGTTCTGCAAATTTAAGATTTTGATACATATTGCCAAATTGCCCTCCAGAAAGGTTGTACCAACTACTACTTCTGCATCACCGAAGCAAAGAATGTGCATCACAGTGGCACCCTGGCCTACCTAAATGGAGCAGGAGGATGGATGGCTCTGTTAACACAGCCTTTCGGAAGCAGAGAGCTTCATAATTCAGGCACCAATTACATTTGGAAATGAGATTAGCACACAGAATCTTCCCATTCATCTCTCAGGAAATTCAAGGTTCCATTCCTGGGCAGATGAAACAATAAAACAAAACTAGTAAAATGAAGTCAATGTGGACCTAGGACATTTACCTTGATAAATGGTCCATTTAAGCTAGACTTTCAGGGTAGTTTGCTTAGCTTTGCCTTGAAGGTGCATCACCGTTGTCTCCCCAGCTTCTCCCTGTAAGTGACTCTTCTTCTTTAATGTACACACATTGATCCCATCAGCCCCCTTCTCAAGAGTACGTCATGATGCTCCAACCCATCCCATACATGTTCTTAGAGAAGGGTGCCACAATATCCAGGTAGAACAGTAGCAGTTGTTCACTATATATTAATAATAGCTTCCTAAAACTTATTGCATGGCACACACTTTACATATGTCATCTATATTATCTCATTTAATGTTCACAACAACCCTATGAGGTGGTACCATTGCTAGGTTGGACCATGCGCCATTGAATGGAACTGTACAGAAACTAGACTACCTAGGCCCTTGGGATTCTGAGACCTGACCACAGTTTAGCTTGGGACACAGTTTAGGTTAGGACAAATGTATGAGGCAGGATCCATTGAGAAGATTTTTATGCCCTCCCCCCCAAACCAGATTTGGCCTTTTGAGAGTTGATTTTGGCTGCATGCAGGGAATGAAGATGAGGAGAGGAGAATGGAGTTAGAGAGGCAACCCAGGAGACTGAATAGGTGTCCAAGTAAGAGATAGTAATGACCTGAACCTGGGCTGTAGCGGGGGAAAGTGTGGAGGAGTTAGGAAGAGGAATCCACAGATCCAGGAATAAATGTATTTCCTATGCAGGGGAGGGGTGTCCATGCCAGATCCTCAACCGATAGCAAACACAGATGCCAACTCTGACTGACATGAGCAGAAAAAGAAATGTGCTGAAAAGATACCCAGCAGTACAGAGAATTCCCAGTAAAACTGAAGAACCAGGTCAGGGGCAGAAATAGATGCTTCCGATGCCCCATATTACCACTGCAGGGTCACAGCTATAAGAGACAGTTCTGTGCACACTGATCATGTCCCACTCAGGGTCATCTCTGCTTTTCTGCCTCAGGGCTTTCTCCAAGCCTCAGGAGCCTGCTTAGTCTATGCGCAGGTGCAGTCCAGAAGTGCAAGAACATTATCCTTGAGGACATCCAATTGGGGAGGGGCCTGGTAGGTAAAAGCCTAGCATTCTTTTTGCTTCCCAGAGTCCCAGGTGGAAGTGAGTCCCCACTTCCTTTAGGAGTCAAATTGATAATATCCCCTTTCTAGACTTTTCCTCCCTTCCTCTATCATTCTCCTCACTTCCTCATTCCTACTTCCTGGGATTGCCTATCAAAGAAACCACCTTCACCTGAGGTCCTTGTTTCAGGCTCTGTTTTTGGAGAGAGGCAAAGACAATAGAGAACCATGCTGAAAATCAAAGTAAGTACAGGACTTATTCAGAGAAGGACACCACTTGGCATGGTGGATTGTACCACTGACTCTCCAGCCTAGGAGTGTGGATGCTGCCTCAGCATCACTGTCACCCATGCTGCTGGAATAAGAATTTCCTATTACTGTTGCCCCTTCAAGCAAGACTTCCCCATCATACAATTCCTTGTGTGGGTGAGTGGACTTGATTGGCTGAGCCTAGGTCGCATGTCCATGCTATAGCTGCAAGGGAAGGTGGGAAATTGCATATGTCCTTTTTTGATTAAAGTTTTGGCTTTATATTTTCCTTCCCCTCTCCCTGCCCCACCCTGCTGGTTTTTGCTGCCTGTGTCCATTCGCTGTGTGATCTTCTGTATCCATTTCTCTTTATGTCTCCTTGTCTTTCTCCTCTAGGATTCACCAGGATTTGATCCTGGGGACCTCTGATGTGGAGGGTGGTTCCCTGTCAATTGTGCCACCTCAGTTCCTGGTCTCTGTTGTACTTCACCTTGACTCTCCCCTTCATCTCTCTTTTGTTGCATCATCATCTTGCTGCATGACTCACCTTGCATGGGCACTGGCTCACCACATAGGTACTTGGCTTGACACGCAGGCACTCGCTCTGGCACTCAACTTACCGCATGGGCTCCCACGCAGATACTCGGTTTGCCGCGTGGGCACTTGGCTTGCCACTTGGGCACTGGTTCGCTGCACAGACACACTTTCTCTTCTTTTTCACCAGGAGGCTCCAAGGATTGAACCCAGGTCCTCCCATACAGTAGGTGGAGGACCTATTACTTGAGCCACATCTGCTTCCCTGAATATGCCCTTCGAGGCTTCCAGAACCTGGAATGGACTCTTCCTTCCATTAAGACTCATAATAGGGGGAATTATCCATATACAGGAAAAGAGTTCAGATAGAGCATGGCCCCCAATGATTAATGTCTACTCTATACACCGCATGGGTTAGGGCTGGACCTACTTGGACCCTTCACAGCCCTCTCCTGTGAAATGCCAGAAAATTGTCACTGAATCAGAAAGTCAAGGTGTTGCCTTGACCTCAACTCCCTTTACCAAGTTCAAGTTCAATTCCACAGTATTCACCCAAAGGCAGCAGACAGTCCCTTTAAAGAAGATTGGGGAAGAGCACTGGGGAAATACCAAGAAGACACCTAATAAGATGGGAAGATAGGGTTCAGGGATGACTTCCTGGAGGAAAAAAAAGATATTTCAGATGGATCTGGAAGAAAGAGCAGGAATAAACTCTACAGAAAAGGAAAAAGAAAGGGAGCTTCAGTCTAAGTGCCCAGGAAGTGCAAAGGTGAGAGGTGTAAGATGGCAAAATGTATTCAGGTAACAAACTTAGACAGAGATCTTAGAAATGCAGTCAATAGGTGTTTCATCACTTCCTGGGGGAATCTCAGAGCCCCTTGAAGAATTTGATGGCTTCTTCCCTAGAATTGAGCCCACATGTTCACATACACAGCAACTGTCATGCAGTGTCATGGGGTGCAGGCTAAGAACACATTATGTAAGGCAACCCTTTATTTGCAGATGGGCAGCAAGACCCAGAGAAGGCAAAAGTGGCAGAAGCAGCAAAGCTTTGCCTCTGCACCAATATTTTGTTTGGTTTCTCTCTCTCATTCAGTTGGGAAGTCTCCTCAAATGGCTGATGATCTTTATTTCAAAGTAAACCAGATTAAAGCTGATTGAAAGCTATGCAAGTACAGATAGGATTTGACAATCGAGGTGTTTCACTGGAGGCAACTGAACGTCCAGCCAAGATTTTTCATGGGGAAGTCCCAAATGTCTTTTCTCCAGGGTATTTCAGAGCTCTAATCTATTGCCTCGGTTTGAGACAGGAGTTGTTGCTTAATGAGACTAGATTGACTGAGAGGGGGCCAGGTATCTCATTAGTTCAAATGCAGCATTTTAGTTAACCCACATTTTCAGTCCAGTCTTCCTTTTTTACCTATCCCTTGACTGTGGTCAATAAATCTGGAACCGAATTCTCCAGATTAAACCCCTGATATCCTCTTGGGGTAGAAGTTGATCTCTTCATTACATAGGGGTAAAATGTCCCATGACAAGGATTTTCAGTCAAGCTTCCTGTTTTCTGTACCCTGCTTGGCTTCAACTTTCTGCAGTGGATTTCTCCTTTGCTTGATAAATTCCTATTTATTCTCCAATGCAGAACTCAAATATCACCTCCTCTGGGAAGTCTTCCAGAACTGCCTCACTCAAAGTTAACCTTGCCATAGCACTTTTCACTAATAGCTGTCCTGTAGTACCTCACAACATGTTATTGTAGAAGCTTTCAAACCCTAAGTCTCAGGACTCCCCCTTGCACTTCTAAAAATTATTGACGTCCAAAGGCAAAAAAGGAACTTCAACTTAAACCTCACACCTTACACAAAAATTAACTCAAAATAGATCATGGACTTAAATGAAAGATATAAAACTAGAAAACTTTCAGGTGAGAACACAGGAGAAATCTTCAGGACTTAGGAGTAGGTGGATAGGTTTATTCTTGATGCCCAAAGTACAACTCATAAAAGAAAATATTAATAATGTCAACTTCACCAAAATGAAAAGCTTTTGCTCTGAGAAATACCCTGTAAAAAGGATTAAAATGCTGGGAGAAAGTTATAAATCACATAGCTGACAAAGGATTAGTATCCAGAGTATATAAAGAACTCTCAAAACAACCAATTAAAAACCCATACAATCTAATTAGAAAAGGGGCAAAAGGCACGAAAAGACATTGCACTGGAAAAGATATGAAGTTGACAAATAACTACACGAAAAGATTTTCAACATCATTAGCCATTAAGGAAATGCAAATTAAAATCACCATGGGATCGCTCTACACATTTATCAGTGATAAATAAAAATTAAAATAGTGATAATACTAAATGCAGATGAGAATGCTAAGAAACAGGATAATCACTCATACATTGCTGGGGGATGGGGCATGTAAAATGGAACATCCACTTTGGAAAAGATTTTGTTCATTTCTTATAAAAGTTAAGCTGTGCTTACCATACAACCCAGTAATTACACTGTTGTATACTTATCCCAGAGAAATAAAAGCTTATATTCAAATGAAATCTGTACTCAAATGTTCAGAGCAACTTGATTCATAATAGCCAGAAACTGGAAGGAATCCAAATGCCCTTTAATGGTTGAATAGTTAAACAAATGGAATACTACTCAGCTACAAAAAGGAATGAACTACAGATACATGCAATAACCTGGTTTGATCTCAAAGGAATTATGCTGAACGAAGAAAAGTCAGTTCCAAAAGTTTATTGCATATTGTATGATTCCATTCACATAACGTTCTTAAAATTACAAAATCATAGCAATGACGAACAGGGGTTGGGGAAGGGGGAAGGAAGGATGTGGCCTGAGGGACCCTTATGATGAAGCTGTTCTGTACCCTGCCTGTGGTGGTTGGACCCAAATCTACACAAGGGATAAAATCACATAGAACCAAATACACACACACGTGCAGGTGAAACTGGTGAATCTGAACATGGTGACTGGATTGTACCAATGCCAATTTCCTGACTGTGATATTATAATACGGTTCTAAAAGATGTTACCATTGGAAAAACAGAGTTTCCTGTTTCTTGCTGTATTATTTCTCACAACTGGGTGTAAATCAGCAATGGCCTCAAAATACAAGGTTTGAAAGGAAGTTATTGAGGACCCCAAGAAATTTTGTTTATGTGGGTTTTATGAATTGATGTTTACTATATTAGAAATTAAAATGGAAGCATTAAAAATATTTATTTTTAAAACAATAATCCTGTTACATATAATAATATAAATGAAACATTTTTATGAAAAGTAAGTATATTGTCCAAAACAAAAATAAGTAGTGAGAAGAATGATGTTGTCTTACAATTTTGCAAATCTCTTTAACACCTGCCATGAAGACAGCTGGAGTCTCATATCTGCTTCTGCAATATATGTTGTGATATTACACATCATGCAGCCTCTGGAAAACTCCATTGTATACTTGTGAAATAATGAGGTTTTTTTAAAAAGGTAAATAATGTTCTATGTTATTTTGAAAATAGTTTTGATGTCATAGAACCCCTCTGAAGGGCCCAGGGACTCCCTGGCATCTGGGAGCCACACTCTGAAATTATTTATTCACACACCTGCTCCTGCACTTTACATTGAGAGTATCTTTTTTCATCTTTATATTCCAAATGGCTAGTATAGTATCTGACACAGAGCTGGTCCAATAAATATGTGATGGGCCAATGGATTATTTACGATTTGCCAGCCCTTTTCTACAAAGAGGGAGAGTGCATGAGCAAACCTGGTTGACAGCATATTGCTTTAAGATGTCTAGTTCTGAGTCAGAATAAAGGTCAATTTTCTGGCACCACTTCATCCCACAGGACACATATTGTTCTGAGAAACCAGAAGGCTCCTGGGGGCACGATACCTGGGTCTGCAATGATGGAGTGGCCTTTTGAGAAAGGTCTCTTTTTGTCACAATTTCTCATAATTCTTGACCTTGAGGCCTCTCTACACCCCATTTAGACCAAGCAGGCACAGAGATTTAGAGGGTCACTTGGAGACATAAATTCTTTTCTCCTGATTTCTTATTTTCCTTGTATTCTGAGCATCTCCCAGGCACCCTTCAGTGGTCAGTCTCAGTCCACTAGTCCACCGCTGCTTAGGGAAGAGGAAAAAAATTTCAAGCCATCACTTCAAATGGCACAATTTAAGAGGGAGCATAGAAAAAAGGCAGAAACTGACTTAAAGTTGCCACTAAAAAAATTGGTATCCACTATGCATCAGAGAGTGAACTGGACCTGTGGGCATAGTTCAAGCATTAAGCCTCAGGGAGCTCTGGTGGGGAAGATGATTTGATCGTGTGTTGGACAGCAGGGCCTCTCAAGGTGGAAAGAGCACAGGGTGTGGAGAAATCAACTCTGCCTAGGGTCAGGGAAAGGAGATGCATTTGGTATTGTCCATGAGAGGAACGGTGGGATGTGACCAGGTAGATGAAGGAATGGTGCCCCCAAAGATATGGTATTAGTGAAGATATAGATTCAGTTGTTTTCACAGGGACCTAAAGTAACAGTGGTCTGAGTAAAGTGGAAGTTTCTTTCTTTTATCATAGTCCAGGTTTAAGTAGTCTGTGGCTCCTACTGTTGCCCCACATTGTAAAGAACCTAGATTCCTTCCCCTTAGGGTGCCACCATACCCGAGGCCCAGCTCTTGTCTGTGTGGTCCATGACTATTACATCTGTAGTCCAGGGAGTGGAAGTGAGAAAGTTCCCAGGTGAAGCTCATGCCAATGCTGCTGGTCCAGGAACTTTTTTTTTAAAGATTTATTTTTATTTATTTCTCTCCCCTTCCCCCTGTCCCACCCCAGTTGTCTGTTCTCTGTGTCCATTCGCTATGTGTTCTTCTGTGTCCACTTCTGTTCTTGACAGCAGCACCTGGAATCTGTGTCTTTTTTTATTGCATCATCTTGCTGCATCAGCTCTCCGTGTGTGCAGTGCCACTCCTAGGCAGGCTGCACTTTCTTTCACGCTGCGGTTCTCCTTTCAGGGTGCACTCCTTGCTCATGGGGCTCCCCTATGCAGGGGACACCCCTGCGTGGCACAGCACTCCCTGCGTGAATCAGCACTGTGCATGGACCAGCTCCACATGAGTCATGGAGGCCCTGGGTTTGAACCCTGGACCTCCCATGTGGTAGGCGGATGCCCTATCCATTGAGTCAAGTCTGCTTCCCATGGTCCAAGAACTTTGAGGTCTACTGGGTAGGAAGTGTGGAGTTACAGATCTCTAATGGGAGTGTGAGAAGATGAGGGCTGTATTTCCGAAAGCTGATACTGGTGCAGAGATAAGAGAATGAACTGTACTGAAGCTTCCCAGAGTACTGGAGCTTCACACCCTCTTGATCCTTAATGTTCCTGAGAAGTTTCACTCATGAAAAACAGATGATAAAGAGCTGGCAAAGCAAAGTTCATAGAATCCCAGTGCCCAGGAGCTAATGGAATCAGTCTTGACCTGGACTCATCTGGCCTTTTAAAGCTTTGCATGCAGAAGCCTGGATTTGGGAGGTCTTGGGCAAGTCCCTTTCTACCCTAGTCCCAGTTTCTCCATCAGTAATAAGAATAGTGAAGTCTATTTACTTGTTCAAGGTGCCAAGAACTATCAGATGGCACAGATCAAAAGCTGGACAAGGCTTCCGGGCTGTGAGGGCTCAGGCACTCTCCTACATCGGGGTTATAGAGTAAATTGTCACAACCCCTGGAGGGTAAGTGGACAGTTAAATCAGAATTTGATATGTCCATACCTTTTCACCCAATAGGTCCACTTTCAGAATTGGCCCTACAGATACAATCGTGTTTATATGCAAAAGGTAAGGCTACTCATTCACTGACTTGTTTGTACTGGCAAGAGATATGAAGCAACCTAAATGTCATCCACAGACAACTGGTTAAAAAAATCATAGTGGATCCAAAAATAGAATAACGGGCAGTCCTTAAAAATAGCTAGATTTTATAGAAGCCAATTTGGAATGATCTCTCAGATATTAAGGGGAAAAAGGTAAGTATGTATGCTTGCATATGCAGAGCATAACTCTGGAAGTATTTAGAAAAACAAGTTGCTTTTCAGGATAGGAGTTAGAATGGAAGTTCCAGTTGAACAAGAATCATACTTTTCACTGTAATCTTTTTTTTTTTTTTTTTTTGGGTTTGATTTATGTCAACCCTGAGTATAGACATATCAGCAGTGCCAGGTGCTTTACATGCTTTGTCTCATTAAATCTTTAGAATAACATAGAAGGAAGTACTCTTACTATTCCCATTGTGTATATGTATGTGTGTGTATTCTAAGGTTAAATAATTTTTGGGGTGGGGGGGAGACATACTTGGGGCTGGGGAAGACTTCATTTTTGGGGTTTGCCAATTTCCATGCTGTAAACATTCCCATTGTGGATCATTTCAAGCTACTAACATGTTGTCACTGAGCACAGAATCAGGCAGGGATGGCCACAGTCAGCCCTCAGCAGCCTGGAGGAGCCAGCTGCAGCACACTACTGTCAGGGACCATGCATTCCAGCCAGAGGCAGCTAGGTTCCTCCCACTTCATATCCAAAAGAGTTGCTTTTCAAGAACAAAACAATGAAAGCAAAGGCACCACTTCAGGACTTGAGAGCAGCTTCCCGGGATCTTTATAGATAGACTCTGGGGTGTGTGTGTGGTGGGGGGATATTTATAGTGTAAACAACCTGCTAGTCTTGCAATGAATTTGAAAACAGAAACCCCAAAATTAATATTAAGTATCTGGGTTTTATATTTGCAAATTGTTTTGCCAGTCTTGTTATGAAATACTGCACACAGCTACACAGCCATAAGGCAATAAAAGAATAAGAAATTAATCAGTGTTTGCATTCTGTCAACACAGCCTCCACATTTTTATCACAGCCAGCAATCCAAATTAGGAAGATGGTTTAGAAACTTTCTCAGGGCTCTACTGGAGGGAGCAAGATTGAGAGAATCAGATCCTGATTTGAATTTTATTGCAGCTCTGCCACTTATTTTCTAAGTGACCTTGGATAGGTCATCTCACCTGAGTCCCCATTTACTCACATGTTAAATGGAGATACTATACAGACATATTCAGTTCATCCTACTGAATAAATGAGGTCAATGTACTGTATATACCCAATTATAAGGCAATGTATCTTCCCCCAAGAAAATTATCGATCAGAAGAGAGAGTTATCTTATACTTAAGTTCTTACAAATGTTCATAAAATCTTCCATATTCTCTAGACTCTCTCAAAACAAAAGTATTGTTTGGAGAAGACCAATTTATAGAAGTCACCTGAAGGACCTGGTTTTTAAAAAAAGCAAATAAACTTTGACCCAGATTTAGTCATTATACTGGGGACTGACCTCATACTCCTTATAAAGGCAAAATTTTAAAGGAATATATTAAGTATTATGATGTTGTGATCGTTAATATAAACCTATAGGACAAATGGAAAAAAACATATTGTCCTAAGATTAAATGAATGGGGACTTGTAGGATAAATTATTTCAGTGGCAGCATCATACAAAGGCCCAAAAAGTGCCAGATCACAAACAATTTAGATAGGAGAGATGATATGATCTGGAAAGCATGTTGGGTGATAGAGAAATCATCCCTGGTGATAGTAAAGACACTGAGGTCAAAGATGCATGAGAGGAAATGGAATAAAATTGTTTTGTGAGAGAAGCGGATTTGGCCCAACAGATAGGGCGTCCGCTTACCATATGGGACGTCCAAGGTTCAAACCCAGGGCCTCCTGACCCGTGTGATGAGCTGGCTCATGTGCAGTGCTGATGTGCAAGGAGTGCCATGCCATGCAGAGGTGTCCCCTGTGTAGGGGAGCCCCACGCACAAGGAGTGCTCTCTGTAAGAAGAGCCACCCAGCACAAAAAAAGTGCAACCTGCCCAGGAATGGCCCCGCAGACATGGAGAGCTGACACAGAAAAATGACACAACAAAAAAAGACACAGATTCCGGGTGCCACTGACAAGAATACAAGGGGACACAAGAAGAACATACAGCGAATGGACATAGAGAGCAGACAACTGGGGGTGGGATAGGGAAGGGGAGAGAAATAAAATAAATCTTTAAAAGACTCCAGTAAAAGAAAAAATTGTTTTGTGAAATGTGAGAGTGGAGAAAAAATACAATATTTGAAATTAATATATATAAATAATATAAGGGAAATTCAGGTGTAATAGGGGGCATTTTCAGGACTTGGGAATCATCCTGAATGACATTACAATGACAAATACAGGCCATTATATATCTGGCCATAACCATCAGAGTCAGATGGGAGAGAGTGTAAACTAAAATGTGAAGTATAATCCATGCTTAGTGGCAATGCTCCAAATATGTTTATCAATTGCAGTGAATGCACTATACTGATGAAAGATGTTGCTAATGTGGGAAAATGTGGGAGGTGTGGGGAGCAGGGCATATAGGAATCCTCTATACACTCTCTGTAACATTTATGTAATTGAGGTACCTTCTAAAAAATAAACAAAGTGAAGAAAATAATAATAATAATAAGGTTTTAAAATATGTACATATCTAAAATTAAATATTATATATAGATATTTGATTATTTCATTTACAGTCTTAAGAATTTATATATTTAGTTCCCAAATATTTTTATCTTGGGGATCATCTCATTATGAAAAATGGGAGTGTCACCTTATATTTGGGACCACCTTATATTGAATCACATCTAGTATATGAAAATTATTTAAAATCCACTGTGTTCTGTGTTAGTTGAGTGTGTCAGGTAGTTATAAATGTTACCTTTATTTTAATTACGATTGTTCTATCACAAGCTGGACTCTGGTTGGGGTCTTCTACACACTTACCTGGGTTGGAATTCCTTGCCCTTCCACCTCCTAGCTGTGTGATCTTGGGCAAGTTGCCCAACTTCTCTGTGCCTCAATTGTATGTAGAATATAAATAATAATAATACCTCACAGGATCATTTTAAGGATTCAATAAATTAGTATATGTATAAAATGCTGGTGAACACTTTTTAAATGCTAGTTATTATTACTATCATTAGTTTTACTAAGGGAGAACTATATTTGAAAATTATCAGGTTTCCTCACAAGACAGTGAGATTCTACTAGGAGAGACCCTGATGGATTCATCTTGTAACCCAACTCACACACATGGCATAATACCCAGTAAATGTTTGTTGAACCATGAAAACATTTTATAGAAAAGGACCAGAAGGCAGTGTATAATATTCAAGGCCCAGCCCCCGGTTGCCTTTAGTTGAAAGAGGAAGTGCTTTAAGTGCTGATACCTATGTCTCAGCCTCATTTATCTGTAACCATAGTTACACAATCAAAATCTAAAGCAAACTCACAGTGTGAAACAGCTGGAAAAGACTATAGACTGGTCATTTCTCTCTTTGTGTCCTCATTAGACTGTGAGCTCCTTTATTACAGATACTGGGTTTATTCATCTCAGTCCTTCAGCTGACACACAGGCTGAGCTTAATAAGTACCATTGAGCAAATGAACTATGACATACAGACTACATTATTTGTTTCTTTAATGATTATCATGCTTATAAAAAAAAAAGTATGGAAAAATTCCTACCAAGGAAGGCAAGATGGCGGCAGAATAAGGAGCTCTAAGAGTCAGCTCGTCCTACAGTGCAGTTAGAAATCACCCAGTGCTATCCAAAGCACCTGTTTGAGCATCTTGCAACATCTTTGGAACAAGAGAAGGAGGAGACTGCCCATCTGCAGTAAAGATTCATGGGTAGAAGACTCCATGCTGCAGAGGCTGGTGCCCATCCCCTGCTAATGGCACAAAATTCCTAGGAGCTATTCTCTGGCTGGAATTGGCAGCTCTGTTTCCCAGAAGTGGGGGAGGAGGAGACTGCTGGGCACCAACTTCAGCTACTGAGTAGTAAATTCAGCAGGCTAAAGTATAATCCTAAGAATAGCTAAAGTTTGAACTAGTCCAAGTCAGAAAAAGAATGGTAGCCTCCATTTTAACTCTACCCCTGGCATGGGGGAAGCAGGGATGATTGAAAATCACAGTGACAGTAGGGACTGGCTTCTTTCCACTCAAATCAGCTGCTACACTAGCTTGGGCTCCAGCCCTACCTCCACCAGGGAGAAAGCTGGGAGAACCTGTACCAGCCTCTCTGGGCAACTGGAGTAGCTTTTGGCCCACAAGGACTGGATTTTGGGGCTCTCCTGAGGCTCCATTTCTACCCCTGACAGGAGAGAACTGGTGCCGGTGCTTCATCAGTCTATCTGGGCAACTATGGTCAGTTTGACCATCTTAGTTTGCTGCCCACACCTGTAACTCTATCCCCACGCCAGTCATGGAGGAAAGAGGGTGAAGCTTCATCAGTCCCTCTGGACAACTATGGACGGTCTTGGCCTGCATGACTTGGATTACTGCACACAGCTGTGGCTCTGTTCCTACCCCTAACAGGGAAGAAAATTGGGAGAAGCTTCATCAATTCCTGGGGCAATGTAGGCAGCTTCAGCCAAGGTTTACAGTACTAACTGCATCATCAGCTCCTACTACACAACCAGCAAGGGAGAAAGGGGAAGAAACATGAAAAGGATCTGAGAAAATTTCAGATCAGGTAAACATAAGCCACTATAAAGTTCCAAATTAAGTTAAATCAAGTATCAAAGAGGAGGGAGTGGACTTGGTCCAGTGGATAGGGCGTCCGTCTACCACATGGGAGGTTCGCGGTTCAAACCTCAGGCCTCCTTGACCCATGTGGAGCTGGCCCATGCACAGTGCTGATGCGTGCAAGGATTGCCCTGCCACGCAGGGGTGCCCCCCATGTAGGGGAGCCCCACACACAAGGGTGTGCCCCACCCCATAAGGAGAGCCACCCAGCACAAAAGAAAGTGCAGCCTGCCCAAGAATGGCGCCGCACACATGGAAAGCTGACACAACGAGATGACACAACAAAAAAAGAAACACAGATTCCCGTGCTGCTGACAACAACAGAAGTGGACAAAAACAAGAACATGCAGCAAATGGACACAGAGAACAGACAACTGGGAGGGGAGGGGGAGACTGGAGAGAAATTTTTTAAAAGTATCAAAGAGGGGCTGTAGCACAAAACAAATCAAATAGAAAGCCCTAGATTAAAGAGAAACTGCACCAAGAATAAATACATCTAGTAAACTAGAAGCCAAGACACCAACAAAAAATCCATACCAAGAAACAGGAAGATATTACCCAGTCAAAGGAAAAAGGTAAGCCTCCAGATAGCATAAAGGAGTTGAGATAACTTATCATAGAACTATGCTTGTGAGCTGATAAACCCAAAATAAGAACAAGGCCTAGAACAACTTTGTGCCTGGGAATTTCCTCCTGTCAGCCTTCATGTTACTCAAATGTGGCCAGTCTCGAAGCCAAACTCAGCATGTAAATGCAATGCCTTCCCCCCAGCGTGGGACATGACACCCGGGGATGAGCCTCCCTGGCAACGAGGGACCACTATCAACTACCAACTGATGATGCAACTGGAAAATGACCTTATACGGAAGGTTCAATGCGGATCAGCAGAATATCCATGTCTACATAAAATACCATGACTTTAAAATGCTGTTTGACCTAAAGTAAGGGGGAAATGGAAAGGAGAAATGAGTTTATATGGCTACGAGTTTCTAAAAAAGAGTCTGGAGGCTGGCAGAAGGTTTGCCCTCATGCACAACTGAGCAGAGTCAGAGAGACAGATAAAGCAGATACAACCCCCAGATATTGGTTCCTTTGAGGGCTAAAGAGACCCACGGGAGTTATGGTCATGGCCGATGGGGTTAACTACCAGGGCAGATGGCCCCTCTTTGGAAATGGTGTTTATGTGTGATGAATCTGGACTCAGATGGGATCTCCCTTCATAAGACTTTCATGCCAATGTGCTGGAGGTGCAGTTAATGTTGGGGTTTAAGATATATTTAGGGGATTTGAATCTCTGGACTGACAATGTGATAGCCAGATCCTGAGCCTCAACAGACTCCAGCACCTACAATCTGATATATTGGACTTACCACACTCAGCTAAGATGGAGTTGAAGAAGGACAACCACCACACCATGGAGCCTAGAGTGATTACAACTGAAAATGGGAAGATTGCATCCAGCATCCAGGTGGAATCTGACCCTCCTCTTGACATAGAGGTGCAATGGACACAACCAATCCAATGTCCACATAGAAGAGGTGGCATTGGAATGGGAAAAGTGGACATAGTGGACGAAGGGTATGGGGAAAGGCAGGAAGAGATGAGAGGTGGAGGCGTCTTTGGGACATGGAGCTGCCCTGGATGGTACTTCAGAGGCAATCACCGGACATTGTAAATCCTCACAGGGCCCACTGGATGGAATGGAGGAGAGTATGGGCTATGATGTGAACCAATGTATATGAGGTGCAGAGGTGCCCAAAGATGTACTTACCAAATCCAATGGATGTGTCATGATGATGGGAACGAGTGTTGTTGGGGGGGGGAGAGGGGGGGTGGGGGGATGGGGTTGAATGGGACCTCACATATATATTTTTAATGTAATATTATTACAAAGTCAATAAAAAATAAAAAAATTAAAAAAAAAAAACTTATCATAGATGTTCAAATAAATCTCCTTAATATGACATGACTAAAGGGATTAAGGATATTAAGAAAAAGATACTTGGTGAGCACAAAGAAGAATTTGAAAGCATACATAGAAAAATAGCAGATCTTAAGGGAATAAAAGGCACAATAAATGAAATTAAAAATACACTGGGGGCATATAACAGCAGATTAAGGAGAAAGGATCAGTGAGCTTAAAGACAAGGCCTCCAAAAACAAACATAAAAAAGAATGGAAAAGATTGAAAAGGGTCTCAGGGTACTAAATGATGGCAAAAGACATGCAAACATATGTGTCATGGGTGTCCCCAAAGGAGAAGAGAAGGGGAAGAGGGCAGGAGGAATATTTAAGGAAATAATGGTAGAAAATTTTCCAAGCCTACTGAAGGTCATATATATCCATGTCCAAGAAATAGAATGTACTCCCATTTGAATAAATATGAATAGACATACTCCAAGACACATACTAATTAGAATGTCAAATGCCAAAGATAAAGATAAAATCCTGAGAGTAGCAAGAGAAAAGCAATGCATTACATACAAGGGATACCCAATAAGATTAAGTGCTGATTTCTAATCAGAAACCATGGAGGCAAGAAGGCAGTGGTGAAATATTTAAGATACAGCAAGGAAAAAACTGACAGCCAAGAATGTTATATTGGGCAAGATTGTCTTTCAAAAATGAGGGTGAGTTTAGAATATTCACAGATAAACAGAAATGGAAAGAACAAAGAACAAAAATGGAGAGTTTGTAACAAAGAGGTCAGCATTGCAGGAAATACTAAAAGGAGTGCCACAGTCTAAAAAGAAAAGACAGGAGAGAGAGGCTTTAAGAGAGTCTAGAGGGAAGCAGATTTGGCCCAATGGATAGGACATCTGCCTACCACATGGGAGGTCCAAGGTTCAAACCCAGGGCCTCCTGACCCATGTAATGAGCTGGCCCATGTGCAGTGCTGTGTGCACAAGGAGTGCCGTGTCATGCAAGGGTGTCCCCCACATAGGGGAGCCCCACGTGCAAGGAGCGCACCCCATAAGGAGAGCCACCCAGGGAGAAAAAAGTGCAGCCTTCCCAGGAATGGTGCCGCACACATGGAGAGCTGATGCAGCAAGATGATGCAACAAAAAACGAGACACAGATTCTGGATGCCACTGACAAGAATACAAGTGGACACAGAAGAACACACAGTGAATAGACACAGAGCAGACAACTGGGGGGTGCAGAAGGGGAGAAAAATTTTAAAATAATAAAATAAAGTTGAAAAGTCATATAAATCAATTATTTAAAAAAAGAGAGAGTCTAGAAATGAAGATTATATCAGTAAAAGTAACTAAAAGTATTAAAAAGTGGTAAAAATAAGATAAAATCCAAAGGTCAAAATGAGTAAAGTAGAACAGCTTTTACAGTAATAACATTGAATGTTAATGAACTAAACTTCCCAATCAAAAGATACAGACTGGCATAATGGATAAGAAATTATCAATCATCTACATGCTGTCTACAAGAGATTTGCCTTAGACCTAAGGATACAAATATTTTGAAAGTGAAAGACTGGAAAAAGATATTCCATGCATGCAGTAACAATTTTTAAAAAGCTGGAGGGGAGTGGATATGGCTCAGTGGTTAAATACCTGCTTCTCATGTACAGGTTCAATCCCCAGTACCTCCTAAAAAAAAAAAGCTGGAGAAGCTATACTTATATTGGATGAAATAGACTTTAAAAACAAAGCTATTTTAAAGCTGTAATGTGGAACTGTATAGCATAGTAAAACTACATGTGAAATATGAATATGGGTAAAATTGCATATATAAGACCATTTTTCTTTGAAGCTGAACAAGTGGAAGTAAATATTACAAAATGTTATCATATAAAAACATGCTAAGTGAAAAAAATTAGACACAAAATACTACATACTGTATAATTATATTTATATAAAATGGAAATATAAATCGATTTATGAAGATGAAATTAGAGTAGTGGTTATTAGGACTGGGAAAGGATTGTTAAAGTGTATGGAGTTTTTATTTTTGGAGTAATGAAATTGTTTTAAAATTTTTTTGGATACTGCACAACATTGTGATTATTACTAAAAGCCATTGATTATACACTTTGGATAGATCATATGGTATGTGAATATATCTCAATAAAACTACTTAATCAATAAATAAATAATTGGGCAAAAATAGCCAGAAATAACAGCTATGTACAGCAGGGGAAACAGAGAGAGATTGAGAGGTGAAGAGTTTTTTGGTTTGTTTGTCTGTTTCTTGTTTTATTATTATTATTACTGAAATAATGAAAATACTTATATTAGTCTGCCAAAGAGGTGCTAATGCAGACTATCAGAAATCCATTGGCTTTTATAAAGGGTATTTATTTGGGGTAAAAGCTTACCTTAAAGAGTCCAACTCAAGGTTGCTTTCTCACCAAAGTCAGTTGCCACATGTTGAAGCAAGATGGTTGCTGATTTCTGCCTGGTCTCTCAGAGCTTCCCTTATCAGTCTCTGGCATAGGGTTTGTTTCTTTCTAAGCTTTCTCAGCTGCTCAGCTATAAACTATTGCGCAAATGGCTCATCTCTCCCTGGGACTCCAGGATCAACCATGACAGAGCTCACACTCTCCCATGTGTCTTCTTGAGTAAGTGTCCATTTATATACCCTTCCAATGGGGCAGACACTTAACTTGAGTCATGACTTACTGACATGGTTGAATCTTAACAGGTAATTTAATCAAAGGTATCTATGCTGAATCAACACAATCAAAGGGTATCAGACGCAGAGGAATATTAATAGATTAGTTTACAACATAATCTTTCTCTTTTGGGGATTCATCAATAATCTCAAACTGCCTCAATATTCTAATAATGATTGAAGAGATGAATGCACAACTATATGATTATACCAAATACCATTGATTGCACACCTTGGATGAATTATGTATAATTAATATATACTGATAAAATTGATTTGTTTAAAAAAAAGAATTTTTTTAAAAAAACCTGTTATTAGAGACAAGAAAGGACATTAGGACATTATATATTAATAAAAAGGGCAATTCACCAGGAAGAAACAACAATGATAAATGTACATGCACCTAACCAAGAGGCCCCAAATTACATGAGACAAACGTTGCCAAAACTGAAGGGAGAAATAGATGTCTCTACAATAATAGTTGGAGAGTTCATTGCATAGAACATCTGGGCAGAGGATCAATAAAGAAAGAGAGCTTGAATACTATGTTAAATGAACTAAACCTAATAGAAATATACAGAACATTGCATCCCAAAAGTGTAGGATATACATTTTGCTCTTGGAATCTTCTACAGAATAGACTATATATTGGGTCACACAGTAGATCTCAATAAATTTCACAAGACCAAAATTATAAAAAGCACTTTCTATGATCATAATGGAATAAGGTTGAAAACCAACAACAGGCAGAAAAAGAGAAAGTTCACAAATATGTGGAAATTAAACAACACACTCTAAAATAATCAGTGGCTCAAAGAAGAAATTGCCTTGAGATATCAATATCTCGAGATGAATGAAAACAAGAACACAACATGTCAGAACCTATGGGATGCAGCAAAGGCAGTGCTGAGAGGGAAATTTATAGCACTCAATGTTTACATTAAAAAAAGAAGAGCTAAAATCAGTGGCCTAACTACACAGCTGGAAAAACTAGAAAAAGGACAGCAAACTATTCCTGAAGCAAGCAGAAGGGATGAAATAACAAAGATCAGAGCAGAAACAAATGAAATTGAGAAGAAAAAACCAATAGAGAGAATTAAGAAAATCAAAAGTTGGTTCTTTGAGACAATTTACAAACCCTTAGCTAGACTGACAAAGAAAAAAAGAGAGAAGATGTAAATGAATAAAATCAGAAATGAAAGTAGGGATATTACTACTGATACCACAAAAACAAAAGACATCATAAGAGGATGCTATACCAACAAACTAGACAATGTAAAAGAAATGAAAGAATTCCTAGAACATAAACAACCTACACTGACCCTAGAAGAAATAGAAGACCTCAATAAACCAATCACAAGTAAAGAGATTGAAACAGTCATTAAACAACTCCCCAAAATGAAAAACCCCAGACCAGATGGTTTCACAGGTGAATTCTACCAAGCATTTAAAGAAAATTTAATACCAATTTTATCCAAGCTCTTCAAAAAAAATTGAACAAGAAGTGCTACCAAACTCATTCTATGAAGCCACTATCACCCTAATACCAAAGCCAAATAAAGTATTATGAGAAAAGAAAATTACAGACCCATTTCCTTAATGAATATAGATGCAAAAATCCTTAACAAAATACTCACTAACTGAATTCAACAACACATTAAAAGAATTACTCATCATGATCAAGTGGGTTTTATACCAGCTATGCAGGACCAGTGCAACACAATAAAACAATCAGCATGATACATCACATTAATAAATCAAAGAAGAAAAATCACCTGATTATCTTGATTGATGCAGAAAAGTCACTGACAAAATCCAACATCCTTTCTTGATAAAAATACTCCAAGAGATAGGAATTGAAGGAAACTTTCTCAATATGATAAAGGGTATATATGAAAAAGCCACAGACAACATGGTACTCAATGGTGAAAGACTGAAAGCTTTTCCATTAAGATCAGGAACAAGACAAGGATGCCCACTGTCACACTATTATTCATTATCTAGAGGTTCTAGTTAGAGAATCAGGCAAGAAAAAGAAATAAAAGGCATCCAAATTGGAAAGGAAGAAGTAGAACTTTTGCTATTCACAGATAATATGCTCTTATACCTAGAAAGTCCTGAAAAATCTACAACAAACCTACCAGAGTTAATAAAAGAGTTCAGCCAAGTGGCAGGATGCAAGATTAATATGCAAAAGCCAGTACTGGGAAGTGGATGTGGCTCAAGTGACTGGGCTTCTATCTACCATATGGTAGGTTCAGGGTTTGATTCCTGGGACCTCCTGGTGAAGGCAAGCCAGTCCATTTGGTAAGCTGACCCATGCAGAGAGCTGGCTCATGCAGAGTGCTGGCCCATGTGGTGAGCTGGACCAAGTGGAGTGCTGGCCCACACAGGAGTGCTACTGCAAGTGGCAAGTTGGCCTGAGCAGAGAGCTGGCACTGCAATACGACAAAACAAAAAGAGACAGAGGAGAGACAATAAGAGATGAAGAAGACCAGGAAGCTGAGGTGGCACAAGAGATTGAGTACTCTCTCCCACTCCAGAAGGTCCAGGATTGGTTCCCAGGGCCACCTAAAGAGAAGACAAGCAGACACAGAAGAACACACAGTGAATGGACACAGAGGCAGACAACAAGGGAGGGGGGAGAATTAATAAATAAATAAATCTTTTAAAAAATCATTAGTGTTTCTATACACTAGTAATAAGCAATCTGAGGAAGAAGACAGAAAAAAATTCCATTTGCAATAGTGACAGAAAGAATCAAATATTTAGGAATAAACTTAACCAAGGACACAAAGCACTTATATTCAAAGAACTACAATGCATTGCTAAAATAAATCAAAGAAGACCTGAGTAAATGGAAGGACATCCCATGTTCATGGGTGGGAAGACTAAATATTGGTAAGATGTTAATTCTACCCAAATTGGTACACGGATTCAATGCAATCCAATAAAAATTGCAATCCAATAAAAATACCAACCACCTTTTATTAAAGAAATGGAAAACACAATTATCAAATTTTTTGGAAGGGTAAGGAGCCCCAAATAGACAGAAACATCTTAAAAAGGAAGAATGGAGTTGGAGGACTCTCACTTCTGGACTTTAAATCTTATTTCCTAGCTATAGTGGAAAAATAGCATGGTACTGGTGGAAAGATAGACATATAGACCAGTGGAACCAAATTGATGGTTCAGAAACAGACCCTCATATCTACGGTCAAGTGATTTTTTGACAAGGCTGTCAAGCCCACCCAGCTGGGACAGAACAGTCTACTTAACAAATGATGCTGGGAGAACTGGATATCCCTATCCAAAACAAAGAAAGGAGACCCCTATCTCACACCTCATAAAAATTAACTCAAAATGGATCAAAATTCTGAAATTAATGTGTACTCAGTGCCTAGGAGTTCTTTGAAGTCTCTATGAAAGAATTCATCCTTCCTTCTTCCAGCTTCTAGTGGCTGCCAATAATACTTGTCATTCCTTATGGTTTTTTTAAAGATTTATTTTATTTATTTCTCTCCCCTTCCCCCTCATTGTCTGCTCTCTGTGTCCATTCGCTGTGTTCTTCTGCATTTGCTTGCATTATTTTGTGGCACTGGGAAACTGTGTCTCTTTTTTGTTGTGTCATCTTGCTGTGTCAGCTCTCCATGTGTGCAGTGCCACTCCTGGGTGGGCTGTGCTTTTTTCACACAGGGTGGCTCTCTTTGCAAGGTGCACTCCTTGTGTGTAGGGCACCCCTACGCAGGGGTGCCCCTGCATGGCACAGCACTCCTTGCACGTGGCAGCACTGCATGTGGGCCAGCTTGCCCCATGGGTCAGGAGGCCCTGGGGATCAAAACCTGGACCCTCCATATGATAGATGGATGCTCTGTCAGTTGAGCCACATCTGCTTCCCTCCTTACATTTTAGATGCATCACTCTAATCTCTGTTTCCATCATTACATGACATTCTTCTTTTTCTTCTTAAAACCTGCCATTGAATTCAGGCCCAGACTAATCCATAATGACTTCACCTTAAATAATTACATCTACAGAGACCCTATTTCCAAACAAGGTCACATTCTGAGGTTCTGGATAGATGTATAATTTTGGGAGAGTGTTATTCAACCACTAAAGACACCCACGTATTTTGGAAGAAACTTTAGTGAAATATTGACAAATGATACTGTAGAAAAATACATTCTTTTTCTTGTAGGTTTCTTATTGTCATTTATGAAATTAAATATCTACCTAAGGTATACCAAGGTATACTTTATCTGGATCAATAATGTATTTGATATCAGTCTATGTCACACATTAGTCATATCCACAATAAGATAAGGTTTTTGGCAACTCTTCAAGCACTTTTGAAAAGAGGGTATTTCTTCTAGATAGCTTCACTGGTATGGAGAGAAATACCTCCTTAATGTTAAGGATATTTTTTAACTCATAATTTGATCAATAGACTGTCACATCCCCCAATGCAGCATGTGTCAAATTAACCTCCTAAGATCATAGTGGATTCTTATCTAAAAAATTGGTACTCACTAAATTTATATTATAGATGCATTATTCTACATACTTGCCCTGTCAAGAGTGATTTTTGGGAAGCATTTGTGGCTCCACCTACCATATGGAGGGTCCAAGGTTCGAAACTCAGGGCCTCCTGACCTATGTGGTGAGCTGGCCCATGTGCAGTGCTGCCGTGCGCAAGGAGTGTCGTGCCGTGCAAGAGGTGTCCCCCATGTAGGGATGCCCCATGTGCAAGGAGTGTACCCTGCAAGGAGAGCTGCCCTGCATGAAAAAAGTGCAGCCCACCCAGGAGTGGCACCACATACATGGAGAGCTGATGTAGCAAGATGACCCAACAACAAAAAAACAACACAGTTTCCCAGTGCAGCATGACAAGAATGCAAGTGGACACAGAAGAACACAGCAAATGGACACAGGGAGCAGACAACAGGGAGAAGGAGAGAAATAAATAAAAATAAATCTTTCTTAAAAATGCTTTAAAAAAAAAGAGTGATTTTCAATGATTCAAGAGCACAGTGTAGGAGGCAGGGCAAGATGGTATCCGAGTAAGTACACTGTCATCATCTCTCCCACAAAGGACTGGCTATGTGGTGACGGAATCCTGCTGGAGCAGGCTGTTTCAGGAATCTACAGGACAGGAAGCGTCCGGACACTGATCTGGAGAGACTGCGGCAGAATTACTGCTTGCTCAAGGTAGAATGGCAGGTTTCTAACACTGAACTTGGAAGCCGTGGGAAGGTAAATACCTTCCCCCTAGGGCTGAGGGAGTAGTGTTCCCAGAGAGCTGCTGGTTGTGCAGCAGGGTTCTCAAGCCCTGTGTTCTCCAAATGTGTGAACCCCAAGCCTGTATTCCCTGAACCCCCGCAACCCACATTTCACAGACCTACAAACCCCGAGTCCACATTCTCCCAGGGATCTGTTTCCTGAGCCCAACACTCCCAGAAACTCAGCATTGCCCTACCCCTCCAGTCGCAGACTAACTCTGAGAGTGGGAGAGTTTAGGTGGGAGGTGCAGAGGGGTCCAAGGAGTGCAGGTTCAATTTTCTGGTCCCCGCCCCCTTTTATTGAGTTTGGAGGAGCATATCAGCTGACTTGGGGAGAGCCTAGGAAGAGAGGAGAGGAAAATCTGATGAGAGAGCCCAGTTTACCTAAATGTCTTGGGATAGGAAACTTGGTCTGGGAGTAGGTGGAATCAGAAAATTAACTAGGCCTCCTGTAGCACACCTAAGGGAGGGGGACAGTAGGATGGGATTTGCAGGCTTCCAATAGCATATTTAAGATTCCTGGCAAGGGAAGGGTACTCTCTTTCAAGAAATTAAGAGACTTTATTTTCTGAGATGAGTTGGTTCACCAGGAACCCATTTGAATTTCCTACAGGAGCCCTCAGGAAGCCTTCCTGCTGCCCTAGGAGAGAGGGAAGTGAGGAAGGAAGAAAGGGAGAAGGTCAGACTCCTAAGTAGTTTATTCAATTGCAAAGAGCATTCATTGCCTGAGGCACTACCTGGTCTTTTTTGCTGGTTTGTCTTCTTGTTTTTCTTTCCCCTTTATCCCCACCACAGCCCTTTTTTCTCCTTTCCTTTCTCTTTTTCTTGTTTGATTTTCTTTTCTTTTTTATTTATGGTATTTCCTCCTCTTCCTCCTCCTTCTCCTCCTCCTTTCTCTTCTTCCTATTCTTCTTCTTCCTCTTCTTCCTATTCTTCTTCTTCTTTCTTTTTATATATTAGGTGCTGCAGGCAATATTTCTTATTTGCTGTGCTTCCTCACCATAATTTCCTCTTTTCTGTGTGTGCTGATTTTGGCTACCAATGTTATCTCCTTTCCTTTACACCATTCTATCCTCCATCATTTATTACTCCTCTTACACTATACCTCTCTTTGTTTAGCCCCCAATACTTCTTTGTATTTCTAATACCTCTAATCTGTTTTTTACCTTTTACTCACCCTTTATATTACTACCCTTTCTTTTCTCTTTTCCTCTCTCCTGACCACACTGGCCTGTTAATTCATACTATATTCCTCCCCATACTCAGTTTACTATCTCATTATAGGTATTCCACTTTTTTGCGGTTATAACTATACACAGCTTATGTGAATTCAAAATCCATTCTCCTAGATCTTAAATGGTTCTTCTGTAACATTCACTATCAATACTACCATGATATTTTGTTTTGTTACCCCTTTTACTTTCTCTGGCCCTAATATATTCCTTCAAGGGAACTTAGCTAACAACAAGGAAAGAGAAGAAAAACAAAGTGCCAAAGAGAAGACTTAACACACACACAAAAACAATAGCTAATTAAACCCCAAGAAAAAGAAGCTAGTCAATTGAGTAAACCGAACAAGATAAAAGGATAAACAAAAAACTACCTACCATACCAATAATCAGGAAAACATGACCCAATTCAATGAACAAATTAAAAACCAGGAAGAGAAGTGGAATGCCAAACAAATAATTAAAGTTCTCAAAATATGTATCATGGACCAATTCAGTAAAGTGAAGGAAGAGATTAAGCATATTAAGAAAACACTTGGAGAGCATACAGAAGAAACTGTAATCATGCACAAAATGATAATGGATGTGATGGGGATCAACAGCACAAACCAAGAAATCAAAAATACACTCTCAGCAAATAACAGCAGATTTGAAGAGGCAGAGGAAAGAATTAGTGATGTGGAAGACAGTACATCTGAAATCAAACAGATAGTAGAATTGATTGATAAAAAGATAGAAAAAAATCCAGCAGGGACTTTGGGACCTGAATGACAATGCAAAATGCACAAACATATGCATCATAGGTATTCCAGAAGGAGAAGCGAAGGGAAAGGGGACAGAAGGGGTGTTGGAGGAAATAATGGCTGAAAACCTCCCAAGCTATTGAGGGAGATGCATGTTCATGTCCAGGAAGCAAAACACACCCCAAACAGCATAAATCTCAACAGGCCTACCCCAAGATATATACTTGTCAATTTATCCAATGTGCAAGACAAAGAGAAAATACTAAAAGCAGCAAGAGAAAAGAGAACCATCACATACAAGGAAGGCTCCAAAAGATTAAGTGCTGATTTCTTATCTGAAACCCTGGGGGAAAGAAGGCATGGCATAGTCAAGGTACTAAAAGAAAAGAATTTCCAAATGTGAATACTCTATCCAGCAAAGCTAGCATTCAAAAATTATGGAGAGTTCAAAATATTCACAGATAAACAGAAACTAAGAGAGTATGCCAATAAGAAACCTGCCCTTCAGGAAATACTAAAGGGGGTTCTGCAGAAGGAAAGAAAAAAGCAGGAGAGACAGAGTTGGAGGAGAGTGTAAGATCAACTAAAATGACAAAAAGAGAGAAAAAAAATCAAACAATATATCACAGACACAAATCCAAAGAAATATGGCTAATATAAGTAATTCCTTGAAAGTAATAAAAATGAATGTCAATGGTCTCGAAGCCAAACTCAGCATGTAAATGCAATGCCTTCCCCCCAGCGTGGGACATGACACCCGGGGATGAGCCTCCCTGGCAACGAGGGACCACTATCAACTACCAACTGATGATGCAACTGGAAAATGACCTTATACGGAAGGTTCAATGCGGATCAGCAGAATATCCATGTCTACATAAAATACCATGACTTTAAAATGCTGTTTGACCTAAAGTAAGGGGGAAATGGAAAGGAGAAATGAGTTTATATGGCTACGAGTTTCTAAAAAAGAGTCTGGAGGCTGGCAGAAGGTTTGCCCTCATGCACAACTGAGCAGAGTCAGAGAGACAGATAAAGCAGATACAACCCCCAGATATTGGTTCCTTTGAGGGCTAAAGAGACCCATGGGAGTTATGGTCATGGCTGATGGGGTTAACTACCAGGGCAGATGGCCCCTCTTTGGAAATGGTGTTTATGTGTGATGAATCTGGACTCAGATGGGATCTCCCTTCATAAGACTTTCATGCTAATGTGCTGGAGGTGCAGTTAATGTTGGGGTTTAAGATATATTTAGGGGATTTGAATCTCTGGACTGACAATGTGATAGCCAGATCCTGAGCCTCAACAGACTCCAGCACCTACAATCTGATTTATTGGACTTACCACACTCAGCTAAGATGGAGGTGAAGAAGGACAACCACCACACCATGGAGCCTAGAGTGATTACAACTGAAAATGGGAGGATTGCATCCAGCATCCAGGTGGAATCTGAGCCTCCTCTTGACATAAAGGTGCAATGGACACAACCAATCCAGTGTCCACATAGAAGAGGTGGCATTGGATTGGGAAAAGTGGACATAATGGACAAAGGGTATGGGGAAAGGCAGGAAGAGATGAGAGGTGGAGGCATCTTCGGGACATGGAGCTGCCCTGGATGGTGCTTCAGAGGTAATCACCGGACATTGTAAATCCTCACAGGGCCTACATGATGGAATAGAGGAGAGTATGGGCCATGATGTGAACCAATGTATATGAGGTGCAGAGGTGCCCAAAGATGTACTTACCAAATCCAATGGATGTGTCATGATGATGGGAACGAGTGTTGTTGGGGGGGGGGGAGAGGGGGGGTGGGGGGGTGGGGTTGAATGGGACCTCACATATATATTTTTAATGTAATATTATTACAAAGTCAATAAAAAATAAAAAAATTAAAAAAAAAAAATGAATGTCAATGGATTAAACTAATCTGTTAAGAGACACAGATTGGAAGATTGGATAGGGAAATATAAAGCATCAATATGCTGTCTACAAGAAACACATCTTAGACCCAGGATTCTAGGAGATTAAATGTGAATGGCTGGAAAACCATTTTACAGGCAAACAATCACCAAAAAAGGGCAGGTGTAGTTATATTAATATCAGACAAAATAGACTTCAAATGCAAAACTATTGTGAGAAACAAAGATGGACACTACATATTAGTGAAAGGGATAATCTTTCAAGAAGAAATAACAATCATAAACATTTATGCCCCTAACAAGGGTGCCTCCAAATACATGAGGCAAACACTGGAGAAACTAAGTGAAGGAATAGATGCCTCTACAATTATAGTGGGGGACTTTAATACACCACTGTCACCATTAGACAGAACATCTCAAAAGAGAATCAATAAAGAAACAAAGACTTTGAACACTATATTAGAGTATCTGGACCTAATAGACATATACAGAACATTACACCCAAATACAGCAGGATATACATTCTTCTCAAGTGCACATGAATCACTCTCCAAGATAGACCACATGCAAGGCCACAAAGAAAGTCTCAATGAATTCCAAAAGATTGAAATCATATGAAATAATTTCTCTGACTACAGTGGAATGAAGCTGGAAATCTGCAAGGGCCAGAGACCCAGGTTTGGCACCAAGATATGGAAGCCAAACCACACACTCTTAGAAAAACAGTGGGTCAAGGAGGAAATCTCAACAGAAATCAGTAACTACCTTGAAACTAATGAAAATGATAACACAACATATCAAAACTTATGGGATGCAGCAAAAGCTGTACTAAGAGGGAAATCTTAGCCATAAATTCATATATCAAAAAAGAAGAAAGAGCTAAAATTGAAGAATTAACTCCACCCTTGGAGGAATTAAAAAAAAAAAAAACTAACCCCAAAGAAAGAAAGAAATAACAAAGATCAGAGCAGAACTAAATGAAATAGAAAATAAGAAAGCATTAAAAAAATAAACAAAACAAAGAGTTGGTTCTTTGAGAAGATCAATAAAATTGACAAACCCTTAGTGAGACTAACAAAGAAAAAAAGAGAGAAGATGCGAAAAATCAAAATAAATGAGAAAGAGGATATCACCACTAACCCCACTGAAATAAAGACTATCATAAGAGGATACTTTGAAAAACTATATTCCAACAAGAAGGACAAATTAGAAGAAATGGACAAATTCCTAGAAACACACAAGCAGCCTACATTGACAAAAGAAAAATTCGATGACCTCAACAAACCAATCATAGGTAAGGGGATAGAATCAGTCATTAAAAACCTCCCAACTAAGAAGATCTGTGGGCCAGATGGCTTCACAGATGAATTCTACGAAACATTCCAGAAAGAACTAACAGCAATCTTGCTTAAACTCTTCCAAAAAAACAAAATAGAAGGAACATTGCCTAACTCATCTTATGATGCCAACATTACCCTAATACCAAAACCAAACAAAGACACCACAAGGAAACTTACATACCAATTTCTTTAATGAACCTGGATGCAAAAATCCTAAACAAAATATTTTCTAATCATATTCAACAATACATTAAATGCATTATACACCATGACCAAGTGGGTTTCATTCCTGGTATGCAAGGATGGTTCAACATAAGAAAATCAATTAATATAATACACCACATAAACAGATTGAAGAGAAAAAAATCACATGATCATATCTATAGATGAAGAAAAAGCATTTGACAAAATACAGCACACTTTCTTGATAAAAACACTGCAAAAGATAGGAATAGAAGGAAACTTTCTGAACATGATAAAGGGTATATATAAAAAACGCACAGCTAACATCATTTACAATGGTGAAATCCTAAATCTTTCACTCTAAGATCAGGAACAAGACAAGGATGTCCACTATTACCCGTTCTATTTAACATTGTGTTAGAAGTACTTGCTCAAGTCTGAGGCAAGACCCAGATATAAAAGGCATCCAAATAGGAAAGGAAGAAGTCAAAATTTCACTATTTGCAGATGACCTGTTGTCTACAACAAAGCTTCTAGAACTTATAAATGAGTTCAGTGAAGTCCCAGGGTATAAGATCAATGCACAAAAATCAGTAACATTTCTGTACACCAATGATGAGCAATCTGAGGAGGAAATCAATAAATAAATACCATTTATAATAGTAAATTAAAAAATCAAATACCTAGGAATAAATTTTTTTCAAGATTTATTTTTTATTTATTTCTCTCCCCTTCTCCCCCCACCCCCATTTGTCTGCTCTCTGTGTACATTCTCTGTGTGTTCTTCTGTGACCGCTTCTATCCTTATCAGCAGCATTGGGAATCTGTGTTGCTTTTTGTTGTGACATCTTATTGTGTCAGCTCTCCATGTGTGCAGTGCCATTTTTGGGCAGGCTGCACTTCCTTTCATGCTGGGCGGCTCTCCTTACAGGGTGCATTCCTTGCACATGGGGCTCTCCTAAGCAGGCGACACCCTTGCGTGGTATGGTACTCCTTGCGTGCATCAGCACTGCAGATGGGCCAGCTCCACACGGGTCAAGGAGGCCCAGGGCTTGAACCATGGACCTCCCATGTGGTAGGCAGATGCCCTATCCATTGGGCCAATTCCGCTTCCTGGAATAAATTTAACTAAGATGTACAAGACTTATACACGGAAAATTACACAACACTGTTCAAGAAAATGAAAGAAGACTTAAATAAATGGAAGAATATTCCCTGTTCATGGGTAGGAAAACTAAGTATTATTAAGATGTCTATCCTACCAAAACTGATCTACAGATTCAATGCAATCCCAATAAAAATCAACACAGCATTTTTTAATGCACTAGAAAAACTAACTATGAAGTTTATTTGGAAAGGAAAGAGACCCCGAATAGCCAAAGACATTGAAAAAGAGAATGAAACTGGAGGAATCACACTACCAGACCTCAAAAAATCCTACAAAGCTACAGTAGTGAAAATGACATGGTATTGGCACAAGGATATACTCACTGACCAATGGAACTGAATTGAGAGTTCTGATATAGATCCTCATATATACAGTCATCTGATATTCAACAAGGCCACCAAGCCCACTCAACTGGAAGAGAATGGCCTCTTCAACAAATGGTGCCTAGAGAATTGGATATCTATATGCAAAAGGAAAGAGGATTACCATCTCACACCTTACACAAAAATGAAGTCAAGATGGATGAAAGACCTAAATATAAGAGCCAAGACCATAAAGACCTTGGAAAACAATGTAGGGAAACATCTACAGGACTTTGTAATAGGAAATGGCTTCATGAACTTCACACCCAAAGCATGAGCAGCAAAAGAACAAATCAATAAATGGGTCTTCCTCAAAATTAAGCCTTCTGCACTTCAAAGGAGTTTGTCAAGAAAGTGAAAAGAGAGCCTACATAATGGGAGAAAATATTTGATAACCATATATCTGATAGAAGACTTATATCCTGCATATATAAAGAACTCCTATATCATGAAAATAAAAAGACAACCCATTTTTAAAAATTTAAAAAGGTTTGAACAGATGCTTCTCCAAAGAAATACAAATGGCCAAAAAGCACATGAAAAAATGCTCAAAATCACTAGCTATTAGGGAAATGCAAATCAAAACTACAGTGAGATACCATCTTACTCCCATAAGACTGGCAGCTATCAAAAACACAGAAGACTACAAGAGCTGGAGAGGATGTAGAGGAATGGGAGCACGCATCCACTGCTGGTAGGAATGCAGAAGAATCCAGCCATTCTGGAGGACAGTTTGGCGGTTTCTCAAAAAACTAGCTATAGATTTGCCATATGACCCAGCAATTCCACTGCTGGGTATATACCCAGAAGAACTGAAGATAAGGACACAAACCAATTTATGCACACCAATGTTCATAGCGTCATTATTCACTATTGCCAAAAGTTGGAATCAACCTAAATGCCTGTCAACAAATGAATGTATAAATAAAATGTGGAATATACATACAATGGAATACTACTCAGCTATAAGAAGTAATACAGTACAAGCACATGTGATAACATGGATGAATCTTGAGGACCTTATGTTGAGAGAAGCAAGCCAGACATTGAAGGACAAATGCTACATGACCTCTCTGATATGAAACAAACCGAGCAAACTGAGCTGTCTCAGAGAACTAGAGACTGGAAGATAGGCTTAAAGGAATTTGGGGGGGCGGGGAGGGGAAGGTTGCGAGCTGATGCCTACATTGGTCAAGTCTATGATAAGCTGGAAGTAAGTATTTGTACAAGGAAGGTGTAAGATGGGGGCATTGGGATACCTTTGGGTGGGGCTTTGTGGGCTTGAGGGGGCCTAGGGTTGGGAGGATGGGTCAATGGCCCAAGGAATTGGGGGGAAGGCTGGGGGGAACAGTTGAATATAGGAGAATGTCAGGTATATATTTGAAGGTATAATGTTGAGAAAACTCTTTAGAAAATATAAACAAGAAGGATTACATGTTTAAGGTGATTGAAGGAGGGGGCATCTGGTACAGGGGCAAGCTTCTAGGGAGTGTGCAAGTGCTCATTTTGTCATAGTGTGTTTTGTCATTGGGTGTAGACCCATGTAATGAGTGTGAAGGTATACCCGCATCCTGAGAAGACCTGATGTTCCCAAATAGAAGGAAATGTGTTTCTGGAGACAATCAGTGGCTCCCCATTAGTTAGGGCCATCTAGCATGTCAAGCCCTCAGCATTGTTGCAGTATCTGTAAATCTGGTCCCTCAAGTAGTGATGATTGATTGTCACTGTGGGCCCTGAGGGGAGGAGAGAGGTATAAAATATATGGAAGCAGGGCAACTGGGAGCAATGGAAGTGCTCCACAAGATCATGCATTGATGGACATGTTAACTTACATCAAAAGTGTATAAAAGTCTATAAGTTAAATTTAAACCATAATGTAAAACATAAGGAAGCTAAAAATTTAGAAATTTGTAAATCTAAAATATAAACCATAGTGTAAACCAAAATGGAACAATGTTTGTTAGCTATGTTTCAAAATCTGTATATCAGCTGCAGCAAATATAACATGAACATGTAAAAAGATCATTGCTGGGGAAAGGGGAAAAGGGTTTGATGTTGGATATATGGGAGTTCCCTATATTGTGTATGTGAATTACTGTGATCTAAAACTTTTTTGAAGACAAAATTAAAATTAGAGGAAAAAAAAAAGAAAGGATGTAGACACTGAGGAAGAAATGAAAGGAAGTGCCTTGCCACTGTACATATAGGACAACACCTATTACAGTGATGAAAGGCAAAATGTTTGAAAAAAAAGCTTTATAATACTTTTCATTTTATTAATACACCAATTTCTTTTTACTTTATTTTAGTATTTCTAAATTACTATGTATTCTATTTCTAAACTTTAAACCCATCACTATATATCAATTTCCCATCAATTGAATTTGGCAATATATTAGGCTTCATTGTTAAAGATGTTTTGGACCACAGAGAGGTTCAATTATGGCAGGAAAGGAACACTGATGTGGGATGTTATTGATGGGAGGCACATGAGTGGGAGGGAGTTCTCCAGGGCATGTATATAGGGGACATAAAAATGTTCTGATATATGTTGGGTATTTTTATAGTAGTTACAGTTACAAACATCAACTGAGGGAGTTCCTACCAGGGAAGCTCTGTCATATTCCACAATGGAACAATAATCCCCCAAGTGCAATGACAAAGACCAACAAGGAAGGATGGTCCAATAATGAGCCCTTGACACTGATGACTATGCTTATGAGTCTGTGTGCCTAAAATATGAACTAGGCCTAGAGCTGTAGGGTGCCTAAGAGTTACCTCCTGAAAATTTCCATGTTGCTCAAATGTGGCCACTCTCTAAGCCAAACTGCAGCATTTAAATGCATTACCTTCTCCCCACGTGGGACACGACTCCTGGGGATGAGCCTCCCTAGCACCAAGGGATTACTACCAATCACTAACTGGTGATGCAACTAGAAAGAACCTTGAATAAAAGGGTCAACTCAGACCAGCCGAAAACTCAGCCTACATGTTGGATCGTGTTAAAAATTGCTTTTTTACCTTGAATAAAAGGGGGAAATGGCAAAGACAAAAGAGTTTATATGGCTAATAGTCTTCCAAAAACAGTTGGGACGTCATGAGAGGGTTCACTCTTATGCACACCTCAGCAGGACCCCAGAGAGAGCCAAAGTAGATATAACCCTAGGTGCTGGTTCTCCTGAAGGCTATGAAGAACCACAGGGTATGTGATCATGGCAGATGGAAATTGGAGTTCTGTGCCATGTCAGAGGGCCCTACTTTGGAATGTGTGTTCCTAAGTGTGATGGAGCTGGACTCAGATGTGACATTCCTACACATGCCTCTTCTGTCACTTTTACTGAACCTGTGGTTGGTGCTAGGGATGGTGCATACTCAGGGGACTTGAATCTCTAGACTGCCCATGTGCCAACTGGGTCCTGAGCCTCAACAGAGTTGCAACTTCTACTCTCTGGTTCACTGGACTTACCCCGGTCACCTAATAGAGAGGTGAAGATGGTCAAACACCACACCAGGGAATCAAGAGTGCCAACAACTGCAAGCAGAGGAATTGCATCCATCATCCATGTGGAATCTAAGCCCCTCTTGATCTAGAGGTGGAGTGGACATCACCATCCCAGAGCCCACAGAATGGAGGAATAAAATATGGATTAGAGTGGACTTCTGATATTCTACCATAAAACTATTGTGACTAGTAAATAGAGGAAGTTGTAGCATTGAGATGGAGAAAGTGACCACGGTGGTTGCTGGGGGCAGGGAGAGGGAAGAAGAGATGTGATGTTGGGACATTTCTGGGACTTTGAGTTGTCCTAAATGATATTGCAGGTTCAGATGCTGGACTTTATATATCCTGCCATAACCTACTGAATGTACTGGGAGAGAGTGTGTACTACAGGGTAAACTAGTATCTCTGTGGTGCAGTTCCAAAATATGTTCACCGAGTGCTTTGAATGAGCCACAATGATGGAGGAGGTTGTTGATGTGGGAGGAGTGGGGTGGGGAGGGGGGTGGGGGGGTACCTCTTATATTTTTTAATGTAACTTTTTTTTTGCGATGTATATATCTTCAAAAAAATACAATTTACAAAAATGATGGGGTGGAGAGTGGGGTGTATGGAAACCTCTTATATTTTTAATTTTTTAAATGTTTTTTAATGTAACATTCTTTGTGATCTGTTCATTTTAATTTAATAAGTGTAAAAAAAGAAAAGAGCACAGTGTAGATGCTCTAGGATCCCTAATGATCACAGTTAGTGAAAACATTAGGAAAATGTGAAGCTAAAATATGAGAGGCATGCATCAACCATAGATAAATGTCTAGAAAGGTAACAATATAAAGAACAAAAATGGAATTCACCATATAGAAGTTGATAAAGGTGACCACCAGCATCAGGATGGTGTGGGTGGCTCTGGTCTATAGGGCATATCCATGGCAGCAGTTGGAGATATGAATATGCTGCACTCTATGGTGATGTCTCTGCAGGAGAAGCACCATGGAGCCACTGGTCCAAACCATGAGGCCAATAAACATGGCATCGGGAATTGACCACAAGATGACAATAACTATACTGGGACCTGAGGATGAGCAGAATCACATTTCTTGGGTGTCAGTATCATTGCATTTGTATGTGGACCAGTGAGTTCTATAGGAATATAGATAATTGTCAAGACACTGAACATCCAGCAGTGCAAGAAGGCCCAATGACCTTGGGAGCTTTTCCTCTGAGCATCGTCCACCTCTCTGTCTTGGGGATAAGGGTGACAACCTAAAAGGTGCTTAGGAAACACAAGGAACAGAAGGTGGTGCTGCAGGCCACTCTGGGAAAATGATAGGCAAGTTAACACCCAACAATGGATGGGATTCCTGAGAACAAATACTGCCATCATGTGGAGAATCCCAGAGGAGAGAACCAAGGAGTTGGCCACAGCCTTGTGGGTGAAAATCACGTGGGTGAAAATCTGTGGTCAAGCAAGACTGGAAAGACATTATGGAAGAAGAGAATGACATTGGTCAGAGTTCCAACACCTGTCTAGTAAAAAAAGATGGTTTTCAGAGACAGTAAACCAGTGGTTCCTAGGGTATCATTCTGGAAAGACATGAGGAATGTGCCAGAGTTCCCTAGAGGGAAAAGCAGGGCTTTCATGGTGCAAGCATGAGCACTTTCCTTAGTTATCTGAACTTGGAGAAGGATTCTTGTTCTTTTCTTCTGAAAAGAGAAGATGCTGTTATACTTCACAGGAGGTACTTAACCTGGAGACACACTGCTGACACTAATTACACATTTCACTTTTTGTATTTTAATTTATTTTTATATTCTTACTTCTTACTATGACATAGAGTCCATGAACTTAAGAACTGGGTCTGTTGATACATGGCAGTGCTAAATAAATATGTACTAAGTAAATAAATAAGTGAAAGGAGTTAAGAAATGGTTAGAATTCACTATCATATTACCTGTCATAATAATGCATTTTCTTAAGAAAATGTAATGAAAAATGGAAAAAACAATGTTTACGTAATAACTTTTTCTAACTAATTTAAATAAAATTGTAAGAGGATTAAAATAAATGGATCAAAAACCTAAATATAGGGAAGCAGACTTGGCCCAGTGGTTAGGGCATCCGTCTACCACATGGGAGGTCCTCAGTTCAAACCCCAGGCCTCCTTGATCTGTGTGCAGCTGGCCCACACACAGTGCTGATGCACACAAGGAGTACCCTGCCACACAGGGGTGTCCCCACGTAGTGGAACCCCACGTGCAAGGAGTGCGCCCTGTAAGGAGAGCTGCCCAGCACGAAAGAATGTTCAGCCTGCCCAGGAATGGTGCTGCACACACGAAGAGCTGATGCAACAAAAAGAAACACAGATTCCTGTGCCACTGACAACAACAGAAGCAGACAAAGAAGAACATGCAGCAAAATAGACACAGAGAACAGACAACTGGGGTGGGGTGGCGGGGGAAGGGGAAGGAAAGAGAAATAAATAAATAAATCTTTAAAAAAAGAAAAAAATCTAAATATAAAAGTGAGAACCATAAGACTCCTAGACAAAAATGTAGGGAAATATTATCCAGTCCCAATTTCAATTCTTCTTACAGCAGCATAGCAGAGAGGCAGAGGAATAACTTTGTTCCCAGGAAAAATAGCTAGAAAACAGGCAGAGACTGTCTGGAGGGCTGCTCTGGGGCTTAGGACATGGGGGGAAGGCAAGACACCACCCAAAAGAGAGAGGGGCAAAGGAAAGAAAAGATCCTGAGTAGACCTGCAAAAGCAGCCCCAGAGGCCCTTTCCCCTACCTACAGAGAAAATAGCAGTCTGTGGACTGCAATGGCTACAGACAGAGAGGGTTGCAGGGGTCTTCTTCCCCAAGAAAGGGGAGAGGGAGGGTCACAGCCTACCACAAATTCAGATTTTGACCAGTGAACTTGGCCTGCTGCATTGGAGGGATTGCACACCTCCAGACTAGGAGGGGCCACAACATTGTTTGCCCAGAGAGCGGGCAGGGAGCCAAAGATAACTCGCCTTCTCAAACACCCTCCCTATTGCCCTGGAATGGTTGCTGAAGAGGCAGATGGAGGGAGGGTGTGTCCAGCCAAGGGTGGAGAACAGCCTCTGAGAAAGTTTGTTTGTGAGGTTTGACCAGACTTGAGGACATTGCTTCTGCACTGCCCAGCCACCAGAGAAGTTACACTGAATGCAACCCTCCTACCCCCTTTCCCCCAGCACCTGGGGTCTGCAATGAGCATTCTGCCAGACTGCCACCTGCTGGTCAGACTAGAAAAGTGATAAATGAAAGAGGCAAGCAGGTGCCTTTACTGCCACCCTCTCCAAGGTCCTTGGAAACTGGCCTGCACCCCATTACAGGGTACTTAGCTCTGGTTTGAGCAGTGAAATAGGGGCAATCCTAAATATCTAGAACAAGTTGAACCAAGAGTCAAAGAACAGTGGTAGCACACAGCTACCTAACAGTAAATCCCTGGCAAGAAAGAGAAACTGAACATACGGAGAAAATTCAGCATTATAATCAGATGCCTAGGCATCAGGAAAAAATTATAAGCCACACAAGAAAAGGGAAAATATGACTCAGGCAAAGGAAAAGGAACAAATCAAAGCTCCAGATGAGACACAGGACTTGAAACAGCTAATCAATGAGTTTCATACAAATCTCCTAAATCAAATCATGGAGTAAGGACAATATGGCTAAAGAAATAAAGGACACTGAGTGATCTCAAAGAAAAATTTGAAATATTGGATAGAAAAATAACAGCTTATTGGAATGAAAGACACAATAAGTGATATTAAAAATACATACAACAGCAGATTTGAAATCATGGAGGAGAGAATCAGTGACATAGAGGAAAGTACAACTGAAATTGAAGAGAAGAAAGAACAAAAGAGAAAAATATGGAAAAAATTGAGCAGAGGCTCAGGGAGTTGCAAGATAAGATGAAACACACTAACATATGTGTTATGAGAGTTCTAGAAGAACATAAGAAGGGAAAAGGGGTAGAAAGACTATTTGAGGAAATAATGGCCAAAAATTTACTGACTTTGATGAAAAATGTGAATGTACGTGTTTAGGAAACACAGATTACTTCAATTAGAATAATCCAAATAGACCTAACTAGACACGACATACTATGCAGAATACCAAATACCAAAGTTAAAGAGAAAATTTGGAAAGCAGCAAGGGAAAAGTGAAACAACACATACAAAGCATGTACAATAAATATTTAGTACAGATTTCTCTGCAGAAACCATAGAGGCAAGAAGTCAGTGGTATGATACAATGGTACTGAAAGAGAAAAACTGCCAGCCAAGAATTCTTTATCTGGTAAAATTGTTCTTCAAATGTGATGGTGAGTTTAAAATATTCACAAATAAGCAAAATAACAGAGTTAATAAATAAGAATTCAGCTCTGCAGGAAACACTAAAGGGAATTCTGCAGCCAGAAAAGACAAGAGACTTAGAGGAGAGTATAGAAGTGAAGAGTACCAGAAAGGGTAACCAAAAGTGAAAAAAAAGAGGAAAGTATAATATATGACATATGAAAGCCAAAGGATAAAGAGGCTGAAATAAGTAATACCTGTACAGTAACAACATTGAATGATAATGGATTAAACTCCCAGTCAAAAGACAGGCTGACATGAGCCATCCTTAGCTGTCTGCAGGAGACTCACCTTAGACCAAAGGATGCAAAAACTACAAGTGAAAGGTTGAAAAAAGATATTTCACACAAATAGTAACCAAAAGAGAGGAGGAGTAGGTATACTGTGTCAGACAAAGCAGATTTTAAATGGAAAAAAAGGTGATAAGAGACGCAGAAGGCCATTTAATATTATAAAGAGGACAATCCACCAGGAAGGAGGAACAGTCATAGATATCTATGCACCTAACCAGTCTGCCCTAAAATACATGAGGCAAACTGGAAAAACTGAAAGGAGAAATAGACATCTCTATAATAATGATTGGAGACTTCAACATGACACTCACATTGATAGATAAAATAACTAGACAGAGATCAACAAAGAAACAGAGAACTTGAACATACGATAAATGAGTTGGACCTGACAGACATATACAGAACACTGTACTCCAAATCAGAGGTTATACATTCTTCTCAAGTATTCATGAATCTTTCTCTAGGATAAATCACACGGTGGGCCACAACACAGTTCTCAATAAAGTCAAGAAGATTGAAATTATCCAAAGCACCTTCCATGATCATCATCAAATGAAGGTAGAAATCAATAATAGGTGGGAAAAGGGGAAATTTGCAAATATATGGCAGCTAAACAACATACTCTTAGTCAACAAAGAAATTGCAAGAGAAATTAGTAAATATCATGAAACGAATGAAAATGAGAACACAACATATCAAAACTTATAGGATAGAGTTGATTGGGGGAAGATTCTCTCAGTTCCTTGTGCATTTGCAATAAATCACATTCTCATTGCAATAAATGTTTCTCCTTTGCAGGGCAAGATCGGGTGGGTCCTGCTATTGGAAATGGCTGTGCTTAAGGTAACACAAATTTTGATGAGCAACAAAGGGACCAGAGCAGCCCCAATCTGTGTCTTGTTGGCTGCGGGGCTTCCCTGGATCCCTCAGCTCTGTGTCTAGCAACTGCCCAGGAATTTTCCTGAGGACAGAGGCTGGAGGTTCCGGGTGAAGCTTCTACCATAGGCAGACACTGGGTGCTTTGTGGAAGGTGATTCTGTAGTTGAGGTTTTCTATGGGTTAGTAAGTACGCAAAAGTCTAACTGTTGGTCTACTATTTCTGAGAGGACTTCTGAATTTTGAGTTGATCTGAGCTTGTGAATACAGACCTGGTGGGTTTGAGTCCCATTATCTGTGATCTCAAATCTGGGGTTCCCCTGTTGATTGTGGTTTTTTGCCTTGAATTTGTGGGAACCAGTTGATTTTGAGGAGCTCCTGTTCATGATTTTTGTTGGTGTTGCTTAGCCATGGGAAATTCCCAGAATGTGCCAGCTTTGTCTTTTGGGTTGTATATTAGATAATTGATCTAAATTTGGAGGGGACCCCCTTAAGAAAAAGAAAATTATTTTCTATTGCAATGTTGCCTGGCCACAGTATAAACTGGATGACGGTGAAAAGTAATCTAAAAATGAGTCTTTACATTTCAATAATATCTTGTAATTGAATCTGATTTGTACTAGGTATTTAAAATGAAGACAAGTTATATTTGCATATAGCCAAGCTGAGTCATTACTCTGATATGTTTGTTTAATTTTGATGGTAATTTTATGTTGTAAGAAGTTTGCTTGGAGACAACTACCAAAATAAGTTTGGTAACTTAACTATGTAAGGTATACAGAATGTTTTTCTTCATTAAGGAAAAAGAAAGTAACTTTGTCCTAAGATAAACTAACTAGTTATTAAGAAGGAAGAAAATAGCTGGAATATGGTTCTGTAAAGAAAAATCCCTCAGCTTACCTTAAGGCCAAGGAGAGAAAAACCTGTGCTTCGAAGGACAAAGACACTACTAAAGTACATAGGTTTATGAAAATTAACATTAACAGTATATTTGTATTTGTCACAATGGAAAATATATTACAAAACTGTGTAAACTGGAAGAGTTTAATATGATGTTATTTTGACAATATTTTAAGTCTTATTCACATTTTATTTTGATCATTATTTTTAACCAAGGTTTTAAAAAGAACTTGCAGTACTGAATCAATAACTTACTCCTGAACTTTGAGTCTAAGTGTACTCCTGAAGATTAATCCAGAATATATAAGTGTTAAATGTCTGTCTAAACTGCTAAATTAATGCTTAACTGCATTAATACTGCTTAAGTATTCCTAACTGGTCGCTGGTTACTAATAAAAGTGTTACCAAGAACAAGCTTGCATATTATAGGCAACACTGATTCCAGAGGAGATTTTAGAAGCAGTAAAAATCAGACATGTGAACTGATGGAGAGCTTGGACACAGCCATACCAAAGGAGTGAGAGTTATGAGTCAAATTAGTGAGTTTTATGTTTCTGTTGGTATGTCTTAAGTCTTTTTGTTTGTCTGCTTGTTCAGTGTATATTTTCATACTGCTGGATGCTAATAATAAATTAACAAATGAAAATTCTTAAAAGAGCTATATTCAAATTGCTAAAAATTAAACAGTGCTTATATATTTAAATGATAACTCCTGGAGTGCAAATTAGAAAGGCCAAACAGGACAAAAAGTCATATAAAATCTGACTAAAGAAACTATTAAAGGAAAGAAACTAAGAAGTTTTTAAAAATTCTTCTGTAATTTTTCTATAGTCTATCATGTCCCCAGGGTCTTCTCCTAACCTTGACTTATTAAAACTGGTTTAGGAAACTATGGGAGATGGGCTGGTATGGAAAAAGAGGGGAGATGTGAGTTTAGCTTAAACTTCTTTGTACTAGGCCTGGAAATTAAAATGATAGAGACAGAAGAGATATTACAGAGTAAACCTTGTTTTGTATAGTATGTCCTGTAATTCCCCAATTAAATTTTAACAAGCTTTGAGATGAGAGTAATCCAAATTTCAGTAAGTAAAGAAAAAGTCCTTGAAAGCTATGAAAAGGTTTTTCTAAATTGTGATTGAAACAAAACAATTATAATATATTCTCCAGAGCCTGATAGATAGTCAGTAAGCTTTTGATGTTGTTCACAATTTTAAGGTATTGTGGATAAAAAAGAAGTTTTAGCCTATGTCAGAAAAGAAGGAAAAAAGAAAACATTTCTTACGTAAACTATCATTATTTTGTTTTTATTCTATTCAGGTATAATCTCCCTAGGTTTATATGGATACTAATAAAATAAAGTAGTATTAAGGCTATTAAATTTTTAAGATGATGAACATTTTAAGTTTTTGGTTAATGAGATTGTTACAAATATCTTTTAAAAATAATTGTTTTCCCTAAAATTGAAATGACTAGTTTTTTGCAGAACAGAATGAGGGATGTAAATGTAAATGGATCTAAAAAGTAGAAAGTTTGTGAAAGTATGTTTAAGGGAGGGTGTTTTGTCCTAAAATAGAATGGCTAGTTTCTCATAAAGTCAGGGTGGGAATATGTAGGACAAGATTTGAATGTATATAGAAAGTTGTAGAAAAGTTAGCAGAAGTGAATTTCGCTTATTGTGAAATTTTTAATATAGAGATGATGTAATTAGTCAGTCTGGTTATGGATGGTTATTTCCAAACTGAAAGATTACAATGTAAATGACTGATTCCAATAATCGTTACTAGGTAGAAATCTAGGCGTCAATGTTGATAACAAAAAGTAACTTATAGCAACCAAAAACCCCAATCCTTAATAAGTTATGGTCGGACTTCCAGGAAGATGGCAGACTAAAAAGACATGGGATTCTCTTCTCCTACAGAAAAACAGCTAGAGGACAAGCTGAAACAGTCTGGAAAAAGATCTTCTAGGGTTTAGGACACCAGGTAAAGACTGGACTCCGCCCAGAGGAGTGAAGGACAAAGGAGGGGAATCGTGATGACAGAACTGTGAGTAGAAATTAGCAGCAGCTGCTGCTGGCACCCTCCCCTACACTAAAGACATGTTAGAATTCTCAGGCCTTTGGGCCTGAGGATACAGACAAAGGGGGCTCCAGGGATCCACCACCAAGGAAATGGGAGAAAGAGGGACACAGCCTAAGGCTGACCCAGCTTCTGACCCCAAATTTGGTCTGCTGTGTCCCAGGAGCCCTTCCAGGCAGGGAAGGGCCGTGCCATTGTTGGCCTTGGAAACTGGCAAGGGGCTCAAGATTTACAACCCTTCCAATCTCCTCTACTAACCAGGAATGATTGTTGAAGACACAGAGGGTAGTGGAATTACTTCCTACCTGGGAAAAGGGAGGAGGCTGCCAGAGAAAACTAGAGAACTGTCTCTGAGAAAGCTTGAAATACAAGGCCCTTAGCCTCCAGACAGAAAGTTCTATCACATTGATCTGGCCTGTATTACAAAAAGTACATGCCCAGGCATTGAACTGAGAGCTGTCAAAGAGCGCCATCTGCTGGCAGACCAAGGAAGTGCATGTGAGAACATTTGAAATGAGAGGGTTTTTCTGGCCTTTATATTAATAACTTCCTTCCCCAAGGCCTTAAGAAGCAGGTCTGCAACCAATTACTGGGTCCAGAGCCCAGTTTTGAGCAATTAGCAGGGACAATCCTAACAGTCCAGGTCAAGCCAAGATTCAAAGAACAGTGGTAACACACAGCCTCCTGCCACTAAATCCCTACAAAAGAGAAAGAAATTGACCATCTGAGTAAACCACATCCTAATCAGATGCCTAGACATCAAGAAAAAATTATGAGCTATACTAAGAAATGGAAGACATGACCCAGGAAAAGAAATATATCAAAGCCTGAGAAGAGACACAGGATTTGAGAGAACTAACCAGTGAGATGTGCATAAATTTCCAAAATCAAGTTAATGAGTTGAAAGACAATATGACTAAAGAGATTTTTTTAAAAAAAATCAAGAAGACACTGAGTGAGCACAAAGAAGAATTTGAAATTCTGAACAGAAAGGTAACAGAGCTCATGGGAATGAATGACACAATAGGTGAGATAAAAAATACATTAGAGGCACACAACAGCAGATATGAAATCATAGAAGAAAGAGTAAGTGATACAGAAGAGAGAACAGCTGAAACTGAAGAGAGGTAAGAACAGAGAGAGAAAAAATTGAACAGGGTCTCAAGGAGTTGAGTGATAACATGAAATGCAACAACGTACATGTCATGGGAGTTCCAGAAGAAAAGGAAAAGGGGGCAGAAAGAGTATTTGAGGAAATAATAGCTGAAAATTTCCCAACCCTCATAAAAGAAATGAACTTAAATGTCCAAGAAGCACACTGTACACCAATTAGAATAAATCTGAATAGACCTACTCCAAGACTCATAGTACTCAGAATATCAAATGCCAAAGATAAAGAGAAAATTCTCAGAGCACTAAGGGAGAAGCAAACCATCATATACAAGGGATGGATGCCCAGTAAAACTTAATGCAGATTTCTTTTCAGAAACTATGGAGGCAAGAAGACAGTGGTGTGATACAATGAGGATACTGAAAGAGAGAAACTGCCAGCTGAGAATTCTTTATCCAGCAAAATTATCCTTCAAATATGAAGGTGAGCATAAAATATTCACAAACAAACAGAAACTAATAGAGTTTGTAAAAACTTTGCAGGAAATATTAAAGGAAACCTTAGAACCTAAAAGAAAAAGACAGGAGAGAGAGGCCTGGAGGAGAGTGTAGAAGAAAGGATAACCAAAAGAGTAAAAAGACAGATGAAAATAAGGTCTGCTATATGAAAACTAAAGAATAAGGTGGTGGAAGGGAATAATGCATTTACAGTAACATTGTTGAATGTGAATGGATTGAACTCCCCAATCAAAAGATACAGACTGACAGAATAGATTTAAAAAAACACACACACACATACAAACCACCAATATTATGTCTACAAGGGGCTTACCTTCAACCTAGGGATACAAACTGGCTGAAAGTGAAAGGCTGGAAAAAGATATTCCTTGCAAACAGAAACATAAAAAGAGCAGGGATAGTTATATAATATCAGACAATGCAACTTTAAATGCAAAGAAGTTATAAGAGATATAGAAGACCATTATATATTAATAAAAGGAACAATCCATCAGGAAAAAATAACAGTCATAAATATCTATGCACCTAATCAGGTTGCCCCAAAATACATAAGGCAAACTATGGCAAAACTGAAGGGAGAAATAGACATCTCTACAGTAATAGTTGGAGACTTCAATACACCACTCACATCATTAGATAGAACAAATACACAGAAGATCAATAATGAAACAGTGAAGTTGAACAATATGATAATGGAGCTAGACCTAAATAAAAGACATATACAGAACATTGCACCCAAACGCAGCAGGTTCTACATTCTCACGTGCTCATGGATCTTTCTCCAGGATAGACCAAATGCTAGGTCACAATGTAGGTATCAATAAATATAAAAAAATTGAAATTATACAAAGCACATTCTTTGATTAGGATGGAATGAAAATGGAAGTCAATAATATATGGGGAAAAGGTAAATTCACAAATGAGTGGAGGCTGAACAATACACTCCTAAATAATTAGTGCATCAAAGAAGAAACTGTAAGTGAAATTAATAAGACTATAGAGACAAATGAAAATGGAAACAGAACTTACCAGAACTTATGGGATACAGTGAAGGCAGTGCTGAGAGGGTAATTTATAGCCCAAATACCTATATTAGAAAAGAGGAAAATCAGAGATCTAACTGAACAACTGGAGAAACTAGAAAAAGAACAGCAAATCAGTCCCACAGCAAGCAGAAGGAAAAAATAATAAAGATTAGAGCAGAAATAAATGAAATCAAGAGCAAAAATTAGAGAAAATCAACAAACTCAAAAGTTGGTTCTTTGAGAAGATCAATAAAATTGACAAACCCCTAGCTAGACTAACAAAGAAGAAAAAAGAGAAAATGCAAATAAATACAATCAGAAATGAAAGGAAGAAAGTTACAACTGACTCCACATAAATAAAAAGGATTTTAAGAGGATATTATGAGGAACTGTATGCCAACAAACTAGATAATCTAGATGAAATGGACGAATTCCTAGAAATGCACAAAGGACCTACATTTAGGCTACAAGAAATAGAAGAACTTAACAAACCAGTCACATTTAAAGAGATTGAATCCATCATCAAAAATCTCCCAGCAAAGAAAAGTCCAGGACCAGATGCCTTCACAGGTGATTTCTACCAAACATTTCAAAAAGAATTAACACCAGTCCTGTTTAAACTCTTGCAAAAAATTGGAGAGGAGGGAAAATTACCCAACACATTTTATGAAGCCAACATCACCCTACTACCAAAGCCAGATAAAGACATTACAAGAAAAGAAAATTACAAACCAATCTCTCTAGCGAACATAGCTGCAAAAATTCTCAACAAAATACTTGCAAATTGAATCCAACAGCATATCAAAAGATGTATACATCACAACCGAGTGGGATTTATTTCTGGTATGCAAGGCTGGTTCAACATAAGAAAATGAATCAATTCAATACACTACATTAATAAATTGAAGGAAAAAAACCACATGATCATCTCAATCAATTCACAAAAGGCATTTCCAGCATCCTTTCTTGATAAAAACACTTTAAAAGATAGGAATAGAAGGAAAATTCCTCAATATGATAAAAGGCATATGTGAAAAACCCACAGCCAACATCATACTTAATGGGGAAAGATTGAAAGTTTTCCCTCTAAGATTGGGCACAAGACAAGGATGCCTACTGTCACCATTGTTATTCAATATTGTACTAGAAGTTCTAACTAGGCAATTAGACAAGAAAAAAAAATGAAGGTATCCAAATAGGAAGAGAGGAAGTAAAACTCTCACTGTTTGCAAATGACATGATCCTGTATTTAAAATTCTGAAGTATCCATATATTAGCCAAAGGGGTGCTGATGCAAAATAACAGAAATTTGCTGGCCGTTATAAAGGGTATTTATTTAGGGTAGGTGCTTACAGATACCAGGCCATAAAGCATAAATTACTTCCCTCACTAAAGTCTATTTTCGACATGTTGGAGCAAGATGGTTGCCAATGGCTTCTAGGATTCAGGCTTCCTAGATGCCTCCCTCCCAGGGTCTTGCTTCTCTCTGGGTTCAAGGTTCCTTTCTTCCCAGGGCTTGCTTCTTCCTGGGCTCAGGTTTCCTCTCTTCCTGGTATTGGCTTCTCTTTCCTCTGTGAGCTTACTTCCCAGGGCTCTAGGTTAAGGCTTCAGCATCAAACTCCAACACTGAAGACCCTCAACTCTGTTCTTTGCCATGCCTTTTATCTGTGAGACCCCACCCACCAAGGGGCAGGGATTCAATGTCCTAATGATGTGGCCCAATCAAAGCTCTAATCATAACTCAATCATGCCCAGGTACAGAGCAGATTACAAACATCATGAAATATCTGTTTTTGGAATTCAGAACCATATCAAACTGCTACAATCCACAACAAAGCTACTTGATCTAATAAACAAGTTCAGCAAAGTGACAGGATACAAGATCAACATGGGAAAATCAGTAATGTTTCTGTATATTAGTATTGAACAATCTGAGCAGGAAATTGGGGGGAAATTCCATTTACAATAGCAACAAAAAGACTCAGATACCTAGGAATCAATTTAACCAAGGAAGTACAGGACCTACATGCAGAAAACTACAAAACAGTGTTAAAAGGAATTTTAAAAAGACCTAAACAAGCAGAAAGACATTTCATTCATGCACTGGAAGAATATCATGAAGATGTCAATCTTACCCAAACTGATTTATAGATTAAATGAAATACAAATCAAAATTCCAATAGCTTAATTACAGAAACAGAAAAGTCAATTACCAAATTCATTTGGAAGGGAAAGTGCATCCAAACAGACAAAAGCATTCTAAAAAAGAAGAGTAGTGTGAGAGGAATTTCACTGCCTGACCTTGAAACATATTACAAAGCTACAATGGTACCAGCATAAAGATAAACACATCAATCAGTGGAATGGAACTGAGAATCTAGAAATAAACCCTCACATCTCCAGTCAACTATTTTTTGTTTTTGTTTTGTTTTGTTTTTGAAGTACCAGGAGGATGGGAATTGAACCTGGGACCTCATCTGTGGCAAGTGGGTACTCAACCACTAAGCCACATTGGCTTCCCTGGGTTGCTTTTTTTCATTTGTTTTGCTTGTTGTTTGTTTTTGTCTTTTCAGGAGGCATCAAAACTGAACCCAGAACCCCTGTGTGGGAGGCAGACACTCAACCGCTTGAGCTACATGCACTCTGGCCAACTGGTTTTTGACAAATCTACCAAAGCCATGTTAAAGGGACAAAACAGTCTCTCCAACAAATGGTGCTGGGAGAACTAGATAGCCAAAACCAAAAGAATGAAAAAGTACCCCTATCTCACTCCCTATAAAAGAATCAACTCAAAATGATCAAAGACCTAAATATAAAATCTAGGACCATAAAACTACTAGAAGAAAATGTAGAGAAACATCTTAAAGACCTTATGATAGGTGGTGGTTTCTTGGACCTTATACCCAAAGCACGAACAACAAAAGGAAAAATAGATAAATGGAACCTCCTCAAAATTAAGCACTTTCACACCTCATAGGATTTTGTCAAAAGGGTCAAAAGGCAGCCAACTCAATGGGAGAAAATATTTGAAAATCACATATCCAATAAGCATTTAATATCTGTGATATATAAAGAGATGTTACAATTCAACAATAAAAAGACCAACAACTCCATGAAAAAAATGCACAAAAGACTTAAATAGACAGTTGTCCAAAGAAGAAATACAAATGACAAAAAAAAACCCACAAAAAACCCATGAAAAAAATGTTCAACATCACTAGCAATTGGGGAAATGTGAATCAAAGCTCAATGATATATTATTTAGCACCTATTAGCATGGTCACTATTAAAAAGACAGAGAACTACAAGTGTTAGAGAGGATGTGAAGAGATAGAGACACTCACTGTTGGTGGAAATGTAGCATGGTACACCCACTGTGGAGGACTGTTTGGCAGTTCCTAGGAAGTTGAATATAGAATCACCATGTGTCCTGGCAATACCACTATTTGGTACACAACTAGAAGAACTGAGAGCAGTGACACAACCAGACATTTGCACACTGAGGTTCACAGCAGTGTTATTCACAATTGCCAAAAGTTGGAAACAACCCAGGTGTCCATAAACTGATGGAATATTATGCAGCTGTAAGAAGAAATGAAGGGAGGAGGAGGCAAGATGGCGGCTGAGTGAACTTCCCGGTTACTAGCTCCTGGAGGGAATCGGCTGGGAGGCATCGGAGACTCCTTGGGACCGGGCTGTTTCGGGGATTTTTCCTGGTCCCAAGGTGTTTAGACATCGATTTGGAGGGAAGGTAACAGAGAGGATCCATCCGTGAAATATACACGGAGATCCCAGCTCCGTGTGGAGGATTCCCTCCTTGGGTAGGCAGAGCCGAGGCAGCTAGCACCGCGCCGAGCCCCGGCGGGCGGCGGCGAGGTAGCCTAGCTGGGCCGCGGTGGGCAGCGGGCGGGGGATCCGAGCCACGCCGCGGTGGGCGGCGGGCGGGAGAGCCCAGCCGCGCTGTGCCGCGGTGGGCGGCGGGCGAGGGAGCCGAGCCCAGCCGAGCTGCGGTGGGCGGCGGGCGGCGGGCGGGAGGGCCGAGCCGCGCTGCGCCGCCGCGGGCGGCGGGCAAGGGAGCCGAGCCCAGCCTAGCTGGGCCGCGGCGGGCGGGAGAGCCGAGCCGCGCTGTGCCGCGGCGGGCGGCGGGCAAGGGAGCCGAGCCCAGCCGAGCTGCAGCGGGCGGCGGGTGGCGGGCGGGAGAGCCGAGCCGCGCTGTGCCGCGGCGGGCGGCGGGCAAGGGAGCCGAGCCCAGCCGAGCCGAGCCGCGCCGCGGCGGACGGCGGGCGGGGAAGCCGAGCCCAGCTGAGCCGCGGAGGGCGAGGGGGCCGAGCCCAGCCGAGCTCAGTCGAGCCCAGCCGCGCCGCGAGGGCGGCGAGCGGGAGAGCCGAGTCGCGCTGCGCCGCGGAGGGTGGCGGGCAGGGAAGCCGAGCCCAGCCGGGCCCAGCCGAGCCCAGCCAAGCCGCGGAGGGCAGGGGACCGGAGCCCAGCCGAGCCCAGCCAAGCCTGGCGGCGGGGTTTCTGTTCTTTGTTTTTTGGGTTTTTTTTGTTTGTTTGTTTTTTTATTTTATTTTTTATTTTATTTTATTTTATTTTTGTTGTTGTTGTTGTTGTTTTTAATCCTCTCTTTCCTGTCCCCAATATTCTTCTTATACTATTTTATCTTAACAATACAATAGGTCCTACAGGAAATACCTCACATTTGCTGGGTTTCCTCACCCTCCACTGCCTCATTTTTCTGTGAATAGATTTAGCCTATCTACACTATCCCCTTTCCCCTACAACTTGATATCCTCCACCATCTGCTATCTCTCCTATATTCCATCTCCCTTTCTTTGATCCGCAAAGTATCTAACTCTTAATTTCTAATACCTTTGTTTAGTTTTCCATCTGGTATTCGTCCCTGAAACTATTACCTTTCTTTTCTCTTTCCCTCTCTCACGGAAACAATAGCCTCTTAGTACGTACCACATTCCTCCCATATTCAGTCGTCTACCTCATTATAGGTACTTTCCTACTACTATAACTCTACACAATTTACATGATCTAGCCTCCATCCTCCCAGAACTCATATTGTTGCTTTGTTAACATATATCACCAATACTACTTCACACTTTTTCCTCCCTTACACAATTGCCTTTCCCCAGCACTAATACTTTCCTTTAAAGTGAGCTTAACTAGCAATAAGAAATTGGAATAAGAAGAACAAAGTGACAAAGAGAAGATATAACACTTACGCAAAAACAACAGCTAATTAATCTCCAAGACTAGACAAAGAAGCTAAGGAACTGATTAAACCCGTCAAGAAAAAATGTTGACAAGACAGCAACAAAAATCTACAAACCAAACCAGTAATCAGGAAAACATGCCTGAATCCAATCAGGAAGGGGGGCAGGACTTCGCACAAGCAATGAAAGATCTCAGATCATTTATCACCGACAAATTTGATGAAGTAATGAAAGAGGTTAACAGCATGAAGACAACACTTGGAGGGGAAATTGCAGACATGCGCAAAAAAATAACAGATATGATGGAAATGAACACCACAATTCAAGAAATCAAAAATACACTTGCAGCAAATATCAGCAGACTAGAAGAGGCAGAGCAGAGAATTAGTGATGTGGAAGACAGTGCATTGGAAATCAAACAGATAGTAGAAGTGGTCAATAAAAAGGTAGAAAAAATCCAGATAGGACTTAGGGACCTGAATGATAACGCAAAATGCTCAAACATACGTATTATAGGCATTCCAGAAGGAGAAGAGAAGGGAAAGGGGTCAGAAGGACTGTTGCAGGAAATAATGAATGAAAACTTCCCAAATCTACTGAAAGAGACAGATGTACATATCCAAGAAGCACAGCGCACTCCACTGGTCATAAACCCCAACAGGCCCACCCCAAGACATATACTTGTCAAATTATCCAATGCTCAAGACAAAGAAAAAATCCTAAAAGCAGCAAGAGAAAAGAAAACCATAACATACAAGGGAAACTCCATAAGATTAAGTGCTGATTTCTCATCTGAAATGATGGAGGCAAGAAGGCAGTGGTATGATATAGTCAAGGTACTAAAGGAAAAAAATTTCCAACCAAGAATACTCTATCCAGCTAAACTAGCATTCAAAAATGATGGAGAGTTCAAAATATTCACAGATAAATAGAAACTGAAAGAGTATATGAACAAGAAACCTCCCCTTCAAGAAATTCTTAAGGGAGTTCTGCAGGAAGAAAGGAAAAAACAGGACAGTCAGAGATGGAGGAGAGTGTAAAAGCAACAAGAAAGACAAAAATAGAAGGGGAAAATAAAATAATACAAACAAATTATAACAAACACAAATCCAACCAAAATATGGCTACCATAAATAACTCTCTAAACGTAATAACACTGAATGTCAACGGACTAAACTCACCTATCAAAAGATTCAGACTGGGACACTGGATAAGGAAATACGACCCATCTATATGCTGTCTAAAAGAGACACATCTTAGACCCAGAGACTCATGGAGGTTGAAAGTGAATGGCTGGAAAACAATCATACAAGCAAACAACAACCAAAAAAAGGCAGGAGTAGCTATATTAATATCAGACAAAATAGACTTTAAATGCGAAACAATTGTGAAGACAAAGAAGGATACTATATTTTAGTGAAAGGGACAATCTGTCAAGAAGATCGAACAATCATAAATATTTATGCTCCTAACAAGGGCGCCTCTAAATATGTGAGGCAAATGCTGGAAAAACTAAGTGAAAGAATAGATGCATCTACAATTATAGTGGGGGATTTTAATACACCACTATCAACTCTGGACAGAACATCTCAAAAGAGAATCACTAAAGAAACAAAACATTTGAACAGTATATTAGAAGAGCTGGATCTAATAGACATATATAGATCATTACACCCAAACACAGCAGGATATACATTTTTCTCAAGCGCACATGGAACATTCTCCAAGATTGACCATATGCTAGGCCACAAAGAAAGGCTTAATGAATTCAGAAAGATCGAAATCATACAAAACAATATCTCTGACCACAGTGGAGTGAAGCTGGAAACTTGCAAGGGACAGAGACCCAGACTCCACACGACAATTTGGAAATTAAACAGCACACTCTTAGAAAAACAGTGGGTCAAAGAGGAAATCTCAAAAGAAATAAATGACTACCTTGAAATAAATGATAATGATAACACAACATACCAAAATTTATGGGATGCAGCAAAAGCGGTACTGAGAGGGAAATTTATAGCCATAAATTCATTTATCAAAAAAGAAGAAAGAGCAAAAATTGGAGAACTAACTGCACTTTTGACAGAATTAGGAAAACAACAACAAAGTAACCCAACAGGAAGAAGAAGGAAGGAAATAACAAAGATAAGAGCAGAACTAAATGAAATAGAAAATAAGAAAGCACTTGAAAAAATAAACAAGACCAAGAGCTGGTTTTTTGAGAAGATCAACAAAATTGACAAACCTTTAGCGAAACTAACAAAGAAAAAAAGAGAAAAGATGCAAATACACAAAATAAGAAATGAGAAAGGTGATATCACCACTGACCCCACAGAAATAAAGACTATCATAAGAGGATATTTTGTAAAACTATATTCCAAACAAAAATGACAATTTAGAGGAAATGGACAAATTCCTAGAAACACATAAGCAGCCCATACTGACGAAAGAAGAAATTGATGATCTTAACAAACCAATCACAAGCAAAGAGATAGAATCAGTCATTAAAAATCTCCCAACTAAGAAGAGCCCAGGGCCAGATGGCTTCACAGGTGAATTCTACAAAACATTCCGGAAAGAACTAACACCAATCCTGTTGAAACTATTCCAAAAAATCGAAACAGAAGGAACACTGCCTAATTCCTTCTATGATGCCAACATTACCCTAGTACCAAAGCCAAACAAAGACACCACAAGAAAGGAAAATTACAGACCAATTTCTCTAATGAACCTAGACGCAAAAATACTTAACAAAATACTTGCTAATCGTATTCAACAACACATTAAACAAATTATACACCATGACCAAGTGGGATTTATTCCAGGTATGCAAGGATGGTTCAACATAAGAAAATCAATCAATGTAATACACCATATAAACAGATTGAGAGAAAAAAACCACATGATTATATCTATAGATGCAGAAAAGGCATTTGACAAAATACAGCACCCCTTCCTGATAAAAACACTCCAAAAGATCGGAATACAAGGAAACTTTTTGAACATGATAAAGAGTATATATGAAAAACCGAAAGCCAACATTGTTTATAATGGCGAAATCCTGAAATCCTTCCCTCTAAACTCAGGAACAAGACAAGGATGCCCATTGTCTCCGCTCCTATTTAACATTGTCTTGGAAGTACTTGCTCGAGCACTGAGACAAGAACCAGGTATAAAAGGCATTCAAATTGGAAGGGAAGAAGTCAAAATTTCATTATTTGCAGATGACATGATCCTATATATAGAAAACCCTGAGAGATCTACAACAAAGCTCCTAGAACTCATAAATGAGTTTAGTAAAGTCGCAGGTTATAAGATCAATGCGCAAAAATCAGTAGCATTTCTATACACCAATAATGAGCAAGATCAGGAGGAAATCAAGAAACAAATACCATTCACAATAGTAAATAAAAAAATCAAATACTTAGGAATAAATTTAACTAAAGAGGTAAAAAACTTATACATCGAGAACTATACAAGATTGTTCAAGGAAATCAAAGAAGACCTAAATAAATGGAAGAATATTCCCTGTTCATGGATAGGAAGACTGAATATTATTAAGATGTCTATCCTACCAAAACTGATCTACACATTCAATGCAATCCCAATAAAAATCAACACAGCCTTCTTTAAGGAACTAGAAAAACTAACTATGAAATTTATTTGGAATAGAAAGAGGCCCGAATAGCCAAAGACATATTGAAAAAGAAAAACGAAATAGGAGGAATCACACTTCCTGACTTCAAAACATACTACAAAGCTACAGTAGTGAAAACAACATGGTACTGGCATAAGGAGAGACACACAGACCAATGGAATCGAATTGAAAGTTCAGATATAGAACCTCATGTATATAGCCATATAATATTCGATAAAGCCACCAAACCCTCTCAACTGGGAGAGAATGGCCTATTCAACAAATGGTGCCTGGAGAACTGGATAGCCATATGTAAAAGAATGAAAGAGGATTACCATCTCACACCTTATACAAAGATCAACTCAAGATGGATCAAAGACCTAAATATAAGAGCCAAGACCATAAAGACCTTAGAAAGCAGTGTAGGGAAACATCTACAGGACCTTGTAATAGGAAATGGCTTCATGAATATCACACCAAAAGCACGAGCAGCAAAAGAACAAATAGATAAATGGGACTACCTCAAAATTAAAGCCTTCTGCACCTCAAAGGAGTTTGTCAAGAAAGTAAAAAGGGAACCCACACAATGGGAGAAAATATTTGGCAACCATATATCTGATAAGAGACTTATAACTTGCATATATAAAGAACTCATAAATCTTGAAAACAAAAAGATAAACAACCCATTTAAAAAATGGGAAAAAGACTTAAACAGACACTTCTCCAAAGAAGAAATACAAATGGCTAGAAAGCACATGAAAAAATGCTCCAAATCTCTAGCAATCAGGGAAATGCAAATCAAAACTACAATGAGATACCATCTTACTCCCATAAGATTGGCAGCCATGAAAAAAACAGTAGAATACAAATGCTGGAGAGGATGTGAAGAAAGGGGAACACTCATCCATTGCTGGTGGGAATGCAGAAGGATCCAACCATTCTGGAGGACAGTTTGGCGGTTTCTCAAAAAATTATCCATAGATTTGCCATATGACCCAGCAATACCACTGCTGGGTATATACCCATCAGATCTGAAAACAAGGACACAAACCGATATATGTACACCAATGTTCATAGCAGCATTGTTCACTATCGCCAAAAGTTGGAATCAATCCAAATGTCCATCAACAGATGAGTGGATCAATAAAATGTGGTATATACACACAATGGAATACTACTCAGCTGTAAGAACCAATACACTACAATCGCACGTGATAACATGGATGAACCTTGAGAATCTTATGTTGAGTGAAGCAACTCAGGCATTGAAGGACAAATACTATATGACCTCAATGATATGAAATAAGTTAACTGCCTCAGAGAGCTAGAGTCTGGAAAAGTGGCTTACAGGAAATCGGGGGGTGGAGGAAGGATGTGAGTTAATGTCTGCAGGGGTGGAATCTGTGATGAGCTGGCGGTAAGTATGAGCACAAAGAAGGGACAAAATGGGGGCAAGGGGGTACCTTCGGGTGGGGTTTTCTGGGTTTGAGGGGGGCTGGGGATGGGAAGAGGGGTAATATTGTCCAAGAAATAGTTGGGAGGGAGGGTCAACATACGAATATGGGAGAGTGTCAGAAGTTCGTTGAGAACTAAATGTTGAGTAAAATGTATCAAAGTATAAGTAGGAGGGTTATCTGGTTAGGACGCTCAGGGGGTATGATCTGATGCGTGACGGACTCCGGAGGGAATAGCTGAAGGCTCATTTTGCCAAGGTGGGTTCTACCATTGGGTGGGGTGGACCCATATCCTGGGGAAGACTAATGCCGTTGAATAGAGAGAACTGTATCTCTCGTGAGAAAGGATGCCTCCCAGGGTATTAGATTGGCAGGCGTTGTGGGCCCTAAGGGGAGGGGAAAATGGATGTGGAATGGATGGAACAAAGGTAAATAAGGGGGAAAAAGAGGAGTTATGTGAGAGTACACGAGGATGAATATAAAACAGCTAATATTACACCAAAAACATATAGGGGACGACAGACTAATAATGAAAACCATAAGACAAAACATAGAATAACTAAAAAATTTAGAAAACTGTACAGCCTAAAATATGGAGTAAGCACAAATGTCACCTTGTTTGAAAACTATAGTGTTGGAATCTGTACATCAGCTTCAGGAAATATGATATGAATAAGTTAAAAGATTATTGCTGTGCAAGGGAAAAGGTTTTATGGTGGATCTGGGGAAATACTGTATATTGTATATATGAATTTCGGTGATCTAAGACTCTTCTGAAGCTGACATTATGTTGGGATTCACTTTACGGGAAGTTTTGGATCACAGAGTGGTTCAACAATGGCAGCGGAGGAATACTGATATGGGATGTTATTGACAGGATATATATGGTTGACAGGGAGTTATACAGGGCATATGCCCAGGGTATATGGTAATGTCTATATATACTCATAGTGGAAACAAAAACAACAGCTGGGGGGGTACTGGGCTCCTGGCCGGGGGGTCACTGTTGTGGGCCCTGGGAGAGCAGCGGCAATCCTCCAGGTGCAACGGCAAGAACCAGGAAGGAAGGAGGGACCAACAGTGGGCTCGTGATACTAATGGTTACACTTTTGAGCCTATACACCTGCAATAAGAACAAGGCCTAGAGTAGCATTGTGCCTGGGGGTTTCCTCCTGACAGCCTGCATGTTACTCAAATGTGGCCACTCTCACAGCCAACTCAGTGTGTAGATGCGATGCATTCCCCCCAGCGTGGGACATGACACCCGGGGATGAGCCTCCCTGGCACCGAGGGATCACTACCACATACCAGCTGAAGAAGCAACTAGAAAATGACCTTGAATTAAAGATTCAATGCGGAACAGCAGAATATACCTGTCTACATATAATGACATGACTTCGGGAAGCTGTTTGACCTAATGTAAGGGGGAAATGGAAAGGAGAAATGAGATTATAAGGCTGTGAGTCTCTAAAAAAGAGTCTGGAGGTTGTCAGAAGGAATACCCCTATGTACAACTGAATAGAGTCTAAGAGACAGATAAGGTAGATACAACCCCAGGTATTGGTTCTTTTGAGGGATAAAGAGACCCACGGGTTCTATGGTCATGGCAGAAGGGGTTCACTGCCATGAAAGATAGCCCTTCTTTGGAGCTGGTGTTTCTGCGTGATGGAATTGGACTCAGAGGGGATCTCTTTTCACAAGACTTGCATGCTACTTTATTGGAATTGTAGTCAGTGCTGGGTTTAAGATATATGTAGGGGATTTGAATCTCTGGACTGATAATATGACACCCAGGCCCAGAGCCTCAACAGACTTTAGCTCCTACACTTTGATTTATTGGACTTACTCCACTCAGCTAACATGGAGTTGAAGAAGGTCAACCACCACAACATGGAGCCTAGAGTGTCTACAACTGGAAGCGGGAGGAGTGCATCCAGTACCCATATGGAATCTAAGCCCTCACTTGACATAGATGTGCAATGGACACAACCAATCCAATGTCCACAGAGAAAATGTGGAATGGGTGTGGGAACGGTAGCCATGGTGGCTGCTGGGTGTGGGGAACGGGAGGAGGAGATGAGATGTGGAGGCGTTTTCGGGACGTGGAGTTGTCCTGGATGGTGCTTCACGGACAATTACGGGACGTTGTAGATCCCCCCGGGGCCCACTGGATGGAGCGTGAGAGAGTCTGGGCTATGATGTGGACCGTTGACTATGGGGTGCAGTGATGCTCAGAGATGAACTTGCCAGGTGCAGTGGCTGTGTCGTGATGATGGGAGAGAGTGTTGCTGTGGGGGGAGTGGGGGGCAGGGGCGGTGGGGTTGAATGGGACCTCATATTTTTCATAATGTAATTAAAAAAAAATAAATAATTTTTAAAAAATTAAAAATAAATAAATAAAAATTAAAAAAAAAAAAAAGAAGAAATGAAGTTGTAAAGCATATGACAACATGGATGAACCTGGAGGACATTATGTTGAGTGAAGCAAGCCAAACACAAAAGGACAAATACTGTATGATTGCTTTTATGAACGAAACATATTGTGAAATCTCATGGAGTTAATAACTTGAATATGGATCACCAGAAAATAGAATGAGGTCAGAGAATGTAAAGATGAGGGTTAACTTGTGCAAGAATAGCCAGAAATAGAAGCCAAGTACAGCAGGGGAAGTATAAGGAGATTGGAAGATGAAAAATTTTCTTGTTTGTTTGTCTGTTATTATTTATTATTATTATTGAAATAATGAAAATGCTGTTATGATTGCAGTGATGAACATCTGTGATTATACCAAATATCATTGATGGTATACTTTGGATGAACTATATTCTTTATTAACATGTATCGATAAAATTAATTTGTTTTTTAAAAATCATACCAAAAATACATACATATGAAGTTGAAATGATAAAAAATGATGTTGGAAGTGAAAGAATCACCAGAACCCAGAGCCCTAGAGAGAATCCTTCTTGGCATGTAGAGTGTTATGTATCAAATGTTTCCTTTATGCATAAACTAACATTTATGTAATGACTTGAGACCACAAACTTGGAATAGGATATGCCTGGGTTAGTGATAGGCCTTGAGAAAGTCACTTAACCTCTGTGCCTTAGTCTCTGTGTAAAGTAGATATAATAATTAAACCTGCCCTGTAGACTTATTGGGATTATAAATTAGAATATATAGACCTAGGACAGCCCCACATATGGAGAAATAACTCAATAAAGGCTAACAAGTATATATACATTTTTAAACAAGGTAGGTTATACTGCAGATTTTATTTCATATTTGCTCTTTTATGTAACAATATATTGTGAACATTTGTTCTGTGGGTGTACATACAGATCTAATTCCTTGTTCCTGATGCCCAATTATATTCAGATGGATGGCTGAATGCAACCATTCCCCAGCTATTAGCACTTGAGTGTTTTCTAAAATGTTATTATTAAGAATGGGCACAGTAAAAACCCTTATTGCACATCTGTTTTTCCATACTTCGGTAAAATATTTTTCAGGAGAAATTCCTAGAAATAGCATTGCTGGATATCGAAGTGTACGCATTTTTAAAAAATGTATTAATAAACAATGAGTTACAAAATTGCCTTCCAAAAAGATTGTAGCACAACACTTTGAGGAAGGAGGGTACTTTGTTGCCTTATGGTTTTGTATGTTTCAACCAGATTTCCCAATAATTTGTTTTGGATGTCCTAGTAGTTGCAAAATTAAGGCCTCTTAATTCAGAATTAAGGACTCTACCCTGCTAGTTCCAAAGTCATAAACAATTGCTAAGAACTTAGCTATCAATTTCCTGCACCAAATATTCGGAAGCATAACCTGATGAAGACTTTTATGCTATTCCCATATTGGGAGAGGAAGAAATGTTGGAATTTGAACATTTGAAATTGGAATAATCCATTCGGTTTTGGAAACAGGGTGGCTGTAGCTGCACCAATCTTTGTTTTCTGTGAATTGGGTCCCTCATTTCACAGATATGAGGCCCTCCCTGTTGAGTCTGCTGGATGCATTGTCTCTCCATCCCCCAAGTGTGCAGGGAGCACTACCAGAAACCCTCAGCATGCATTTAAGTAAAACAGGGACAGCAGGTGGACCTCTCTGGCCAGAAGCTGAACAGTGCTACCAAGCTGACAGGCAGCTTCTGTGGTGGCTATGCCCACGGTCACTGCTCTTTTTAATTTCCATTTAATCCAATTAGTAAATGTACGTTATGTTTAAGAGTTAGAATTTATGAGGCTTATAACAAAAATCCCCCATCCAACCCTCAAGTCCCATCTCATGGAGCACTAATTCAATGCTGTCACTCCATAACTTCTTCTAGTATTTCTTCTTGATTTTTCAGTTTTAGACCTTTTCTATTAACTTACAGTATAGAAGAGAAGGGTTTAGTTTTCTTCTCTCTCACACATACACTTCCCCTCCCTAATTTTCCCCAAATAATTACATCATAATTTTTGGTTAAATCAGTGTACAGTTTTTACATTATGTCAATGTAATATTATTTCTAACCAAGTGTTGTAGTTTATAATGATTACAATGTTATTCTTATAAATTGTTTGTGGTTTTCGTGGCTTTAATAATCACCTCACATCTTATTTGCTTAGTTTTCTATGTAAAAGCTTCAATTCACCCCCAAATTCTTTGTCAGAACTCAACTCCTCTACAATTGCCTCAGTTTTGTGCTCAGTCTAGGGGCAGTATAGTATAATGTAGTGGTCCTTAAAGTGTGGTCCCCAAACCAGCAGCATCAACATCAGAATCACGTGGGACTTTATTAGAAATACTAATTATTGGGTCCCACTCCAGACCTATTGAATCAGCCACTCTGGGAGTGGGACCCCTCAACCAGCCCTCCACATGATGCCCTCACGGGTCAAGCTTGGGAACCACTAGAATGGTGATTAAACCCTAAAGTTGCCTGGATTCAAGTCCCAGTCATTCTCCTCATTTATAGGGCAACTTCCAATCCTCACTCTCCCCATTCACAAAAGGAAGACAAAAACACTCTCTCATGGCGAGTTACATGGTGTTAGCCATCATGTTTGTCCTGGAGCCCTCAGAACTCCAGCTCCAAGACAGGAGAGGAGCCTGCTGCATGCTTTTCCCCAGCCCTTCCCAGTATACCCTGTTCCCAGAGTGGCCCCTACACTGAGGCACCACCTCAGTCTTCTGTCCGTCAGCACCTCCCTCACCCCCACCAGCCATACCCTCACTGCTCTGCCTTCTCACTCTGGGAACAGGTCTTAACATAATAACCTATCTGAGCCTGGGCTCCCTCATCCGTGAAAAGGAGTAACAATTGTGGCCTGCTGTATCACTGACCATGGTGCTTGGTATACAGCAAGAGCTCAATAAATCCAAAGTCCTTATTACCATGACCCACAGTTCTCTGCCTCATGACAGCTCTCCCCCTCATTTCTCACCACTCTTCCTCCCATTCACCAGCTGCAGCCACACTGGCCTTCTTGCACGCTTCCTCATCAGTGCCTTTGCACTTGCTCTTCCCTCTGACAGGTATGCTTTTCCAGTAGATATGCATTTGGCTTGTTCTTTCACTTAAACCAAGTCTCTCTACTCAATGGTTACCTCCTTAGAGAGTTCTCCCCAAACCATCCATTCCAAAATAGCACTCACCCCCTCCCTTGTTATCCTTTTAACCATTGTGTCATCCTTCATAGGACTAATTTTATTTAGAATCACATAGTTTCATTAAGTCTTATTTTCTCTGTCAGCTCCTCAAAGGTTTTGTACCCCAGCTAAAACAGTGTCTGGCACACAGCATGGACTCAAAAAATATTAGCTGAAATGAATAACTTTCTTATGCTAAGTGTAGTCGTTTCTTATTCAGCCAATATGAGTGGATTTTAGCTCCAGTACTAGACCTAGAGCTCCTTGAGTGTAGGGGCACAACTGACGGTCCCACATTCTTCACAGTTGTCTGTAGGCAGTAACTGGGCATTAGCAAATGAATGGCTTCCCTTCCACATCCCAGGCCTACTGGAAGGGACTAAAATCTCAAGGCTACCTTTCCCTTTTCCATCATTTCTGTCCCTAAATATTGACTGAGAGCCAGCCATGTCTGAAACTCCAAGGATACCAAGACAGGCATGTTTATCAATAGTGAAAAGTGTTCATAGCTTGCTGCAAGTGTTCACAGTTTTAGTTTTAGGTTGGCTGGCTCATTGAAAGTCATATCTGCTCAAATGAGTGGGGTGGGGTGATGCGAAGAGCCTGGGGCCTCAGTTGAACCCCAGCTGTGTAAACTCCATCCTCAGTTTCTTCATCTATAAAATGGGGCTAATGATAGCAAGTACCTTACATTGTCATGAGAATTCTTTGTTAATCCCTGTCCCCTATTAAAAAAAAAAAAAAAAAATCCCTCTCCCCAACAGGTAGTAATCATTAATAAATGTTGTTAGCTATTAGTCATAACAGTAATTTAAGCAAAACCAAAATAATTGATTAAGTCATCGACTGTTTCTCAAATAATTAGATTTTTTGTACAGTATACAAAAGGATTCACATTCTTTGTGGTTCTCCCAAAACTTTAGATCTAATCCCTCTCAAAATTCAGGCAGGGAAACTAGCTGTGAGAGGGACTCCTGACCTTGCTCAATGCAGAGAGTCAGCTGATGGCAGACCTGGGACAAGCACCCTGCCTGGCCCAGGGGCAAGGGCTGTAAGATACATCCTTTTGCCCTTAAACCTTCTGACCTGTAATGATACATGGCTGCAGGATTTTGGTTTGTTGTTTTGGCTTTTAAATCAACTTTACAGAGCTATAAGTTACATACAATAAAATCCCATCATCCAGAAAATTCCCTCCTGCCCTTTAGTAGACAATTCACACCCTCAAAGACAACCACTGAAACGATTTCTGCCAACATAGATCAGTACTGCTTGACTTCATATAAATGGGGTCATAGAGCATATACTTTTTGCCTCCAATTTTTTACAATAGTTTTATGAGGTAAAATTTATGTACAATAGACTGCACATATTTAAAGTGCAAAATTTTAAGAGTTTTGACGATTTTCCCCATTAAAATCATCCCCGTAATCGAGAAATGAACACACCCAAGAAGTTTCCTAATGCCTCTTTGTATTCCATCCCTCCCTCCCCACCCAAAACATTCATCTGTTTTCTGTCTCTCTAAATCAGTGTTCATTTCCCAGAATTTTATATGGAATCATCCAGTATGTACTCTTTTGGCCCTGGCTTCTTTCACAGGGAGTAATTACTTTGATTTACCCATATTTTTGCAAGTATCAGTACTTCATACTCACCCGCCTTTTCTTTTTTTTTTTTTTTGCTTAGTACTTGATTGAATGGGAAAACCACAATTTGTTTATCCCTTCATTTATTGATGACCATTGGAGCATTTTCCAATTTGGGGCTATCATGGAAAAAGCCTCTATGCACACTCCTATACAAGTCTATTTGTGAATATGTTTTCATTCATCTTGGGTAAATACTTAGGCAGGGAATTGCTGGGCTATAGGGTAGATATATATTTAATTCTACTAGTAATATAGCCTGTGCATAAATCCAAACTTATTTTATATCCAAATATGCCTAGAAAGCCAATTGAGAAGTATAAACTCTATGGGCTTTGGACATTCAGGGAGGATGTAAGCCAAATGTGCTAAAAGCCTACCTGGAATGTGGGTGGTTCTGCTAAAAGCAGACTTGGAATGTGGGGAATATGTGTGAAATCAAGCTTACCTGGAGGAAATAACCTATCTAATACTCAGATAAAACACTTGAAGAAACTAACAAAAAGTCTTTTTGCCTACAAGCACCGTTTGTCTCCCTACTCTTATTTCCTCTGTATAAAAGGGACCCAAAAATTCTATTCAGGGCTCAGTTTTTATTAGGAGAGGAGTCTGCCTAGTTCAGCCAGTCGAAATAAACTATCATCCTTCTCAGAGTTCTTGTGTCCTGGCCTTCCGATACTACGTACACCCGACTTCTCTGCTACTACATTGGAAACTGTCAAATTGTTTTTCCAAAGTGATTGAATCATTTTACACTCTCACCAATTGACTGAAATTTGACATCAAACTTGTTCCACCCTCAAAGCTTTTGTATTTGCTATTCTCTCTTCCTGGAGTGCTAGTTTTAGTATGACTGGCTTATTGACATTCATATCTCAGTTCAAATATCTAATTCCAAAGAGGTCTTCCAATCATCATTTTGCAAGCATTGCTACAATAATAGATTCAGGCAGTCATCATCAATGAATGGTAAAATCAGTAGGTGAAAGTCTGATGAAGAACAGGATATTTAAATACTCCCAAAATCCATACCCTCAAGAAAATTATTAACTACAAAAGAAAAAAAGTTAGTAGCTTTACAGTGGAGTGACTTAGCAAATGCCGCCTTAACCAAAGTAACAAAGTTAACATCACTAATATTGGGACAAACCATTGTCACTTGGCTCCTAATTAGAAGCATTGAGGAAACTTTTCTCAATGCTATTCCTGTCCAAAATGTGTACCTGAATCTAATCATAAGGAAATAACATATAAATCCAAACTTAAGAACATTCTACAAAATAACTAGCTAGTATTCTTCAAAAATGTCAAGGTTGTGAAAGAAAAAGTAGAGGTAACTGTCCACCGCCCTCTCCTCAGCGACTTGGAATGGTGCCTAGCACATTACAGGTAGTCAATAAATATCTAGATTCAGTAAACAAATATTTATTCTGCACCTACTAGGCAATGGGGTACGAAGTAGTGAACAAAATATTCAAAAATCCATACCTAAATGGAGTTTATATTGAGCTCTCTTGTTGTAGAAGATGAGAGAGGTTCAGTTATTTGCGTATAGAAAGGCCAGGACTCAGGAATGATTTTGAGAATGAAAAAATGACTTATTGATGGCCGGCTGGAATCAGGAGCTTTCTGTTTCAAACGGGAGACTCGGGGCAAGATTTTTGAGTTCCTTTTATACAGAGAGGAAGGGCCAAATGGTTATTTTGTTTTAGTGCTCAATAGGCTTGAATTAATATATATCTTCCACATCCTAGGTTAGCTTTTAGCATGGCCTTCATACATTCTAGATAAGCTTTTAGCACATTTGGTCCGCATTTTTATAGAGTTTGCATTGCTAAATTGTTTCTCCAGGACTGGAGTTGTTGTCATAGTTATCAAGGGCAGGGCTGCAGTTCTCACTGTCCCAAATGCATGACACAGAAAACAGACCACTCAGGTTATCTAAGAATATATGAACAGCACCCCCTCTTTCCCCCCCCCTCCCCCCCAACTCATAGCCTACATCACGCTCAGTCCCACACGCGATTAGACACTTCATTTCATTTAGTCCTTCTAATTCTGGGAGATAAAGCCGATTTTACCCATTTCTGAGGAGGCAACTGATGTTCAGAGAAGGGTAATAACTTGCCCAATATCACGAAGGCAGGGCCGGGATTCCCACCCATTCCGCACAGTTCCCAGGCACGAGCTATAAATCAATCAACCCGACCAAGCCAATCACCCAATCAGTATTTATTAGGCGCCTACTGCGCGCGGTCCCTATTCATGTAGAGCCAGCGAGCAGAGAGCAGTCTGCGGCGCTACTGAGACTCCCAGGCCCCGGCTGATTAAGGGAATTTGGCGCCTAATTTTTGTTAGTAGGGTGTTGAGTATTCTCGCCAGTGATTGGGCCCCAGCGCGACGAGTGCCCTGCGTCTGGCTGCGGCTGCTCTGTCGACCTCCGCGGGACCCGGGCGATGGGCCACCAGGAGTCCCCGCTAGCCCGAGCGCCGGCGGGAGGTGCGGCTTATATAAAAGAGTTATGTAAAGGGCTCGGCCAGCGCGAACACGTGGGGAATCGCGGCAGCCTGGGCGGCCCGTCTTCCTCTGCGAGAGCCGCTGCCACGACCGGTGCAGAAGCAGGATTCGTCACACGCCCGGCCCTGGCCACCGCCTCTTGCTCAGCTAAGTCCCGGAGGCATTCCCGGCTCGGAACGGACCATCCCCAGCCGGCGACTCTAGAGGGGAAACGGGGCGCCCGGAAAAGGAGGGGCGCCGGCCAGGTAAGGGCGCGGCCCGCGGAGCAAAGGCAAGCACCTTGGCCGAAGCTGCTTCCGCCGTCTTGGGCGCTTGGGGCGGGCCAGCCGGCCCCCGGGCTTGGCGCGCTCAGGGACGCCGAACTTGTAAGCCAAACCCCTCACCCCGCCATCCAGGGGGACTTGGACGGGTCCGCTGGGCGAAGCTCGGGCTTAATTCAGGGGACTGTTTACACTTGGGAGAACACAAGGCGGGACGCGGGGAAGTGTTATTCAGGGGATCAGGAAGGGAAAAATATTTCAACACTCAGAATTACGCCTTAAGGTGATCTTCGTAAGTCTTGAAGACGTTCGGTCCTTGTTTTTTTGTTTTTTGTTTTCCTGTTCCTACGCGATAAACTGACCGAGAAAGCGGCGTGTGTTTGCTTTCCTTTCCGGTTCCCCCTGGGAGCCACTGCTCTGTGGTTCCGTCTTTCCCGCTTTCCCCTCCCATCCCCCCGTTCAATCAGCTGCAGTGGTTTCAGTCTTAAAGGGGCCCTGACGGACCGAGGAGGAGGTGGGACGCCCTGCGGCCTGCGCTTGTCGTTTCCCTGCTTCAGCCTGGTCGCTTAACTGATTCTTTTTCTCGCAGGTCGGAATCCAAGGTCCCGCTCCTCCACGTCCCAGAGTCGGACGGAGGGATGAAGCAGGGGGGTTTCGGGCAGCGCCGTTGCTGCTCCCCCTGCCGTACGCAGCCATGGAAACCGGGGAGGAGGACGGCGCCCGTAGAGGTACACAAAGCCCGGAGCGGAAAAGGCGAAGCCCTGTGCCGCGGGCGCTTAGCGCGAAGCTGAGGCCGGCGGCAGCGGCCCAGGCCATGGATTCCGCGGTGGCCGAGGCCCCGGGCGAGGCCTACCTGGCGCGGCGGCGGCCGGAGGCCGGCGGCGGGTCGGCGCGACCGCGCTACAGCCTATTGGCGGAGATTGGGCGCGGCAGCTACGGCGTGGTTTACGAGGCGGTGGCTGGGCGCAGTGGGGCCAGGGTGGCGGTCAAGAAGATCCGCTGCGACGCCCCCGAGAACGTAGAGCTGGCGCTGGCGGAATTCTGGGCCCTGACCAGCCTCAAGCGGCGCCACCAGAACGTCGTGCAGTTTGAGGAGTGTGTCCTGCAGCGCAACGGGCTAGCCCAGCGCATGAGCCACGGCAACAAGACCTCGCAGCTTTACCTGCGCCTGGTAGAAACCTCTCTCAAAGGTAGGGTCGCCGCGGGCTGTCCCGCCCACTCAGGGCCAGGACCCGCCGTTCTCTGGACGGCCCAGACTGCCCCCGGTAGCCCTTAGGCCCAGGCTTTGGTCTGTCATCCTGGGCCCAGACACCCTCAGTGCCTCCTTTCCGGAGCGCAGGCATTCTGGCTTTCCTCTCTTTTCAGGACTCAGTATCAATCCCAGGCACTAATGTTAGCTGATATTTTCATAACAAGCACTCATTAAGTGCTATTCATTATCTTAGTAAGTGCTTGGTAAGCCATTATTACTAAACGTCTAGAAATTTTTGGTTGGGAGTGGAGGGGGTTGGGTTCAGAGTTAGTGGAAGTATTACAGAGCCTCCTCACTCTCTAAGGCCGCTTTTCCCTCCCAAGCAAGACAAAACTCAACTTTACATGACTTTTCCCCAGCCCTTTTCTAGCTTGTTTCAAATGCCCTGACACTCTCCAGCTTCACCCCTAAAACTCTTGCTTTCCTGCTCTTTTTCCTTTGAGACCTCCAGCCCTGCATCCCGGGGCAGTCAAGCAAACTGCTGTTTCTGGATGAGTCCTCTGGGGCATGCAGAATAATACCCTCACAGGTGGGCCTAGACTTGCCAAATAACAAAACATCCTCCATCTATCTATTTCTTGTGTTTTACATTCTTACTCATTTTCTTAATCCTCTGAGGCTGGCTGAGAAATGGTTTTACTTATCAGGAAAATTGAGCAGTCCTGGCAGAGCTAATAATTCTAGTTGGAGAATTTTAACTGCATTTAGGAAGCATATTCATCCTGAGTGTTAAGTGCTCACCTTGCTCAGACTGCAAATAGCTGGGATCTGTTGAGAAGAGGAGCAGTGAGCTAGAGAACTCTGAGGAGGCTTTCTGAGCAGGAGAATCTGGGGAAAGGGAGTCCCAGTATGGTCTGGGCACTGTCCTAGATGTCTTACAGATGTGGCAGTTGTAACTATAAGCGCTGTCCACTTTCTGTAAATGGAGAACGTGGGGCTTAGAAGTGAACAAACTTCTAGGTTAATCAACTTTTAAGAGAAATTAAAACTGATCCCAGAAGCTGTACTCCTGACTTCTGAACAACTTCTCATGACTTAAATGATGTGAATCTAGATCTGCTTTGATGCAAGACCTGAATCCTTTCAAATGGATCATGGTACTCTCCCTACCCCAGGATGAACTAGAACTAACTTTTTAAGAATAAACAGGTTTTGGGGCAGGGTTTGATGGGGTAGTTTCCTAAAATTTTGTTTGAGACTTTAGCCCTTTTAAGAACCCATCCCAAGAGAAGCCCTCAGGCCATTTCAAGTCAGTTGTTTGATGGATTTAGGGACATAATTTGTATCACATGGGGTCCTTTTTCAAAATAGACATCTACCTTCATGACCATCTCTGACTGAACTATTCTGAAAAGCCTACCTTCTCCCTCGGGTGAATATATTTATTTTGAAAAGACTTTCCAGGAGAGTCTTTTAGTCCCCTGTATTCTGCGAGCTTTTGGCTTATTCTTAAATCCTGTTCTCGGACTGTCTTCCCCCTCCACTATGGTTAATCAGTGGTCTGGACTTAAGACTTTACAGGACTGCATTGGAGTATGGGAATTGGCTTTGCCAAATGGTCCCCTTCTATCCTCAGTTCATTGATGCCAGTCTTGAAACTTGAACCTGAGTTTGAAGCTGTTGTCTAATCTCCCTCAAGAGAAATATTATTCAGACTTTTCTTACCTGTGGAATTTGTCAGAACTCCACAGTAAACAATGGCAGCATATAGCATAGTGGTTAATAACATGAAGTGGGGTTAGACTCACTTTCATTCCTGGCTTGTCCTTAACTGACTGCCTGGAACAAGAGACAAGTTGTTAAAATCTGTAAGGAACATTCTTTATCCATAGGATAGGGGTACTTGAATCAAAGCGTTGCTGTGCAGACTGGGAATCTCAATAAGTGCTGTAGGTAAAGAATCTACTACCTCAGTAAGTTTGGGCTACATTCTGAATGCTCTCTGCCATTGCCTCCTTTGAGAGTTACAGTGTTCTTGTTCAAGTTTCCCAAACTTGTTTAATCATGGCACATGCCTTATTTTATGGTAAACGTGTCAGCATCCTGCTCAGTGGTGTTCTCAGCATCACGTTGACAGAAACACTGGTATTTTCATTTTCCCTTTGCGGTTAAAACTGAGGCCTCTGGGAATGACATTTTGCTTTAGATCACATACTTTTGGTTGTATAATGTGTGTTCAAAATAGTTGAGCCTTTGTTATGGGTCAGGTAATATTCTGGGCTCAGAGATAGAGCATTGAAGAAAATGAGCATTTTTCTTGCCTATGGAACTGACATTCCAGGTTATATCTAAAGTGTTCATTTAGCAAGTGATAAATAAGCAATCATTTTTGCTTATTAATATTGCTAAAGGAGAACTGAGGCCCAAATTGCCCCAAGTTAAGTTTTCCTGACTAAAGCTTCCAAAATTTAGCAGTCTTAATCTGTCCTTGGACCCTCGGTCTATAGCATGCTGATATTCAGTAATGTCAGAGCTGGTGGGAATCTTAGAGACAATCTAGTTCACCTTTTTCATTTAAACAGAAGAGTCCTTTGCTCAGTTTTCTGCACTTAACATGATTTTTAAGTAGACCAGAAAGTACTACTCTTCCTTTAAGGCTTAGTTGAACCAAATCTGCATACTTTTACTGAGTTCCTACCACGGTGTGTGCAGGGGAGGAAAACACTCCTTGTTGCAAAGGAACTTACATTTGAAAAGTTTGATGATCTGTAGAAGACTTTTTTACTAGTCAAGGTTACAGGAGGAAATGGCAAGTTGGCTCTGTTGTTCAGAATTAAGAGGAAGGAGTATCCAGGAGTTACCAGAGAGGGTAGGCTTCAAAGTAGGGTGCCTAGGACTGTGGCTAGGTAGGAAAGAGAAAGAGAAAATGAATTCTGGTTCACAATTGGGCCAAATAAAAAGTTGTGATTTTCTTTCTTGTCAGTCTCTGCTCCCTAGTGGAATAACACAAAGCTTTTGTGTAGTCTCAACAGATAGTTGATGTACACATAACCCAGTATCAAAAGAAAGCAAAGGGAAATTTTGTGAGATTCTCTTCTTCTTCTTCTCTGGCTGATGGATTTTTTTTTTTTAGGAGGTACTGGGGATTGAACCCAGGACCTTGAATGTGGGAAGCAGGCACAACCACTTGAGCTACATCTTTACCCTGTTTGATAGACTTATATCTTTTGTCCTTCCTTTTTCTTAAACATAGACCAAACAAATCCTACCCAGAAGCATTACTTAGAGAGTGGATGCTATAGCCAGTCAGAATAGGCTTTGTTTTTTATATGTGTGTGTGTGTTTGTTTTAAAGGAGGTACCGGGGATTGAACCTGGGACCTCGTACATAGGAAGGAGGCACTCAAGCCACTGACCTATACCTGCTCCCTCCCTCCGCATATCACCCCCCAGAGCATTTAGATGTCTGATCTGGCCTTCTGTTTTGCAGGGAAGGAAATTGAAGCCCAGCAAAGGTACAGACACTTGCCCCAAATAAATAGCAGGCATGCCTACTTTTTTTTAATATATATATAAACCAGCTTAACACTCCTGTAGTTATTTGATTGGTGGTCCTTCTGACAAATAGCAATGATTGAGGACAAAAAAATTCAGAACAAATTCTCAAGACTCATAAACTGAATAATTAGAAGTCTGGAAAAGCTGGGAACCTAGCTTTTCCCTGACTTGGTAAAACATTACTTCTGTTTTTCAATTGTTTGATGTTTATATGCAAGATAATTTTTTTTTTTAAGATTTATTTTATTTCTCCTCCCCTTCATTGTTTGCACTTGCTTTGTCTGTTCATTGTGTGCTCCTCTGTCTATTCATCTTGTATTGTTTTTTTTAGGAGGCCCCAGGACCTTCCATGAGGGAAGGAGGTGCTGAACCGCTTGAGCTACCTCCACTCCCTGCTTGTTGTGTTCAAGATAATCTTTAGGTGGCTTGAGGTGGGCGAGAACCTAGCCTTTTATGGGGAGGAGGTCATCTGCCTGCATACCAATTTTGGGTGGCCCCTGTGAATGCTATTGTATTGTGAGCCAGGTACTCTATTAGAAGAGCAACACAGAGTTTCTCCATAAGGTGCACAGAAGATACATGCCCCAACACAAGGTCACAAGTGAGTGGTGGGTATCCTACAAAGCAGTGGAGGGTTCTCTCTGGCAGTTTAGGTTGAGGTCCAGGGAAGCAGGGGAAGGCTTCATTGAGCAGGTAGAATAGGACTGGGCCTTAGCAAAGTGGCCCTCAGTACATATTATCCTTGAAAATTAATAGGATATAATAGAACACTGGACTTGGAGTCTGGGGGTTCTGGTCCCAGTTTGTTCCTATTAATAGGAGCTAACACTTGCTATGTGTAGGTGCTGTTCTAAAGGCTTTATACCTGTTAACTCATTCCAACTATACAGCCATCCTTTTGAAGTCCATACTATAATTACTTTACAGGTGAAGCAATTGAACCACCAAGATTAACAAAATTGCCTAATGCAAAACAGCTAAGCAAATAACAGAGCCAGGGTTTAAGTCCAGGCACCCTAACTTAGCTTTCTTAACCACTGTGCTGTTCTGTTGGGACAGGTGGCTTAAGTTCTGGGTACCTCTGTTTATCTTTGTTGGAAAATGGGCATAATCATATTTTACTCAGGATTGTTAAAACTAAAGGGGAGTGATGGAGGGGAAAATAGTTCAGAAACTAAACAAAATAAGCAGTGCTTATGGCACTACTTGATTTCTGCTGGTGCCTTCTGTGTATCTCAGCTGCTGGGGATTCTGTACTTCTTTTCCAGTCTATTCTAAAGCATTTTGGGGCTACCACAAAGACTTCTCTCTTGTGACTGTCCTACTGCCTTCCTTCTTTGTGCATTGGGGATATTATGTACCATCCCCAGGAGATAGAAAACACCCTTTACTTAATTGAGAGGTTTGGTTAATTGGGGTTGCATTGGGTAAGGCATTTTATAGGATAAACTTTTGAGGAGAGCTTCGCTTCCTGGTAGAACATGAGTTCATTTTCAACTTAAAGTCAGCCTTTGATGGGCTCCTTAGAGTTAGGAGCCCTCTTTTTTTTTTTTTTAAGATATATTTATTTATTCCCCTCCCCTCCCGTTGTCTGTTCTCTGTGTCTATTTGCTGCGTCTTCTTTGTTCGCTTCTGTGTTTCTTTTTGTTGTGTCAGCTCTCCATGTGTGTGGCACCATTCCTGGGCAGGCTGTACTTTCTTTCGCGCTGGGCGGCTCTCTTTCCGGGGTGCACTCTGTGCGTGGGGCTCCTCTACGCGGGGGACACCTCCGCGTGGCAGAGCACTCTTTGCGCGCTTCAGCACTGCGCATGGGCCAGCTCCACACGGGTCAAGGAGGCCTGGGGTTTGAACCACGGACCTCCCATGTGGTAGACGGACGCCTTAACCACTGGGTCAAGTCCACGCCCAGGAGCCCTCTTTAGTGACTCACAAATGCTAATCTTATTTGTCTCTAGTTGTCTTTAATCTTCACGCTCTGCTCTTCATGCCCTAGTACTAGGACCTTCCTTGTTTCTCTTTTTTTAAACCTTCCCATTCATTGCCTTTCTTCTTGATTCATGTCACTCAAACTTTTGAGCGCCTGTTGTGTACACTGAAGGAAAAAGACATCTGGTCCACTCCAACCTGGGTGCCCATTGTCTAGTGGAGGAGATGGATCCTGTACAAGGTGTTCCTTCACTGCAGCCTGGGAGAGGCACTCAAGGGGGAACCAGCTGCTAGGAATGTTGACTAAGTTTGGAGGAGTAAAGGATGAGTTGTAAAAGGGTAAATCAGAAAAGACTCTGAGAGAAGCTAAGGCTTAGGTACATGGCAAGGCACATGTATATGGAGAAACTTGAGCTGGGACTGCTGTGGGTTCCTTTCACTCCGCATTTTGACAAGATCTCTGTAATGTTCCAAGTAGGAAGGCCTAGCCTTTCCTGGTGTTTTCACATTCATTCTCATTTAATCCTCTCCACACTAAAGGTGTTTTTTAATAACTTGGTCTCTCTCTCCCTCCCCCTCTCCCCCCCTTTCCCCCTACCCCTTTATGTTTTTTCAGTATGTGATGCAATTAGAAAACATAACAATAGACTTCATTTTTAAAAAATAATTTAAAGTAGAAATTTCTGTAATTTGGTCTTACAGATGAAAAAATCAGGATCCATCGAGGTCTAGTAACTTGTCCAGTACCACACTTAGTGAAGGGTATAAGAGTCTAGATTTACATCCAGGTGTTCTTTCCAGTTTCTTGTTCTGCCTTATGACTCCATTGGACATCTGCCAGTGATGTCCAGACCCGCTGACATACTTAACACCCAGTAGTTGTCTGCTCTGGTGTCCAGGCAAAGTTGCAGGGTGCTTCATATGTCACAACTAAACCTTACTAACAGTGATAAATGTGTTACTGATTTATGGAAAATGAAACAGATTCATGGGGTCTTAAGTTTGCCCAGTGTCACATGGCCACTTAAGTGGGAGAGTGGAGGGTTGCCCTCAACCCCAAGTTCTGTCCTTTCTGCATTCATAATTGGCCTCTGTAGGACACTATATCTTGTCCTGGCAGCTGCTATAACAGGTTGATTCCCTTGTGCACAGTGACATTTGACCAAACTCTTGAGGTACTTTGGACATCCCCTGTGGTATTGACATGGTGCCAAGATTACTTTGTGAGAAGCAGCCCAGGATCACTGTAACTGGGACCAGAAGCTTGGTCTGTGTCCTCTTTCTTTGTAAAGATGTGTGAGGTGGACCTCTGTTCTGCTTCTCAGGACTGACCTTGAGTTGAGCCATTTCTTAAATAAAACGTTTTATTGTACAACTCTCAGTTAATCAAAACCAGTCATAACTTAGTTGAACTCTTTTTCTGGATTGCCTTCCAGTCCTTTTTCTTAGACATAACTTACATTCTGGTCTATTTTCACTTCACATTAAAATATGTTTTTAACATGTGGCTTTTAACTTTTAGGGGGATTTTTTGCTAACAGTGTAACATGGCCTTTTAAAACATTTATCCAGGTGGCAGTACTAATTAACCATTGTTTGGGTGCTTGTTTCTAATTCACTTTTACTGTGCTGTCTTGAATACCAGTTTTGGGTATTTTTGGTGTTTGGTGTGTTGTTTGATTTTGTTTTTTGTCTTTTTGTTATTTTTCCCTCAGAATAAATTCCTAGAGTAGAAATTTTTGTGTCAAATGGATTGAGCATTTTTGAGACCAGTGAATACATATTGAATTTCTTTCCAAGAGTTTTATTCTGTTTATATGCTGATATCATTCAAGTAAGTCATAATCATTATTAGTCCTGTACTGAAAAATGAGGTTGCATGTTGTGTGGTTGGACCTTCAACACTAGGGGCTTGTTGAACATTAAACTCCTTGGGGCGTGCTTCCCGGGAGCTTGTGTCAAATGGGAAATAGAACATCCAGGTGTTAAATTCAGCTGCTGGCGCTATGAGGCAACAGTAGAACATCCTGGTTAGGAATCCAGGCTCTGAAAACTTTTGAGTGCTGCCTGTAACTATCAGGTGAGGATCTTCATCTGATCCTCAGTTTCCTCTACTTGTAAAAGGGAATAATAGTACCTTCTTCATTGGGTTGTTGCAAGGTTTGAGTAATGAATGAACTCTTGCAAGAACTTGGAAAAGTGCCAGGCACTTTGCAAACACGTACTTTTAATTCCTATTAAAAATAAGTGTCTTAAGTGGATAAGAGTTTGGAGTGAGAAGATCAGCTAGAGTACTCTTGAATTCTTTGTTTCTATCACATGTGGTTTGTGATAAGTTAACTAAGTTCCATTGATTCCAAACCTCCAAGGCATTGTTCCCACCCCCTTCTCCCTCTTTTGCCAACACATCCCTTACTAGCCCTCATTTCTTTTCTTAGTTTCAGAACCTCCTGATAGTTTTCCTGACTACTAATCTCTTCCATTTCCAACCCATCATGTCTCCAGAGGGAACTTGTTTTAGCAATTCTAAGACATGCTCTTGCACATGTTAACAACTCTGAAATCAGAGGTTCACTTAGTTGATGATATGTTATAGTTTTGTCAACAGCCTGTGTGTCTTAAATGATATGGCTTAATAATGATGTCATCTTAGATTCAGCAGACGATATATCTTTCTACAATATATCAAGAACTTTTAGTTCTTCCCATTTCTTAGAGTACTGTAGACCTGATCCCAGCTTCATCTCTAGCCTGTTTCTACCTGTTTCCTACTGTATCTCTTTTGTGATTATCCCATACTACTTGGGTCCCTCACAAGTTCACACTCTCCAGCTGGTACTTGTGTGCTCACTCTTCATCCTGGGAGTCCCAGCTGAGGGGCAGTTATTCTTAGCCTGCTTTCTCCCTTTCCTCTCTTCCCAGGCGGAGCTGTGCCCCATTCCTTGTCTGCATTGCTGTAGTGATTCTGCGTTTAGTGACCACAAAGGCAGAGACTGCTTAACTTACCCCTCACCTCTGGTGTCTGACAAGTAATGCACAATGCATGCTGAGGAAATGTTTGAAAGGAATTGACTAGAACCTGGAAATCTAACTTCTTGAGGAGGCTTGGAAATAGATTTGTAAATTCCAGGGTGTTTTATATCCCTTTTCAGGAGGCGCTTGCCTTCCAAAGCTCACCCTGTCTTGTCCTTACGCTGAGTGTGCTGGCTCAAAGTTCTGAAATAAAGTAGGCCACATGTTCTTGAGATACTTTGGCATTACTTATTTTTTTCCATGAGTAAGGACATTAGAGACCCCTGCTTGATTTTTGTCAGTATTTCCTCTGCCTGCCTGTGACCTGTGGCATAGGATATTTTTTGAAGTATAAAATTTATTTTGTATTCCCCTGGCTATTAGACTTGAGGGAAAAGTAGTAAAATTTTCCCAAAGGTGGGCTTGCCTTTCTTTAATCTAAGTGCATTTCTCAGACTCTGTGAATTGGGAAACTGTATTGTCTTGTAGAAGAACTTATCTGTGAAGGCTCATCCCACCCAACCCGGTGTGACTTGGATAAGTTATTTAGTCTTTCTCAGCTTTAGTTTCCCCACCTATAAAACAGATGGTACCCAATGAAATGAGACAGTTCATGTAGTGAGCTTTTAAAATAGTACCTGGAACCCTAGTGGGCCCTTAACAATTAGTTTGCCTCAAATCCTGTCAATTCCAAATAATAGTGTCACTCTCCCACTGTGGGGAACTAAATTTTTAACCTTTAGTAATTCAATAGAATAGTCAGAATATATCAAATATGGAAAGCATAAAATTTAAGTCTTATTTGGTTCAAAATCAGGTGGCAATTCTACTAGTTGCTGAGTATGTCTGTTCTAATTATGCGTCCCAGAACTGGGGAAATAACAAAGGGTGGGTTCAGGGACTTAGGGGACCAACTGTGAGATGGACGTGAGCCAAAACTGCATTGAACACGTGGCCTTCATAACCCCCTAACTCTGGTAAACTAAGTAGCATTTGGGGTATCCAGGAGTTAGTTCAGAGCAAGTTCAGAAAAAGTATTTTCTCCTCTCCAGTGCATAAATGGCCACAGTTCCCTTTAGGGAGACTGAGAGGAACACTCACAAACCTTGGGATGCTCACTAGAATATCCAATATTATTTAATAAGAACTAAAAGATATAAGACAAGGACCTTGGCTGGTCAGATAAGGGAGGTGACCTGGGATATCAGGAAGGGTAAAGCGGGTAGCATTCCAGCTGGGCTTTAAGGTTGCATTTGCAGAGATAGTGGGGAAACTTATTAATCTTATTAATTTGGATCATCCCAAATTAAAGAGAGTCACCTGACCTGGCTAGAACCTGGATTCTAGCTGTTGCAGTCTAAGAAATGAGATGTCTTAGATGGAATTTTCTGCTTTTCATTTTCCATTCTAAATTTTACTGGCTTTTACATAAGTTTGGGCTTCTTTTCTTTAAATTACATCCATCTTTTGCTTAATGTGAGAGCTTTAGTTTGTGGCCTACAGTTCTGGGATAATTGAGATCAATGACCTCTTAGGTTTGGAGAGGTGGGGGCGGGGGTGGATGATGATGTTAGTAATGGTCAGTGGGTTGTAATTCAGACTTGTAACTTAATTCCTAGTAATCAAGTTGAGTAGGTGGTGGTGTCTATGCTTTGATAGATGAGAAGACTGAGGCTTGGAGAGGTTCCAGGACTTGCCCACGTTTCTGGCCATCTTTCTATCATACCTCAGTCTTCCCATGTTTTGCTTTAGCTTAAAAACTACTCAGTAAACTAGTGGGCAGAGTTGGGATCTGAACCCAGATCTGTGCTCTTCCTGTTACTTCACCCTGGCTTCCTTCTTAGCTGCTTGAGGTGCCTGCTGAGTGCCAGGCCTGCCCACATTCCCTCCCTTGATCTTGCCTTGAGGTCACTGACAGGCCTAGGTAGGCAGTCTGACTGGGATTCTGTCATGCCTCTTAGGTTTTCTTGTGAGAACCTGGGGGCCCTGTGTGAAAAAACATGCTCCAGCTTCTTCATGAAATGATTTAATGAAAATACACCTAAGGCCCTTGCCTGTGCAGAGAAATACTCTTGTCTCCAGGATGACAAGTAACTGCATTCCTCAGGTTTCCCTTCTGTCATGCTCTCTGCTATATCTAATTCTAAGAATGCTTCTTCCTGTCGAGTAGTTTCCACTCAACATGCAGCCCCCTCCCTTAGTATATCTTGAGTTTAGCTTACTTCCCCAAAGCAAGCTCTTCTATCCAGGCATCACATCTGCCCACTTACTCACTAACTAGGGACAGCTTTTAGTCCTTTTATTCTTTCCTTAGAGTATCATAACCTAGATTTAAAGTATATTGTCTGTTTTTTAGGCTTGTTTTCTTTTCACTTCAATAGCCATAGTTACCAACTTTGTATATAAAATAATGACCATTCCCACCAAAAGTTTCACTGTTTTTCTGATGTGGCCTTTGCAAGAGGAATTTGATGGCTTTTTAATCTTTTCCTTTCTGATCCTACCACCAACGAACTTGTCTGACTCTTTACTCTCAAATATAGATTGATTTGGGCTTCATATTGCTGCTTCATTTTGCACTGCTCTTAGAGAGACTCAAGCCCCTCTGAGCCGATGACTTAGAATTAGAATTATCAGAGGGGAAACAACAGATTTTTAAAAACCCACCTGCCTTAAACTGGTTCTACCTGTATTACTTTACTTGTAATATAAACAAATTATATAATTACTGGGGAAATGAGGTCTGTAGGATCATGGTCAGAAACCTGACACTTTGCCTTGTCTATCTAATCATCAACTGAGAACTCTCAAACCACTGACTCTGATAGACTGCCTGACTTGGTAATTTCTGGGCCATTTGGGTTTGTGGGATGTCATCAGGACCTCCAGTTCTCTTTAAAGAGTAAATGACTAGTAAAAGGAACCCTCTGCCAGTCTGAGGAGGTGCAACCTTTATTTTTGGTAGAATTGGGGACTATATTGGGAATTCGAAGACTTGTCCTCAGGCCTTGGCTTGGTTACCATTGATCCGTGTGACCACCTGGGGCAAGTGTATCAATATCTACCAACTTAGAATTATCTTTTGAATGGTTGAAGTTCTCATTTCTGTGTAAAGGCTCAGTATTATAGTTGCTTTAGAAAGAATATTGGGATTTGTTTAGAGATGCCAATCACCAGCTTTTCAGGAGTTTCTTGGAAAGGCAGAGCTGGAATTTCAAACCCACACAACTTGATTCCACCTTATACATCCTACTTAGGCTCTAGTGTTTCCACTAGACCTTCTATTTACACTTCTCTGGTCCATTTGTCCCCATGTTCCATTATCCTTTCCATCTCTTGGCCTAGAAGTCCCTTCTCCCTGCTGTGATCTACTTCCTATCCTGAAGAGTACTGCCCCTTCTGATACCTTAAGGTCTGGTGACTTCTGCCTATCCTTCACTTTGTTGTTTACCTTGATGCCAAATGTAGCCACTTGATTACATGTCAGCTTCATGTTTCCTGTTTTAGATAACCTGTTAGGTCCTTGAAACCAAGCTTCTTAGAGACAGGGATGTGTTATGTTTCTAACTTGACATATGATGAGTTAGCAGAAAAAATTGGAGCATGTATCTGAACAAGACAAAATTCTAGTGTCATTCTAGATGCATTAACAAGGATCACTATATAGGTTAGGGAAGAAGGCTGGATAGGCCACTGGCCTGGCATGGAGTAGGTAATAATAGTAATAGATACTGTATAGCGCTTCACTGCTGACAGCCTTCTTGCATGCTTCCCCTTGTCTCATCTCAGCAGCTTGGGAGGTGTGGGTGGTTTGCTGCCTGTTGGGAGAGAGTCTAATGAAACAAAAAGTTTTCACAGTCAAATGGATTTGAGTCTCTTAGCTCTAAGTCTCTCTGAACCTCAGGTTCTCGATTTTGTAACATGGAGATATTTTCTCCTGCCTCATAGGCTGTGGTAAGTCTTAAATTGAATGTAAAGTATAAGTGTAGGCCCTCTGTAAGTAATTACACATGGCCATTTACAGGTGAAGCAGAAATATAAACTTGCAAAGGAGAACTAATTTACTTCCTATTGATTCAGCCCGTCAGCAGTGAAACAAAAGTTCCCACCCAGGTCTCTTAATTCCAAACCCTAGGTGCTTGATGCCAGTTATATCTCAGCTTGTTCTGTGTAACGGGCCTAAGTGTGTAGAATTTGGTCATTGCCATTTGTGTTGGTGCCTTCTTGGAGCAATTGTTTGTCACCTCCATCACTCTTCCTTTTAATATGCTACGTTCCTTGAGTCTGAAAGTGGTGTGAACGAATCCATCTCAAGCTCTTTCATGTCTTCCTTTGATTTAGGAGAAAGGATCCTGGGTTATGCTGAGGAGCCCTGCTATCTTTGGTTTGTCATGGAGTTCTGTGAAGGTGGAGACCTGAATCAGTATGTCTTATCTCGGAGACCGGACCCAGCCACCAATAAGAGCTTCATGTTACAGCTCACAAGCGCCATTGCCTTCCTGCACAAAAACCACATTGTGCACAGGGACCTAAAACCAGACAACATCCTCATCACCGAGCGGTCTGGCACCCCCATCCTCAAGGTGGCAGACTTTGGACTAAGTAAGGTCTGTGCTGGTCTGGCTCCCCGAGGCAAAGAGGGCAATCAAGACCATAAAAATGTGAATGTGAATAAGTACTGGCTGTCCTCAGCTTGTGGCTCAGACTTCTACATGGCTCCTGAAGTCTGGGAGGGACACTACACAGCCAAGGCTGACATCTTTGCCCTGGGCATTATCATCTGGGCAATGATAGAAAGAATCACTTTCATTGACTCTGAGACCAAGAAGGAGCTCCTGGGGACCTACATCAAACAGGGGACTGAGATCGTCCCTGTTGGTGAGGCACTGCTAGAAAACCCAAAGATGGAGTTGCACATCCCTCAGAAACGTAGGACTTCCATGTCTGAGGGGATCAAGCAGCTCTTGAAAGACATGTTAGCTGCTAACCCACAGGACCGGCCTGATGCCTTTGAACTTGAAACCAGAATGGACCAGGTCACATGTGCTGCTTAAAATTCAGGGCAAAGCATCTTGGGTGGTTTTAAACTAGGTGAGTACTCACTTTTTGTTCTGTGTGTACATTTAACTGAGTTCTTCATCTTGGGCCGTGGGCTGGGCCCATTGAAGTAGGGGTGGTAGGGAAATGACTCTGTGCTTGTTATCAAAGACCACCAAGCCTCACTGAGAAGATATGTGAGATTATTTGAGTACAAGACGGGAAGTCTAGAGAAGTCTTCTGAGAGAAGGTTGCATTTGAGCCAGGTCTCTTTGTTTTTTTTAGAAATGTTTTTTCTGATCATCAGGCAGTAAATACTCAGTCACAGAAAATGTATAGAAGAAATTCAGGTGATTTTTCAGAGAATAAATACTGTTCTTAAACGCATCCCTACTCTTCACCCAGTTCTGCATAGTTCAGATTATGCTATAGTTAAGTGCAGTTTTGTTTCCTTCTCTTTTCATTCAACTGAATCTGAATGTTCCCCCACGTCATTAAACAGATTTATTGTGGGCTTTCATTTGTCAAGCACTATACTAAAATCTGGAGTGGGAGTGGTGATTTCCCCATCTTCATGAATTCTTCAGCTTAGTTGGACACAAATGTTAATATTACCGTAGTTGTTTTGCTGTAAAGGAGAGGAAGTATGAAAGGAAATTTACCTTCCAGGGATGCTGCCTAGAGGCAAGAAGAGGGAATTAGGGCAGGGAAGAGATTCCAGGCAGGAGGACTAGCCTCTACAAAGGACCTGAATCCAGAGGGAGCCTTGCACATTCAAGAAACTAGACCAGTTTGGGACAGTGAGGAATGTAGAGAGTGGAGATTAGGGAGGACAGGGAGCTGCCAGACTAAGGGAGGTTGAGTGTGAAAGGAGGTTGAGGTGGGAAATACAAAGATGTGTATTAGAAACAAGCAGCGGTAGTCCAGTCGACCAGAGTCTGAGATGTGGAAAAGGAAGATGAGATTAGAAGTTAGATGGAACGTGGATTCCTGGGTTTTGACCTTGACCTAGTGGGCGTTTGGGAGCCATCTGCAGACCAGAGCCATCTGTCATACCCTGCAGGATGACAGGGTGACCCTTCCAGTATTAAGAAAGCTGTTGGTCCTTAATCATATGCAAGCTGGTTTGGACAGACGAAAGACTGGGAGGCCAGTTAGATGAATTATTTTATTAACAATTACTCGTAAGAGATGCTTTTGAACTTGAAATTGAGTAGAGGAATGCCTCGATCATCAAGGAGGAGAATTTGTAAGGTGCTGACTGGATGTGGAAATTGAGGAAGGAAAGTAATATTGGGAGACCGATAGCAGTTGACAAGTGCTGGTTAGTGGATTGTTCATATTCGAACCATTATCCTCAGCAGGGATCCCCAGCCTTGTTATGTGGTAGGTGTTCTCACGTGTACTATTTTGTTTCATCATTATAATCCTGCAAGGGGTTAAGTAATTTACCCAAGATCCAAATCTGTCCCTTCCACTCACTCCCACCTTTTTTCTTAGTATGGCAAGCTGAAAATAGCTGCTTTTATATTCTTCTGAAACCTGAGATGAAGTGATGGTACTGATCTCTTTAGTCCCCAGGAAGGAGCCTTAGGAACCAAGTCATCACCTTGGGGTTGGCGGGAGTTCTTGTAGTCTCTTCCCCTTCATTTGAGGGGATTTCTTACATTTCTAGGTGAATTTGGTTATGAGCTAGCTGACTTACATCTGTAGAATTCTCAGTGGGCTTATTTATGGAGTGAGTCACTAGTTTAATTCTTCCATTCTGCAAACATTTATTGAGTACCTTTCATGTGTCAGGCCAGTTTGCCCAAAGAGTGAGAAAGGGAGTCCTGACTTTGGGTTACGATTATGGGGTTGTCACAACTAGTTGAGATCAGGGCTCCCATTTGGACTTCAATACTAAGAATTTGTACTATTTTATCAGGGTAAAATTTTAGCTCAATGGGAATGGCTCCTTCATCTGGGAGAAATAGGATGACCTTGAGAAGAGCAGAGAAAAGACTAAGAACTTGGTCACTGATAATAATACAGTACCTGGTCAGTTGGTGCCTCTTAAACCATAGCCTGCCCTAGCTGAGCAGTTAGAACTGTGGACCTGTGGCCAGCTATGTGGCAAGTAGTCAAGCCTGGTGTGCCAGAGGCTTCAAACCAGTTGTGGTGTAAATGTAAATGAACTCTGTCTGGTTAGTTACAGCACCAGAGGCTTGAATTACAGGGAGGAGCTAATCAAGTCCGAACTCTGTTTCCACCCACAACCCCACTAAGCTTTATAGATGGAGGAGCTAATTCTGTTTGTTTATTGGGAAACTATTTGTAAGGTACTGTTTTAGACAGAGAAGATATATTTGTGAACAAAACAGACAAAAATTCTTGCCCTCATGCAGCTTATATTTGTTTGGGGAGACAGACAATAAGTATGTCTAATGTTACAGAATTATTAGTGATCAATACTATGGGGGGGATGTGGAGTAGGGTATATGAAAGCAGAATGCTGTACGTGGGGTAGGGAATAGAGATGTTGCACTTCTAAGAGGAAGAGATAAGAAAGGGTGGGTCTCTTGAGACTGACATTTGAGCAAATGTTAGAAGTGGGGGGAATGAGTTACGAGGATTTTACGGGGGAAGAGCATCCCAGACAGAAGTGCCAGTATAAAGGCCTGGAGACCAGTGCACAAGGAGAGTAAGCTGTAGAGATATTTGAAAATCAACTAGAGTAGGACTTGTAGGCTACTGCAAGAATTTTGACTTTTATTTTGACATTTATTCTTGAGTAAGATGGGGAGCCATTGGCATATTGTCAACTCTGTGATATCTGATCTTTTGAAAGGATCATTTTGCTGTGCTAAGAAAAAAGTACAGGGGAGCAGGGTAGAAGTGAGGGGATAAGATGGGAGGCTCCAGGGGTTTTGAAACAGTGGAACTGGCAAGGGGGTGATTGGATTTTTGGTGTGTTTCAGAGCCAACAGGATTTCTTTTCCTGCTGGATAGGATTTGAAGTAGGAGAGAAAGGTGTCTTGGTCTGTTGTCCAGGGTTTCCACCTATGCATCTATGCAGTTGGAAGCATGGAGTTGCCATCAAGTGAGATGGGGAAGGTGTGGGAAGAATAGACTTGACTGGAGAAAGTTAAGTTTTAGTCACCAGAGAACTGGAATGCCCTATTTAAAATCCAAGTATAGATATAGATTTGGCAGTTGGATGAATCTGGAGTTTAGAGGAAAGGTAAAGCTTAGAGATAGAAATTTAGAGATTGCAAGAGACTAGAGAAGGGAAAAGGTCAGAGGACTTAGTGTTGGGCCCTCCAACATTGACGGTGGGAGAAGGGGCTGAGCCAGAGAGGTAGCAGAATCTGGTTGAGGAAAGACAGGGCCTCTGTTTTGTTATCCATAAAATAGGGTAGATCATATTTATTTTATTGAGATTGTTGAGGGTACTGCAAGAGGTTGTCATGGCTGTGAATGGGCCCTCTATAAACTTTAATGTTATACAGTAGAATTTGTTTAGATGCTCACTTAAGCCTGATGTGGCAGTGTTGCCTTATCTTCCATTCCTCTCTGAAAACAGTGGTCTTAAGTAGTTTTGCTTGAAGAATACCAAAAAAAGAAAAGCTTTACTCAAGGCTACCCTGCCTCCTTGTCCCCTTGTTACCAAAAAGTATCTCTTTTTAAAGATTACTCAATAATGGACCCTCTCTACCTTATATGTCACTTTTTGAATGTGTTTAATTTCCAGTGGTTCCTGCCAGCTAACCACAAGCCTTGCACCAAATCAGGATGCCAGCCAAACCGATGATCCAGGTGCCACCACCTGCTCATGACCAGGGAGGGCATTGTGGGATAAGGGAATCTGCATTCATGGCCAAGTCTGCTGTCTGTGCTATATAAACCTCCATTTCTAGGGTCTTTTGAAGTGAAGGCCCTTGAATGACATGTAACTGGAGTGCAGTTAAGGCCTGCTGAAGAAAATCAGATGTTGGTGTGGCCTGTGAGGGTCATGAAAAAGTATTCTTTGCTCCATAGGCGATCCTGGCATCTGCCCAATGTTAGAGAAAGAAAGGATAGGGTTTTATTTAAACTAGAGAGATCATGGTGGAGGACGTATTTAGCCATTGATTAGCATTTTGATCCAGGCAGATCTAGAACTGAACCTCAGGGCCTTTTTTTTCCCCCCCGGAGTCTTTTGAGTCCCTGTCTGTAAAATGGGAATAACAGTCTTGCTCACCAACACTTTACAAAACTGTGCAGTAGTGGAGGGTTTGTGAGGGAAGATTAAAATATGTTTGGTTCTCTTTTCCTCAGGATATTGAAGTTCAGCCTTCAACTATGAAGATCCTGATGGTTCTTGATACCAGTGTACAAAGAGGGGCCTCATCTTTATTGGGGATTTTCTAATAAGTCTTTCTCCCCAAATAGGAAAGGCTGTTGTTTTCTGCGGCCCAGGCAGCTCCCCAGTGGCCTGTTTCTTACCTCTGCTATTGCTATGGCTTGATTGCTCCTACTGCTCTTGCTTCAAGGGGAGGAAACTTGGCTGTCAGTTAGTTATGTAAGGGGGCTCATAGCCCCCAGGTATGATCCAGCCCTTGAAGCTCTGCAGGACTTCAAAGCATCCAGGGAGGGACAGGCCTGCCCTGAGGCTATTGACATCAAGGCCCAGTTGCTGCTCATGTTCTCTTCCTCCTTGGTATCCTTGGCTCCACCTAGCCTAGATGTCATCCCTTTGGGCAAATAAAAATGTTTTTTCTTATCATCTAGCTGTGAGCAAAACTGCCTGATGTGTGATGGTTTAGGAGTCCTTCCAACTCCCCTTTTCTTTCACTCCGAAGACACTTCCGCCACCAATAATAATAGCTACTGCTTATTAAAACGTGCTTCAAGGACCCTCCCTGACTTCTATAGGCCAGAGACCCTGCCTTTTTATTCCCAGCCCTGAGTTAAGCACTTTAGTATATTATCACATCATTGCATAACCACCTGATTATTTGCCCTCATTTTGTAGATGAGGAAACTGAGAACCACTTTGCTAAAGTTGAGAACCAGGATTTGAAACAAGGTGTCTTGACTGGAAATGCCTTTGTTTCATTCTGCCTCTTATAGCCTCTTAGAATGCACTTTTGGATAGGTTTATGTTTAAGGTGGTGGGGTTCCCCGTACAGAGAGCTAGACGGTGTCCCTTAGGCATAAGTGCATGTGCTGGCCATGGGAGTCCGCCACAATTTGATAACTCATCTTGGCACAGACACACCGCAGCAGGGACTGCCATCTGCCCCTTCATCTCTTCATGTGCTACACTGATAGAGGCTCATACATTGGCAGGTGAGGTAAGGTCAGGATGTGAGACACCCACATAGCTGAGGATTGGAGCAACAGTCTAGGTAGAAGCCACATGAACAGGCAGAGGTCAGTATTACCAAAAGGTTGAAAACTGGGGACCCAAAGCACACCCTCATCCATTAACTACCAGGAAATCACCCAGCACTAAAGGGGTGCTGACTGTGGCACTGACTATAAGGAAAGAGCTCTGGCATGATCCAAACGCATCCTAGTTTCTATTCCCAGGTACCCTGATGGATGCCCTTCCAAGTGAATTAGCCTGGGGATTTGAGGTTCATGGGTACTCAAAGTAACATAGCAGGGAAGGTAACATGGCAAGGGTTGCTATGGTTCTGACAAATCTTCCAGCTCATTCATTGAATCCTAATGAAAGCAAGGGTTTCATCATTTGTGTCCACTGATGTTGCTGCCGGTAGCCTTTGTTGAAGGATTCTGGGGCCAAGTCAGATTTGGTGCGCAAGAGCCCTCCTGGCATGTAGCAGGTACTTGTGATAGTAATGGTAGTTTAGAACCCCAGTGTTGTCCTCTTGGAGTTTACAGTTTAGTAGTGGGCTAAGACATGGAGACAGTTGTAGTAGGATGTGGCAGAGATATAGGAAGACTGGAGGGCATTCAAAGTGGAAGGGAACAATCAGGGAAAACTTCATGGAAGAGGTGGTTTTAAAGGTAGGTTTATGGGTAGGTACTGTGAAAGGCAGGTAAGAAATGAGTGGGTTCCATTTTGAATTTATCAGAAACTTACCTTGGCCTTCTGAGGCTTTGTTAGGTGCAGGACTGTCACCTGGCAAGGGGAAAACTGTTCTACTAAGAAATCTTCTAAGTGAAGATCATTTGGGACCCAGGACCTGGAGAGAATGCCCTAGGTTCTGTTTTGTTTTTTTTTTTTTTTTTTATAAATTAATTTTTTTTTATTGACTTTGTAATAATGTTACATTAAAAATATATATGTGAGGTCCCATTCATCCCCACCCCCCCCACCCCCCCTCTCCCCCCCCAACAACACTCGTTTCCATCATCATGACACATCCATTGGATTTGGTAAGTACATCTTTGGGCACCTCTGCACCTTATAGACAATGGTCCACATCATGGCCCCCACTCTCCTCCATTCCATCCAGTGGGCCCTATGAGGATTTACAATGTCCGGTGATTACCTCTGAGGCACCATCCAGGGCAGCTCCATGTCCCAAAGACGCCTCCACCTCTCATCTCCTGCCTTTCCCCATACCCATCGTCCACCATGTCCACTTTTCCCAATTCCGTGCCACCTCTTCTATGTGGACATTGGATTGGTTGTGTCCATTGCACCTCTATGTCAAGAGGAGGCTCAGATTCCACATGGATGCTGGATGCAGTCCTCCCATTTTCAGTTGTAATCACTCTAGGCTCCATGGTGTGGTGATTGTCCTTCTTCAACTCCATCTTAGCTGAGTGTGGTAAGTCCAATAATTCAGATTGTAGGTGCTGGAGTCTGTTGAGGCTCAGGACCTGGCTATCACATTGTCAGTCCAGAGATTCAAATCCCCTAAATATATCTTAAACCCCAACGTTAACTGCACCTCCGGCACATTAGCATGAAAGACTTATGAAGGGAGATCCCATCTGAGTCCAGATTCATCACACATAAACACCATTTCCAAAGAGGGGCCATCTGCCCTGATAGTTAACCCCACCTAGGTTCTGTTTTGATAAACCAGGGCAGCAGCTTACAAGCTTCCAGCCCCTCTTTTCATTCCACTAGCAAGTCCTTAGTGATATTACAAAATCAAAGGAATTGGAGACCTCCAGCCTTTCTAGGATTTGGAGGGATGGCAGGCCTTAAAACTGCTAGCCAAGTTTAAAATAAATCAATACCATAAAACACTACAATGAATTTCCCAACTTTAAAGGAATTTCACTTTCAGTTAGAGGTGCCAGGGGAAAGCTATAACTCAGCCTCCATCATACACAGGTCAGTATTTTGTATTTTGCTTCTTTGTAGAAGAAAGTGATATCTAGGGACTTGGGTTGAATGGATTGGAGCCGCCCAGGCTCACCATAAGACATGGTGACAAATGGAAATGCTTCAACTTTGCGGGCTGCCGAAAGAATCAGTGTGGGATTTGGGGCGGTAATTTTATGAATGGTGACTTTGGTTTTTCTCAATTCAGAACCCTGATACTGTAGCAGTCATGGGAAGCATATTGGTTTTGGTGTATCATACTGAATTTTAGTATTGATCGTTCCTGGGAGAAAGTCATAGAGATGATGTGAACCAGTGAATTTTAGCTCATTCTGCATTTATTTCAATTCTCTTAGAAAAAGGAAACCCCTAAAAATCACTTACATCATCCCTTTGGTTTTTCTTTTCTGCTTTTTTTTTTTTTTCAGACATGTCTAAGACATGTCCTCCCAGAAAGTTTAAGTCTAGGACAAATCTCAGGCATTGCCTGAGTGCTGTCAGACTTGGCAGATTGCATGGGCATTACCAGCACAGCCCAGCCTTGTACCAGACAGAGAACTGGAAGTTACAGAACTTATTTGTTGTTAGTAACCAGTTTGATGAATGTTTGGAAGGAACCTCTCTGGTTTGCATGGGATCAGAAATGAGTGTGACTATACCACACCCCAGACAAACTTTATTATTTCCTCCCTCTCCTATCCTGAGAATCTTAAGGGCAGAGGAAAGCGTAACCATAGCTAGAGGTATTGCATCAGTTTTATCAGTGGCAGGAACTGAGGCTGTCACAAGGAAGGAGTTTTCTACTTCATAGATTGAGATTCTATTCTTTGACCTTGCAGATACCTTCAGACTACTACCACATTCTTCCTGCTCCTCACCAGATCCCACCTCACCTTCAACACACACAAAATGTGATGAGAAATCCTAGCACAACAGCGCTCAATTTCTGCCCTAGACCTGTGGCTGTGGCTTCACCTGGGAGCTTCTTAGAAATGCATATTTTCTGGCTCCACCTCAGACCCACTGAATTGGAAACTGGGGAAGAGTAGCTTATAAGCCCTCCAGGTGATGCTGATGTAGGCCCACTTTGAGAACTGCCCTAACAAAAGAGGGGAAAGGCACAATCAGCCACTTTTTAAACATGCAAACCATCTGCTTTGTCTTCTACCCTTTACCCTCTCAAAGCTGGGATCTATGCCTCAGAGCCACAAAGGCCTAACCAGCTTCTCATCCTGGCTTTATCTTCTGTAATTACTTGCATTATGACTTTAGGCAAGTTACTTTTCTGGGTTTTGCTTTTCTCACTAGAAAAAGTATAAGCACCATCCTCTTAGTGTGTTTGTTCTTAGGATGAGATGAAGCCCTGTGGCCTCCCCTTCCTGGGAGAAGGAAGGAAAACAATGTAACTTCACCATAGGCTTCCTTGTCCCTGGGAAGCAGACTATTGAGCCATGATGATAATCTGTCTTGTCAGGGTACTAATGGAGTCCCTGTGATTTCTGAGTGACTGGAAGAATGAGATCACCCTAAGAGAAAGGGGGACCTGAAAGGTAAGGAGGATAGAGAACGGGGAAGCAACGAGATTCGCAGACAGAATTAGGTCTTTACATGGAGGTCTTAGACATGGCTTTGAATTCTTGCTGGAAAGCTTCATTTATTCCTTACACAAGCATTTTATTGAGCCTCTGCTGTGTGCCAAGTTTAGGCTGTGGTGAATGAAGGTAGTTCCTGACCTCAGTTCATTTAAACCTTAGGCCATTTAAATCAGCCTTGGAGCCCTGGCTGATAAAATGGTGTTGCTAACGTTTAGCTGTAGGATTGTCATGAGGAGTAAGTAGGAAATTCATGTAAAACCCATAAGGGGCTATAGTAGATACTCCACCGATGTTGAGTCCTGCCATCCTTTCATACCAGCTCTTGGCCAAGCTGGTAACAGCTATAGTGTCTCAGAATATGTGCAGTTGTATGTGCTTCCCACCTTCCACCCGCCAATATGAAGGGAAACAACTGAACACAAAAGGGAGCCCACTGTTTATTGATTGCCTGTCTGTACTCTAGTCACAGTGCTAGGTGCTTATAATACATTGAACAAATAGACCTGGTCCCCACCCTTGAGGCACTTATGCTCTAGTTTGCAAGACTTAAAGGAATGCTGCAGATACAATTTCAAGTTGTGTATTATGAAGGAAAGAGAAGATGATAATAGGGAGGCTGTCCAGGATAGTCAGAGAGAGTCTAAGGAGGTGACATAGAAACTGAGACCTGAAGGATGAGGGGAAAGAGCTGGCAGGAGCCTGATATGCCAAACTTTGTAAGTCATTGTAAATCATTGAATTGGGGCTGCACAGTAGAATTTGAGAGAATCAAGGGTGGAAGCAGGGAGACCAGTTAGGAAGCTATTGTCGTTGTCCAGGTTAGGGTGGATGGCACTGGAGATGGAGAAAAGTCATTAACTTCGAGGGCTTGCAGATGGTTGATTTAGGGAGGTGCAGGAAGGGGTGAACTCAAGGAGGACTTGTTTTTCTGTGGCTTGTTATTGGGCAGTGGTGGCATTTCAGAGATAGTGAACAATGGAGGAGGACTGGGGAATATAAAAATGTATCTTGTATGTAAGGACATAAAACCATCTTCTGAATACTGGGTGCCTGTGGTGTGTTTGACTGATTGTCCAGGTCTCCTTAGAAGACTGTTATATCTTGGCTCACAGGTGTCCCTTATTTTTCCAGGATCTGTACATCCTTTGGAGTGGAGTTTGGTGCTGAACACAGGGCCCCTTCACAGATGAGGAATGATGATGTCCCTAGACCCAGAGCTATATTCATGGCCCTTATTTAATGGCTGGGCCCTGCTGTGTTTTGTAATCAACTTCTCATTAGGTGACTGGCTCTTCAGTACCTTTATTTGCATATGCACTCTACTGTAATTGTGACTCAAGAACATGGTGGTTTTTTTTGTATTTAGTTTTGTTTTTTTAGAGCAAAAACCTGTGTAGTGTCCTGTCACATGGGCAGGCTGGTTCTGCAGAAGAGCAGCTTCTTAGCACTGGCATTTTTAAAGTTTTTAAAAATTTTTTAGTAGTTAGCATCACCATGATTGCTGGCTATAAAATTGATTTTGTGAACCTCTTCAATTTGTAAATTGGGAAATATGTTCTATCTTGGGTTACGGAAAGGAGTGGAGGGAAAAAGTCTCTACCTTCACGTTTCTATATGCTAGTAATCCGGACCCTGCAACCTTAACTTCACACCCAATTGATAGGGCAGGGGCTGGCGCCATCTGGCTTCCCTGCTTGTTCACCCAGATCCCCTTGGAACCTAGGAGACCCTGGTCTTTTTATTTTTATTTTATTTTTTATTTTTTGCACTCATTTAGCAAATACTTACAGAGAGCCTTTTGGAGCTGGATGGTAGTCCTTCATTCACCATATTTGCTTCTGGAAATAGGAGCAAGCCAGATGTAACCTGAAGTCTGTCATCTTAAGCCATAAGGAGGGGGAGGGTTTTCTTTCTCTTTCCTGAATTTAGTAATGCTATTTGCCAGTGTAACACTCTCCACTCTGTTTATCTTGTTAAATTCTCTCATGTAACCTGGTTATTGCAGTCTTCCCTAACACCTCCCCAGAATAATTTGTCGCTGGCTGCATGGCTAACACAGGTTCCAGCTTAGGGGCCCATGATCTTATCCATTGCCAGAGATAGGGCCTGGTGGTAGGTGCACGTGTCTTAGTAATGTCTGAATGCTACAGTGGCCAGAGGACAGAGAGCTGACTTGTTGAAGAAGTAAGTAGTGGCAACACGTAGGGGGTGTGACATAAGATGGACAGAGTATTCTGAGCGGGGTTTCTTGTCAAAGCATGAGCAAAGACAGAATACCGAGAATAAGTCAAAAGAATGCGTAGTTGGATTATTCATACAGAGATGAAAGAAAGTTAAATAGTGCTTAGTCACAAAGAACCTTGAATGTCAGCCTAAGGAGGATCAACTTCACCCTGCAAAATAAGCGTAGGGAGAGGGGGATGTACAAAATATATTTTAGGAAGATGAGTTGGCACCAGTAAGGGAACTGTTGGCTCTCCAGAGGAGGGAGATGAGAGGAGGCTGTACCTGGCAGTATGTGTCTTTAGAAGGTGTGAGACTGCGCAGGCACTTTCCTGAGCATGTGAAGGCAGAAATGACAACAGTGGAATGGGGTGATTAGAAACCCTGTGGTTTCTGTGTGTCATTAATGGAAGGAGTCCTTGCTTTTGAACCTGATAGGCGGTAGACTTAGATTCAAATCACAGCTCTGCCACTTACTAGCTGGGTGGCTTTGGGCCAAGTCACCTAACTTTTCTGGCACCCCATTTGGTCATCCATAAAGTTCAGGTGATGAAGCTCAGATGTACACTATTGTAAAAAACTAAATGCTCAAGAAATGTCAAGTATCCAGTATAATTCTTAGTATATTGTGAGAGTTCTGTGTATCATCTTCATTCCCTTCATTCTGCTATTTTTTTTTTTTTCTTACCAAATCCTCATAGGTTAATTATTTGTTTTCACTTCACTTCTCACTAACAATTTGTAGTTCTCTTCATTCCCCTAAGACATCTCCAACCTCCTTTAGCAAATGCCCCCAGTGAGTTCCTCTTGGCATGTTGAGCTTTGGACCATTTGCTCTAACCAAAAGTACAAGAGGTCCATATGGTCTCCTTTTGCCCAGACCACCCTGTGGGCAAGACCTTTTTGGAGACTTTCCTTTTATAACCACAAATTGTCTTCTCCATATGGAAGAGTGACCCCTTTCAGATATTTAGTGAAAACCCCTTCAACATCTTTTTCCTGGCAAAGAGCCCTGAGGGATAACCCTCACAGGATTCCTAGCCTTTCCCCCAGCCCTTTCTTTGCTAATCACAGGTGCCACAGCTGAACCTGTCTCTCTGGGGACCAATTGTGGCAGTTGGCAGCTTTTATTTCATCCCTGCACTTAATAAGTTGAGGAAGGAAATCAGGGTATTCGTGTAGTTGGCTGCTAATTACCAGAACTGTTTCTAAAACAAGAAATTTCCCTTAGTTTACCTTGAGTTCTACCTAATACCTATTTACCAGCTCAGATGTTTAGGAGAGGCTTCTAACCTTAGTGCCCTAGTGGCCTCATGACTCTCCAAGGCCAGAAAGACCAGGTTCAAATGGGTCTGATTTCTCAGACCCAGACAGGATGCCTCAGGTATGAGTGCTATTAATTGCTGGTCACTACAGAGACATTAGGTCATGCCCAGTGAGTCTTCCTTTTGTACATTTCGCACACTTTTTAATATTAGCATTTTTTGGCAGCACTCTTGCAGTATTACACAAATCAGCTGTGGTGACAACACAATCACTGCTACAGGATGACAACGTCTCCATGTCTGTAGAGTGTCTACCATAACCATTGGTTGCAGTTTGCATAGAACCATTCATTGCTCTGACTGACTTTTCTGATGTGCTATAGATATAAACACACCATCTTTTGCTCCTTCCCTTTTTATCTCAGTAAGTTGTGCCCAGCGGTACATTGGGCCTGCCGATTGTAGCTGCGAGAGCATGCATTTTCATGGTAGCAAGCACTGACCTGGCAGAGCCTGCTTCTCTTGATAGTATTCCTTGGCTGTACAGAGGTCTGCAGGGATAGGGCCCTCACCATTCCACCATTCAAAAAAGCTTTGATCTATTGAGTGGAAGTCTGCCTTTCCCATTGATCTAATTCCCCTCGCCACTCTCACTCCCTGCCACACAGGTTGCTCTTCTCACCTTTGCCATGGACAGGCCCAACTTAGCGCTCAGGTACTGCTTTCTAGAGTTTTTGCCTTAAGGAACCCACAGAGGTGTTTTCAGGATCCATGGGTCAGGGACCCTTCTCAGAACCTGAAAGTTGGGAATATTCTCCCAGAAAAATACACATGGACTTTTCACATGCTGTGGTACTTCATGCACCCTTCAACGGTTTGCAGAACCTGTAAGTCTTTGGGGTTAGAAGGGCCCTAGGTTAAGAACCCCTGACCTGGTCCTGAGCCTCTCATTTGGCACATGAAGAAATGATGTCCCCAGAGAGGAATTCTGGAGCAGAAAACTAGATGAGACTGGAAGCCAGGACTTCCCATTTCTATATGGACCACGAGCCAAGGTCCTTTATCATTATTCCAGCATTTTACTTATGTGTCTCTTAATGGATTGCCACGGGGGAGTACATTCCTAAGTTTGTATTGTGCTATTGTAGCCTGGGAGTTTGTATTGTGCTATTATAGCCTGGGCAACAGTAGAGAATTCACAAAGCTGGCTTCCTTTGGACACACAGAGATGGGTGAGCAGGCTGTGGAGATTGGGAGGGGTGGCTTCTCCAGCAAAGGGTAGGCTGCCAGCAGTATGAGGGCTAGTACTTGGTTCTTACAGGGCTGCCTCCCGTCTCCATCCTTTTTAACAGTCCATGTATTTGAATGTGGAGTCTGCATGTCCTCCACCATATCTGGCAGCACTCAAGTCAGAACTCAGTCACCACTTATGGAGCTAGCTATATGGTTAGCTAAGGAAAATTTGGGAGCATTTTTGCCATTATACAGGTGGTTGGACCTGGAAAGTGCTTATGGTGGGTCTTTAAAATCTGGGGAAGTTTATAGAGTTTGGGGTTAAATCCAAGTCTTCCAGTCCTAAATCTATTCTCATTATCCTCTTACTATGACTAAGTTTGACTTTGGGGACTTACTCTGAAGACAGGTCAGCTCCAATGAACCCCACCCTGAATCTTAAAGTCCCTCTCTAGATAAAAATAAACTGTATTTACACAGACAATTGGCTGTCTTTTTCTCCTTTGAGGGAGAGCCTTCTGTGGAAAGGTTGGTAGGGGAAGGAGTAGTGGAGAGAGCTGTAATCCACCGGAACCTCCTGGTGCTTTAACTAATAGACCATGTAATGTCAGGAAAATCCTTAATCCCTATGTGCCTCATTTCCCCCATGCAGCTTCAGAGTTGGGTAAAGTCCTTGCTCTGTCCCCTCCAGCTCTGGTAACTTAGAGAGGTTGGCCCTGCCTTTTGAAGTGAGGGTGAGCATCCCTCTCTGCTCCTGGCTTTTTGGGATATTCATTGTGAACCTGGACAGAGTATTGGGCACGGAAGTGGGAACTCAGTCAAAGGCAGAGATTTTTAATACCATATTTTTATGTTAAAATCCTATCATGTTGAATGAATTCTGTAAAGTTCATAAATTAATGTTTTTACTGCCATGTACTAACCCCAGTTTCCATCAATCACTCAATATTTCTAAAACCCAGTCTTGTGCTTGGCAACCTGAGAGGCTTAAGAGAAGCACAGGACTGTGTCTGTCCTTAAGGAAGCTTGTAGTCTCGGGGTGGTGAGGTGGGAGATGGCTAGTGGAGGCTGCTCACTGGAGGCCAGAGAAGAGTCCCTGTATATCTGGTGCTCTGGGAACACTTCCAGGAGAGGCAAGAAGAGCATGGAGGGGCTCTGGAGGGTGAATGTGATGTGAGCTGAAAGCAAGAATGCAGTGGGGTCAAAGGGGACAATCAGAGCAGCAGGTGCTACCATCCAGAGTAGAAAGAAGGCTGTCACCTCAGGAGACTGGCTTGAGGCCACATCATCTTGCCTGGAATTCTTGCCTGGCTGACTGCTGTGAGATGTTTGGTTTGCTTTGGATCTGGATTTAAAGCTGCTGTTGCAACTTATTAATCGCCTCCCGTATGCCTCACTGTGACCTTTGGGTATGCCATCACTGGTCTTCACACCCTGCAAGGTAGGCAGCTTTATATCTTAAGTTGAGAAAACTGAGGCTCAGAAAACTGTTGCTTGCTAAAAGGTCAGAGCTGTAATTGGTAGGCAGAATTTAAATTTTATATCTATCCCACTCCAGAGCCCATGCCTTTGAGAACACTAACGCTATTTGCCATTCTGTAAATTACACTCTGAATGATACTACCCCCATGTTTGTGATCTGTCTTGTTTTGGTCTCTTGGGGAGAGCTCAAAGATCATAAAACATGGCACCTGTCGTCTTCCAGATTGGTGTAGATTACAGTGAGACTACTGCTAGTTGTATGCTTTCACAATCTCTGGCCTCTCATTCACTTTTCCCTAACACCATGCCCCTTCTGTAGGCCCGAAGATTGAAAAACCTCATTCTTCTGATCCTGACATCAGTACAATAGCATGCATTTCTGTGCTGTAGGCTGCTCACCACATAGTTGTCCCTGGTTTTACCCCACGTTAAGGACGACTCTTGATGGCTAAGCCTTACAGTGATGATGCATCAGAAGGTTTCCTGGTTTCCACCCCTCTGGCTGATTGGTATCGACAGTAGCGCCTGGGGCCTCTGAACCTCCAGGGTTGGCATGTTGATATGTATGAAGAGTCATGCTTTGGTGGATTAAACTACAGAAGAACCATTCATTTTGGAGCTAATCCTTTTTTTTTTTTTTTAATTTATTGAAGTATATTACTCATACATAAACAAACAAATGGTAAGTATATAGTAATAGTTGTGAACCTACAAAACAAACATATATAGCATCAAAACCTTGCATTGTTGTTAAACATTTTTAACTAATGATTAAAGAGCATTGTCAAAATATTACTACTAACCAAAGTATTTTCCCCAACCTGCCCTATTATCTTTATATCAGTTATATGAACATACTTAAGCAATAAATATACAGCAAACATGCATAATATACAGGGGTCCCATACGTCAACCTTCCACCAACAACTTGCATTGTCGTGAGACGTTTGTTACAAATTATGAAAGAATATTGTCAAAATCTTACTACCAATTTTAGTCCTTATCTTACATATGGTGTATTTTCCCCCTAACCCACCCTATTATTTTTTAAATGTTTTTCTGACAGAAGTTGTAAACTTATAAAACAATCATGCACATGTGCAGAATTCCCAAACAACACCCCTCTATCAGAATACCACACTGTGGTGGGACATTTGTTACAGATAAGATAATATCATCTGATGGTTACTACATCCATAGTGTACGTTTGGCTCACATTTTCCATACTGCCCTCTTATCAACACAGTATATTTTTGGCATAGTTGCGAGAATATTATATTATTACTGCTAACCACAGTCACTCTAGTTGTTTTTTCCCCTATGCTTCTCCACATTCCCACCGCCCTGCAACAGTGATATACATTTGCTCTTGCTAACAAAGGACATTCTTGAATCTGTACCATCAACCACAAGTCTCATCCACCTCTTGGTTTACTGTGCTGTTCAGTTCCTAGATTATTCTCTAGTGTTCTGTCAATTGGCATTTACATACCTAGATTACCATTTTCAGCCACATATCCATTTATAAACTAGCTGTTATAAACATCCACTCTATACATTTCCACACTTTTACAGTAAACTCATTAAAACTTCTAGATACATTAAACATCAGTAGACCATCTCAGTCTTCCTCTTATCTCCTTTAAGAATTCACCACTTATCACCAGGTCTTGAAGATGTTTTCCTACCTTTTTGTCTAGAAGCCCCATGGTTCTTGCTTTCATTTTTAGGTTTTTGATCCATTTTGAGGTAATTTTTAGATAAGGTGTGAGATATGGGTCCTCTTTCCTTCTTTTGGGTATGGATATCTAATCTTTCAGCACCATTTGTTGAATGGGCTGTTCTGCCTGAGCTGTGTGGGTTTGACAGGCTAGTCAAAAATCTTGACCATACATGTGAGGGTCTGTTTCTGAACCATCAGTTTGTTCTATTGGTCTGTGTATCTTTTTTTTTTTTAATTATTGATTTCTCTACCCATCCCCCCACCCCCGCTCCAGTTGTCTGTTCTCTGTGTCTATTTGCGGCGGCGGCGTCTTTGTCCATTTCTGTTATTGTCAGCGGCATGGGAATCTGTGTTTCTTTTTGTTGCATCATCTTGCTGCGTCAGTTCTCCATGTGGGAGGCGCCATTCTTAGACAGGCTGCACTTTCTTTCGTGCTGGGTGGCTTTCCTTACGGGGTGCACTGCTTGCGCGTGGGGCTCCCATACACGGGGGACACCCCTGCGTGGCACGGCACTCCTTGCATGCACTATTACTGCACGTGGGCCAGCTCCACACGGGTCAAGGAGGCCCGGGGTTTGAACTGCGAACCTCCCATGTGGTAGACGGATGCCCTAACCACTGGGCCAAGTCCGCTTTCTGTGTATCTTTCTTTATGCCAGTAACTTGCTGTTTTTACCACTATAGCTAGGTAATATGATGTAAAGTCTGAAGATGAGAGTTTGCTTTTCCTTTTTGAATGTTTCTGGTTATTCAGAACCCCTTACCCTTCCAAATAAATTTGGTAATTGTGTTTTCAATTAAAAAAAAATGCTGGTGGAATTTTTATCAGGATTGCATTGATAATCTTTATCAATTTGAGAATTGACATCTTAATGTTATTTAGACTTCTAATCTGTGAGCATGGAATGTTCTTCCAGTTATTTAGGCCTTTTTTGACTTTTTTTATCATCGAGTTGCGGTTTCCTGAATACAAGTGCTTTACATCATTGGTTAAATTTATTTCTATTTGAGTTTTATCTGTCATATTTTATTTTTACCACTCTTGACACTTTGTTACTTTTATTGATATAATCTTCATGTCAAGACTCTCTTCCAGGTGTTTCCTGTCTTTTCAGGCTCTAGCACACCCTTTAGTATTTTCTGAAAATTGGTCTCTTGGTTAGAAATTCTCTGTTTCTCTTTATCTGTGAATATTCTAAACTTGTCCTCATTTTTGTTTTTTAAAGATTTTTTGTTTTTGTTTTTTAATTTATTTCTCTCCCCTTCTCCCCCCGGCCCCCAATTGTCTGCTCTCTGTGTCCATTTGCTGCATGTTCTTCTTTGTCCGCTTCTGTTTTTGTCAGCGGCACGGAAATCTGTGTTTCTTTTTGCAGCGTCATCTTGTTGTGTCATCTCTCTGTGTGGGCGGTGCCATTCTTAGGCAAACTGCACTTTCTTTCGCGCTGGGCGGCTCTCCATACGGGGTGCACTCCTTGGCCGTGGGGCTCCCTACACGGGGGGACACCCCTGCCTGGCACGGCACTCCTTGCGTGCGTCAGCACTGCTCATGGTCCAGCTCCACATGGGTCAAGGAGGCCCGAGGTTTGAACCTCGGACCTCCCATGTGGTAGGCGGATGCCCTATCCATTGGGCCAAGTCTGCTTCCCTCGCCCTCATTTTTGAAAGATAGTATGACCAGATAAAAGGTTCATGGTTGGAAGTTTTACTCTCACAGTATCTTAAATATATCATACCAACTATCTTCTTGCCTCCATGGTTTCTGATGAGAAATTGGCTCTTACTTTTATTGTGTATCCCTTATATGTTACGCATTATTTTTAACTATTCTCAGAATTCTCTCTTTGTCTTTGGCCTTTGACATTCTGATGAGTATGTATCTCAGAGCTGGTCTATTTTGAATTTTTCAGATGGAAGTATATTGTGCTTCTTGGACATGGATATCTTTGCCCTTCAATAGAGTTGGGAAATTTTCTACCATTATTTTTTCAAATAGTCCTTCTGCCCCTTTTCCCTTCTTTTCTCCTTCTGGGACACCCATAACATGTATGTTTACACATATTTTGCTGTCAATCTGTTCTTTTGCATGTTTGTTTTCAGAGGCCATTTCTTCAAGCTCACCAATCCTTTCTTCTGCCTCCTCTAATCTGCTATTATATGATTCCAGTGTATTTTTAATTTCATTTATTGCGCCTTTCATTTACATAAGATCTGCTATGTTTCTAAGTATGCTTTCAAATTCTTCTTTGGTCATTCAGTGTCTTCTTAATATCCTTAATCTCTTTAGACATCTCATTGAACTGCTTATGGAGATTTGTTTGAACATCTATGATTAGTTGTCTCACTCCTTTATGTCATCTGGATGCTTACCTTGTTCCTTTAACGGGGCCATAGCTTCCTGTTTTTGGTGTGGATTGTAATTTTTTGTTGGTGCCTTGGCATTTAAACCTAGAATATTTATTCTGGGTGTACTTTTTCTCTTTGGTTTAGGGTTTCCTGCCCTTTCTCCCTTGCTGGTTGTGTAATAAGAGCCAAGGATATAGTTGGTGCTTTAAGCTGTGGAGGCTCAAGCTGCCCTCATTGCCCCAGGGACCCATGAAGCATCTTCTCCTTTTCCAGGCGTAGAGACAGAGTCACAGCTGTGTGAAATAATCCCAAGTCATGCAGACCTAGACTGTAGTTGTCCAGAGAGACTGATGAAGCTTCACACCGCTTTCTCCCCTGCCAGGGCCAGGGATGGAGCTGCAGTTGTTGACAGCAATCTGTGCAGTGCTGGTCCAATATGATTACAGTTTCCCTGGTAGATTTCCGATTATTCAGTCTGTGCCAGTCAAATATACCTGCAGTTATCTGGATAGCTTGATTCAGGGCCCTCCAGCCTTCTCCCTGCCAGAGGAGGGGCTGAAGCCTAGGCTAGAGATGCAGGCTGATCTGGGTGGAAGAAACTGGTTTTTACCGTCACTGTGATTTTTCGCTGTGATTTTTGGTCAGCCCAGCTTCCCCTCATGCTGGGGGTGGAGTCAAAATGGAGACTACAGGCCTCTTTCTGACTTGGACAAGTTCAAACTTTGACTGTTCTTAGGGTTATACTTTAGCCAGTCGAAATTAGTAATCAGTAGCTGAAGTCAGTGGCCAACCATCTCTTCCTCCTGCTTTTGGGACATGGAGCATCCAATTTCAGCCACAAAATAGCTCCTGGAGTAGCCTGTGCTGCCAAAGTAGGATATTCACTGGCCTCTGTGGCTTGGCTGGTAGTTTCTTAGAGAGGCTGGTACAGGTTCCCCTAGCCTCCTTTCTGCCGGAGGTAGGGCTGGGACTTAGGTAGAGCTGCAATCTGACCTGGATGGAAAGAAGCCAGTCCCTACCAGAACTGTGATTTTTAGTCCACCCCGCTTCCCCTTGTGCCAGGTATGGAATTAAGATGGTGGCTACCAGCCTCTTTCTGACTTGGACAAGCTCAAACTTTAGCTCTTCATTCTTAGGATTATACTTTAGCCTGCTGAATTTACTCACCAGTAGCTGAAGTTAGTGCCCAACCATCTCTTCCTTCCCTGTTTTTGGGAGGTGGAGCTTCTCAGTCCAGCCATGGAACAGCGACCGAGGCTGCTTGTGCCTCCAGTGGAGATGGATGCTGGCCTCCATGGTGTGGAGTGCTCTACTTAGGAATTTTCTCTGCTGATGGGCAGTTTCCTCCTTCCATTCCTTCAAGGATGTTGCAGGTTGCTCTTCTGGTCTCCTGGAGCCCACAAACAGGTGCTTCAGCTAGCTCCAGATAGCTCTGGGTGTTTACTAACTGCCCTGTAGCAGGAGATGACTCTTGGAACTCCTTGCTTTGTAGCTGTCTTACTGGTTGTCTGGAGCTAATCCTTTTTAACCCTTGTTGTGACCTTGACCCTTTGTCCCTGGGCCCTGTGTTGCCTGGCTTCTCCACAGCATGAAATTCTGGAAATTAACCTGCACCTGGCATCATGTCTTGCATATCAAAGGTGTCGTTTATTACAGTGACAATACCTCCTTATAGGACTGCGAGACATTTAGGTAAGAATGAGTTCTTGAGCTACCTACCCAGTAATACCACACTTACCTTGTTTATACTATGCCTTAATCTGTGAGCACAGCAAATGTACAGCTTTCATTTTTAATTTTTTAAAAAAGATTTATTATTTATTTATTTATTTATTTATTTCTCTCCCGCCCCAGTTCTCTGTCTATTTGCTGCGTCTTCTTCTTTGTCCACTTCTGTTGTTGTCAGTGGCATGGAAATCTGTGTTTCTTTTTGTTGCGTCATCTTCTTGTGTCGGCTCTCCATGTGGGCAGTGCCATTCTTAGGCAGGCTGCACTTTCTTTCACTTTGGGCGGCTCTCCTTATGGGGCACACTCCTTGCACGTGCAACTCCCCTATGCGGGGTACACCCCTGCATGGCAGGGCACACCTTGTGCTCATCAGCACTGCACGTGGGCCAGCTCCACACGGGTCAAGGAGGCCCGGGGTTTGAACTGCAGACCTCCCATGTGGTAGATGGATGCCCTAACCACTGGGCCAAGTCAGCCTCCCGAGCTTTCATTTTTAAGATAGGAGGCAAGGTGGAATAGAGAAAACTGTGGGCTTTAGGTTTGAATGCCATTTAACCTTTTGCAGGTTGCTGATTAACCTCCAAGACTGAAATTCCTGATCTGCAGAGAGCAGCTTTTTCACAGAAGAATGTCTCTGTGTAGAGTAGAGAGAGAGTATGTGAGAGCCTGCACATGGCATCCTAGGTGCCTGGTGGTTCTGCCTACCTAGGCAGCAGGTAGGCCTGCCTCAGATGCTCTGGGCCACCCCAGAGCCTGCAGGCTAGAGTGTGAGCCCACCCTCTGACAAGTGCCATGGTATCTGTGGTATTGGCTCCACAAGTAGCTGTAATCACAGAAAATAGATCCTAGCAAATAGCCAGGTTGTATTTTAAGATTTTTAGGTCCCTGGCCTCCTTCACTTAGACTTCAGAAAATCCATATTTAGGTGTGAGCAGGTCAGGTCCAAAGGTGCTGAAGATACTTCTGCAATGTACCAGCTGTCCCTGGGGCCTTAATGGTAATTGGGTGGTAGAGGCTGAGATCCTTCAGAGGAAATTGGAGAGCTGCCCTTTCTCCTCCTCCACCCCTGCTTTCATTCTTACCATCTCTATACCAAGAACATAGGACAGAAAGTTCCTGAATTAAGCCTGGACTCTAGGTAAGTTATAGCTAGGGACCACAATGGCCATGGACAGAACTAACAGTGAGTTATCTCTCATTGAGCACCCCACCCTGGGCCAGGTGCTGTGATAGGCAGTGTACTTGGATTCTCTCTTCTCACAGAAGACCCTAAAAGGGAACATAGCATCATCCCTATTTTCTGGTAAAGAAAAAGATTCTCAGATAATGTGAATGGCTACTAAGTGGCGGAGCTCAAATTTGAACCCAGGACTGTCTTACCATAGAGCCTGTGTTGTTTTCCTGATAAAGCACTATAAGTGAAAATGCAGAGTTTAAAATGTGATTGTGGTTCCCAGAGATTTTTATATTCTGTGTCTACTAGACTTAAACAATTCACAGGCCAGCACAATTTAAAAGTGAGTAGGGGATCAGTCTTTTAAACTAGTCCTATTTACTTCCATCATCATTTCATCAAAGAAATGACATCTTTACTCCAACAAAGTAGGAAGGCCATACTTTCCAAATAAAGGATCATCTTTTGTTCATCAGATGTTCTATCTCTGCAAGTTGAGGAATGGGAGATAGACATGAGCTCATTCAGGCCCTAGCCCCAGCATCCTGTTGCTTGCTGCCCCCTCAGTTCTGTTTGCAGCTTCTGTTCTCCAAGCTGCTGGTGGGCTTAGTGGGAACGAGTTAGTTCTCTTGTCTCCTTGGACAGACCAGATACCTAGATGACCAACAGAGGACTGCCTGGCACCACATCCCCCTTCATTTCCTGGACACCACATCTCTGAAGAAGCACCTAAGCCAAGCCTGTCCTGACCCTTACTGAGTGAATCTGTTTCTAACTGAAGGGGTTAAGTGGGTTTTAAGCTCTTGTCTCCTCCAGGAGGAGATTTCACATTACAAAGTTACATGCTAAAAGCAGGGGCTTTTCAGTGAGGCAGATTTGCATTTATAAACCCTTTTCTCTACCACTTGTTAGCTATATGCCTCTTCTCTGTGCTTCAGTTTCCTCATCTCTTAAACTGGTATAACAATACCTCCTACCTCAGAGGGTTGTCAAAGTGGATGAGACAATAGATGTAAAACACTGACTGGTCCATTTGGGGACACAGTGAATGAAAAGCAGCATAGAAAGGTTTAAAGTTGTCTATAAAACAGCAACACCTCAGTTGCTAGTTGTTATTACCAATAAAGTTTTTAGAACATGCCCAGCATATACTGAATGCTCATTAAGTGATTGCTGTTTAATGATAACAGTGGTACAGTAAAAAGGTCTGCTGTACTGAGGGAACTCAGTCTACAGCTGAAATAGGAAAAGGAAGGATTTGCCAACAAACCTTCCCAAATCACTGATACCTTCCCCACCAAGACCCATCTCAAATGCAGGCTGTTAGAATCACCAGTACCCTGATTTTACCTCTAGATAAATCCAGATTATGTTTTATAAGAACATGTAGAAATATTTATGTGAAGAGTTAAAACAAAGTTGCTTTTCAGACATTTTAGAACAGCGGGTATTAAGGCTCTGAAAGAACTGAATGAAGACTGCCAGGGTGGAGAGAGTTTGGGCAGTGAAGTTGGAAAAGTGTTGGTTGTACTAAACAGCTCTGTGATGTGAGCAAATTGCTCCATCTCTCCAGGCCTTTTTCCTCACTAAAACTGGGTGAATATCCAGCCTTACAAGATTAGATGTCATGAAGTGATAGATGGCACACACTGCAGGTGGCAATTGTAGATTTATCATTTTTTAGCATTTTTATTATGCTTAGTAGGTTGGTCGGTGTGGCTTTGTCCTTCCGGAGGACTTCCACTGAAAGGAGGGACCAGGCAAGACCTGGTTGAAGCTGCTAACCTGGGAGTCAGACCCAGTGCAGGGGCAGGAGGGAGTTGAGATATGGAGTCTGCTAGGATGAAGTGCTACAAGCCTGAGGCATCCCCAAGGGCCTGCTGGGGCTGGGGCCTATACCATTCATTGTTGTAACATGTTTTTGGGAGTGCCTGCTGCTGCTTTAACCCAAAACTATGTGGTCTGAGCCATTCCCATTCTTGAGTCTAGAAAGGGCCCTGCTGTCTTTCAGGGAAGATACTATGCCATTGGCTCCCTGTGGGAGGTACACATTCTCTGGCGGGAGCTGAAGAAGAACCATAAAGCAAAGGTGGTCTCCAGGAAGAGAGAGCCCACATGGCAGAACCAGACTCAGACCTTTGAGCTGTCGCGAGGTTCACTACCAGGAGGGCGCGAGTCAGTGCTAAAAAGCTGGAGGGTGGAGGAGCCAGTGGGAAATGTCAGTTTCACTTTCTGGCCAGGGAATCAATGATTACAGCAGTCATTACAAGCTGGTGTGTTGGGAGCTATTGCAGAATGCTGTGCTGTTTGTTTGACCTTCTGCAATCACATTGTTCCACTAGTTTATTTTGTAAAAAGGGAATTCTGGCTGCAGAATCTCTCTGCCTCTCAGACACTGCTTTTCAGCTGTTGTGTGCCACCTTCCTGCTGGTGGACCTCCTTTTGAGAAGAGTGGTACTCCACTTAGGTCCTTTCAGGGAAGGAAGAAAAGGATTGTTGAAAAGATCGTAACTTAAGATTACACATGGCCTACAACTTCTCAGGCTTTTCTTGTCATTCTTCACTTAGTGTCTTAGATGCTGAGGTTTCTCCCTAACCTCCCCCATCTTCTAGGTGATCTGCTTTGTCTTCTGGATACATGGAGAGAAAGCAGTAGGCAAGCAAAATAAAACTGGAACTTGAGATGGTAGAAGCATTACGAGATACGTATATGAAGGTTATATTTTTCCAAATCAAAAACTGGGATACCAGATCCACCAATAGATTTTTGTTGAAGAGAATTAACAGTTTGGGAATCAGAAGCAGCAGCATACAAGGCTGGGCTGGAGAGAACCTGCATTTTCTCTTTAGGTCACAATCATTTCCAGGGTCTTTATCATCCACCCCCACCTTATTTGGACTGCTGTTCTAGGGACCTTTCTGTCAGGACTGCCAGTCTTTCCTTCATTATTTTTCCCATTAAAATGTAAAACATGACTATGATGTATACTTATTATCCATTATCCAAAGTACAGCAGAGGAATGGGGAAGAAGAACCGCACCACCCATGACAAACACAACAACGTTTTGATGTATTTCTTGGAGGATTTTCTTACACATGGAGGTTTTTATTTTTTATGTAGTTGTGGTTATACCATACGCTGCACAGCTTTGCAGCCTACTTTTCCCACTTAACCCAGGGAAGTGTTTCTACCACAATGTTTAAAAGTCCAAACACCATCTCCTCTGTGGTATGTCTTTGAGTAGCTGACTCATTCATTTACCCATCCCTTATTTTGGGACTTGTGTGTGGACTTTTTATTGCCTTGTAATTTAAATAATATTTCAAATAACCTCTTTATTCATAAAGTCCTTTTCATATTTAGGATTACTGGTAAAACTAGATTTCCAAAAGTGAAATTACAGGGTCTTCAGATCTAAACACTCTGAAAACATTGCCAAACTTCTTTGCAAAGGCTTTTTTTTTTTTTAAATTTTTAAAAAATTTCTTCCCCCTTCCCCTCCCCTGTTGTCTACTCTCTTGTGTCCATTCGCTGTGTGTTCTTCTGTGTCCTCTTGCATTCTCAGTGGCACCAGGAATCTGTGTCCCTTTTTGTTGTGTCATCTTGCTGCATCAGTTCTCTGTGTGCGGCGCCACTCCTGGGCAGGCTTTGCTTTATTTTGTACTCCTTGCGCATGGAGCTCTCCTACATGGGGGACACCCCTGCGTGGCACAGCACTCCTTGCGCACAGCAGCGCTGTGTGTGGGCCAGTTCACCACACGGATCAGGAGGCCCTGGGTTTGAACCTTGGACCTCCCATATGGTAGATGTACGCTCTTATCAGTTGAGCCATGTCTGCTTCCCTCAAAGGCTTTTTTAAACCTCTTCCACAGTGCACAAGAGGACCCTTCCTGTGACATCCCTACCCAGCTTAAAACCCTTTTGATGGCTGAATGGTTGAGGGCCCACAACCCGTTTGAATCTAAACACATTTGTAACCCTTGACTAGGGACTGTTGGCTGGCAGTGGGGGCACATCGAGCATGTCATTACCTGTTGTGGGCCAGGTACTTTGCAGGCATCATTCTACTTAACCCTCACAACCCCTCTCCCAGCCCCCATCCTTCTCAGAGGAGGAAATGAGGCTGACAAGAGGAAGTGAATTGTCCAGCATTGCTGTATCTCCCGCTGCCTCTTGAGGGGGACCAGTCAGTCCCTCTAGGAGCCAGTGTTGTCAGGCTGCATAGGCAGCAAGTTGGGGTGGAAGAGGCACTGGGCTGTGAGGACACACCTCTCAGGTAGCAGAGAGCAGTCTGGGAAGAGAAGGCAGGCAGGAGTGGATGAGAGTAGCGGTAGAGTGGTAGGACAAAATGTCTTCAAATCCTAATGCCATTTTTTAATCTGGGTGACTTTGAATAGGTCACGTCCCCCTTTGGAGGCTCAGTTTCCCATGTGTCAAATGAAATCCTTAGACTGGATAAAATTCTTTTGCCCTTCTGGTCCCTAACTTCCTTGAATGCATAGTGCAGAAGGGAGAAAATATGGCTTTGGAATCATACCTGGGTCACATTCCAGGCAGCTTTAGGACTAAGAACTGTCTCTGTACTTACTCATTTCCTCATCTATAAAATGGGGATATATGCCTCATGTGGTTATCTGAATTAAATCTGTAAACTTTGGGAGCCATGCTATAAAATAGAAATTATGTTGATGGAAATCTTTTCTGCCTCATACAATAGCCGTTAGCCACTTCGTAGCTGTTGAGCATTTGAAATGTGGCTAGAATGGCTGAAGAACGGGATTTTTATCTTTAATTTTAATTTAAATAGCCACATGTGGCCAGTGGCTACTGAGTAAGATAAAGTGCAGGTCTAGAACATTGCCTGATGCATAAAAGGTGTCAGCAAATTATGTTTTATGTCTGTGGCCACTGCCCACCTGTTTCAGGTCTAGTCTGGATGCTGTGTTGGCAGCAAGTCAGCCAGCAGGCACTTCTGGAATGGATTTGTTCATAATGCTCTGGATTCCTCTCCCAATGAGCCAGCTCTTTGCTCTGCCACTTAGCTGAATAGGAAAAAAGGTGTGTGTGTGTGTGTGTCTATGATCAAAAGGGATCATAAAGTACAAACTATTTTATAATCTCTTTTTACTTCAATAGATGAAGAATGTATTTTCTTATCGCTACATATTCTTCATCATCATTCTAAAGGCTGCATAGGATTCCACAGTGCAGTGGTGCCATGATATATCTAACCAATCCCCACTGAAATTTTAGATGGTTTCCAGGCTTTTTACTCTGACAAATAATATAAAATCCACATTCTTTTCCTAGGATAAAATCCTAGAAGTAGAATTCCCTTGAGTCAGATGTTATTACATTGGAACTGAAGTCCCCAAAAGTAACACACTTGTTCATCATACCCTGGTGCAGGCATGATTATAAGCTCATCCCCAGGCAGTCCAAGAGCCATCTACAGACCAGCAGCCTCAGGATCCTCTGAAAGCTTGTTAGAAATGCTGGCTCTCAGCCCTGTTCCAGGCCTGCCTTTCTGGAGCTTCCCAGGTGATCTATATGCACACTAAAGTCTGATGGCTACATTTAGCCATCTTCTAGATGAGGATACTTGTCCAAGACTAGTAGTCCAGCCAGGTCTGATCCCAAGTCTTGTGAACCCTTTTGCCCCTTGTGTGACCTATACCTTGGACCTGATGATAATGACAGTCACCCACCAGCCTTTCATAGCTTCTGAAGGAGCATTGATGCTAACACTGGTATTTTATGCATGAAGTGAAAGACTTGTTTGATTCCATTGTTGCTGGTGTGGGACCAGACATTTTAAAATTCAGATGATTCCCACATATGGACAGGATGGAGCATTGCTGTCCTATATGGATCCACCTGCCTAGAATAGGACTATCCTCAGCTCTGATTAGGTGGCTTGGACTGGGAACCCTGAGAGGGGAGGGGTATTAGCCCAAAGCTGGTCTCTTGTATTCTAGGTTCCTTATTAGAGTAAATCTCTGAAGGCAGGATTCTTGTCTCATTCCTGGAGCCTCACACCAAGGCAATTCTCAAATAATAGCTGATAATAACATGGCTAGGCAATATTCTAAAATTTGTATGTATTTATTTAGTCCAAATAATAGCCTGTGAGTTAGGTATAGACACAAGTCCACAGAACTGAGGACATGAACTTGCCCACATTCTAGTGGCAGTGCCTGTTTGCCGTGGGTTCTGGCTCCAGAATCCTCAGTCTTAACCATGGCAGTAGACTGCAGTGTGGCAGAAGGAACCAGTTTTGACTCTGGGAAATGTGGCTTTGAGCCCAGTACAGCCCCTGGGCAAATTGACAGCTCCTGAGACCTTGGCAGGTAGCCTGGTGCAGGTTCTCGGAGGCCCCAAAATGACATCTCTGAGCCACCTCACTATCTAAAACAGAATAAGTAAACCTTGAAAGCGTTGCTGTGATGTTTGAGTATAGCAAAATTAGTCATAGAGGGTGGGGAGGGAAGTATGAATGGAACCAAGGCTGGCAAGATTTGCAGGGACAGACTAGGCAGGGTCAAGTGACGTCTTTGTCCTAATAGTGCAGAATGGTGTTAGAGTGTTAGTGATTGGATTTGTCATGCCTGGACTCCTAAAACCAGGGTCTGCCCCTTATGTGACATTGGGCGGGTTAGGCCAGTTAGCTTTGGTTTCCTTATCTGGAAAATGAACAGTAATGTGTGCCTTAATCAGAGAGGTGGTAGTAAAGTTAGATGTAAGCCATATAATGTGTTTAGAAAACTCCTTGTTCCACTCCACTAGCCCACCCTCAACACCCATGCAGCTTCTGGGTTCACGTGGGTTGGGTCCAGTGCCCTGTGGTGGAACCAGAGCTTGGAGGCACCAAGCCTGCTGATCCAATGTCCCCTCCTCCCTGCCTTCTGTCTTCCAGGTTGATCCCTCGGGACCCACAGTCTCATCATGTCTCGCACAGAGGATGACAGAGGGTACAGGTGGTGGCTTGGCTGGTTGGCGATCTCCTGACAGCTGGATCTCCGGCAATGTGAAGCTTTTGTTTGGGTTCCTCCTCCCCACCCTCTTTTTATTTTATTTTATTCTTGGTCTTTTGTTTTATCTTTCTATTTTCTCCCCCCTCCCCTTTTTTTAATCAATTGAGACTTCAGAAGAGCAGGAAGCTATCCTATGGACAGGCACCAATTTCTTTAAAGAAATTCAATATGGACAAAGCATATGTATAAATTTTATTTTTAATAAGGAATTGGGGAGTTTTATTTTGTTTTTGCCCTTCACTTCCCTCTGTCTTCTTTTTACATCTCTCAGTTCTGCTTATCAAATAAAACACCTCACTTCCCCAGAGAAGCCTGCCTCTCCTCAGAGAATTTGGAAATTTCTCCTGGAATGGGACATGAAAACATATGAAGGCCTCTGGGCTCTCCCCTACCCTGCGCAGCAACTGCCGAAATGATCAGAGGTGAAGAACCCCCTGGAAGAGGAAGGCCAGGAGAGCTCAAAAGAGAAGGTCTAAACTGCGGGGTTTGTTCTTTTTAAGCTGTTGGCAGCCACAGGCCATAACCATGACTTTGCAGTGGTGGGAGCCATTTCCCTTCTCTGCCCTTTATAACTGGGAACTCAGATGGGAGGAGGGTGGCAGGTGATCGCCTCTCGCTTCCTTGGCAGTTTGTGTGACCTCCCCACCCCAGCTTTACAAGTCTGCCTTTCTCTTAATGTTCTTCCTCCCCTGAGGAAGGTCCCCAGGAAAAAAAATGTGTGCCAAACTTCTGCCTGGGACACAGCTGGGTATTCAGCGGACATCTGCTACTATGTGTGTCACTGCTACTACATGTGTCACCAACATCTGCTAAAGCACTGTCACCGACTGCCTCTTGGATTGCCTTCTTTCCAGATGTGCCTGCAAAGTGTCCAGGTTGTCACAGACTGCCCAGTCCCTAAGATCCAGTTATGACCATTGCCACTATAACAGGGTGTCTTGAACTGGCTGCTGCCGCCACCTCATTGCAGGGAAGGTGTCTCCTCATGCCAGGGCCCATGGTCTCAGCCTATAGACACTATGTCAAGCGCCATCTCCCTCATCCCCGGGGACTTACTGTTAGGGGCATGCCTTCAGTGTGGAGGTGTTGGTGGGGAAAGAATGGGCCTGCCGAGAGCAGTGTGGTGTCTGGTATGACTGAGTAGAACCCCTGAAGCTCTTCGGTACCCAATTCTGGACTTGCTGCCTTCACACTTCCCTGGCCACAACTCCTTCAATCCCACCACCTGTGTATGTGCAGCCTCTTGTGGTCTCTAACAGTGCTCTTGCAGGCTCCCTAAGGGGGTGCCTCCCTTCTTGGGGCTGCTTCTCTACTTGTGTGTCCATTCCCTCTGCGAGAAGAAGGGGAAATATTCCCTCTCTGTCTGGACACTACTTTGGCAACTCCAGAGGCTTTTCACCACATTATGGCCATATAGGAAAGGGTCTCTGGGAAAGGGGAAAGGAATTGTTCTTTTGGATGTATTTTTGTTGTTTTACTCAAACCAGCGTAGGATTGATAGGGAAGAGTGGGAGGGCGTTTAAGTTGGTTTGTGACCAGGGGGGTGTGGGACTTTTTCCTGAAAGCAGCAGTCTTTGGGAGTTTGAGAGAGGCCAGTGCAACAGCACTATGTTTTCTCATATTCATTTAGAGGCCAGTGCAACGGCACTATGTTTTCTCACATTCATTTAGACTGCCTCTCAGACCCCTCACATAAATAAAGTTTCTTCCTCCTCCTGGGCAGACAGTTGACTGTGGTCTGCAGGACCCAGCAAGGCTGCAGGTGATAATCAGGCCCTTCCTTGCCTTGGCTGCACTTGACCATGTCTGTCTCATCTTTTACTCTCTGACTTCTTTAACCTTCCGAGTGTACTCTGAGAGTCACAGCTGGGAGCATTGGGACAGTGGTGTATGCTAATTGCAGTGCACATTCCTCTTCTACCCCACCACCCTCCCTTCCCTTGAGGACAGCTGTCTCTCTGTACATGAGCCCATGGGAAAAACAGTCCCCAAACTCAGTACCCCCAACTCTTCTGGTTGCAGCCCCATGCACTAAAAGCCCACATGAGGGCTCAAGCCTAACAAATTATTAACCTTTTTCTTTTGCCTCCCCAGGTCTCTTCATCTCTGTCTAAATAAGTCTTGGAGCTTTAGTGCTCCCCCTTTTTTGCTTTTCTTGGTATCACAGTATTCCCTGTAGGTCACAGGATGTCCATACCTTTGGGATGAGATGGTTAGCCTCGTGCATCTTCATCTCCTAGGACTACCAGCCAGTTCTTGTTTTGGTGGTGGCACCTTCTTCTAGCTCAAATGAGGGCCAACTCTTTAGCCCAAGTGCCTGTCTGTCCCTCATCTCTTCTCCTCTCTCCTGCTCTCTCCAACCAGCTAGCAGGAAGTCAGCCCCAAGTAAATGCTGGCCCTGCCCATGGTCAGTAGACAAGCCTTGGGATTGGCCCTAAGTAGCAGTTGTAGTCTTCCTCATCCACTTTCACCTCTTCCTGTTGTAGGTCATCATCTTCTTGTTCCTTGCCTCTTCCTGCCTCTCTAACCTCTCCACCAAGAGCTTGGGCCTGCCAGCAGCTCTGTCATTCATCATCTCAGTGCCATCAAGTTTGTTGGGCCTGTTCAAGGCCTAGGCGTTTCCAAACCTTAAAACAGCAGTCATTGTCATCTTGGATCTGTGGAAAGGATAGGCTGTTAGAGGGAGGTTCTTGGCATCTGAGCTCGGTCTCCCCATCAGAGGAATCAGAGGGATGGATCATAGTGCCTTAGACCATTGCCCTGCCCTGCCCAGATAGCTGGATGCAGCTGGAATTGTGGCTTCTTTTTCCCTATCTGTATCATCTCTCACTTGGACTCACTGTCTCCCACTCACAGCTACTTGGGAAGGATTACACCTCGCCCCACACCCTGTACCTTCCTGTGGTCTGCCTACCTACCACCAGTCACTGACTAGCAGCTCTAGCCAAGAACAGAACACCTGTGCTTCCAACAGTTGTGATCTCTGCCTCTTACCACCCAGCAGGTCCCCCACTTCCTATTTTTAGTCTGTTCATTTTAAGACGGGCTCCATCTGACCCCCTGTGGACATTGGGGGCTAAGGTTACAGGCCTTAGCCTCATCTCATCCCAGAGGTTTTAGGATAGGAGAATGAGAATTCTTTCCTCCCACCTGAACATAGTTTGCCCCTCAGTGGCTGCCTCTGTGAGGGAATGTATTAAATGTTTACTTACGAAGTACCCTGTTTACAGCTGGAGGAGAAATGTGCCTGATGCTGGGTGGAAATGGGTGTATTGTAAACTAGAGTTTGACTCTCTGGACAGGGTGGGGCCTCTTTTATGGGGCTGCCAGTGGTGGCCCCAGAGCGAATGAAGGCAGAGATGCAAGGGGCAGTGACACACATCAGTGCCTCTGCTCGCTGACCCTGCGGTGCTAAGGACCACTCAACCACCTTCCTCACAGCCTTCTTGCCTCTGGATATTCCTTGCCACTATCATTCCCTTCCTCCAAGATGCTCAGCCCCTTAGTATATAAGTCATCTGCTAGAAAACTAGTGTTTGGAGCAATAAGATTATTATTTTTGCTTGAGTTTCTTTCTAAGAAATGGAAAGAGCTGTTGGCATTGTGGAAATCTTTCTTTTTGTGCTGTTGACCATTTACTTTTTGAGAAAGCAAATCTTAGGATGGATGCCTGGGTTTTAGTTTTGGGGTATCTTTTGGAGGCTGAAAAATCAGGGTTCAGGCTTCCATTGCCTAAGAAGGGACCCTGATTCTGTCTTCACCTTGCTCCATCTTGCCTGGGTTTCCAGCCATGCCCACGAAGTATTCCACTGTTGTTCCTGCTTATACACCCTCCCCCATCTGGGGGCACTGGTGGGTCTCTTGGATGATCACTCCCTTTGACTTGTTTCCTCTTCCTAGACCTGACAGGCAGCCCCCAGACAGACTTTAACTACTGGGAGTCTTTTAGGCGCTGGCAACCTCAGAAGAGTCAGCTTTGCATTGTTCAGCTCTTCAGGCCACTGGGTTTGGGGAAGCCAAGGCCTAGAGATGTTGCCTCTGCCAGTCTCCCATACTGGGCTGTAGCACAGCCTTCAGGACAACACAGGTCTTTGTCTGCCCCTGTTCTACCAAGGCTTTGAGACATAGGAGTTGGGGGAGCAAGGGGGCTCATGTCTGCAGAGTTGCCTCCTCCAAAGGGTAACCAGTAGATGTGACATTAGGGTTGGCCAAGTTCAAGTATCCACAGCTGTTATCAAGATTAATCCACTGCCATCAGCCAGCCTACACCTGGCAGAAGCAATCCCCAAGCATCAATATGGCCATCAGTTGCCCCCTAAGATTGCAGGGGAGTAATAGAAGGAGGACCTCACATCTTTTTCCATGAAAGGCCACAAGAGGAAGGGAGTTTGATTTAGGAACATTAAAGAAGCTTTCTGTGCCAAGTGGTCTGTTTCTATTAGAGCAACTGAATCTGTTTCAATGGCTTAACATTCATGTGAGATGGAGTTAGGTGTGAGGGAGGTTTTAACTTAGGCACAAAGTTAGTTTCAAATACTACTAGTTAAATCTGTTTTTCTTTATTTTCTTTTTTGCACAGAAGCTGGTAATCTAGGACCTACGTGTGAACAACTTTATATGAATATTTTTTGTACTTGGTTTACTTGGGTTGATATGATGCATTATATTTAAGTTCCTTGAACACTGTGGATCCCCTTAATGTGTATGAATGACTGAGGCTTTGTAAATTAAGGGACGTTTGTGTGAATAAAGTTATTTGATGGGGTCAAAGAAGCCATATGTGATTTGAAAATGGGTCATTTGTGGTTTTGTTGGCACCTGTTTGGGAGGGACAAACAGACATGCTGCAGTGCCCCAGTCTCTGTGGGGGTTGGGGGCTGAGGAGAAGGATGCTCAACTGCCTCAAGGTCCCTGTGCTTGATGAGGAAACAGGCCTCTAGACCTGAAGGAACCTAGTACTTAAGGGAACAGGAATCCAGACTAGGTCTGGTATGCTCTCCTCAAGAGGGTCCAGGTGTGAGAAAGTTTGGAACCACACCTCCAGACAACTACAAAGGTTCTTTTAACCCCTTGCACTGAGAGCCTACAGGTATTGCCCTCAAGGGATTTTTAATGTAAAGATAAAGTACATCTCAAAACCACAGTAGCAAGGGAAAGGGCTGACTGGAAGAGCTGGGCCCCATCAGAGGAGGTTGGAACAGAGCTCTGCAGGTTGAGGTGGTAACATCTGAGGCCAGAGAGTAAAGGGATCCAGTCAAGCCCAGCCATAGTGGTTGGGCTGGAGGTGGAAAAGTGGCAATGAACCCATCTCTCTCTCTGCCTGGGCCATGTTCCATGAGGAATAGGACTGGCATTTATGATGAAAGGCCTACAGGCACTTCTGATAACCTTCACCATCCTGCATGGTGGGTGTGGTGTGTTCCCCTCTCCTAATGGGAAAACTGTAGCACAGAGAAGTCAGGACCACTGAGTGAATGCTTGGTGCTCTGGGAAGAACCAACTGCCACTGCTGGCTGGCTGGTACACATAACTTAGTCTCCCAGAACATCCATTTCTTGTTAAATGGAAATGATGATAGCCATCTTCAGAGCAGTTGAAGGTTAAATAGGGGAACTCAGTGGTTTGAGCACTTGCTTCCCATCTATGAGATCCTGGGTTCAATCCCTGGTACCTCATTAAAAAAAAAAACTAACACTGGACCCTGCATATAGGATCTCAATAAATGGTTCTGTAGTTTCTTTTTCCCAGAGATTCAGGGCTGGGACTGTACCTGAATCTGCTGAACTCTATAATTCCTGACTTTCCTGACACTCTGCAGCTTTGAAGCTTATGTGTTACATGGAACCCACCACCCAAGGACCTTTTCCTGAGGAGACCTAGTGAACCCAGGAATAATGAAACTCCTACAGGAGGGTATAGTCAGGATTTTGGAATGTGGGGCTTGAGAAAAAGATAAGACAAGTCACTGTGGCTTCCTACCTAATCTAAGAGTGAACAAGCTGCATTCCAGGCCCAGGGTTTAGTGTTCAGTGGCTGCTGGTGATGAAGCTTCTTGCAGTGGATACTTCTGTGCCCACCCTGGACAGTGACCTGAAGTTTGAAGGACAACCCAGCGCATTTTTGTTTTTTTTCCACAACCTGATTGAGATAAAATTTACTTTTTTTTTTTTTTTTTTTTTTTTTTTTTGAGGTACCAGGGCCAGAGATTGAACCCAGGACCTCAAGTATGGGAAGCTGGTGCTCATCCACTAAGCCACATCGGCTCAGCTCTGAGTTTGTTTTTTGTTTGTTGTTTTTTTGATTTTAGGAGGACCAGGGGCCTCCTATGTGGGAAGCAGGCACTCAATCCACTTGAGCTGCATCTCCCAAAATTCACCCATTTGAAACATACATTGCAGTGGTTTTTAGTCTAGTCAGAGTTGTGTAACCATCACCACTAATACCAGAACATTTTTATCACCTCAGAAGTAAATCTGGGAAAGTGGATGTAGCTCAAGTGGTTGAGTGCCTGCTTCCCATTAACGAGGTCCCAGGTTCAATTCCCAGGTTCACTTTAAAAAAAAAAAATCTGGACTCATTACCAGTCATTTTCCATCTCCCACCCCCGCCCTGGGCAACCACTAATCTACTTTGTCTCCATGGATTTGCCTTTTCTGAACATTTCATAAAATGGAATTGTATAGGATGTGGCCTTTTGTGCCTGGCTTCCTTCATTTAGCATAATATTTCAAGACTTACCCATGTCAAAGCGTCATTTTTTTTTTATTGCTGGGTAGTATTTCATTGTATGGATATGCTGCATTTTGTTTACCCATTCATCAATTGATGGACATTTGGGTTGTTTCCAGTTTGGGGCTAATATGAACAATGCTGTTATGAACAGTGGTGAGCAAGTTTTTGTGTGGACATAGGTTTTTAATTCTCTGGGTGTATAGCTAGGAGTGGAATTACTGGGTCTTATGGTAACACTATATTTAACCTTTTGAGAAATTAGCAAGCTGTTTTCCAGAGTACCAGTTAACATTCCCACCAGCAACATTTGAGGCTTCCAGTTTCTCCACATCCTCTCCAATACTTGTTACTGTATGTCTCTTTTATTATAGCAATCCTAGTGTGTATGAAGTGATGCAAGTTTTTATTCATAGATTTCTATACCATTGTAGTATGTCAGGTAAAGTGATAATGTCAGACATGCTTTAGATGCTTGATTCAGTCACTGATACATCCACCAAGTATTAGTCAGGTGGCCTACTCTGTCTAGCAAAGTAAACAAATTTGCTCTGCCTTTTACTAGCTCTTTGGCCTTGAGACAGATCACTTTTCTAACTCCATTTTTCCATCTGCAAAGTAGTAAGTATCTACTGACTAGGATGGTTGGAAGAACTAAAGACTTTTCATGCAGAATTCATGCTGGGTACTCCTTTAGTGCCCACCTGTGCCCTAGGTACCATAGATTTTGAGCAGGCATCAGAAATGAAGGATCTTTGAGGAACCCAATGTTTGCATTTGGGCATGGGTGAGGAGGAATGTGACACATATCACTATAACACAAGGGTCTGTTGAGTATCAGGTTCTACACTGATAACAGGTGAATCACACAGACCCTACTCTGCAGTAGGTTAGTCTGGATGGAAGGATCTGGTGTGCCCATGTCAGGCCATGTTCACTCCCATAGCAGGAGTTAGACCTCTAAGCCATCACTGATATTCCCTTCCCAGCCTACTCCTACATGCTGGCAAGAACCTCCTTATCCAGAGGGAGAAGGACTCCTAGAAGACAAGTGCATCATCATAGCCTGCTATACTCTGATAGAAGGAAGCATCAGGGGCCGTGGAGCATAGAGAAAGTCCTCATGCAAGCTAGAGGGCACAGGGGAGGCTTTCTGGAGGAGATGAAGCTCAGGGGACCAGACTCGTTCAACCTGCGGTCTGACCTGAGCCCCTGCACATCTCCAGGCCATGCTGCAGCCCCTGGGCTTACAAGCCCCCTCATGCACTGCTCAACACCCGGTGTTCTGAGGCAGAGTGGGCGTGGGAGCCCCAGTCTTTTCTAGCACTTCCTCCTGACTTGGAAGATTGCACCATCTCCTTGCCTCCCAGAGGGTCTTGGCCTCATCATATTACACCTTGAGGATCCAAAGGGAATCCTTTGGCATTGAGTCCCACTCCTTCGATCCAACCTCCACACAACAGAGAGACTTCTTTTAAATCATGAGAACAGGCTCAAAATTCTTGGCTTTCGTTACACTTAGAATATTTATCCAGACTCCTTCCCTTGACCTATAAGGTCCTTCTTCATCTTCTGTTTCTCAGACCCACTTGTGCCCCCATCAAGCTCTGCCCTCCAGTCTTTTTGGTTTTATTGCTCATCCTTAAGCATAAAGGACTTTTGGATCTCAGGCTTTGGAACTAGCTGTTACCCCTACCTGAAATGCATTACCACATTGCTTCTCCACGTCTCGTATTTCCTGTGAGATCTTTCCTGGCCTCCTTATTTAAGGAATAAGCCCCCACTCACATACACAGTCTTCTTAACGTGTTATCTTTCTACATAAAGCTTATTGCTAACAGAAAGTTTAAGACAAATTATATATAAACACACAGTAGGCATTCAGTATATGCTTACGGAGTAAGTAGAAGGATGTTACCAGTGGTAGGAGCTTGCTCTGGAGCCTACAGGGCAGAAACCAGGACACCTGAGATCTGCCCACACCCCTAGCCCCCAATCTAGCCTGCAACTTTTCTCCATTCCTGAGGTTTATTCGCTGGTTGCATCTGCTCACCCCTGAGAGGAATGAAACCCCCAAAAAGTAAATCTTTTTGACTTTGCAAGGCATAGAATCTTTCACAGCTACTCAGCTCTGCCCTTGTAGTGGACAAGCAGCCATAGACACGAAACAAATAAGGGTGGTTGTGACCCAATAAAAGTTTATGGCACTGAAATTGGAATTTCATATTATTTTCACCAAAGTGTCACAAAATATTCTTTTTATTTTTCTTCAACTATTTAAAGACATAAAATCCACACACCCAGAGGAGACTCGGACTTGCTTCTGTGAGTTGGGCCTGTAGTGGGCACTATGTCTGTGACTCTTGGTCCAACTCAAGGATTAGTCCATGTGCCAGGCCCATAGAGGTAGTGACAGCTCATCTAGCATGTTGGTGATGGAGCAAGAACCAGGCCTGGATGTGGCTCTTGGCCACAGCTCTGGGCATGTGAGAGGTAAGTATGGTTTAGGGAGATAGATATCACTCACCACCTGACACATGTTCATGAGTCTAGAGACAGCAAAGTATGAAGAAAAGGCAGTTGCAACAGAAGGCAAAAAAAACCTGAATGGTGCAGGTCCAGCATGTCCTCCTACCACTATGGGCTATGGCAAGCTCTTTCCTCTCTCTGGGTCCAATAGTCTGGTGGATTCTGGAATCAGACAAAAGGTCTGGATTACTGCTTTACCACTTATAAGCTTGTGACCTTGCACCTCAGTTTTCTCACCTATTAAATGGCAACAATACCTGTATCCACTTCATTGACTTTCTGAGGATGAGACAGTGCATAGATGATACATGGCACAGTAGCTGACATGTAGTAAAGGATCCATATCAAAGGTATTGATAAATTCTTTATAAAGGGGGAAAACTTTTTCTGAGATGATCCTCACGGGATTCCCAAGTTCAAAGAATGTTGAATAAGGAATACTGTATAGTTATTCCCTCCTGGAGTGTCCCAATGCACTTTCAGCTTCTGTGAAATCCTGTAATAAGTTGTTATTCAGGCTTTTCAGATCACTACACTGAACACCTTAAAATCTGATACTAGGGTTTTGAGGGAAATGTTTTGGCACCCACTTTGAGAGATGCTAAACAAGATCATCTTTGCAATTCTAAGGTCCTAATTCCCTTCCAGAGAACTAGTTGCCTTGTGCTGTTTCACATGGGGCTGAAATCACTTCCCCTTGAAAAAACCTCAAATAATTGCCTCTGCCTGTCTACCGGCTCCTTGAGGGCAGACCGGAACATGAGGAATTTAATAACCACAGTCTGGGTCGCCTGCCAAAATGCTTTAGGGCCCTGCCCAGACAGTTGAATGCAGTGAGAACACAGAGAGCAGTTCTCTAAGCCAGCAGCAGGCCAAGGACACTGCCAAAAACACTCGCATTCCTGTTCCCACGTTGGCAGAGCCCAGCCAACCTCCAGCTCATGTTTACCCAGCGCCTAATGCATGCAATTAGCATTCTTACTGAGAGGCACCTGTAGTTTAGTGGTTACACACAGGCTCTACAACAGAGGTTCTTAACATGGGGTCTGTGATCCTGAAATTCAAAAAAACATTCTTGTGGGAATGAGTTGGTGCAGGTGTGATTTTTTTATTAATACCCAGTGTAGTGTGGCCTTAGGGTTCCATGTTCTCCTAACTGGCATAAGGGTCTGTGGAACCAAAAAGGTTGAGAACCCCTGCTCTACAGGGTTCAATCAAATTGTTCTACATCTTTAAGACTCAGTTTCCTCATATGTAAAATGGGGGTAATAACTGCATCTGTGTCCAAAAGGATTAGGTACACTACACAAACAGGAAACCCCAAATAATAGCAGCTTAAACAAGAAAGAGGTTGGTTTCTCCCTCACATAAAAAGTCTGGAGAAAAATTTTTAAAAATTAAAGAAGGAAAAAAAAAGGTCTGGGGGTGGGCAATCCAAGACTATTATGCTGGTGATATGAAGCCATCAGGGATCCCATCTCCTATTTTCCTGCTGTGACATCTTCAGCAAGTCACTTCCTGGTCCAGTAATGCTGTTGGAGTTACAGGCATTTCATCCTCATTCCAAGCAGCAGCAAAGAGGAAAGAAGAGAATGTCTGTCCTGAAGTCCCACATCTTATTGGCTAGAAAGGAGTCACATGGTCACATCTGGGTCCCTTCAGTGGACCCACAGAGCTGCTGTGCTTTCTTGCTGCTTGTCTTGAACATCTGTTGAGCCCCTATTCTGCTAGGCACTGAGAGTTCAAAGGTGAAAACCTTCTAGACCAGTATTCTCTCACTGCAAGCTGAGCCCCTAACTGTGTGCTAGGCTCTGTGTCACAGATGAAGATCCTAAAACAGGCTAGGCAGAGTCCATGTGGTAGGTGTGGGATATATAGAGAACACATCACTTCAGGCAAGATGGATCTGAAGAGCTAAAAGACTTGGAGTGTGGTCCCAGCTCTGTTACTGGGATTCACCTGTGGACATCTGAGACCCACAGATCTCAGATGGCAGCTAAGCCAGACCTGTGGGCAGGGTCTAGGAGAGAAGGCTACCCAATTCCAGCACAGAAAAACAACACTTTCCCTGGGTCATCAAATGAGCAAGTAATCTGGGAACAAAAGATGATTAGCAATGGATGGCTGCAGAACTGAGCCAGTTGCCCTCACCCTGGAGGCAGCCAGTTCTCTGCTTTCAGGGCCCCAAATCAATTCCTTTGACCCCATTCTTGAGACTCTCAAGACCCCTCCAGCCAATTTCAGAGAGAGGTTCAGATAGTAGTTTCTGCCCATCTGTATCCATTATTAATTTATTGCCTCTCAATATGTGTTCTATGATGGGCAACAGAATTCCTATAAGTATTTCTCCTTTAAAGTAAGCATGAGTTTAAGTTCTCATAAATGAAGCTGGAGGGACACTGCAGGAGGAAGAGGCTTCCTGCAACTTCCAATGCAGGTGGGGAAGGGTATGGTGGACACCTTACCCAGCCCTGGGCCCAGAATGTGATTCATCTGAGACCTTGCATCCTCAGCTTGGCAATAACCTTCCCGCAGCCCTCTTGAAACCAAAGTCCCTGCATGGCCTGCACATAGTTGCCTGTGACCTGGAGGGTCCACACAACTGCACCTCCCTCTGCAAGCCCATGTGTGTCCCAGGGGCTCGGAAAGCCTCCTGACCCTCTGGTGCCTAGACTCCTACTGTATGCCCATGCCACTGGATCCTGGATGCCTGCTCCCCTTCCTGCACTTGAAGGGTTTCCTGCAGCTTACCCAGCAACTCCAGACCAGCTTCAGCTGGCTAAACTGAAATTTTTCTCCAACGAGGACTGAACCCATTCCAAGTTTGTCCTTCCATGGGCATCTGTAAAAAAAATTATAGAAAATATTATGCTTAATGGTGAAAGATAGACTATTCCCACCCCCACCCCCCACACACACACCTTAACATCAGGAACATGACAGGGATGTCTACTCACCATTCAATGTTATAAGTTCTGGCCAGGGCAATTGGGCAAGAAATAGAATAAAATAAAGGCACATATTTGGGAAAAAAGATATAAGACTGTCTTTATCCACAGATGACATGATCATTTAGTAGAAAATCCAACAGAATCTACAAAAAAAGCTACTAGAATGAATAATTGAGTTTATCAAGCAAGGTTGCAGGATATATACAAATCAATATACAAATCAATTATTTCTATATACTAGCAATGAACATTTGGGAATTGAAATTTTAAAAAATACCATTAAAACATCATAAAAAATATGAACTACTTAGGGAAAAGTCTGACAAAATATATGAAAGCTTGGTACATTGAAAACTACGAAACATGGCTGTGAGGAAGGGAAGTGATACACTTTGTTCATGAGTTGGAAAACAACAACAGCAAAACACTCAACATTGCAAAGATGACAGTTCTTCCCAAACTGATCTATGGATCCAGTGCATTTCCAATCAAATTCTCAGCAGGACTTTTTGTAGAAATTGACAAACCGATTCTAAAATTTCAAAGGAAATAAAAAGGATTTGGAATAGTCAAGACAATTCTGAAAAAGAACAAAGCTATCAAAGATTATTTAAAAGCTACCATAATCAAAAAGTGTGATATTGGCATAAAGATTGATAAATAGATCAATGGAACAGAAAATAAAAAGTCCAGGAATAGACCTACACATATCTCACTTATTGTTTGATTTCATTTATGTGGAAAAGCTAGAATATGCAAATTCATAGAGACAGGAAGTAGATTACGAATTACTGGGGCAGGGGGTGGCAGATGGGGTATTAGCATTTAATAGGTACATACATAGTTTGTTTGGATGGAAAAGTTTTGATAATGACTGGGGTGGTAGCACAATATTGTGAATGTAATAAATACCATGTAATTGTATCTTTAAAGTGGTTAAAATGGGAAAGTTTATGTTGTATATATGTTACCACAATAAGATTTTTTAAAAAATGAATCATAGACCTAAATTTATAACCTAAAATTCTAAAACGTCTAGAAGAATATATAGGGGAAATTTTTTGTGACCTTGGCTTAGGCAAAGATTTTTAGGTACAAAACCAAAAGCATATTCCGTAAAAGAACAAATGGACAAATTGAACTACAACAGAATTTACAACTTCTGCTTTTCAGAAGACACTATTAAAAGAATGAAAAAAAGTCTCAGACTGGGAGAAAAATTTACAAAGCATATGTCTAACAAAAGCTTTGGATCCAGAATACATAAAGAACCCTCAAAATTCAACAATAAGAAAATAAGCAACCCAATTAAAAAACTGGCAAAAGATTTTAACAAACGCATCACCAGAGAAGATAAACATACAGCAAATAAGCATATGAAAAGATGCTCGACTCAGGGACATATTGCCTACCACAGGCCCAGCTCACAGGAGCAAGCCCCTGATGCAATAAGGAAATGCAATGAAAACCCCAGAGATGCCACAACATAACTATCAGAATGACAAAAATTAAAAAAGACTGACCAATGTGGGAGGTATGGGGAGCAGGGCATATGAGAATCCCTATATATTCTCTGTTACATTTATGTAATCTAAGACTCTTTTAAAAAATAAAAAAATGAAAAGAAAGACAAGACTGACCACGCAAAGTGTTGGCAGGTATAAAGAACTGAAGCTTTCATATGCTGCTATTTGGAATGTAAAATGATATAACCATTTGGAAACACTCTGACAGATTCATAAAAATTAACCATATACCTACCATGTGATCCAGCCATTCTACTCCCAGGTATTTACCCAAGAGCAAAGGATGCCTATACAAGGACTTAATGTTTACCGCAGTTTTATTTGTTTAATTGGTGTATTAGTCAGCCAAAGGGGTGCTGATGCAATATACCAGAATTCTGCTAGCCTTCATAAAGGGTATTTATTTGGAGTAGGAACTTACAGATAACAGATCATAAAGTGTAAGTTACTTCCCTTACCAAAGTCTATTTCCATGTCTTGGAGCAAGATGGCTGCCAGCATCTGCCAGGGTTCAGGCTTCCTGGGTTCCTCTCTTCCTGGGTCTTGCTCCTTTCTAGGCTCAGAGTTCCTCTCTTGCCAGGGCTTGTGTCTCTCTGGGCTGAGGGTTCCTCTCTTCCTGGGGCTTGCTTCTCTTTCCTCTGTGTGCTTACTTCCTAGGGCTCCAGCTTAAGTCTTCAGCATAAAACTCCAATGTCAAAACTCCAACATCAAAAACCTTCCAGCTCTGTCCTTTGCCATGCCTTTTATCTGTGAGTTCCCACCCACCAAGGAGTAGGGACTCAATACTCTACTGACATGGCCCAATCAAAGCCCTAATCATAATTTAATCACACCCAGGTACAGACCAATTACAAACATAATCCAATATCTATTTTTGGAATTCATAACTGTATCAAAATGCTACACTTGGAAACAAACCCAAATGTCCATCAACAGATAAATGGATAAAAAATTGTGATACATTCATACGATGGAATGCTGTTCCACAATAAAAAGCAATGAACTATTGGTGCACACAAAAACATGGACAAATTTCAAAATAATTATGCTGAGCAAAAGGAATCAGATACAAAATAGTACATAATGTATAATTCCATTTGTATAAAATTCCAGAAAATGCAAATGAGTCTGTAGTGACCTAAAGCAGAACAATGATTGTTTTGGGACAGGAGAGCAGAGAAAACTGGGAGGGGGAGTTCCAAAGGCACAAGAACAGATTTTGTATTCAGTACCTTGATTTTGATGATGATTTCATGGTGCACACATATGTCAGAACTTATTAAATATGTGCAGTTTATTGTACATCAATTATGCCTCAATAAAACTCCTTAAAAAAATAAAGAGCCAGGGAAGTGGGTGTAGCTTGGTGTTTGAGTGCCTGCTTTGCATGTATGAGGTCCTGGGTTCAATTCCTGGTACCTTCTTTAAAATAAAAAAATAGCCAGGTTGAAGGGGCTCCCACTGGCCAAACTTGGAGCAACTAGAGCATTGAAAAGAACAATGAAATGGATTGGAAGAATAAATATCATGAAGATGTCAGTCTTACCCAAACTGATTTATAGATTCAATGCAATACCAATCAAAATCCCAGCACATTACTTTACAGAATTAGAAAAGGCAATTACCAAATTTATTTGAAAGGGAAAGTGCACCAAATAGGCAAAAGCATTTTGAAAAAGAAGTACGAAGTGGGAGGAATTTCACTGCCTGACCTTGAAACATATTACAAAGCTACATTTTCAAAACAGCATGGTACTGGCATAAAGGTAGACACATCAATCAGTGGAATAAAATTGAGAATCCAAAAATAAACCCTCACCTATACAGTCAGCTGGTTTTTGACAAACCTACAAAGTTAATGTTGTCGGGGCAAAACAATCTCTTTAACAAATGGTGTTAGGACAACTGGATATCTATAACCGAAAGAATGAAAGAGGACCCCTATCTCTTTCCATATTCAAGAATCAACTCAAAATGGATCCAAGACCTAAATATAAAAGGTAGGACCATGAAACTACTAGAAGAAAATGTAGGGAAACACCTTCAAGACCTTGTAATAGGTGGCGGTTTCTTGGACCTTACACCCGAAGCACGTGCAACAAAAGAAAAAATAGATAAATGGGACCTCCTCAAAAATTAAACACTTTTGCACCTCCAAGGACTTTGTCAAAAGGCAGCCAACTCAACAGGGGGAAAATATTTGGAAATCAGATATCCAATAAGGGTTTAATATCCAGAATATATAAAGAGATATTATAACTCAACAATAAAAAGATGAACAACCCAATTGAAAAATGGGCAAAAAACATTTGTCCAAAGAAGAAATACAAATGGCAAAAGAACACATGAAGAAATGCTCAACATCACTCATGATTAAAGAAATGCAAATCAAAACTACAATGAGATATAATTTCACACCTATCAGAGGGCTGTTATTAAAAAGACAAAGAACTACAAGTGTTGGAGAGGATGTGGAGAGATAGGAACACTTATTCACTGTTGGTGGGTATACAGAATGGTATAGCCATTGTGGAGGACTGTTTGGCAGCTCCTAAAGAAGTTGAATATAGAATTGCCATCTGACACTGTCATACTGCCCCTGGGTATTTACCCAGAAGAACTGAGAGCAGTGACACGAACAGATATCTGCACACCGATGCTCATAGTGGCATTATTCATGATTGCCAAAAATTGTAAACAACCCAGGTGTCCATCAACAGATGAATGGATAAACAAACTGTGGTGTATTCACACAATGGAATATTATGCAGCTGTAAGAAGAAATGAAGTTGTAAAGCATATGACAACATGGTGAACCTGGAGGACATTATGTTGAGTGAAGCAAGCCAGACACAATAGGACAAATATTGTATGATTGCATTACTATGAACCAAATATATTGTGTAGCATATTGTATGAATTTTTAAAAAATTATATGTATCCAGTATATCTAATTAAGAAATGTATGTTTTCATTCAACTGTTTTTCCTTTTTAGTTTTTAATTGTTTATATTTTCAATTATTAAATATACAAAATAAAGTAAAAAAATAATAATCCAATGATATATAAAAAGGACAAAACATGATAACTAAATGGGGTTTATCCCAGGAATGCAAGGTGGGAATAACATTTGAAAATCAATCCACATAGTAGATCAATTTAAAGCAATCATAAAATAATAAATAAAAAGATGAGGAAATAAAAAAAAATAAAGCAATCATATTAATACATAATCAATAGAAAATCAATATATAAAATATATCAATTATATAAAATCAATCATATTAATAGACCAAATAAAAGTATACATATGTGCATCTGTGTGTGATCAGCTCAATAGACGTAGAAAAAGAATTTAACAAATTCTACACCCATTCCTGATTTAAAAAAGAAAAGAACAATGACAAAATGGATTTTTAATACATTGAATAATAATAAATAATCCATGAGTGTCTACAAAAAGAGTAGGAAGAAGTGAAGGAAAACTTTTCTTTATAGAAGAATAGAAAGGGTATTAGAATTAGAAAAATCACCATTTTTGTTGCCATCAATGCAGCAATTGATTCAGGCAAGGATATCCGGCTGCCAAAACCTCTGTGTGACAGCCTGTGGGGAAACAGGATATCCATGCAGTCTCAAATATCATCAGACAGTGTTACAAAGAGAAAGATCACTTTTACAATGAAGAGATCTATTAGAACACCATAATCAAGTGATCAAATTTAGCATCACCAGTGACACAATAACCCTCCTTATGCAATATAGTGGGGAGGACGAAGTCTCATCTAGGAAGTGCTGTTGCCCAAATGTTTAACCAGAATAAATCAGGAGGGGACAATCTGATTCACCCAAATTGAGGGACATCCTACAAGACAAGTGGGCTGGTGTCTTTAAAAAAAAGTCTTCCCTCTCTCAGAAGCCACAGCCCTGCTTGTGCTGATAGCAGGACAGTTATCCCCTCCTGCCTGACTCCTCCCATGGGTCTTTCCTTGCAGAGCCACTTGGAGTGGGGTCCTGTGGTGGGGGAAGGAAACAAACCTGGAGAAGTAACCAATGGGGCAAGCAACCCAGTGTCCTATTTACTCCCTGCTGCTGAGATGATTTACCCTCAGATCTGTTTTGTTCAAAACCCTCTGAGGGCACTCAAATCCTAACCACAGCACTCCAGGCCCCGTGTGGCCCACCACTGCCACCTTCCAGGCTCATCTGCTCTCCTTCTGCCCACGGCTCTGGCCACATCTGTTTTTGTGTTATTTTGTGGACACACTGCACCCACACACCCCTGCCTCAGCTTTGATCCTGTCCTCTCTACTGAAAGGCTTTCCCCCGGACACCTGTCCGGCTCGCTCCCACTCCCCCTGTCTTCCCTGAGGGCTTCATTTTTGTCTCAAGTCTTGAGTACATATCTGCATGTAACATACCATCAGTGTGTCCTGCTTACTGTTGCACTGTCTCTCCCACTGGAACGCCAGTTCCCCCGGGCAGGACTTTTTGTCTGCCTTGTTCACACCTGTATTCCCAGCACTTAGAACAGTACCTAATGCAGGAGTTCTTAACCTTTTTTGTTCCATGGACTCCTTTGCCAGTCAGGGAAAAACCATAGACCCCTTACTAAGTCCACACTATACTGTATATTATTTAATAAATATATCACAGTTGCACCAACATGTCCCTACAAGAATAATGTTTTTTTTTGAGTTTCAATTCAAGCTCACAGACGCCTTCTTAAGAACCCCTGGCTAATGTATAATAGGTGCTCCCTAAAAATTTGTTGAGTGAATAACTCCAAAGCCAGGTTTCTTATCTCCCTTAGACAGCAGTGTGTGTGTATGTGTGTATGTGGTGAGCCAGCTGGGTCTGTCTCCTGATGCTCATTTCCTGGGGTGTAGGTACAGTTTTCAGAGGGTTGGATAGATTCTACTAGCAGCATCAACACATTACATAACCTGGCACTGTCTGAGGGTGAGAGGGCCAAGCAGGGCTTTATTCTATGTTGGCGCAGAGAAGCTTCCCCAGGCTACATCCCACGCTGCCAACTCTTCAGCTCTGTGCTTCCTAATTGCCCCGACGGGCCCCACCACACATTCATCCGGCCCACTGACTCTTAAAGGCCTGGGAGCACCTCAGGCCTGGTGTGACCCAGACATCATCATCTAGGGCCTCAGTCCCACCTGGGTATTGGTGACCCTGGGAGGCCAAGCCCCACCTGTCCACCTGCCCACACAGGCTCAGGACTCCAGGTGTTCCTTCAGGGATACCACTTATCTGCCCGCTGAGCCTTCCTGCATGAGAAGTTGCTGCTGCCTGAGCTACCTCAATGGCCCCAACTCAGAGCCTCTAACCTTCCCTTACCCTCAGTGACCCAGGGCAGGTCATGTGGCTTCTGCCAGCCCTGGCATCCTTCTCTGTAAACCAGGGGATCTACTTGTAACTTATCTTTCAGAGTCATGGGAAAACATGTATGTCAGGGGTCAGACTCCTCAGAGGTCACCTTGTGGTTGCCATTGTTATTTACAGAGTCACCACGGGCCTTCTCTCAGCCAAACACATGCCAACTGCTGGGAATTCTGCTTCATCCATTCATTTAACTTCTGCTTTCTTGGCACTCAGAACCCAGTGCAGGGAGACAAATAAAATAAACTCTTTGAAAAAAAGAAGTCAGGTAATGGGATAAAGAAGGTCAGGGTGGTAAGAGTAGGCTTCCCTGCAGGTGACATCTGAGCAACAAGCTGACTGGGCTGTGTGGGGAGCTGGGCAGGAGGGAGCAGTGGGTGCAGAAGCCCTGAGTGGGAGGAAGCAGAGAGGAGGTATGATGGGAGGCGTCAGGCCACAGAGAGCCTGGTGGGCTTCTCCCAGTGATACAGGGCACTTTGGAGGGTTTTGAGCAAGGTGACGGCATCTGACTTCCATTTTTAAAGGGTCCTTCAGCTTCCATGTTGGGAATAGATTTAGGTGTGGGGTGGGAAGGTGTAAAAGCAGGGAGGTGGGTCAGGAGGCCATAGTCAGAACCCTGGTAGAGGTGGAGGTCTGAGAAGTGGCTGGAGACTGAACTGGTTCTGAAGGAAGAGCCATCAGGATTGACGACAGGTTGGATGTGGAAGGGGTGGATAGGGTGACAGAATGACAAGATGCAATGATGACAACCATCGACCTGTAACACGTTCTTTGGGTCATGCCCCTGAGTGCAGGAGAGATCTCTAATCTCCACAACACCTCTGAAAGCTGCTATTCCTGTCCTCACTTTACATATGAGGACCTGGGCTCAATGAGGGGGTGATATGGCCCATGGACTATGTGCCTCTGTCTTGGCATGGACTCATCGGGTTACCACTCAGTTCTCAGAGCTGTCCCTTACAAAAGGTGATGGCTGAAGCCAGTGCTCACCTCTACCCCACCAGCTTCTCAGACTTTTCCTTCTGGGTACACATAGGACTTTGCTTTGAGAAAAGATGCTTCTGACACTATCTTCCCCACCACACTACACTACAAGGCTGGTGATATGTCCCTTGCCCTTCACCCAAATGTGCCAATATCTCTATTCTGACCTCCCAAGAGCATCTCAAACTCACAGTTTGAAAACTGAACTTACCTCCCTTTCCCACCCCTCTTCTTCAAGCTCTTCCTCCATCCCCTGAGGGCAAGAACACTACATGCCACTCTCAGCACTTGGCACATACAGCTTACTTGCACCTCACATCCACTTTACACGAGGTAGGCACAGGGAGTTGAGTGACTTGCTAACGTCACCCAGCTGGTGAGTGGTGGAGCTGGAATTTGAACAAGGCAGCCCTACTCCAGAGCTTAAGCCCATACCCCGCTGCCCAGCAGGCAGGTCTGTGGGGAGACAGGGGCCTAAAGGTACATGGAAGACATTTGACAGTGTGAACCCCTTGCTTTGTACCAAGCGCTGCCTCCTGGAGGGGCTCATTATGACACCCATTGCACCCAACTCTGTGATGTACCATTATCATTCCTATTTTACAGATGAGAAAACCAAGGCCAAGAGCTGTTGATAATTAGCCATTTTTGCACAGTTAGAATGCAGCTGAACAAGGACTTGATCTTGCATCTGTCTGTTGCCAATGCTCATGTGCTGTACATCTATGGGAAGATGGTTTCTTCAATACCTCTTATTTGTGACATGAAGTCGGGGGTGTAAACCCCAATGGATTGGAGACCAGGCCTTTGTGGGAGGGGGTAGGAAGTCAAATCTAAGGCTGATTTTACACTTTGGGGGTTTCTTCTGGATGAAGAAAAAAAGCAATTCATTATTGAGATGGCCACTGTGTTCTGCCGCCTGAAACATCGATAGCTGAGATAATTGGGGGCCTCTGTCTGGCCAGCTGTCCCTGAAAAGGATTTTCAGGTAGCTTTCATCCGGGAGCACTGCTTTCTACTTAGAATGTAAAATGCATTTGTGAAGTGTTTTCACTGAAGTGGGAATAGGTAATTGATTTTTTAAAGAAGATGACCTTTCTGGACTCTGGAAAACGCTTCCAGGTCCCTTTCTTATTTTTCTGTGCATAAAGGCAATTATCCCAGATCAGCCTGCCACACAGGAAATAGGATTCGCTAATTTTCACAACAAATGCTTCACTGTAGCATTTTCCTTATTTCAAGAGAGATTACATATCAGCTAGTTTCACATCAGAGAGAGAAAAACCAGGCCTGACTTAAACAGTGGCCTAAGGCTAGAGATTCCACAGGATTTGGGAAATCCCTGCTCTGCCTGCAATTCCAAGTGTGCTGCTGGCCTGAGCCCTCTCCCTCTCTGCACCTTAGTTTCCTCATCTGTGCAATAGTGATCATCACAGCACCCACTCTGGTCATTTCCACCAGTGGTAAAGGGTAAAAATGGCCACAGACTATTCCCCTCCATTTATCCCTGCTCTCTGGTGGTCTTCTCCCACCCTGACTTTGGATTAGGCCGTGTGACTTGCTTTTGCCAATGGAACAATAGCAAACGTGATGCAACAAGAGTCTGGAAAAGCATGTGTTCATTGGGTCTTGTCTTCTTGCTTCTCTTTGGAACTGAGGCTACCAGGTGAATGAGCCTCTTGGAGGATGAGAAGCCCTATGAGACAGACATGATCCATCCAGCTGAGGTGCCCCCTGGCCAACTAGCATGTCAATTGCCAGAGTGAGGCCAGCTAAGACCATTTAGTCCCCAGTGAGCCAGTCCAGGTCAGAAGATGTGCCCAGTAGACCCAAAGAATTGTGAGAAATAATTGCTTGTGATTTTCATGCCCTTAATCCTAGGACGTTTTGTTCCACAGTAAAGCTGATACAAAACCTCTTGGTCTTGTATCTGTCAGGTTCATTGGTAGAAGTAACAGATGCCAAGCCCTGCTCACTTGAGTAAAAGGAGAATTTATTTGGAGATTATTGGGGATCCTGGAGTTGAAGTGCAGGTGGATAACCAGGCCTGGAATTGATCAGGAAACAGAATAGTAGCTACCTGATTTTCAGGGCCCACAGAATGAGTAACTCCACTTTACATCATTCCACTCAGAGTCTCATTTGGCTAATCCAGGTGCAGGTCCAACCCTTGACTGTATCAGGGTGGTGGGAAGCAGGGCCTGAGGAAAAGACACCCATAGTGCAGTGATTATGCATGATGCCTCTGGAGCCAACCTACCTCAGTTCAAATCCTAGTCCTACTACTTATTAGAAAGTTCATCTTTCTTGGAGCCTTTGTTTTGTCCTCTGTAAATGTGCTGGGAGAAGCAGCTATGTCCTGGATTTACTGTGAAGATTAAATGAGGTGAGATGCATAAAATACTGAGAACAGTGCCTGGCAGCCAGAAAACACTCAATAAATATTAGTTGGCATTCTAATAATAAAATTCTATATAAGGAGAAGAGAACTACAGAATTTATCTTGGGAGATTTGCAAATCATTAAGACTCCATATGGGGAAGTGGATGTGGCTCAAGCATTGGGTTCCCGTCTACCACATGGGAGGCCCTGGGTTCATTCCTAGGGCCTTCTGGTGAAGGCAAGCTGGCCCATGCCATGGAGAGCTGGCACAGCAAGATGAAGCAAAAAGATGACATGACAAAGGGAGACAAGAGGAGAGACAGTGTGAGATGCAGCAGACTAGGGAGATGAGGTGACTCAAGCAATTGAGTGCCTCTCTCCCATGTCAGAAGGCCCCAGGATTGGTTCCTGGTGCCTCCTAAAGAGAGAAAAGATGAGAAGAATGTGCAGCAAATGGGCACAGAGAGTAGACAGTGAGGACAAGTGGCAAGGGAAGGAGGAATAAATAAATTAAACAAATCTTAAAAAAAAAAAAACAAAAAAAACCCCACTCCATATGATGGACCAAAGGTAGTTCCCCAAAAGGAAATAAGAGCACTCTTGGGAATGGAGGGAAGGATCTGTGTGAGCAAAAATGACAATATACCTTCTAGGGTGTTGTGAGGATTTGGCTCCATCATTCCTATAACTGAACTCCTATTGCATGCCATGCATTGTGCTCAGTGCAGGGGAGACAGTGGTCAACAAAACGGACATGGGCCCTGCTCCCCTGGGGCTGACTTTCTATTAATAATTCAGGAGCAGCTGATAATTGACACATGAATCAATAAATAACATGATGATTTCTGAGAGCACCAAATGCCAACATGAAGGGGAAAGGGAGGGACAGGGTGTTACTTAGGCTGTGCATTTGGGTGAAATATGTTCGTGGTCCTGGTTTAAAGGGAGTGATTTAGAACTTTTTACTAGTTGCTATTTGGTGTATGCAAAGTCTCTAGCAAGGAGCCTGCATCCCATGGGAACTGGTTACATGCTATTTCCCAACCCCCTCCTAAGACATAGGGGAGCAGTGGGACACTGGGACCAGGACCCCAACTTCTAGTCCTTGCTGGGCACCTTCCCCTCAGGAACCTCAGGTCTCACATTTAAGTAATTGTTGAATGGGTTAGCAGTTTTTCAAAAACATTAGCCTTTCTTTTTACCTTGTGAAACCCATATAAAACAGATTATGGTGGGGAGGAGTACCAGAGTCCCACTTGTGATCTTATTCACCTCCCTCCAAGGCCTCTGAGAAACTTCTTCTGAAAACTGCAAACCACAAGGATAAATGAAGGATGATACAGTTGTCTTGGAAACTTTGCCACTTCCTTGCTGTGTGACCTTGGGTCAGTCACTTGACCTCCCTGAGCTTTCTGTATCATTCTTCAGTGGGGATGGCAATTAGGATTCTGGGTTTGAGAGCCCAGGCTCTGCCACTGACTTGCTATGTGTCTTCTCTGAGCCCCAAACTTGATGACAGATTGGGATTCCTCATTCTGCCCTCTCCTGGGGCTGCCTCTCAAGGGACATGACAATTTATGGAATTCCAAAGCACAGGCCTACCTGCTCCTCCCTCCCAGGTTCAAATTGAGGTGAGAAATTCAGGAGGCCATTGGCAACCCCCACAGCCCAGAAATAGCTGGCCAGCTGGTAGGCAGCTGACCTTGGAGCTCAGGGCCTGAGCTGAGGCCTATTGCCTGGCAACAGCCATCATCACATGCCATGAGTGGTCAAGGGCTCAGGAAGTGGCCACATCTCCAGCCCAGATCTGCCTGGGCACTGGAGGGAGCTGCTGAAGTGTCATTGAAGCTTTGAACAGCAAAGCTTCCATCTGTGAGGGCATTTGCATATGGTTCTCCCCTGCTCCAGTCTTCTGGCACCTACTAGAAGAGGCCAGTACTGTGTAGTTACTATTATCTTTAGTTTGGGCAAGAGCAAATAGGGACCACATCCTATTTTATAGAAACTGAGATTCAGCCTGCTAAAGTGTCTTGACCAAGATTATTGTGAGTCAGCAGCATACCCTCTCATCTGTGCCTGAAAAGAGGGAAGGGTGGAGGGTCCAGAGGGCCTAGGCAAGTTGCAGAACAGTTTTGGTGGGAGATGTGGAAGGTGAAGAGAGATAGTGTTTGTGAATCTGATCACTTCCAAGGCCTGCTGATGGTAAGGTCCAAGCTCAATTGCAGTAGAGGCCCCCCACCCCTGTCCCAGAGGTGAAGTGGTCAAGGTCTTGAGCTACTTGGGGTGGACCAAGGCTCTGGGGGCAGTACCTTGGTGGACACCCTCAAAGGCATGAACTGAGAAGTTTTGAGCTTCTGTGTATTGACCCATTTCTTCAGATACCACCACATCTCTTGCTTGGCCAACCCACCCTGGATCATTAAGCTTCCTTAGTGCTTCAGGGTAGTGAGCAAAGATCCCTGAATCATATACTGCACAGGCTCAAGCCTCCTCAATTCTGCTTGCTCTCTGTGTGACCCTTTACAAATTAGTCCATCTTCACACAACTGGTAGGGATAGGGCTGGGATTCAAGGTTATTTTATGCAGTTAGTTACCTTTTCTAATCTATTGCAGTTATTTATTGCTGCATAACCACCCCATAACATAATGACTTAAAATAGCAACATGTATTTTGCTTATGAACGTGCCATTTAGTGGAGACAACCCACCTTTGCCCTCATTGGCATGAGCTGGGTTGGCTTGAAGGCTGAGACTGGAATCATCTGAAGGCTTAATCCCTCATTTCTTGGGGGTTGGTGCTAGCCATCAACTGAGACCTTAGCTGAAAGGGCTCTCCATGGGGCCCAGGCTTCCTCACCACATGGTGGGCAGAGTTCTGAGTTTGTCCCCAAAGTCTATTTTCATCCCCCCATGCGGACTGAATGAGTGAAGCTTTGGGGGTAAAGAGTTGCCTGGAGCTGAAATGTCCCATATAGAGAAGAATGTTCTGTCCTGGAAACCTGCAGGACCCTGGCTGAGCCTGGAGGCACGGCTGCAGCAGCTGGTTCCAGTACTTCTCTCCCAAGGCAGGGCAGCGAGGAAGGACTGTCCCTCAGAGGTCTGAGCTGGTCAGAAAAACCAGGGAACCTAGACAGAGAGACCCAGACAGAAAGAGACCTTTAAAATGCAAAACTGTGGCTGAGCGGGGTGTCATAGCTGCTACCCTTGGAATTCTAGCCCTGTTTAGGCCAAGAACCCAGGAACTGCCTTTGCTTCCTCTTCTCATCCCCACTGCCAATCACCTCCAAAAATGTATCTGAGTCCATCCCTTCTCCCCAGCTCCATGTCTGCAGCCTGTTCCCAGCCACCACCTGTTCTTGCCTGGATGCCTCACTATCTACTTTGGCCCAATTCCAACATTTTCCCCCCAGCAGCTAGCAAGTTTTTAAATATGTTAATCAAACATCATATCACTCCCCTGTTCAAAAGCCTCTGAAGCTTCCTATCCTTAGAACTGAATTAAAATTACTCTTTCTTTCCTCTGCCTGGAATGATCTCCCACATCTTTGCCTGGCTGATTACTTTTTGTTTTCTGGTCTCAGCTCCACTATCACCTCTGACCACCTGGTCTCAGCTTCTATCCCTGTATTGGATTGAATAGTATCCTCGAAAAAGACAGGTTCAGTTCCTAACCCCTGGCCTCCTGAGTGTGGTCATATTTGGAAATGGGATCTTTTATGATATTATTTAAGATGAGGCAGAATAGATTAGGGTGGGCCCCAATCCAATATGACTCATGTCCTTGTAAGAAGAGGAAATTTGGACAGAGGGAAAAGATGACCCTGTGACGGAGGCCGAGATTGAGTTATGCCACAGATCACCAGCAAGCCACCACCAGAACCCAGCAGACTTCAGAGGAGCATGGCCCTGCTGACACTTTGATTTTGGTCTTCTAGCCTCCAGAACTGTGAGACAATAAATTTCTGTTATTTTAAGCCACTCAGTTTGTGATACTTAATTACAGCAGCCCTGGAAAATTAAGACACCCCCCACCTTAGATCATTGTTATCACTCTATGACATCACTTTAGTTATTTGTTGGCTTTCTTTTTCAATTTGTCTCTCCTCTGCCCAACTCTGGTCCCATGAGAGCAGGGGCCGCATCTGTCTTCTTCACTCCTGTGTCCCAAGCATCTGGAACAACACAGCTTGACACAGAGTAGACACTTAACACTTGTGAATGAGTGAGAGAACTGAATGAATAAAAAAAACCCATAGGTACACATTCTGACCTTTGTTCAGACCAGTCTCCCACAGTTAAAACACAGGGACAAACACTCCTACAGGCCTGGCTCACACCTTCTAAGGCTCCTAGACACATCCCACCCAGGAGCTCAGAGATGCTCCACTGCTTATAACCAGGGATGCTGCCACCCCCTGCTGGGTTGATTGGGGAAGTGCAGCCAGAGTCTCGACAGGAAACAGCTGTGAGACTAATCTCTGGCTAACCCTAACGCTCCTTCTTTGAGAGAACCAGGGTGATTATATATCCATTGTCCCCTCCTGAGTCTGAGCTCCCCACCCTGGTATTTGCCCCCGGCCCTGGACCTCAGGATGTGCTAACCAGATGTGGAGAAGGAGGGAAGGAAGGAAAGAGGGAGGGAGGGAAAGAGGAGGAAAAGAAAGGGGGAACTGTGTGACTCAGACAAGTAAGTCAGGCACTTCACCTCTTTCCCTCTCTAAGGATCGTTGTCATAGGGCAATACATGCTTGTGTACTCATAGGTTTGGAATCAGGTATAGAAGGCTTTGACAGAAAAAATGCCCTGGATTTTATCCTGTAACTCATAGGAAGCCACCAAGGGTTTTTGAGCAAGGGAGAGGCTCAGAACTGTGCTTGGAAAATATTAACCATACCATCTGCATCCATCCACCCATCCATCTGATAGTGCTTTAAGCATCTTCTCAGTGCCAGGCTGAGTGGTAGGGCCTGGGAATACAGGCGTGACAAGAGTTGGCTTTCATGGAGCTTGTGGTCTGGAGAAACATGGGTGGGATAGCAGACTTGGACACAGGACATCACCCCAGTCCTGGGTAAGGAGAGTCCTGGGGCTCAGCTCCTACCCAAAGTAGCCCTATAGCCAGAGTGGAGATGAGAGTCTGCTCAGCCAGTGAGGTACATGCAGGCCCTGGAGTAAGGGGCAAGCTTGTTGGCCCTCATTTCCCTTTCTGTAACAAGAGGCCAGCCTGCCTGACTTAGGAGCGGCATCTGTTGATTTTTTTCCAGTTCAATCAAATAGATACAAATAGCATGCAAATGTATGCAAGAGGGCCTAACTCAGGATATGCTAAAATAATCTATAATAGTCTGTCTGCTGCAATTATAGTCACACAGCATTTAGGATGTGACCAAAATGAAATACTGAACTGATTTTATTATCAGACACCATAATAGCCTTGGAAACAAGATAAGGCAGAGTCCCAGGGACCCAGACACACCACATGAGGAGAAGTAAACCCAGGCAGGCGTTTGTAGAAAACGCATTGCATTCAGAGTGTGAAAATAAAGGAAGGGGAAGATTCCACTGTCAGCCAGAGCTGCAGTGTCAGTCCTTCCTTTGAAGGAATGAGGATGAGAAGTTAGAAGTCCCAGGTATTTGTCTCAGCCTGGTCCATTTGGCAGCTGAGTAACTTCCACCTAGTCACTTTCCCAAGCTATCTTCTCACCTTGTAGATGAGTACAGTTATAAGGAAGCACAAAGGAGATGATGTGTAGACTCTAAGATAAGGAGTAGACTCTGAGATAAGGATTTCTGTGAGAGCGACTTTCTGTAAAGTATTCCTGGGAGCAGCTGGTGGAGGATGTGGGAAGCAGGACAGGGAACTGGAGGGAAACTAAGCAAGGGTATGCTACCAAAGTTCCACTTTGTATGCGTCCTGTGGGGGTGCCCTGGAGATAGTGTAGGTTGCACCTGAGCGTGTCCTATTGGAAGTAACTGAGGGTATTTATGCTACTACACTCATTAGCCATTGGAGTAAATAAATCCTTTCCAGGCATGTCTAGCTCTCCATGCAGGCAAAACAGGATCCAGCTGCCTGAGAGCAGTTCTCCTACAGAGATGCAGGTGCTGGCTGCTGGGAGAGAAAACAGACTGGGAGATGGCAGACACCAAATGGGAACCAAGGACATCTGCTACAGGAGGTGACATGCTTTGTTAACTGTGTAGAGCTGCTCTGGGCCTCATCTGGGCTCTCCCCTGAGCTCACTGATCACTTTCACATCTATTTCTTTCTGGGCAAATGAGAGGCATCATATACATGGGTTGTCATGAGGGTAGGAAGAGTTGAAAAATGGTAAAGGCTACAGGGAAGTAGGTACCTTCACACATTGCTGGTGGGAGTGTAAATTGGTACAACATCTATGGAAAGAATGTGACAGTATCTCTCAAAATTACCAATACATGAATCCTTCCATCCAGCATTTTTATTTAGGAGGATTTTGTCCTACAGATATGCTTGCACAAACAACATATCTACACATTTATCCATTGCAGCACTGTTTGCAATAGCAAATACATTAAAACCTAATTGTTAAATTCTGTACATACATATACTGGAATACTAATGCCAAAAGAATAAGTAAGTAAGTAAATAAATAAATAATAAAGCAATGAGCATGCACTGTCTATACTGTTATAATATCCAAGCCCTATAGTTAACTTTTTTAAAAAGTAAGATAAATAACAGTGTATGTGATAATTATTTAGCAACTCTCACATAGTCATGTATTGTCCTAGGTTCTTTACAAATATGAATTCCCTTCACCTTTCTAAAAATCCTATGAGATGCCCATTTTACAGATTAGAAAACTGAGGCACACAGAGACTAAGTACCTTGACCAAGGTCACCCAGCTGGTAAGTGGCAGAGCCAGGATGTGAAGTGTGGAGGGGTTCCAAAGTCTGTTCTTTTTATTGCTTTGCTATATTTCCCTCTGTAGCTAGAGATTACACTTAATCACACAATAATCTCTTCTCCCAACCAGTGATTTGTTTGAGAATTTACAGGACCCAATTCCGGCCAATGAGATGTGTGAGGATATCTGCTGGGGTACTTCAAGGAAGTGCTTTCTTTCTTATTGATCGAAAGCGATGTGACCTCTCTACACATGCCTCTTCTGTCACTTTTACTGAACCTGTGATTGGAGCTGGGGTTTGTGTATACTCAGGAGACTTGAATCTCTGGACTGTCCATGGGCCAGCTGGGCCCTGAGCCTCCACAGAGTTGTAATATTTGCTCTCCAGTTCGTTGGACGTACCCAGGTCAGTTGACAGGGAGGTGTGTATGGTCAACCACCACCAGGGAACTGAGAGTGTCTACAAATGCAAGCAGGAGAATTGCATCCATCTGCCATGTGGGATCTAAACCCCCTCTTGATTTAGAGGTGGAGTGGACATCACTATCCCAGGGTCCACAGGATGGAGGAATATAGTATGGATTGGAGTGGACTTGGTGGTATTCTACTATAGAAGTGATGTGACTCTAGCAATGGAAGAAATTGTATCATTGATGTGGAGAGTGTGGCCACGGGAGTTGCTGGGGGCAGGAGAGGGAAGAAGAGTTGTGATATCTGGCATTTTCGGGACTTGGAATTGTCCTGAATGATATTGCAGGGACAGATGCAGGACATTGTATATCCTGCCATAACCCACTGGATGGACTTGGGGAGAGTGTGAACTACAAAGTAAACTATGGTCCAGGTGGTGTAGCAGTGCCCAAGGGTGTATTCACCAAATGCAATGAATGTGCCTTACTGATGAAAGGGGATGTTGATGTGGGAGGAGTCGGGGTGGGGGTGGGTAGTGGGGTATATGGGAGCCTCTTTTGTTTTTTAATGTAACGTTTTGTGTGATCTACTTATTTTTTTAAAAAAGACAATAAAAAATACAAAGAAAAAGAAAAGAAAAGGGAGATGCTTGGGAGGAGACAGTCTGCTGTTTCCTGAGGCTGTCCTGTTGGCTCATGAACCTGTCGATGGAGCCACCTTGTGCCTGAAGACAGAGAGGCCCAGGCGCTGAGGATGGATGCAGGAGTGGACAGACAGAACCTGAGTCCTGACAAAGACTTTGAGACATTGAGTTAACCAACCCTGGGGCCACTCCCCTTGTTTGCGAGATGATAAACACCTTTACTGTTGAAGGCAGAAAAGGCACTGTTCTGAAACTTGAGCAGGCAGCAGCCCCACCTGTTAAAACCCAGATTGCTGAGCCCCACCCCCAGAAAATCTGATTTGGTAGGCACAGCCAAGAATTTGCATGTCTAACAATGCTATTGTGACTAGTCTGGGGATCAAACTTGAGAACTACTGGTTGAGGGCATTTTGAGTTAGTTTTTGTTCCTCGAAGGCCAAAACTTCTGATGCATTCTGCAACTTTTGAGCTGTGTGTCTTCAAATCCCCCAGGGAAGGGGAGGCCAGGAGTCTTTGGGTCAGAGCGGGCAGCACAGGCCTGTGGAAACAGCTCCAGGGCAGGAAGCCAGAGCCCAGGTCCTGCCACCCCCTCCATGGCCTTGAGCAATTCCTTTCCTCCCTGCAGAGTCTGTTTCCCCATCTGTAGAATGCGAAGGAAGTCACTTGAGACTACCCAGATTCTCTGGAGCAGAACCATCTGCCCTTGGGGATTCTGACAGTATCAAGTCAGGTCCCCTTCCCGGGTGCTGTCATCTGCTGTCGTTCCCTCTGCTTCAGGCCCTCACAAACTAAATTGTGGAGATGGGAGTCAGGCTCCACAGCCATTTTTAACGTATTAAATTCTGAACAGAAAACTCATTTGGAGCCTTTGTTTGTGCATTAAATTCTGAACAGAAAACTCATTTGGAGACTTTGTTTGTGCCGCAAGGAGAGGAGCAGAGCCAGACCTCTCCCTGCAGGGTGTTGCCTCCCCTGGCTGGAGCTGGGATGCATCACAAGCCAGCATCTGAGAGGGGCATGATACCCAGGCCTGGGGGTGTCAAGCGCTCCCTAGGGTTTCTGATTTGAAGGTGTTAGGTAAACACAATTCTTTCCTTGATATTCAATCAGTCACCGAGTTCTGTCCTCCGTCTCCTAAATTGTAGTCTGAATTTGCCAAGTTCTTCCTGTTCTCTGTGTCCAGTCTTGCTCCTTGTGCCCTCCCCCCACCCCCCATTAACCTGAGATTGCCTTTGGATAAAATCTTTTTTTTAAAAAAAAAGATTTATTTATTCATTTCTCTTCCCTTCCCCTCCCCCCCTCCCCCCAGTTATCTGCTCTCTGTGTCCTTTCGCTGTGTGTTCTTCTGTGTCCGCTTGTATTCTTGTCAGCAGCACCCGGAATCTGTGTCTTGTTTTTTCTTGCGTTATCTTGCTGCGTCAGCTCTCCATGTGTGCAGTGCCATTCCTGGGCAGGCTGCACTTTTTTCGTGCTGGGCGGCTCTCCTTAAGAGGCGCACTCCTTGCATATAGGGCTCCCCTACGTGGGGGACACCCCTGTGTGGCACGACACTCCTTGTGCGCATCAGCACTGCGTGTGGGCCAGCTCATCACACGGGTCTGGAGGCCCTGGGTTTGAACCTTGGACTTCCTGGTGGTAGGTGGACGCCCTATCCGTTGGGCCAAATCCGCTTCTCTGGATAAAGTCTTAACTTCTGAGCATGGGAGACCCACAAGGCCCTTCACAATCAGGCTGCTGCCACCTTCTGTGACATCCTGTGCCCTTTCCACTCCAACTGGGCCAAAACACTATAGCCTCCTGGATGCCCAGTGCCCTCACCGCAGAGCCTTGGCACATGCTATGTCCCCTGCCCAAAGTACAGCACCTTCCATCCTCCCTCCCTCCATGCAGTCCCTCCTGATCTCAGTGTAGAGGTCAAGTCAGGAGGAACCAGCTACAGGATTTGTGGAACCCAGTACAAAATGAAGCCTTATTCAAGTACCTTGAGGAATTTTAAGATGGTGACAGCAGTATGTTAAACCAAGGAAAGGGCGCTTCTGTGCCCAGGCTCAGCCCAGACTTCTACACTAGTGTCTCCACCTGGGGTCTCCTCTGTGCCCCACAACTCTCTGTGAGGGCCTCTTTCTCCCAGCTGACACCCTGTGTTGGATGGTCTGTTTTCTCCTCCCCCGCGACTGGGAGCACCAGGGTCCCTAATGCCTGGCACAGAGCCTAGCAGAGTAGGCGCTCCATAAATACTTACTGAGTTGTCATTCTATCATAAACAAATATCTGCTTAACGAATATTTTCCCAGAGCCTCTGATCTACCAGGCACAATTCTATGCTCCTGGGCCACATCAGCGAACTAAAGGGCACCCCCGCGCCAAGTTGAGCTTACATCCTAGCAAGGGAGACACAAAAAATGTCTTAGGTTGAGTATTCTTCACAGAAGCAGCCTGAGGCTAGGTTGTGAGTGCAAGTAAATGATTTGGGGGTGGCAGGAAGCACTGGTAGAGGTATGGGGAAGTAAGACCAGAAAGGGAAAGAACCATATAAGGAGGTGAAAATGAGGAAATAGCCACTGTGAGCAACTGGCGCTATCCTACCCAAGGGCCCAGGGACATGGGGTATGTATCCACTGCCAGGGCTATCCCTTATGGACACTTTGACCTGGCCACTGTGGGCCAAGCCCACTCCTGCAGCCAGAGGGAGTTTCCAGGCAGAGTGGCAGGACTTGCAGAGAGCAACCAGGGGCAGAGATAAGGACAGGAGGGTGCTGAGGGCATATGAGTGTGCTACAATATACAATGAACATAAGCATATTGTATATGAGAATGTAAATAGAGTAGGGTGAGGGGATCAGGGTGTGCTGACCTAAAACTGCATCTCACACACCTTGAGCCCACTCTCAGCCCAACACCCATGTCTCAGCCCCATGGTCCCACTCTGCAATGTTTTCCTTTAGTCCTTAATTTTTGTGATAAATTGCAAATTCATAGGCATTGATGGCATGAGAGATGAGGACTGAAATTGCCAGAGATCTTTAATTCAGCTTCTGACACCTCCTCCGCTGGCCCTGCTGATTTCCTGGAGGCCCCGTTCACCTCTCCCTCAGGGCTCCTGAGGGCCTGGAGCAGGGTACCCAGCTTCCCAGGGGGCAGTCCCCATCTTCTGGGAGGATCTGCTAATGCAGAGAGGAGGGAAGAGGCATGGCCCCACCTCTGGTGCCTGGTGTCCTGGCACCACATATTCCTCTGGGCAGCCCCAGCAGGTGGCAAAGGGAGGGCAATTAACCCTGTGATATCATCGCGGCAGCTGTCAGCATCCACAGAGGGCACAGCCCCTGGGAATGTAAAGACCAGTCACTCCTGCAAAAATCCCTCTTGTCTTGATTTTACCTTAATTTGCAGCCCTGGGCATGAGCAGGATTACGAAGTTTGGCATAGCTGATGCACAAGACCAGGCTCTCATTTGCTTCTGAGTCACCAATTCCCTCTGAGCCAGCACCTTGTCCCCACCCACTACCCACCCACAGCAGGTGCACAAACCAGTCATTCGCAAAGGGACATGTGAAGCATTATCACACACACCTGGTTGTTGTCAAAGCCCCTGTCATAGTCATAATCTCATTTGCCCCCAAAACAATCCGACAAGTTTGGCAAGAGAAGTATTAATATTCCTCTTTCAAAAATTAGGATATGGACATTCAGGGAGGTTAAATCAAGGTTACCTGGCTAGTAAGTGATTAGCTGGTCTAGAGTCCAAATTTCCTGTGCATTAATCCAGTGCTTTCTCCACATCTCAAACTATGCCTGCCTTCAGTAAACCCTCTAGTGGGGTGAAGACCTTGGCAAAGCACTTTTTAAACTTCTATATTGAAGTGTAACATAGATTTTTTTTTAAAAAAGGCACAATCCATAAGTTTGAATCTCACAAAATGAACACAGTCATATATCCAATGTCCAGGTCAAAAACAGAACATTTGCTATAAAAATCCCAGAACTTGTGCCTCTACCCGTTCACCCATGGAGAAGCACTTTACTTTCACTCTTGGTCACATCTTTACCCTCAGAGAATAACCCTCCTAGAGTTTTCATGCTTGAAAAAGCAAAAAGGTCCAGGGGTGCACATAGTTTAATGAAAAGAGCACTGGCTGGGGGTCAGGAAAATTGGCGTCTGGTTTTCACTTAGTTCCATTTCAACTCTTTTCCCTATCTGAAAACCTGTGATTTTCTCAGACTTCTTTGCCTGGAACTGGAGCTGGATCCCTTCCCTGTGGTTCTGCTATTGTCAGCAACCTTGGTTTTAGGTTCTCTATGGGACCCAAGCTCTGCAGCAGCTGGTAGCCTAGCCATATTCCATACTGACCTCTAATAATTGGCCTGGATGACCTTTAGGGGCCCAGATTCAGCATATGTGTGTCTTCCTTGGCAGTTGCTAATAGAGGTGAGTCAAGGGTGTAGGTCATGTTCTACATGAGAACTGTTAATGTCTTTTGAGGGTGGGCCAGTCCTCATAATCATCAACACATGCTAACTTTTACTGAGTGCTTACTGAATCCTAGCATTTCCACATATCTCATGCGTATCTCATTTCATCTCTTAACAGTCAAATGAGTAGGTATTCTTCTTATGTATGATATGTAAATTAAGGATCTTTTTGGTTGCAAGTAAAATAATTCTTGATTTGAAAAAGGAAATTTGACTTTATCATATAATGACATCTGAAGAAGACAGGTCTACGTCTTTGCAGCAGCTTAAAGTGTCATCTGTGAGGAGGCTTTTTCTTGACTTTCTGCCCAACTGTCTGATTTGTTAGACATATTGGGGATCCTATGGAACATTTGGTTTGGAAAGGAGATTCCAGGCCTAAATAGAGATTAAAAAAAAACAAAAAAACACCACTGTAGTCCAACTATGTGACAGCAGGAGAGACAAAGGGAAAGATCCAAAGTCACCTAAGTTAGATCAGGTCTCATTAATATACTCCTCAATGCAACTTGCAAGGAAGCTGACAGTTTGTAGTGATATGTTTGTGAAATTATTTGATGAGCATTGATGATGAAGAGTGGAGGGACCATATCTCCCTTCCTCACTGTTTTATCCTCAGATCCTAGTACACTGCTTGACTCCTGTAGCATCTCAATCAGCACGTTTTACATATTTGCTGAATGAGTTGATAGCTGAGGCAGAATAAAAACCAATGTCTTTGGCCTCCATCCTCTTCCCTCTGAGGAAGAATTAGAATACAATGGATTCAAGAGGACTGAAGGGGTGGGATGTTCTTAAATGTTGGTTACAAGAGGAGGCTAGCCAAATTGTCTTCATCAGTCAGTATTTATGGAGGGTTTAATAATAGATGGAGGAAAGTTTGTGCTCCTGGGGTGATTTGGACAGCATGGATGGGGGAGTGAGCACTGCATAGGGAGTCAGGGGCCTTGATTCACTCCTTAACAACTGCTGAGAAATTATGTCATCATGAGGAATTTTTTAACTGCTCTGGGGCCTTAGTTTCCCCATCTGTAAAATGAAGGATTGGAGTGGACCAGCTGGTTTCTAAGGCCCTTCCAATTCTGATATCATGGAATTATAAAAACATTATTTTATAATTTAATCAGCATCACACACCATATTAAGAGCTATGCACACACTATCTGCTTTAATCCCCCCAGAAGCACTCTTTTAGGTGAGGAAACTGAAGGTCTAAGAAGTGACACAACCAATCCTGGTCTCAAGTCTGGCATTAGCAAGTCTAGGATTTGAACCCAGGTATGTCTGACCTCAACACCTATGCTGTTTGCACTCTGTCTTTTCTCTATGAGTCTAGGCATCTGAAGGCAGAAGCAGAAAATAGGTGTGACAACCTCAAGATCCCACCACCTACAGCATCAGATTTCTTGGACAAATCTTCCTGAAGGGATACCCCAGAATCAAGGGTACAATAAACCATAGGACTCAGGTGGTGAGCTGGAACCCATGGGAAATATGATTATAGGTCCTGCCCTTAGGGGGCTCATAGTCTCAGCAAAGCAAACTAACAATATAAGGAGGTTTGGAGATTCCACATAAGGCGCCCAGCTGGGCATGCCTGCAAAGGAGCAGTGGGGTTCTGTTAGGGGATTAGTAATCTAGGGAAGGTTCCTGGAAGAGGTGGCTTCAGGATCTGGACCTGAAAGATTATATATTGGTCAGTTTAAGAGAACTGAATTACTCTAGCTAATTTCTTTAAAAAAAGGGATTTATCCCAGATATTGAGTAGCTTACACAATTGTTGGAAGAGTTGGAGAAGCAGCCTCTAGGCTCACCTTCCAGGAACAACTCCCAGAGCCATATCACAGAATAAACTGGTTACTTTCCTGTAAGAAACGAAGATTAGTTTAGTTTTCACATGAAGGAAGAAAATATTGATTAATGTAACCTGGCAGCCTACTGCCTCAGTCTCCCACTCCCGGGTTAAGCAGGAACAAAGGAAACCAGCTGTCCTATAGGCAGTTAAAAAAATGCCCAAGAAAGAGCTAAGTCAATACCAGTTCAGCACTAAATTCCATTCCTTATTTGGCAAAGGGGAGCAGGTAAAAGCTAATGGTTGAAATGTGATGGGGGAAGCGGTTAATCACAAACTTTTGCGTGGGAAAGTTAGATCTTCTCGGATAGGCTGTAACTTCTGAAGTATCCAATCTATGGAGAAACAGAGAAAGGGCTTGTGTGCTAGGCTTAGGGATATAAATTATGTCATTTTTCTTTGTTCAGGGCACCAGCCATGTTTTCTAGTTGTGCACCCTTCTTGCAAAATTGAGAATAAATTCTTTTCTTCTCCACAATCGGGTGAGCATTATTTTCTTCCAGAAGATTTCTTTCTAACATTTCCTGACCGTAATCAGAAAGCTGTCTGCCAAAGTGAGAAACAGCTGCTCTATTTGCTGATGCCGGAATCCTGCTGGCTCTTATGTGACCTGCATGGGCAAAGGGAATGTCTTGTATCATGTTCCTCTCCCCCACTTAACTCAGTTCAAAATATAGCTGGCACAAGTGCAATTAATTGCTCAAACAGAAGTCACATCCAAATCCCTAGCTGCAAGGGAGTCTGTAAAATGTGTTTCTAGTCCTCCATTTTCTGCAGTACAGAAAGGCACAATGGAAGTATGTTCAACTAGACAGTGATGAAATTTACCAGTGAAACCACTTGGGTATATAGTATTCTTTGTAAAAAGGTTTATAATAACAATTACAATGTCTTCAATAGATATAGCAACATTCAGATTTTCTGTTTCATCTTATGTCAGTATGTCAGTTTGGTAAATTTCGAAAGAATTTGTTCATTCTAAATTGTTACCTAATCAAGACTCTGATCAATCAAATCCCCTGTGTCCACTGTGAGTAAACTATAAGTAAACTATGTACTTCTCACTGCTGAGAGATGCTGGATGCATCCCACATGTTTAGACCACATTACGTCAGCTGCCAAGATGTTGACAAAGTACTGAGGGAGAAGGGGACAAGCCAAAGGCATCTCTGTGGCTCCCCAAACCAGTACCAGCTCCTCATATCCATCTATTAACAATTGTGGAAGCTAAAAGTTCTAATGTGTTGCAGGGCTTTTATATTTCTTGAGTGTGGTGAATACCTTTAGATGACTTCCTAACTTTCTCTGGAAATTGCTCAACATTCAAACCATGGGATAGAATCTAGATTGTCATGTTTAAGAACTATGACCTATCCCACCCCCCACAGCTGACTGGATCAGGGGTAGGCGCCTGATCTTGGATGAACCAATCAAATTTTTTCCTGGGATTATTGTTTTGGGACTGTTAATTTATTTTGAGCTTGTCTATTAGACAAAGGCACTATTAAAGACTTTAGGAGAGGGAAGCAGATGTGGCTCAGGTGATAAGGCCTCCACCTAGCACATGGGAGGACCCAAGTTTAATCCCTGGGGCCTCCTGGGGCCCGTGCAGCAAGCCGAAGTCCACATGAGTGCCCTCGTGATAAGCCAGTGCCCACACAGTGAACTGAGTGCTTGTGTGAGTGCCCACATGGTGAGCCAGTGCCCATGCAAGTGAGTCACACAGCAAGATGATGACACAAAAAAAAAAAGAGAGACAAAGGGGAGAGTTAAGGTTGAAGCACAGCAGAGACCAGGAACTGAGGTGGCGCAATGGACAGGGAACCTGTCTTCACATCAGAGGTCATCAGGATTGAATCCCTGTGAATCCTAGAGTAAAAAGAGGAGAAGAGAAGACAAAAGGAGAAGTAGATACAGAAGATCACACAGCGAATGGACACAGACAGCAAAAAAAAACACAGCAGGGTAGGGGTGGAGGAGGGGAAGAGAGAAAAACTTTAGGGGACTGGATGTAGCTCAGTGGTTGAGTGCCTGCTTACCATGTATGAGGTCCTGGGTTCAATCCCTAGTACCTCCTAAAAAACCCAAAACTTTACACCTCTTGGTGGCCATGGCAGAGAATTAGAAAAAACAGGTTTTCAGAGAAAGAAGATAGCAGACAGACAGAGAGATAGGATGAGTCACATGGAGAGAGTTTCTTGAGAACTGGGTTATACTTTTGTCCTTGGAGCTTCAGGTGAAACTTCTGTATCCTTATAATTCCTTTTTCTTTTAAGCTACTTTGCAGGGGGGTCTCTGTTATTTGCAACCAAGAACCTTAATTATTATAATGGAATTTTCTCAGATGGGGTTGGAACTGAAATGCAAAACCATCTTCATCTTCCTTAATTCAGATGATTGAGCAAAGTGCAAATGAGGATCATGACAACGATTTGTTGAAGCTCTTCTCTCTGCTGGGCACTTTCACATTTGTTATCTTATTAATTATGTCAGTCAGAGTTCAAGGTGAAAAATACATCCACTAGAAATGATACATAACATTTACATAATTATGGTAGTTGGCTCAGTTTATATAATAGTTGCTTTTGTGTCCAGTGTTGGGCCTGTCATGAGCAGGACAGGCAGTTGGGAAGGAAAGATGATTGTGAAGTGGGGAGGAGAAAAGGGAACACTAGAATCCACAAGGATGAGCTGGAATCCATGTCAGTCTCTCGCCATCTCCAAGCCTCCAACTTCAATGATATAGGCAATCCACAGGAGAAGCTGGTCACTTTGCCACAGAGCTGCACAGGAATCTGGCCCAGGATTCAGAACTGAAGGAGGAGATCCAGCAGGAGCTGGAGTTGCTGCAGGCTTGGCTACTTCCCTGAGGAGTTCCAGCAGAAGTAGACCCAGATGGTACCCCTCACCAAGAGGGCGAGCCAGTGCCAGGCCCACATCATGGTGCCTGAGTTGCAATGGCCCCTGAGCTTATACTGACCTCTTGAGCATGAACATGGTGGCTTCACTTTCACCTTTCAGATATCACACGAACTGTGACCAACCTTAACCCTATAACTAGAAAGGAAAGGAAATGTGGGAGATGAGGTTGATATCCTACAAGCCAATATATCGATCCATACCTTGACCTGATGGCTATTTAATGCAGAGAAAACTGGGGCTCAGAGAGGTGAAATGGCAAGTCATACAGTGAGAAGGGACTGATTTGAGAAGCAGATCACCTGTCCCAAAGTGTGAGCAACTGAGGGGTTATCATGTAGAAGATACTCAGAATCAGGCAGGTCCAGATGCAGACAGGACCTTCTCATACCTACCTTATGGGATTATTGGGAAATCCAGTGAAAAGATAGACATGGAAGCCTGTGTGAAGTTAAATAGTATACACACACACACACACACAAATTCATATGTATATATACATTCAAATTAATGTGCTCATTTATGCATGCTCATTGTGGATAAGCCAGAATTGACTTTGAGGACTCTCGCCATCCCTCTACCTTGCCCAGAAATTCACAGATACCTTAGGGAACTCTTTAATGGACCTTGAAGCCAAGTGTTCTAGTCAATCCTACTTAGGAGGCAGGGAGGCCACAGCTAACATAGGATTTGTATAAAAACTTAAATTACAACTTCAAGCCCCAGCCCCAACGCAACAGCAGCCACGTCTGAAGAAGGTTGGAATAGATACACACAGTAAGTCTACGTGCTCAGACCCATGGTGTAGATCACCATTGGTCTAAGCCTACCTCAACATTTCTGTTCCCCGACTGTATTAGTCAGCCAAAGGGGTGCTGATGCAAAATACCAGAAATTGGTTGGTTTTTATAAAGGGTATTTATTTGGGGTAGGAGCTTACAGATACCAGGCCATAAAGCATAAGTTACTTCCCTCACCAAAGTTTATTTTCACATGTTGGAGAAAGATGTTTGCCGATGTCTGCGAGGGTTCAAGCTTTCTGGGGTCCTCTGTTCCTGGGCTTGCTTCTCTATCTTCTGTGTGCTTACTTCCTGGGGCTCCAGCTTAAGGCTTCAGCATCAAACTTCAACATCAAAAACCCCTCTACCCTGTCCCTTGCCATGTCTTTTATCTCAAGGCCCTAATGATGTGGCCCAATCAAAGCCCTAATCATAACTTAATCATGCCCAGGTACGGACCAGATTATAAACATAATCCAATATCTATTTTTGGAATTCATAACCATATCAAACTGCTACACGGAATTTCCCAGCTAATGTGGCCATGTAACCAATTCTGGCTAATGAGAACTATGTAAAATTCTGCTGAGTTGGATGTAGAATGAAAGCAAGGGCTCTGAGAGCTTTTGTTCTCTCCTTTTTTCTTCCTTGATCACAAGTATGCTGGATTGTGTGGTGGCAGCCATCTTGTTACCATGAGGGAAAGTCAAAAGAATCATAGAGTCATGTCTCCTAACATAGATGAGCTGCTGAACCAAAACCAGCAGCTGCCTAACTCTGTTCTTACTATATTGGAAATATAAACTCCTATTGGTTTATAGCCACTGTAGTCAAATTTTCCATTTCTTGCACTGAATACATTTCTAACTGGTACAGAGGTGGATAAAGGAAATTGCTCCCCAAATGACTTGATTTCACTCATGTTTGAGAATTAGAGACAAATTCAGAAGACAATTTAATCAGATCCCTGGAACCAACAGGCTTAGCTCCAGTCCTGGTGGAGACTAGAAAAGAACTGCCAAATCTCATTACCGAAGGCACAGAACAACTCCCCAGTGAAGCATCAAAGTTAATGGTGTGTCTTAATCTCATCCACCAGCACAGCCAAGACAGCAAAATGAAGCCAATGATGGATGCCACCACATCAGTGGTTAGCTTGCTATGGTGTAGTTCTTTAATCACCAACAACTTCAGGATCCCACTAGAGAAATGGGCAATCAAACAGGAGACAGGAGAGCTGAGAAAGGGCACGCTGCCTCCAGCTTGCAGGGAAAGGAGCAGCCATTCATAGGCAAGAAAAATCAACCAAGAGCAGGAGACTGTTGTCCTTATTTTATATATGAGAAAACACACAGGATGAGAGTTCTAAAGATGTTGTTTGTGCTTAAATTAATTGATTCACTCATTAAACACTTATTAAGCACCTACTTTATACCAGGACCTATGCTTCATTAAACACTTATTAAATACCTACTTTATACCAGGACCTATGCTGGGTGCCAGTAAGATGCTGAGTCTAGTGAGGACTATAAACCATGGACACAAATAACTGCAACATAAGTCAAAGGCAATCTGATAGTCTTGACAGAGGAACAAAATGAGCAGGAGTCTTGGGGAGAATGGTAACTAACTTTGCACTTCCAGAGGATGGGAGGGCATGATTCAATTTAATTTGGCAATTACTTTGGAGGTACATATGAAGTGAACATACAAAACTAAAAGGAAAAAGAGGGAAAGGTACTGATTTACCCACAAGGGCAGGTCCACAACCTAACAGGTCCACCAAAACAAGAACATGGGCCTATTTGGTATATGGGTGGGGAGGTTATTGCTATTTTTTCAGTAGAGGACTGAGACCCATCCAGGATAAATAAGTGTTGCCCAAGGTTTCACAGAAGGGCTAAGTCAGTGTTTGACCCCAGGTAGGTCTGAATTCAAATCTAGGTTCAATTCCCAACACTACATCAACTCCTTCTACCAGTCAGGACATGTTTAGGAAACCTGACTGAAACTGGCTTAAGCAGGAAAGGGAATTTACAGGGCCATATAACCAGAGTCACCAGACCTCTCAGGTGTTCTTGTCTGGAATTTAACTTCTGCAACATGGAACTGGGGGTGGGAGTGGGGTGGGGGATGTAGTAGACTGCCTCTCCCAGGGGTGTCTGTGGCTCTAAGCTGGGATCTGTGGGAAGAAGGAGCCCTGTGTTCTTGGCTGTACACTCCTGAGGCAGAGCTTCAACAGACTGAGCTGGGAAGGCTGGGGGAGGGCACGATGGCTCAAATGCCACAAACTCTCACTGTCCTTGCCTTCCCATGAAATGTTCCTTCATTTTCTGTACATCCATAAGAGGATTTACGGAGTCTGTAAGTGGTTGGCTTATGAAAAAAAAACTGTTACTAGTTACGGTTGTTTCACTGGTAAGAGGGTCTACCATGCAAGATGGAACTTGGCTCTTTGAATTAGCCAATCCTGGAGATGGCCTGCTTACGACTTCTCCTCCTCTTCTACTTCTCCAATCCTCCCTCTCCCTATCCCTCTCCTTCTCCTCCTTTTTGAGAAGCTCTAAAAAAAGATTTCTGACTTTTTTGTTTACTCCCCCTTCCCGCCCCCTTACCAACTTCTTTGACTTCTTTTTATGTGAGGTTAAAAAAATTCTTATTGTTGTATGTATCTATTACTTGTAACCAACATCATTCTGAATTTGAAGCCTAAACCAAGGCTAGCAGAGATTTTTTTCCACATAGAAAGGTGACAACAGGTAAGACCTAGCTTAGAAGACAGTAAGTCGCAATGTCTATAACACTTCAGTGCTATTTCTTTTCCTGTTTCCTGGCAAATCTCTTCTACTAGTGTGAACTTTTAAAGTCAGGATCCATATCTAATTTATTTTTGTGTTTTCACTATCCATCCCAGAGCCTGATGCTTAGTATAGGCATAGGGAAGTAACAGATGAGTAGAATGGCTGTTGTCCAGCAGCTTAAATACTTCAGGACTATACTTCTTTTAGCCTGTCTTTACAAACTTCCCAGACTCATTTTGGAACTTTGCACCCAAAACTCACCTGTCCAGCTATTCCTACTTATATCAGCTGCTGAAATATCTAATAATGTAGGGGTTGGATAGGGTTTGAATCTTTTTCCTACCACTTTGCTTAATAACTAATAACCTTGGGCACTGTACTTCAGTTTTTCATCTGTTCAATATATTAACTCTACCAATACATTAAATCATGATCATCATAATAATAGCTCACATGATTAAATGCATACTATGAGTCTGATACTGTTTTAAGCTCTATACATGAATTAACCACTTTAATCCTCACAATAGTCCTATGAGGTAAGTACTACCATTACTCCCATCTTGCTGAGGTACACAGAGGTTAAGCAACTTCCCTGAGGACACTTAGCTGATAAATAGTAGAGCCAAGTTTGAATCCAGGCACTCCAGCTCCAGAATTCTTACCCACCACAATAATACACACACACAGACACACACACACATAGCCTTTTGAACTCTGTATATGCATTCCAATATGGCTTTACAGACAGACATTTTAAAAACAAAAATCTGATAATATCACCCATCCATACAGTTTAAAATGCATTGATTGTTCTACTCTGCTTTTAAGATCAAGGCCAATTCTCCTGCTTTCAGTTGCAGGCAGTCTTGGCTCCATCCATGTGGATCTAAACCCCCTCTTGATATAGATGTGGAGTGGACACAACCATTCCAAGGTCCACAGGATGGAGGAATAGAGTATGGGTTAGAGTGGATTTACTGATATTCTATTCATGAACTATTGTGATTAGTAATAGAAGGAAATGTGGCATTGGTGTGGAGAAAGTGGCCATGGTGGCTGCTGGGCGTAGGGAGTGGGAGGAAGAGATGGGATGTGGGGGTGTTTTCGGGACTTGGAGTTGTCCTGGGTGGTGCTGCAGGGATAGTTACCGGACATTGTATGTCCTCTCATGGCCCACTGGGTGGAATGTGGGAGAGTGGGCTAAGATGTGGACCATTGACCATGAGGTACAGCAGTGCTCAGAGATGTATTCACCAAATGCAATGAATGTCTCATGATGATGGAGGAGATTGTTGTTATGGGGGGAGGAGTGGGGTGAGAGAGGTATATGGAGACATCATATTTTTTTAATGTAATATTAAAAAAATAAATAAAGACAAAAAAAAAAAAAGATCAAGGCCAAATCTCCTATTATAACCTAGAAGTCTACCTCCTGACCCATTGCCACAGGCTCTCTCAGATCACCTTCCCTTTCATTTTCTCCTGCTCTAAGTTCTCTTGCCTCCTTGTATTCCCTCATCATCACTAGGCATCTCTGGCCTCTCATAGAACCTTTACACTTGCTGTTCCTTCTTTCTAAAAGGTTCTTCCTGCCGTCTTTCCTCCTCTTCACCTTTTAACTTCTGCTCATTCTTCACTTCCTTCCCATTAACCCAGATGATCCCTCCATTAGAGGGATTTGGGGCACCAGGTAACTTTCCTTGTTGCACATTTATATTTAGTTTGTGTGCTTATTTGGTAGTATTTGGACTTTAAGCTCCAGGATAGATAGGGCACATTGCCTGTTTTTGATAATTATTATATCCCTAGAGCCTAGTAATGCTTGCTACCTGATAGGGATCTACTTAATATATGTTTTGGAATGAATGAATGAATGAATGAATGAATGAGTGAGTGATAAATGCATCTGACCTAGACTGCAGGCCCAGGCATCATCCTTGGACCAAGGGCAAGAATCCCAAAGCTATATCTAGACCTGCCCAATGCAGCTGGTTACTTCAGCCAAATATGTCATGAAACCCTCTTTCATTGATTCATTCAGTAAAGATTTATTTAGTCCCTACCATGTGCCTAGCATTGTTGTGCAGCTGGGGATTCAGTGGTGAATAAAGCAAAGTCTTCTTCATGGAACTTACATTCTGGTTGGGCGGGAGGATATAATAAATAGAAAAATGTGCTGAATAATGTCAGAGGGAAGGAAATTAAAACTGGGTAGGAGTCAAAGGGGTGGAGGTAGGCAGCCACTCTAGCTGGAGTGCCCAGGGGTCCTTCTCTGATGGGGTGGCATTTGAGCAGAGACCTGGATAAAGTGATAGAACAAGCCCCTGAAAGGCTTGAGGATGAGCGTTCTAAGGCAGAGGGAAGTGCAGTCAGCAGGGAGTGGCTTCAGCACCTCTGAGGAAGGACTCTGTGGCTGGAGTAGAATACAGGGGGGTGAGATAGATGGGGAGGGCTGAGGAGGGCCATGAGGTTGACAGCTGCAAGCTTTTGTCCCTACACTTAAATTGGTTTGCCGTCCTCCTTTGAGGTCCTGCCAGAAGCCTGTGCTTTGAGACAATGGGGCCGGAAATGTATCTGTTCAAGAGCCCACTTGTGCCCACTCGCCCACATGCTCAGGCTGGGTCAAGCAGGCCCATGCCAGTATGCTTACTTAGGAGGCATCTCTCCAGAAGTGCTTCTGGCTTTGGAATCATTGTTTTCAAAGCAGAAGCAATTTTTGAAATCCAGCCTTTCTCCTCCTCCACTTCCCTATGCCAACCCATTGGTTATGTGCAGGGGAGGAATTGGAGGAGTAGACCAGGACATGAGCATTCTCCTGAAACCTCGAGGCCAAGAGGACACAGCAGAGACTGCACTGGGGGTTACAGGTATCTACACACACACACACACCCGCTTTGGGGTGACCTAGCTCAGTGGGTCTCAAGCCTGAGCCAGCATTAGCATCTTGTTGAAAACACAGATTGCTGGGCTCCACCCCCACAGTGTCTGATTCAGCAGGTCTGGGGTAGGCCTGGGGCTCTGCATTTCTTACAAGTTACCAGGTGGTGCCAGTGCCATGCTTCGAGAAGCAATGTTGTGGTGCAAATGTCTATCCCAGGCAGGGTCTTCCTGGACCTTTCACTGGAGCCAGTTTCTTTTCCTGGGCATACCTCAGCACACTGGGCCAGTTTTCAGGAGCTTTTTCCTTTCTCCCTTGGATTAAAGCAAATAATTAGATGAGAATACAGGAGTCAAATGCTTGGTTCAGGACCTGGCTCAGTGAGCATTAATTCTCTTTCCCCTTGTTTCATGGGCTGAAAGCAATGGTGTGGGCTCCAACTAGCCACTTTTCTCCAGACCTCAGAGTTTTCATGGGAAAAACAAGGTGGCTGGCCCCACTTTTCTCCAAGGCCCTTCTTTCAGAGAATCTGTGAACTCACAGAGACCATGTGTGGTTGTCACTTTTGCTAGTGTGTGGCCTCACACAGACCTGGCTCCAGGCCATCCAGGCGCTAGCCCTTCTCTCCAGCCTTTCCTGCAGTCACCGCTTCTGCCTACTCTCACATGCATTTGCACACTCTGTGGAACACTCCATGGAACCTGCCCACTGGTCTATTATGGCCATCTGGAATGCCCCTCCCATCTCCTCCACAGAGGCCCCTGCTCTTGGGAGTCCTGGCTCATGTGTCTTCCTGAAGCTCTCACTGACCACCTCCTCCCCTCCCAGCCAGCTTCCCAGGTAACACCTTTCACTCCCTCCTGGGCTCCTTCAGTGTGTTCTGAGAGGCTGCCTGGTGAGACAGTTCAGAGGCCTGGTTCCAGAGATGCAGAACCAGACTTGGCCTGTAAAAAGCTCTGTGTCATTGGACAAGTTATGCATTCACTCTAGGCCTCACTTTCCTCATTTCTAATGTGTAGATAAAGATAGCATCCACCTTGTGGATTTGCTGGGAAGATTCCACGAGTTAATCTGCCCTGAAAACAGTACCTGGTATGGAGGATTGAATCCATCTCAGCCTTTTCATTGTGGGGCTATTCTGCTCAGGTGGGTGAAGCCACTCACATTATTGGGCTATTGATACAAATGAGAATTTCTCCTCTCCACCCTAGCCCTCCTGTGCCACAATATGAGGGTGTTGATGAGGGTGCAGAAACTCCATTTTTGACCAGTGCCCCTGGAAGATTAAAAAAAAAATTTTTTTTAGAGCAGTTGTAGGTTTACAGAAAAATCATGCAAAAAGTACAGTTCTCATATATGCACCCTCCTCCCTCCCCACCTCTGTCCAGCTTTCCCTATTTTAACATTTTGCATTAGTGTGGTACATTTATTACAATTGATGGACCAATATTATTATAAGTATATGTTTAACTGAAGTTCACAGTTTACCTTCAGGATCACTATTTGTGTTGTACAGTTCTCTGCTGTTTACTTTTTTAGAAATTACTATTGTGGTAACATCTATACAATGTAAAATTTCTCATTTTAACCACTTTCGGTGGTTAATTAGTTTCACAATTTGTGCTACCATCACCACCATCTATTACCAACACTTTTCCATTATCTGGGTGATTTTTATGCATAGTAAAGCTTGAGCACAAATGCTTTGGAGTCCTAAGGCTGTTACAGTGCAACCTCAAGCAAGGGAGGTTTAAGTGCTGCACTGATAAAAGGGGGAGACAGGGAAGTGGACTTGGCCCAGTGGTTAGGGCATCCATCTACCACATGGGAGATCCGCGGTTCAAACCCCGGGCCTCCTTGACCCACGTGCAGCTGGCCCACGGGCAGTGCTGTTGCGCGCAAGGAGTGCCCTGCCACACAGGGGTGTCCCCCGTGTAGGGGAGCCCCACGCACAAGGAGTGCGCCCCGTAAGGAGAGCCGCCCAGCGCAAAAGAGAGTGCAGCCTGCCCAGGAATGGCACCGCACACACGGAGAGCTGACACAACAACATGATGCAACAAAAAGAAACATAGATTCCCATGCTACTGACAACAACAGAAGTGGAAAAAGAAGAACACACAGCAAATAGACACAGAGATCAGACAACTGGGGCGGGGGTGGGGGGGTGGGGGGGAAGAGGAGAGAAATTTAAAAGAATAAATAAATAAAATAAAAAAATAAAAATAAATTTAAAAAGAGGGGGGAGACAAAGCCCTCAGCCTGGGGCCTGGCACCCTGAACGCACAGCAGCAGTGGCTATGCCATTTCAATGACTACTCTGTGTCCCCGTGGAAGGCCAAGCCCTTGACCCAGCCAGTTCCAGACCAGTACTTCTTCCTTGCAATCAGACCCAGGCTAAGATTCACCCAGACTCCAGTGGGTTGCCTCCTTGATGGGCTCCCATCTGCGGCCTGCAGCTCTGTACTCTCTCCTTCCTTCAGCCCAGGTCATGAGTACCCTGTGCTTGAGGCCCCATGTGAAGAGCTTGGATGGGGGCAAAAAAGGGGAGCTAGACAGAGCTGGTCTAGTGGAAGAGACAGATTCACACAGATACTCTCCCTTTTTAGGTGCCTTCTGAAGAAAAAGCATGCTTTCTTCCTCTTTGAACACAGTGCTGGGTATAAAAGAAGTGGTGTGAAGGAATGCATGACATCTTGGAGGATGACCAGTGGATGAGGAGGTGAAAGTGCTGCCGAGGGGTTTACATTGATGATGCTCCACCCAGAAACTTCTCGGGGACCAGTGATGAGGAAAATATCCCTCCTCCTGCTTTCACAGACCTACTGGCCATTTAACTGTCCAGCAAGCTTAAAGGCCTTTAAAAGATGGAAACCAAAATCTACCTTTGGTAAGCTCTCTTGTTTCTATGTTTTTTGGAAATGTTTTCTTCTTTACCTTCTGAATTGATGTTCCATTGGACAAATTCCAGCCTAGTCTGAGGTTCCTCTAAAAAGAGGGATCTCTTCCACATTTCAGCAAGATAATATTCCCTTAATATCAACTTACCTTTGAATCATGCCTTATGGATTATAAACCACTGGCATGACCAGTCCCCTCTGCACAAGTGTGAAATACTTTCCTACTCAGCACCCAGCCCAGCGCTCTGCTGGTGATGATGCCGGATGGACTGTGGGGAGATGGGAGCCTATACAATGACTGTCATCCCAGTTTTACGGTTGGAAACTGAGGACAGAGAGATAAAGTGGCCTGTCCAAGGTTGCCCAGCCAAGGTTGTCCAAGGTTGACCCACCATGGAGAAAGGCCTGGGGCAGGGGCCTGGAACAGGGATTTGCAGGAGAATAGGATGGTTTTAGTCAGAGGACTTGCTTTGAACTCAGACACTGGCCCCTGGCTAAACCATTGACCTGTGGGCCTCTCATTGCCCATCTGTGGGCAATGGATTATAGCTACAAAGCAGAGCCATTTGGATGAGAGGAAACCATGTGGATAAAGCCCTTGGCCTGCAATAGGAGCTAGCAAGTGTTAGTACCTTCCCAACAGCCCAAGGACGCCCTCCATGCCTCTCCAACCTCACACAGGCTTTGGTAGTGCAATGAACACACTCTTCACACTGTGTTGAAGAGAGTGACAGGAATCAAAGAGCATAACACAGCTTCTTTGTTCTCCAGATTTTGCAAGAAAGAGACATCTTAATTTCTCAGTTGCAGTCTCCCTGGCACACCCTGGCTGATTTCCTGCAGAATGAATGACAAAGCTGATTGCTACTTGACTGAGAGAAGGCAGAAATGGGAAAATGGGGCATAAATTTTGTTAAGGAGGAGTAGCTTTTTGAATATGAGCGCTGGGATGACTTAGCATCAAGTAGCTTTAGGCTAGGGGGCCTATTGGGAGTCTGCTTCTTGGAGCTTCTGTCATTTTGCTCACTTAAAGTCTGCATTTCAGTCCACTCTCCTATTGATCTGCTTCAGTCTGACATTCCTAATCCCAGGAGCTCTAATTGACTCAGATGGACAGCTGCAAGGTAGACACTCTTTATAGTTTGGGGACTGTTGATAGAGATACTGGATGTGAACTAGGGATAGCATAGAAAGAACACAGTTTTAGAGGCAGACAGGTATGGGTCATTCTCTGCATGACCTTGGATAATAATGGGCCACTCCAAGCCTCAGTTCTCCTGCCAGTAAATTGGGGATTATGGTTGTCACTTCCTAAGGCCATTGTAGGGATAAAAGAGATCAGGTGTATGCAGTATCTGGTTTTGGAGACAGAAATTTTTGACATTAAGCCTTTGCATTCCCACAAACATTTTTATTACGCCAGAGAAAATACCTGAGCATTCGAAATGCCAGGTAATGTCAGTAGCTCTGGGAGCAATGCAACACTGGTGACATCTGCTGTCAAATTTCAGAGATTCACCACTTCCTCCAGGTCATTACAAATCTAGCTCTTGTTCCTGCAGTCTGCAGCCTAAATTGAGAAAATAAATTATGAACATGATGTCTGGAAAACGACTTTGTATTTAGGCACTTGGAGTGTGGGTTCCATTCTCTGGCTTTAAGTGTTGGTGTCTCCATCAGTGATAACATATAAACATGCAGAGGCAATAGCTGATCGACTGTTTCATTCCTTTTAAGAAACGATGAGACAAACAGCTTTTCTAACTCAGTGTGGCACAGCATTTAATTTGATGATGTTGTTTAGAGACTCTATGTACTGTTTTGTGAGCCAAAACATATCAATAATTTATGAGAAGGAGACCAAATGACAAACTACCAATTCCCAGGAAAGAGGGAGACTATGGTGGTGGCTGATCACAAGCAGACTCTATTCCCAGTGGTGGGGAGTGAGGAAGCCCTCTATGATTAGAAAAGCACAAAGAGAAAAGCCTTTCGGGCTCTGGCACTGAACATGGACTCAGAAACCCTGCTTCTGCTGCCGCATCATCACCTGACCTTGGGCAGATCTCCTCAGCCCTTAAATGGGGAGCAGTGCTTCCTTTGTGCCCTCTCCCTGGGTTTTGGTGAGGATCTGCTGCTGGAGGGCCTACCCAGTGATGGACAGCAGAAGAGGCATTTTTTCAAAAGCAGTTCTATTGAGATATATTTACATACCATATAATCTGCCCAAAGTGTACAATCAGTGGCTTTTAGTATAATAATAGTGTGGTTCATTCATCACTATAAAAAATTTTAGAACAGTTTCATTACTCCAAAAAGGAAAATTCCACATCTCTTAGCAGTCACCCCTCAATTCCTCTATCCTACTCCAGCCCTACATAACCAGTATTCTAATTCCATCTTTATAAATTGATTTATATTTACATTTTATATAAATGGAATCATACAATATACTTTGTGTCTGGTTTCTTTTATTTAACATAATGTTTTTGTTTTGTATTGCCTGATATTAACATTTTGTAACATTAATATACATAACATTTCCAGAACAGGCATTTTATAACTGGTTTCATTTTATCTTCACAAACCCCAGGGAAGTCTGTGACTTGCCCAAGATCAAGAGCTAAGGAAACACGAAGCCAGGACTAGAACACTAGTCTGCATGCTGTCACTGTGAACTGCAAAGCAACAATACAATTATGATAAATACTGTGATTATCAGGGGCCACCGTGAGGATGGAGTGAAAAAGAGAAAAATATTTGTTAATTCCCTCATTAATAAATATTTGTTGTATAGTATGAGCCAGGTACCATTCTTGGCATCAGGATTATGGTAGCATATGAGCATAGTGGAGGAGACATACTGTAAGCAAGTAAATAAAACAGTTTTAGAGTGGGTGGTTGCTATAAAGAAGGTAAAACATGAATTTTCTTTTTTTTTTTTCTTTCTTATTTTAAAACATGAATTTTCAATGGTGGGGAGTGGCGGGAAGCAAATTTCAAATGAGGCCAGGGAAGATCTGAGAAATGAACTTCTGAGTAAAGACTTAGGGGGTGAACAAAGAAGGTCTTGCTGGAGAGGTCAAGGCATAGCTAGAGCAAAACCACCAAGAAGGGACCAAGCTTGGCTTGTTGAGGATCAAGAGGGGGCCTGTGTGGTTGGAGTGAACGGTCATGGGAGACAAGGGTAGAGGACGTGGCAGGGGTCGGGTGAGGCCTTGTAGGGCAGGGTGAGGAGACTAGATTTTTTTTAAGGGAGGTGAGGAGTGAGATAAGAGGGTTGACTCTTTAATTCATGTGTGTTTTAAAATTTGATTTATTGCTAAACAGGTAATAGAATCATACAAATCAAAATTCAGAAGTACAAAAGGTAGTCTCTGCATTCTATCCTCCATCTATCCAGCTCCTCTACCTGGAAGCAGTCTAGGTACCGGTTTGTTTTGTTTTCTTGAGATGTTGCATGCATATACCATCATACATACAAACGCTCTCGCGCGCGCGCGCGCACACACACACACACTTCCTCCTCCTTTTTTTTTCTAAATGGTGGCACGATATTCACACTGATCTATGCCTTGCGTTTTCTCTACCTTTCCTGGAGATCACTTCTATCAGTACTGGGAGAACATCTCATCATTATCTTTTTTGTATGTCTGTGTAGTATTGTGTGGCATGGGTGTACTGCTGTTTATTTAATCAGTCCTCTACTGATAGTCATTTAGGTTATTTTACTTGAGGGTTTTAAGGGGAAGTAACATTCTGACTTACATTTTATAAAGTTCTCTGGCAACTGGAGGAGAGCAAGAGTGACAGTAGAAGTCAGTTAGGCAGCTACTATCCTTGTCCAGGAGAGAAGGCAGTGGTTTGAGGCAGGTGGTGGCAGTGAGGGCTAGGAAATGAGTGGATGTAGGATGTTTAGAAGGTAGATCCAACATTTCTAGCTTTACATTTTGTCAATTCTGAGGAAATCAGAACCGAGTGAAATTCTAAAGCAATTAGCACCATACTTCCCATTTGCTCCCTTGCTGTTTTAATGCCACTTCTGGATTAGTGCTTTCATCTGGCTCTGCTTGGCACATGCACAATAAATGTCATGATAAAGGTCAGCTGGTATTATTTTGGTTCCTTCACCAACCCTAGCTTAGATGGCTTCCATAAATATTGCTTGACTGACTCATTAACTTTTTCTAATTCATTGTCATTTACAAGAAAAGTGCCATGATTTCATTTTGGTAAATGAAATAATTTCCCCCAAATGTATACAATCACTTTGGTGGATATGTAATCATCCTTTCACCATTTGGTGACGGTGTGTAGGATTTAGCTTAGGTTTCTCTGCTGGATATACACCTCCAGCAAAAGTAACTAAAAGGCTAAAAAATATATTTCAATGTTATTTTTATTGTTTTAGTTATTAAATTGTTTTATTAAATTCAAATTTTTAAAAACAGATTCTCTTTGATGTGGAAGAACTAACACACTAAGTAACTTTACATACCTTGATTTCAAAGACTACGGCATATCACACTGTTGTGTAGTCTCATGGGATACAATTTCCTTTAAGAACACCACTACAGCTACTTCAACTCCTTAATCAATAGCCAGAGATGTCCAGGAGAGTCAGTGTCAGCAGGAAGCCATTTAGAGAGCATCAAAATCCATCTTCCGTCTTTGTCAGAAGAGAAAATAAATACCAGCAGTGTTGGTTTCTCCTTTTCAGAAGAGTTATGTTCCCTGAATCATGCATGTTGCATTTTATACCTAAAATTGTATTCTGATTGCATAAGCATTCTGTTCTAATGAATCACCATTTGCTCAGTTTGTACTCTACCTAGATAGTTATATAAAAATTAGTGTTCTTTAAAGTAGGGTAGATGGGATGTACCAGATGATTCATTGGGTGGTAGAAGAGAATATTAGGATTTGTACTTATGGTTATGCTTATTTAAAAATAAGACAGACATTAAGCTTCACTAATATTTACTATGTGACTTGACCTGAAGTCACCCTTGGTCTGTCTGTCCATCATGTTTCATGAACAGTAAGTGGAGTGCTCACTCTTACTCATTTATTGACCTTCAGCGTATTGCAGTTTCCTGCAGAGGCCACCATCAATAGGGTTAATCTGATGGAACTGAGACATTTAAATGGTAGATATTTTTACATTACTTTAGAAGTTGACTGGATATGCTTCCATATTTTTCCCTAAGCATCTACCAACAAATGGATATATTAAAAAATAAAAATAGGTTCATCACCTACATACACTATTTTTTCATATGACCATATGTTTTTCACATCTTTTCACGCCAATATATAGAGCTGTGCCTCATTTTTCCTACCTTATTCTTTGTAATACCCAAATAGAATAGTCTTAAGAGTAATTTGTTTCTGAAAAATTTACTGGGTGAATTTTCACAAGTGGAAAAACTATTATTTAAACTGATGGTTCACAGTTACTGCAAGAGTTAATAAACAAAACATACCTATGATTTTCAAAGTTATGAAACAATTTTAAATGAAAAAATAAACTGAGAGACAAAGGAATATGAAGGAAACAATGTAAGAGATTTGCCTGGGATGTCACTGTATAAACTAGAAACTTAACTATTAATACAACCTGCACCAACTATATCTCTGTGGAGATGACTGTGCAATGGCTGCTCCTGAGGCTCAAAATTGGTTGTCAATGCAGTGGAATTCCTTGGAAACAAAAAAGAGGGTATTTAGTGCAACTCTTCATGAAATCAAAATCTTGAACTTGTATGGGCATATGTGGGGTAACTCTCTTTTCCATAATATGGACATATCACAATTTGCTTCTCAACGACCCTATTATTTGGGCATTTGGGTTTTTCTATTTTTCACTAGCTATTTCCTCACCTTGTGTCCCCGTCTCCTTCCCGCCCAGTATTGGCAGCCGGCGCTGTCCCTCCTTCTCCCCTTCTCCGTCTTCCGCCTAGCCGTTATCTAGACAGCCCACACTTTCCCCTTCCCCTCCCTTGCTCCTAACCTCTTAGCCAGCTTACTGTCCAGTAACCGCCTACATAAGCAACAGCACCCGCCGGCACCAATCAAGTCCCTTTACATATCCCTAGACCCTATAAAACCATGTCCCTTTCAACAATAAAGTAGACTTGTGCCTAGACCTTGTCTCTGTGGTGTTCTTGCTTGCACCGCACGTCCCCCGTGCCTGAGCGGAGAGAGCGAGGGCCCAATGGCTTCGTGCCGAACCCCCTCCTCTCCTTCGACCGCGAGGCAGCCCCCGTCCGGAGAGCCCGCCCGGCCAACCGCGCCGACCCTCCCGGAGGCCCGCCGCTGCCCGCAATTGGCGCCCAATGTGGGGGCCCGCTTCTGACGCCCCCCCCCCACGTTCTGCTCAAGGTAGGGACTCTTCGGCGTCCAATACCCGACATGGGTGCTTCGCTTTCCTCCCGGCACGTCCCGCAGGTTCGGGCCCTGGCCGCCCTCTTGGAGACTAACCAAGTCAAAGTCTCCGTCAGACAGCTCCAGCTCTACTGGGACTTGCTCCTCCCGTTCAATCCCTGGCTCACTACCTGCCCACTCTGGAGCCCCCAGACTTACGCTAAACTAATTGACCGGGTCACCTCCGCCATGGAACATGAGGGGAGAACGTTTCCTCCCGGTCTTCTACCTGCCCTTGTGGCCATTCGCGCCTGCTTGCAGGGCGTGCCCACTCCCGCGGCTGAGACTTACCCTTGCGACTTCCGCGGAAGCGGTGCCTGTGCCGAACACAATTCCCATGCGGACAGTGACACAGAGTCGCTCTCAGCCCAGTTGGAGGCCGCGCTCGAGCTCGACCCCCCACGTGCGGTGGATTCTGACTCTGATCAAGATGGCGAACTTCCGCCTTCTTCTTCGCGGAAGAAGGGGAAGTCGGCTCAAAATGGCGCGAAGTCCGCCCGAGATGACGCACTTCCTCCTTCTTCTTCGAAAAAGGGGAAGAAGCCCAACTCCCCGCCCCTTCCTGCTTCTTCACGGAAGGAGCCTCCGTCTCTATACCCTCCCCTTCCTGTCTCGGCGCCATCTTACCACTACCCGCCTAACCCGGAAACGGAAGTGCCATGTCCGCCATCTTCCGACGATGACCTAGATAACGAGGGTGACCGGCCGCCATCTTATGCGCCGCCACAGCCCCTCCCCCACCGGGACTATCCTTCCCCGCGCGCTGATGAGTCCTTCCTGAAGCCTCCCACTGCCCCGCTCGCTGATCTTTACCCACTAAACCCCAACTGCTCTGCGGCTAATCCCCAAGTGTGGGTCCCATTCTCCCCCAAAGATATGCAGGCCCTCCGTGCCGCCATCCGAGAAGACTGGCTCGCCAGCCCCCACGTGCAGGACCTGCTCGAGCGCATGTCCGTTGCTCGCTGCCTCCCATACGATTGGATCTCTCTCGCTAGGGGCACCCTCCCGCTGGGGCAGTTCGTTGACTGGCGTGCACACTTCGCCACCGAAAACGAAAGGCAAATTGACGAAAACGCCCGCGACGGCACCCCCTACCCTCCCAACGCGTTCCTTGGACTGGGGCGTTACGCCGCGCCCCTGAGATATGCAGGCCTCCCACAAGGCTTCTTTCTCCAACTGAGGGAGTGCACCCTTCGGGCTTTCCGTAATTGCGCGGCCTCCGCCCCGGAGCCGCTTACCCGGCTCTTTCAAAAGCCGGAGGAGCCCTTCACCGATTTCATGGCGCGCATCCAGGCCGCTGCCGAGCGCAAGGTAGTCGGCACGCAGGCCCAAACATCCTTCATCAAGGACCTCCTGCAGAAAGGCGCGAACCCAACATGCAAGGCAATCATCAGACCGCTGAGGGACAAACCCCTCTACGATTGGGTCCTAGCCTGCTCCGGCGTCAACGTCCAGGCCTCCGCCATGGCCCAAGCCATCCTTGCCGCTGTCTCAGCCTCCAACGAGTGTTTTTGCTGCGGCGAGGTTGGTCACTACGCCCGCGAGTGCCCCAACAAGTCGCGACCTCATCCAGGCCCGCCTGAGACGAGCCATCCACCTCGGCCGCCTTCTACCCCGTGCCCGCGATGTAGAAAGGGGTACCATTGGGCCCGCGACTGCCGCGTCCCCAACGTCACTCGCAAGCCTTTAAACGGCCGTGGGGGCAAGCCTCAGCCCCGCGACAAAGAGGCCACAGCGACTCAGCCTCCCCGCCCCTGAAGGTGCTCTGGTCCGTTCCCATTGCACCCTCCACCAAACCTCTTCTCTCCATTCAAGTTTCGGGCCGCTGGCTCATCGGGTTGCTGGATACGGGTGCAGAAATCTCCTGCATCCCGCTCGAACAGGCCGGCCACCTTCCCCTCACCGATGGGCCCCTAGTAGTCGGAGCCACCGGTCAAGCACCCTCCCAGCAGGTCGCCCAAGACATCGCCTGGAGAGACGCAGAGGGTCGCCAAGAAACCTTCCGCCCCCTCGTCCTGAAGGAAATATCACAAGTGCTTTGGGGCCGTGACATCCTGCATCAATCGGGGGCCGTTCTCACCGCATCGCCGCCACAGCTGCCCCCCCAATAGCTTCGGCCATTGTTCGCGTTCAACCTCCGGCACCTGTTCCTCTGCAGTGGGATACAGAGGAACCCATCTGGGTGGAACAATGGCCTTTCTCAATCCCTAAGTTGGACATTCTCAAGGGACTGGTAAGCGAACAGCTGCGAGCTGGGCACATCGAGCCCTCCACCAGCCCCTACAATACACCAATATTCTTCATTCAAAAGAAAAGTGGCAAGCCTCGCCTGCTACAGGATTTGCGAGAGATCAACAAGCACATCAAACCAATGGGGTCGCCACAGCCTGGCCTGCCCCATCCCACAGCCGTCCCTCGGCATTGGTTCGTCGCTGTCCTGGACATCAAAGACTGTTTCTTCTCTATACTGCTCCACCCGGCCGATCGGCCGAAGTTTGCCTTTACGGTCCCTCAAACCAACCATCGGGAACCAGCTCAGCGATATCAGTGGTGTGTGTTACCTCAAGGCATGCGGAACAGCCCCGCCATCTGTCAGTTATACGTTCGGGAAGCCGTCCAGCCGCTCACGCAATACGCCAACATCATCCACTATATGGACGATCTGCTTGTCGCGCATCCCTCCGAATCGGGATTGCGCACCGTGCTCGACCGCCTACTGAGCCACCTGGAAGACTTGAACCTCAAGGTCAATCCACAAAAACTGACCACCCACCCACCGTATCAATTCTTGGGGTTCTCCATCACCTCCACCGTGGCACCACAAGCGCCCAGCATCAGGATCCCCGATGTGCTCACGCTCCACGAGCTACAGCAACTTTGCGGTCAAGTCAACTGGCTGCACCCAGCGCTTCCTATCACCACCCAGCAGCTCCAGCCTCTGTTCCAGCTCCTGTGCTCTGGTGGTCCGCTCTCATCAGTCCCCAACAAAAGAATCCACCTCACTGAAGAGGCGAAGGGAGCTTTACTACAGCTCAACCAGGCCCTCGAGCGCTGCCAACTTCAGCGCTACGACCCCGATAAGACATTGCTGGGACTGGTTCTCCCCACACGGGGCACGCCCACTGGCCTGCTCTGGCAGGATGGGCCCCTTCTCTGGGTACATATGGCAAAGAGCAAGCTCAGAAAGATCTGCCCGCAAACCACCCTCTTCGTCCAGCTCGCTACCGCCCTGGTCGATCAGGCCACCCACCACTATGGCTACCCGCCGGACACTCTCGTGTGGCCACTAACTGTGCAACAAACTACCACCTTGCTGCGGGAGTCTTCAGATATGCAGGCGCTCATGGAACTCTACCAAGGGGACTTCGATAACCACTTTCCACAGCATCGGTTACTGCAGGGCCTTCCCCTGCTAGAAATCGCCGCCCCCGGCCATTTCCCTTTTCCGTCCAGCAAGCCTCTTCCAGACACACCATCATCTTCACAGACGCCTCCAAGACTAAGTTTGCTGCCGTTGTCTTCGCACCTGGTGAGCACCAGCCACGTTCACATGTGCGCCTCCATCAATCCTCTGTGCTAGTGGCCGAACTGCGTGCTGTCATCTTAGCACTCCAAACCCATCCCCACTGTCCACTGAACATCTTTACAGACAGCCTCTACTGCCTACAAGTCTGCCAAGTCATCGCCCTTTCTGCGTTTTTTCCGCCCGACAACTCAGCGAGTGAAAGCATCAATGTCGCTCTCCTGGACCTTCAAGAGCTCATAAAGAACCGCCGACAGCCTTGGTTCATCGCTCACATCCGCAGCCATTCCGGCCTTCCCGGGCCCCTGGCCCACGGCAACCACCTTGCTGATCAGGCCGTTCACCTGCTTCCAGCCGAGACCACCGTCGCAGTCGGAGACCTCATCAATCAGGCCAAGCTGCTGCATGCCAAATTTCACTTTTCAGCAGCTGGCTTCCACAAACTCTTTCCAGACCTCCCAATCCATACCTGCAAACACCTTGTGCGGTCATGCCGAACGTGTGCTCCATTGCTGCCCTTGGGGCCGCTCCAACCGCAGGGAGTTAACCCTCGTGGGCTCCGCCCCAGTTCCAGATGGCAACTAGACGTCACTCACGTCCCCCAGTTTAGCCGATGGAAATACCTCCACGTAGCCATCGACACCTTCTCTCATCTCTGCTACGCAACCGCGCTCACCGGAGAAACGGCCAAGCACGCCATCCAAGCGCTCAGAGAATCTATTCTTTTCATGGGCGTTCCATGGGACATCAAGACAGACAACGGACCTGCCTACCGGAGCGCCTCCTTTGCCGAATTCCTCAAGCTCTACGACATCACCCATCACTTCGGCATTCCCTACAATCCGCAGGGACAAGGCCTAGTAGAGCGTGCTCACAGTCTCTCAAAACCCTCATTCTCAAGACATCTGCCGACCAGCCACGTCGCACCCCTCGCGACGTCGTCACAGAGGCCCTGATCCGACACAACCTGATGACCTTCAATGCCCAAGGCTTTTCACCGGTCCACATGCACTGGGGGCCTACCTTCCGGCCCACCCCTGCACCACTTGTCCTCTGGCGTGACCCGCAGACCACCCAATGGCATGGACCTGCCCCTCTCTTAGCCCAAGGACGGGGATTCGCCTGCGTTTTCCCTGAATCAGAGCCGCAGCCCATCTGGGTCCCAGGGTCTCATCAAGCCCCACACCGCCGAGGCTTCCGCTAACACTGACACCAATGATCCTCCTAATGAGTTGCCTACCTAACTTGCCTCCTTCCCATCGCTGTTTCCTTTGTAGTTTTCTCTCTCTCTTTTGTCTCCACAGATGATTCGCCGCCACACGGGTAGTTCCGTTATTCCCATTGCTCTCATCGTCATGCTTCCCTTCATCTCCCCGGCCGTTGTCAACTCGGCCCATCAACGCTCCAATTGGACCCTCCAGCACTGGCAAGAGGAAGCCTTCCTCATCATCAGAAAACTATTGCCCACGCCTGAATCCCCACCCCTCGCCGTTGGCCCCAATAAAGTCCTCAATCCCCCCACCTCCCCCCCCTCTTCCAGCGGCACCCCCCCCCTCGTCCATCGCTCCCCAGCCATGGCCCCCCCTACCAAGTATTCCAGTCCCCTTATCACGTTAATCTATGCATCCTACCTATCTCTAAATACTTCTCACCCCAACCTCACCAAGAACTGTTGGCTCTGCCTCTCCCCCTCCCTTCCTATCTATGAGCCTGTCGCCGTTAACTTCACGTTCAACGAATCCACTTCAGTATACCCAGCCGAGTGCAACTGGAACACTTCCTCCGTCCCCCTAACCTTTCAATCTGTTTCCTCCACAGGACGCTGTGTTCATTCTCGTCAAGGTTCCACCCCTCCCTTAGTGCTTGCTCTAACTACTCCTCTCCCAGCCCTTCCGCCAAGTTCTTAATCCCCCTTAACACCTCCCAATGGCTTTGCACCTCCACCGGGCTAACCCCCTGCCTCAATGTCGCCACCCTCAACGCTACCCATGAGACTTGCCTGCTCATCCTTCTCGCTCCTCGAGTTGTTTACCATTCTGACCACAAATTTTTCCGCTGCGTGCTGAGCAGACAAACCTCCCTCCACTTACAAAGGAGAGAGCCTGTCACCACAGTCCTAACAGTTGCTACCCTTCTAGGTCTTGCAGGGGCAGGCACAGGGATCACCGCCCTCGCCACACAGTCCTCTGCCCTCTCCTCTCTCAGACAGGCCGTCGACGAAGATATCACCTACCTTCAAAATGCTGTAAAACATCTAAAAAATTCTCTCAATTCTCTCTCTGAGGTAGTCCTCCAGAACCGCCGCGGCCTCGACCTCCTCCTCCTTAAGGAAGGGAGTCTCTGTGCCGCCCTTGGAGAGGAGTGCTGCGTATACACCAACTCCACCGGCTTAGTCGAGGACAACCTGAGAAAGGTCCAGGAGGGATTAGATAAGCGCCGCAAAGAGCGAGAAAGTGCGAACTATTTTTCCAGTGTTCTCCATACCCTCCTCCCATACCTCCTTCCATTTTTAGGCCCACTTATCATCATCATCTTAGCCCTCACTGTAGGACCCTGGGCCGTCAAAAAAATAGTCCGCCTTGCCAAAGACCAAGCCAACGCGGTATTCAGCTCCTTTGTGCAGGTTCATTATCAACGCCTCGCCACTAAAGAGCCACCACCAAGCCATCCACCGCGCTCCTCCCGCCCCCGCCGCAAACACCGAACCGCACGCCTGTAACCTCCTGTCTCCCTTTCCTCACTCATCTCCCTCCTTCTCCCCAATCGGGCGAGGGGTTCAGGAACATCACGACCCCGTTTTGCTGGCAGAGCTCGGCGCGTGCCAGGCGCCGGCGTGCGCCGACCCCAGCAGCAGGCACATGCGTCCTGGCCAGACGCTGTGTCCTCTGCAGCTGAGAGCAGCTGGGAGGGCCCTCTGCTTCTCGCCGCCAGCCGGTCCTCGTGGTCTCCCTCCTCCCCTCGTCTTACCCCAGTACCCTGTCCCATACTGCCCCTGCTGCCACCAGTTCACCTCCCCCAAAGCACATACTTTTAAACAAAAGGGAGCAATTGTCCCCGTCTCCTTCCCGCCCAGTATTGGCAGCCGGCGCTGCCCCTCCTTCTCCCCTTCTCCGTCTTCCGCCTAGCCGTTAACTAGACAGCCCACACTTTCCCCTTCCCCTCCCTTGCTCCTAACCTCTTAGCCAGCTTACTGTCCAGTAACCGCCTACGCAAGCAACAGCACCCGCCGGCACCAATCAAGTCCCTTTACGTATCCCTAGACCCTATAAAACCATGTCCCCTTCAACTATAAAGTAGACTTGTGCCTAGACCTTGTCTTTGTGGTGTTCTTGCTTGCACTGCGCGTCCCCCGTGCCTGAGCGGAGAGAGCGAGGGCCCAATGGCTTCGTGCCGAACCCCCTCCTCTCCTTCAACCGCGAGGCAGCCCCCGTCCAGAGAGCCCGCCCGGCCAACCGCGCCGACCCTCCCGGAGGCCCGCCGCTGCCCGCAACCTTGCATACTGCTCAATCCACACCCATCTCATTTCCACCGTCAACACTCTATTGAAGACTCCTTCCTCTGAATTCCAACACTATCTTTGCTCCCTTGGACAATTGCAGTAGTCTCCTTCTAACAGGTTTCCTGGCACTTATAATCCCCCCTCCAATCTATTCTCCATGCAGACCCTGTACAGTTTCTTTCTTTCTCTCTCTCTCTCTCTTTCTTTCTTTCTCTCCTTCCTTCCTTTTCTTCTTTCTTCCTTCTTTCTCTCCTTCCTTCCTTCCTTCCTTCCTCTTTCTTCCTTCTTTCTCTCCTCCTTTCTCTCCTTCCTTCTCTTCTTCCTTCTCTCCTTCCTTCCTCCCTCCCTCCCTCCCTTCCTTCTTTACTTTCTGTCAGGGAAAAGTTTTAAATTGAGAATTCAATCCATTTGTATTTCAAAAGGTGCAACACTTTTCTTCATTTATCAGTACAATAAGTTAGAAATTAACTTTAAAAAATCAGCAAATGGCAAACATTTCCTTGAAAGTCATAGTCACATACACAGTGCATCCTAGAAAAGAGGAGGGGCAAGACAGTTTCCACCCACTTTCATCAAATACTGGACCTAGTAAATGCCTCATTTAATAGCATACTATTAAATGAGATAACTCACCACTGTCCAAAGACTCCTTTCTTGTTTGTTGGGATCCAAATTGATCTCAGAGATGACCCCTCTACTATTGAGAAACTTGCCAAGAACACACCGGAAGCCTGTCACTCTAGAGACTGCTGAAAAGCTGGAGGAGCATTTACTATACTCCTCCCTAAGAGCACCAGGTGGGGAATATGTTTTCTAAATTAGATCTAGGAAGTGGAATGTGGAATCAGTCCATCCTCCTCTCATCAACGGCTCTCTACCACTGGTTAATGACTTAAAAAAAACAAGACTAAAGAAAAACACTGCCCCCCCCCCACAAGAGGAAAGGGGAAAAAAACCTACTAAGAGGACCCAGATTACTCTCCAGAGTGGAACCAGGGAGCAGCTTCAGTAATTCAAATTAGTTTGTAACAGAGTCATCACAGGTATGCTTAGCTTTTAACCTAACAAAAACACAAACAAAAAACAAAACCAATTTTTTGAAACAAGAAAAAATGAGTACTGAGCATTTTTCTGACAATATACAATTACTCACAACTAACATTAGGAGGGGCCGGAGGGCCATACCAGTGGGCCTTGTCTCACATGAGTGATGTGGGTACGTGCAGAGCATTTCTCATTATTGCGAAAATGAATTTTAATTTTTAATCTTTAGTTTGATTTGAACACGACTTGTAGTATGATGCCAACACTAGCTGTGCAGCAAGAGCTTCGGAGAGCTGTTCATAACAGCATACACCTGCGGCTCTTCTTCGGTTCTGGAGGGCTCCAGGGTAGCCAACATTGCTTCATCAAATACATTCTTTAGGCCCCTCTGTGTGAGTGCAGAACACTCCACATCTTTGACAGCCTTCATTCACAGGCCAGCTTTTCAGTCATCTCTAGAGTGATAGGCTTCTGGTGTGTTCTTGACAAGTTTCTCAATAGTAGAGGGGTCATCTCTGAGATCAATTTGGATCCCAACAAGCAAGAAAGGAGTCTTTGGACAGTGGTGAGTTATCTCAGGTACCCACTTTTCTTTCACATTTTCAAAGGAGGATGGAGAGACCACTCACTGAAAAACAGACTAGAAATACATCTGTTTGTGGATGACTCAGTAGTAATAATCTGCCATAATCCTTTTGCCCTGTGGTATCAAAAGGTCCAAGAGCATATGGCTCTTCACCAGTCACAGCTGTGACCATGTAATTGGCAAAAAGAGTTGGTACATATTCAGATGGAAATTTGCTTGTTGCATAGGATATCAGGAGACATGTTTTACCAATGGCACCATCACCCACAACAACACTTAATGGTCTGCGTTAATGAAACAGTTTTTATCCTATTTATGTATGTATGTATCTATGTATGTATGTATTTTTAGGAGGTACTGGGGATTGAAGCTGGGATCTCGTACATGTGAAGCAGGTGTTCAAGCACTGAGCTATATCCACTCCGCAATATCCACTTTAAATAGCTCAAGCTCCATGTTGACCTCAGCTACTCTGTCGAGTGTTGGGTAGCACTCTGTATAGTGTATTTCTAATCTAATAATCTCATTCCTTGTCTTGAAATTCTTCCCTGGCTTGTTGCTTTTACATTAAAATGCAAACTCCTTAGCATAGTCCACAAGACCTTGAAGGCCCAGAAATCTGCCTGCTTAGTTCATCCACCATCATCCTCCCACAACCCACTTCATTCCAGCTGCACTGGCCTGTTTTCATCCTCTTGGAAGAGGCCAAGCATTTTCTTACTTTGGGGCATGGGTTGTTCTATCTGCTAGAAGCACCCTTCTTCCTCTTTGCCTGGCAATTCCCAGTCCATCCTTCACATCTCAGATTAGAAATTACTCACTCAAAGAAGCACTCCTCCATGACCCTCACTTGTCAGGTCACATTGTCCCAGCAGAGCCCTTCTTTGCAGTGGTCATCACTCATTGATTGTTTCATATGCATCTCTTCCCCTGGCCTGAGAGCTCTGGGGAACCATGGGCCACATGGAATTTGTTCATTCCTGCATCCCCAATGCCCAGCCATGTTCCTTGCACAGAGTCGGCACTCAAGTATTTACCGGATGAATGAACACCTTGCTTTTGGCTATTCCCTTCATCTGGAAGGCCTTTTACATTCTTGTCCATCTGGAAAATTAAGGCTAGCCAGCGTCCCTATCTCACTGATTAGACTGTAAGTTCATTCCCAGAGTCCAGGAAAGGACACAAGGACACAAATACATGACAAACCTGCCACTTGAAGCAGTACATTTTTACTTTGCTGTGTATCCAGGTTCTACATCATTGCCCTACTAATGGTTCTTGAGGTAAGAAATAGATAAAAAGTATCAATCTTCTGTCCCATTCATAATGACTATCACTGGCAGACATAAAATAAAACTGATGATGGTTAAACTGGCACCTGCTAAATTTGCTATTTATAAAAACTCAGGGAAACGGACTTGGCCCAGTGGTTAGGGCATCGGTCTACCACATGGGAGGTCCGCGGTTCAAACCCCGGGCCTCCTTGACCGGTGTGGAGCTGGCCCACGCGCAGTGCTGATGCGCACAACGAGTGCCGTGCCATGCAGCGGTGTCCCCCGCGTAGGGGAGCCCTACGCGCAAGGAGTGCGCCCTTAGGGAGAGCCGCCCAGCGCGAAAGAAAGTGCAGCCTGCCCAGGAATGGTGCCGCCCACACTTCCCGAGCCGCTGACAACAGAAGCGGACAAAGAAACAAGACGCAGCAAATAGACACAGAGAACAGACAAACGGGGTGGGGGGGTGGGGGAATTAAATAAATAAATAAATCTTTAAAAAAAAAACAAAAAAAACTCAGAAGAATCACATCTTGGAAGGTAATACTGAAAACTGCAGAAAGTGAGGCTCTTCAGATCTGGATGAAATAACTTAACACAAACTAAAACAGATTGCTCATGGAATATTTGTTCTTTATTAAACATTTACAGAGAACTGCAATTGGCAAATTTTAGACCTGCAAATTTTTACCAAACGAAAATGAACTTGGTACCATCAATGCCGCGCCCCCCCCCCCCGCCCCCCCAGTAAAATATCACGAAGAACACACCCGGTGTTGAACACATTGGATCTATTACTTGTTGCAGCAATGGAAAACACACACTATGAGGGAACCATGGTGTTTCAGTAAGAGGGCGTTAGAACTCTTTCTGGTAGGATTTGAGCTTTGGTTTGGTGATTTGGGGAGGGTCTATGAGAAGCAGGAGTCCATTCTAGTTTGGATGCTGTAAAAAATGGGGGCATTCTATGATTGGGTAAACCCAATAGGGAAGGCAGCCTAGAATGAGGATAAAACTGTTTCCTCAGTCACTCAGTCAAGAGAGGGGGATGTGGGGTAGCATAGTGACCTTGTTTTTGTCTTAGACAAAATTAAGAAATAGCCTTCCTTTGCCTCATTTTATCACACTTTCAGAGCAACCTTGTCTAAAGTTGGTGTTTTGAGAGATTATGTCTAAGAGGAGAGTAACATGACCTTGCCTGACTGCTAGGCCAGCTTCTGGATGTCAGGGGTTGATTTTTTTTTTCTTTTTCAGTAAAATGATAGTGATCTAAGAAACACAATGATAGAAACCAAAGAAAAATTTGGTATAAAAATATTAAATAAATCACATTTTCATTATGAAATTTAAGTGTAGAAGAATCACTCAATGAAAATAATTTCCATAAAATAAAAATGGGACTGGGTACTGTTTAACTATATTTTAAAAATCGATTGAATAATTAAACTGGCTAATGGCATTGGCTCTGGAAAATTATTTTGCAGCAGTTCATCACTGTTGATAGAATCCTAATTAAAATTATTGGATTCCAGTTTTGGTAGGGATGCAAATCGCTAGTGTCTTTGGAGAGCAATTTGGCCACATCCATGAAAACTGCATTTGGCTTTTGACACAGCAGTTTTACTTTGGGGAATTTACTCTACAGGGAAGATTGCATAAGTATACAGTGGCATACACAAGGCTAGTAACATTACTACAGCATTGTTTGTAATAACAAAAGATTGGGAGGGGGGACCGATATAGCACAACGGTTGAACGCGTGCTTCCCATATTTAAAAAAAGGCAGGAGAAAAAAAAATGGCCTCCAGAAAACGGCGGATTAAATACACTATGACATAGTATGGCATATCTATCCTACCGAAAACTACGACTATGGAAAGGTCAAGAGGTCCAGCAGCAGCCCTCATACTTCCGCGCCCCGCAAAGAGAAGACAGGAGGGTGAAGGCATGAGGGACCTCAGGAAGCGCATCTAATGTCGAAAGCAGTCCCCCACCCGACTGCCGTCTCATAGCGCCCTAGTGTAAATTCCTTCTTTGTCCACCCAACTGCCCTAATTCTCATAGCGCCCTAGCTTAAACCCCTTCGTTGCAGTCTACCACTTTCAGTCAGGTGGGGTAGAGGGGCGCGCGGACCCGGCGACTCGTTCAGGGCCCTCCTCCGCATTCAGCATCACCATGGCAACCGGAGGCTACAAGGTACTCATGGAGAGAAAATGGGGACAAAGCTGAGCAGTTTCGGTCCGTCCACCCCGGGAATTTGAGAAGCACGGGAGGAACTGAGCATCTCCGAGGTCCTGCACCTTTTGCCGGTCGGTGGCCGCAAGCAGGCGAAGAAACCTGAAAGGACATTTTCTCCGGCTCCTAAGAGACAGGAAGTGCCTTGGTTGGGGAAGAGGAAGGACCTACGCAGACTCCTTTTCCACGCGCTTCCTGGAACCCGGGTGCGGGTAGGCAGCGACAGGACCCCACCTTTTCCCTCGCGTCTCTCGGCAGCCCATCACCATGGCAACCCGGCGGCTAGCAGGTAGCTACCGCGCCACGTGGTGCATGCCCACAGTCAAGGGATCTCGTCCTTTCCGGAGCGTCAGCTACTCCGACCCAGGGGGTCTTTCACCTGGGCAACCCCGGGAGAAGGGGTGTGGAAGGCTGGAGGTTTGGAAAGGGAAGAGCGGACAGAAGAGTGCCAGAAAGTGCAGGGAAGTCGACTTTGTTTTCTCCAGCGGCTGGGGTCTGACAGGGGGCCGTGTAAGGTGGTCGTGGCTCTGAGGGGGCAGGCCCTGGCGGCGGAGCGCCCTCTGCTGGGGCAGAGCCCTCCCCAGGGAGGACGGAGGAGGGCCGGGCCTCGAGCTCGGGCAGCCGCCGGCAGCAGGGGGCAGTAGCTGCTCGCGGTACGTGGGGAATCCCGGCGCGGAATGCCGGGGCCGGGGCGCCGAGGTAGGGAGAGGCGAAGGGCCTTCCCCACCCACACGCAGATCCGAAGTCGGGCGCGACCCTTGCTGAGGACTTCGCCAGGACGCTCCTTGCGGGCATAGGGTCCAGGTTCTGGCTCACCTCAAGCCCAGCGTGTATCAGGCAGCTCTGCCCTTAGCAACGCGGCTACTTGTTGAGAGCACGGGCTCTGGGTTCAGACTCCTTAGACCAGTTACCCTCTCAGAGTCCAATCGGCCTCATCTGAAAATGGCCGTGATGATAGTAATTATCTTAGGGTCGCTTTGAGTATTTAACAAGGTAATAGGACTTATTAAGTTTGTGGACTAAGCTTCTGGCACATGGCAAGTGCTCAATGTTAGCTGTTATTAGGCGACCTTGGTTAAGCTACTTAAACACCCTGGTGCCTCATTTTCTTCAGTGAAAATGGGGATAGTCGTAACACCTACCTCACACTGTTGTTAGGATTATAAGAATTAATACCTGTAAAGGGACGAGGATGGTGGTAGCCACATAGTATTTATTTATTTATTTTATTTATTTTTAAATTTATTTCTCTCAACCACATAGTATTTAAATGCTCTCTTTTATGGTCGTGATATTATTGTTATCACTATTATTTATTGCTTGTGTGGATGGAGAAGGTTGCTTTTGTTTTGCTACCTCAAGGCTTTTAGCCTCTGGCTGGATTGCAGGTATATTCACTCACATGTCTCCCTTTTCCTCTCAAAGTTTTGCAGCTTTTCACATGGTCAGAAGTGGCAGTATGGTTTACTTGAAAAATTGCTGGGTTGGAACACCGGAAGATTTTGGTCTTAAATATACTACTAGTTCTTTGTGTGACCTTGGGCAAGTCACTCACAGTTCCCTCATCTATCTCTAGGGATCTTTCAACAAAGACTGCCTGGTATTGTTACCTATTTATGTAAGTTTAGTCTCTCCTAGTAATAATGTTCAGTAAAAATTAATTAGCACCTTCTGTGTCAACAAGTTTCTAAGTAGTAAAAGATAGAAAGTGACCGGTGCTGTGAAGATGCTATAGAGATTCTGAGAATAGCAAGAAAGTTTCTTGATTTATACTTGATATTTGTAATAGGTAGAAATGCCAAGAAGTTTGGGGGTAAAATGAGGCTGGACGCTCATGAGACCTTCCTATTTCTAGGTTGCTGGCATGCAGCTAAATGCATTGCTTCCTGCCAGCCTAACCTCACTGTTGCTGTGGATTCTCAGACTTGGACTCCTGGACTGACCTCCCCTACTAGCTGGAGCAGGAACATCTTTTATTTTCTTTCTAGAAATCTACCCTTAACTCACCAGAAGATGAGTCCCTACTTATCCTCCTTGTGTGTTAATCAACTAGGTTCAAGGGATGCAGTGTTTCATGGAGGTTATAAGCATTGACTTTGAAAGTCAGGGGGGATTTGAGCCTCTGAGTGACCTAGGGTCTTTTTTTTAGTTAGGCCAGTAAAAATAATTTGGGAAATGGGGGAAAGAACAGAGCTTGCTGAGAAATGGGAGAGAAAGACAGAAATATACACCAAGATTTGGTCTGGGCTCCTCTAGGCAGAAGGAGTGAGCTCTGCCTAGTGTGATTACCTTTTAAACTGTTAATTTTTTGTGTGTGATCTACGTACCTTTAAAAATAAATAAAAAATATATTTTAAAAAATCCTGAACATACACACATAACAAAAAAATACACTTAATTATTCCTCCCCCTTCTTAATGATAAGGGCGTGGGCCTCAGCTGTTACTGGTTACCCCACCAGTGGTGGGACCAATGGTGAGGACTGTTTGGAATATCTGGGGCCAAGGGGAGGTCCCAGAAAAAGAAACTGGGACTTCAAGTTTACATTCCAGGTCCCAGCGAGGTCTTGCTGCCGTGCTGTCTCCTGGCCATGCCATCTGACGGCCGTGTTGTGGTTCATCTTCTCCGTTACCCTGTATTAACCTGCCTCAATTCCCTCCTCAGAGAGTTCACGTCCTTATTCTTAAGGGGGTGCTGAGAGGCAACGATCATTCTTCTGTAGTTACTTCCTGTTGGTTAGGGTAGTAGTCCCTGCCTGACAGTGCATAAACCTCTCTGGCTATTCTATTGCGGTTGAGGGAAGACGGTTCAGTACTGTGGTTGGTACTGGCTGAAATCCCCATGTGACGAATATCTTGTTTTGGAAGGTATTGATTCTGGGAGAAATAAACTTAGAATTTTGAAGATATGTGGCCCCACTAAAGGGATAAAGAAGATGGCAGTAAATGGGTCCCAAAAAGGGGGGTCAGCTATGACACACTGGACCACAAGAGTGAGAAAGGCCAGGTGCCTTCAGAGGCTGCATCCCCTTGAAGTTGGTAGGCTTCCTCTTGCAGGGTTTGAATGCTGTTTAGGACAACTCCAGAGCAATTTATATAGAGACAGCATTTTTCTTGAGAAATAGGAATGATCCCCCCGCCTGCCCTGTGCTGTTAGCATGTTAAGGGCTCTGCAATTTTGCAGTACTATAGCAGCAAGAGAGCTTGTTTGCTGTTTTAGGACTTCTAAGGCATAGCTAGTTTCTTCTATGCTATTAGTTAGCTTTAGGGAGAGATTGTAATAGATAATGGAATTTGGTATAAATTTTCTATGGTGGTGGTTATGCCTAAGACAGCTAGCTAAGAGGGGGATGAGAAGAGGCATTGCCCTTTTAGCTATTGTATAGGGAGAGAATACAGGAAATGAAAACAGATAAGATTTCTTAAGGGGTGTCTGTTTCCCCTGGCAGTAGGTGTTTGGGCTAGAGTTAGAAGGAACAGCTGGCTTTGACACAGACACTACTTAGCTTTGTCTCTTGAAGAGGTACACTTGTACATCCTGTCAAGTGCTTCTGGTGAGCTGGCACTTCCTTGGGCAGTTGGCTTCACTCGGGATAAGTGCACCCAGCTGGGAATTCCTTTAACTTTAATAGCTGGACACAAAACTCCCAGTGTCTGTCCACAGCAGAAACTTTTTGCAGAACCCTCCAGGTTTGTTCCTCCAGGAAATTCTCTGGGCAGCTGCTAGATATGGAGTTAAGGGGTCTAGAGAAGCACATTTTCTGGCAGGGATCTGGGAGTACCACTCATATTTCTCCAGGCATTGGCTCACTAAATGAAGCCAGAGAAGTGATGGATTCCTCTAGGTTCTTAGCTATTTTGCATAAAAGAATTTATGAACATGCCAGTTTAGTTAGACCAGTAAAAAGAATTTATTTGGGAAATGGGGGAAAGAACAGAGCTTGCTGAGAAATGGGAGAGAAAGAGAAATATATACCAAGATTTGGTATAGGTCCCTCTAGGCAGAGAGAGCTTGGGTAAGTCTTGAAGCCTCAGTTTACTCATCTTTGAAATGAAGATAGTAACACCCAGGGTCATGGTGAGGATAATATGAGATATTGTACATTGGGGGTCAGCCTTACCTGGTACATAGAAAGTGCTTAAAAAATGTTAGCTGCCCTCTTTGCTACCATCACTGTTACTATCATATTGTTAGCTTGCCAAAGTCAGGGTAATCTTCTGTAATCTTTTCTTCTTTGTATTGCCTGGCACATTTAGGCACCCACAAAATGTGTATTGAATGAATGAGTGAATCCATGCAGGAAACAGAGTAAAAGTGAATTTCACATTGACTTAATAGCAGCTAACATTTATTGAGCACTTTTACTATGCGCCAGAAACTGTATTATGTCTCATTATCTCATTTAATACTCAAGTTCAATGACCTTGCCTAGCCTTTGGATTTAACTCCTAAGGTGTTGGTGTCACTGATTCACAGTCCAGAAGCTGTGAGTGACATCTGCTGCAGATTTACATCTTATTTCCATAATGAGGTTGACAGCAATGATTTCTGTAGCTTCTGCTAAGATAGGAGTCTGGTGTCATGCTGACGTCAGGCCCTGTGCTCTCATCTCCCCAAGGATGAGCTGGCTCTTTTGATGCAATTTTCTCATCCCTTATTAGTGAATTGCTTGACATTATACTCCTGAGACAGTGAGGCTAAATGAGAGTTTAGTGCTACAGCCCCACAGTTTGAAAGGACCCCGTTTATCAGGGCAATAATGTCACTCAGTGTTGGATTCCTTCTTCTACCTCTCTGTGGCCATTTTCATAGAAGTGCAACAGCTCTAGGCAAGAGACAGACTAGGGAAGGTCTTTTTGCTACTTCTGATCCCTTCACTGTATTTGAGTTTGGGACTTGAGAAGCCTTTAAGGATCATTTAATCCAATGGTTTTCATACTGTTCTATGGGGATTTTATATTCAAAGCAAACCCCAGGGGTGCTATTTAAGGAGAAGCATCTGAGCAGGTAGAGCTTGGAGCATCTTACCTCTGGCTCAACCACAGTGAACTCTAGGACTTTTATGGAATGCTGAGGGGCATGTTTCTTCCTGTTCTCCTGCAGAAAGCAAGTCAGTACAATCTTTAGACAGAGGCAAGATATTTATGCTTTCATTTGTTCACTCATTCAGCACATTCCCTGACACAGTACAGGGTGCTGGGGATACAGTAATGAACAAAATGAAAATCCTGTGGATTTTCAACCCAATAGAATTATTGGGAAGAGACAGTAAAAATATATACCAGGTAGTACCTCTCTGAGAGTGACATTTGGCAGAAACCCGAAGGAAGGGGGCAAGAAATGGTGCAAGATATTTCCATGCAGAAGCACTAGTTTGTGCAGAGTCCCTAGAGAGGGAATGTGGAGTCAATGAAAGGAGAAGACAGGTGGTGGGAACTAGATTAGTAGGACCTTAAAAGTCTGGAAAGGATTTTATTCTGAGTGAGTTAGGAAGACATTGGAGGAGTATGAGCAGAGGCATGTCATGACCTGACTGAACCATTCTGGCTACTGGGCAGAGAATAGGTTTGGAGGAGCAAGAGTGGCAGTAGAGACCCATTAGGAGGCTATTGAAAGAGTCCTAGTGTGAGATGATGATAGCTTGGACTGGGGAGGTTGAATAAAAGGAGGAGAGAAGCATTTGAATATGGGATGAATTTTCAAGGTAATGCTTCTATAATAAGTTTTGCTCCAGAGTTCCATGTTGGTTTGGGAGAGAAAGAGGAATCAAGAATTACCCCAACTGCCCATGTGCCAGCTGGGCCCTGAGCCTCAGCAGAGTTGCAACTCTTACTCTCTTGTTCATTGGACTTACCCAGGTTAGCTAAAAGGGAGGTGAAGATGGTCAAACACCACACTAGGGAATCAAGAGTGCCAACAACTGCAAGCAGAGGAATTGCATCCATCATCCATGTGGAATCTAAGTGACCTCTTGATCTAGAGGTGGAGTGGACATCACCATCCCAGGGTCCACAGAATGGAGGAATAAAATATGGATTAGAGTGGACTTACTGATATTCTACTATAAAACTGTTGTGACTAGTAATAGAAGAAATTGTAGCATTGAGGTGGAGAAAGTGACCACAGTAGTTGCTGAGGGCAGGGAGAGGGAAGAAGAGATGTGATGTGGGGCCATTTTTGGGACTTTGAGTTGTCCTAAATGATATTGCAGGGTCAGATGCTGGACATTATATATCCTGCCATAATCCACTGAATATACTGGGGGAGAGTGTGAAGTACAGGGTAAACTATTGTCTATGTGGTACAGCAGTGCTCCAAAATGTGTTCACTGAGTGAGATGAGTGTGCCACAATGATGGAGGAAGTTGTTGGTGTGGGAGGAGTGGGGTGAGGGGGTGGAGGATATACGGGAACCTCTTATATTTTTTAATGTAAAATTTTTTTGTGTGATGTATGTGTCTTCAAAAAAATACAATTTACAAGAATGATGGGGTGTGGGGGGGTGGAGAGTGGGCTATATGGGAACCTCTTATGTTTTTTGTTTTTTTATGTTTTTAAATGTAACGTTCTTTGTGATCTATTAACTTTAATTAAAAAAGTGTAAAAGGAAAAAGAATTACTCCAAGGTTTGGAGCCTGAACACCTGGATGAAAGGTGCTATTTACTGAGCTAGGGACTCTGAGAGGAACAACAACAGACATTGCTCAGTTTCTCAGTCCATCTGCTTTTCATGAGAGGAGGAATTGATACACAGTGATGTTGCAGGTCTGAGACTGGAAGGGTATTAGAGCTGGAATTTTCCCATAACGGTGATTTGCCTGAGGTTGCACACACTGAATCTAGACTCTAGATCAACTGATTTGAACCCCAGTGCCATGAACCTCCTAGTGCCTTTTGGCTTCAATAAAATTTCATTTCCCTTGGCTCTACTTTAGGTCCAGGCAGCTAGAACCAGAGGCACTGGGCTGCCAGTGTATTTTTTTGGCATCCTGGTGGTTCCGGTGCTGTGAGAAGAGTGCATGGTATGTGGATTAGCAATTGGGTCAGCTTTTTCTTTTCTCCCAGTAGCACACTGGAAGCAGAATTAGTCACTGGAGTACATTTGGAAGAGGATCTTCAAAATGGCCAGGGGCCTGAAAACCACACTCCGAACAGGGAAAGCTGATAGAACTGGGGATGTTTACGTGGGGAAGACTCAGGTGGGACTTGAGTGTTGTCTTCTGATGACTGAAGGGCTCTGTAAGAGAGCATCTTCCAGCAACTGTGTGTTTGCCAGTTCCAATTACATATGATTTGTGGTTTTCCTATAATTAAAGTATTATCCTGTGTCTCTTGATGGGTTTGACTGTTTTCTTGTGGAGGTGGAGGTGTCTGACCTGAGATGAGGTCAGAATTCCCTGTTACCAGTGTCTGATGGTTGTGTGTTCCCCACACTGAAAACGGAAACTTCCTAGGGGATCTCTGGGGACTTGACCTACAAGGGGATAAGATTGTTCTCTTGTGGGCATGAAATAAGGTGGGGACCTTGCAGGGGCTGGAGAGGAGCCAGAGGGCAGAGAGCTAAATGAGGTGCCTAGGAAGCTTATGCCAACCACAGAGGCTCCATGCTTAGTGGCTTAGTTCGAAATATGTCCTTTGGGATTGTTCTGTCAGTTAGGAACATGTTCAGCCACAAGTACAAATAAATCAGGGGTTTATTTTTCTTGCATTACAAGATATTGGAATTAGGTAATTGCTGTTATTGATTCAGTTTGTACACAATGCCATCAGGAATCCAAACCCTTGTATCCTTTCTCCTCCCATCTTCCTTGGCAGGGTCTCATGGACACAAAGAATCTGCGTCAGCTCCTGCCACTGAACTCAGCCTGCCTAAAAAAACAAGAAAAGGGGATTTTGATTGGTATTAGGCTGAAGTAATAAAGTTCGGCAGGAACATCTTGGAGTCAGACAAGGTAAGAGCAGTAGAATTCAAATCCTGAGAACCCCCAGGGGATGACAACATGGCCGGTGGGAGGAAAGGGATAGCAAAAAGTACCCTGATTGCTGGAGAGATGGATAGGAAAACTCCTAAGGCAAAATCAAAATAAAATTACTTTTTTCTCTGATTGCAGAAGTAAAATTTTTGTAGAAAATGAATAAACCAAAGCATCCCAAATAAAAGGTACCCATAATGTCAGAGATAGCCTCTGTTAATTTTTCCGTACCTACATATGCACCCACATACATATAAATGTATTTTTGAAACAAATTGAAATCATTCTTTGTGTAATATTTTATAAATTTTTATCATTTAAAAATATATTAGGAACTCTTCATTGTGTCATTAGATATTCATCTAAAATGGGATTTTTAATAATTATGTTTACCTAGGGTTCCATTTTATGGCTGTACCATAGTTTAATTTAACCAGTCCGTTGGTCTTGGCCATTTAGGTTGTATGGTTTGGTGCTTATAGACAATGTCAATTAACATCTTTATGTAAATCCTAGTGCACATTTCTGATTTTCTGGTTGAGGGGGGTTTAATATTTTAAGGCAATTCATGTATATCATCATCTTCTGGAGAGTTAGTACTGTAGTGTGATTACTAACAACAGTATAGAAGAGTGTTTATTTTAGGAGCAAGAACTTTCTAATAGTTATCCAAACAAAGAATGGGAGGCAGTGAACTCTCCATCATGAGGACTATTAGAGTATAGTTTAAAAAAGTGATTTCAGCTCTTTTCCTCCCCAGTACCCAGCATTGATTATCATGGTTTATAAAATAAGTTTTTCTCTCTCCTGGATCCCTTGGTTGGACATCACAGGGCTAGGTTTTTTGGTGGAGGAAATACTATAAAAAGAAATGCACTGGGGCCAGGGCTGGGGTAAATGACTTATAAGGTTTCTTTCAATCCTAAGGACCTGTGTATGATACCTTTAATTCTCAGACAAGTTGTCCACATGAAGTTTCTGTGCTGACTGTGAAATATGATCAGTATTCTGATTTTGCATGTTGGCAGGGAAAAGGAATATGGTAATTTCCTTGACAGCTTTCTCCAAGGTATGACTTCTTTTGAAGTAAAAGGATGTCTCCCAGAGAATGGGAAATTGTATCCTAAAATCAGCATCATGTTATTCAGATTTTCTGAACCCTTGCTGATTTTCCATCTAGTAGTTCTATTATTTTATTTCTCATTTAAAAAAAATTTATTGAAATATATCACTCATACATAAACATACATAAGCAATAACAGTATAATAATAGTTGTGAACTTACAAAAGAAATACACATAACATCATACAGGGTTCTAATACCTCACCTTATACTTTGCATTGTTGTGAAACATTTTAAACTAATGGTTGAAGAGCATCCTCAAAATATTACTACTAAACACATTATTTTTCCTCCAACCCACCCTGTTGTTATTATTTTTATATCATTTATACATGAACATACATAAACAATAAGTGTATAGTAAAAGTTGTGAACTTACAAAGCAAAAATGTATAACATCATACAGGGGTTCCATACATCAACCTGCCACCAAAACCTTGCATTGTTGTGAGACATTTGTTATAAATTATGAAAGAGTATTGTCAAACTCTTTTTTTAAAAATTTTATTCATTTTTAAAAAATATTACATTAAAAAAATATGAGGTCCCATTCAACCCCACCACCCCCACCACACCACTCCCCCCCCAGCAACACTCACTCCCATCATCATGACACATCCATTGCATTTGGTAAGTACATCTCTGGGCATCTCTGCACCTCATGGTCAGTGGTCTACATCATAGCCCATACTCTCCCACGTTCCATCCAGTGGGCCCTGGGAGGATTTACAATGTCCGGTGATTGTCCCTGAAGCTCCATCCAGGGCAACTTCAAGTCCCAAAAACGCCTCCACATCTCGTCTCTTCCTCCCATTCCCCATACCCATCAGCCACCATGGCCACTTTTCCCACACCAATGCCACCTTTTCTCTGTGGACTTTGGATTGGTTGTGTCCGTTGCACCTCTATGTCAAGAGGAGGCTCAGATTCCACATGGATACTGGATGCAATCCTCCTGCTTTCAGTTGTAGGCACTCTAGGCTCCATGGTGTGGTGGTTGTCCTGCTTCAACTCCATCTTAGCTGAGTGGGGTAAGTCCAATAAATCAGAGTGTAGGAGCTGAAGTCTGTTGAGGCTCAGGGCCTGGCTATCATATTGTCAGTCCAGAGATTCAAATCCCCTAAATATCTCTTAAACCCCAAAACCTACTACAATTCCAGTAAAGTAGCATGAAAGTCTTGTGAAAAGAGATCCCATCTGAGTCCAGTTCCATTACGCAGAAACACCAGCTCCAAAGAAGGGCCAACTGACATGGCAGTGAACTCCATCTGCCATGACCATAGAACCCATGGGTCTCTTTATCCCTCAAAAGAACCAATACCTGGGGTTGTATCTACTTTATCTGTCTCTTAGACTCTGCTCAGTTGTGCATAAGGGCAATCCTTCTGACAACCTCCAGACTCTTTTTTTAGAGACTCGTAGCCATATAAACTCATTTCTCTTTTCCATTTCCCCCTTACATTAGGTCAAACAGCATTTTAAAGTCATGTTATTATATGTAGACAGGGATATTCTATTGATCCGCATTGACCCTTTAATTCAAGGTCATTTTCTAGTTGCATCATCAGTTGGTACTTGGTGGTGATCCCTCGGTGCCAGGGAGGCTCATCCCCGGGTGTCATGTCCCACGCTGGGGGGAAGGCATTGCATTTACATGCTGAGTTTGGCTTTGAGACTGGCCACATTTGAGTAACATGAAGGCTGTCAGGAGGATATTCCTAGGCACAGTGCTGCTCTAGGCCTTGTTCTTATTTCAAGCATATAGGCTCACAAGCATAGTCATTAGTATCATGGTCTCACTGTTGGACCCTCATTCCTTCCTGGTCCTTACCGTTGCACCTGGGAGACTGCCGCTGCTTCCCTAGGGACCACGACAGAGCACCCCCGGCCAGGAACCCAGTACCCCCCCCAGCTGTAGTTTTTAATTGTTGCCACTATGAGTATATTCAAACATTACCATGCACCCTGGACATATGCCCTGTATAGCTCCCTGTCAGCCATATATCACCTGTCAATAGTATCCTATACCAGTATTCCTCCGCTGCCATTGTTGAACCACTCTGTGATCCAAAACTTCCTGAAAAGTGAAGCCCAATATAATGTCAGGATCCCTTACTAGTAAAATGGAATATAGCGATGGGTTTAAAGGTTAGATATAGAATACATGTTGATTTGGAAAAATTCTACATCCTATCTTTTTCTTTTCTTTTTTCCTAATTATTGAACTTCTCTTCACAAGAGCCCTAGACCACAGTAATTCATATATACAATATACAGTACTTCCCCAAATCCACCATAAAACCTTTTCCCTTCCACACCGATAATCTTTTAGTTTATTCATATCATATTTCCTGAAACTGATGTACAGACTCTGAGACAATAGCTTTCAAACAAGGTGACATCTGTGTTTACATTGTGGTCCATACTTTAGGCTATACAATTTTCTAAATTTTTTAGTTATCCTATGTTTTACATTATGGTTTACATTATTAGTCTGTCGTCCCCTATATGTTTTTGGTGTAATATTACATGTTTTATATCCATCCTTGTGTACTCTCGTGAAACTCCTCTCTTGCCCCCACATTTACCTTGGTTCCATCCATTCAACATCCATTTTCCCCTCCCCTTAGGGCCCACAGCGACAGCCAATCTCCATTTCCCGAGGAGCCACGTCCAGAGATACTTGCAACAGTGTTGAGGGCTTGACTTGCTCAACTGCCCTAATGCCCTGGGAGCCACCCTTTCTCTCGAGAGATACAGTTCCCTCTATTTGATGGCATTAGTCCTCCCCAGGATGTGGATCCACCCCCACTCTCACTACTTGGGTCTCTACCCAATGGTACAACCCACCCTGGCAAAATGAGCACTCAGACACTCCCCAGGAGTTCGTCCCGCTTCAGACCATCCCCTCCGAGCATCCTAAACAGGTAACCCTCCTAATTATATTTTGATACAGTTTTCTCAGCATTTTACTCTCAACCAACACCTGACAATCTCCTATGTTCGTATGTTGCCTCTCCCTCCCCCCAATTTTTTTGGGCAATATTACCCATCTGCCCATCCCCAGCCCCCCTCAAACCCGCAAAGCCCCACCCAAAGGCAACCCCTTGCCCCCATTTTATCTCTTCTTTGTGCTCATACTTACTGCCAGCTCATCATAGATTCCACCCCTGCAGACATCAGCTCACATCCTTCCTCCATCCCCTGATTTCCTGTAAGCCTATCTTCCAGTCTCTAGCTCTCTGAGGCAGCTTGCTTATTTCATATCATTGAGGTCATGTAGTATTTGTCCTTCAATGCCTGGGTTGCTTCACTCAACATAAGGTTCTCAAGATTCATCCATGTTATCACGTGTGTTTGTAGTGTATTTGTTCTTAAAGCCTAGTCGTATTCCATTGTATGTATATACCACATTTTATTGATCCACTCATCTGTTGATGGGCATTTGGGTTGATTCTAACTTTTGGCGATAGTGAACAATGCTGCTATGAACATTGGTGTGCATATATCAGTTTGTGTCCTTGTTTTCAGTTCTGCTGGGTATATACCCAGCAGTGGTATTGCTGGGTCATATGGCAAATCTATGGTTATTTTTTTGAGAAACCGCCAAACTGTCCTTCAAAATGGTTGGATCCTTCTGCATTCCCACCAGCAGTGGATGAGTGTTCCCATTGCTTCACATCCTCTCCAGCATTTGTATTCTTCTGTTTTTTTTCATATCTGCCAATCTTATGGGAGTAAGATGGTATCTCATTGTAGTTTTGATTTGCATTTCCCTGATAGCTAGAGATTTGGAGCATTTTTTCATGTGCTTTTTAGCCATTTGTATTTCTTCTTTGGAGAAGTGTCTGTTTAAATCTTTTTCCCATTTTTTAAAGGGGTTGTTTATCTTTTTATTTTCAAGATATAGGAGTTCTTTATATATGCAAGTTATAAGTCTCTTCTCAGATATATGGTTGCCAAATATTTTCTCCCATTGTGTGGGTTCCCTTTTTACTTTCTTGACAAACTCCTTTGAGGTGCAGGCTTTAATTTTGAAGAAGTCCCATTTATCTATTTGTTCTTTTGCTGCTCGTGCTTTTGGTGTGATATTCATGAAGCCATTTCCTATTACAAGGTCCTGTAGATGTTTCCCTACACTGCTTTCCAAGGTCTTTATGGCCTTGGCTCTTATATTTAGGTCTTTGATCCATCTTGAGTTGATCTTTGTATAAGGTGTGAGATGGTAATCCTCTTTCATTCTTCTACATATGGCTATCCAGTTCTCCAGGCACCATTTGTTGAATAGGCCATTCTCTCCCAGTTGAGAGGGTTTGGTGGCTTTATCAAATATTATATGGCTATATATATGAGGTTCTATATCAGAACTTTCAATTTGATTCCATTGGTCTGTGTGTCTCTCCTTATGCCAATACCATGCTGTTTTCACTACTGTGGCTTTGTAGTATGTTTTGAAGTCAGGTAGTGTGATTCCTCTGATTTCGTTTTTCTTTTTCAATATGTCTTTGGCTATTCGGGGCCTCTTTCCTTTCCAAATAAATTTCATAGGTAGTTTTTCTAGTTCCTTAAAGAAGACTGTGTTGATTTTTATTGGGATTGCATTGAATGTGTAGATCAGTTTTGGTAGGATAGACATCTTAATAATACTTAGTCTTCCTATCCATGAACAGGGAACATTCTTCCATTTATTTAGGTCTTCTTTGATTTCCTTGAACAGTCTTGTATAGTTCTCAGTGTATAAGTTTTTTACATCTTTAGTTAAATTTATTCCTAAATACTTGATTTTTTAATTTACTATTGTGAATGGTATTTGTTTCTTGATTTCCTCCTGATCTTGCTCATTATTGGTGTACAGAAATGCTACTGATTTTTGCGCATTGCTCTTATAACCTGCAACTTTACTAAACTCATTTATGAGTTCTAGAAGCTTTGTTGTAGACCTCTCAGGGTTTTCTATGTATAGGATCATGTCATCTGCAAATAATGAAATTTTGACTTCTTCCTTTCCAATTTGAATGCCTTTTATATCTGGTTCTTGCCTCAGTGCTCAAGCAAGTACTTCTAAGACAATGTTAAATAGAAGGGGAGACAGTGGGCATCATTTTCTTATTCCTGACTTTAGAGGGAAGGATTTTAGGATTTCTCCATTGTAAACAATGTTGGATGTAGGTTTTTCATATATACTCTTTATCATGTTCAAAAAATTTCCTTGTATTCCGATCTTTTGGAGTGTTTTTATCAAGGGTGCTGTATTTTGTCAAATGCTTTTTCTGCATCTATAGATATAATCATGTGATTTTTTTCCTTCAATCTGTTTATATGGTGTATTACATTGATTGATTTTCTTTTTTTTTTTTTTACATCATCTGAAAATACACTTTTATTTATTTACAATCTTCTCTATTTCATGAATACATTGAAAGGGCAAATTAGAACAATCACGTAAATAAAGTTCCTAACATAATGTGTAGTTGTGATAGTACTGAATAATACAGTGAAAGCAGTATATACTGGTAAGATAGTACATATGTCCATCACTATAGATGGAAGATGGCATGACATGGAAAACTGTTTTAGGTATCTCAAAAATTGGCCCTATTGAAAGAAGACATTGATAGCAATGATTCATGAGAGAAGTTTAAATAAAATTGTTTCATGAAATGTGAAAAGGCAAATAAATATTCTTTTGTATATGATTTTACGTATGAATATATAATCACGACTAAAATGAAGTGAAGGAAACCCCTCCTTCCACATTAACATATTTCTACAGACTATATAATCTCATCAGTCATTGGAGTCATCAATTACAACTTAACCTTCGCTTCACTGAACCTCTCATTTCCACCCAGTTTATCAGGTGTTTCACATATTTCGCTTCTTGCTCTCACTGCTCAGATTCTGTATCTGCTTCCTCTTCTAGTTCAGTTGAAGCCTCTGGGGGCTCTTGAGATGGGATCTCTTGAGGTGGGGTCTCTGGTGGTTCCTCTGGTGGAACTTGTTTAACTATCCCTCCAGGAGCTGTGCTAGCAAAAATAACCATACTCAACAATAAAGCTATAAGAAATAGAGGGAGTATAAGGGTTACTAGGCCAAGATTCTGTTGGTCTTTACGTTTTTTACGAGTGACAGGTTCACCTTGACCTCCTGGAAAAATTATCTTGGCAGGGAGACCACTGTCCATGCTACCACCATCTCCTTCTGTTTTGCAGTCAGGGGGAACAAAGCCAGCCTCACAATGGCAGTGCTTTAAATTGTTGCACACGCCTCTCCCATTACACATGTCAGCTGGACTACAGTCCTATTTGAGCGTGGTGTACGCAATGCAGGAATGATTTACGCAGATTTTGTTTGGGCCACAGTAAGTGCCAAAGTCCACATCTCCGACATCAGAGGTATCCAATGTGTCTACGGTATCTATGCTCCAGCACCAGTCATCTTCATGAGGGATCTGGATCATTGTGTGATTGGGTAGAATTTCTGGTAAATTTTTAATACCTGAACATACAAGTTTCCCACAGAATATGTCACTTTCTCGACAACTAACATATACTGGGTTTTTCCTAGAGGTAATACCACAGTTTCCAAACCGGTTTCCTTTGCTGTTCGTTAAAACGTAGCAATCTTCTGGGGCAGATCTTGCAGTCTGACCAAAAACTTTCATGCACTGATCATCAGGGTTCTTACACTTACCGTCAATGCAGTAGAAAATTCTACCACAGGATGTTCCATCTTGCTTGTAGCTGTCCTGAGGGCATTCGCCAGAGGTTCCGTTGCAATACTCTGGGAGGTCACACTCATCCAGAGCAGGACGGCAGTTGAATCCTGCTTTTAGGAAATTACATTCAAAACAGCAAAGCCCTTCACTACACTCTGCATCTTCCTTTAATCTACATGTTGAGTCACAGCAGGGATCTGAGGCACAGGAAAAGCCACAGTCACACTCCTCCGGGTCCTCCAACACACCATTTCCACAGGTGGCATCCCTACGAGTGTGGCCTGTGTGCCGTGGCTTGTTAAACAGACAGGCCCCTTTGTGTTCACGCAGAAACTCATAGAAGTAGTCAGAGCTGCAGTTGCTGAAGCCACTTTCTTTACTGATACTTTCATGCATGAGGCAAGAGTGACGATCATTACAAAGGCAGGCCGAATGGTTGTGCCGAATACCCAAGTTGTGCCCAAGCTCGTGAACCATGAGTGCTGCAGACAGGAGGACATCTTCATGATGGAAGGATTCAACAGCTGCAGCAAAACCACTCAAACAGGCACCACCAAGAAATGCCTGTCCCGTATTCCCTCCAGGATGATGCCCGACAATCATGTGGGCAACATCATAGTTCACACGATTGAAGAGCTGCTTTTGTCTCCGGCGATTGAAATTGCTGAGTGCAACTTGCAAGTCCACGGGGACCTCTGTTAGGTCCCCCTCGGACCAAATCTCTATGCCAACCAGCACCAGCTCTGTGTTGATTGCCCTGGTGAATCTGTTGGCCAGAGCAATGATGTCCATTACTCTCTGGACTGTCTCATTGACGTCACTGCCCCACATTTGGAACCGCTGGTTGCTGACCACGACAAACATCTCCACATACTTGGTGTGTGACCACAAGTAGGACAGCGACTGTGTGCTACGAGGCTTCCTGCTCTCTTGTTGCCGCTTGGTAGACACCGCTTGACTCTCTTTGGAAGTGACATTGCAGGAGCCTTGAGCTTGGTGTGCCATGGTGTACAACACATGTTCGAACCTCTCTGAAGAGTCCACGGGCTCAATGCCATAAGATTTTTCCTCCTTAATCAGGATGCCCTTGAGGCCTGAACAAGTGTTGACAGAAACAAAAGAACCTGGGACTCCTTCTATGTAGCCTTCAAAGTGGCAGTCACGTGAGATGAAAGGTGTTTCCTGCCCCAGGATCCCATTGTGGTAGCTGTAGACTGGAAAGTTACTCACAAAATAGTCTTTCTTCACAGTCAGGTGAAGCACCTGCTCCTGGCCCTGCATTATCAGTGCATAGGATGCCTTGTCCACTGGGTTGTCCCCTCCCTCGACTCTCAGCCTCTTGGGAATGATTATTTCGAAGAAAGAGTCATCGCCCGATGCCAGGTCACAGCACATGCTTGGCAGAAAAATCAACACCAACGCCAACACGGTCATGCTGACACATGAAGGTTCAGGTACAGGCCCCTGCCTCGGGTCCCTCCTGTATGGAGCCCAAGTCTGAAAGTTGACCTTACCCTCTTCCAAAGTCATTTTGTTTTTCATTCCAGCTGAGGCTTTGCAAAGTATCTCTTAGAAGTTTGCATTCCTGGTTATACTTCCATGCCTCCTGCATTACTTCATTCAGCTTCTCATCTTCATTTTCTCTTTCTCACAACGTCTTTGGCCATCTCTGAGATCTGGCTCCATTCTTCCTCTGGGAACTCAAAACTGCCAGTCATGATCTTTCTTCGCATGTCCTTTGGGATTGTCCGGCTATGGTGTTTGGAATAAAAAGGAGGGTATCCACACAGCATCACATAGATAATCACCCCTAGGGACCACAAGTCACAGCTCTTGTTATAAGTGTAGGGTGTTGGTGAGGTAGGTATGATGCCAGACTTCTCCTTCTGGTGTCTTCTCTGTGCTTCTAGTACCTGTGGTGCTACATAGTAAGGAGTGAACTGAGGTGTCATCAAGTCACCCTGGTCAATTTTGGCAAATCCAAAGTCACACAACTTCACAGGTGCATCCAGAGAGTTATCCTTGAAGAGCAGATTTTCAGGTTTGAGGTCTCTGTGCGCAATGTTTAACAAGTGACAGTGCTGTAGAGCCAAAGCTATCTGGGGCTGGACTCAGGAGGAAACTGTACACTGTTAGCAAACACTTCAGTAATCTGAACTATATTTGGGTGTGTGGCACACATCATGTGCAGACGTACCTCATTTCTAGCTTTTGGACGATCAAGAAGAATTTTCAGTGCAAACCATTCTTGGGTAGATTTCTTCACACAGACTCTAACTGGACCACTAATTCCAGTTCCCAGCTTCTTAGTCCAATTGATATTGTATTCCTCTAAAATGGAGGTTTCCTTGATGGTTTTCTCCATTTCGCTCTCCTCCGACATGCTCCTCGCGACCCCCACGGCAGAGAGCGGCGGAGGCTGCGAGGCTGCCGGGTCCCACCACAACCCAGGGGGCAAGGGACTGAGCGATCGGGCCCCTGGGCCTGGGGGACACAAGCAGCACCTACCCCCGGGAACCAGCGGGGATGAAGGCCCAGGCGACGGCTCGGCCTGAGCGGGCAATTTTACGCTGGCGGCGGCAACAAAAGGCCAGGCGGCGGTACTTGGCGACAAGCCTTTGTGCTGGGCCCCGTGCAGATGCCTCCCGGCCTCATCCCTGGCCAGGGAGGCTGGCTCCCGGGGCAGGACAAGGCAGAGAGGGCCCGGGGCACTGTGCAAGGTTTTGGTGGGGCTGCCACTTAGGCCCGGGCTCGCCAGGTCCTTAGGAGAGGTCTCCGCTACGCCTAAGCCGCAGGCACAGCGGAGAAGCCGAAGCCGATCCCGCCGCCGCCGCTGCTCCCGCCGCATCTTCAGCGCCACACATCACCGGGACACCCGCTCTGGGCAGCCCCGCCGGCCCCCCCCTCGCCGGCCCCCCCCTCGCCGGCCCGGATTGAATTTTTTATGTTGAACCATCCTTGCATACCTGGAATGAATCCCACTTGGTCAGGGTGTATAATTCCTTTAATGTGTTGTTGAATACAATTAGCAAGTATTTTGTTAAGTATTTTTGCATTTAGGTTCATTAGAGAAATTGGTCTGTAATTTTCCTTTCTTGTGGTGTCTTTCTTTGGCTTTGGTACTAGGGTAATGTTAGCATCATAGAAGGAGTTAGGCAATGTTACTTCTGTTTCGATTTTTTGGAAGAGTTTCAGCAGTATTGGTGTTAGTTCTTTCTGGAATGTTTAGTAGAATTCACCTGTAAGCTGTATGGCCCTGACCTCTTCTTAGTTGGTAGGTTTTTTTTTTTTTTTTAAATTTTTTATTCATTTTTTAAAAAATATTACATTAAAAAAATATGACGTCCCATTCAACCCCACCGCCCCAACCCCCACTCCCCCCACAGCAACACTCTCTCCCATCATCATGACACATCCATTGCACCTGGTAAGTACATCTCTGGGCATCGCTGCACCCCATAGTCAATGGTCCACATCATAGTCTACACTCTCCCACGTTCCATCCAGTGGGCCCTAGGGGGATCTACAATGTCCCGTAGTTGTCTGTGAAGCGCCACCCAGGACAACTCCAAGTCCCGAAAATGCCTCCCCATCTCATCTCTTCCTCCCATTCCCCGCACCCAGCAGCCACCATGGCCACCCTTCCCACACCAATGCCACATTTTCTCTGTGGACATTGGATTGGTTGTGTCCATTGCACATCTATGTCAAGTGGGGGCTTAGATTCCACATGGATACTGGATGCAATCCTCCTGCTTTCAATTGTAGGCACTCTATATATAATAACTGATTCTATCTCTTGACTTGTGATTGGTTTGTTGAGATCATTAATTTCTTCTTTCATCAATATAGGCTGCTTATGTGTTTCTAGGAATTTGTCCATTTCCTCTGAATTGTCATTTTTGTTGGAATATAGTTTTTCAAAGTATCCTCTTATGATAGTCTTTATTTCTGTGGGGTCAGTGGTGATATCTCCTTTCTCATTTCTTATTTTGTGTATTTGCATCTTCTCTCTTTTTTTCTTTGTTAGTCTCGCTAAAGGTTTGTCAATTGTATTGATCTTCTAAAAAAACCAGCTCTTGGTCTTGTTTATCTTTTCAAGTGCTTTCTTATTTTCTATTTCATTTAGTTCTGCTCTTATCTTTGTTATTTCCTTCCTTCTTCTTCCTGTTGGATTACTTTGTTGTTTTTTTTCTAATTCCTCCAAATGTGTGGTTAGTTCTTCAATTTTTGCTTTCTTCTTTTATAATATATGAATTTATAGCTATCAATTTCCCTCTCAGTACTGCTTTTGCTGCATCCCATAAATTTTGGTATGTTGTGTTACCATTATCATTTGTTTCAAGGTAGTCATTGATTTCTTTTGAGATTTCCTCTTTGACCCACTGTTTTTCTAAGAGTGTGCTGTTTAATTTCCAAATCATGGTGTGAAATCTGGGCCTCTGGGCCTTGCAAATTTCCAGCTTCACTCCACTGTGGTCAGAGATATTATTTTGTATGATTTCGATCTTTCTGAATTCATTAAGCCTTTCTTTGTGGCCTAGCATATGGTCTATCTTGGAGAATGATCCATATGCACTTGAGAAAAATGTGTATCCTGCTGTGTTTGCATGTAATGATCTGTATATGTCAATTAGATCCAGCTCCTCTAATATACTGTTCAAATATTTTGTTTCTTTAGTGATTCTCTTTTGAGATGTTCTGTCCAGAGTTGATAGTGGTGTATTAAAATCCCCCACTATAATTGTAGATGCATCTGTTCTTTCACTTAGTTTTTCCAGCGTTTGCCTCACGTATTTAGAGGCGCTCTTGTTAGGAGCATAAATATTTATGATTGTTCGATCTTCTTGACAGATTGTCCCTTTCACTAGTATGTAGTATCCTTCTTTGTCTCTCACAACTGTTTCGCATTTAAAGTCTATTTTGTCTGATATTAATATAGCTACTCCTGCCTTTTTTTGGTTACTGTTTGCTTGTATGATTGTTTTCCAACCATTCACTTTCAGCCTCCATGAATCTCTGGGTCTAAGATGTGTCTCTTGTAGACAGCATATAGATGGGTCATATTTTCTTATCCAGTGTCCCAGTCTGAATCTTTTGATAGGTGAGTTTAATCCGTTGACATTCAGCGTTATTACTTTCAAGGTATTATTTATGTTAGCCATATTTTGATTGGACTTGTGTTTGTCATATTTTTGTTTGTTTGTTTTTTTCCCTTCTCTTTTTGTCTTTTTTGTTGCTCTTACACTCTCCTCCAACTCTGCCTGTCCTGTTTTTTCCTTTCTTCCTGCAGAACTCCCTTTAGAATTTCTTGAAGGGGAGGTTTCTTGTTGGCATACTCTTTCAGTTTCTGTTTGTGAATATTTTGAACTCTCCATCATTTTTGAATGCTAGTTTAGTTGGACAGAGTATTCTTGGTTGGAAATTTTTTTCTTTTAGTACCTTGACTATATCATACCACTGCCTTCTTGCCTCCATGGTTTCAGATGAGAAATAAGCACTTAATCTTATGGAGCTTCCCTTGTATGTAATGGTTTTCTTTTCTCTTGCTGCTTTTAGAATTTTCTCTTTGTCTTGAGCGTTGGATAATTTGAGAAGTATATGTCTTGGCGTGGGCCTGTTGGGGTTTATGACAATTGGGGTGCGCTGTGCTTCTTGGATATGTACATCTGTCTCTTTCAGTAGATTTGGGAAGTTTTCAGCCATTATTTCCTGCAACACTCCTTCTGACCCCTTTCCCTTCTCTTCTCCTTCTGGGATGCCTATAATACATATGTTTGAGTGTTTTGCATTGTCATTCAGGTCCCTAGGTCCTAGCTGGATTTTTTCTATCTTTTTATCGATCAATTCTACTATCTATTTGATTTCTGATGTACTGTCTTCCACATCACTAATTCTCTGCTCTGCCTCTTCTAGTCTGCTGATGTTTGCTGCAAGTGTATTTTTGATTTCTTGAACTGTGGTGTTCATTCCCATCATATCTGTTATCTTTCTGCGTATGTCTGCAATTTCCCCTCCAAATGTTGTCTTCCTGTTGTTAACCTCTTCCTTTACTTCATTAAAATTGTTGGTGATAAATGTTCTGAGATCTTTAATTGCTTGTGTGAAGTTCTGCTCCCCTTCCTGGTTTTTAGTTTGTTCATTGGATTCAGCCATGTTTTCCTGATTACTGGTTTGGTTTGTAGATTTTTGTTGCTGTCTGCTCATCATTTTATCTTGATGGGTTTAATCAGTTCCTTAGCTTCTTTGTCTAGTCTTGGGGATTAATTAGCTGTTGTCTTTGCATAAGTGTTATATCTTCTCTTTGTCACTTTGTTCTTCTTATTCTAATTTCTTATTGCTGGTTGAGTTCACTTTAAAGGAAAGTATTAGGGCCAGGGAAAGGCAATTGTGTAAGCAGGGAAAAAGTGTAAAGTAGTATTGGTGATAAATGTTAACAGAGCAACAATATGAGATCTGGGAGGATGGATATTAGATTCATGTAAGTTGTGTAGAGTTATAGCAGTAGGTAGAGTACCTATAATGAGGTAGTCGACTGAATATGGGAGGAATATGGTATGAATTAAAAAGCTAGTGTTTTCATGAGAGAGGGAAAGAGAAAAGAAAGGCAATAGTTTCAAGAGTGGATAAAAGACAGAAAACAAAACAAAGGTATTAGAAATTAAGAGTTAGACACTTTGGGGATCAAAGGAAGGAAGGTGGAATATAGGAGAGACAGTAGATGATGGAGGATATCAAGATGTAGGGGAAAGGGTATAGTGTAGGTAGCCAAAATCAATTCACACAGAAATAAGGCAGTGGAGGATGAGGAAACCCAGCAAATGTGAGGTGTTCCCTGCAGCACCTATTGTATAATTAAGATATAATAAAATAAGAAGAAAATGAAGGACAAGGGAGAGAAAAAAAAAGAGAAGAAAGGAAGAAAGAAAAAGGGGGTGGGTAAAGGGAGGGGAACAACTATGAAAAAGAAAAAAAAGATATAGAACAATCACAACAGCAACAACAAAGAACCCCCCTAAATAACTGGGAAAAAAAAAAGACTTTGGGGGATACACTGGGAGAAAAGACTAGGAGATAATGCAATGTTAGCAATCAGGACATTAAAAAATAAAATAAAATAAAAAAACACAACCAAACAAAAGAAAACAAAAAAGAAAAAACACAAACAGTGAGGGCTAGGACATTCAAGGACCTCAGATGGACCTCAGGGCGTGATGGATTCAGGGATGGAAAGTCTGAGATATTGAAGACTCAAGAGGTGTGAGTCTCTGGGGTGTGGGCCACCAGGGTTTAGGGGACTCAGACCTGGCACCCTCAAATCTGGTTAACAGGGAGCCTGGGAGCACCGCAGTGCAACACAGTCTTCAGGGATCCCTGCAGGTGTGTGCCAGCCCTATGGGAGTGGTCACTTCCGCAAACTCTAACCTATGTGTCTGAATCCCTCAATTCACTCACTCGCTGGGTCTATTCTGTGGCTGTATCACCAATTCGACTTCAGGACACCTCCCACCCTGTAAACCCCCGGAAGGGCCACCTGGGGGCGCCTCTACACTGCAGCCAATTTAAAGATGCAGATCAGTAGCCAGGCCCGGGGGTGGGGCTCCAGCTGGAAATGCCGATAACAGAGTCCAAAACTGAAATTCCCATGCTTCGCAATATATTCCCCTAATCAGCTTCCAGACATCTCCCACCCTACAGGCCCTGAAACAATCTCCTGGTGATGTCTCTTTATTGTGAAAAATTTAAGGCTGCTTCAGATTGGCAGCCAGCCTTCGGGGGGCGGGGCTCTAGGTGGAAGTGCTATTATTTGTGTCCACAATAAAAAATTCCCCACTTCGCAAAAAAACTCCCATTTGTCTCCCCAAATCGGTCTGCGAAGGCCTCCTGTCCTATTAACCCCCCAATAGCCCACTCAGGGCTTATGAATTCCCCAGTACCGCAGAGCCTCCAGAAATCACCGCCGCAGCGCTGATGCCACGGCTCTGCCCACCCCAGGAGGGAGCGTCCAGCGCGCAGCTCCCACCTCTGTGTAATATAGTCTCAATTATATCTTATACACGAATTTTCTCTGTTACCTTCCCACCAAATCGATGTCCAGACACCTCCTGCCCTGCGAAATCCCGAAACAGCCTGGTCCCGAAGAATTTCCAATGCTGCCCAGCCGCTTCTTTGCAGGAGAGAATCTCAGGTGTGCTCACTCAGCCACCATCTTGCCCCGCCCCCTCTTTTAACATTTTTAATTACTTTTATTGATATAATCTTCATTTCTAGACTCTCTTCCAGGCCTCTCTCTCCTGTCTTTTCTTTTCAAGCTGTAACTCACCTTTTAGTATTTCCTACAAAGCCAGTCTCTTGGTTACAAACTCTCTCAGTTTCTGTTTCTCTGTGAATATTCTAAACTCACCCTCATTTTGAAAAACAGTCTTGTTGGATATAAGATTCTTGGCTAGAAGTTTTTCTCTTTTAGTATCTTAAATATATCATACCACTGTCTTCTTGCCTCCATGGTTTCTGATGAGAAGTTGGCACTTAATCTTATTGGGTATACCTTATATGTTAGGCATTACTTTTTTCTTGCTGCTCTCAGAATTCTCTTTGTCCTTGGCATTTGACATTCTGTTTAGTATGTGTCTCAGAGTTGCTCTATTAGGATTTATTTGGATGGGAGTACATTGTGCTTCTTGGACATGGTTATCTATGTCCTTCAATAGGGTTGGGAAATTTTCTTCCATTATTTCTTCAAATATTCCTTCTGCTCCTTTCCCCTTCTCTCCTTCTAAGACACCCATGACATGTAGGTTTGCATGTCTCCTCCTGTTGTTTAGATCCCTGAGATCTTGTTCATTTTCCCCATTCTTTTCTGTCTGTTCTTTTGTATGTTCAATTTCAGAGGCCATTTCTTCAAGCTCACAATCCTTTCTTCTGCCTTTTCAAATCTGCTATTATATGATTCCAGTGTATTTTAAATTTCATGTATTGCACCATTCATTCCCATAAGATCTGCTATTTTTCTATGTATTCTTTTGAAATCTTCCTCATGGTCATCCAATGTCTTCTTAATATCCTTAATCTCTTTAGCCATCTCATTGAATTGATTAAGGAGATTTGTTTGAACATCTGTGATTAATTGTCTCAACTCCTTTATGTCATCTGGAGGCTGATCTTTTCCCTCTAACTGGGCCATCCATATCTTCTTGTTTCTTGGTGTGGATTATAATTTTTTGTTGGTGTCTTGGCTTTTGGGTTACTAGAGTATTTATTCTGTGTGCAGTTTCTTTCTTTAACTTAGGGCTTTCTTGCCCTTTCTCCCTGGCTGGTTGTGTAGTAGGAGCCAAGGATGTAGTTGGTATTGTAAGCTGTGGAGGTTCAAGCTGCTCACATTGCCCCGGGACTGATGAAGCTTCTCCCAACTTTCTCCTTTACACAGAGCCACGGCCATGTGTAATAATCCAAGTTGTGCAGGCCTGGACTGTAGTTGCCCAGGGAGACTGATGAAGCTTCATACCCTTTTCTCCCCTGCCTGTGGTGGGGATGGAGCTGCAAGTGTGGGCAGCAATCTGCCATGATGGTCCAAAATGATCGCAGTTGCCAAGGTAGACTTCTGATATTCAGTCTGTGCCTGCCAAGTGTACTTCTAGTTACCCGGAGAGACTGATGCAGGGTCCACCAGCTTCCTCCCTGCTAGAGGTGGGGCTGAAGACTAGGCTAGGGCTGCAGGCCAATCTGGGCAAAATAAGTGGGTCCCTACCATTGCTGTGGTTTTCAGTCAGCCGAGCTTCCTCTCATTTTGGCAGCAGAGTCAAAATGGTGGTTACTGGCTTCATTCCCCACTTGGACAGGTTCAAACTTTACCTGTTCTTAGGGCTATACGTTAGCCAGCCAAATTTACTAATCAGTGGCTGAAATTGGTGGTCAACTGTCTCTTCCTCCCATTTTTGGGAAATTCCAGCCACAGAATAGCTCCTGAGGCTTGGGCTGCCTGAGTAGGATCTGCGACGTGGCCTGTATTTTCCCATAGATGTTGGCACAGGCTCCCTCAGCTTCTTCCTTGGTGGATGTGGGGCTGGCGCTTAAGCTAGGGTTGCAATCTGATCTGAATGGAAAGAAGCAGATCCCTATCAGCACTGTGATTTTCAGTCTGCCCCACGCTTCTTTGTGCCAGGGGCAGTTAAAATGGTGGCTGCCTGCCTCTTTCTGACTTGGACAGTTTCAAACTTTAGCTGTTCTTAGGATTATACTTTAACCTGCCAAATTTACTAATCAATAGCAGAAGTTGGTGCCTAACTGTCTCTTCCTCCCCCATTTTTGGGAAGTGCAGCTTCCAATTCCAGCCTCAGAATAGTTCCCCAGGCAGCTTCTGCCACCAGTGGAGAATGGGCACTGGCCTCCAGCGTGAGGAGTGAATCTTCTAGTTATGAATCTTCTCTGCACATGGACAGTCTCCTCCCATTCTTTCAAGGATGTTGCAGGATGCTCTTCTGGTCTCCTGGGGCCTCCAAATAGATGCTTTAGATAGCCCTGGGTAATTACTAACTTTCTGTAGCACGACCTGACTCTAGGAGCGCCTTATGCTTCTGCCGTCTTGTCCTAGTAGTTCTGTTATTTGCTGAGAATAATAATGTATGTTTATCTTTTAAGCTTTATCAGTTTTTGCTTCATGTATTATGAGGCTCTGTTGTTTGGCATATACTCGTTTATGATCATTATGTCATCTTGGTGAACTGATCCTTTTGTCATTATATAATGTCCTTCTTTGTCACTGGTAATTTTTACTGTTCTGATGTCTAATTTGTCTGATATTAATATAGCTACTCCTGCTTTTTTTTGATTGTTTGCATGGTATATCTTTCTACAGCTTTTACTTTCAGCTTACTCATATCATTGAATTAATTGGAAGTGAGTTTCTTATAAGCAGACTATATTTGGATCATGATTTTTTTAAAAATCTACTCTGTTGATTTTTATCCTTTAATTGGCATATTTAGACAATTTACATTTAAGGCACTTAAGATATTAGATCTTTCCTGTTTGTTTCTGCTGGTTCTACTTCTTCTGATTCTCCTTTCTTGCCTTCCTATGAATTTTTGAACATGTGTTAGGCTTCCATCTTGATTTTTTTGTAGTGTATCTCTTTGAGTATATCTCTTTGTATAGTGTTCTTAGCCATGCTGTAGGTATTGCCCTAATAAACACATGTGACTTTACCACTTCAAGTGTGGAAACATTCCTTTCATTTAGGTCCATTTATCTTGATTTGCCAAGTTTCCTTCATTTGTCATTTCTTTTCTATTTGAAGAAGTTCTTTTAGCCAATCTTTAAGGATAGGTTTGCTAGCATCAAATTCTTTTAGTTTTCCTTTGTCTGAGAATATCTTGATTTCCTCTTAATCCATAAATGATAATTTTGTCAGATATAGATGTGCTTGATAGTTCTTTTTTTCAGCTCTTGGAAAATGTCCTTCTGGCCTCCATGGCTGCAGTTGAGAAATGCAATGCTATTCAAATTGGTGTTCTCCTGTAAAGCAACACATCATTTCTTCTTGGCTCTTTTAAGGCTTTTCTGTTCATCTTTGTATTTCAGAATTTTAATTATGATGTGTCATTCTTTGAATTTATCTTGTTTTGGGTTTGCTGCTTGAGTCTGTTCATATGTGCCTTTTACCAAATTTGGGGACTTTTAAGCCATTATTTCTTTGAATACTTTTTCAGCTCCATTCTCTTCTCTCTAACTGAAACTGATGCCATGATTATTGGATTTGTTTAGTTATTTTCCCACAGATCCCTGAGGCTCTGTATTTGTTTTCAGTCTGTTTTCTCTCTGTTTTTCCAAATTCATTAAATTTTCTTGACCTTTCCTCAAGTTCACTGACTCTATCCTGTCATTCTAATATTGAGCCCATCCAGTAAATTTCTATTTCTTTTCTTTTACAGTTCTATAATTTCCATTGCTTCTTTTAAAAATAACTTCTATTTTTTTTGCTGAGAATTTTCTAATTTTCAAAATACGTTTCAAGAGAAATAATGAAGCATTTTTATGACAACCGTTTTAAAATTATGATGTCAAGTATTTCTAATACATCTTGGTGCTGGTTATCAGTTGATTGTCCTTTCTCTTTCAAGTTGTGATTTTCTTGGTTCCTGGTGTGATGGATGATTTTTTTTTCTATTATATTCTGGACATTTTGTCTATTATGTTGGGAGACTTGGGGTCCTGTTTAAATCTTTTCTTTTAGCAGGCATTCACCATGCTTAGGTTTAGCACAGAGACCCTGTCCTACTTTGGTGGGCTGCAGTTTCAATAACTCATTTTCAGAACTTTGAATTATTGTATTGTTACAACGACTGATACTGCTTGGAATGTGGGTACAAAGAGGCTTCTTAGGCCAGGCAGCTTGTTGCCTCAGGGTCCCTCTTGACAGTGCTACCCTATCACCCCAGTATCTCAGGAAGTCTCAGGCCCACTGAAGAAGGAGAACATGCCCCCCGGCTATTTGTTTTTACCACGGCTCCCAAGAGATCCCCCTCACTGTACCACTGGGCTTTCAGAGCTGGAAGAGGACTGAGACTACTTGGGCTGCCTTCTGCTGCTAGGCTGGGGATCACCAACTGTTTGATAGAGGGACATAAAACAGGAGCTCTTCTTTTACTCTTTGTAACAACCACCCTGGCCTTCTCCCTCTTCCTTTTCTTTACTGTTTGTGCAATAACCGCTTGTGCAGTAACGGCTTGCTGGGTGACCCTGTCAGTTGACTCAGTGTTGTGCCTGGCACTTTACCTGTCCTTTATCTTCTGTAAATTGCACTTTCTAATAATGGGCTAGGGACCCAAGCTCCATTACTCTTTTCAGAACACATTACTGATGGTTGTGATGTGTTCAATCAAAAGCCTGTAATTGATAGCTAGGCATTTCCTTCTTGAAAGCATACCAAGAAAGCAGGAAAAGTGCTGTTGAAAGCTTCTTCCTGATTATCCCATTGGCTTACAAAAGTTCTGGCAGCTTTCTGAGTGGGATCTCCGTTTCCTCCCTACTGTGAATATTTCTTGAGAGCCCAGAGATTTAACATACTCTGAATTCTTATGGAAGTAAATAAGGGTGTGTCACACAACATCCTGACAGATTCCTGCTATGATTTTTGACATATTTTTATATCAAATAAAAGGACTGGTTGTCCATTATTTTCCTTTTATATCAACACAGATTATTTACTACAAAAATACTTACTTTTACAATCCAAGTGTCCAGCAAAAGGTCAATGGATAAACAAAATATGGTATATCCATGCAATGGAATATTATTCAGCTGTAAAAAGAGGTGAAGTGCTGGTAAGTGCTACAACATGGATGAACCTTAAACACATCATGTTGAGCGAAATAAGTCAGACAAAAAAAGACAAATATTACATGATTTTTCTTATATGAAGTGCTTAGAATAAGCAAATTCATAGAGACAGAAATTAGGAGGAGTGGGGAGAGATGGGGATGGGGAATATTGCTTAATGAGTATGAGGTTGGTTTATGATGAGGAAAATAGTCTGGAAATAAATAGTAGTGAAAGTTATACAGTATTGTCAATGCACATAATGTCAAAGAATGAACCACTTAAAATGGTTCAAATGATTTATGTTTATATATTTACCACAATTAAAAATAAATTATTTTTAAAAATTTACCTTTAAGGGGAAGCCTTTGGTTTTGATTTTGTTAAAGAGCTGTGGAAAAGCAGGCATCCCCTACCCATCCTTCCTTCTGTGAATTCTACCTGTCCTTCTGGTCCAGCTTGCACATTGCTTCTCCTGTGAAGCCTTCCCTAGCTGCTCCTGCCCAGCATTCATGCCTTTCTCTGAAGTTCTCACTGTAATGTCTGAACCATGCAATTAAATGCTGAGTTGGTGTCTCTCCTGCAAGGACATTTAATTCTTGCTTAGTGTTTTATTTAACTCCATTGAGAATAAAATCCAAATTATCCTGCTCTGCAAGGCCCTATATAGAACTCTGCTGTCCTCCAATCTCCTTCACTCTCTTTTCCTTCCCTCTGCCTCAGTCACACTGCCCTTCCCCACCCCTGAGGTGCCAAGCACATGCACTTACTGAATCTCCAGGACCAAGACTGTGTCTGACATATAAGGCACACAACGAATATTTATTGAATTAAATAATTAATGAATCTAAATAAAGTCTATTATTTTGTCATCAAAAATGTATTCTGTGTTTATTTTAGAACTTTGGGAAATATGAAGTAGAATAAAAAAGACACAGCATAATTCCGCGTTTGAGAGGTAAACATTTTTTATACTTCTTTTGTTTTTTGTTTCTTCCAAGTCCTTTTATTATTTATGGTGTTCAGGTTGTTTTGTTTTGTATGGTTAGGTTCACAATATATCTTTTTACATGCATTTGCCTTGCTTTTCCTGCTATATTTATTTATTTATATGGCTCTTTATTCCAAAGAGTATCGGAAGGTTTATGAGATGTATAATTACAGTATTTCTGTTGCCTGCAGCATGCAAGCCTGTACCTTACTCCTACTAAGTGCTTGTGGAGTGAATGAGCAAGTCTGGGAAAGCTTGCTTTCCAGGGGAGGGCAGATGGCTATGTGATTGTGTTTGATTCTTGGAAACAGCCAGTACCTCCCAGCTGTGTTCATGGCATAGTGTTTTTGAAACCTAGTTATGTCTCTGGTTGTTTGTTTGTACCCATTCGTCTTTGCCTTTCCTTTCTGGAAGGAAACATGTTTGAAGGCCTGGTCACAAGGAGTGGCCTCCCTCTAGACCAGTTTAGACTCATTCCATTATTTAGATGTGTAGTTACCAAAGTAGCTCTTTGCACGCAAAGAATGCTAATTCCCAGCCCAGCAACTGGGATGTATCTGCTCCTCCTTCCCTTCCAAGCCTTAGAGGCATGTACTCCTAAGTTGGCCAAAATCACCACAACCCTCCACCCTACCAAGCTCCAGAATTCTCTGGTTGGAATGCTGCAAAAAGGATGACAAGTGTGGATTTCTCAGAAGCCAAGTGATTACACCACACTCCCTGCTGTCACAGGGTCCTTAACCAGGCTGTTCCTTTCCTTGATGCATTGCTCTCTCTCTCAGAGATACATATGCACACATGCTTGCGTGTGCATGTGCGCACGCACACACACACCTGCTTCAACCTACTATCCCATCAGATCTCAACTCAAATGTTCCTACCTCAGGGAAGCCTTCCCTGCACCCTGGATTTCATCAGGTCACTTATTAAATGTCTTCATAGGAAAGCACTGAATGTCCTTCCTTCCTTGTACTCACCACAGTTTAAGGTTATACATTTTTACATGTCTTTGTCCCACTTTTAGACAGTGGGCTCAAGGAGGGCAGAGACCATGTCTGATTTTTCTTACTTTGTCTCTGTGCTTGACACAATGCCTAGAACATGGTAATACTCAATAAATATCTTTTGGATGAATGAATGAATAATGGACATTTGGGTTGATTCAGTGAAGAGTATTGGTTAAGAGGGTGAGCTTAGGCCCAATCAGGGTTCAAACCGAGTTCTGTGACTCTGGTTAGTAACATAACTTCTCTGTGCCCCTGTTAACCTCTCTACAAATTGGAAATAGTAACACTTCCTATTTCATAGCATTGTCACGAAGATCTAGTGAGATTCTCTGTGTAAAAAGTGTCAACCAAAGCCATACTCATAGTAAATCTTCAACATACATTATCTATTATCATGACTATCATATTCTGCTTTTTTTTTGTTCATGGAAATACTGCCATAGTGCATATTTTCTAAAACATATATTTTGATACACTTCTGTGAGCATTTTATTAGGTAAGATTCATAGAGGTTGAATTGTTGCCTCAGAAGGTTAATTTATTTGTTACTAATTTTTGTGTATGGTATGAGGGAGAGTTCTAGTATTGTGCTTTTCCAAATTAAGAGTTATGGGAGGCTGACACCCCTGTTGGTTTCAGGATCTGCAGAAATTAGACACTTAGGCATGTATTCAGTGGTGGCAAGCATTTGTTCAACTTGGTTAAAGAATACTTTGATGGAAAATTGTCACAGCTCCCTGTGCCCACTTTATCCCCCCTGAGCCTCACTTTGGGTTGCAGAGGTTAGACAGTTCAGACTGGATTAGAGGATCTGCTTTATCTCCCTAGGCTTGAGCTTTTATTACCAATAATGTGGGGAACTGTGTCATTAGCACAGCAGCTCCCATCCTTACCTTACACAATTTGCTCTGTAAATGTCTTGTAGTCTAGAGTTGATGTCTGAGTTCTTGTTATCTGTATTTTAGCTATGCCACAGGCATCTGGCTTTTCAATTTAATATCATGGCTTGCCGTGCAATGGGCAAGCTTTCCAGCCTGGGGCCTCCCCAGCATCAGGCCCTGCCATGGTCTCTCCTACTAGCCAGTTGTCCCAAAACCATTTACTAATTTCCTATAAATTTGTGGCAGTTTCTGGACTCTATTCTGTTCCTCTAATTCTGTAGGAGATGTTCCCTCATTCCATTCCCATTAATTTTGTTTTCTCAAAAAAATTTCGGCTATAGTCTCATCCAAGAAAACCTGAGAATCAACTTGTGCCACCAATCTTTATCTACCACATGCACACATACCCACACACACTCTATCTCACACACATATCCACTGGGATTTTATTGGAATTATATTGAATCCATGTAATACTTTGGAGAGGATTGATTTCTTCCCAAAAGAAACTCTGCCCATTCTAGAACTTGCAATATTTTTCCTTTTATTCAGGTCTTTTCTATACTCTTCAGTAAAGTTGTATAGTTCTTCCTTTATATAGGTCTCACATATTTTATATTCATTGCCATTGCCAATAGGGTCTTATTATATTTTTTTCAGTTGGTTATTTTGTGTGTGTGTAATTCCTGTTTTCATTTTTAACTTCCAAAGAATGTCAAGAGAATGATAAAATTACACTATGGCTGAATGTAAATGATTTTCTTTAAAAGAATAGTTATTGAAAGGAAAATTCTCTCTTCCTTGCCACTTTCTCCCCCCACCTCCCAACAAAGTGGCTCTGTGTGCTGTAACCCATTTTTCCCTTAAACTTTTAATTTTGAAATAATTTCAAACTTAACAGGAGAATCACTTATTTTATAATTCCATTGTGTGGGTATACCACATTTTGTTTACCTATTCACCTATTGATAGACACTTGGGTTACTTCTACCTTTTAACTGTTGTGAATAATGCTGCTATGAATATTGGTGTACAAATATCTGTCTCAGTTCCTGCTTTTGATTCTTTGGGGCATATACCTAGAAGTAGGTTTACCAGGTGATATGGCAATTGTAACTTTTTGAGGATCTGCCAAGCTGTTTTCCACTGAGGCAGCACCATTTTACATTTTGACATACAATATACACGGGTTCCTATTTCTCTGTATCCCTGCCAGCACTTGTTATTTCCCATTTAAAAAATAATAGCCGTCCTTGTGGATATGGGGTGGTATCTCATTAATTTTTGATTTGCATTTCCTCAGTGGCTAATGATGTTGAGCATCTTTTCATGTGCTTGTTGGCCATTTGTATATCTTCTATGGAGAAATGTCTATCTAATACTTTGCCCATTTTTTAATTGGGCTGTTTGTCTTTTTGTTGTTGAATTATAAGAGTTCTTTATTTTTCTGAATATTAAACCCTTATCAGATAAAAGGTTTCCAAATATTTTCTCCCATTCTTAATAATGTCCTTTGATACACAAAAATTTTTAATTTTAATAAAGTCCAATTATATATTTTTCTTTTGTTTACACTGGTACTTTCAGTGTAAAGTCTAAATTTTAACACAAGGTCCTGCAGATATTTCCCTATGGTTTCTTCTAAGAGTTTTATAGTTTTAGCTCTTATATTTAGGTTGTTGATTGGTTGGTTTTTACTGTATGTAGGAGCACCATCTTTTACTTTTGCTACTCATAATACGAGGTGAACTAAGAATGTCTAAGACAGATGGCTAATCTGATTTCAGTTGCCATGTTACAGGCAGAGTGCTAAATAAGGCATTATAAACAAGGGCTAGGTAGAGCAGGGTGACCTTGGGGTTGTTCAGAGGGTGTGGAATACATAATTTGTCAATAACATCTTTTCTTGGTTTGGTTGCTATCAAACATTGGATAAAGATTTATCATGTACTTCATAAATATTATTCATGAACAATGGAGATTGGCTAACACCGTCATTTAAAATAAACTGGGAAAGCTGGTACTAAAGTTGATTTTATTTTATTTATTTATTTTTAAAGATTTATTTTATTTATTTCTCTCCCCTTCCCCACCCCCCCCCGCCCCAGTTGTCTGTTCCCTGTGTCCATTCGCTGCATATTCTTCTTTGTCCGCTTCTGTTGTCAGCGGCACGGGAATCTGTGTTTCTTTTTGTTGCATTATCTTGTTGTGTCAGCTCTCCATGTGTGCGGCACCATTCCTGGGCAGGCTGAACTTTCTTTCGTGCTGGGCGGCTCTCCTTATGGGGCACACTCCTTGTGTGTGGGGCTCCCCTATGCGAGGGACATCCCTGCATGGCACGGCACTCCTTGCACATCAGCACTGCGCGTGGGCCAGGTGCACACGGGTCAAGGAGGCCCAGGGTTTGAACTGCAGACCTCCCATGTGGTAGACGGATGCCCTAACCACTGGGCCAAGTCCGCTTCCCTAAAGTTGATTTTAGATAACCAACTTTTATCTTTTTCTTGAATGTTCGATTTCCTTAGAATGCCTTTCTTACAGCATGCATGACAGTTTTAAAGTGATAAGAGTCATCTAGGGATTTGCAATTACTATATTTTTGTTTTTAGTCTCTATTATCAAGATATGATCCTGTACTGCTTCTGTTCATTCATTTATTATTTTTAATGTAACGGATTTATTGATATGTTATTCACATACCATATAATCCACCCATTTAAAGTGTATAATCGAGTAGTTTTTAGTATATTCACAATGTTGTATCCCTATCACCACAATTTTAGATCTTGTTCATCACCCCCAAAATAAACCCATACCCATTAGAAATCACCTCTTATTTGCTTTCCAATTCCCCCTCTCAGCCCTAGGCGATCATTAATTTACTTACTTTTTTCTGTAGATTTGCCTTCTTTGGATATTTCATGTGAGTGGAATCATAGATTATGTGACCTTTTGTAACTGGCTTCTTTCACTTAGCATAATGTTTTTAAGGCTCATCCATTTTAGAGTCCGTATCAATATTTCACTACTTTTTATTGATGACTAATATTCCACTGTATGGATACACAGTATTTTGTTTATCCATTCATCAGGTGATTGGGTTGTTTCCACTTTTTGTCTATCATGAATAATGCTACTATGAACACTCATGTACATGTTTTTGTGTGAACATATGCTTTTAGTTCTCTTCGGTATCTATCTAGGTTTATATATATATGGTAACTCTATGTTTAACCTTTCGAGGATATGCTTAACTCTTTTCCAAAGTAGTGGCTCAATTTTACAATTCCATCGTCAGTATACGAGGTCTCCAATTTCTTCCTGTTCTCAATACTTGTTATTTTCTGTATTTTTTATTATAGCCATCTAGTCATATGAAGGGGTATCTCATTGTGGTTTTGTTTGTACTTCCCTGATGGCTACATCTGGACTGCTTCTGGAATCTAACATTTAAGTGCCCTCTTTTGCCTCTCCTTCAAACTACCTTGGCTTGAATTGTGATAGGGGTCTCATACTTAATTTTTCTCTGCAGATTCCAGAAATCCCTCTTCTGGCAGAAGTGGGCAGGACCTGAACATAACTTCAGAATGAATGAAGCATCTAGAATGCATATGGATCATATCCAAAAAACATAATTGTTTATTTAGATATCCCAACTAACCATATACCCCTATTAGAGGTATTACAAACACAGCACCAAAACAAGAATTGAGCTATTTTTCTGGAGGCCCTCATTAATCTTTTACTCCTAGTGTCATATGAAGAAAAATTTAATGTGTTGTATCTGGCATGAAAGTACTGCTTGAAGGCTGTAAAATTATCTAAATGCATGTAACTGACAGACTAGAATGAAAATGTTACAAGAGTAGGTGGGTAAGGAGAGATTATGGGGCGTGCACTTAGGATCAAGACTGCTAAGCCAAAAGTACAATGGTCTACAGGATTCAGATGTCCTAGAGAATAATCTCTAAGGGGAAAAGAAAACAGAAAACAAGTAGCAAGTTAATAAAAGATAATGAAATGGGAGAAAAAGTCACAACTACTGTTGGTGTGGAAACCTCAAAGACTTGAGTTAGAGATTAAGGAGAACTAGATGCTCAGAAATCCTTAGCTGTAGCAAGAAATATAATAATAATAATAATAATAAGTAGTAATTAGCCACCTTGTACTCAGTGCTTGCTATGCAAAAGGGACAGACTAAATGTGTCATGTGGATAATTACACTTACCCTCATAGTCACTCCATTTTACAGGCAAGGAAACTGAAGCTTAGAGAGTTTAGGTAACCTGTCCAAAGTCTATCAGTGGCATTTGAAGCCTAGTCTTTCTGGCTCAGGAGTCACACTCTTAACCACTTAGAACTATCGTTGTTTCCTTAGGGCAATGAAACTTAGAGGGAATATTCTAATTTGAGTAAAAATAAAATTTGGGTTGAACTCAGATTTCTTAGTGATTTCTTGGATATTTATTAGTGAGCTGCAAAGGGCAAGACCCAGATTAGGCAAGGCTAGACTCAGATAACTATGTCACAGAATTACAACTAAGGATCGTCTAAAAAAGACTACATTTTACAAAGACTTAGATGGGCTTTATAACAGTACATAGAAAAACCAATGACATACTTTTACATACATGTATGAAATTGTATGTAAGCACTCTCTCTATACACTTTGTATCTAAGTAAATGTGCATATCTGTAGTTGGGTAGGGTTGTGACTTTCAAAATTGGTGTTATGGTTTCCTGGGAGGGGTGATGAGTATTCTGGAGAGAATAAAAAGAAAAGATTATGTGTCCAGTGTTAAAGCTCTAGGAAGGAACTCAGTCTCTTGGATAATGGGACCTTAACAGTAAAGGGTTTACCAGGGCTTGTCTTTTACCCCAGCTCATGATGGTGTCTTACAAAGTACAGTGGCAACAAAAACTATGACTTATAACAGAGAAAGAGCATCAACGCCCCATGTTTCTCAAAGAAGCACTGGGATTTTGGCAGTTTACAGAGCAGATCCAACACAAGGAACCATTGCTTGTCTGAACAGCTCCTCCCAGAGGCACGCCTTTATGACTGAGAGCCCCTGGAGCCAGGGCCTGGCTGGGAGACTGGGCAGATTCCTGAACTGGACAGCTGGGAAATAATAAAGATCAAAAGTCCATGTGCATCACTCTTCACTCATCACATGTTAATTGGCGCTACTTTGGATTCTTGGTTTGCCCTGAACCTCCTTCTACAGGCTTTGTGACCTTCAAACTTTGTTTCCTCTGTCGGGATATGCCTCAGGAAAATCCCAAACCATTCCAATATGGAGTAATCACAGAGTCATAGACTGTCAGAATTAATTGGCACTTCAGGGTCATCCAGTCATAACCAAGAATTTTGTTAAAACTTCTGTAGGTGACTGACTTGGGTTTAGGCAAGCCACAAAGCTAGGAAGTCATGAGGCAGGTGTAGCTGTAGGGTCACACCTCTACTTGTTCCACACCTTTTTACTAAGAATCTCCAGACTTTTTAATAAACTTTTAGAGTTATATCTTCTGTCTGAACTGTGGTGGAGAAAAATTGGAGGATGGGAGGAGTATAAAAAGGTCGTGTCAATTTAGATTTTGAATGTATTTCCCACCATGCCCCCACCTCTAACTTCAATGATATTTAAATTCAAAATACTATTGTACTCAGGGCTAAGATTTATTACAGTGAAAGGATGTAAAGCAGAATCAACAAAGGCAAAAGGCACATGGGTAAAATTTGGAGGAAATAGTGCCTAAAGTTCCAAGAGTCCTCTTCCAGTAGAGTTGCTTAACTCCTCCAGCAATTAATTGTGGCAGTATGTGTAGAGTATTGTCTACAGTGAAAGCTTATGACAGACTGAGCATCCAGGGTTTTTACTGAGGGCTGCTCCTGTAGGCACCCACTGCCTACCACATACTAAAATCTGAGACTCCTGGAAGGAAAGCAGGTGTTTGTCATAAACCACTTTATTTGCACCAACAGTCCAGGCACAGCAAGCCACCCTTAGCATTTAGGGAAATTTTCATATCAGTGTAGGGAAATTTTTATCTATCCAATTCCAGATGCCAGCCAGGGGCCAACCTTGCAAGCAGGCCTTTCTAATCTTAGCAATCTTAGGCTTGCTAGGTAAACTCTTTTCAGAACCGAAGAGTAAACACATTTTATTCTTTATTCTGTTAGAATTTAGTAAGTTGCCAGCAATAAGGTAAATATGTTTATCATCATCGTTAAGTCTTAGACTCATATTTTTATTAGGTCATTCATCTCTACCTGAATGTTCTAAAATATCACAAACCCAGTGAAACTCATCATCTTTTCCCATATTCTAGCTCCTTCTTTTGTGAGCACCCAACTAGTGAATAGCTTCTTTGTTCCTTTCATCAATGAATTTATTCTTAACTTCTACCTCTGTTATAACTTCCACAACTCATCAGTTGCCAAGTCCTGTAGATTCTACTGCTTAGTTATCTTTCAGAGTTCTTCCTTATCCTGACTGCCACTTCCCTAGTTCAACTTTTGTCATCTTGCTCTAGGATGGTAGCTTTTTAAATAAGTCTTTCCCTATAATTGCTCTCTTTTTTTTCTAGTCCACCATCCATAATGTACTACCGCCAGAGTTCTTTTAAGTTTTTCTTTTTAGAATACTATTTTTAACTTATTTTGAAAAAACTTGACTCATTAAGCTATTTCTTTTATTAGAAAAAGTAATGCCTGCACAATGTAAAGGTCCAAATAGTACCAAAAGGTATGCAGTGAAATATAAAACTCTTTCCTTTCATATTCCCTGTCCTCTTTCTCAGAGGTACCCGCTGTTGATTGGTTTCTCATTTACCCTTCCAAAATTTTTCTCTGACTGTATAAGCTTGTATATGTAGGTATATCATTAAAGCACACACTCTCTATACCTCACCCAAAATGGGAATATACTGTACACACTGGTTCATACCTTGCTTTTTTTTTCACTTAAATTATTACCTTAAAGATCTATACATGCTGGCCTTGCTCATATTTTTTAAAAGTACTGTGGTATTCTATTGTATAATTCTGATTTATTTAATCAGTTCCCTCTTGATGGATGTTTAACTTATTTCTAAGATCATGCTATTCTAATGAGTTTTCTCTGGAAAATTAGATTTGATCATGTCCTTCCCTGACTTAACTATCTTAAATGATTTCTCATTATTTACAGCCGTGCCTCCAGCTAAGAATCGGAGGTGCAAGCAGGTTGCCAGGGGATACTTGAGGTCACAGGAGAAACAAGGCATATCTTCCTGGAGCTTCATTTAGAAAAATGCTCATCGAAGTGGTAAGTGAGTAAACATTTTTATATTAGAACAACACAATTACACTTTGGTGTAGGACATGGAATTTTCATGAATTTTTCAGATGACAGCAGGACACTTCTAAGAAATTAATGGAGACTACTTTAAGCTATACTCGCAGACTCTCCTAAAGGCTCATGTTTTCCTTTCTTGCCTAGCGGACTTTAGTGGAAAGGTTTGAGAGCTGAGTCCACCAGATACAATCAGAACTTCTAGCATAAATTTGAGATTCTTCACAATTGTTGACTCTGGTTCCAACCTATCTTTTGGTCCCATCCTCACTTGCCATTTTTCCCCATGTACTTTGTGTTTTGTGCACAAAGAACTACTTGTTGTTCTCTAACTCCCTTTTCCTGGAAGCTTCTGCCTCTCTTCATCTGGTATACTGCCCATCCCTAGCGAAGCAGTACAGCCTAGAGCTGAAAAACACAGGCTCTGAGGCCCGGCCACATGGGTTTGAATTCTCCTGTGCCATGTTTCTAGCTGTGTGACCTCAAGCAAGTTACCAAGCCTCTCTGAGTGTGTTTACAAATATCTAGTTTGTAAAAAGCATGTATTAGAGAGGTATCTGATAAAGTTATTTGAAGTTTAAGTGGGTTAATTCACGCACTATGCTTAGAACAGTGCCTTGTACATGGTAAGCACTATATAATGGTATTAATAAAATTTTCATCATTTTTATTATTCAAGGTTCAATTTCCATGATTCTCCCAGGTACCTTCTTCTGCCTTCCCATCACACCTGCTTATTTATACTACTTAGCACATTATACTGAACATTCTCTTCACCTTTAGGCATTTCTCTTCTTTAGAGAGGATACCCTATCTTATTTATCTTTATTGCCCCAGAATTTAATTTAATAGGAGATAATCGGTTATGTTGAGCAAATGCTAACTGAATGAGGTAATAATTATATTAATAATAATGGTCTGAATTCTTACATCTATCCTTATTTCCATGTCCCGTTCATTAGTTTGTGCAATGGCTGGTGATGTTTGGTTCTAGGAGGGCTTTTATTGGTTTTGTTTTTTTTCGTTTTTTGAGGTACTGGGGCTGAGGATTGAACCCTGGTCCTTGTAAGTGGGAAACTGGCACTCAACCACTGAGCCACATAGGCTCCCTAGAGGACCTTTTTAAAATGTATGTTTAATTTTTTTTAAAGCTTTAAAGAAACTTTAGATTACATACATTTACATAAAAAATATAAGGGATTCCCATATGCCCCACTCCCCCTCCCATACTTTCCCACATTAACAACATCCTTCATTTGTGTGGTACGTTTTTACAATTGATGAACCCATATTGAAGCATTGCTACTAACCATGGACTACATTTTACCTTATAGTTTATACTTTGTCCCACACAATTTTGTAAGTTGTGACATAATATACAATGGCCTGTATCTGTCTCTGCAATGTCATGCAGGACAAATCCAGTGTCCCAAAAATGCACCTATATTACGCCTATTCTTCCCTCTCCCATCCCTCAGACCCTCTGGTGGCCACTGCCTTTACATCAATGATAAGAGTTCTTCCATTGCTAGAATAATAATAAGTCTATAATAGAATGATAAGTCTACTTTAGTCCATTGTTCATTCCCCAATCTTGAGGATTTGGGGATGGCGATGCCCACTCTGCTTCTAACTGAAAGGGGACTTAGATCCCATAGGGCAGGTGGATGGAGCTATCTTGCTTGCAGTTGCAGACATTCTCTATTCCTTGGGATGGGCGTTGTCTATCATTATCACCTTCTGAGTTGTCCTGAGTGAGTCAAATGAACTGGAGAGTAGTTGTTGCAACTCTGCTGAAATACAGGGCTCATCTGGGACATGGATGGACCAAAAATTTAAGTCCTTAGAGGGCTTTTTAACAACCTAAACAGGGTTTATTTGTGACCACATGACTTCAGAAATAATTTACATTAAACTGTGTTTCTCAAACTAGTGCTAATAGGTAGTCTCCAAAAACAGGTTCCATGAATAAATAAATTTGAGAAATTCTGGGTTATGCAAAGTTAAGCAGCTATCTTTAACATAGGGCTTACTAAATAGCCCTTACTAGGCTGACATGTATGGGGGAGATGGTTGACATACAGGATAAAATTATAAAATTTTTAACCTTTTTTGACCGGAAGACTTTTTTCTCACAGAATGTTTATCGACATCTGGTAGAACTAGTTCTATGAAATGTAACTGATGACAAATGACACTAACTTAGCCTTATTGTCTCTGTTGTGTCTGAGGCATGGGAGTGCCACAACTCTGATGCCATTTGATGCCCAGGCCTGTAGAGCCTTCCTACTTCCCTCCTAAGATGCTTGTCAAGGAACACCTGTGGCTATTCATTAATTCACTCAGTGTAGATTTAGTGAGTTTCTGCCATGTATTACTGAGCAAGAAAACAGGATTCTTGCCCTCAAGGAACTAACTGGGGTCACAGAGCAGATACCAACACAACAATGTGAGACCTGGTATGTTCTGTGTAGAGACTATGGGGCCCTCTGCTGGCTGCAGGGATCTGGGAGTCAGGAAATTTTTAAGGAGGAAAAGGACTTTACACTGTCTGGTACAAACCTTTCAAGGTCTGAGATTGAAGTCAAAGGAGTGGCAATTATTTTTTGAGATCAAACAGATAGTGACAGCTGGGAGCAGTATTTTTCCACTGCATCACACTACCTCTGAAGCTCAAGTGTCTGAATCAGAGAAACACACACAGAAAAGTAAAACTAGGGAAGAATTAATTTCATGTAACTGCCTGAGGTTCCTGGACTTGTTCAGAGCTATAATGGTTTGAATATTTTTCCTACTCCCATTTTCCTATCAAGAGCCCCAGATACTCTACTCCCCCCCCCCCCCCCCCACTTAAATCTGTCTTCTTATCGCTTCCATTTTTTACCATTCTTGGCAAAGATGTTTGTGGCTTGAAATATGCTGCTGTTTCAAAGCCAGGTACATCCTTAGAAGCCAGAGGGCTAGATTCACTTACCTGTGGTTTGCCAGCCAGGTAATTGCTGCTGGGATGAAAGTGACAAGGTGAGAGAGTGCCTTCAGAATGAGAGTTTGTGGGTACTGTGGTTTCTGATGTCCCAGGTAGATACTAAGCAAACAGGAATGTAGTATATGTGCAACAGATTAGAAGGAAGTAGGCCACCCACTCTTGCTCGAGGCTCCTTACAGCTGCCCAGCCTGCTGTCTGGGCATAAGGGGCGCTTATTGAGGCACCTGGTGCTGAGTACCAAAGAAGGACTGTTGCAAGAACAGTGCTGCCCACTTCTCTCTCCAGTTTGACATCCCTCAACAATTCCTCTCTTAATACTCTGAGGCCCCCTAATGTTTTACCAGGGCTCCAGCCTGCCTTTGTCAACTTATCTTCTGATCGATCTCTACTCCTACTCCAAGACCTTGCACCATGCTTTCCTCATCTTGGAGTGTGGGCTTTCATCTTTCTTGCTCTCCTTCTTCTGCTCATGGAAATCCAAGGCCTATGATCAGTCAGGCCTGGGTTTAGCTGCATATAAAAGAGGTTCCTCTACCTTGGCTGAACTAATAGGAATTCATTTGTCTCATGGAACAAGAAGTTAGTTAAGAGCAGGCAGTTCAGGGCTGGTATGGCTGCCCGGGAACTCTATCATACTTCCTAGTCCACCTTCCTTAGTGGAGTAAGGGAGCATTACACAAGGAAAAAAGAGGAAGTGGTAGAAGCACAACTAGAAGAAACTTGTTTATATCTCATTGGCCAGAAAGGAGTCACCTAGCCACCCCCTAGCTGCAAGGGAGTCTGAGAAGGCTTTTAGCTTTCCAGTCTCTCGAAAGCCAGCTAACAGGTAGTTGGAAAGGATGTTTTAAATGCTATCTCCTCCCTGAAGCCTTTTCCAAGCATTTTAAAACTTTCTTTGCTTTAGTCTGAGTCTAACATAGAAGCCTTTTTCAGAGCACTTATACTTTGCCTTGTGTTATATACTTGTTTTGTCTTTTCTTCAGGTGATTACTGCATCTTCACATCCTTGTTTCCCTTACAGCTTCTTTTGGGTTGATCTGTGATTTTTGCTTCTTTCCATGTGTCCTTTCTTCATCTGTGATTTTTGCTTTTTTTCCATGTGTCCTTTCTCCTTTTCTTCCTTTCCTAAAATGTACATAGTATTCATCCCGTAAGCATGTGTTGATTTAAACTGAGTTGAATTAAATAGGGAATAGGTGTGGTTATTGGAATGGGCACTGGATTTAGAATGAAGAGGCCTCAAATCGAATCCTGATTTTACTGTGTGACTTTGTATGAATTGCATGACTTTTTTGGATCTCAGTTTCCTCACCTGTAATATTTGGGGATTAGACAGGGTGGTCTCAAAACTTTTAACTTTAAGAACTCAGGGACTTTTATGAATAGAACTGATTAGCCATCCTAGGAGGTAGGTACTCCAAAGAGAAGGAGCCCCTTCTGGCCCAGTGAGAGTCACTAAAATAAGGAGGAGGTGGGGCATCTTACCCATCTTGGCAGTTTATGAGCACAGGTCAAGTCCAGAAGGATAAAGGTGAGTGGGCACTGAGGAGGCACCTGGAGCAGCACCGGTCAAGAGGTGAGAATGAGAGGCCAGTCCCATCTTAAGGAGGCAGGAGCAATCTTAGGTGGTCACGTTTCAGGAAGAGTGCACCCTCAGATCACCAAATCTAATAACAAGAGGAGAAATCTCACTAGAGCTCCACATCTAGCAATGTATGTGAACTGGAATGGGATCACCAGTGTGTCTATATTCCTACATGAGACAGAGAAGCAAGACTTATGGGTTGAAGAGCCTACCCTGCCTTTGAACAGGGCCATAGGTTCCAATTTATAAAAGACTGGCATTGGCATCTGTCACTGGTTTTAAAATCTTTAGCACTGGGACAAAACAGATTAAAAACTTGAATAGTTTCCTCAAGCAGCAAACTGTCTTCTTGGTGAGAAAGACGAGATTTTTGGAATTCCCAAAGCATCTGCATCTTTGAAGACTCCCTAGCCACAGTGTGAACATCATTAGAATAGGAAGGGTCCTCCCTGCTCTCTGTCTCCAAGCCTTATCAGTCTAGTGTTAAATCCACCCCTCTCCCCAAGTTTACCAAGTATCAGCATTTCTTTAGGATGAAATTAAGTTAAAGTATCATCATGACTTGTGTTCTTACTCACTCACCTCTGTACGTGGCTGTCTCAGATCCCTCCTCATTCTCTCAATTAAAGTTTTTATTTGCCCTTCTCCACCCTAATACAGGGCTTTGTTCTGCTTCTCTGCACTTACACACATACTCATTCATGAGATGCTATGACAAATGCAGCCATTTTTATCCCTGGTCTCCAGGCTTTGTGAGTCACAGGTAGACATTGAAGCTGCTGCTGAAAAGAAATCTCACACCTGGATGAAACTGTTGACTCTACTGGAAGCCTCGCCTCAGAGGTGGAAATTGCTGTCTTAAATATTTTTGTTTTTGTGATCTTTGGGGGGATTGACCTTTCAATATTGGTTTTGCAAGTGACCTGCCTGGCCAGTTTCAACGGGGCTTCATCAGGTGGTAACATGGCTAAAACTTGGGATTCTTTCTCCATCTTTTTCAACTTAAAATAACAGCAAGAAAATCAATGATGACGACAACACTCAGCTATCATTTATAGAGTCTCTTATGTACCAGGAACTGAGCTGGACGCTCCACACACATTATCTTTATATATATATATACACACACACACATATAAATATATATATAAATATATAATATATATATATACACATATATAAATAAACTATAAAAGATAGGTATTGTGGATCCCATTTTGCTGATGAGGAAAGCTCGTGGAAATTTTCTCTTGTGCAAAGTGGCCCAGCTACTACATAGGAGAGTCTGGCCTCAAGCCCAAGTCTGTCCAATTCCAATGTTTGTGTTTTTCCTACCTCCCTATAAGGAGACAGTATGAATTTTAGGGGTGTTGAGGATCTGTTTAATAAGTAAAAGTAAAAAGGAAGAAAGCAGAGAAAAAGCAATTGATAACTCTTAAACTCTTAAAACTTTTACTTAGAACTAAAGTGAGAACCAATTTTAAAGTCAAATCTTATTTCTAAGGAGAAAACACAGGTTGACTTGGGTACAAATGTATATCTGTGACCTTGTATAAGTCTTTGAAACTCTCTGAGCCTCAGGTTCCTTATCTGTAACATGGGAAAAAGCAAGGCCTGTTTAAAGCTGCTCTAAGCAGTGGATCATCAGCTTACTTGGGAAACTCAGTCATTTTCTCATAGATTTTTAAAAAATGAATATAAAGTTGAGGACACATAATTATAATGGCTAATTTAGAGCTACAAAGTGCTTTGCAGTTTACAAAGTTCATTTATACCCATTAGTTCATTTAATCCTCCAGAAAGTCCACAAGGCAGGTATTGTCATAACTGGAACCTTTAACTGACAACAGAGCAATGAAAGTTGGTTGAACGCCCACTGTGTGCCAGATTATTCTTGGATATGAGTGGGATACGGAGATACAGAAATGATTAAAATGGGGATTGCATGTGATTTTTACTTATTTTATTTTCATTGTTTTCCCACAGTGAATTATTCATTAGAAAAGATTATCACAGACCCCAAAAATATAAGATGAGGAAAAAAAGTCAGACCATGCCCCTTTAAGGAAATCAAAATCTAGTGGAAGGGAAGTGGATTTGACTCAATGGATAGAGCCCGCCTACCACATGGGAGGTCCAGGGTTCAAACCCAGGACCTCCTGACCCATGTGGTGAGTGGGCCTACATGCAGTGCTGATGCACGCAAGGAGTGCTGTGCCACACAGGGGTGTCCCCCACATAGGGGAGCCCCACGTGCAAGGAGTGCACCCTGTAAGGAGAGCCGCCCTGCACAAAGAAAGTGCAGCCTGCCAAGGTGTGGTGCTGCATGCACAGAGAGCTGACACAGCAAGATGATGCAACAGAAAAGAGAGACACAGGTTCCTGGTGCCGCTGACAAGAATCCAAGTGGACACAGAAGAACACACAGTGAATGGACACAGAAAGCAGACAACGGGGTAGGGGGGAGAGAAATAAATAAATAAATAAATAAATAAATAAATAAATAAATAAATAAATAAGGAAGGAAGGAAATAAATAAATCTAGTGGAAGAGACAGATGTGCACAGTGAACCAAAATAGATGACAGATAATGGTAAGTATCATTAAAAAAGTACAGACGGGGCAATTAATTTTGACTCTAGGAACAGGAGGATTTTAAATGCTCTGTGAATTAGGAACTGTAATAATCCTAGTCCAGTTCACCCCACAGAGTGGTTCTGACAGTTCAGCAAAATGGAAAAAGCTTTAAAATCCTATACATATGTACAGGATTATTATCACTTCTACTTATGTGTTCCAGTTGAGTTAGGAATGTTAGTCATTTTGTTCCCCTGAAGCAGTTGTGTTATGCCAGGGGATGTTTGAAGTTTGTCCCCCAAGCAATTTCATTGGCCCTTGAACTCACATTGTAAGTGGCACCCCAGTTTAGTCCTTCTTCTATATTGACTCACCCCCATTTCCTTTCTTTGTCTCCTCTGTCTCAATTTCTTGTATATCTCCCTTTCCCTTCCGACGAATCTTTTTAAACCATGGCTTTCTTTTTCCATACTGTGTTGGGGTCCCCAAAACGACTCCCAGGGTCAATGATTCACTAGGAGGACTCACAAGACTAAGCATATCATTATACTCACAGCTCTGATTTATTGAAGCAAAAGGAGATGAAACAAAATCAGCAAAGGGCAATGGCAAATACAGTGAAGTCTGGAGGAAACCAGGTGCAAGCTTCTAAGAGCTGTCTCGCAGTGGAGTCACAAAGGATGCACTTAATTCCTCCAGCAAAAGATTGTGACAACATGAGTGAAATGCTATCTATCAGCCAAGGGCCAGCTTTGGAGACAGGTCTTTCTAAGGATGGCAGTCTCAGGCCTGCTGTGTTTACTACTTTCTGCATAGTCCATCCCCTTGGCCCTTGGTCAGGTATCTTTATAGCAAAAGCATTATAATTGGACCCTTTACTAGTTTTCTAGGGCTGCTGCAACAAATTACTACAAACTTGGTGGCTTAGAAATACACAAACTTATTCTTTCCCAGTTCTGGAGGTTAGAAATCCAAAATCAATGTACCAGAAGGACCATATACCCTCTGAAGGCTCTAGTGAAGAATTCTTCCTTACCTCTTCCAGTTTCTGGTGGCCTCAGGGTTTCCTTGGCTTGTGGAAACATAAGAAACTTAAGTTTCTTTTTAAAAAAATGTATATTTTAAAAGATACTTAGATTACAGAAAATGTTACACAAAAAAGTATAAGGGATTCCCACATGCTCCACTCCCACACCTCCCACCCATCCCCACGTTAACAACTTATTTCATTAGTGCGGTACATTCATTGCAATTGGTGAACACATTTAGAGCATTGCCACTAAGCATGGATTATAGTTTACATTGTAGTTTATACTCTCTCCCACTCAATTCTGTAGGTTATGGCAGGATATATAATGGCCTGTATCTGTCATTGCAATGTCATTCAGGACAATTCCAAGTCCCGAAAATACCCCCATATTACACCATTTTCCCTCTCCCTGCCTCCCTCCCTCTCCAGTAGTCACTGTTTCCACATCAATGATAAAAATTTTTTCCATTGCTAGAATAACATTAAGTCTATAGTAGAATACCAGTAAGTCAACTCTAGTCCATATTTTATTCCCTAATCCTAAGGATTCTGGGATGGTGATGCCCACTCCATGTCTAACTGAGAGGGGGCTTTGATTCCATATGGCTGATGGATGGGACTTTCTTGCTTGCAGCTGTAGACTCTCTTGGTTTCTTGGTGTGGTGGTTGTCCATCCTCACCTCCTTGTTAGTTGTCCTATTCCCTGGTGAGTCCAATGAACTGGAAAGCATGTGATACATGTTCTTTGTTAGTTGTCCTGTTCACTGGTGAGTCCAACGAACTGGAAAGCATGTGATGCAACTCCACTGAGGATCAGGGCCCAACTGGCACATGGACATCCCAGAGATTTAAGTCTCTGGAACATACACCTACCAATTCCAGCACCAACCATAGGTTTAAATAGAAGGGACAGAAGAGGCATGTGTAGAGAAGTCACAACTGAGTCCAACTTTGTCACACTTGGGAGCACAAACTCCAAAGTAGGCACTCACTGACAAGGCACCAAATTCCAGAGCTATCTGCCATGACTGTAGGGTCTGGGTGTCTCCAGAGCCCTCAGGAGCCCCACTATTTGGGGTAGTATCTACTTTGGCTGTCTATGAGATCCTGCTGAGATGTGCGTGTTACCTCTCTGATGACCTCCGAACTCACTTTAAAGTCTCTTAGCTGTATAAACTCATTTGTCTTTACCTTTCCCCCCTTTGATTCAAGGTCTTTTTCCAGTTGCATCACCAGCTGGTACTTCATGGTAATCTTTTGGTGCCATGGAGACTCATACCTGGGAGTCATGTCCTATCCTGGAGGGAAGGTAATGCATTTATATGCTGAGTTTGACTTAGAGAGAGGCCACATTTGAGCAACATGGAGGCTCTCAGGAGGTAACTCTTAGGCACCCTACAGCACCAGGCTAAGTTGCAGTTTCAAGAGCAAAGGCTGGGAAGCGGACTTGGCCCAGTGGATAGGGCGTCCGTCTACCACATGGGAGGTCCTCCTTGACAAGTGTGCATCTGTCCTATGTGCAGTGCTGATGCGCGCAAGGAGTGCCATGCCACGCAGGGGTGTCCCCGCATAGGGTAGCCCCACGCGCAAGGAGTGCGCCCCATAAGGAGAGCTGCCCAGCGCAAAAGGAAGTTCAGCCTGCCCAGGAATGGCATTGCACACTTGGAGAGCTGATGCAGTAAGATGATGGGATAAAAAGAAACACAGATTCCCATGCCACTGACAACAACAGAAGTGGACAAAGAAGAACACGGAGCAAATGGACACAGAGAGCAGACAACAGGAGGGTTGGGGGGGGGGGGGAAGAGGAGAGAAATAAATAAAAAACAAATCAAAAAAAAAAAAAGAGCAAAGGCTCATTAGCATAGTTGTCAGTATTAAGAGCCCATCAATGGACCATCCTTCTTCACTAGTCATTCCCCCTGCACTTGGGGGATTGTTGTTCCATTAGAGAATGTGGGAGAGCTCCCCAGGATGGGAGTTCAATATTCTTTGGGTTATTGTGTGAATCTCCACCCACTGTGACAATGCCCCATGAACATTTGAACACATTTATATACCTTATATGTATGCCGAAGTGAACTTCCTTCCATATATCCTCCATCACTGATACCCCACACCAATGATCCTTCCCTGCCACAGTTATAACCCTTCTGTGATCCAAAACTTCTTCAAAAATGAAGCCAAGAGTATCGCCAAAACAATTAATAGGAAAATGAAATAATAGCAATAGTTTTAAACATAAGAAATAAAATGCATATTAATTTAGAAAAACTAAAACTAAAATTTTAAAAATTAGGATATTAAAAAAATAATGAAAAAAATTTTTAAAAATTCTTTTTTGACGTTTTGCCTTTCATCACTGTAATATCTGTTGTCTTGTATGTTTTCTTCCATTTCTTCCCCAGTGTCTTACTTTTTTTCATTTTGTCTTCAAAGAAGTGTTAGTTCACAGTGAAGTCTCGTATAGAACACAGGGGACTCCCATATACCCAACATCCTCCCCCTTTTTCCCTTTCCCCTATCAATATCCTTTTATATGTGGATGGTACATTTGTTACAAATGATTTACAAATATTGAAAATAGCCACTAACCATGGTCAATGGTTTACATTATGGTCTACATTGTAGACCATACACTTTTATAAATTTTTGATGAAATTCAACATGGCCTGTGTCCATCATTGCAAGATCATGCAGAACAAAACCTAAGTTTCTATATGAATCTTTTACCTGGCTCATGGCATCAATTTATGCATAGCACAACTCAGGCCAGTAAGTTGAAGTTAACCTGAAAGCCTTCCAGGGCTGAGGCAGTGTCATGACAGTCAGGGTACACACATAAGAAGTTGCAGATAGCACCCACAATATAAAAATCTTAACAAAATATAGTACGCAAATTGTAAATGGAGAATTTGTGATTGTTAGGGCACTGCAAGCACAGCATACATTGGTCAGGGAGTACAGGTTAGCAGGGTCTCTAGTGTGGCCTTGACCTTCACCCTAGATTTCCCACTTTATTCTGCTCAGTTCTTGGTTTCAGGGGTTCTGCCTGAGCAGTCAGTTCTAAACAGTTTTGCTTGTTTGTGACACCCTCTCATCCATCCATGAGTGTGGATGACATCTGGAGGTGCTCAGTGTGGAAAGAGCAGGGGCTGGGTCAACCCCTGCGGCCTCCTAGTTGGCGCTGACATGCAGCATGAATGCAGGCTCAGCAGGCAGACAGCTTGAGATCATAGCACTCCAGCAACTTGGAAAGGCAGCATGGGCAGTTTTCCTTCAGGAAGAGGAAAGCTTCCAAGAACAGTTCTGAAAAACAATGACAATGATCATTAATGACCTCTTCCTCCCCCAGTCCTCCCCAGGTGCTGCGTATTTTTTTCTTCTCTGTTTTAACAATATCAGTGTGTCCCTTTCAGCAACCATAACTTCACATTTAAAAAATCATCCCCTATAGTCAGTCATTCAGACCTTTCTCCTGGAAGGATTGTACGCAAGAGGGACAAAGCATTTTCACAGAAAGATGTTTTTATACAACGTAACCAGAAAGACACATCATGTTCAGGAATTGGTGAGGATGAGCTCCTGAATTTTCAAAAATTTTCAAAATGGATTTTGGTAACCTCCTACCCTTTTTATCCCAATCATTTGTCCAGTGAGCAGCCTAGAAAAGATGAAACCCTTTCTGGGGACAACTGCATTCAAAAATCACAGTTACTTACTTGGGTGCATGCACCAGGAACAAGGTGAGGGAGGTAGAGTCAGGCATTAGCCTTTGTGGCAAAGTGCATCTAATCCAGAAAGTAGAACACGCCATCAACAACAATGAGTCATCCCCAAGAGGGGGCTGGAGGCCCATCTGTCAGGAGTGGGCAGAGGGGTTACAGTCCCTGTGATGTTCCCTCCCCCAACCTGCAGCTTTTTGCAGTAATCAAGTTAGAAATGCAAGCCGTCTTAGTATCAGAGATGTGGAGCCTCTCAGCAGCTCTACTTCATGTGATCCCATTAGAGAAAGGTCTTTCCTGTGGACATGTGTCCATGATCCAGGTGGTCCAGCTAGAATCCATGATGTTGTCGGAGTTTACAGCCCCAGGTAGGGCGTCCTAAATCTCCTGTGGCCCCAGCATCACATTATTAAGCCTACATCTGCTTTCAGTTCTGCACATCTTGCAACCCACAGTGGACAGGGTCACAGTGGACAGGATCGCATTTTAGCTTACAGTCAGGTCCAGGCAATTGGGATAAGTGGATTCAGGATTCAAAATAAAGCCCGTGGCTTATCTTCAGCTACAGCATAGCCAAGATGCCTTAGGACCTGGTGGCTATGTTCCAAGAGACAAACGAGGTGTTTGTAAGCTGTTTTTGTCTTGTCACTCTTGGAGTCCAAATCGACCCACCCAAAAATATATGGCTCAGAACAGAAAATCATCAGTCTCTAAGGTTCACAAATCTGACTTCACAAGAGCTCATTCCAAATTAACTAAATACTAAAGCCGGTTAGTGTTTAAAGACTGAAAACTGCTTTTTAAAAACACCAAAAGTGTATTTTCATCTGGAGACTGCCTTTCTTTTCATACTGTCTTCCTTTTCCCAGAGCCATCAATGGCAAAACTCAGTATAAACCATCAGTGATGGAGATTTATTCAGTTTCTAATATAGTTTTAAATTCTAATTCATCTCTGGCAAACAACAAAGTTGTGTCCTATTAATACTACCCCATTCTCAGCTTTCCCTGATTGAGATGACCTCTCTAACATTAATGAAATTATAAACTTACAACATTTTACATTAATTTTTTTCTTTTTTTTCATTTATTGAAGTATATCACTCATACATAAACAATAAGTATATAGTAATAGTTGTGAACTTACAAAATAAACATACATAACATCATACAGGGCTCTCAAACCTCATCCTACCACCAATAACTTGCATTGCCGTGAAGCATTTTTAACTAATGATTAAAGAGCATCCTCAAAATATTACTCCAAACCAAAGTAGCTTACATTTGGTGTATTTTCCCCCAACCCACCCTATTATTATTATTACTATTCATTTATACATGAACATACATAAACAAGTGTATAGTAAAAGTTATGAACTTACAAAGCAAACATGCACAACTTCATACAGGGGTCCCATACATCAACCCACCACCAACACCTTGCGTTGTTGTTAGATATTGGTTACAAATTGTGAAAGAATATCATCAAAATCTTACTACTAACTATAGTCCTTATTTTACATTTGGTGTATTTTTCCCCAACCCACCCTGATATTAGTTTTTAAATATATTTTTATGACAGAAGTTGTAAACTTACAAAAACAATCATGCACATGTGCAGAATTCCCATACAACACCCCTTTATTAACACACCACACTGTGGTAGTACATATGTTACAGATTATGAGATAATATCATCAGATTATTACTAGGTCCATAGCCTACATTTAGCACACTTTTTCCATGCTCCCCCATTATCAACACAGTATAGCTTTGGCATAGATGCATGAATATTACATTATTACTGTTAACCACAGTCCATAGGTCACTCCAGTTGTAATTTTCCCATGGCTCTCCACATTCCCATCACCCTGCAATAATGATGTCCATCTGCTCTAGCTCACAAAGGACACTCTTGCATCTGTACCATCAGCCATAATTCTCGTCTACTCCTCAGTTTATTGTGTTATTCAGTCCCTAGATTATTCTCTAGCTTTCTGTCAATTGCATTCACATCCTTAGACTACCCTTTTCAGCCACGTTCCAATTTATAAACTAGCTGTTACTCACGATAGTGTATTACCATCAACTCTATACATTTCCACACTTTTATGGGAAAGCTAATTAATGCTTCTGCATACATTAAACATCAGTAGTCCATCTCAGTCCTCTTCTTATCTTCTTTAAAAATCCAGCACCTACCACCAGGTCTTGAGATATTTTCCTACATTTTCTTCTGAAGCTTTATAGTTCTTGCTTTTATATTTAGGTTTTTGATCCATTTTGAGTTAGTTTTTGTATAAAGTGTGATAGAAGGGTCCTTTTTCCTTCTTTTGGCTATGGATATCCAGTTCTCCCAACCATTTGTTGAATGGACTGTTCTGCCTGAGGTGGATGGGTTTGATAGGCTTGTCAAAAATCACTTGACCTTAGATGTGAGGGTCTGTTTCTGAACCACCAGTTAGGCTCCATTAGTCTATATGTCTTTATGCCAGTACCATACTGTTTGTTTGTTTGTTTTTTTTACCACTGTAGCTAGGTAATATGATTTAAAGTGAGAGTCCTCCAACTTCGCTTTTCCTTTTTAAGGTATTTCTGGCTACTCAAGTCACTTTACCCTTCCAAATAAACTTGATAATCATGCTTTCTGTTTGTTTAAAAAATGCTGGTTGAATTTTTACTGGATTGCATTGACTCTGTATATCAATTTGAGTAGAATTGACATCTTAATGATAGATAGTCTTCTATTCTGTGATCATGGAATGTTCTTCCAATTATTTAGGTCTTTTTTGATTTCTTTTAACAATGTGTTGTAGTTTTCTGAATACAAGTGCTTTACATTGGTGGTTAAGTTTATTCCTAAATATTTGGATTTTGGATATTTTACTTACTTTTACAGATATACTCTTCATTTCTAGATTCTCTTCCAAGCCTCTCTCTCCTGTATTTATTTTCAGGCTGTAGCACACTGTTTAGTATTTCCTGCCAACCTTGGTTATAAACGCTCTCCGTTTCTGTTTTTCTGTGAATATTCTAAACTCTCCCTCATTTTTGAAAGACATTCTTGCCAGATATAAGGTTCTTGGCTGGAAATTTTCTCTTGCAGTGTCTTAAATATATCATATCACTGTCATCTTGCCTCCATGCTTTCTGATGAGAAATTGGCACATAATCTTATTGAGTATTCCTTATATGTTATGCATTGCTTTTCTCTTGCTGCTCTCAGAATTCACTCTTTGTCTTTGGCATTTGACATTCTGATTAGTATGTGTCTCAGAGTTGGTCTCTTAGGATTTATTCAGGTGGGAGTATGTTGTGCTTCTTGGACATAGAAATCTATGTCCTTCAATAGGGTTGGGAAATTTTCTACCATTATTTCTTCAAATATTGTTTCTGCCCCTCTCCCTTCTCTTCTCCTTCTGGGACACCCATGACACGTATGTTTGCACATCTCTTGATGTCATTCAGTTCCTCAACACCTTGTTCAATTTTTTTCCATTCTTTTCTCTATCTGTTCTTTTGTATGTTTGCTTTCAGAGACCATTTCTTCAAACTCACCAATACTTTCTCTGCATCCTCAAATCTGTTATTATGTGATTCCAGTATATTTTTTATTTCATTTAATGTGCCTTTCATTCCCATATAATCTGTTATTTTTCTGTATATGCTTTCATGTTCTTCTTTGTGCTCATCCAATGTCATCTTTTTTTAAAAAGATTTATTTATTTATTTCTCTCCCCTTCCCCCCCACCCCAATTGTCTGTTCTCTGTGTCTATTTGCTGTGTCTTTGTCCATTTCTGTTGTTGCCAGCGGCACAGGAATCTGTGTTTCTTTTTGTTGTGTCGTATTGTCATATCAGTTCTCTGTGTGTGCAGCACCATTCCTGGGCAGGCTGTACTTTCTTTTGCCCTGGGTGGCTCTCCTTATGGGTTGCACTCCTTGTGTGTGGGGCTCCCCTATGTGGGGGACACCCCTGTGTGGCATGGCACTCCTTGCACGCATCAACACTGCACATGGGCCAGCTGCACATGGGTCAAGGAGGCCCGGGGTTTGAACTGTGGGCCTCCCATGTGGTAGACGGACGCCCTAACCACTGGGCCAAGTCCGCCACCGCAATCTTTTTTTTTTTTTGTCTTTATTTTTTTAATATTACATTAAAAAATATGACGTCCCCATATACTCCCCATTCCTTTTCCCCCTGTCCTCCCCCCACAACAACAATCTCTTCCATCATCACGAGACATTCATTGCATTTGGTGAATATATCTCTGAGCACTGCTGCACCTCATGGTCAATGGTCCACATCATAGCCCACACTCTCCCACATTCCACCCAGTGGGCCATGAGAGGACATACAATGTATGGTAACTGTCCCTGCAGCACCACCCAGGACAACTCCAACCACTGAAAATGCCCCCACATCTCATCTCTGCCTCCCATTCCCTACCCCCAGCAGCCACCATGGCCACTTTCTTCACACCAATGCCAAATTTTCTTCAATTACTAATCACAATAGTTCATGACTAGAATATCAGTAAGTCCACTCTAAGTCTAGAGTCTACTCTATTCCTCCAACCTGTGGACCTTGGAATGGTTGTGTCCACTCCACATCTATATCAAGAGGGGCCTTAGATTCCACATGGATACTGGATGCCATCCTCCTGCTTTCATCTGTAGGCACTCTTGGCTCCCTGGTGTGGTGATTGACCTTCTTCAACTCCATGTTAGCTAAGTGGGGTAAGTCCAATAAACCAGAGTGTAGGAGCTGAAGTCTGTTGAGGCTCAGGGCCTGGTTATCACATGGTCAGTCCAGAGATTCAGGTCCCCTGGGTATATATTAAACCCCAGCACCAACTACAGTTCCAGTAAAAGTAACAGGAGAGGCTTGTGAACAAAGATCACATCTGATTCCAGCTCCATCACACTGAAACACAAACTCCAAAGTAGGGCCAGCTGACATGGTACTGAGCTCCATCTGCCATGACCATAGAACCTATGGGTCTCTGTAGCCCTCAGAAGAACCAGTACCTGGGGTTGTGTCTACTTTATCTGTCTCTGGAACTCTGCTGAGGTGTGCATAAGGGCAACCCCTCTGATAACCTCCCAGCTCTTTTTTGGAGACTCATAGCCATATAAACTCATTTGTCCTTTCCATTTCCCCCTTTGATTCAGGTCAAAAAGCATTTTTAACTCCTGGTATTATATGTAGATTGAGATATTCTGTTGGTCTGAGTTGACCCTTTTATTCAAGGTCATTTTCTAGTTACATCATCAGCTGGTACTTGGTAGTAATCCCTCGGCACCAGGGAGGCTCATCCCTGGGAGTCATATCCCATGCTGGGGGTAAGGCAAAACGTTTGCATGCTGAGTTTGGCTTCGAGACTGGCCACATTTGAGCAACACGGAGGCTCTCAGGAGGTAACTCTTAGGCACCCTGCAGCATTAGGCCTTGTTCTTATTTCAGGTGCACAGGCTCACAAGCATAGTCATTAGTATCAAGGGCTCATTGCTGGACCTTCATTCTTTTTTGGTCTTTGCCATTGTACTTGGGGACTGTTGCTGTTCCTTTAGGGACTGTGATAGAGCTCCCCTGGCTAGGAACTCAGCACTCCCTCAGTTGTTTTTAATTGTATCCACTATGAAAATATCCAAACATTTTTATGTATCCTGGATATATGCCCTGTAGAACTCCCTGCCAACCATGTGTCCCCTGTCAATCACATCCCACACCAATATTCCTCCATTGCCATTGTTGAACCTCTCTGTGATCCAAAACTTCTTGAAAAGTGAAGCCCAATATATTGCCAGGTTCCATTAATAGTAACATGGCATATAGTGATGAGTTTAAAGGTTAGATATAGAATACATATTAATTTAGAAAAATTAAGGTAAAAATAAATTGGGATATCAAAAAATTAAAAAATTAAAAAGCTTTGTTTTTGATGTTTTGACTTCCATTACTGCAATAAGTGTTGCCCTGTATGCAAATTGGCAAGGCAACTACTTCCGTCTTTTCCTCAGTGTCTACATCCTATCTTTTTCTTTTCTTTTTTCTAATTATTAAGCTTATTTTCACAAAGTTTTAGATCACAGTAATTCATATATACAATATACAGTACTGCCACATATCCAACATAAAACCTTTTCCCTTCCACAGCAATAATCTTTTTACATATTCATGTTATATTTACTAAAAATGATGTACAGATATTGAGACAATAGCTTTCAAACAAGGTAACATTTGTTTTTACATTGTGGTTTATATTTTAGACTATACAATTTTCTAAATTTTTAGTTATCTTATGTTTTATGTTATGATTTACATTTTAGCCTATCAGCGCCTATATATTTTTGGTGTAATTTTACATGTCTTATATCCATCCTTTTGTACTCTTGTGGAACACTTCTATTGCCCACACAGTTACATTGGTTCCATCTTACAATACCTCTTTCCCCCTCCCCTTAGGGCCCACAGTGACAGTCAATCTCCATTGCTTGAAGGACTCTGTCCAGAGATACTTGCAACAGTGTCGAGGGCTTGACATGCTCATCTGCCCTTATGCACTGGGAGCCACCATTTCTCTTGAGAGATACAATTCCCTCTATTTGAGGGGATCAGTCCTCCCCAGGATGTGGGTATACCTTCACTCTCATTATATGGGTCTTTATCCAATGATATAACCCACTATGGCAAAATGAGTACTCTCTTTAGTAATCTCATTGAATTTATAAAGGAGATTGAGATTTGTCTGATCATCTATGATTAGTTGTCTCAGCTTCTTTATGTCACCTGAAGGCTGATCTTTTTCTTCTAACTGGGCCATATCTTCTTGTTTCTTGAAGTGGATTATAATTTTTTGTTGGTGTCTTAGCATTTGGTTTACTAGATGTATTTATTTTGGGTGCAGTTTCTCTTCTTAGTTTAGGGCTTTCTTGCCTTTTCTCCCTTGCTGGTTGTACAGTAGGAGCCAAGGATGTAGTTTGTGCTGTAAACTGTGGAGGCTCAAGCTGCCCTCATTTCCCCAGGGACTGATGAAACTTCTCCCAACTTTGTTCTTTGCCAGGGGTAGGGACAAAGCCACAGCCATGTGTAATAATCCAAGTCATGCAGGCTTAGACTGTAGTTGTCCAGAGAGACATACCCCTTCATACCACTTTCTTCTCTGCCTAGGGCGGGGATGGAGCTGCAGGTGTGGGCAGCAATCTATGCCATGAGGGTCCACAATGACAGCAGTTGCTCTGGTAGACTTCTGACTAGTCTGTGCTTGCTTAATGTAACTGCAGTTACCCAGAGAGACTGGTACAGGGCCCACTAGTTTCCTCCCTGCTAGAGATGGGGCTGAAGCCTAGACTAGGGCTGCAGGCCAATCTGGGTGAAATAAGTGGGTCCCTACCATTGCTGTGATTTTCAGTTAGCCTGGCTTCCCCTCATGCTGGGGGTGGAGTCAAAATGGTGGCTACAGGTCTCTTTTCCAACTTGGACAGGTTCAAACTTTAGCTATTCTTAGGGCTATACTTTAGCCAGCTAAATTTACTAATTAGTAGCTGAAATTGGTGGCCAGTCATCTCTTCTTCCTGTGTTTTTGGGAAATGGAGCTTCTAATTCCAGTCACAGAATAGCTCCTGAGGTGGCTTGTGTCACAGAGTAGAAAGATCACTGGCCTTTGTGGTGTGGCCTGTATTTTCCCTGAGAGGCTGGCGCAGGTACCCCTAGCTTCCTCCCTGCCGGAGGTGGGGCTAGCGCAATCTGAGCTGGATGGAAAGAAGCTGGTCCCTACCAGCACTGTGATTTTCTGTCAGCCCTGCTTCCCTTAGTGCCAGGAGTGGAGTTAAAATGGCAGCTACTGGCCTCTTTCAGACTTGGACAGGTTCAAACTTCAGCTGTTCTTAGGATTATACTTTATCCCCCCAAATTTACTAATCAGTAGCTGAAATTGGTGTCAACCGTTTCTTCCTCCTCTGTTTTTGAGAAGTGGAGCTTCCAATTCCGGCCTCAGAATGGCTCCCCAGACAGCTTGTGCCTCCAGTGGGGGATGGGCACCAGCTCCATGGGTGGAGTACTCTACTCACGAATCTTCTCTGCAGATGGGCAGTCTCCTCCTTCCATTCTTTCAAGGATGTTGCAGGATGCTCTTCTGGTCTTCTGGAGCCGCCAAACAGGTGCTTTAGATAGCTCTGGGTGATTACTAACTGCCCTGTAGCAGGAGCTGACTCTAGGACCTCCTTACTCTGCTGCCATCTTGTTGGTTGTCCCTACATTAATTTTTATTATACATCTAGATGCAACAGTCATAAAAGACAAAGCAATTTTTAAAAATCCCACCTTTTTTTTTCCTCATTGCAAATTTACTCAAACCCCCTACCAGTAAATTCAGCATTTACAGGGTTAACATTACAGCTGCCAGTAAATCTCAGCTGGAATACAAGGGGAGTGGGAGACTGAAGAAATTACCTAACTCCCCACCCCTGCCCCCACCCTTTTTTGCTTTGATTAATCTAAAGCTTTGTGCTAGCCGGTGGCTAATTTTCTTCCCATTGGGAAGAGAAAGCAGTGCAAACATTTAACATCTTTAGCCCACTCAAAGCCCACTTTTTGGAATCTTTGGGCCCATCTCCTCCCATCTGGAGGATAGAACAACACCAAGACATGGCTGTGCTGTGCTCTTTGCTGCTCACTTTAGCCAGCACTGCAAGAGCAGCCAGGCGGGCAGCCAGCCAACTCTCCTGGAGGTGGATCTACCATTTTCAAATTTCATGGGTAACTTTTGCCTCTCACAACAGACAGCAAGCCAGCTGCTCTTTCATACCACACAGGACTCCACAGCCACAAGACACACATGTTCATCTGCCACCCCATCGTCCTTCCTTTTCCCAGATATGCTTTCACCTATTTCAGAATCAGGGTTGTTCCAGCAAATTCTACTTCTGACACCCTGTGGTAGGGATCCCCTAGAACACACCCCTCCCCAGGTGCAGTGATTCACTAGGAGGATCCATAGGACTCAGCATCTAGATGCACCCACAGCTATGATTTATTACAGTGAAAGGGTACAAAGCCAAATCAGAAAGGGAAGATAAAGTGCAAAGGACCAAGGCTGGAGGAAATCAGGTACAAGCTTCCAAGAGCTTCCAAGGGCCCTCTTCCTCATGGACTGTGACAACACATGTGAAAGTTTGTCTACTGGGGGAGCTCACCTGAGCTTAGGAGGGCAAGATTTTTATTGGGGCTCAGTCCCGTAGCCACCCGCTGCCTAGCACAAAGCCAGATTCCACATGCCCAGAAGGAATGCAGGTGTGCAGCATAAACCATATTGTTTGCAGTTTATCTCAGTGAGTCACTCATAGGATACAGGCAAATGTGGGAACCCTGCTTTATGGTAAGTTTCCAGAAGCCAACAGGGGACAACTTAAACAGATAGGTTTTTCTAGGGATAGTTTTGTTTTTTTTTAAGATTTATTTATTAACTTATTAACCCCTCCCCCTCCATAGTTCTCTCATCTGTCTGCTCATTGTTGTTTGCTTGCCTTTTCCAGGAGGCACTGGGAACCAAACCCAGGATCTCTCACATGGTAGGCAAGTGCCTAATGGCCTGAGCCACATCCTTTCCCTGAGGGCTGTGGCATCTGCTTGTTTAGGCATCTGCTGGTTGTGGTGGGTACGGCATCTAGCTTTTTGTGGTGGGTGTGACATCTGCTCATCTTCTCCAGAAGGCACTGTGACCCAAACCCAGGACCTCCGTGTGGTAGGTGGGCACCCAACTGGTTGAGCCATATCCGCTTCCTGATAGTTTTTCTTTTTTATGCATTTTAAAAATTCATATGAACCTTTTATTCATACAACTTTAATTAACAGAGGGCTAAAGAACCCCTTTTTAACTTTATAGCACTTTTTTTTTCATTTCTTTATCTTTTTTTTTTAAAGATACATAGATCACACAAAACGTTACCTTAAGAAATATAAGAGGTTCTCATTTACCCCACTGCCCACACCTCCCACTTCTCCCACATCGACAATTCCTTTCATTACTGTGATACATTCCTTACATTTGATGAGTACATTTTGGAGCATTACTACACAGCATGGATTATAGTTTATGTTGTAGTTTACACTCTCTCCCAGTAGTGTTTCTATGTTAGCTCTTTTCTGCACACATACTTAAAAAAGGAAGGAAAGTAAATGGGAAAATAGAGTAGACAAATGAGAAAAATAATGTCATAGAAGTGTAAGGAAAAGAAAAAGTTTAGTCTCAAGAGAGAAAAATGGCAGAGAAAACAAGTTGTCATAATGAATGAAAATAAATACATAAAATAAAAGAATGTCCAGAACTGGTACTTTAAGGAGATGGGCAAGCTCTAGACTTTGGATGCAGGACAACCCCACTGGCTTATTTAATGAGCCCCATATTTTAACTTTTTAAAGTAGCAGGACTGTATTCAAATGGAATTGAATTCAGATTTCTTTTCAAATAGAAGACCAATTGAGACCCAAAAGTATTAAGTGGGTATGGAGTTCTCTTCATCACCCTGCTCCCTCTTAGGCTTGGTGGATTCCATGAAGCACAATTGAAAATTACTCATTTAGTTCTTAATTTTTTAGATGTTGAAACAAAAGGTCCAGCCAACTAAGGTCTTGTAGAAATAGAACCCACTTATTTGGAATCCTAGCTTATTTTGTTATTGTTGTTATTTGCAGTAAATTCAGTTATGTGCCCTGGAATAAAATGAATTCAATCCAGCATTTTCTAGCAGTGTCTCTAGAATTCTCAAAACAGAAACACAACTCCCCCACACCCAAATAGTCTGATATTAGGAAAATTTTCCAAAGTGTGCCATGCTTTTGCACTTCTCACAAACCATCAACCTACTCTTTAGGGTCCAGCATAAGAAGGCCCTTCTCCTAGCCTTCACTCCTCTGGCCGGCATTTCATATCTGCTATTCCCATGAGAGTTTGTGCTTTTCTTTTAGTATACAGCCTTCTAAACTGGCTTGTGCTGAGATTGTGCATATGTTTATTTCTCTTTGAAGGTAAGGACTGCTGCTCATTCATGTTCTGTTCTGTGCATTGCTTAGCTGAGCACCTGGGGAGCCCAGGTAATGTTCACTAGATTATACTGAACTGGCTGGAGTTCTCTGAACTGTCTGTATTAGTTGGGGAAAGGAGGTCAGAGTCTTAGAGAGTGCTGAGAAATTGTCCTTAAGATAATCTCTTCCACTTCTTCCCAATTTCACAGCCTAGAAGTGGTTTGGAAAATTGATAAGGAAAAAATTGTAGCTCATTATTTTCTAATTATAAGTGTTCATGCATTTTTGTTATCTTTCAATAAGCTTCTCTGGTTTTGAGTTTGATGCCTTCCCAGTAGCTGTAGATTCTTGTCTTGCTTCAAAGTGTCTGCTTTGACAAATGTAGTTTTTCGTTTTATCTTAATGTCAAAAATATCTGTAATTTGTTCTAGAGCCCACTTAAGTGTAATGGGTTATTTGATTTGGAATGGGCATTAGAAGCCATTGAGCCCAGTCTCCTGCCTAGATCCTTCTCCCACACCTTGACGATTAGCCATCTGGCCTTTTGTTTGTTCATTTTAGACAGATTGGGCTTAGGACATTCCAGGGTTCGAGCCTCTGGATCTTGGCTCTGTCCTCTAGGGCTATGTGGAGGACATCTGGTCTCTCATACAACCCCTTTTTGGGTGGAGGGTGTGTAATTTTCAACCAACTGATTTTGTTTTAACATGTAACATTCATGAAGGGTCTCGTGTATTTTGCCAGGGTAGATTGTGTGGCATTGGATGACAAATGCAGTGTGACACATTCAATTCAACATAATTGTAACCTACTGTACATTGTCATGTTCAAAGAAAATAGTTTTAAAGAGAACATCCTCTGACTCTATTCATGTGGAATTCTACAAAAAGCAAAACTATGGTAAAGGAAAGCAGACCTGTGGTGGCCAGGGTTGAGAGGAGAGGATTGACTACCGAGAACAAGGGAAACTTTTTGGGTGATGGAAATATTCTATATCATCCCTGTGGTAGTGGGTATATTCCTGTACACATTTATCAAAACTCATCAAATTATAGCCTTAAAGTGGGTGAATTTTATTGTATGTAAATTATAGCTCAATAAATAATATGATTTATCTGGAGAGAGAGAGTATGCAAGCATTCTCCTTTTTCCATCCTTTGCCATAAATTGTTTTCCTATTGATTGAAATGAAGATATGGAGCCAGAACAGATCTGATTTGTTTTTACAAATGTAATATGTATTGAAGTATAACATGCATCCAGAAAAGTTCCTAATATCTAGTGTACAGTTCAGAGATTTTTCACAAAGTGAACAAACACATCTTTGTAATTGCCACTGAGATCAAGAAAAAATATTACCAGAACCCTCAAATCTACCCCTTGTTTTCTCTCCCAGTCATTAATCCTTTTCCCTAAGAGCAGTCACTCTTCTGTCCTCTAACACCATCATTTGTTCTGACTGTTCTTGAAGTTCATGTTAATGGAATTGTGTAGCATGTTCTCTTTTGTGTCTGACTTCTTTGTTCATCATTATGTATGTGAGAATCATCCATTAACAGTGCATAGTTGTAGTTTGTTCATTCTCATTGCTGTGTAGTATTCTAGTTATGTAAGTAAACAACAATTTAGTTATCCATTCTATGGAAATTTGGACTGCTTCCAGTCTTGACCATTCTCATACATGTCATTGGGGAACATATGTATGTAATCCTATTAGGTATATACTTAGGATGGCAACTGCTGAGTCATGGTATAGGCATACATTTACTAGATGCTGCCAAATGTTTTTCCTAATAACATCCATTTTACACACTCCCAGCAATGTGTGAGAGTTTTAGTTGCCTCACATCCTTACTGACATTTGGAATATTCTATCTGAAAATTGTAGCCATTCTGGTGGGTGTGTATGGTATTACATTGTGGTTTTAATTTGTATGTTCAGATAAGTAATGAAATTGAGCACCTTTTATATGCTTATTTGCCATTTGGATAGCCTTTTTTCGGAAGGGTTTGTTTAAATCTTTTTCCCGGGAAGAGGATTTGGCTCAATGGATAGAGCGTCCACCTACCACATGGGAGGTCTAGGGTTCAAACCCAGGGCCTCCTGACCTGTGTGATGAGCTGGCCCACGCGCAGTACTGATGCGTGGAAGGAGTGCTGTGCCACTCACTGGTGTCCCCTGCGTAGGGGAGCCACACGCGCAATGAGTGCACCCCATAAGAAGAGCTGCCCCACATGAAAAAAGTGCAGCCTGCCCAGGAGTGACACCGCACGCATGGAGAGCTGACACAGCAAGATGATGCAACATAAAGAGACACAGATTTCCTGTGCCGCTGACAAGGATACAAACAGACACAGAAGAACACACAGTGAATGGACGAGAGCAGACAACTGCGGGGGGGTCGGGGGCAGGGAAGGGGAGAGAAATAAAAAATGAACCTTTAAAAAAAAATCTTTTTCCCATTTTTCTGTTGTGTTGTCAGCTTTTATTGGTGTGCTTTTTAAATAGCAATTTCCCCCTAAATCAGGGGTGCTTAACAACGTATATGTGTGCTTGAATTAAAATTCAAAAAAAGACATTAAATTCTTATGGGGATGTGTTGATGCAGGTGTGACATATTTATTAAATAAAACACAGTATAATGTAGACTTAATGAGGGATCCATGGTTTTCACCTGACTGGCAAAGGGGTCCATGGAAAGAAAAAGGTTAAGAGCCCCTACCCTAAATGATAATGGGGTAGCGATTTTTGTAATAAATCTTTTTAGGCACAAATCCACAGCTTCTCTATTTCTTTTTTTCCCAGAAAAATGTACTGGGATCCTAGGGAATGATGAAATATTAATATTAGAAGGCACTTCGGAGAGCTGCTAACACCCCAATAATAAATTCTATCTAGAAAACTTTTTTACCTTCCATGTCCCCAGTCTTGTGTTGGGTTCCTACCTCTAACAAGGACAAAAGCTGGGCACACAGCTGAGTTAGACCTCATAAACCAAGAGAAGGAAATTGAGGCCTGAAGAGATAAATTGATGTTTTTAAGATCATGCAGCCACAGCTGATCCTTTTACTAAACGTATCCAAAACAACTGTAGAGGCTAGGAACATACTTTACTGGAACTCAAAGTGTTTTTTTCCTAGTCAAGCTGACCCAGACTTGCTCAACAGAGCCTTTGTCATTAAAATTTCACTCTTCCTTCAGAATCCAGCTCAGATGTGGTGCCTTTAGTGAAACTTTTCTGATGTTTTCATCCACAATCTTTTCCCATGATCTCTGTTTTGGGTTGGGTTGGCATTTACTTAAATCTATCTTGGACCAATTGTATATATGTCTTATCTCCTGTGTTAGGTGGTAAGCTCCTGGGAAGGCAGGCTTGGCTTGTTTCTTCTGGTTGAAGGGGGTGGGGTGGGAAGGAAGCTTGCATAAACCAGTTGCTCAATAAAAGTTAATTGAATTGAATTGAATTGCCTTGCCTCCAAGAAGAGAGGGCATCAGGGACTGTGTTTTCTGAAGCAGCTGACTGGCATGTTTATATTAAATTTATTTTTGGAGTAGTGACTCCTGTGTTTTCGAGGATGGGATCATGAGCCTAGAGTCCAAGTAGTTGGAAGAAGAAAGGGTCATTGGTAGGAAGCCCAGGACTGTGAGAGCTGCCTGGGAAGTCCTGCCATGCTGAGAGCACCTCACCAGCTGTGGTCCATTGGAAACTCAAGAGATTACCGTGGGGGCAGGACTGGAGGAGACTGCTTTGGAATGCCCAAATGCACTGAGACAGGCGAATAAAGAGTAACCGGGCAATGATGAAAGAGGTTGTTGATGGAGGAGTGGGGTGAGGGGGTGGTATATGGGGACCTCATATTTTTTGAATGTAATATTTAAAAAATGAATAAAGACAAAAATTAAATAAATAAATAAAACCATTAAAAAAAAAAGAGCCATTGTAAAAAAAAAAAAAAAAAGAGCAACCGGGAGAGTAAGAAGGACATGGTTTGGGAAGAGGAGCCCCTCTCCTGCCTCCTTCCTTCCTGCTCCTTGCCTGAGGGCCCTAGGTCCCCAGTTGGCAGCCACAGCTGCAAGGGTGTGTGCAGGCATCTTTCTTCAGCATCCCTTGCAGTCTTTCCTGCTCTGCCCACTCCTCCACCCCCCACCTCCCAACATTCAGGGTGACTACATGTGGTGAGGCACAGGGTGTGGGGAAAATTTGTCCTGTCATCACTCAGACAGGGCTTAGCTTTGGAACAAAGAGGTACTTGGAGTCCCCAGGGCTGTCAGGTGCCAAGATCCCCATTAAGGAAGCAGGCCTGACCTCCAAAGGAATTTCTTTGGATTTGGGAGTATGGGTAAAATAAAGCCTTTTCTAACAACCTGTTGATTGGCCCCTGCAACAGATTTAAAAGGCCTGGGGAGGAACTCTGGACTGTATTATTCTACCTGCCTCCCAATTCTTAGAGAGAGAGTTAGTGAGCAGGGATGTGGGTAGGGGCAGAGGAAGGAGAAAATGAGGGCTTATTTATTTTTTATAGCTAATTAAGGCCACCTGATCAAAGTCATTGACAGGAAACCGAGAACAGGAGAAGCCAAATAACTGGCTAGTGGAAAAACTTGGGCTAGAAACCAGAACAGGAGATAGGAAAATTGGTAGGGAGCCAGGGATGGGGGAAAAGCGGAATATTGATCGTGACCACATGTCAGGCACTGTGCTAGGATTTTGCAGGCATCACCTCAAGTGCATGCATGGAACCATCCTGTTAAATTGATAGCACATCATTTTACAGATCAAGTCACACAAGGGGAAAAAAAAATTAAGTGCCTACCAGATTGTGCTGCACTGTTCTCGGCCCTGGGAATACAATGAAGATTAAACAGGTGTGGTCTCTGCCCAGGGCGCTTAGTGTGGAGGGCAGAGTCATGTTGAGAGGCAATTAGAATGCATTATCTGGTTGTAATAGAAGAAGCAGAGTGCTGTGAGAACACCTCGTGGATCCTATTGCAGCTTGGAGGAAGTCAGGGAGGGCTTTCTGATGGAACCAGAAGAACCTGGACTGACCAGAGAGTGGGATGTGAGGATGGAGGTGGGTGGTTGGAAGGTGAGAAATGAAGCCAGAGAGGAAGGCAGGCACTGGACTGTCCATGAAGGGCCTCTAAAGAAGTTTGGATTTATCCCAAGATCAGTGGAGGCCAATTTTGGAAGGTGCTAAGTGATGATATGACAGGATCAGATGTCCCTGTCCTCAAGATGACTCTGGCTTTGGTGTGGAGCATGGACTGGAGGAGACGGGACTTGAAGCAGGGAGATCAGATAGGGGTGATGTAGACATCCACAGTAGCAAGAAAGTAGCCTGATCTAGGATGTTGTCAGAGAGGATGGAGAGAAATGAATTCACTCAGGAAATAAGTTTAGGAGACAGAAGCAACAGGACTTGACTATTGATGGGAAAGGAGGGGTCACTAGGTGAACCCAGGGTGACTCTCAGGTTCTGTCTTGGCAGTATTGTAGTAACAGTACCACCATCTACTTGACCAGATTAGAGAACCAGAGCTCACAGAAGTTACGTAATGCATCCAGAGTCAATCAGCTTATAAATGGTAGAGCTGGGATTCTACCCCACCCCTGATTGACATCTTCATATTCTACTGATTTCAGAATTTTCCTGTTCCTAATTGCTTAGCTAATACCTATAAATTGTACATGGGGTGTGTGTGTGTGTGTGGGGGGTGCTTTCTGGAGCTGTGGAATCCAGAAATGGTTAGAATAGGTTTGTTTCAAGTCATAGTTATTCATTTGAAAGAAAAGTTCAGGGAGCTAGGCTCTCTTCCAAAAGGCAGCCTGGCTTAATGGAGGAAGTACTAACTGGGGTTAGGAGACCTGGGTTCAAGTCCTGCCACAATACACATCTTCTCTGGGCCTCAAGTTTCCCAATCCTAGGAGGAGGGGATTGAACCAGATAATTCTAATACCCATTTTTAGCATTGACTGCTAAGATGGTACATGTCTGGGGAGCAGGGACTCTGCTTAAACATGTAGGGTTATAGACTCGAGGCATTTTGGAGCCCATTTAGTTCAACTTTCTAAATGATATGTTATTTTCCTCTCAGTGGTTCCACCTGTGATCTCTGTAGATTTGGGCATGCACAGAACTTGGCAGATTGGGGTGGGGATGCAGATAAGCATTTGCAAAATCTCTCTAGTGATCCCAGTGTGTGGTAAGGATTGAGAACCACTGTCTAGGAGACGATGGGAAATAACTGAGCTGTTGTCACCCACGAGAAGCCAAGGAGCTACAGTTCTGAGGGAAGCTCTGGAGGGGCTTCTACAGAATTGGAATCAGCCCTGAGAGGAGTCAGGCATATCCAAAGCAGAGAAGGAAACAAACGCTTAGCTGAAAGTTAATCCTGACTCAGTCTACGAAATGTGTTCCTGGTGCCACAGAAAAAGATAGGTGGAAATGAAGCAAGAGTTCTAGCATTTCCCTCCTCAGTAGCTACTCTCTTTAAATTCCCCCAAAGCCATTTCTTGGCTCCTCAGAGCCTCAAGATGGGTACCGTTGCTCACCCCTGAGGGTGAAATGACTCGCTACAAATCCTATGAGAGAAGACCACAGAAAATACTCTAGGTTGTTTGGAGTAAGGCAAGATTATGTCTGGCCAAGAGATCAGGGAAGACTTTGCGAAAGGAATAAAGGGGTGATAATGATACCAAGTCCTTTGAAAAGCCCATATCCACCCATTATTTCATTTGGCATTAATATGATGATTGTTGGGAAGCTCACAAATTGGTATTTTCTTTTGGGCCTTCTGACCCTTTTATCTTTCGTGGCCTAATATGGAAGGCTGTCCTCATCATTAATTACAGTAGGAGCGTCAGAGTATCCTTTGTGAGAATCACAGTGGAATCATCTCTCTAGCTTGCATCTCTATCCATTATTGCCTTCAGTCTCTCCAATAACCTGGGAAATAAATGGAATTTTCTCCATTTTATAGAAGAGGAAGCCCAAGGCATAGGAAGCTTGACTCCATCAACACTCATCTACTTAATGGCAAAGCAAGGCTTCATCATCTATAAATACTTTCTGGATTAAAGTGAAGAATAGATTAATACATTTTCCTCCCAAATTTGGCTTCTTTTGCCACATCTGTCTGCTATATACAGACTTAAGGGATTATTGTTATTTCTTTTACTATTATTTTTATGTACCCCACCCAATCCCTGCTCAGTCCTAAATGTTTGGCTATCACCACCCAGTAATATTAATAACAATTAGATTGCTTTAGTTGGGTTATGGATCATTATAATCATGCCATCTTAGCAAGCTTCTCCTAAAACCCCTTAATTCCCATTTAGAAGGTGTCACAGCAGAGCCAATGCTGTTAAGGGTTTCTGTCTAAGATTCTGACTCATAAGTAGGAAATACAGGGACTTCAGGGCTGCAGAAGCTTCTTTTCAATTGGGTTTCAAGCAGTGACTCAGAGAAGTGGGTACTAAACTTGGCCAGAGCTAAGTTTTCTAAGCAGTGCTAATAGATTTTTAACAGGTATTAAAATATAATAGCTCCCAAGTATAGGAGTATGTGTGTTCAAGGTAATTTGTTCCCAGTGAATTTGAGTAAAATGTGGAAATTTGTGAAGGATATATCCTAGTTCAAAATACTGTGATGTGACATAGCTTTTAGAAAAATTGCATAGTTTTAGAAGTTTCTTTGTAATAAAAATAGAGGTGCTCTGTTATAAGAAGAATAATCATGGCTGCAAATTTTAGATGAAAGGGAAAGCCACTGTTAGGTTACTGGAATCATCAGGATTTTCTAAGGAAAATGTTATTTCTTTTCTCTTTTCAGACCTTGTCTTTTACTTCCAAATATATCTTGTATATTTAGTTCTTATCAAATGATGACACATTTCCCTAAACCATAATCAAATACAAATGACCCTCTTGGCCAGTATGCCCTCTTCTGGTGCTGAACCTGTGTTCAGCAGACCTTTGGAGTGCCTGGTCTATCTTAGAGACCATGTAGAACCTGGGAATAGCAAGACCAAGCCCTGGAGAAGCTCATCCTAGTGGCAAACTATATACATAATAAGTGCTGTGGTATAAAGAGAATGACAAAGAGACAGAAGCAAAATTGCTGGGGAAGTTCAGGAAACCTCACAGAGGATGTGATCTTTGAGCTGGGTTTGAAGTTTACCAGAAGATCTGGAGAAGATCTAGTTTTTCTTGATTCTGTGGTTCTCTGTACAAAGGGCCATGTATGTCTTCCGTATATTTGCACAAAATACATAATGCTTAATTAACCCAAATTATTTAACAATAATGCAATAACATTTGAATTAGGGGGAAAAAATCAGTTAATTAACCATAGAACCATAGCTAACATATTCAGTGGTGAAAGACTGAAAGCTTTCCCCCTAAGATCAGGAACAAGACAAGAATGTCCACTTTCAGCACTGCTATTCAACATATTACTGGGAGTTCTAGCCAGAGCAATTAGGTAAGAAAAGTAAATAAAAGGCATCTGATTGGAACAGAAGAAGTAAAACCTTCCCTATTTGCAGAATATAATCCTATATATAGAAAATCTTGAAGAAGCTACAAGAAAGCTACTAAACTGATAAATGAAATCAGGGGCAGATGTAACTCAGTGATTAAGTGCCTGCTTTGCATGTATGAGGTCCCAGGTTCAATCCCTGGTACCACCTAAAATGAAATCAGCAAAGTGGTGGGATAGAAGATCAACACTCAAAAATCAGTGGTGTTTCTATAAACCAGCAATGAACAATCTGAAAAGAAATCAGGAAAACACTTCCATGTATAATAGTAACTAGAAGAATCGAATATCTAGGAATAAATTTAACTGAAGATGTAAAGGACTTGTACACAGAAAACTACGAAACCTTGCTGAAAGGAATTAAACAAGACCTAAATAAATGGAAAGACATTCCATGTTCATGGATTGGAAGACTAAGTATTGTTAAGATAATCAGTATGGCCCAAAGTGATTTAAAAGTTCAATGCAACCCTAATCCAAATTCCAACAATCTTCACAGAAATGGAAAGGCCATTCATCAAATTCATGTGCAAGGTCAAGGGGCCCTGAATAGTCAAAACCATTTTGAAAAAGAAGGTGGAGGACTCATACTTCCCAACTTTAAAACTTATTACAAATCTATAGTAATCAAAACAGCATGTATAAATTTAAAAAAATAATAAATCTTACAAAACAAAACAAAAAAACCAGCATGGTACTGGCATAAGGACACACATATAGACCAATGGAATCAAATTGAGAGTTTAGAAATAAAGCCTCAGATCTATGCCCAATTGATATTTGACAAAAGTGTCAATAGGGGAAGAATAGTCTCTTCAGCAAATGGTGCTGGGAAAACTGGATATCCTCATGCAAAAAAATGAAAGTGAATTTCTTCCTCATGCCATATACAAAAATTAATTAAAAATTCATCAAAGATCTAAATACAAGAAAACTACAATGATAAAACTCCTAGTAGAAAACATAGAGGAATATCTTCAGGACCTTGTGGTAGACTATGGATTACTAGAATATATTGAAAGCAGAAGTGACAAAAGAAAAAATAGATAAACTGGACTTCATCAAAATTAAAAAACTGCATCAAAAGACATCAAGCAAATGGAAAGACATCCCACAGAATGGGAGAAAACATTCGGAAACCATATATCTAATAAGGGTTTTGTGTTTTTTTTCGTATTTCTAACTTTTTTTTTTTTAGTAAGGGTTGAATAATAAAGAACTCCTACAGCTCAACAATAAAAAGACAAGCAACCTAATTAAAAATGGGTTAAGGGGAGAGGATTTGGCTGAACCAATAGAGTGTCCGCCTACCATATGGAAGGTCCAGGGTTCAAACCCAGCCTCCTGACCCATGTGGTGAGCTGGTCCACATGCAGTGCTGATGTATGCAAGGAGTGCCATGCCATGCAGGGGTGTCCCCCACTTAGGGGAGCCCCACGCACAAGGAGTGCACCCCTCAAAGAGAGGTGCCCCATGCCAAAAAAGTGCAGCCTGCCCAGGAGTGGGTTCGCACATATGGAGAGCTGATGCAGCAAGATGACGCAACAGAGACACAGATTCCTGGTGCCACTGACAAGAATGAATGCAAGTAGGCACAGAAGAACACACAGCAAATGGACACAGAGAGCAGACAATGAGGTGAAGGGGAAGGGGAGAGAAATAAATAAAAAATAAATCTTAAAAAAAAAATGGGTCAAGCCTCTCTCTAAGCCAAACTCAGCATATAAATGCATTCCCTTCCCCCAGCATGGAATGTGGCTCCCAGGGATGGGCCTCCCTGGCACTAAGGGATTACTACCAAGCACCAATGAGCAATGCAACTGGAAAAAGACCTTGAATCAAAAGGGGAAAATATAAAGACAAATGAGTTTATATGGCTAAGAGACTTCAAAGTGCGTTGGGAGTTCATCCCAGAGGTGATACTTATGTACATCTCAGCAGGATCTCATAGACTGCCAAAGTAGATACTACCCCAAATAAATAGGGGGGCTCCTGAGGGCTCTGGAAACACCCAGTTCCTATGGTCATGGCAGATAGCTCTGGATTTCGGTGCCTTGCCAGTGGGCCCTACTTTGGAGTTTGTACTCCTGGTTGTGACAGAGTTGGACCTACACCTACCAACTCCAGCACCAACTATAGGTTCAAATAGAAGGGACAGAAGAGGCGTGTGGAGAGAAGCCATATCTGAGTCCAACTCTGTCACAACCAGGAGCACAAACTCCAAAGCAGGGCCTGCTAGTGAGGCACTAGAGTTTCAAGCGACTTGAATCTTTGGGCTGTCCATGTGCTGACTGGGCCCTGAACCTCAGTGGAGTTGCAACACCTGCTCTCCGGTTCATTAGACTCACCCAGGACAACCAACAAGGAAGTGGGGTTGGATGACTGCCATTCCAGGGAACCAAGAGAGTCTACAATTGCAAGCAGGAGAGTCCCATCATTCAGCTATATGGAATAGAGGCCCCATCTCAGTTAGAGGTAGAGTGGGCATCACCATTCTGGAATCCTCAGGATTGGGGAATAAAATATGGACTGGAGTGAACTTGCTTATCCTCCATACCACTATGAACTTTTTGGTATTCTAGCAGTGGAGGAGATTATATCATTGGTGTGGAGATGGTGGCCACTGGAGGTGGTGAGGGCAGGGAGAGGGAGAGGGAGGTGTGATGTGGGGGCATTTTTGGGACTTGGAATTGTCTTGAGTGACATTGCAATGACTGATGCAGGCCATTGTGTATCCTGCCATGGCCTGCAGGGTTGGGTGGGAGAGAGTATAGACTACACTGTGAACTATGCTTGGTGGTGGTGCTCCAGATGTGTTCATTGATATGGTGAGGGGGCTGCACTGATGGGGGAAGTTGTTGATGTGGGAAGGGGTGAGGGGTGTGGGGTGTGGGACATATGAGAATCCCTTGTTTTTTTGTGTAACATTTTGTGAAATCTGAAGGTCTTTTAAAAGATTAAAAAATATATTAAAAACATACACACACACAAAATGGGCCAAGGGCTTGAATTGACATTTTTCCAAAGAAGATATACAAATGACAAATGAATATATGAAAAGATGCTCAGCATCATTACCATTAAGGAAATGCAAATCAAAACCACAACGAGATACTATTTCACACCCACTAGAAAGGCTGTTTTTTTTTTTTAAAAAAAGGAAAATAACAAGTAATGACAAGGATGCAGAGAAATAGAAACCCTCTTTCATTATTGAAGGGAATGAAAAATGGTACAGCCCCTGTGAAAAACAGTTTGGCAGTTCCTCAGAAAGGTAAGTGTAGGACTACCATAGAACCCAGCAATCCCATTTCCAGGTACATCCCCCAAAATTGAGAGCAGGTTCTTGGCCAGATATTTGTACACCAATGTTTATACAGCATTATTCACCATAGCCGAAAGGTGGAAGCAACCTAAGTGTTCATCAGTGGATGAATGGGTAAACGGAATAAACAGATAAAAAGGACTGAAGTTCTGGTACATGCTACAACATAGATGATCTTCAAAGACATCATGGTAAGTGAAATAAAGTAGACACAGAATGACAAATATTATATAAACCCACTGATACGAAATAACTAGAGTATGCAAACTCATAGAGACAGAAAATATAGAACAGGTTACCAGGGGTGGGGGTGGAGATGGGGAATTCGGAGTTGATGCATAATGGGTACAGAGTTTCTGTTTGGGGTTTTGATAATGGACTAGTGGTGAGGAAGCACAACATTGTAAATATAATTACCACCACCAAATTATATACTTAAAAGTGGTTGAAATGGAAACTGTTATGTTGTATAGATGTTACAACAATGAAACTTTAAAAAAAAATCACCACAGAAAATATCTTCAAAATTCTGTTTGCAAAAGAGATGCAGAACAGTCTTTATAATACATTACCATTTGTATCTAAAATATAAATATGAAAATGTATAAACTATCCCTGGAATACTTTAGAAACTGGCAAGAATGGTTATCTCTAGGGAGAGAAACATGTCATGAGACAGGAGGGATACTTTAAAAAAAAATCGTTTTCTAAAATTAAGGTATATTTTTTATAGAACACAATTCATCCTTTGTAGTATACAGTTCTTCAAGTTTTGACAAATGCTTATAACTATATAACCACCACTAATGAATATATATATATATACACATATATAAATACATACATATGTAGATTTATTATGCTTGAATGGCTCACTGGACCACGAGGGCTAGTAAGTCTGAATTTCATAGGGCAGGCTGCAAGCTGGATTCCAATAAAGATGATACTGAAGTTGAGCCTTAATTCCCTAGAAGAAGCTGGCAGACTGAAATTGAGGCAGAAATTCTACTTACTGATCTCTGAAATTTTGAAAATCTGGTTTTTAAGAAATCCAACTGATTGGATGAGGAGACTCATCACATTGCTGAGGGCAATCTCTTTTGTTGATTTTGTAAAGGCAATCAACTAATTAGAGATGCAGACCCATCTACGAAATACTCTCATAATAACCGGCCAGTGCTTGCATTACCAAACAAATGGGCACTATAACTTAACCAAGTTAATACATGAAATTAACCATCACAAATTGGTGGAGAGAACAGGGAGGAATGTTTGTTGTAAAAAATTGTTACACTTAACCTTTGTTTCCTCGAGTTTTGGCTAGCCTGAAGAAATAATTTTTTTTTTTCCCCTACCACCTCCACCCCACCACTCCCCGCCAGCAACCCTCACTCCCATCATCATGACACATCCATTGCACCTGGTAAGTATATCTTGAAGAAATAATTTTTATTGAAAGGTTAATCATTCTATAGAATTCTTTTTCACAAACTTTTATAGACTAGATCATTGTTGTGTTCATTAGAAATATAATGCAATAATACAGTTATAAAAATGTTCCTTCATGAATGGTGACAAATGTACCACACTAATGCAAGGTGTTACTACTAGGGTGGTATATAGGAACTCATTTTTTTATGGGTGACTTTTCTGTAGACCTAAGAACTTTATCATTGTGCCCTCACTGGGGAATTGATAGGTGGGGTTATCAATCAAAACAGCAAACAGCCGAGACTCCTCCCAAGCTTTCATCATACTTCCCTGCTTCCTCCCCTTAATAATAACTAGAGTGCATGCTTTAATAAATGATGTGGTAAGAACACAGACAGCCACCCACCTCATGACTCAAACAATAGTGATGCCAAAGCTTAACAAGTTAAGCTGGCATCAAAGAGGGGAATGATATGGGCTATGTGTGTGGGGTATGTGTTTCTTCATTAATAACCTGGGCTGTGTGTGTTAACTTGCTAAAAAATTAAGATTCCAGCATAAACCATGTGTGCATGCCAACAATAAGAACTGCATCCCTGCCTTTTGTAACCATGCCAACCACTCCAGTCTGCCTAGTTCCCAGAAAGCCAATTAAGTGATATAGGCTCTATAGGCTTTGGATATTTAGGGAAGATGCAGACTAAATATGTTAATTAAAGCTTACCTGGAATATGGGGATATGTGGGGTTTTTTTGGTCTTTATTTATATTTTCAATGTTACATTAAAAAAATATGAGGTCCCCATATGCCCCCCACTCCCTTACCCTACTCCTCCCCCCATAACAACAACCTCCTCAATCATCACGAGACAGTCATTGCATTTGGTGAATACATCTCTGAGCACCGCTGCACCTCATGGTCAATGGTCCACATCCTAGCCTTCACTCTCCTACAGTCCACCCAGTGGGCCATGGGAGGATATACAATATCCGGTAACTGTCCCTGCAGCACCACCCAGGACAACTCCAAGTCCTGAAAACGCCCGCCCCCCCCCATCACATCTCTTCCTCCCACTCCCTACCCCCAGCAGCCACCGTGGCTACTTTCTCCATACCAATGCCACATTTTCTTCGATTACTAATCACAATAGTTCATGACTAGAATATCAGTAAGTCCACTCTAATCCATACTCTATTCCTCCATCCTGTGGACCTTAGAACGGTTGTGTCCACTCCACATCTATATCAAAAGGGGGGCGGGATATGTGTTAATTCAAGCTTATCTGGTACTCAAACAAGCACCATTTAACTCCCCACTCCTACATCCTCTGTATAAAAGGGACCCAAAAATCCTATTCCAGGCTTGGGTTTTGGACAGGAGTCCCCAAGCCTGGCTGGTTGTAATAAATCTTTTTCCTTCTCAAAAATATTCCTGAGTCCTGGCCTTTCATATGCGATCATTAACTCTGTCTGCTTCCGCAACACTACAACTTCTCTAATTAAAAAAAAAATTTAAATATAATGCAAGCCACATATGTGAGCTGTAAATGTAATTTTAAGTTTTTAGTAACCACATTGAAAAAGTGAAATGAAATAAGTTCAATTAATTTTAATATTATATTTTATTTAATACACATAGCTAATCCAGGGGTTCTTAACCTTTTATTATCCACAGACCCCTTTGCCAGTCAGGTGAAAACCACAGACCCCTTACTAAGGCCACACTATACTGTGTATTATTTAATAAATACATCATATCCACATCAACATGTCCCCACAAGAATAATATTTTTTTGAATTCCAATTCAAGTTCATGGATCCCTGGTTAAGAACCCCTGAAATCTGTTATTATTTCAATATGTTGTCAAAATAAAAAATTACTAATCAGATATTTTACAATAATTTTTCTCAGCAATCCTTCAAAATTCGAAATACACTTGAAACCCATCTCATTTTGGACCAGCCAGATTTCAAGTGCTAGTAGCCACACGTGGCTTATGTTCATTATATTGGTCAGTGCGGGACTAGAATTTAGGCTTGAGGAAAGGCCCTTCATTTCTGAAGAGTAGAAAAGTTTTTTTTTTTTCCTAAAGGTTTAAAAATTTTTTTTATTCCCCCTCTATGGGTCCCAATGTTTACTCATTGTCTGCTAGCTATGTTTGCTTGTTGTCTCTGCTCATTGAGTCTGCTCGTTGTCTGCTTGTCTTTTTTAGTAGGCACCAGGAACTGAAGAACCCAGGACTTCTCTCATGGGAGGCAGGTGCCCAACTGCTTGAATAACGTCCACTCCCTATTCATTGTGTCTGCTTGTTGTGTCTGCTTGTTCGTTAGCTCATTGCATCAGCTTGTGGCACCTGCTTGTTGCATCTGCTTGTTGTGCCTGCTCTTTGCATTTGCTCATCTTCTTTAGGAGGCACTGGAAACCAAATCCAGGTGCCCATGAAGGAGGCAAGTGTCCAACTGCCTGAGCACCATCTGCTCCCCTAAAAAAGTTTTAAAATGACAGAAATCTACATTGTTTCTTGTAAAGTGTAGTGAGGGAGAAAAGTGAGCATGAGGTTTGAATTCATTCAAACATTAATTCAGCAAGTATTTATTGAGAACCTACTTTGTACCAGATGTTTTGGTCTTGGCTCTGCAGCCAATTCACTTAGTGAATTTGGGCAGATCACTTTCTTTCTCTGCCTTAGAGAAAATTAAGATACTCATATAAGAAGAGAAATATTTGTACTGGCTGGAGGAAAATGCACCTGGAAATTATTTGCTTATTGTTGTTTTGAAAGTCCATTAGTACCTTCATTAATTCAGTGAATGAAGCTCGCACAATGCCTTTATTATTAATATAAAAATGAACCAACCCTATACGATTTTACTGGAGGAATAAATCACATGAGTCTTTTTCATGAAAATGATGATTTATCATGCTGATGTTGTCTCCCCTATTTCTTCAGCAGTGTATTATTGACCATCCTTTTAGGGAGTCTAAAGGAGAAATTATAAACCCAGTCAAAAATCCCTTTGTGACTCCAAGTGCTTTGTAAATGCTAGTTAGTCATTACTGTTCATCAAAAGATGTCTAGGATATGTTGCATGGAGTGGCTCTGCATTTATCTCTATACTGTCATTAAGGCTTGGAAATAAAGTCATGCTCCTTAATTTGTAGGTGGCCATGATTTAGGAATGACTGCAGCTTAAAGAGAAAAATGAAATAGAGTTAACTTTCTGGGAGTAGGATGATATTAGCCATACAGACAGCCTATTGGGTGATATAAATTTGCTCCTTCTGTGTTGAGACAATGACTCTACACAGGTATTTAGAAAAAGAGAGAATGAGTCTTGGAAGGCAGAAGATTTGGATGCTTAAATAGATAATGATCAGAAAATCAGATAATCTCACTTGTGGTTACAACCCAAACTGGCATTAGTAATTAGAATGCTCTGGGACAAGTAAAGACATGGCAATTGCTAATACAAGTTCAAGTGGTAAATCCAAAAAATAATCCCTGACATTGGTACCTTATCTTTTAGCTTTATAAAGTGCTTTCATAAACATTGTCTCTTTTGAGCTCCTCAACAGCTTTGTATGTTCAGTAGACTGTAGGTTTTGATCCTCATTTTACAGATAAAGAGACAGAGGTTTATCAATTAAGCAACCTGGTGAAGCTTATGGGACTAGTGAATGTCAATGATGTCGATAAGAGAGGTAAACTTTGTTTTAATTTCTTGTTTGATTTTTCTTTACCACACCTATCTGCCTTTCTAAGCTGCCCCAGGACAGAAAAGTGGCCATGATGCTTTATACAACTTAGGGCATGTGTAGTGCTTGTTACAAGAGCATATTGAAGTCCTAGTAGTAAAGAAACTTTTATCAGGTTGAATAGAATTCAGGTATATAAGGAGATTGGCCTCCAACAAATGCATAGACTTCTCACTATGGACAGGATGGAAGGAAAGGAAGATGTTTATTTTCATCTTCTGTATTTCCACTGGTATCCAAAAAAAAGTGCAATCATTGCTAAGACACATTTGTCAAGAACTGGACGTAATGGGCTTTATTAGAAAGGAAAACCTATTCTAGATCCCATCTTACATATAACAACTCCTTCTATTCCTAGTGCACCTTACAATTTACAACGGTCTTGCATAGATATTTCAATACCACAGCAGTTCTACAAGGTAGAGAGCAGTTATTACATCTTACGTACAGTGCTTTGTGCATTGTAGGCAGTCAAATATTTGTTAAGTGATGAATGAATAAATCTGCATTTTACAGACAAGAAAACTGATCTAAAGAGGTCAAATGATTTGTCCCAGTGCAGGAATTATGATTGAAACCCGGATTTTCCAAGTTTAAGTCAAATAGTTTTCCTATGAGTTCTCCTTTGAAATCTTGTTTCTGAACATTCATTATGGAATATTACTGGGAAAATAATCACACTTTCCTTGTATGGTTCCCCATGAAGTAAGGATTTTGTAGGTATCTCATGTCTCTCCAGTCTTTCTGAATCACTTATATTTCTGGAAATTAATTCATTATTTACTCTGCTTCCTAAACATTCTCCAAGACAGAATGAAGATGGAAGTGAAAAGTAGCCACATTTCTAATAATCTGATCAAGGAACCAACTCAGAAGGATTAGTCTGTGGGCCTCCAATCACAAGTTTAAAATAATGCCAGCTTGGCAAAGAAAGTGGAAAAAATATATACACTAAAAAACCCAAACTAGCAGTCAGTATTGAAATCATAGTCTACGGGCCAGATGTTGCAACAGAGAAGAGAGCGCTTACGTATTCTCTAGGGATCCCAAGACTAAAGAGAGAAATCTCAATCTTAAGAAATAGCTTCACAGACATTTAGAACTCCAGGGGTTTATTACTAAAGCCTGAAAGGAGGAATGACAGAGCCAGTGGTGAGGGAAAGGATGTAGTTTCTGTGAATTCAGTTGTGTTTGGAGATCTAAAATGTCTAGATTATTTTCCTTCTGTTAGGATTTCAGGACTGCTGGACAACCTCTGCCAAGAGAAGAGCAAACATCTTACCAGGCATTTTCCAGAGTTCAAATCTCCAAATAGAAAGAGACCTTAAAACGATGTTTAAAACCATCTAGTGTAACACTCCTGATCCTGGTCAGTCTACCAACTGTCTCCAAAACATTTCTATCACTGTCATTGGGCCTCCATTTGTTCTTCAGTGGTAGGAAACTCACCATCCCTTGAAGCATTGTTTCCCTTTGTCTGAGTTCTGGAAAGTGTTGTCTTACTGTTGAGCCAAACCTGCCACCCAGATACTTCGACCTAGGAGCCCTTTTCAAACAAAACTAATCCTTCTTTAATATGACTGTCTATCAACTATTGAAGACAGCAATCTTGATGCTACTTACCCATGCAGTTAAATAGCTTTAAGCTAAATATCTCCATCATAGAGTAGTCCTTAAAACATTCTGAAAAAGATTGGGTTTCCAGACCCATCATCATCATGACCATCTTCCTGGCCAAGTTCCAGGAGTAAAAGCAGTTAGTTACTTAACTGTCTAGGATGGTTACTTAATACCTACCTCTGACCTCAGAGACAGAAGCTTGAGGACTGGTAGAGCCTGCAGTCTACAGAAGCTGGCCCAATAGTGGGTTGCCAACATGATTGGCAGCACCATTTCTTTTGGGGTCAGGGCCTGGGTCCACGCTTTCAGCTGTGGGCCTAGCAAAGGGTGAGGAACTGCCCTCCCCAGAAGATCCCTCAGGGGCGGATCCCTCAGGAATGGTCTGACTCTTCCTGCCTGCAGGTCAGGCAGCAGCCCTATCAGGCCCACTCCTGCCCCAGCAAGTGAGTAATTTACATTCTGCCAGCAGCGGGGCCTGCCTCTCCTGGGCTTCAAGGCTCTTGAACACAGGTTCTATAACCTCAAGAGAGAAAATGTGCTTGTAAAGCACCAGGGATTAAAAGGATGAGCCATCAGAGCAGGAGCATTCAGGGACAGTCCTGGAGTTGGCAGTGCTTTGACCTTTCTCTCCAAGCTTCCTCCGTGGAGCAGCCACAGAACTTTAGAACTAAAGGAAGCATCATAAACCCAAGTTCCTCCTTTTTGTAGATGAGGAGGCAGGTCCAAAGAGGGGAAGTGACCTACCCAAGGGCACACAGTGATATAGAAGCAGAGACTGAAGAAGAACCTGAGACTCATGTCCTAGAATCCAGAGCAGTGGGTATTGTTTTTTGTTTTTTCCTATTATCTATTAAGCCAGCTCCATAGCAGGAAGGCATTTGGTATGGGTGTTTCCCCTCTTCCACTCATTGCCCACATGACATACAGGCTCACAAAAACAACATTTGCCTTTCCACCACAAATAGCTTAAGAATCACATTGAACATTAGCTCTGGGTTACAGAGAGGACCCACCCTGCTGAAGCCACCTTATAGTCCCAGCTCTCTAACTAAATGATTGTGAAACTTTGGCAAATCCTTGCCCTCTATCCTTCACGTTCCTCATTTGTAACACAGGTTAGCTGGTCACTGAGCTCTCAACTCTGACATTCTGTGATCTTGGGGACTGCTAATGTCCAGGTACCCCAGGGATTTATTGAGCCTATGTTACAGTGGGATTTCAACCACAGTAAGCAGAATTTAAAAAGCATCTACATGCCAGTTGCTGCCTTTACTGTCACAAGAGAAAGAAGAGTTTTGAAGATGAGCCTGAAGATGGAGTCCCTGTATGACTCTGCTGTGTATAATGGCAAATGTCCAGCTTCTCATGTGACTGCACATTGTAGGAGCCAGGGGCCTTTGAGCTCTTCTTGAGCTGAATCTGGTTCAGGTGTGGTCCCATGAGCTCCTTGGACTCATTACGCCATCCCCCCCGCAGTGTGGTTGCCTGTCCACTGTGTCTTGTTCACCTCAGTGCCTGGAACATAGTAGGTTTCCCCCTTCATTCTTTAACACTGAAGAATGGGCAGAGCCTTGCTCCTGGGACAGCAGGGCAGAGCAGGAGTGGAGGTTGTGTTTGGAAATACCCTGCTTCAGCATGTTATATTACTTGGGCAAGCCTCTGGCCTCCCTTTTTATACTTAAAATAAAGGAGTCATATTACACAAGTATTTTCCAAACTGCTCTGTGGACACTGGTTTCTTGGGTATTTTCAGTAGGAAAACAAACAAAAAACCGAGTCTCCCTGAGAAATTTGGGTAATGTGGCACACTGCCTCTGCCTCATGGAGATACACATGCATGTTAGAATAGTAAGACTCTGAGAAGTCCTACTCTCATAAATAAAGACATCTATTTAATTTCATTTAATCCAACTTTCTCTAAAAATTTCTGGCCTCCTCATTGCGGCGGCTTGCTCGGTCGGTAGAGGTGGGGTCTGGCTGTGGACGAGGGGTCGGTCCCGCTTGGGATGAGGGATCGGTCCTGCTTGGGACGAGGGGTCAGTCCGGCAGCAGATGAGGGGTCGGTCTCACAGGGGTTGCGCGGTTCGGCTGACGGGGTCGCCCGGCAAAGCTGGCGACGAAGGGGTCGCCCGGAGAAGCAGGCGACGAACTGGGGACAAGGGAGGCCAGGCCCTTGTCGGGGCCTCTCAGGACTGGAGGGTGCACGGCAGAAGAACTACTGCGGAGACAAGGTAAACACGCAAGTCCACTTTATTGAGGGAGAGGCAACAGTTTTATAGGGGCTGGGGAAGGCTGATTGGTCGAAGCCACGCCCTGTTCTGATTGGTTGCCGGCGAAAGGTCAGTGGGAGGTACTGGACGGGGGAGGGGTGGTGATTAGGGATTGGCTGTCGCTGTTGCTGGGGGAAGTGGCAGGGTTTAGTGATTGGTGGCTGCTGTTGCTGGGGTAGAGGGCAGACTTGAGTTTCCCGCCCACACCTGGCTGTTGCTGCTGTCGGGGGAGGGGAAAAGGGCAGACTGGAATTTTCCGCCCTGCGCCTGCGCAGGGAGAAAGAAGAAGAAGGGTGCCGCCCCACAGGCATCGTGTGGCGCCATCCAGGAGGAAGGGCGGCCGCGGAAGCATGGCTGCTGAGAAGGGGAGACCCGAGGGCACTCTGCGCCCATGCCGAGCTCCCTTCAGGGGTGGCGGTGAGTCCGACCAGCCACCCTATTATGGGGGCAGCGGCTTGGCCTGCCGCTGCTGCTCCCCCGCCAGGCCAGCAAACCACACTTCAGCCCGAGGGGTGACCGCACCTCATATCTGAGGAACTGGTATTCTAAAGAATACTACCGGGGAGATATGAGATAGCTTGTTATAGTGAAAAGATTACTTGGGAGTCAGGTAGAACTGAGTTCGAATCTTGACTATGCCTTTTAGTAGCTGTGGGGCAGTAAGCAAGTTATCTAACTTTCCAAACTTGGAGTTTCTCATCTGTAAAATGGGAATAATAATATCTATTTGTTAAGATTGTAAGTTGTTGAGGATATTATATGACATAGCATATAGATGTCTAAATATTAAATATCCAGTACAGTGTTTGACACATAGTAGACCAATTAAAAATATTAGTTTCTTTGTGCCTATTATCCCTGATAACTCTTCTTCCCTTCCACTCCCAAAGCTAGAACCAGTCACTGGCAGGGCAAAGAACATAATAGAGAAGTAGGTAGAAGCCAAGTCTATACATGGCCCCCAAACTATGTTCTCAGCTTCATGGAGGGACCACACCCCAGCCAGCTCTTGGGTAGGGGTTCCAAAGAGAAGGGAGCAATGAGGAGGTGGCAGAGAATCTTTCTCTTCTTTGCCAAGCAAGTGTGTCCTCTCCATGCTAGGCACTGGATGCTGTTGTTGAAAAGATAAGACCAAAGAATCCTCAAATTGATCCAGAATGAATGCCCACTGTCATAAATTGCCTACCAAAGATAGCAATTCTGTTCCAAACCCCAACTTGAGGAAAAAGCCTTAGCCTATTTGCCTGTGCAAGAAACAAAAGTGGACTCTTGAGTCATGGCCAGTGAAAAGGAGGGGTTAGCAATCTGAAGGGACAAAGTTCAGGAAGGCTTCTAGAGAGCTGGCAGCCGGAGACCCATTGCAGGACCTGCCCCTTGGAAAAGAGCCATCAGTTGACAAGCACCAGGTTTGTGCTAGACACTGGTCTTGATTGTGGTAGAGGAAACAAGGAGTCAGCCAAGGAGGCAAGAATGGGCGTTAGGGCTTGGCTCTTTGTAGGTATTGTATATGCAGATTGGGTCAAATACACTAGAATCTTTGTGGACTAATCTCGTTTTTGTTTTATTCTTTTCTTCCTCCCTTCCCACTGTAGGGCAGTGTTAGTAGAAAGAGCACAGGTCTTGGAGACATAAGTGATTTCAAGTCTTATTCTGCCTTTGTTAGTTTCTTGACTTTGGGCAGTTACTTAACCTCTTTGAATCTTAGTTTCTCATGAATAGGATAAGGACAGTAATCCCAACCTCACAGAGTAGTTGTGGGAACCAAATAAGTGCATGTAGATATATGTCTAAGTATGCACATGTAGTTCTTATAAGGGGACAAATATTTTAAATTTTTAATACTTATGTTTATTTTAATGTACATTAGAAAAATAATTAACCTGCTAAACCCTTTTATGGATGTTGTTGATTGGTGCAAAAGTAGGTTATGAGGTTAAAAAATAAGAAGAGAAAAGGGAATTGATTTAAAGAAAAATATTGGGTAAGATATAGTACAACTGGTATGCAGACATGGCAAAACCTGTGAAGGTGCTATGTGAGTGATAAAGTTTGGACACCTCTGTAAAGAACCCAGCATGATATCTCCTGAAACTTCCAAGAAAGAAAGGAAAATAGGAAAGGAAGAGTGGGGACAGGGGGAAAAAAGAAACCTACTTGTACATCTACCTACTTTACTTGTAAGTCTACTTCAGCCTTACTCCTCTTGTTGCAAAGTTTCCTTTTTTTGTCTGAATTGCCTCCTTACCTCTGCTTCCTCCCACATATACATCTTAGCTCCCCACCAATAGAAGTCCCCTGGTATAAGCAGGTTACAAGGTCTAATCACCAATATGGACTCAATATCTCCAACACCCTTCAATATATCTTTCGGAGCTCTTCAGGAGGTGTTTTAATGGAGAAAAGGAAGAAAGCATAAAAGTTACTGATGGAAGGAGAGAAGAAAAGAACTCAAGAATAGAAGGTTGTAAGGGATGTAGAATCAGCTTAGGACTTTTGAATCTTTGAGACAGTGCTGAGATGTCATCATTTTTCCTAAAAATTGGCTTTTTATTTGAGGAAGTAGAAATCCAGAGAGAGGAGGTGACTTGCCCAAGAAAGTAATAAGTACTCAAATCTGGATATCTCACTCCTTAGTCCTATCTTCTTTGCTTCCTATCAAAGTGGGGAGTCTGGGTTTTCCAGTCCTAGGACAACTGAAGCAGTTCTCTTTAAAAATAGGCTCAGCTGTTAAAAAACAAAACAAAAACAAAAACAAAATCCATGGGGCTAAATATCTCCAAAATCCTGTTTCTGTCCCCCAGTTCACACATCATACAGATGAATGAGCCCTGTAGAAGTATCAGATCTGGGTCCCAGGCCCAGGTCTGACAAAATCTTGATGTTTTATGTTACCTTCCTGCTCCAGAGCTTTACCTACAAAGGAGGGAGTCAGATGAGATAGTCTCTGAAGTCACTTTTAGTACCAAGTTCCCCACAATTCTGACTTCTCTGAGTTAAGCCTTTGTTTACCAAGCATGTAACTTGGTCAAACAAAGTGAGTGAGAGAGAGAAAGACTGAATAAGCCAAGGTATCTGTACATACCATCAGTTTCTAAATTTCAGAGTCAGTAGGGCCAAGCCTTTGAGACAAGTTTTAAGTAGTACACTTGTAATGTTTTCTTTAACTGCTTTATTGACATATAATCACATTCCATAAAAGGCTCCCATTTAAAAAGTATGCAATTCAATGGTTTAGTATGTTCGCAGAGATGTGCAACCATCACCACCATCTAATTTTAGAAAACTTGTCACTGCAAAAAAACACATGCAGTACCCATTAGCAATCATAACTATCCTCCCTCTGTCACTCCAGCCCTAGAAAACTACCAGTCCACTTTCTGCCTCTATGGATTTGCCTGTCATAGACATTTTATATAAATGGATTCATATAATATGTCATATTTTGTGATTGACTTCTTTCACCTAACATGATGTTTTCAAGGTTCATCCATGTTGTCGAATGTATCAGTACTTCCATTCCCTTTTTTTACCTTCTTTCATTCTTTTTAAAAACAGCTTTATTGAGATATAATTCACGTAACATACAATTCACTCATTTAAGATGCACAATTCAATGGTTTTTCGTATATTCACAGATATGTGCAGTCATCACCACAATCTAATTTTAATTTTATAATTTCTTTATTTTTTAAAAGATATTTAGATTACATAAATGTTACATAGAATATATAAGGGATTCCCATATGCCCCACTCCCACACTTCCCACATTTTCCCACATTAGTGACATCTTTCATTAGTATGGTACATTCATTGCAATTGATAAACACGTTTTAGAGCATTGCCACCTAGCATGGATTATAGTTTGCGTTGTAGTTTACACTCTCCCACTCAACTCTGTAGGACCACAATCTAATTTTAGAACATTTTCGCCATTCCAAAAAGAAACCCAGTACCCAATAGTTGATACTCCCCATCCTCCTGTAGTTCCAGCCCTAACCAACCACTAGTCTACATTCTGTCTTCATAGATTTCCATTTTCTGGACTTTCAGATGGATGGGGTCATATAATATGTGGACTTTTGTAACTAGCTTCTTTCACCTAGCATAATGTTTTCAGTATTCATCCAAGTTGTATCTACTTCATTACCTGTTGTGAATAATGCAGCTATAAACTTTCATGTATAAGTTTTCATGTAGACATATGCTTTCATTTCTTTTAGATATGAAATTATACCCCTAGAAGTGTAATTGCTAGGTCATATGGTAACTATGTTTAATCATTTGAGGAACTGCCAAACTGTTTTTCAACTGTTTCATTCTACATATCCACCAGAAGTGTATGAGCGTTCCTATTTCTCTACAACCTCACCAGCATTTGTTATTTTCCATTAAAAAAAAAAATTCTATCCAACCCATCTCATTGTGGTTTTGATTTGCATTTCCCTAACAACTAAAACTGTTAAGCATCTAGTGCTTATCATTTGTAAATCTTCTTTGGAGAAATGTCTGTTTGGATCCTTTCCCCATTTTTTAATGGCTTATTTGTCTCTTATTATTGAGTTTTAAGAGATCTTTATATATTCTAAATACAACCCCTGATCAGAACTTTAATTTTCCAGTATTTTTCTTCATTCAGTGGGTTGTCTTTTCACTTTCTTGATGGTATTATTTTCAACACAAAAGTTTTTAATTTTGAAGAAGTCCGATTGATGTATAGTTTGTTGTTGATTGTGTTGCAGTATCGTATCTAAGAAACCATTGCCTTACCCAAGTCCATGAAGATTTATTCCTATGTTTCCTGCTACTAGTTTTATAGTTTTAGCCCTTATTTTAAGAGTTGTGAGGCATTTTGTTAGTCTGTACTTTTCTCAGGATGTCCTTGTCTGGTTTGGGTATCTGGTTAATATTGGCCTCATAGCAGGAGTTGGGAAATATTTGCTCTTTTTCTGTTTTTTGGAAGACTTTGTGAGGAATTAGTGTTAATTCTTCCTTAAATGTTTGGTAGAATTCAACAGTGAAGCTACTAGGGCCTGGGCTTTCTTAAAGGAAAATTTAAAATTACTAAATAAATGTCTAAACTTATTCCCTATTCAGATATATTCTGTTTTTTTTTTTTTTAGTCATTTTGGTAGTTTATATCTTTCTAGAAATTTGTCCATTTCATCTAAGTTATCCAATTTTTCGGCATATAGCTGATCATATTATTGCTTTATAATACATTTTGTAAGATCAATAATCATGTCTCCTCTTTCATTCCTGATTTTAGTCATTTGAATTATCTCTCTTTTTGTCTTGGTCAGTGTTGATCAATCTAGCTAATGCTTGTCAATATTGTTAATCTTTTCAAATAATTTTAGGATTTGTTGATTTCTCTATATAGCTTTCTATCCTCAATTTTATTTATATGTGCTATAATCTTTGTATTTTCTTTCTTCTGCCCGCTTTGGGTTTATTTTTGTTCTCTGTCTAGCTTTTTAATGTGGCAGGTTAGATTATTGATTTGCAGTCTTTCTTTTTTAATGTAGGCATTTACAGCTATAGCTGTTTTCAGTGCATCAGGTAAGTGTTTTCTAATTTCTCTTATGATTTCTTCTTTCACCCATTATCTGTTTAGGAGCATGCTGTTTAATTTCACATACTTGTGAAATTTCCCCAAATTCCTTCTGTCATTCTAATTGATTCCCTGTGACCAGATCACCTATTTTGTATAATTTCAATCCTTTTAATTTTATCGAGGCTTGTTTTATTGCATTACAAATGTTGTAAGCTGGAGAATGTTCCATATGCATTTGAGAAGGGTGTGCATTCTATTGTTGTTGAGTGGAATGTTCCATAGATATCTGTTAGGTATAATTGTTTTATGGTGCTGTTTAAGTCTTCTTTATCTTTGTGGAGCAGGTGTTCTACCCTTACTGAAAGTAGAATATTGAAATCTCCAGCTGCCATTGCTGAATTGTCCATTTCTCTCTTTAGTTCTGTGAATTTTAGCTTCATGTATTGTGTGGTTCTGTTGTTAGGTACGTATATATTTGTTATTGTTATGTTTTCACAACAGAGTGACTACTTTGTCATTATTAAATATCCTACTTTATTTCTAGTAATATTTTTGTTTTAAAGTCTATTTTGTCTAACATTATATATCCATTTCTGTTCTCTTATGATTTCTTTCAACCTGTTTATATCTTTGAATCTAAAGTGAATCTCCTGTGGAAAGCATATGGTTGGTTCACACCTGTGTGTGTTAACTAGTCTAACAATTTCTGCTTTTTGTAATTGGATTAATCCTATTAATGCTATTTAATGCTATTACTGATGTGGATTATACCTGCCATTTTGCTTTTTGTGTTCTTTATGTTTATGTCTTTCTTGGTTCTCCTTTACTGCCTTTTTTTGTATTAAGTGGATATTTTCTAATGTAGCATTTAAATTCTTTTAATGATTTTTAAAATTTATATTCTTAGTGGTTGCTTTGTAATATAAATCTAATTCAAATTTATACTAACTTAGTCCCAGTGAGATGTAGAAAATTTATTCATATTTGGCTCTATTCCTTCTCTTCTTTTTTGCTATTATTGTTATACACATTATATCTGTATATATTACTAAACCAAATAACACAGTGTTATAAGTATTACTTTATATAATTTTGTCTTTTAAGGAAGGCAAGAAGAAAGGAGAACAGGTACATAGTTATAGAGTTTTTTACATTGACCTTCTTATCTACCATTTCTATTTATCATCATTTCTTACTGTGAAATTGAGGTACTATTTATTGTTATTTCTTTACTCCAATACAGCTTTGTTCCCACCCACCTCCTTCATGCTGTTATTATAAAATATATTACATTTCTATATGTTGTAGATGCAAAAAATACATTTATATAATATTGTTATATGCAATTGCTTTTAAAATCAGGTAAAAGTAAAAGGGAGAAGAAATATGCAATTACATTCTCTTTTATTTACCTAAGTAATTGCATTTATCAGTACTCCTTGTTTTATTTTTGTGGATTCAGATTTCTCTTATTATTGCTTATAGCCTGAAGAACTTCCTTTAGAATTTCTTTTAAGAAGAGGTTCTTAACCAGGGGTCCATGGATCCCCAAAGGGTCTGTGGAAAGATTTTAGGGAGTCCATGAACTCAAACTAAAAAAAGTCAAATTATCTTTATTTTCTCTGACCTCTAACTGAAATCTAGCATTTCCTTCACTTATGAATGTATGCAGTGAATTACAGTAGTATTCCATGGTTCACCTGACTGACAAAGGGGTCCATGGAACTAAAAAGGCTAAGAACCTCTGCTTTTAAATCATATCTGCTACCAACAACTCCTCTCAGGATTTGTTTATCTGGAAATGTTTTTAGTGTCTTTAGGGCCCTTGAGAGACTCTTTTTCTGTAGATGCTTTCGTAACTTTCTCTCAGGACTCCTGGAGTTCTGGATCCTCCTTGAATGACCATTGGTTGTCACTGGGCTTCCAATGCAAGAAACGGCTCTTCTCAGTTCCATGGTGGCAATTTTTGGCTGCATACTGGGCTTTCACAGGCCCTGAGTCCATGACTCTCTGTGCTTAGCTGTCTTAGGTCATGAAAGCAGCACCCCACAAGTTTGGGCCAGTCACCAAAGCCTTCTTGTTAAAACAGAAATGGTACCTACAGGCTAGAGCCAAACCTGGGCATTTTGGCATATCCCACCTGCAAGAGGATGGGGCTTTCTCTGTCCTCAAGCCCTTGCCTAAGGTCTGGTGCTGGAGGAGGTCACTTGGCTCTAGGATCCCTTGGCTACCTAGAGAGTGTCTTGGAATAAATGAATGAATAGCAAAGGGAGTTCATATACTTTACAGGCAGTATATATACAATATAAAGCTCTTAGCAAGGCATTTAATAGCATTTTAACCTTTCGTACTAGCCTCAGGCTACAGGCCTCACAGAGTGCTGTAATGGTTCACTAAAGTTCGAGCCCAATTAAGTAATACATGGCATATATCGGCTATCAGTCATACATCAAGGACAAATTGTAATGAAGAGTCTGATTTCACTTATATTATTTGACTACTGACAGCTTTCACACCCCAACCCTCCCTCTTCCCCTCATTCCCCACATCTGGGTTAACATAAGAAGGCCTGGATGCTTGGTCTTTTAGCGCTGGTGGAAAGTTCAAACCTCATAAGCCCTGGTCACTTATGGGAGTCCTTAGCCCAACCTCATCTCCTAACCCTATAAAATCCCAAGTCATTCATCCTTCCTCGCTCTCTCAAACCAATTTTGGATCTGCTTGGGAGCATACCCTGTTCTTCCCAGAGAGCCTCATTATGTGAGTAATAAATCTCTTCATACACTCCTGGTGTGTATGTGTGTGTGTGTGTGTGTGTGTATGTGTGTGGTCTCCATATATAAACCAATCTGGAGGGATGGGGTGGTCAATACTGCCTTTGTGGGTTGACAATGATAGTAACACTTAAGTTAAATATGGAATATTAACACTGTTAGGATCTGGATATCAGTATTGTATATTATGAAATCTCTGGTTTATGGACCTCCCCTTGACTGGGAAACCTGTGCCTCATTTCATACAATCAATCCTGTGCAGTCATGGAGTCTAGAAGCTGCACCTGGTTTTTGCAAGGGAATGTGATGAAAATGGTAATGTTTTATATATGCTGTGTTTCCTGTCCTTTATTCATTCACGAAGCTAAAAACTTAGTTCTGGGTTCAACTTACTGTGTGTCCTTATGAGTTTGTCTGCTAATGTCTTATTGACTTCAGTTTTTAAAGATAGCTTTACTAGATATAAGATTCTGGGTTGACACTTTTCTTTTTCAAGCACTTTGTGTCACCCCACTGCCTCCTGGACTTCATTGTTTCTGATGAGAAGTCAGCTGTTAATTTTATTTGGGTTCATTTGTATATAACAAATCATTTTTCTCTTGTTGCTTTCAATGTTTTCTTTGTCTTTGTCCTTCACCATTTTGAGTATGATGTATCTGGGTGTGAATCTCTTTGTATTTATTCTACATTGAGCTCCTGGGATATGAGTAAATATTTTTCATTAAATTTGGAAACTTTCAACTATTTCTTTAAATATTTTCTCTCTCTTTTCTCCTTCAGTAATGTTTGTGTGCTTAATGCTGCCCCACATTTTTTCTTAGGTGCTGTTCATTTTCCTTCATTCTTTTTCCTCTATTCTTTAGACCTTTAGATTAATCACTATCAATCTATCCAAGTTCCATGATTCTTTCTTATTCCAGCTCAAACCTACTATTGAGCTCAACTAGTGAAATTTTCATTTAGATGGTACTTTTTAACACTAGAATTCTATTTGATTCTTTTTCATGTAATTTCTATATCTTTACTGATATTCTTTATTCAATGAGACAGTGTCATCATGCCTTCCTTTAATTCTTTTATTTATTTATTTATTTATTTCTCTCCCCTTCCTCCCCCTTCTCTCCCCCCGTTGTCTGTTCTCTGTGTCTATTTGCTGCGTCTTCTTTGTCCGCTTCTGTTGTCGTCAGCAGCTCAGGAATCTGTGTTTCTTTTGTTGTGTCATCTTGTTGTGTCAGCTCTCCATGTGTGTAGCACCATTCCTGGGCAGGCTGCACTTTCTTTTGCGCTGGGTGGCTCTCCTTACGGGGTGCACTCCTTGCACATGGGGCTCCCCTATGCGGAGACACCCCTATGTGACAGGGCACTCCTTGCGTGCATCAGTTCTGCGCATGGGCCAGCTCCACATGGGGCAAGGAGGCCCGGGGTTTGAACCACGGACCTCCCATATGGCAGGCGGATGCCCTAACCACTGGGCCAATTCCACCGCCTCCTTTAATTTTTAAGCATGATTTTCTTTGAAGTGTTTGTTAAATCCAACATCTGGGCCCTCAAAAAGGCAATTTCTGTTGCCTGATTTCCCCCCATTTATGTGTCACGCCTTCCCGTTCTTTCAAAATCTCATATTTCTGAAAATTGGATATTTTAGATAAACTGTTGTCACATTCTGAATACAGAATTCCCTGGACTGCTTGTTTGCTTATTAATTGTTTACTGGCTTGACTGGACTAGCTCAGTGAAGTCTATTTCCCCCACACTCTGAAGCCTCTGATGTGGCTCTTCAGAGGCATAGCCTTGGGCATATGCACATCACTCTGTCCCCACTTCCAGTAATGACAATGGTTTTAGCCAGGTTCTCTATGTCCGTCTCTTTTACTGAGGTCCCTGTTAAGCTTCTTGCATGTCTACCTGTATTGGTATCACACCCAGGTGTTGCCTCCTCTAATTGCTAGCTGATTGTTGCTCTTTAGTTTTAGACAATTCATTGATGCGTACATTGCTCCACAGTCTGATCCATTTAAAGGTAGGCCCTTTTGCAGGGCAGGATGTTTCTGGCCTTGAAGCTTCCTCTGACTCCAAAGGACTCTCCTTAGCTATCTCCCAGTTTTCTCTGTTAAACTTCTAGTTGGTCTACTGTTCACCCCCTCTTAATTCCTTACCAGCAAAATCTCTACTGTTTTTGACATAGACTTGGGCATGATCTTCCCCACTCACATTTCCAAATAAATCTCTTCCTAGAAAGAGCTGCAGAGCTCTCAGTGGGAAGAGGGTCCACTGAGTTCATACCACCATTCTAGAAGTCTCTCCTCTCACTTTTGTGGCTTTTTCTCCCCTCATTTCAAAGCTTATTTTGTTTTTTTTTCCTTTTATATTTTATTTTTTTTTAAAAGACAATATATGTATGACAGACTTTGCTAATTACCAACCTCATATCCATTATTTACATTCTTACTAATAGAATTCCAATTTTGTATGGGATGGCAAGGTGTTTAGTAAGAAAACTGTATTTCCCAGTCTCTCTAGAAGTAGCTATGTCACACAATTTTGAGCAATGAGTTGTAAGCAAGTTGCTAGGATAAGCTCCCGAGGAAGTAGTTTAAAAGGGGCCATAATCACCTGGCCCTTGCTGTTTGCCCTTACTCCTTCTTGCTGGCATCACAGTGGTCTTGCCTGGAGATATAGTAGCTATCTGTGAGTTGAAATCTGAGGGTCACAAACTAAGGTTGGTGGAGCAGAAAGCTGGTTGGAGCCTGGCTCCCTGATAACAGTGTAGAGCCACAGGACCAACTCTAGATGGCTTGCCCCAGACTTTTTATTTAGCAAAAAAATAAAATCTTTTGTTTAAGTCACTCTTCCTCAAGATTCAGTTACATGTAGCCAAACAAAATTCCTAATATAAGAATTATTCATTAAAAAACAAGCAAACTGATGTACAGAGAAAAGAGATGTTTCCTTATCCATCAGGCTCAAAAGTCCCCTTCCCAACTTAGAGTTGTCCTGGGTGGTGCTTCACGGACAACTATGGGACATTGTAGATCCCCCCAGGACCCATTGGATGAAACCTGGGAGAGTGTGGGCTATGATGTGGAGCATTGACTATGGGGTGCAGTGATGCCCAGAGATGTACTTACCAGGTGCAATGGATGTGTCATGATGACGGGAAAGAGTGTTGCTCTGGGGGGAGTGGGGGGTGGGGGCGGTGGGGTTGAATGGGACCTCATGTTTTTGAATGTAATATTTTTTTAAAAAATGAATTAAATTAAAAAAAAAAAAAAAGTCCCCTTCCCAGAGCAAAAACACTGTCAGCAACTTTCCAGATATTGGAAAAATATAATTGTATATGTGTCTTGTTTTTTCAAGGCTCTGTTGATGATTATTTAAATCTAGAATCCTAGAATTTAAGTGTTGGGGGAAAATATATTAAGATCATCTGAGATTCTCAGTGAAGATCAGAGAATGGGTAAAGGTGACTACACTAGTTGACAATCACTGTGTCTAATGAGAGGTGTTTTTTTAAAAATATATTTTTTATTTATTTTTAAAAGATACATAGATTACATAAAATGTTACATAAAAAAATGTAGGGGATTTCCATATTCCCCATTCCCCACATCTCCCACTTTTCCCAAATTAACAACTCCTTTCATTAGTGGTACATCCATTGCAATTGTTGAATACATTTTGGAACTTTGCCACACAGCATGGTTTATACTTTACATTGTAGGTTACAGTCTCTCCCACTCCATTATGACAGGATATATAATGGCCTGTATCTGGCTTTGCAAGGTCATTCAGGACAATTCCAAGTCCCGAAAGTGCCCCATATTGTACCTCCTTTTCCTTCTCCCTGACTTCAGCGCCTCAGTGGCCACTGTCTCCACATCAATATAATTTCTTCCATTGCTAGAATCACAGAAAGTCTATAGTAGAATACCAGTAAGTCCACTCTAGTTTGTATTTTAATCCTCAATCCTGAGGATTCTGGGATGGTGATGCCCATTCCACGTCTAATTGAGAGGAGGCTTTGATCCCATATGGCTGATGGGTAGGACTCTCTTGCTCACAGCTGTAGACTCTCTCGGTTTCTTGGTGTGGTGGTTGTCCATCCTTACCTCCTTGTTAGTTGTCCTGGGTGAGTCCAATGAACTGGAGAGTTGCAACTCTGCTGAGGCTCGGTGCCCAGTTGTCACAGGGAGAGCCCCAAGATTCAAGTGTCTTGGACATATACCTACCAACTCCAGCACTAGAAATAGGTTCAATAAAAAGGACAGAAGAGGCATGTGTAGAGAAGACACATCTGAGTCCAACTCTGTCACACTTGGGAGCACAAACTCCAAAGCAGGGTCTACTGGCAAGGCACCAAACTCTGGAGTTATCTGCCATAACTGTAGGACCTGGGTGTCTACATAGCCTTCAGGAGCCCCACAATTTGGGGTAGTATTTACTTTGGCTGTCTATGAGATCCTGCTGAGATGTTCATAAGCGTTACCTCTCTAATGACTTCCTGACTCATTTTGAAGTCTCTTAGCCATACAAATTCATTTGTCTTTACCATTTCCACCTTTTATTCAAGGCCTTTTTCCAGTTACATCACCAGCCAGTGCTTGGTAGTAATCCCTCTGTGTCAGGGAGGCTCATTCCCAGGAATCATATCCCACGCTGGAGGGAAGGTAATGCATTTATATGCTGAGTTTGGCTTCGAGAGTAGCCACATTTGAGCAACTTAGAGACTCTCAGGAGGTAACTCTTAGGCACCCTACAACACTAGGCTAAGTTGCAATTTCAAGAGCAAAGGGCTCATAAGCATAGTCATCAATATCAAGAGCCTGTCAATGGACCATCCTTCTTCACTGGTCATTGCCTGTACCTCAGGGATTGTTGCTGTTCCATTAGAGAATGTGGCAGAGCTCCCCAGGATGGGAATTCAGTATTCTTTCAGTTGTTTGAATCTTTACCCACTGTGGCAATGCCGCATGAACCTTTGAACATATTCATATACATTATATGTATGCCCAGGTGATCTTCCTCTCATGTATCTCCCATCACTGATACCCCACACCAATGATCCTCCTTTGCCATAGCGGAAACCTTCTCTGATCCATACTTCTTCAAAAATGAAGCCAAGTATATTGTCAAATTCATTTAATAGGAAAATGAGATAGTGATGATAGGTTTAAACATAGGAAATAAAGTGCATAATAATTTAGAAAAACTAAAATAAAGTAAAAATATTGGGGTAATAAAAATTGAAAAATATTAAAAACATTTTTTTGATGTTTTGCCTTTCATTGCTGTAATAACTGTTGTCCTATATGTACAGTGACAATTTCTTCCATTTCTTCCTCAATATCTTACTTTTTTTCATATGTCTTCAAAGAAGTTTCAGGTCACAGTAAAGCTACATACAGAATACAGGGGACTCGATATACCCAACATCTTCCCCCTTTCCCCCCTTCCCTATAAATGATCTTTTTACATGTGGATGGTACTTTTGTTACAACTGATATACAAATATTGAAACATAACTACTAACCATGGTCAGTAGTTTACATTATGGTTTATATTTTAGACTATACACTTTTTTACATTTTTGGTGAAATTTAACACAGCCTGTATCCATCATTGCAAGATCATGCAGAACAGTTTCATTGCCCCCTATTGACCCCCTCTTCCATCTATTCTGTTGCTACCTCCCCCTCCCCTCGGGGCTCACAGCGACCACCAGGCTTAACTGCTTGAAGAACAAGATTCTTAGATACTTGTAACAACACTGAGGGCTTGACACACTAATCTTCCCTCCCCTTTAGGAACCACCCATTATCCAGAGAGACACCCTGCCCTCTGTTTGAGAACATATCGGGCCTCCCCAGGATGGGAGTACACCTTCCTGCTCATTTTATGGGTCTCCACCCACAGATAGACACACTATGATAAAATGGTCACTTGCACATTCTCTAAAAGACTGCCCCAGGGGCACCCTGTGCCGAATGCCCCCCCATCCAATATCCTAAACCAGTAACCCATCCTTGTCATATTGCCAAAAGAGTTTTCTCAACATTGTTGTTTCAACCATGTAACTCCCAATATCCAGTGTTCACCTGCTTCCTCCCTCAACCCACCCCCGAGTTCCATGGACCATCCGACCTGACCCATCCTCCGCACCCTAGCCCCCTGTCGAACTTGCACTGCCCAATCCAATAGTATCCCTACACCCCTGTCATATCCCTTCGCTGAACAACTACTCACTTCCAATGAGAGGTTTTTGGTGAGTAGGTATAGAAGATGTGATGGTCTTGTGGCTGAAGGAAGGGTTGAGAGCCACTCATTTTGTCTAAACCCCTCATTTCACAGAGTAATGTTCCTGAAGGCTCCAAGTGAATTAGTGACAATGCCAGGCCTAGACCCCAATTTTCCAGGTATCTAAATGAATGCTTCATTTTCTCCTAAATGTAATAGTTGATGACAGAGACTCTGAGCCAAAGGAAATCCTTCTAATAAACTTGCTGCAGGGCAGATGACCAAGATAGGCCAAGTGTCTGGGGCCTGTTGGAAGCAGACAGTGACTAGAAAATTTTATATTTGGTCTATTCTGATTGACTGAATTATTCCATTTATTTTCCCATTCCCTGTGCACAAGTCCTATGAATATTAATGTAATTCAGAGGGCCCTGTTTGGACTTTTCAAACCTTTATGTTCCAGAGAGGTGAACAGAACTATTTCTCAGAGCTTCCCTCACTTCTCTTTCAGACTCTATTCCAGTAGGGAAGGTTCTAACATCATTTGCAAGTCACTCTTCCAGTTTAAAGCTATTAAGTTCCTTGCTATAAAAGCCTTGTTGTGCCAGGACAAGCCCTGGCCCACTTCAATTTATAGAGGCATGAAACTAAGATTTAAAACTGTTACATAGGAAATTCCTATCTTGACCTTGGTTATTAAGGAAACTGTAGTATTGGATAATTGGGTGAAGACCAAAATTGCTAATCAAATCCGTTCAGTAGCCAAAACCCAGACTATAAAATAATTGACTAAGAAGTCCTTTAAGGCTGAGTCCATTTTCAATTATCTTATTCAGGATAAAATAGGATCAATTCAGAAAGGAAAGTGCTCTCTTTGTTCTCTTTAGCTCTCTTATTTGAAAAGATTGAAGAATTGATGACTAAGCATGATATTTAGGTAGGTATGGCAGGCTGGGCTAAGAGGAAATTGTTGATCATCTGTGATTAAGCCCCTTCCAATGTTCTACTCCCTGGGCAAACCCACACTTTGCTGTTTCCTTTTTCTATCGAGAATGCCCTTTCCTGCAATTTTTGTTTGTTCATACCTATCTTTTAAGGCATGGCTTAAATGTAGTCTGTTCCATGAATCTTTTTTCTATTCCCATCTATACTCATTCCATTTTGTTTGCCTCTTACAGTATTTCTACTTACTTCATATTTTAGTCATGTGCATTTTACTCTCATCTCTCTTAGGTTGTCAGATTTTTTAAAGGCAGGGATTCTATTACATTAATACTTTTTTAGAAAAATATTTTTCTTTCTTGTTAGGTAATTTATGCATACTCATTACAAGACACTACAGCAAAACAAAGTTAGGTATACAAAGTATTTGTATTTTTGTTTAATTTTTTTTTCTTTAGTGAAGTTGTAAGTTTACAGAAAAATCATACAAAGAGTATAGGGTTCCCATATATGCCCCCCACCATTTGCATTTTGTTGTACAACACTCTAGGCTTTAAAATTCCTATATTTTCTATAAACAAATAATGTCTACCAAAATTGGATCATCTTATGCATAAAGTTTTCACATCTACTTTTTATATTGCAATTTTGCAACATTTTTCTATGCTAATAATCATATTCTTAAAAACGGAAATATGTTTTCTATTTATAAAATACATGCTCATTGTAAAAAACTGAGAAAGTAAATTTGCAAAAAGAATCCAGTAAAAATTATCCTTTAATTGCATCACCCAATTCACTTTTTTTTCTTTAAAAATTTTTGTCTTTTTTTTAAAGATGCACAGATCACAAAAAAATGCTACATTAAAAATATATAGGAGGTTCCCATATACCCTACACCCCACCCCACTCCTCCCACATCAATAACCTCTTTCATCATTGTGGCACATTCGTTGAATTTGGTGGATACATTTTGGAGCACTGCTGCACCACATGGATTATAGTTTACACTGTAGTTTACACTCTCCCCTAGTCCATTCAGTGGGTTGTGGCAGGATATATAATGTCCAGCATCTGTCCCTGCAGTATCATTTAGGACAACTCCAAGTCCCAAAAATGCCCCTACATTACATCTCTTCTTTCCTCTCCCTACCATCAGCAACTACCATGACTACTTTCTCCAAGTCAGTGCTACAGTTTCTTCCATTGCTAGTTCCAATTGTTCTATGGTAGAATACCAGTAAGTCCAGTCTAATCCATATTTTATTCCTCCATCCTGTGGACCCTGGGATGGTGATGTCCACTCCACCTCTAAATTGAGAGGGGCTTAGATCCCACATGGTTGATGGATCACCCAAATCACTTTTACATGCTAGTATATAACCTTCCAGATTTTTTTTCTATGACAGCAAGTGTGTGATATGTATCACATTCATATATATATACCTACACACACACACACACATATATATGTATATATATATTTCTTTTAGAAGGTACCAGGGATTGAATCCAGGACCTTGTACATGGGAAGCAGGCACTCAACCACTGATCTACATCCACTCCCCAGTGAGAAATGGATTTTCATTTGTTTGTATATTTTGTTTTTAAGAGGTACCAGGGATTGAAGCTGGGACCTTGTACATGGGAAGCAGGTGCTCAACCACTTGCACTACATCTGCTTCCACATTCACACATATATTTTTAAAAAGATTTATTATTTCTCCCCACCCCACCCCCTTGTTATTTGTGCTTGCTGTCTGCTCTCTGTGTCTGTTTATTGTGTGCTCTCTGTGTCTGCTTGTCTTCTTTTTAGGAGGTACTGGGAACCAAATCCAGGACTTCCAATGTGGGATGGAGGCACCTAATTGCTTGAGCCACCTCTGCTCCCTGCTGGTTGTGTTTCCTTGTTGCATTATCTCTTGGAGTCATCTTGTTACGTCAGCTCATCGCACCAGCCTGTCATATCAACTTGCTCAGCAGATTTGCAGCCCTTACTCTCTCGTTCTTTGGACTTACCCAGGTCAGCTAACAAGGCAGTGAAGATAGTCAACCACCACACCAGGGAACCAAGAGTGCCTACAATTGCAAGCAGGAGAATTGCATCCATCAGCCATGTGGGATCTAAGCCCCCTCTTGATCTAGAGGTGGAGTGGACATCACCAACCCAGGTCCACAGAACGGAGGAATAAAATATGGATTAGGACTTACAGATGTTCTACTATAAAACTCTTGTGAGTAGTAATAGAAGAAATTGTAGCATTGAGTTGGAGAAAGTGGCCACAGTAGTTGCTGAGGGCAGGGAGAGGGAAGAAGAGATGTGATGAGGGGCATTTTTGGGACTTTGAGTTGTCCTAAATGATACTGCAGGGTCAGATGCTGGACATTATATATCCTGGCACAACCCACTGAATGGACTGGGGAGAGTGTAAACTACAATGTAAACTATAATCCATGTGGTGCAGCAGTGCTCCAAAATGTGTTTACCGAGTGCGATGAGTGTGCCACAATGATGGGGGAGGTTGTTGGGGTGGGACGAGTGGGGTGGGAGGATGGGGGGTATCCGGGAACCTCTTAAGTTTTTTATAATGTAACCTTTTTTGTGATGTATGTATCTTCAAAAAAATGCAATTTATAAAAATGATGGGGGTAAGGGGGTGGGGAGTGAGTTATATGGGAACCTCTTATGTTTTTTTAGTGTAATGTTCTATATGATCTATTAACTTTAGTTAAAAAAGTGTTAATAAAAATACAAAATTTAAAATAAAAAAAAAAAGCTATGTGGATCATCCTGGTATACACATTTGCATGTGTACATTTTTATAGGTTTTGATATAAATCGCCTTCCTACCCTTTATAAAATATGTTTATTTTTTAATTTCCCAAAATCTAAAGAGAACCTTGCACATAGTGGGCATGATAAATATTGGAAGATAGTTGAATGGGATCCAGAAGAAATTCTTTCCCCATCTAGTCTGTCTTTTCCTTTGAGACTTCTGTGGAAAGTCCATTTATTCTTCAGGCATGATGGGACAGGTCCAGATTAGAGGCAGGGTCTCTAGAAACTAGACCCCCATTCCTCTTATCGCATTAAAGCTGAAAGGAGCCTACCTTTGGCAGATGAGGGAGTAGGCCCTGGGAAGGAGTGCCTTGTCCAGAGTATGTCTGTGGGTGTGCGGCAGCACAGGGGCCAGAGAGCTTCTGTGGTCATCAGGCTCCCAGCCCAGACCATAACTTCCCCCATTGAACACTCCCCTGGACAGCCCCTCACTCCTTTACAAACCTGTGCGTTCTTAATAAATCACAGTTATGTTCAAGAGGCTTATATTATGCCACATGGCAGAAATCAAAGCACTGCACATACAAGTTTTTATAAAGCATTCAGCACATGTGATTTTGGACATTTTTTTTTCTGAAACCCACTTATTATTAGAGTTTAGCATGAGGTGTAGTAGAAGGAGCATGAGACGTAGATTCCAAAGATTTAGGTCTGAGTCTGGCCCCTGCTAAGACACACAACCTTCTGGACATCGTTTCCTCTCTGTTAAATGCCAGTTGGTCTGGCATCTGCTACATGGAAGCCTTGTAAGGACCAGGCAAGATGGTAAATATAAAAGTGAGTTTTGTGAATATTGTGCACATGTTTCACCATGTTAATAATATTTGCTGCTCTTGATAACATTGAAAACTATTTCCTTACTCTTGCATGCCTAGCCCTATCAGTCTAAACTGAGAAGTGTTTCTCTACAGAAAAAGAAAAGAAGTGACTTAAATGGCAGAGTAGAAGGAGCAGAGTTTGGGGAGTTGAAAAGCCTACACTTTAGTTCCAGATGATTTGGGCCTCAATATCTCATCTGCAAAAGGAGGAAGTTGGACAGAATGATCTTGGCACTCTCTTTTGGCTGGGAAATTCAGGTCAGTTATTCTGTGACCTTAAGCAAATAATTTCTCTCCAGGTCTTATTTGTCTGGTCTGTAAAGAGAAGGGTTGGGCTGGGTGACCTCTCTGGTCCATTTCCTCTCTGAGAAGTTACAAAATCACAGTGACCTATCCTTTGTCAGTCCTGTTCTCTAGTGCACTCCCACTGTTGGCTGTCATAGCATGTTTCTGTGTGTAAATGGTGGGCTGTGGTTTCTTTTTTCTCTCTTGTTTTTCTGCTGCATGCTCACAGATGGCTGAATGACAGCATAGCAAAGTAAATCAATACTTCCATCCAGAGGCCACAGACTGGTCTATCTCCCCCACATTGGGGGATTAAGTGTCCCCAGCTGTGTCTCAGTGGAGCCAGGCCTGTCTAGCCTTTGCCTCCACTGTTCCTAGGCACCATGTTTGCCAAATGAACTGATTCACAGTCTTCCCAGGATGGGCTGCTCTCTTCCCCATGTTTTTCTCCTCTGGAATGCCTCTCTCCACGGTCTTTTCCTTTGGGGATATCTGAATTGCTTCCTCCTCAATAAATAGCCCTTCCTTATCTCCATGATGAGAATCACACATTCTTTTTGAACTTTTTTTTTTTCCTGCTTTTTTTTTTAATGTTACATTAAAAAAATACGATGTCCTCATATACCCTCCACCCCCCCTCACCCCACTCCTCCCACATCAACAACCTCTTTCATCATTGCCGCACATTCATTGCATTTGGTGAATACATTTTGGAGCACTGCTGCATCACATGGATAGTGGCTTCATTGTAGTTTACACTCTCCCCCAGTCCACCCAGTGGGCCATGGCAGGACATACAATGTCCAGCATCTGTCCCTGCAGTACCACCCAGCATAACTCCGAGTCCTGAAAATGCCCCCACATCATATCTCTTCTTTCTGTTCTTTTGTTTCTGTCTTCTTTGTTGTTGCTACCTGTCTTCTCTGGGAGAGGGTAAGTAACCTTCTAAGGGCTGGTTTTCTACCAGTGCTCACACTGGGCCTTACACAATGCAGGCAAGAATTCAATGAAGGAGTGCGCCATGGACTCTTAGAAACTTATAGACATCTACTCTTTCTTCAAGGTTTACTTTTGTTGGCTTGTTTTGGTGGGAGTAGAAAATTTGGGCATAACCAGATTAAAGTCAAGCCTTTGATGTTATCCTCAAGGGGCCCTACCTTCCCATTTGTCCCTCAATTATTAATATCCTCATCACCAGTATCAGTAAAAATAGGCTCCTGAATGAAGGACCCAGTTTTGTGAGCTTTGCTGAGGCTACATTTCCTGAATCTAAGGGTTCCTCAGAGACAGGGCAGCATAGTAGTTACAAGTACAGGATAGCAGACCTGGGTTCAGCCATTAGTTTTGCCATTTGTTACTGGGTTATCTTGCCAAGGCACCCTCCCTAAGCTTCTAGTTTCTAATCTATAAAATGGAAATAGTAATTCCATTACTAACTGCTTAGGCATAAAAGTTAGCTGATGTAAAGCTCTTAGCACAGACTCTGGCATCTCCAGTGTGAGCCTTCAGGAAATGGGCTAACCACATGGATGAGCATGCTCCACTCCAAAGGGTTCACCCCTCCAAGGGTGTTTGTGGAAAAGGCTCTAAAAGATGTAGATGGTGTGTTGTTAGGTGCCCCATGCACAGCAGGGGACAAATGAATAGGGAAGTCATTGCACTGTGTCATTTGCACGGGGCTTGTACAATGTGTCATCTCATGATTCCTCAAAACACCCTGGAGGATGGCAGTGCAGGTGGCATTAAACCCATTTTAAAGAGAAAAAACCTGAGGCTCAGAAAAGTTAAATAATTTGTCCGAGGCAGTTCAGTCAGTTGGAACTCATCCCTGAGACTTACACCTCCTTTTGCTTGTTTCCTTAGGAATCCTCTTTCTACCACACATTGGAATTATCAAGAAGAAGGGAGACTTTATGTGCTTTGATGATGGGACCTGAACACATAAGGAACAAGGAAGGTGTTCCAGGCAGGTGCATTTTATGAGTAGGTGTTGAGGCAGGAACAGTCTTGTAGGGATCTAGGAAAAAAATTTAGACACTAAATGCTTCATAAGAAAGTTCATGTCAGAGGAGTAGAAAATAATTGAATCAAGGTTTAAAATCTTGTGGAGGGACTTGAATGCCAAACTTAGCAATTGGAGCTGAAATGGGTAATGGGGAGCCATTAAAGATTTCAGAGGAGGGAGTAGCCTGATCTACTGGGACACCAAGATGGTGAGAGGTCTCCAAATCATGACTTATCAGGAATGGTTGAAGAAGCTGATGTTTAATCTGGAAAAGGGAAGCCTCATTTGGAGGAAAGGGAAGGCTTGCCAGACTTGGGGGAGAAGATGATCATTGTTAGGTGAAGGAAGAAACAGATGATACCTGTGGTTCCAGCAAGGGACTGGGGGGCAGCAAGGGACAGTGGGTAGGAAGCTCTAGAGAGACAAATTCCAGATAAAATTAGGAAGAAATTTCTGGTGCTTTTAGTGCCCTCTAACCCAAGTTTATTGAGACTCTACTACATTCCCTAGGCACAGCGCTAGGTCCTGGGGATGGAGGAGTGATGGGGATAGAGAAAGCCTTTACTCTTATGGAGCTCATATGGAAATGGGGGAAAAGGCACCCTAAATAGAATCACTTAAGAAACTAACGTTATAGCCAAGGCGGTCTAGTACAGATATGAGATATTGGGAGAGAAGAAAATTCCCTATTGCTGGAGTCTTCAAAAGAAATGCATCTGGAAAGAGTATTCTTATGCTGGGAACTTCTTAAATTCCCCTCATATCTAAGATCCTGTGCCACTATATATGTCATGAAATCTTCAGAAACCCTAAATCCCTTCATTAGAGGGGAAAAAGGCAAGTGAACCATTAGCTTCTCTTCTGAAAAGGCCACATTTGCATGCTCTGTCTTAACTGGAATCCAAGGCACAGAGTGTAACCAAGCAGGAATTTCATCCTGCAGGTAGCTGGGTGACTCCACCCAAGAACTGAAAATCATTTAGCCAAAATTGTGACACAGTGTGCAAATTATATTCTGCCTGCAGGTCAGGGCTGTGGCTGCAGCTGTGGTGCAATCCACCAGCAGCCAACATTAAGTCAACTCAGGGCAGGACTGTCAGTTAACAGACTGGAGGCCAGGCTGGCTGTGGTAGCAGTGGAGGGAAGGCAGAGGGAGGCTGGCCCTTATGTTTGTACTTCCCATATACACAGGGGCTTCATAGACACAATTGCCCTTTGATTTTAAGCTTCAGTACAGTTTTATGAGGTGTGATGAAGAAACTGAGTCTCAAAAGGTACAAAGGATTTGGCCAGGATCACACAGTGGGCAAGCTCAGCTTTGAACCCTAGTCTTCTGATTTCAACTTGAGGCATCTTTCTTCCACACAACACTGAGTTCTTGACTAAGCAGTCACAGATCCCTCTGAGGGAAGACAAAGTGGTCAATCATTCCTGTAGAAGCCTATGGGTCGCATTGCATAATCTGTGACACACAGGGCTGTATGTTACATTACAGATAATACTGTTGATATGTATGTGCAACCCTGAGCTAGGTCAGTTGCTGTGTAAGCACTTTCCATTTGTTGTCTCCTTTAATTCTCACAGCAGTTCTCTCCTGATTTCACAGATGAGGACACAGAGGCTATAAGAGGTGAGGTGACTTGGCAGAGCCAGAATTTGGGCATAAGTCTACATGACCCCAGGGTTCCTTTCCAAAGATTCACTGCCTCCTGGTACCTGCACAGGTTGCTTTGCCCAGGTCACTGAAAGGAATGCCTAAGGTCCAATTATTTGCCATTCCTGGGCCAATAATAATGATAAGAAAAATCCCTCCTTTCATTGACACTATGAAGCACTTGCAAATCCATTCATCCCATTCAAGCCACATAGCAGTGCTCCAGGCTTCCCAGCATGCCTGGCTCAGCATAATGAGGGTCTTGCCCAGAGTCACAGCTCTGCCCTGGCAGGGATCAGGACCTACATACACATCTCCTGAATGGGGGTCAGCACCCTGTGCCAGACACACCTCTGCCCTCAGCTGTCTAGCCCACATTCTGCCTAGCAGTTATTGCCACCAGAGGTCCAGGAAAAATGAGTTCATACCATGCTTGGAAGCAGTAGGCCTTAGAGGCTAAGCTAGCAGTCTCTGGAGTCACTTACTGATCTCAAGTCTTTCTCTGGTTGCATAGACTTGGGTATGTAAACCTGTTTTTCCTCACTGTAAGATAGGAATAAAAATAGTACCTGTTTCATAGTGTTGATATGAAGATGAGAACTGGAAGTATGTATGTAAAGTGGTTAACCAGTGGTTAGCCCACAGTGAGCACTAAATTAATGGTATTCTTTCCATCTTTACTGTGACTGATTGATTCACTTATCCAAAAATATGTGTGTTCCTGCAACATGCCAAGTCCTGTGCTAAGTTCTGGGACAAAGAAATGGATCATATGCAGCTCATATCTTCAAGGAGTTCACAATCTACGGATGGGGACAGACATAAACAGATAGTTCCAATGCTGTGTAATACAAAGAGTAATAGAGATCCTAAAAATACAAGACACAGTGGGAGCCCAGAGGAAGGAGAAAATTTCATTCCTCTTTTCTAACCCACTTCCCTGTTCTAGCTCACTTTTCTCAAGATCTAGCATTCCCACCTTCTCCCTAAAGACCCAGCTTGCCTTTGTGGTGCTAAGCCTTCATTGCCCAACCTGGAGAACTTTCTGGTCTGTTATGAATCCTTGGAGCATGACTTTAAAACAAAAACAAAACACAAAAACCTACTTTTCTTGCTTATCACAGGAAACTTGATATTTATAAATATCCACAATAATAGGATCTTTAGAGAAATATATCTCTTTAAAAATAACAAACTAAAAATGTAGACTATCAGAACCTGTTCCTCCCACCCCACCCCTCTTTATTTTTTTACCAAGAGTAAAATGAGTAACGCTCCAGTGGCAGAGTACGTGGCATACCTGTGATGAAAACCACATAACAACCACCATTCAGTACCTATTCCTATTAAAAAAAACCCAGATCCCTACCCTACCCTTAAGTCTGGAATCAAACTAACCTTTAATTCCAGATATCTGGATTTAATTCTTTGCGGTAGGGAAGCGGACTTGGCCCAGTGGTTAGGGCTACCACATGGGAGGTCTGCAGTTCAAACCCTGGGCCTCCTTGACCCGTGTAGAGCTGGTCCATGCACAGTGCTGATGCGCACAAGGAGTGCTGTGCCACGCAGGGGTGTCCCCTGCGTAGGGGAGCCCCACGCACAAGGAGTGTGCCCCGTAAGGAGAGCCACCCAGCGCAAAGAAAGTTCAGCCTGCCCAAGAATGGCGCCACACACAGGGAGAGCTGACACAACAAGATGATGCAACAAGAAGAAACACAGATTCCCATGCCGCTGACAACAACAGAAGTGGACAAAGAAGAACATGCAGCAAATAGACACACAGAACAGACAGCTGGGGCAGGGGAAGGGGAGAGAAATAAATAAATCTAAAAAAAAAAATTCTTTGTGGTACACTTACATGCTCTTTCCATTTGCATCATTTCATGATTATTCCCCTAACTTTGTGAATTGAGAAAGGTGGGCATGATTATCCCAGTCAGAAGTTTCTGCCAAGGCTTTAAGGTTTCGTGATGGTCTAGGGCCAGCCAGCATGGGAACCAAAGACTTCTAATTCCAAATCAAACACTCTTTTGGCTGTGCTGCCATCCTGAGCAATGAACTGGGATGAGCCACTTGTATCCCTTATGCATGTGGAAAATGCTAAAATATGTGTATAGTGAGAAAGAACTTCAAAATGTTCAGCTTCCGGTTTTGCAGATACTCCGTTTTGACCCAGACAGGACTTCTCAGCATCAGTTCTGGAGGAGACAATGAGAGAAAAGCATGGCATTATATCCCAAACCCTAAGTTCCAGGAAGTCATAAAGGTGAATTATCTCCCCCTTCACCACCAACCTGACCTTGCATAACAACAATGACCTTCCATTGGGTGACATGTATGTCGTAAGTGAAACGTTGACAGGCACTACAAGAATGACCTGGTGCCTCGCCCACCTCATTAGCATTCTAATTCGGGTGTGTATGAGAGGCTTCTATAAATGGGAGGGCACTCCCAACAGCCTGTCTCCCCAACGCTGTCTGTGCTGTTCTTAGACGAGCCGGAGAAAAAGCAGAAGACGTGCAACATGGCTGGTAAGTGCAATGACATCTTCTCCCAGGATCCCTGAACCCATACTTCCTCTGGGCCAGCCTAGAGGAAAGTGTCTGGGCTGGAACAGCTTCTTTGGGGGCTCTGAAGGCTGGATTCTGGTATTTTAGGGTTCCTTTTAGAGGGCATTCTTTTTCAGTGGATGCCCAGTCCCACTCGTACATTCCCAGTGGGTGGGAAGAGGCTCTGTTGTTCATGGGGCTGACCATGTTTGGACTGCAGTCCTGAGTGATGGCCAGGATGTTAAACACAGCTGAAAGTCATGATATCTAGGATAGACAGACGAGCTTTGCCCCTTTGGCTTTTTTTTTTAAGCACACTGTTCAACACCTGTAAAGTCAAGCCAGCTGGCACATGCTTCATGTGTTTCTCAAAGCATTTTTGCCCAGCCATCAATAAAATCAGCAAAGAAAAGCACATCTTAGAGCCATAAGAAAGGAAGGGAGTGAGAAAGTGACAGCCTTTAAGTGGATTTAAAAGAAACCATTGGCATCACTGGAATGCGCCTTGAGTAAACTGCATATCCGGAAGCACCAGCAGGCTCACTTGAAAGCAATTTGATGAGCTGAAACCTCCCAGTAGCAGAAGGAACAGGTGTGCCATAGATTGTCACGGTTTCTACAAGCAGCACTGGGGGAAGGAGGATAAAAAAAGAACAAGAAATGCAGGTTCTTTAGTTCTGTAGTTACTGTCAAGGATCTGGACTTTTATTAGATAACATCGTTGCTGAGCAGTATACTAATTAGCACCTGTCATGGGTGCTCAGCCCTGGTGGGTTGATAGTGATGCCAAACCCAAACAATGCAGGAGTCAAATGGGTAAAATATTGTGAATCGTAGTTAAGATTTCTGGGCACTTCAGAAATCACAAAGACCAGAACAGAGTGACTGAAAAAATGGATGCCCTGCCCCTGCTTATCATTTCCTCCTGTAAAAATACAGCATGGCTTGGTTGCTAAGAAGAGGAGTTCTGGATTCCATAGACTTTAGCAAAAGGGAATGGATGGTAGTAGCTGTCGTCTAGACCATCCTTCCTTCCGTATCCTCTGCAGGACAAGGAGGCTGTGGTTTCCAGGAGGAGGCTGAGGCCCAGGAAGGGGTAGAGATCTGCCAAGGTCTCTCTCCATTGTGTCCTGCCACCAAAGCTGAGCTCTCGCATGAGTTCATGTCACAGCTAGGCCACAGGAAAGCAGCATGGCCCCTGGTTTCTCTTGAGCTCTGTTATTAGCAGCTTGTTTTTCAAGATAAGTTCCTTTTGTAAGATGAAGGACTTGAAATAGATGAACTTAAGGCTTCCTTCAAAATTGGTTCTCTCTCTCCATGAAAAGAAACCAGGTTCAGAGAGCAGGTGGGCCAGCATGTGCTCCCCAGTGGGAGGTGGGGTGCACCCCCATCACTCTTCAGACCTATGGTGGGCCCACATGACCTGCCTGCCCCTATGGGGCCTGATGTACATTACCAGTACATCGGGTGCCTGGGATTTGTGGGGACCTTGAGTTTTCAGATCTCAATATCTCAATCAACCAGGAATATTCTAAGATCACAACAGACTTTGGATAAAGGTGGGGAAAAACTGGTGAATGCATTTATTTCCTTACATTTATCACTTGTGCAGTTCCTAGATCAGCTCCTAGTCCCTCAGCCAGTAGGTACTCAATAAATATTTCTTGGATGAATGAATTTACTTATTAGGCACCCAAGTGAAAGAGCCATGTTAGGTGCAATAGGGGACATAGAAAGAAATGAGATGCAGTCTCTGCCCACAACAAGATTACAGTCTGGTGGTGTTTGATGATGCCAGTTCCTAGGTAAGTAAGATCCAAGGTGGACTGTAATTGGGCTGCATTAGGAAAACAAACCAAGTGCTGTGGGAGTCGAAAGGAGGAGGACAGCAATTTTGGTTGGGGTTTAGGATAGAGAAGGCCCTGAGCAGTAGATGTCATTGGAGTCAGAGAAGATGAGCTGGGCTTGTCAGGAGTAGTTTTGTGGGGTGAGGTGCATTCTATACAGAGGAAACAGGAAAATAATTGTGAGTTAGTCGACAGGTATGACCCAGGGAATTATCAGTGTTTTGTGTGCTGGCCAAGCACAATGTGAGTTTAGATCTGATTTGAGAGGACTCTGGGTCCAGCTCCTCATGTACGGTTCTTGTTGGAATCAGCTGGAGTTCAGTTATTCCTCCTCTGGGTGCAGCAGCAGCCTGGGCTGAGGCTGAGAATGATGTTGGTGGAGGAAGGCCTGGCTGGGTCCTGCATGAAGTAGCGTGGCATCATCTGCCTGCTGCCAAGGAGACTGAAGCCCCAGAGGGCTCAGGGGACAGGGTTGCAGATTGGGCCCAAAGTGGAGAGGAAGTATCACTTCCCACCCTCAAAACCACTTGGATACCCTGAATGAGAAGCAGAGTCCATAGGCAGAGACCTCTGCCTGGGGGAGACCAGAAACCCTTGTCTTGTGGACTAACCTCTCTGCCCAGCTGAGTGTGAGTTTCTTTGCTGGGCAGAATGCTGGCTTCAGGGCCTTACCTTCTACAGACCTCATTTCCCCAGTCTCTGGAGAACCTGTAACATTCTGGGCAGGCAGGTCTGTCACAAAGAATATTTCATGGGAGCCGGGACACCAGTGGCTCCTTCTCCTGAGGAAGTAGTCAGGAGCTACTGATGGACACATCTTGGACACCAACAATGACCCTACAGAGGAGGATGGACTGGTCTCACTATTCCTTTTCTGCACATGAGAAAAGTGCAACTTAGAGAAATTGAAGCCCTTGCCCCACGCCTCTCAGCCTGACTCCAGGCCACCAGCCCCAGCCTCCTAATTCACCCCAGCCCCACAGACCTTCTCTCAGCACATCCACCCCCAACTGAATGCTGGGCTTCCCCACTGACTAGGTGTCAAGAAACTGCTACCTGTGCTTCAAACGTATTGAAAATGTCTGAATATGGGGGGAAAAAGTTAAAGGGAAGTGGCACAGGCTAGCGAATGAGAAAGGAGAGGGGTAATAGCTGAGGAGGAAAGCATCTGAGTCCTTGGGGCCAGTGGAAATGGACCTTGTGCCAGACAGAGAGGGGTAGGGGAGGTAGTTATAAGTCATAGCCCCTGGTTGACTAGGGTCTGAGTCCCAGATTCTGGACCAAGCTCTGCTCTAAACTGCTCTGTGACCTCAGACAAACCAACCCCCTCTCTGGGCCTCAGTGTTGTAACCTATACTATGGAAATATTGGACTATGTTGCTGCTTTTCAAACTGCCAGGAGTCATCCATTAATTAGCATGTGGTGAAATCAATTTAGTGGCTTGTGGACAGCAATTTTTAAAAAATGAAATAGAAGGAAAAATATTGGAGTGTACTGTACACGATAAGGGTTCAGATTGTTTTGTGAAACTTTGTGTTGCTTAGAAATCCATGTGTGTAGACATTCTATAATTCTTAATTTGATCTCCATCAAAAAAATTTGAGGGAAGCAGATGTGGCTCAAGTGATAAGGTCTCCGCCTACCATATAGGAGGACCCAGGTTTGATCCCTGGGTCCTCCTGGTGAAAATAAAAAGAGAAAGCATGCCTGTGTGGGGATCCAGTGCCCGCATGGCAAGCTGAATGCCTGTGCAGTAAGCCAAGTGCCCATGTGGTGAGCTGAGTGCCTATGCAATGAGCTGAGTCCCCACGTGGTGAGCCAAGTGCCCATGTGAGTGCCCTCATGGTGAGCCAACTGCCTGCATGGTGAGCCAAGTGCCCATGCAGCAAGTCGAGTGCCTGCACAGTGAGCCAGTGCCCACTCAAGTTAGTCACACAGCAAGATGTTGACACAACAAAAGAGAGACAAAGGGAAAGGTCAAGGTGAAGCGCAGCAGAGACCAGGAACTGAGGTGGTGCAATTGACAAGGAACCTCTCTCCACATCAGTGGTCCCCAGGATTCAATCCCAGTGAATTCTAGAGGAGAAAGACAAGAAGAGAAGACAAAAAGAGACATACAGAAGATCACACAGCGAATAGATACCAACAACAAAAATAGCAGGGTGAGGGAGGGAAAGAAAAAAAAAAAACAACAACAACAAAAAACTTGAAAGCCCATTGGTTAGATGGTGTTTATGTTTCTATTAGCCCTAATCTGTTAATTCAAGAAGTCTGCAAGGTAAAAAGATATCTTTGTCTGGAGAAGGGGTATGGAGAGTAGGTGCTGGGCAAGTGGGGGAGACCCAGCCACTAGGGTGTCAGTCATCTGGAGTCCTGGTTCTGGACAGATCTCCATTCTGCTCTCCCTAGCCTATGGCGCTGCCTAATCTAATGTCTTTGAGGTTCCCCCATGTCGTAGCAGGCGTCAGAACTTCATTCATTTTTAGAATTGAATAATATTCTGTTGTAAGTATATACCACATTTTGTGTACCCATTCATCTGTTGATGAACCTTTTGGATATTGTGAATAATACTGCTATAAACATCGGTGTGTACAAAATGACATAAGTTCTTTGTTTGTCCATTCCTTTGTTCTTTCATTCATTTATTCATCTGGGTCCCTATTGCCATCAAGCGATGTGCTAGATACCAAAATATCAAGATCAAGAAGGCACATTCTGATGGGAGAGGCAGGCCTGTAAAAAGACGTGTGCCTTGCATTAAGACATCCCACTCTAGCCTCTCTAAGGTGGACTAAATATTTTATCATCAGAACTTATCAGGAGTGACTGCTTCTGCTCACCCCCACCCTAGTTCCTCACTCCTGGGGAAGAAGGAAGAGGTCATTACCATTCAGTCAAAGATTTAACAACTGCGGAAGGCCCATGCCAGACCCATGCATGTCAAATCTCAAGCCCCACAGGAGCCACAAACCACTGCTTTCTGAGGTTTATGAGACCACATGAGACATGGTTTTTGGGAGGGTATATTTGAGAGGATGAGAGGATTATTGAATATTTTGTATTTAAAAATAACCTATTGTGTAGAGGTAAATTTATTTTTTGTCAATAGCAAATCCTATACCTGAATATCATATTAAATCCTGTTTTCTACTCCAAAAAAAGACATCCCACCACTCTCCCCTCAGTAGTTGGGGCATCACTGTAAAGAAAGTGACCAGTTTGGTTGACAATGGAGTGGGTGATGCAATGTTTTGAACATAACTCAAAGGACTAAAATTTCTCAAAAAGTTTCTATAGACTAAACTCCTCATACAGCCTAGTGTCCTCATAATCCTGTCTCACTTCCAAAATCATGCACATCTCCTAATAAGTTGAGGAGGAGAGATCTGAGAGGTCCTTGTCCTCAAGGTCTCATGGGCCTCTGACCTTCTCCTGTATAAATCTCTTGCCAGTGAATGCTTGAAAGTCCCCTCTAGAGCAGGGATTTTCCAGTCTCTAGGGCTAGAAGTGCTGCTTGGAGTTATGATTGTCCTTCCCAGCATCAGAGGTCAAGGCCAACATCAAGATATTGCAAATACAGAGAAGGTAAAGAATGCATGAGCAAACACTTGCTGGATGTTGAAGTGATAAAAGGCACTTGGTGTCTGGAGACACAGGTGGGAAAGAATGCAAGCCAGACCAGGTTGAGAGAACTCTCCTCTTCTCCGGTTCTGTTTGAATCCCCCTCCACAAAAGTAATGAGCGATGCTCAAAGTGCACAGAACCTGGTGCTCTGGTCATACAGCTGGGGGGTGGCACTGGTTTTCCTGGATGGTTGGACAAAGTCTCACTGAGCATTGGGCTGTGTGTTGAGGGTTGAGTGTCAGTTGATCAGGTGAAGAGGGAGAAAACTTTCTCAGCAGAGGGAAGAGTATGTGTAGAGATTCAGCTGCCCCAAAGGGCAGAGCATTTTCTGTGAGCTTAAGTTATAATAGTTGTGGGATCTGAGCCTGGGGAGATTGAATGGGAACAGGTTATGAAGTTCATGCTATGTGGGTTCAAGATCTTTGGTTTTTAATGTAATTTCTCCTAGAAGTTTGGCTCTTCTCCAACTACCCCCTCTCCAAAAGCTGTCCCTTTGGTATCTTATATGTTTCCCCATGACACCATTCCTTGCTCCCTTAGGATTTGAGGTCCTCCTTTCTGTCTCATACCTTTAGAATCTGTGAATGTCGACTGGCAAATGAACTCCAACCAGCAGGCACATCACACGGACAAGTTCAATACCCGGGAGCTGATTGTACGGAGAGGCCGGGGCTTCACTATCATAATGAACATGAAAGGAAACCCTATCTCTAAAGAGAGTCTAGTGTTCACAGCTTCTACAGGTACCTTCTCACCTACCTCACTCCTGAATAGCCTTTGGGGTTGTACAACCAAGTAGTGATGGTGGTGATATTGGGATCACTGAGCCTTGGGCTCTGCTCAGCTCTGCTATTGACTCAGGGTGACTTTTAGTGCCTTGCTGCCCAACTCTAAGCCTCAAAGTCATCATCTTCAAATCAAGAGGGATTTGGCCTACTTGGTCTCTTAAGTTGTTTCCAGCATCATCATGTGCTGTTTTGTTGGATGGCATCCCCCTTAGGGCCCCTGAGATTGTATTGAAACCTGATCTCTCCCCACAGCCTGACCAGCACTCCCTGCTTCCCATTGTTCTCTGTCTTTTTAACAGGGCCTTCCCCCTCAGAGTCAGCCAGGACAAAGGCTGTATTTCCACTCTCCAGTGGGAGAAGTGGTGATGGCTGGAGCGCAGTGCTCCAGAACAGGGAAGACAGCTCCCTGACCATCACAATCTCCACTCCTGCCAATGCACCCATAGGACAGTACCTGCTGGGTGTTAAGAGCTCCCAGGGCAATGACTTCTCTGCAAATCTTGGAACATTCATCCTGCTCTTTAATCCCTGGCTGCAAGGTAGGCATCTAACAACCTACACTCCTAGCTATCAACTAAGCAGAGCCCATAGAAGAGATATAGGGAAAATGAGTTTTATAGGCTCAGATTTGATAAAAGAAAGCTTGTGAGCTGTGGAAAGAGCACGGAAGCTAGATGTCAGAGGTCATGGGTTTGAGTCCCAATTCTGCCACTGACGAGCTGTTCTATTCTGGGCAGTTATTCTACCTCTGTGTGTCTCAGATTGATTCCTCACCATTAAATGGGCATCCTGCTGTTCCCTCTGGAACTATTGTGAGGTTCTCTTGGGCTTTATCAAACTTCTTAGCATGGTGTAATTATAAGGGATAATTGCCAAAGTAGAGTTCTCCAGCATGGAGAGCGCTTCCTGCCTGAAGGAGCAATGAACAAGTGTCTTATCCCTGGGATCTTGTTTGCAGACCCTCAGGTCACCGAGCTTCTCTTTCCAGCTCATAATTTCCACTGTCTGAGCTGGAAGCATTACAACTCAATGCTGTATTCCTAGTTGGAGGTTGGGGAAAATGTTGAAGGAGCCAGTTCCAAAGTCAGTCTTCAGAAGTGGGAGGAGGGCTGATCTCTCTAGTCTTTGTAAAATTCTAGTCTCTGATATCTTCTCTGTGTCAAACAGCGGATAGTGTCTTTATGAATAACCATGCTGAGAGGGAGGAGTACATTCAGCAAGATTTTGGCATCATCTATGTGGGAAGTGTAAATCGAATTAGCATGGTCGGCTGGAACTTTGGACAGGTAAGAGGGTCATAATGGGGCTGGGGCCATGTCTCTATTACCCTAGGAGCTTAGCAGCTGGGCCCACAGCTAGGCAGAAGATCCCATATCTGTCCATTTGCCTGCCCTTCTATTCATTCCTTCATTCAGAAGATAGATATTGACCACCTACTAGGTGTTAGGCCTCAAGCCTCTCACTAAGGATGCAATAGCTGACTAAGGAGTTAAGGAACTCACAATCTAATGGGCAAGGCAGACACAATATTATTGGTCAGTGCAGTGCAATATTATTGGTGCCATGTCCCAGAATTAAGGCTCAAGGCCAGTGGAGTCACTGGAGATAGTGAGAGTAGATTTTTTTCCTGTCATCTCTTCCATGTAAAGCTGTGCTGAAACATCCAGGATTTGTGCACTCAACCTTTCAAAGCTATACCTTCTTGGTATATACCCTGAGGTCTGTTCCTTGACTCCCATCTCAATCCATAGGGTTCCCAGGTTTGCTTAGCCTACAAAACTTACAGAGATTCCCTCCACCTTCTCTTTCTCCTAGCAGATGAATAAAATCATTACAGTGAAGTACCTTGGGCAGGTGCCATGGATAATCAGAAGTGGGTGGGCAGGTGTGTGCTCTGCATATTTTCAGACCCCATTCTACAGTCAACCAGAGTGATTCTGCATTAATCTTTTATGTGTTGGGTTTGTGTCAAATTTCATTGGAAGGAAGGAAAAAAAAGAAGTAGGGTAAGGGTGTAGAGTACACCTAGGGATAAAAGAGGGCTATTTTTGATAGCATGATCAGGGAAAGCCTTTCTTAGGAGAAGCCATTTGAGAAGAGACCTGAAATAGGTGGGGGGGGGGGGGTTGTGTGTGTGGAAGAAGGAGCCATCTAGATGTCTTGGGGAAGAGCATTCCAGGCAGAAGGAAAAGCAAACAAAAAGACCCTAAGGCAAGAGAGAGTGGCCTCAGTTTGAGAAGCACTGACTTAAAGTAAGTTATTTTGTGAAAATAGCTTAAAATATCTCTTTAAGTGAGACAGAGCTTTATAATTGGAGCTCAGGGAGTCTAAATAATATGTTCAAGATCATGGGCCATCAGAGCTAGAAGGAAACTTTGAGATCAGCTTGGCCCCATCCCTCATTTTACAGATGGAGACACAAAGTCCAGACAGGCTAGGCCACTTGCTCTGGAGCCCACATCAGTGAGGGGCTTGGCTATGCCATGCTCCCTCTGCTCACTTTCAGGGAACCAGCGACGGGCATAGGGAGAGCTCTGTTTGCATGGGTGGCTGAGGGTGGTAGCTCTTCCTCAGTAGCTACTCAGTTCTGAAGGCCAAGGGGTGGAGGGACCCAGACTGTCCTTGTAGTTCTCACCAGTATGGTTCCCACCACCTTCATTAGCCTAGACTACTTGTCATTTCTTTCATCCCAACAACTGGTCCCACTTTTAAACAGTTTGAAGAGGGCATTCTGAAAATTTGCCTCTTGATTCTGGATAAGAGTCTGAATTTCCGCCGTGACCCTGCCATGGATGTGGCCCGCAGAAGTGACCCCAAATATGTTGGCCGGGTGCTGAGTGCAATGGTGAGTAAGAAGCAAACAGTAATTACTAGTTTCACCATTTATTGAACACCAACTATGGGTTAGACATATACACTCATTACATGTGTCATCTTACTGAAGCCTCACAAAATCCAGGTGGCAGCTTTTGGCACCCCACTTGGAAAACGCAGAGTGTGAGGCTCCCCTAAGTTCAAGGCCTTGCCTGAGACAAGCAGTTAGGAAGTGGCAGAGACAGAACTGGACCCAGGTGCATGTGGCTCCATGTCCAGGCCCTTTCCACTTTGTCATATGACCTTTTTCAGATGACAAAGGGAAGTTGGCCTTTTGGTGTCTGTCAGGATGGCAGGAAGCAGGGCCAAGACTCAACTCCATTGCTGGGCATCTGGAAAGGGGGAATGTAGGTGGATCCCCCCTGACCCAGCTTCAGTGTTAACCTCCTTTGCTCTGCTCTGCCACAGAATTTCCAATCATAGGTTCAACCTGTCACAGTTACAGATTAAAAATGCTAAAAGCAAAAGAGTTATTTAACTTTATCCCTTTTAAATTAAATACCAAGAAGTATCTGTTTTCTTTCTTTTAAAACACAATAACTGGTTAATGAACTAGACATTTCTTGGTTGCTTTACTCTCAAGTTAGATAATATGCAAGCGAACAAACTAGCTCCCTAGTTAGAAATTTGAACCAACTTTAGGCTGCCTAAGTATCTGGAGATCATCAGAGAGGGTTTCTGGAATAGGCTGAGTCTTAAACTGGGCCTTGAAGGAAAAGAGTTGGGTAAAATAAGGTTGGGTCCATAGAAGCTGGAAGCACTGAGCTGACCCATGAGGACCAAAACAGTCAGGGAAAGATATGGGAAGAAAGCGGGGCTTGAGCTGAACCTTGAAAACCAAATGGCTGGAAAAACCAAATGGCCTGGGTAATAAAGCCAGGTGAAAACCAAGGCAGAGAGTAGGTGAAGCTGGGCAACTTCTGAAGCTGAGCCTCCCTAGCCCAGAAGATAGTGGGTGAGGCAGCCATCTCCTGCAGCTGCTGACTCACTCCAGCCCTCAGGACAAACCACTTTATCTGGGTGCCTGTTTCCTCAGTTACACCTTCCTGATGCTCTTTCCAGACCTCCTGCTTGGGCTGGGCCCTGAGGTAATTGGGACTTGTATAGGTCTTTGAAATGCTCAGCTTTCAGCCAAAGATGACCCTGCTGATTACCACTTTGGTGCGAGAATGCTGGTGACTCAGGAGCTGGGGATGGGCTGCTCCATCTTCCATCTTGGGGAGGCTGCATCTTGCCTGACCCTATGATTATAGCCCAGGTCCTCTTGGAAAGGGGCACAGAGCTCACCCCTGGGCTGCGGGGCCTGTTCTGGGCAAGGACCTTTCTGTCTCCAGTCTCCCATTCTCACAGATCTTGCCACTTGTAGACTTTCCCAGAGAGAAGGAGTAGGAATCACAGACTCTCAGGTTGGGGAGACTTGGAGATCCTCATCCAACCTCCTGTTGTACATTTGAGATAAATGACCATCAGTGCTTCCTAGACTCTGAAAACTTGACTACTGGGAGATACCTTGGAGGTCATTTGTTTCTAACCTTCTGTGTACTGGAAGATAAAGAAACATGACCCAGAGAGGTGACTTGACTTGCCCACAATAATCGAGCCAACAAGTGGAAAGGTTGGGCTTGTAAAACAGGCTTCTCCTTCTTTCTTTCTCTTTTAACATTTTGTCATGGAAAAATTCATATATACACAAAAGTAGACAGAAAAATATAAACAACTATGTACCTCTCACCCAGGTCAGCAATGACCGACTCCAGGCCTATCTTGTTTTATGTCCAACCCCACCCCCACAGATTATTTGATAAATCCAAGGCATTACATCATTTTACCTGTAAATATTTCAGTATATGTCTGTCAAAGATAATGAAACTCAGATCTCTTCATTCCCAGTCCAGCGATCTTTTCACACTACAGTGTGGTTTTGATCCTGTAGAACCATGCCCTAAATTGAATGAATGGATGAATATGTGCATGCACGAATGCATGAAAAAAAAGCAATATTTCATCTTTATTTTTACAAGAAGCAGTTAGTTGCTAAAGTCTAAAGTGATCTTTTTAGAAGACCAATACACCCAAAGAGAGTTCCAAACCATGGATACCCAAGCATACATCTGTGATGGCATGTGAGCTCTGGCAAGAAGTCCTCTGCCAGCTGGATTTCCCACCCTGCTCTGCCACTTAAAACATGTGAGCCTACAAGGGGCCAAGGGCAACCAAATATGGTCCATTAGTCAGAGCACTTTTAAATTCAGAAACTGTTCAATACATCTAAGGGGTTATTATTATAATTGTTCTTCTCGAATCACCTAGAAAGACACAGAAAAGTCTACCTGACAGCTCCCTGGCTTCCTTCCTCATCTCCCCACCTTGTCCCCTGAACTCTGCATATTGCTCTCTGTAGAAAAGGTAAGGTGCTGATTCATTTGATGGGGGACGGGGGATTTCCTGCCCAGATCAATGGCAATGATGACAACGGCGTGCTTTCTGGGAACTGGAGCGGTGATTACACGGGGGGCCGGGACCCAAGGAACTGGAACGGCAGTGTGGAGATCCTCAAGGAATGGAAAAATTCTGACTTCAGGCCTGTCCGATTTGGGCAGTGCTGGGTCTTTGCTGGGACCCTCAATACAGGTACCTGGGATGTGATAGAGCTTTACTGGGTCAGGGGGCAGCAATATGGCAAGTCAAGGTACCCCCTCCATCACAACCTGAGCTCTAAGACTGACCCTTGATTTGCAGTGTTGCGGTGTTTTGGAATTCCCTCCCGGGTAGTCACCAACTTCAATTCAGCTCATGATACAGACCGAAACCTCAGCGTGGATGTGTACTATGACCCCATGGGAAACCCCCTGGACAGAGGAAGTGACAGTGTGTGGTAAGTATCAGAACCTTTCCCTGAACCTAGGGCACCAAATCAGAGCAGCATGTTCCTCTCACTCACCATTCCCCTGGGACAAAGCTCAAACCAGAGTTGGGAGTCAAGTAACATGTCAATCCATGGTTCAGAATGGAAATGCCTACAATGCCAATTACACATTGAGCAAAACCAAAAACACTTCTCAGAGTTTTACAGGGTCTGATGGTCAGTTCTATCTTGCTGTTGTTAAGTGGTCTAGTAGCAGTGAAAGCTATGGTTCATGGGCTCTGCAAAATTGCCCTGAATTTATAGGATTCATTAGATCTTAAATTATTTTAGAAGGCAAAAGTTAAAACAATTACTTTTCCAGTAAGAAATATAAATTTATCTCATTCCAGGTCTTGCGTATGATTTATGGACTTTCTTAAAGAGTAAGAAAAGCAGCACATTTCCTCTCATGCATCTATACTAATTATGTACCTTGGTTGGTAGAATGGAAAGTTAGAAGTTAATCCAGGTTCCAGCTGAAAGTAGAAAACTTTATATGTAATTGGGCATATATATTACTAACCATAAATATGCCACATGCATATGTATCTATACACACACATGCACATTTGTAATGAGCCAACTGCAAGTAGATTATATACAACACATATACATATATATATATATATGTGAAACTGAATATAGCAGTAGATGCACATAAAAATAGATGTCCTTTCAGCTTTATACCAGATGCCAAGTTATTACCAGAAGACACCTGAAAATAATTTTACCTGTTTACACCCATAGCTATCTCTGTGTGTTCATATATATGAAGTATCACACACATATGTCAATAGTCCATTGTTTTAATCCATTTCAAAGGATAACACTGTCATAGAAACACTCACACACATATATATCGCTACATAACCATATGGCAGATATAGCCTTATTTCCAAATGTTCAACTTTGAGATAGTTTATGTAAAATATTCTTTATTACTTATTCCCAGAATAAGTAGATACAGCTTTTCTGAAATGTGCTCAGTATAATTAATGGAATAAAATTTTTTAAAAAAATCAAGGGAAAACACTGTTAAAATCTAAGCCTATAAGTGAACTGAACATTCTAAGCATCCCTAGTCTCTGAAGGAGAGCAAGAGTTACATAATTCATCCAAGGGCCTAGGATGCCAGGGCCTAAAGGGGAAAAAAGTCTTATTTTAGGATTTCCTTTCTTGATGTGCACACACACAATGTTCTATGTAATGACATTGCTCCTTGTGGCAAGGTTTTGTTTTCCAGCTTTTCATAAATGAGTATCTTTTCTTCTCTCCTTTTTCTTCTTTTGTTGTTGTATCTGAAACTCCATCACAGCCTGTTCTGATTGTTGTGGCCACGTCATTCCTGGCTATAATGTCCTCCAGAAAAGGTCTTTGGGGTCTCTTTTGGTGTCACCCTTCTGTAATTAACCTGTGAACTGGGGACTGTGGGTGGCTGGAAAGCTGAAGACTCAGTCCCTCTACTTAGAGCATTTATGTTAGGTGGGGGCTAGGGAGCAAACCCTTAATAGAGGCTAATTAACAGCACAGGTGTGTGGTGTGTGACATGCCAGGTGAGTGATTCAGACAGTAAGCACTGTGGGAACTCAGGGAGGCAGGTGTCAAGGAAGGCTTCTTGGAGCTAGGAAGGTGGGGCTTTTAAATAGACCCCAGTCTCTTGGTTGTTTGTTCAGGCCACCAACTCTCATCAGCATAATAATTGATTCCAAATATAACAACCTCTGGGGCAAGTATGGACTGATGGGGCTGTGTGGGGAAAGTGCCAGACCCAGAAGCTCTGATTGTTACTGAGGGTCTCCATTACCCATCACTCTCTCACTACCATCCCCTGCCAACCTTCTGTGACCCTTCTCAGCAAGTAGTAGAAGCTGATGGCCACTCCTCACTGTATTCCCTACATGCTGAGGGGAGGTATGGGGGAAGGGGCCAACACTGGTAGGTGTGAAGACAGGGGGCCCTAGGCCCTAGTTCCAACCTACTACCTTCTTGCTGTAGGACTTGTGTGAGCCACTCCAACTTTCTGGTCCTCAGTTTCTCCATCAGTGAAAGGGAAGTGTTGGCCTAGACTAGATGATCATTTTAATCACTTGTTAGCTTGAATTTTTTGATTCTCTGCAGCCTTCAACCTACTCCACTTTTTGTCTGAGAGCTACCCCTCCCAAGAGAGCCATGAGTCATTTTCTGCTTTGAGTGAAAATAGTCAACATTACTATAAGAACATTTAAGTACCATACTACAGGAAATTTTTAGCGTGAAACTCTGTATTTTGCAAATGTTGATAGCTTTAGAAACTTATCCAGATTTGCCTGAAGTAATAGAATATGAGGGTCAAGTGAAGTAAAACCTCTCAAAGTGCTTAATAATAACAGCAGCAACTAATAATTTATTGCTCAATTGCTGTGTGCCAGGTACTGCTCTAAGTGATTATATCTTCTCTTCACAAATGATGATGTAAGCACTGTTATTTTCATTGCATTTTATAGATGAGGAAACCAATACACAGAAGGATTTAGCAATTTACCTGAGATCATGTAACTAGAAGGTAGAGCTGGGATTTGAACCTAGGCAGCTCTGTAAATTTTAAAGCATCATAGAGATCCCAGAGAATGTTATTATTATTACTGACTGATGTTTGAGAAATATGACAACTCTGACCTTGAGATATCCCAGAGGAGGTTGACTGGACCCCAGCCATGGTTCTGGCTAGAAGGGGTGCTGCGCTTTCAAGGACCATATGGTCGGAACTCTTGGAAACCCACTCCAGTGGAGAGCCGGGTTCTTTGTTTCACACTTAGGCAGGAAACACCACTTTTTATAAAGACTGAACAGTGTCTCAGCAGCTCAGTGAAGAGAAATTACTCTGGCCTGTCCAAGCAAGAGGTGGAGTACAGGTCTCCCTCCATGGAGCAGTCAAGGACATTAGGACTAGAAGGGATCTTGAGAGGGACCTGCTCATTTAGAGGGACCACTGCTCATTTAGATGAGAATGCAGTGGTCCAGAGAGAAGGAACTAATCTAAGGGCAACCATGCAGAGACACATAGCACTCTAAGTATATGACATCACAGAAGCGCTTAACGTCTCCACACCGGTTTCCCATCTGCAACATGAAGGCTAGATCAGGGGCCTCAGCAATTCCTTCCCGGTTTATCTTTTAATCTGATTTTGGGGTAAATTTTATTCTAAATCATTCTGCTCATGCCAGTGGTTTGGCTTAAGAAGCACAAAGCTCTGAAGTATTCACTTCTTCATTCTCAGAACTCTTTCCAAGGAGCTTAGTTTGGGTTGCTGCTTCTACTCAGTCCTCTTCTAGACTTCTATAAAGGAGGTCTCCAGAGCCTGTTCAGTCACTGAGAAGCAACCAAATGATTTGAAACAGTCAGGCCAAGATTATTTTTATCTTGACACTTTTCTTAACTCTGTGACTTGATCCCCAAATTTCTAGAGTCACAGATCTGATTCTTTCCTTCCAGGTATGATAAGGTTCCAAGATAGTGAGAGGACTGCCCACATGGGGACTGCCCAGCCATATGGATAGTGCACACCCATCTCAGCCTGAGCCACTGGCTCCTAAAGCAATCTCTGCCTCTAAACACCAGCCTCCCCAAATACTTAACCAATCTCCCAGTATACCTAAAGCAGGTCCACAGTGAGTTAACTGAGCCTCCAAGAGTGCCTAGGCTGCAGAACAGTTCAATTCAAAACCTGAGAGCTGCATAATAGATGGTGGTTATGAGGTAGAAGAAGTAAAATAATAGAAGTAGGTGCAAACCTCAGAGGTAGGATGGAGGTATGAATGACATTCTCTGGGCATGTCAGTAAAGATTTGGAGGTTTGGGAGAGGGAGTCTCTGAACTGCATCTGGAGGGACAAATAGAAGAAGTTCACAGTGGAAGGGGCAGGGTTTTGGCAAGGTTTCTTGACTTTTAAGTCTTTGAATTCAAGGATAAGCTTAACTCAGTAGCTGTCTCTAAGGGACTGTTTTATAAACCTGAGAGATTGTATGAGAGTTAATTTGGGTGGGGGGGGGGGGGCTAGGAAAGGCAGCAATCTGCATCTTTTAATAAAAACCTTGACCTTAAGGTGCAGTGGTGCTCAGAGATGTATTCACCAAATGCAATGAATGTCTCATGATGATGGAGGAGATTGTTGTTATGGGGGGAGGGGTGGGGAGAGGCGAATGGGGGTATATGGGGACCTCATATTTTTTAAATGTAATATTAAACAAATAAAGACAAAAAAAAAAGAGACATGCAAAAAATAATAAAGACAATTAAAAAAATAAAAAATAAAAAATAAAAAAATAAAAATAAAAACCTTAGATAGTTCTAAAGCCTGCCCTTTCTCCAAGCTCCTACTCTTCAAACTCTCAAGGTAGAAACAAGGCATCCTTGGGCATTTGAAAGTCATACACCCCAAATACTGTGTGAGAAAACTCTGCTGGCTTTTGGATGAGGGAGAAATCAGGATGTATTTGTTAACTCTGTCTTAAATTCCCAACTTGCGAATAAATAAGTATGAAAATGTAGCTATTTAACAATATTTTTCCAACCTGCCCTTCTTGCAGGGTTCACTGTTGGGAATAAGATGGATGAGAAACTTATTTTTCTTGTTACTTTCTTATCCCTCCCATGCTGTTTTCATCTACCTAAGATCATCTAAAGTCACCTGCAGTCCCATTGTCACATACTTTTAACATTGGATAGTTTTCTATCTGATCTTTTCTCTATTAATTGTTATTTATAAAATTGGGATTATCCATTTTATAAGGCATAAGTACAAGACAAAGCATATAATAGATTCATCCTACTTTTTCCCACACCTGGAAACCAGCCACTTCATTAACTATTTTGAATCATGTGTTGATTCAACTAAATATTATGAGAATTTTTCCCATGTCATTAATTATATTAAGAAACATGATTTTTTAAAAAATTATTTATTTATTTTTTAAAATTACATTAAAAAAATATGAGGTCCCAATCAACCCCACCGCCCCCACCCCCCACTCCCCCCACAGCAACACTCTTTCCCATCATCGTGACACATCCATTGCACCCAGTAAGTACATCTCTGAACATCACTGCACCCGGTAGTCAATGGTCCACATCATAGCCCACACTCTCCCACGTTCCATCCAGTGGGCCCTGGGGGGATCTACAATGTCCCGTAATTGTCCATGAATCACCACCCAGGACAACTCCACGTCCCGAATACGCCTTCACATCTCATCTCTTCCTCCCGTTCCCCAAACCCAGCAGCCACCATGGCTACCCTTCCCACACCCATTCCACATTTTCTCTGTGGACATTGGATTGGTTGTGTCCATTGCACATCTATGTCAAGTGGGGGCTTAGATTCCACATGGATACTGGATGCACTCCTCCTGCTTTCAGTTGTAGACACTCTAGGCTCCATGGTGTGGTGGTTGATCTTCTTCAACTCCATGTTAGCTGAGTGAGGTAAGTCCAATAAATCAAAGTGTAGGAGCTGAAGTCTGTTGAGGCTCTGGGCCTGGGTGTCATATTATCCGTCCAGAGATTCAACTCCCCTAAATATATCTAAAACCCCAGCACCTACTACAATTCCAATAAAGTAGCATGCAAGTCTTGTGAGAAGAGATCCCCTCTGAGTCCAATTCCATCATGCAGAAACACCAGCTCCAAAGAAGGGCCATCTGCCATGGCAGTGAACCCCATCTGCCATGACCATAGAACCCGTGGGTCTCTTTATCCCTCAAAAGAACCAATACCTGGGGTTGTATCTACTTTATCTGTCTCTTAGACTCTGCTCAGTTGTACATAAGGGCATTCCTTCTGACAACCTCCAGACTCTTTTTTAGAGACTCATAGCCTTGTAATCTCATTTCTCCTTTCCATTTCCCCCTTACATTAGGTCAAACAGCATTTTGAAGTCATGTTATTATATGTAGACAGGGATATTCTGCTGATCCGTATTGAACCTTTAATTCAAGGTCATTTTCTAGTTGCATCTTCAGCTGGTATGTGGTAGTGATCCCTCGGTGCCAGGGAGGCTCATCCCCGGGTGTCATGTCCCACGCTGGGGGGAATGCATTGCATCTACATACTGAGTTTGGCTGTGAGAGTGGCCACATTTGCGTAACATGAAGGCTGTCAGGAGGAAACTCCCAGGCACAGTGCTACTCTAGGCCTTGTTCTTATTGCAGGTGTATAGGCTCAAAAGCATAGCCATAAGTATCAGGAGCCCACTGTTGGGCCCTCCTTCCTTCCTGGTTCTTGCCGTTGCACCTGGGGGACTGCCACTGCTCCCCCAGGGTCCACGACAGTGACCCCCTGGCCAGGGGCCCAGTACCCTCCCAGGTGTTGTTTTTAATTGTTTCCACTATGAGTATATCTAGACATTACTATATACCCTGGGCATATGCCCTGTATAACTCCCTGTCAGCCATATATATCCTGTCAATAACATCCTATATCAGTATTCCTCCGCTGCCATTGTTGAACCACTCTGTGATCCAAAACTTCCTGTAAAGTGAATCCCAACATAATGTCAGCTTCACAAGAGTCTTAGATCACCGAAATTCATATATACAATATACAGTACTTCCCCAAATCCACCATAAAACCTTTTCCCTTCCACATCGATAATCTTTTAGCTTATTCATATCATATTTCCTGAAACTGATGTACAGATTCCGAGACAATAGCTTTCAAACAAGGTGACATCTGTGCTTACTATGTGGTCCATACTTTAGGTTGTACAGTTTTCTAAATTTTTTAGTTATCCTATGTTTTGCCTTATGGTTTACATTATTAGTCTGTCATCCCCTATATGTTTTTGGTGTAATATTACATGATTTATATTCATCCTCGTGTACTCTCACAGAACTCCTCTCTTGCCTCCATATTTACCTTGGTTCCATCCATTCCACATCCATTTCCCCTTCCTTTGGGGCCCACAACACCAGCCAATCTCCATTTCCCAAGAAGCCATGTCCAGAGATACTTGCAGCAGTATTCAGGACCTGACTTTCTCAACTGCCCTAATGCCCTGGGAGCCATCCTTTCTCACGAGAGATACAGTTCTCTCTATTTGATGGCATTAGTCCTCCCCAGGATGTGGGTCCACCCCAACTCTCACTTCTTGGGTCTCTTCCCAATGGTACAACCCACCTTGGCAAAATGAGCCTTCAGCTATTCCCCCGGAGTCCGTCCCGCATCAGACCATACCCCCTGAGCATCCTAAACAGGTAACCCTCCTACTTATACTTTGTTACGATTTTCTCAACATTTTGTTCTCAACGAACACCTGACACTCTCCCATGTTCGTATGTTGCCCCTCCCTCCCCCCAATTTTTGGACAATATTACCCCTCTTCCCATCCCCAGCCCCCCTCAAACCCACAAAGCCCCACCCGAAGGCAACCCCTTGCCCCCATTTTGTCCCTTCTTTGTGCTCATACTTACCGCCAGCTCATCACAGATTCCACCCCTGCAGACGTTAACTCACATCCTTCCTCCACCCCCCGATTTCCTTTAAGCCTCTTTTCCAGACTCTAGCTCTCTGAGGCAGTTTGCTTATTTCATATCATTGAGGTCATGTAGTATTTATCCTTCAATGCCTGGGTTGCTTCACTCAACATAAGATTCTCAAGGTTCATCCATGTTATCACGTGTGATTGTAGTGTATTTGTTCTTACAGCTGAGTAGTATTCCATTGTGTGTATATACCACATTTTATTGATCCACTCGTCTGTTGATGGACATTTGGATTGATTCCAACTTTTGGCGATAGTGAACAATGCTGCTATGAATATTGGTGTACATATATCGGTTTGTGTCCTTGTTTTCAGTTCTGCTGGGTATATACCCAGCAGTGGTATTGCTGGGTCATATGGCAAATCTATGGTTACTTTTTTGAGAAACCGCCAAACTGTCCTCCAAAATGGTTGGATCCTTCTGCATTTCCACCAGCAGTGGATGAGCTTTCGCCTTTCTTCACATCCTCTCCAGCATTTGTATTCTTCTGTTTTTTTCATAGCTGCCAATCTTATGGGAGTAAGATGGTATCTCATTGTAGTTTTGATTTGCATTTCCCTGATAGCTAGAGATTTGGAGCATTTTTTCATGTGCTTTTTAGCCATTTGTCTTTTTTCTTTGGAGAAGTGTCTGTTTAAGTCTTTTTCCCATTTTTTAAATGGGTTGTTTATCTTTTTGTTTTCAAGATACATGAGTTCTTTATATATGCAAGTTATAAGTCTCTTCTCAGATATATGGTTGCCAAATATTTTCTCCCATTGTATGGGTTCCCTTTTTACTTTCTTGGCAAACTTCTTTGAGGTGCAGAAGGCTTTAATTTTGAGGAAGTCCCATTTATCTATTAGTTCTTTTGCTGCTCGTGCTTTTGGTGTGATATTCATGAAGCCATTTCTTATTACAAGGTCCTGTAGATGTTTCCCTACACTGCTTTCCAAGATCTTTATGGTCTTGGCTCTTATATTTAGGTCTTTGATCCATCTTGAGTTGATCTTTGTATAAGGTGTGAGATGGTAATCCTCTTTCATTCTTCTACATATGGCTATCCAGTTCTCCAGGCACCATTTGTTGAATAGGCCATTCTCTCCCAGTTGAGAGGAGAAACATGATTTTAAATGCATCATGTTCCATTGTATGACTGAACCATGATCTCTTTCCCTACTGTTATCTATTTTATCTATTTTGCTTTTTTCTAGTGTACATAACACAGCATGATCATTCTTATATGTAAATCTTGGGCACATCCTAGAAAAATACATATCCTGGGTCAAAGAGAATAAAAAGTTTTGAGGTTCTTGACATTGATTGCTGTTACCTTCCAGAAGGGTTATAGTGACCTCTGTTTCCATGTTTCCTTCCAGCAGTGAATGAGAGTACTCTTTCTTCCCATTTGTATTATTCATTGGTATTATTTTAAATATTTGCTTGTTCACCTCTTATGACCTTACCACTTTCTGCTTTGTTTTTAAGCTGTCTCCTTATATCTCCTCTTGTTCCCTGAAGGGAATGGCGGGACCACATTGTACATGATAAGTACTTATGGGGTACTTCTAATTCTTTTTTTTTTTTAAAGGAGGTACTGGGTATTGAACCCAGGACCTCATCTATGGGAAGCAGGTACTCAACCACTGAGCTACATCTGCCCCCTAATGAGAGTTGGTTTTGTCTATTGTTTTGTTTTTAGGAGCTACTAGGGATCAAACCTAGGTCCTTGTACATGGGAAGCAGGTGCTCAACCATTTGAGCTGCATCTGCTCCTGGGGGTGCTTCTAACTCTTGATACCCATATAGCATAGAGTACACATGCCCTATCTGGTCCCTGCAGATTATAGAAAAAATATATGCCCATTTTATAGCACTCAACAAATCAGAAAACAAAAAAGTCATTAGTAATCTGACTTCCCAAAGAAAAACACTAATAACATTTTAGCATCAATCCTTCCAAATATTTCTTTCTTTTTATCTGGGTGTGAGTTTTAATCATACAAATGAAATCAAAGTATTGTCTGTTTTATAATGTTTTAGATCTTTCTATGCCAGTAATAAGAATTCAGAGAGACAGTATAATTTGGTAGTTAAAAAATATGATTCTGGAGCCTTCTGCCTGGGTTTAAATTCTACTTTGCCTATTTACTTGCTGTGAGACCTGGACAAGTTACTTAATTTCTCCTTGTCTCAGTTTCTAGATTTGTGAAATGAGCATAATAATTATTCCTATCTTATAAGGTGTTGCAAGGATTAAATGACAATATATATGAGGCAGTGAAGACTTTTAGTAACATAGAAACATTGTGTTAGTGGTTATTTTAAAATATATTCATTTATTTTCTAATAATTGAATTATAGAATTAATAATACTCATTATAGAAAATGGAAACATTATAGAAATAAAGTAAAAAGGTAGTCTATATGCACCAAAATCTGACCATATACAAAATATCTACACCAAATGGTTAGTGGAATTATTAGGCAATGGAATTATTAGGGACCAACTTTCTATGGCTTTAAAAAAAAAAAGATTTATTTATTTATGTCCCCCCCCCTCCCTCCATTGTCTGCTCTCTGTGTCCATTCACTGTGCGTTCTTCTGTGTCTGCTTGTATTCTTATTAGGCGGCTCTGGGTACCTATCCTGGGACCTTCTGGAGTGGGAGAGAGGCAATCAATCTCTTATGCCACCTCAGCTCCCTGGTCTGCTGCATCTCTTATTGTCTTTCCTCTGTGTCTTTTTTTGTTGCATTTTCTTGCTACGCCAACTCTCTGTGTGGGCCATCACTCCTGTGCAGGGCAGCACTTCCATACAGGGCAGCACTTCTTGCATGCGACAGCACTCTGTGTGGGCCAGCTCACCACACAGGCCAGCTTGCCTTCACCAGGAGGCCCTGGGTATCAAACCCTGGACCTCCTATGTGGTAGATGGGAGCCCAATTGCTTAAGCCACATCCACTTCCCTCTATGACTTTTTATATATAATATTTTAAATCTAAATGTGTTCATTATGTATATATATACACACACAATTTTGCAACTTTCTTTTCCTAGTTGATGATATATTTTAGACATTTTTTATATGTAAATACTAGAAGTTGTGTGAGCTTTCTCCTATAGGAGAAATTCCTAAAGCAGAATTTCTAGCTCAGTGGGTATGTAGATTTTTAAAGGTTTTTCACACTCACTGTCAAATTGCCCTCTAGAAAGTTCAGACCATTTAAAACTTCCACCAGTGTATGTATGATAGTGTTTGTTTCCCCATATTCTTTTTTTTTTTAGAAGGTATTGGGGATTGAACCCAGGACCACCTTGTACATAGGAAGCAGGTGTTCAGCTACTGAGCTATGTCTGCTCCCCAACCCCCACATTCTTTTAACAATGAGTATTATCATATGCTTTAATCTTTTTCAGTTTAAGTAGAAATGGTATCTATTTGTCATTTCAATTTTCTTTTAATACTTGTGTGGTTAAACTTATTTTCATATGTTCATCAATCCTGTTTTCCTTATAGAAATTGCCTGCTCATTGTTCTTTATTAGAATATTTTACTTTCTCTGTGGTGGGCTTTACTTATTGATTTGTAAGTACTTTGTTATGTAGGTTATCATAAATCTCTGTCTAGCACATATATAGCATATATTTTCCCTACTTTGTTGATGTTTTTCACTCTTTTTTCTCTGTCTTCTTCACATTGGATAATTTTTACTGTTATCAGTTTAGTGACTGTCATCAAGTTTATTGATTCTTTCCTCTCTCCTCTCAATTCTGCTATAAACTCATCAATTGAATTTTTAATTTCAGATAGTCTTTTTTTCCCAGTTAAACATTTCTATTTGATTCTTTGTTTAAAAATATTTTCTAGTTCTCTGCTGAACATGGCTCTCTTTTCATTTGTTTCAAGCATATTGTCCATTACTTCTTTTTTTTTTATTGACTTTGTAATAATATTACATTAAAAATATATATATGAGGTCCCATTGAACCCCACCGCCCCCCCCCCCCCCCCCCAGCAACACTCGTTCCCATCATCATGACACATCCATTGCATTTGGTAAGTACATCTTTGGGCACCTCTGCACCTCATGGTCAGTGGTCCACATCATGGCCTATACTCTCCCCCATTCCATCCAGTGGGCCCTGTGAGGATTTACAATGTCTGGTGATTGCCCCTGAAGCACCATCCAGGGCAGCTCCATGTCCCAAAGATGCCTCCACCTCTCATCTCTTCCTGCCTTTCCCCATACCCATCAGCCACCATGTCCACTTTTCCCAATCCAATGCCACCTCTTCTATGTGGATATTGGATTTGTTGTGTCCATTGCACCTCTATGTCAAGAGGAGGCTCAGATTCCACATGGATGCTGGATGCAATCCTCCTACTTTCAGTTGTAATCACTCTAGGCTCCATGGTGTGGTGGTTGTCCTTCTTCAACTCCATCTTAGCTGAGTGTGGTAAGTCCAATAAATCAGATTGTAGGTGCTGGAGTCTGTTGAGGCTCAGGACCTGGCTATCACATTGTCAGTCCAGAGATTCAAATCCCCTAAATATATCTTAAACCCCAACACTAACTGCACCTCCAGCACATCAGCATGAAAGTCTTATGAAGAGAGATCCCATCTGAGTCCAGATTCATCACATATAAACACCATTTCCAAAGAGGGGCCATCTGACCTGGTAGTTAACCCCATCGGCCATGACCATAACTCCCATGGGTCTCTTTAGCCCTCAAAGGAACCAATATCTGGGGGTTGTATCTGCTTTATCTGTCTCTCAGACTCTGCTCAGTTGTGCATAAGGGCAATCCTTCTGCCAGCCTCCAGACTCTTTTTTAGAGACTCATAGCCATATAAACTCATTTCTCCTTTCCATTTCCCCCTTACATTAGGTCAAACAGCATTTTAAAGTCATGTTATTTTATGTAGACAGGGATATTCTGCTGATCCGCATTGAACCTTTCGTATAAGGTCATTTTCCAGTTGCATCATCAGTTGGTAGTTGATAGTGGTCCCTCGGTGCCAGGGAGGCTCATCCCCGGGTGTCATGTCCCACGCTGGGGGGGAAGGCATTGCATTTACATGCTGAGTTTGGCTTCGAGACTGGCCACATTTGAGTAACATGAAGGCTGCCAGGAGGAAATTCCCAGGCACAATGCTGCTCTAGGCCTTGTTCTTATTTTAGGCTTATCAGCTCACAAGCATAGTCATTAGCGTCAGGGGCTCACTGTTGAACCCTCACTCCCTCCCAGTCCCCGCCGCTGCACCTGGGAGACTGTCGCTGCTCCCCTAGGGACCACGACAGAGCACCACTGGCCAGGAACCCAGTACCCCCCCGCTGTGGTTTTTAATTGTTGCCACTATGAGTATATCCAAACATTACCATGCACCCTGGACATATGTTCTGTACAGCTCCCTGTCAGCCATATATCACCTGTCAATGGTATCCTATACCAGTATCCCTCCATTGCCATTGTTGAAACACTCTGTGTTCCAGAACTCCCCGAAATTTGAAGCCCAATATAATGTCAGGGTCCCTTACTAGGGAATGGCATAAAGCCTTCTGCACCTCAAAGGAGTTTGTCAAGAAAGTAAAAAGGGAGCCCACACAGTGGGAGAAAATATTTGGCAACCATATATCTGATAAGAAACTTATAACTTGCATATATAAAGAACTCATGTATCTTGAAAACAAAAAGATAAACAACCCATTTAAAAAATGGGAAAAAGACTTAACCAGACACTTCTTCAAAGAAGAAATACAAATGGCAAAAAAGCACATGAAAAAATGCTCCAAATCTCTAGCTATCAGGGAAATGCAAATCAAAACCACAATGAGATACCATCTTACACCCATAAGATTGGCAGCTATGAAAAAAACAGAAGATTACAAGTGCTGGAGAGGATGTGAAGAAAGGGGAACACTCATCCACTGCTGGTGGAAATGCAGAAGGATCCAACCATTCTGGAGGACAGTATGGCAGTTTCTCAAAAAACTAGCCATAGATTTGCCATATGACCCAGCAATACCACTGCTGGGTATATACCCAGCAGAACTGAAAACAAGGACACAAACCGATATATGTACACCAATGTTCATAGCAGCAATGTTCACTATCGCCAAAAGTTGGAATCAACCCAAATGCCCATCAACAGATGAGTGGATCAATAAAATGTGGTATATACACACAATGGAATACTACTCAGCTGTAAGAACAAACACACTACAAACACATGTGATAACATGGATGAATCTTGAGAACCTTATGTTGAGTGAAGCAACCCAGACATTGAAGGACAAATACTACATGACCTCAATGATATGAAATAACCAAGCTGCCCTAGATAGCAAGAGACTGAACGATAGGCTTACAAGAAATTGGAGGGTGGAGGAAGGATGTGAGCCGATGTCTGCAGGGGTGGAATTTAAGACGAGATGGTGGTAAGTATGAACACAAAGAAGAGATAGAAGGGGGGCAAGGGGTTGCCTCTGGTTGGGGCTTTGCAGGTTTGAGGGTGGCTGGGGAGGGGCGGATGGGTAACATTGCCCAAAAGTGGGGGGAGGGAGGGGTGGCATACGAACACAGGAGAGGGTCAGGTGTTGGTGGAGAGTAAAATGCCGAGAAAATCATATCAAAATATAATATAGAGGGTTACCTGTTTAGAACGCTTGGAGGGGAGGGTCTGATGCAGGATGGGCCCCTGGGCAATGTCTAAATGCTCATTCTGCCAGAGTGGGTGACACCATGGGGTAGAAACCCAAGTAGTGAGAGTGGGGGTGGACCCACATCCTGGGGAGGACTAATGCCATCAAACAGAGGGAACTGTATCCCTTGAGAGAAAGGGTGGCTCCCAGGGCATTGGGGCAGTTGAGCAAGTTAGGCCCTGAACACTATTCCATCTATCTCTGGAAGTGGCTCCTTGGGAAACGGAGGTTGGCTGTCACTGTGGGCACCAAGGTAGAAGGGAAAATGGACATTAAATGTGTGGAACCAAGGTAAATGGGGGGTAAGAGAGGAGTTTCGTGAGAGTACACAAGGATGGATATAAAACATGTAATATTACACCATAACATATAGGAGATGACAGACTGATAATGTAAACCATAATGTAAAACATAGGATAACTAAGAATGTAAAAAAATGTGTATCCTAAAGTATGCACCACAATGTAAGCACAGATGTCACCTTGTTAGAAAGCTATTGTCTTAGATGCTGTACATCATGTTAAGTAAATATGATGTGAATAGGGTGTAAGGGTATCGCTGTAGAAGGGAAAAGGTTTTGTGGTGGATGTGTGGGAGTGCTGTATATTGCATACATGAATTGCTGTGGTCTAGGGCTCCTGTGAGGAGAAGCTCAATAGGGGGAAAAAAAAAAAGAAAAGAAAAAAAAGAAAAAGATAGGATGTAGAATTTTTTCCAAGTCAACAACACGTATTCTTTATCTAACCTTTAAACCCATCGCTATATTCCATTACTTCTTAATCATAGTTATAATAGTGGCTTTAAAGTCCTTTTCTGATAATTCCAACATCTGGATTATTTAAGAATTGTCTGTGTTGATTGTCTTTTCCCTTGAGAATATCATATTTTTCTGGTTTTTTGTATGCTAAGTAATTTTTACTTCTATCCTGGACACTGAGCATGTCTGAATTTTATTCTTTTGTTTTAGCAGTGTAACTTGGGTAGCCTCAGATCACAAACTCTGTCTCACCTGCAGTGGGCAGCAGCTCAAATCTTAGTTCAAGTTTTTTATCCTTAATGAGCTGCTTGTAGTCTGCCACAGATATGCATGGTTCAGGGGTCCACTGGAAGTTTAAACAGAGTTTATGTATGAATTTGGGGTTCCCTTTGGCCCTTTCCTTTCTAGGACTCTCCTCTCATTCTCTAATAATCCTGGTTGACCCAAGCTCTGTTCCCAGGTTCCTCAGGTTAGAAAGGTGTGAGCTCTCTGTTGGAGCTTTTACTGCCCTGTGCTTCACCACATCTATGGCTGTCCTTAGGGCAAAGTCACACAAAGTACAACTCACTCAAATCTGACCACTTTTCCAAGTGTTGGCTCCCCTTCGAAATCTTCCTGCTTTGTTCACTCTCCAGAGCCCTCAAATTCTGTTGGGGTTTTTTGTATTTTTTTTTTTCAGGGTATATTGTTGTTATCTGCAGAAAGGCCAATCTGTTAAGAGCTTACTCCTCCATATCAGAAGCAGAACTACAGTTATTAATTATTAATTTTTGGTATATTTATATATATTTCTACCTAGTCAGATTTATCAGTCTTTTCCATTATGGCTCTGAAATTGGTATTCTGCTAAGATCTGTCTTTTCCACCTCACAAGTATAAAGGTTTTTTTTTCAATTTGGATAGAACTCAGTTTTATGTTGGATTTATGTTTTCTTCAAATTGGACTGAAACCTGCCAAAGCCAGTGCTAATATTGACCGTGGGACTATAAAGGAGGAGAAAGGAAGACAGAAACAAGGGATGGAATGGCTTTGGCTAATTGGCCCTGGTGAGGGAGGGGAGAAGTGACTGAGACTTCCAGCTTGAGAGACAGCATGAATAGTGATGCCACTGATGAAGAACATTTTAGGATTGGCATTTGTAATTCTTCATTTGAGACCACAGCCCAGAGTCTTGGTGGTCTGAGCCAGATCTGTCACTCTTGCTTCACACCAAATGCTGAAGTGTACCCCAACAGGATACTGAAGAGAAAGCTATGTTTGCCTGCCCCTCCCCAGGTGGCTGACTCTAAACTAGGTTCTTTCTGCTCCTCAGTAAGGTGGTAGAGTATGGTGGCCAAGGGCCTAAGCTTTGGAGTTAAGCATACCTGAGTTCAAACTTTGGCTCTGCCATTGATAGCTGCTTAACCTCTCTGATCCTCAGTTCCCTCTTCCTCATGCTGTGAGGATGTGTGGTGTTGCACAAAGATTTAGCATGATAGCTGGCACCGAGCAAACTTACTTGATGAACATTGGGTGCTACACTATCAGGTCAGAGACAAGGTACTTTACCACTCACTTTCTGTGTGGCCTTGGGCAAGCTCTGCAGTCTGTGGTTCTGTCTTCAGGAATTTCCACGTCTGGAATGAAGGCTGGTTTGTCCGAACTGACCTGGGTCCCTCATTCAATGGATGGCAGGTGTTGGATGCGACTCCCCAAGAGAGGAGCCAAGGTAATCCCTCTGTCAGCCTGCTGACTCTCAGCCCTTCCCCAGGCTTGATCTCAAGTTGTGGGCCTTTCTTAATTATTTTCCTAGTGACTAACAGCACAGGGAAGTAATCCAAAGTCCTCTCTATCTCTGGAATTCACAATGGGATCAAACATAAATATTTTAAAAATAGAATCTCCACTCTAACTTTGTTTGGCTTGGGCTGTTATTTAAATCAGTGCCTTCTTTACACCCATGCTGGCTTCTATGTTGGCTGCTCCTGCGTAAGAGGCCCTGGCACCTGTCAGGCAACAAGGGAAAGGAGTTGTCTTCTGCTAACTGCCTGAGCTGCCACTAGTAGCCTCTTCCTCCTAGCATAGACTTGGTTCTCCATTGCCCTTGGGATTTAGTCCAAATTCCCCAGCTCAGCTCCAGATCTTCCATGCCTGTGTCCCACACTTCTGCTCTCACCTCTATGTCTGTTCCTCTGCCAAGCTGAGCTCTCCTTCAAGCAGGCTGCCTCGACCCTATCCTGGGCTGTGTGCCCAGGACTTCTCCTCCCACCTCTGGCCTCTTCCCCTCTTCTCCTTTGAGTTGGTCCTTCCAAACTTAAAAAAAAATTAGTGATCAAGAAATATGTGCACAATGTTAAAATAAATTCAAGCAGTTTTAAAATGACACAATGAAAATCAAGACTTTCCCCCACCCTCAATACTCAATCCCTCTGTTAAAAACAATGCATGTTACTAGATTTTGAGGTAGAAGGGGCAACCTTCCAGATATTTTCTAGGCCATGGTTTTTCAAACTTTTAGTTGCAACCTATTAGTGGATATTAGTGAGATGTGACCATCATTTGTTTTAAAGAAATGAAATAGAATGGAATAGAAATGAAAATTAAAGAAAAATCATAAAATGTCAGGGTGCCTTGTACATAGAACAAGAATTATTTTGTGAAATTTTTATTTCAGGATCATGTATGTGTCACAATGTAAAATATATTTCTTTCTGGGAGATATGGTAAAAAAAAATGTTGAAAGTCATTGTTCCAGATGTAAAAATGCATGTGTGCATCCTTTTTGTTTACTTTTTTGTAAACACAGGTGGGATCATACTCTTTTTTTCTATTTTGCACCTTGATTTATTTTAGCTGGATACTTCATGAATATATATTATATTATATTATATTATATTATATTATATTATATTACATTACATTACATTACATTACATTACATTACATTACATTACATTACATTACATTACATTACATTACATTATATTCACACCTACAAATCTGAGCTACCTAGGCTATGTGCTAGAGGAGGGAAGATGATACCTAGGGCTTGGAAGCTCAGAGTAGGAAAAGACATCCATAGGCTGGATGTTCAGGGAAGCCTTCCAGGCATAAGAGGGTGATAAGCCATCTAGGGTAGAATGATTTGGGGACATAGAAAAGAGACAGCAGCCCTGAGCATGAGGCAGCAAGATTTTCCTTTTTAGAGAACTGACCAAAGGCAGTCACTCAGTGTGGACTGCACACCATGGAGTACAGGATTGAGCCAGTCATATGTGGAGGTGGGGTTTGGCCAGGGTGCACTTACAGAAAGCCAGCACTAGCCCAGGAGGGTCCAAGCTGGGTGCCAGATGAGTGGGGCCGACAGGCAGTTCAAAGGACCTGGGGCAGTGCGTTTTCTAGAGCTGCTGTCTTAAGTACCCCAAACTGGGTGACTTAAAGCAACAGAAATGCGTTGCCTCACAGTTCTGGAGGCTGGAAGTCCAAAGTCAAGGTGTCAGCAGGTCTGTGCTCCATATGAACCATTCCAGCAGTGGCTGGCAGTCCTTGGCATTCTTGGGTTTGCAGCTACAGCCCTTCCATCTCTGCCTCTGTCTTCACACGGCCTTCTCTCTCCCTTCTGCACCTGTGTCTGTGTCTCTGTGCCCATATTTCCCTTGTCTTATGAAAACACCAATCATTGGCTTTAGGGCCCGCCTAATTAAACCTAAATCAATTACAATATGCAAAGACCCTTTTTCTAAATAGGGCCACCTTCACAGGTACCGGGGTTAGGACTTAAGCATACCTTTTTGGGGGGGCCACAATTCAATCCACAACAGGTGGGGTAGAGGTAGGCAGTGTTGGGGCTGTTGGGGAAGGCTTTCTGGAAAGCAGGCCCTGGGGTGGGCTGTTGTGGATGGGCAGGTGGGCCTGGCCTCTGCATGCACCCAACCTCTGCATCCTGTCCCCCAGGGGTGTTCCAGTGTGGCCCGGCTTCAGTCTTCGCTATCCGAGAGGGTGACGTGGACCTGCTCTTTGACACACCCTTCGCCTTCTCGGAGGTCAATGCTGATCGCATAATCTGGATCTATGATAAGAGTACAGACAGCCAGAAGCAGAATTCCTCCGATAGCAACTCCGTGGGCAAGTATATCAGCACTAAGGCAGTGGGCAGCTACTCTCGCATGGACATCACAGAGAAGTACAAGTACCCAGAAGGTAGGAGGCTCAGCTGTCCCAGCCAGGTCTTCTCCCTTCTACATTCTCAGACAGTTCTGAGAGGTAGGATTACTTCCCAGCATCAGACACCCAACTCCCCACATTGTTTCCAGTGGGGACAAAGTCATCATGGCAGATGCAGTACATTTGGCCTAACTCATCTCTAGCTGTGTCCCTTTCCACACTGGGGTCTGGTATGAGAGAACCATTATCAAGCATCACAGGGGAAGCCATTGGTTCCCACAGGAGGCCTCAAGAAGAGTGCAAGGGACCAAATCATCTGGGGCTGGCAGTGAACTACAAGCAAGTTCCTTCTTGGCTCTTACTTCTAGTTTCCCTGCCTGAAATGAGAATAACAATGCCTATCTTCAGTAGGATTGAAATAAGCTAATATATATACAGTGTCAAGTTCAGTGCCAAGCACATAGTAAGACAATAAATAGTAGTGATGAATTTTGTCAGTTTGTACACCTGTAGCCTCCTTGGAATAATGACCTCCCAAGGTGACTGTTTTGTAGCATGATGCTTATATGGATGTATCATCCTGTGGTATCCCTTACCTTACTGTTGTACCTTCATCCTGCTTTTTGTGGGGGCTCTTGCTGTCCCAATTAAAGCCCCTGAGCAATAGAGAGGGGCCATTCCATAGCCATGCTTTCACTGGGGGGAAGTTTCCTCCTGCAGACTCCTGGCAATGATCCAGCCCCTGTGTGACACCAGGGCTGATCACCCTGCCTCATGTTGTCCACTTCTTACCCACTGACACCAATGTGTCTCAGAAGGCCTTGGGAGGTTTGGGGGGAGGGAAAGCTCATAAAACAAGTTACTAAGCATTTGTACAATAGCCACACCAAAGAGAGAAAACAGTAGCAGGAAGCTTAGTCTTGCGTAAGCCCAGCAGGTAACCTACATAGGTATCTAAGCTCTGAGTGTTGTTGTACAAACACACCAGCTTTGAGGTCCTGGGCACTTAAGGCTTGGGTCCCTGCATGGCTGTTGGTTCTGAACATGGACTTACCAGTTGACCAGGAATGGGAAGGCACCAAAAGGAGCCCAGCTCACCAGGAGCAATCAGCTTGGGTAATCTGGCTGCCTGCTTCCTTCAGAGTAAGGCATTGTGGAGGAGCTTTAGACAAGAGGTTCAGACACCTGGGGATACGCCTTCTCTAAGGGCCTTCATGCTAATAATGGGTTTGGATGAGCTGGGTTCTAAAGTCTCTGCCAGTTGTTACACGTAACATATGGGAAAAGTCTCACTGAGTCATAAAGTGCTTGTAATAGGCCATTTGGCTCATTAAAAATTTCACGGGTCTGTGGGGGAAAGGTGGGGGTGGGTGTTTCCATAAGTGTGATCTATAGATATCATGCCGTCATTCTTTGTGTATCTCTGTCCGTGTTCCTGGAAGGTCACACCCTTCCCTCTTTATCAGGTCTCTCTTCAGGTCATAGTGGGAGCCGAGAACTTGCTCCCACCTCAGCCCTGGCTCTGCTGCTTGGATTTGGCCACTCAGCTCATGATGTGCAGGAGCAATGCCCTCTGCACATCCCAGTCACCTCCTGTGGATCGTTTATGCTGTCCCACATGGTGGCACCTGTGACTCTAGTCTGACTCAGCAAACCTGTCCTTCCCTTCAGCCAGGATATTTTTGAAACATGAAGTTTCTTGATCAGTTACACTAATCATGATTTAGGAGCCATCCCAAGAATGGGAAGTTCTTATCAAAACTGACAGACAAAAGTGGCCACTCTCTCAAGAGGTGACACAAATCAGAATAGCACAGCGAAGCAGTTTAAAAGACTTTTTAAAAAATGAAATCAATCCTATTTTGTAAACTTTTTTTTGCTGAACTCATTTCAGCCTTTTTTCAGTTTCAGTTTCGTCATTTATTTTTAAATGATCTGTATGTTCTTTAAATCTCACAAATCACTTTTATAAAAAAAACCGAAACAATGAAATCTAATCTAATTAACAAAACAAGCAAATCATCAAGCCATACAATAATTTTATGTGGGTTCTAACAAAACTTTGCTTTCAGCTTCTTGGAAATTTAGAGCTGATAGGAAGGAAGCGCACCAGCTAACCAGTGCACCTCATGTTAAAAAGGATGAAATGGAGACCCCGAGAGTTTAGATATTTGCTAACAGAGTTGTTGGTGCAGCAACAGACCTTTGGTTGTCCCAGGCTACCAGGCTCTGTCCTTTATACCAGTTGCCACCACCTTCCTGAGATGCTAATCTCCTTTCCCTCCATACAGGTTCCAGCCAGGAAAGACATGTGTTTGAGAAGGCTTTAGGGAAACTTAAACCCAGCAGAGAGTTTGGCCCAACATCTGCAGGGACCTTGGTAGCAGATGAGCAAGAGCCCAGCATCTCTGCGAAGTTCAAGATCAATGGCATTCTGCAAGTGGGAAAGGAAGTCAACTTGGTCCTAATCCTCAAAAACCTGACCAGCGATATGAAAATGGTGACAGTGCACATGACAGCCTGGACCATTGTCTACAATGGCACGCTTGTCCACGAGGTGTGGAAGGACTCCTCCATCAAGATAGCCTTGGACCCGGAAGAAGGTAACTCGTCCTGGATTTGTTGGGGCACCATACATCCAAGCTTCCTGATGTTCTTTTGGGCTAGATCATTCCCATGGGCTCTAGACTAGTCAGCTGACTAAGGACAGAGCAGCCAACCACCTCTGTTGTTAAGCCTTGGGTTGTAATGCTTTGAAGCTGCTATCACCATGAACAATGCAATTCAGGGTGGTTCCAACCAAAATCCTTTCACTCCGGTGGGGTTAGGGATGGGGAGGAGGCAGCCTTGGGCAGTTAATAGCCACAGCAGCAATATACCTTATAGTATATGCCAGTTCACACCATTTGCAGGGTACTTCTTTATATACTATCTCATTTGACCTTCTATATAAGGCAAATTTCAGAATCCCCATTTTAGAGACAGAAACTGAGGCTTAGAGAAATTAAAGTGACTTGCTTAATATATTAAGTGTCATAGCTAGGAAGTGGCAATGCTGGACTGTAGGTCCTAGTTTTCCTGATGCTGAATCCAGTGCCACTCCCTTCTTTTTTACGTTGTACTGCTGCCACCCCTCCCAGGTCACACTCATTTCCTGTAACCAGTCATTTTTCCAGTTTGACCCTGGAATGTACCACAGGGTCTTGAATTCTTGCCCCACATTCCCCCAAAGCTGGTAGGTGGAGTTTCTTGATTCCTAATGACAGTGACAGCTTTTCTCAGAAGTCTGAGCATTTGGAAGGAACAGTGACTACTTGCCCCTGGGTAGTACTGGTGGGAAGGCAGGGTGGAGCAGAGAAAGATTGGTACTGAAGAAGGATTAGAATGCAGGTGTGTCCAGATTGGCAAAATCCTTCAAGCTGTTATGAAAAGTTTGGATTTTACAAAGCAGATTAACAAGGGTGGGTGGTTATTTGCTTCACATAAGAAACTAATTAAAAAAAAACCAATGGATTAATTGTATAGCCCATCTTGAAAGAATTCTTTCTGCAGAGAAACTGAGACATGTTACATTTGCCAGAAGAGAGCATTCCCTCATGATGTCTTCTGGCAGCATTTTAGGGAAAATCTTCTCAATATCAGAAGTAACTGCCTGACTGCTATATTACCTTCAAAGTTCAAAGGTAGAGCTATTCTTGTAGGCCAAAAATAATTCTCATGAGGGAAATGGTTAAGAATGCATACTTAGGCAAGAGGCAGCAGAATGAAATGGAAGGGGCAAGGAGGCAGGTGAGCTGGGTGTGTTGTCCTGACGCTGCCTGCCTTCCGTGTTGTGACCATGGTTAGTCCCTTTCCCTTCTGAACCTCAGAGTTCACAGAGGGTCCGACCAGCTCACCAAAGAGCCCATTGGCGTCACCTTTGTGGCAGGCTTGGCATCTTCCTCTGGTGTGAAAAGCAAAGGCAGCTCCTCTTCATCGTCTCATTTCAGAGTCTAGGACACAAAGTGGAGGGCACCCCAGGCCCCTTCACAAATGGATGGCCGCATGAGGCAGAGGAGGAAGTAACACTCATGAGAAAAACCTGTTGAAGTGCAACATTATCACTGATATGAATGTGAGGTCCTGTGGGCTGGTTTGCCAGAAGAAGGGGCCTTGAAGCTCAGGGAGGAGCCAGATGCTGGGGAGGAGGCAGGGTGTCTCCATCTGTGGGAACCGTGCACGTGAAAGCATGGAATGTACTGTTTTGTTGACAAGACCATGAGACAAATTGGAGATTCACTGAAGGGAGAGGTGAGGCTGGGCTCGGTCAGACAGGATCAGGGGGAGGGGTATGAACTGCAGTTAGTGTCAGGGTTTAAGATATATTTAGGGGATTTGAATCTCTGGACTGACAATGTGATAGCCAGGTCCTGAGCCTCAACAGACTCCAGCACCTACAATCTGACTTATTGGGCTCACCACACTCAGCTAAGATGGAGTTGAAGAAGGACAACCACCACACCATGGAGCCTAGAGTGATTACAACTGAAAGTGGGAGGATTGCATCCAGCATCCATGTGGAATCTGAGCCTCCTCTTGACATAGAGGTGCAATGGACACAACCAATCCAATGTCCACATAGAAAAGGTGGCATTGGATTGAGAAAAGTGGACATGATGGCTCATGGGTATGGGGAAAGGCAGGAAGAGATGAGAGGTGGAGGCGTCTTTGGGACATGGAGCTGCCCTGGATGGTGCTTCAGGGGCAATCACCGGACATTGTAAATCCTCACAGGGCCCACTGGATGGAATGGGGGAGAGTGTGGGCCATGGTGTGGACCGTTGACCATGGGGTGCAGGGGTGCCCAGAGATGTACTTGCCAAATGCAATGGATGTGTCATGATGATGGGAGGGAGTGTTGCTGGGGGGGGGAGAGGTGGGGTGGGGGTGGTAGGGTTCAATGGGACCTCATATATATATATTTTTAATGTAATATTATTACAAAGTCAATAAAAAAAATTAAAAAAAAATAAAGGCGGTAGGAAGCGATGGAAGATTTTTGAGCAGAGGGAAATGATTTAGAAGGGGAAAAATAGTCATATAAAGTCTTATCTGACTGGAAGTGGTAGAGATTAGAGGTGGGAAGATAGTTTGGAATACTGCTACAATAGAATCCTAGATTATTAGATTATGCAGTAGGATCCTAAGCATTTATTTAGCCGATACCCTGGCTTCCCTTCATAGTTATTATTGTTGTTTTCAGCATTATCATTATTATTAGGCAAATTAACATTATTATTCTTACCCTGGCCCTTGAAGGAAACTTGTCCTTTAACACTTTTTAGAATGGCAAGGAAGCAGCAATAGCTTCTTGGGAATCTGCCCATCCAACTTGAGTCCTGGTCTCTCCCTGGCCCTGCTCTGGGACCCGCATGGAACAAGGGGGATTTCCCACAGAGCCTGGCCTGTGGAGGGTTCAGCCAGGCCCTGGCTTACAGATCCCTGGCCAGCTCACCCTGGCATGACTCAGCATCAGCCTTTGAAGATTTTAGAAGCCAATCCCACCCTCTCTGGCTTCTGCTGCCTTTACTTCTCCTTCCAGAAACACAATACCCTGTGAAGATTCCATATGCTCAGTATGCGAAGTACCTGACGGCAGACAACATGATCCGAACCACAGCTTTATGCGAGGTCTCTGATGAGGGTGAGGTGCTGGTGGAGCGTGACATCATCCTGGACAACCCCACCCTGACCCTGGAGGTAAAGGCTCCCTGACGGTGGCTGGGGTAGGGAGAGCCTCCCACAGCCAGTCAGCCCCATGGCCCCCCCAGCCCTCTGTGAGCTGCAGTCCTCCCCCCACATACACACACAATCACAAATGCTGGTTCTTTCCTACTGAGAGAAGCAGAGAACAGGCTCAACTCAGGTCTAAAAGATCAGCCAAGAGCTCCTGCTCAGGCCAGTGTTCTTGCTCCTTGTTTAGTGAGACAGATAGGCACATATGTCCTGCAGCTTCTCTGGTTCTGGTTCTAGGCACACTGTGGGGATGGCCAGAAGGGGGGGCTAGGGGACTTGCTTCATTCAGGTCACTCATTCACTCACTCAGGTACTGAGCGCCTGCTGTGTTCTGGGTTGTGCTATTCTCTTAGACTCACAGAGGCATAACCTGTGGGTCTTGCTCTCAGGGAGCTGATATGTCCTTCAATGGCCCACAACCCAGCCCAGGATGTGTTTATGTTGCAGATGGGAAATGGGCATGACTCCACCCTCTAGATCCCAGAGTTACAGAATCTTAGATTCTTAGGAGCCCAATCTCCAGGTCCCTTGCCATTTCACACCTGGGTGAACTGAGGCCCAGAAAGGAAAAGCCAGTTACTGTGAGCCAGGGTCAGGCTGCAGGTCCTGGAATTGCCAACCCAGTACCCTTTCCATGGCATCCAGCCCATCAGTAGCCAGCAAAGGCATCTTCAAAATGCATGAGAGCTCTGGTTGAGAATGAAGACTCCTTCTTGCTCTGCTTTTAAAGGGCTTTCTTTTGTCTGTAGGCTCCCTCCCAGGATTATACTCCCAGGTGTATAGGGGCTTATAGGTCTGCAGGAAGCCTGAGTGCCACTCCATCCTTTCCTTGGTACCAGACTGGGATCACCTGTGCTGACTCTAAGCCTGACCCTCCCCTCAAGTCCCTGGCCCAGCCCCCCAGCCCAGGGTAGAGAGCACCAAAGTAAGGTAGCACAAAGCTCAGGAGCAAGAGGCTTGGCAAAGGCAGGCAGATAGGACAGGGTGGCCATTTGGGTCCAGCGGATCCTGCTTCTGCTGAATCGACCATCTGTCTCAGTTGTCTAGACAGTACTTGCATTTTCCTGTCCAATCACAATGCTACTAGCTTCCTAAGCCCCAGACTTTCAGAGGAGCAGGATAATTGTGGCTGCCCTGCCTCACCTCACCCATCCCTAAGCTGCACCCCAGCCACAGGGGTTCTTGATTACAGAGTGAGGGAAGAGGAACCAAGGATCCCCCCAGGCCCTCAGCCCCACTGCACTTCCTCTGATGTGGGTTGCCATTTCTCCCACACAGCTCACCTGCACTTGTGCCTTGCACCATCCAGCTTGGTCTGGATTGTACTTCAGAATGACAGGGGGTATCCCCTCCTTCAGAAGCTAGGGAATCAGTCTGGGGGAAGCAAAGGGCAATAATTCAGATTGGGGCATGCAACCAAATGGACCTGGCTTTGTATCCACACCCCACCATTTACAGCAGTGACACTATATGGGTCCCTTAATCTCAGAGTCCTAATTGCTCCAACTCTGTCAGAGATAGTAAAATATTTCCCTGTGGGGTGATTGGATTGACAGACTGTTGGCACAGGACTGGGTAAATAGTGCTAAACTTATGCCCAAGGTTGTTATGGGAACTTTAGTAGGGCTAAAATAAAATATCCACTTGGTGGTAGGACTTCTTAATTCCCTTCCAACCAGGAAATTCCATACTCTTTTCTTCCTTTCTTTTCCTTTCTGTTTTTGTTGTTGTTGTTTGTTTGTTTGCTTGTTTGTTTTGGTGAAGCTGCTTTTTACAAGGTACACTCAACAATTCAATGAACAAAAATGTTTTCGAGGCCACTTCTGTGAGGTACCCTGCTTGTGCTAAAGTGTGAGAAAGACAGCATTGAAAGTATACATAGCCTAGAAATAAATCAGGATAGGGAGGATTTGTCTTATTCTAGAGGTTGGAAAAGACATAGCAGAAGAGGGACATCTGAGCTAGGCTTTGGAGGATGAATAGGAGTTTCGTGACAGGATCATTTATAGGTAGGCAAGAACTTGTGCTTGTGGTGTTTTTGCAGCAGTTACCTTGGGAGACACTAAACAATGCTTAATTTTTACAAAAGCTTTTCTTTTTGGGAACTACTATCAGGGCCAGTTTGGAAACCATGCCGAAACAGGCTCCTGACACTGCAATGGCATGGCATTTTAACCCCAGGCAGTGTTATTCCATCCCTTCATCTTCCTTACCCACTAAGCTCTGAAGGGCAAGATTTGCCACATACTTCCATACTGCAGCCAGAGGAATCTTAAAACAAACAAACAACAACAACAAAAACATATCTAGTCCTATCACTTCCAGTTTAAAACCCTATGTGGTCCTCCATTGCTCTCATCTCAGATACTCTCAGCCTCACTTTTCAGTTTCTTGAAGCTCACAGGGTCTTTGCACATGCTGTTCCCTTTGTCTGGAGCTGTTTTCCCCACTCCTGCTCACTTTTTACAAAATTGTCATTTCCTCAGGACAGCCTTTCCTCCTAACCCTCAAATTAGACCTTGCCCCAGCCATACACCCTCAGGGCTCCCTGCCCTCCTTCAGGGCATCTGTCCCCATTGAAATGATACCTTTATTTGTGCAATTGTTGGGTTAACTTCATGAAGTCAGATGCTACTCCAGTTTTGGCCTCCTTACTGTCTCCCTTGGTACAATATCTGGTGCTTAGTAGGTATTCAATCAATATTTGTAAAACAAAACAAAACAAAAACAAAAAGTTACCTCCACTGGATAGAATGATTGAAACATTCCAGATCTACTTGTCTATGTGTTTGCATTCTTCCTCGTCCAGGACAGGGGAGATTTCCTGTCAGTCCATGGTTCCTCTGCCTATTGCAGCTTCTGCCACTTGGCAAGGCATTTCTGAGAATGTGTCTGAAAACACATTGTTTGGCCAAAGTTTGCCAAACCCCAATTCTGGAGCCTAGGAAAGGATATTCTCCCCTAGAATGACCAGTGAAATTAGTTCCCCCACTCTCCCCCCGCCCCGCATTATATTGCCTTATCCAATATTCTCTGATCTTATAGTTTTTATCTTTTTTTATTTAACATCTCTCTACATCTTTTGAATTTCCATATCAAGATACTATAATATCTTTAAAAAGAAAATCAGATTATACAAAGGATAGAAATGTGCCATCAAGAACTTTATTTAATCTTGTCAAAAAGCACCTGATCTTTCTCCCTTTAGGTGTCTTTCTGGGAATTTCCCACTAACACATTCTCCCCTCTATTTAAGTCTTCAGAGAATCAAGTCATTCTTGTCTTGATTGAATGAATCAATGCATAGCTCACTAGGAGCAGGGTACATCTTTTTAAATTCATGAAGGCAATCTGTATAAAAAGATAACCATTTTGGCAGAGTTCCTATATCTCATCTGGCACTGACTGGCAATTAGCATTGCCCTGTAATCAGACCATAAAATCGGAGCCTGGTTCCACAGCATCATCTCCTTCAAACTGACCCAAGAACCACTGGCAATGAGATGCAGGTTTCTGGTGGTCCTGATCATATACTCTATTTATTTGGATCAATTGGATAGGGTGGTAAGCAGCAATAAAGGCAGATAAACAAATTCATGGGAATCTCAAATTGACCATCAACATGAAAAATATGGGACCATTTAGGTAGCTTTGTTATATCCCAAAGCATGGAATTATACTTCATCTCCAAATCATACCTTATGCTGAAATTAGTTCCCTGGGAGCAGTTATGGATCATCGCCTCTAAAATGACTCAATTTTTCACAAATCATTGGTATTGCAGGGCCTAGTGAAAAGAACTTTGGGCTTTGGAACCAGGTAGGTCCTGACATTTACTAGTGTGTGAACTTGGCCAATTTACCAAGTTAGTCTGAACTTCAGCTGTAGACTATAAAATAGTTGTTATGAGGATTAGTGATAAATAAAAAATAAAAACCAAATCAATAAAACAAGCAACCTCCAGTGATCCTCAAAAGAAGAAAAGAAATCCATCAGACATACAATTACAGTTTCTGTTTCCAAAATGCTTTCTTCCCCATCCATGATCTCATTTGGTCCTTCCAGTCCAGGGAGGAAGGCAGGGTAGAGATGATTGCTGCTATTAGATGAGGAAGTAGAGCCCTGGATCTTGGAAGAGCATCACAGCAGTCACCGTTTAGAAGCAGGGGTTCTAAACTTTTTTTTCCACTGACCCTTTACTAAGTCCACACTATACTGTGTATTATTTAATAAATATATGACACCCACACCAACACATCCCCACAAGAATAATGTTTTTTTATTTAAATTCAAGCTCATGGACCCCTTGTTAAGAACCCCTGGTTTAGAGTGACTAGTTGAGGTTGCATTTCTGACCTGAAACCTTTCCCTGACCCGTGACCCAGGACAGTGCTGTGTGGGAGCCCTGCCCAGACGACACACAGCACACTGGGAACCTCTGGCCTCCAGAACTTTAGAAGGACATCCATGGGCTGGGGTGCAGTCAGAGGAGAGCAGCCCAAATCAAGGTGGAAGACCCATAACATGTCCAACAAAGAGGAGCAGAAGGTGTTCCAGCTGCAGAGGAGGGTGGAGCTGGCTTGGGGGCCTGTGGGCACCATCTTCAATGCCTGGAGGGCCTCTCAGGGAGGGCAAGTCAAGGCTCTAGGGAAGAAACAGGACCCATGTGCGGGAGGTTCAAAGAGAGTACTATTTCGTTACAATTTCCTAACGCTCAGCAGTGGCCCTCAGCGGATTTGGGCTGTGCTTGGAAGCAGGCTCCTCCTCCCTCCCCTGGATGAATTGGACGAGGGACTTGAAGTCCACTCACCGGGCGAGAGGCAGAGAGCTCTGAGACACTGCCCTGTGTGCTCCTCTCCCAGTACCTAGGGGGAGATACTAATCTCTTAGTACCATCTTGCCTGGGTGTCTGGAGGTCTCTGACACTACAGGTGCCTGGCACTTAGTGGGGACAAATAAACAGTCTTCCCTTTCTTTGTCCTCAGTCTCCCAGCCCAGCCCCATCAGCTCTCACTGAGTGGCAGAAGGGGATAAGAAGCCAGTGTCATGACCCTGCTGCCCTTCTTCTCCACAGGTGCTGAACGAGGCACGAGTGAGGCAGCCTGTAAATGTGCAGATGCTCTTCTCCAACCCCCTGGACGAGCCAGTGAAGGACTGTGTGCTGATGGTGGAGGGGAGCGGCCTGCTGCGGGGCAGCCTCAAGATTGAGTGAGTCCCAGGCCTGTGCGGCCAGGGCGGTGATGGGGGTGGGGTCAGGGTAGCCAATGCTAGCCTCGGGGTATGCATCTCTAGGTGAGGCCAGGGAACTGGGAGAATTGGTGAAAGCAGAAAATGCACATACACATATATTTGCATTTACTTTGGACTTCACTAAATTGAACCCCTGGAAAGAACTTGGGGCTGGTCCTCAAGACTTGACATATTTTGGAGGTCATGAGACCCCAGCTTCTGTTGAAGTATCTACTGGGTTGGTGGGGCTCAGTGACCCAGGGAGGAAGAAGGAGTGACTTTGACCAGTTTCTCCTAGAGTAGGACATGAGGCCCCCGAAACCCTGTCCAGCCAGAGGTCTGCATACCTTGCCATAAATGCTAACCCATCCCCTTCCCCATCAGTGTGCCTTCCCTGCGCCCCAAGGAGCGGTCCCGGGTCCGTTTTGAGCTCCTGCCCACTCGGAGTGGCACCAAGCAGCTGCTTGCTGACTTCTCATGCAACAAGTTCCCTGCAATCAAGGCCATGCTGTCCATCGATGTGGCTGAGTGAAGGACCCTGGTGGCCCCACATGCAAACTTGGGTAACCTGGAGCAGGGAGGGCTGCCCAGCCTGGGAAGCGCCCCCCCCATGGCTGCCTGGACACAGCACCACCCTTCACCTCCAGGTGGGCCAGCTCCCCTGGCACACAACTTGATCACTTTTGCATGTTCTCTGGCTGCTTAACCCAGGGAGTGTCTGAATGAACACGGGGGGAGGGGGGTGGGGGGGGGAGAACTGGACTGTTTGCTGACCTCAGCCTGCAGCTGAGACATCCCTGCTCCTCCCCTGGGCCACTGTGGAGACAAGGGAATGGTCAGTCATCTGCCATGGCATGCACATCCTTATCCTCAAAATAAATGCTAAAAAGAGAGAGATTGCACGCACGGATTCCCACTGATTGTTGTTTCACCTGAGGTGGTAGAGAAGGGAAGGAGGCTGGAACCATGACTTCTGGAGAAGGGATGAACATACGATGAGAGTACCATTGCCTTGTTCTCTAGTTTCAATATCCAAGGGGAATGGACTTGTTCTGTGCAACCCCAGGTGCAAAATAAGGAGATGGATATCAAGTCAATTTAGAAATATATTTCTATTTTAGAATATAGAACTTCTTCATATGATATCCAAAAATAGATTAGTCTGCCTTGGGTGGGAGCTCGTTGGCCCAAAAGGGCTCAAGCCCTGTCTGTGGGGTTGAATGAACCCTTTTAGGACGCCCCACAGATATCAGATGAGGGAGCTTAAATGTCTTCCCAGGGGAGCAGATGTAGCTCAGTGGTTTAAGCACCTGCTTCCCATGTACGAGGTCCTGGGTTCATTCCCCAGTACCTCATTAAAAAAAAAAAGTCTTCACAGAACCCTTCCAGAGCAGGCTGTTCATTGGTGAGCTAGCCTGCTCCCCAGGACGCTTCCTCTCCATGGTGCTCTCAACCACTGCAGCCTCCTGCAGCCCAGGGGGGAGGTGCTGCCTCAGCCAGCCCACAGCTTAACTTACCTGGATCCTTCTCTGTCTTCATTCACACTCTGCTGGTTTCTCATTCTTTGTTCCCTAAAATAATCCCAACCAGATCCCATCACTTTCCTGACACTTGCACTTACTAACCCCATTTTGGCAGCTGTAACTCACTCTCTGAACTTTAAAGGACCAGGCCAGGCGAAATAAAAACCTCCACCTCACATCCAACTCAAAGGTCCTCCCCTATACTCAGCTCAGGCCTGCCCCATGCTTGCAGAAGGGGCACAGTCCATTCCTTGTCTTCCTTTTCCTCCTCCCCTCCTGTTCTTTGGTCCTTCAGAGTTGGAGCAGAGAGAGGGGAAGTAGCAAAGTGACAACAGTCCCATTCCCTGGTGCTGATACCATCTGGCCACCAGCACCCTCCACAGCTGGTGTTTAGATACAGGCTTTCTGCCCCCATGTGTGCCCAAGTGTGGATGACATGCCCCTTAGCTTCTGCCCCTGGAGGTACCCCACTACCTCTAACAATCCTGAAATGAGTGTGGTTTGAACCCAGTTCCCTTTCACGGGGTCCACTGACGCATGGGAAACTCACACACCATTTCCCCTCAAACAGTGGTGAGCAGATTGCCCCAGCAGCCCCCTCTCCTGCCATCTTGAGCTTCTCCAGCACCAGTTTCCACCTCCAGAATTCTCCTGGGGGCATCTGACATCGGAATCTGTCCACTTGTCCTCCCAACATCAGGCTTTCCCAGAAATCTTCCAGGCCCCACCTCTGGTGGCTGAATGTGGCTAGGTCTCTGAGTTCCACAGCACACAGCACACAGCACGCAGCACACAGCTGCGCAGTGAGAAGCCTTTCTCTCCTCCCTGCAAACTCCAGCATCTCTCTGAGTGGATCCTTGGTGCCTTGCCCTCTGACTTGGTGAGGAAAGGGGCATTCCACTTTTCCTCAGAGACCCTGTCCAGTCCTGAACCAGGTGAACTGGGTAAAATAGATCAGCATCTGCTCTGGTTTCCCATGGATAGAAAGGAATCTGGAGATTTTAAATCTCTCTCATTTATGATTTATGTGAGACCTTCCCCGGACTCTTGTTCCCTCAAGCATCAGACTTATCAGTAAATATTTCCTGAGGACCTACTTGGTGCCAGCCCTGGGTTCATAGACATCAAAAGCATGGGTCTCCACCCCCAAGAGAGACTCATAAGGTATGCATTCATTAGCTGTATACATTTACCAAACTCATTGAGTTACACATTTTAATTGAGTAATTTCATTGCTTGTAAATTATACCTCGATAAAGTTGTTAAAAAAAAAACTAGAAAAAAAATCCACGCAGAATTTTAACTACCCTTGCATAAGTCTTATGAGAGTTGTATCTAATAATACCCTGCACCCCACCTGGAGATAAGGCAGAGGCTGCCACACTACATTTATTTCTGGTAGAAATGAAGTTGGAGGTTGTGGCTTAGTCAGTGAGAAGCAAATGCACCTGTCGGCTGCACCCGAGAACCAGGCGGTGCTAAGCTGCCATAGGAGAGACACCCTAAATACCAGGTCTTAACCAAAATGGACATTTCTTTCTTTCTCATTTAAAAGCCCAGTCAGGCAATTCAAGGACCCAGGCTCCTTTAATCTAGTTCTCTGATTACTCTGTCAGCCTCAACATATAGCTTCCCCTTGGTGCTTCAAGATGGCTGCTCCTAAGGGCAAAGTAGATGGACAGGCAGTGAGGGCAACCGTCCCACAACCCACCCACCTTGCTGCATCCCAAGCACAGCTTGTCCCTCCTTTGTCAATGCTTCCCCTGCACTGCTCATGTCTTGTTAGAGAACCTTGTCTTACAGCCACCTTGGCATAAAAGTCTATCCTTCTCCCCCTATACACTATATATTTGTCATAGGCAAGAATCCTATTTCCTTTAGCCCTACATCTGCTGTACTTAGCACAGTGTCTGGTGTACATGAAGCACATTCATGAAAGAACCAAGAAGTGAATGAAATTGTGGATGAATAAATGGATGAGTGAATGAATAGACTGGTTGGAATGACTGAATGAATAGTAATAGCTAACATTCTTTGAGAACATACAAATGTTCTAGTCACTATTCTAAGCATTTTCTAGGTATTTATTTAACAGTCCTTTGAGGGAAGAACTAATATTATCCCCCTTTTGCAGAAGAGGGAAACTGAGACTTAGAGAATTAATTAGGTCAAAGGAGAGCTAGTGAGGTTGGGATTCCTACCCAGGTGGACAGACTCCAGTGCCTAACCATCCTGTTACACATTACTATCTACACAAATCCTAAAAAGATATTCAGCAACAAATGCCATTACAGAGTTGCAAAGAGGCAGGGGGGCATATGATGCAGAACCCCAAGGAAGCATGTTCTGCCATGGCACTCAGCCCTAGGAAGGCATCTTGGGTGCCTCCCCCTGCTCTTCTTTCCTGCCATTGCTTTGGGATTTTTCCTATGTTAAGAAAGTGATGTCAGTCGGGGACCTGGAGTCCCTCTTCCCAAGAGAACCTACCCACCCTGTTTCTGGCTCCAAGTCATTCCTCCCTCTACCCCTGATCACTTTTGCTTGAGGAAGCCAGCAGCAAATGGTTGGAATCAATAGGCATCTCCTGGAGCCTGTTTAAGACTAGTTGCTCCCCCTGCCATTACATCATTGCTCTTCCCAGCAAACTTCAAGGCAGACACTTGAACCATTGGGGAAACAAGGCTTGGAGCAAATTTTCTCCATTCTTTGCACTCATATTAGCCATACTTTGCATACCTTTATGATTGCCTACAATATTTGCAATCATTTGTTTATCTGTCAATGGCTGCCAATCTGGAGTGTGGAAACATAGATGAATGTGAATTAAAATGATTCACTGATATTGCAATACATGATATGTTAGTGACATTACATGGTAAATTCAGTGCGTTGTCCTACAATGTGTAATTCATTGTGCTGCTCAAAGTTGCTGTGAGAGTGGAGTGTTAACACAGCAACTCCATCCATCCTGCAATATTTCTTTGGATGATCTGTTTTTCTGATTTCCACTAAATAAATGTGTGCCTTCAGCATGCTTCAGAAGAAGTAATCAAGGAAGCTCAATCTGGGACAAAATAAAATAATATTACTTATGTTTTCAGACTTTATGGCTACTCTTAAGTAAATTAGTTTCCTCTCTTAAAAATTGAAATTAGGGAGCAGATGTGGCTCAAAAGGTTGAACACCTGCTTCCCACATGGGAGGTCCTGAGTTTGGTTCCTGATGCCTCCTAAAAACAAAGCAAAACAAAACAAACAAACAAACAAAGCAAGAAGCAAACAAACTAAAAAACCAACTCGGAGGGGCCAGCGTGGCTCCATGGTTGAGCTCCAGCTTCCTACATATGAGGTCCTGTTTAAACCCCAGCCCCAGCACCTCAAAACAATTTTTTAAATTAAAAAATCTATGCATACATGTTTATTAAAATATTTTATGCAAATATATTCTCAGTATAGCAATTCCTTAAATAAATAAATATATAAGAAAGAGAGAGAGGGAGGAAGGAAGGAAGGAAGGAGGGAGGGAGGGAGGAAAGGAGGGGGATGGAGGGAAGGAAGGACAGAGGGAAGGGAGGAGGGAGGGAAGGAAGAAAAAAAGAAAGAGAACAAAAGGAAAAGGAAAGAAGAGAAGGGAAGGGAAGGGAGGGAAGGGAAGGAGAGGGGAGGGGAGGGGAGGGAAGGGGAGGGGAGGGGAGGGGCAGGGAGGGAGAAAAGAGTTTTTCACTTTCCCACTCCTCTTCCGCTCCTTCCCCCAGAGGAAGCACCTCCTGTCAGTTTGGAGCATAGCCTTCTCAACCTTTTTCTGTACTCATGAAGAAATATATAGCATTTTTTACCTATCTGGAAACCTTCTGTACCTATTGTTTTGAAATTTGCTTTTCTCAATTAATAAGTCTTGAAGGTCTATCTGCCCAATACATGTAGGACACTTCTGCATGATCTTTCTTTTTGTGCCTGCCCCATATAAGCATCTCTGATCTAATGGGTATGACTTTGAAACAAATCTTTAGTACCAGACACTTTTCTAGGCACTGGGGACTCAACAGTAGGCAAAATAACAAAACCATTCCTGACCTTGTGAAGGTCTAAGTACCAGGGTATTTTGTTTGTTTGTTTCTTAGAAGGTACCAGGGATTGAACCCAGGACCTCATATATGGGAAGGAGGCACTCAACCACTTGAGCTACACCCACTCCCCTAAGTACTAGTTTTAATCATTAAAATTTTTCTTCATTGCGTAGCAGGGACTCTGAAACCATGTCTCCATGTTTCAGAGACCTTGAGAGATGAGAGTGTGGCACTGTCTCCTTGTCCACGGGAGAAGATAACACACTCTTCAGGCATTTGTAAAGTGATCTGCTGGCCAATGCTTCAGACTGAGGTCCCACCTTTCTGTTTAACCACGAAATTCCCATGGACACTGGGTGGGGACATAATTTTACAGAAAGATTTTAGTAATTTTGAGCATGACATTTGGCCATCTAATTCACCTGACCTTGAAAGATATGGCCACCCAGAGTCACCAGGGCATTACATTCCATGGCTAAGATTTCCTTCATTCACAGATAAATGTTGTACTGGACAGTCCAGGCTCTGGAGATTCAGTTCAGATGAGCTGTGCCTTCTGGAAGTTTGTCAGCATAGGTGTTGGAGTCGGGGCAGGAGGAGATAGATAAAATGAGTACACAAATAAATATAAAATATAAACTCAAATAATGCTTCACTGATGAGAAAAAGGCAGGATGGGGTATGCATGTGGGGCAGGCCCTCCAGCAGATGACATTGGGTAGAAATCTGTCATGAACTGTGAAGGAGAGCCACGTGTGGACCTAAAGCGGATGAGTTCCAGATAGAGGGAACAGCGAGGGCAAAGCCCTGACATGAGGGTTCCCCTAGCATGTATGTGGAACAAAGAAGAAGCCATGTTCCTGTTCTGGAGAAGTGATTGTGAGAGTAATGAGAAAGGAGGTCGGGGGTGGGGTTGGGGTGGACATGGAACCTAGAGGACCTTTAGGCCCTCGGAAGGACTTTGGTTTCCAATCTGAGATGGGGAGCCTGGGGATGAGGGCTGGTGGTTTGAGCAGAGAAATGGCAGGATCTGATCTGTGTTTTAAGTGAAACGCTCTGACTGCTGCAGGGAAGCCATTGAGGAGGCTGCTGCCATCACCCAGGTGGCTTGGGCCAGGGCGGTCGTGTTGGGTGGTGCAAGATGTGACCATCTTCCCTCTTCATGTCTCCCCACTGGCCAGGTCCCCTGCTTGAACTTGAGGAAATCTTAACATCCTTCAAGGCCAGTACATATGAGAAGTCCTCACTGGCTGCTCCAGCCTCCCAACTGGAACTCACGTCTTCTTTTCCCTCTGAAACCTGCTCCCTTGCCAGGACTGGTGTGGACTCAAAGCATCTGGGACCTCGGCCCAGGCAGCCTCAGCTTTGGCTTCCTCGGCTCAGAGCAGGGTCCAACACAGTGATCAGGGGGTCAGACACAGGTCAGACACAGAGAGGTGGCCATGGAGAATGGTGGCAGAGTGTGCCTGGAGGTAAAGAACTTCCCACTTTTCAACCCCCAGGGCCCATCTGGTGGAGGAGGAACAAAGAGCTGGAGCCCTCGGGGTACCCAGTTGCTCTGGCTAAAAGCCATTGGTGTTAGCAGCCTGCCTCTTTCCTTCACATCCCACATCCACCCCCGAGCATGTCTTGGGGGCCTTGCCTTCAGAATCAATCCTGAGCTCCATCAGGTCTCTCCTTGGACACTCACCTATAGAACCCACCCAAGCCCTGGCCACATAGAGGGGCTGCATGTGGGTGCTGCAGCCGATAGCCCAGTTGAGGTTCCAGCTAGCAGCTGGCATCAACCACGAGGCATGTGAGTGAACAGCCTTTGTTTCATTTTAGCCCCAGACAATGAGTTCCCTCAGTCCTCAAGTCTACAAAGTGAGGCCCCAGACATCACAGAGCAGAGGCAAGCCAGCCCCACTCTGCCCTATCCAAATCTCTCAACTATAAGAATAATAAATATATATTTTTCACCACTAAGTTTTGGGGTAGTTTGTTTTGCATTGCTAGAACTCGAACAAACCCCAACACATGTCAGCCTGGAGAACAAGTTCTGAGTCATTAATGTCTCCCATCTCATTTCCAGGGTTACTGATGTCTTATGCACAGATATCAGAGCCACTTACAGCCTTTATCTAAAAGTTCCCATTGTACTTGGCTGGTGTCTGTTTGGGAGGCAGTAGGTACAACTCTTGTGATTCTATATAAAAATAGGGTGCTCCTTCATGATGCCTCTCAGAGTCAATGATGGGTCTGTTCATCGGGGAGGAACAGACCTTGGAGTCTCCAAGTGACTCTGGAGGAAGGAATGTGACCAAGGTAAAGGGTTATCTGCCCATCTGGTGACTCCCAGGTGATCCCAGTCACTGACAGGTTGTGATAGTGTGAGAAAGGAAAGACATAGGGGTCATGCTGCGGACTGATCAGGCCGCTTCCCCTTGGCCAGGGAAAGTATCTCTGAGGAGTTACATTTCAGGTATGGTAAATCAGTCTGCAAGCATAGGAAGCTGTCTTTGCCTGAATAAAGGAAAGGAGAAAGTATTAAAAGGACAGCAAAGAGTTCACAGATTAGCTGGAGAAAATGGAAGGTCAGCCTTTAAAAAATGGGCAGGGGCAAAGGATGTCCATAGGGCCAGCACCACAGTCAAAATTGCACCACAAAAACCAATCAGGTGAGGACAGCGCTGAAGTTGCCTCTGAACACTAGATATTATTGCTTGATCAAAGAATAATGTGATGCTCTAATTCATTTTGGCCACCACCATTCCCCAGAATGGAGTTCCCATTTCTTGTCACCATTTCCCAATTAGAAACTCCAGGTGAGAGCATCCAATTGGCTAAGCCTGAGTCATGTGAGCCTGCCCCTGATGCAACCAAATCTGGGAAGTATTTGCAAAGATCTTCAGCAGCCATCTTGTGACTATGAAGCAACAAGCAAGAAGAAAAGTCATGGATAGTGGAGCAGAAAGCTTGAAAGAATGAGTCATTGCTACCACACTGAGCTGCTACACCAGCCTTGAGACTGTCTAATTCTAGACATCTTAGCAAGTAAATAATAAAAGTCTTTATGATTTAAGCCACTGTGGTCAGAGATTCTGTTATTTGCAGAGAAAGCATTTTTAACTGTTTTGGCAGGAAAGAGGCATATGCTCAAGTAAGTATCTAAGATGACTGGTAGCATATGGTATATTGGGGTGGGCAGTAGGTTTTCTCAAGTTTGTGTGTGAATCAGGATCAAGTGGATGTGCTTGTGTAAAAGCATATTCTCACAAACAGTTCCCCAAACTTGCTGGCTCAGAATCACCAGAAATATGGATTATGTGGCATCCAGGTGGATCTGGTGCTGACGACCCACGAGCACACTTGGGGAAGGCTGCTGACAGAGAGGCCCTGGTTGAGGGGACAAGGGCAACAGGCAGGCCCACATCTATTCTGTTTTCTTACTTCTCCTCTGAGTTCCAATTTTTCATCCGTGAAGCTAAATGTGATCATAGGTGTCACAGTGCCTGGGCATGGTAACCATGTGAATACCACTGTTTATTATGTCAGACTGCCTGAGATTCCTAGCTTAAAGTGACTTTTGACTTTGGAAAATTACTTATGCTCTCTGTCCCCCAGCTTCCTCACCTGTGCAATGTGGATGGTAGCAGCACCCACATCTCAGAGTTATGATGATTAATGAGATAACATATGCTGAGCACCTAGAACAGTGCCTGGTGGGGAATATGTGCTTAGAAAAGATCAGCTCTAAGACCAGTGCAATCTTGAAGATAACCGGCAGAGGGAGAGCTAAAACCAGACCAGTCCCCAGAATTTAACAATGAGCAAATGCCAGACTGGGAAACAAGAGGCCAGGTTCCCAACTCCGGTCACAGGCCAGGACACTTAAATTAGAATTGCTCAGGGGTAGGTCCCAGGCATTGGAATTTTTTAAAGCATCCCATTCAATTACAATGTGCAGCCAACATTGAGAACCGGTGTCCTGGAAGGTGAATCTAGAACATCTGGGAAGCATATTAAAAATGCCTGTCCCCAGAAGATAGCTCTGGAGTTTGGTGTCTTGCCAGTGGGCCCTACTTTGGAGTTTGTGCTCCCAAGTGTGACAGAGGTGGACTCAGATGTGTCTTCCCTACATATCCCTCTTCTGTCCCTTTTATTGAACCTATAGTGGTGCTGGAGTTGGTAGGTATATGTCCAAGAGCCTTGAATCTCTGGGCTGTCCATGTGCCAGCTGGGTCTTGAGTCTCTGCAGAGTTGCAACACCTACTTTCCAGTTCATTGGACTCACCCAGGACAGCTAACAAGAAGGTGAGGATGGACAACCACTACACCAAGGAACCGAGAGAGTCTATAACTGCAAGCAAGAGAGTTCCATCTATCAGTCATATGGGATCAAAGCCTCCTCTCAATTAGAGGTGGAGTGGGCATCACCATTCCAGAATCCTCAGGATTAGGGAATAAAATATGAACTAGAGTGGACTTACTGGTATTCTAGTATAGATTTATTGAGATTCTAGCAATGGAAGAAATTATATCATTGATGTGGAGACTGCGGCCACTGGAGTTGCTGAAGGCAGGGAGAGGGAAAAAGAAGTATTATATGGGGGCATTTTCGAGACTTGGAATTATCCTGAATGACATTGCAAAGAGAGATATAGGGCATTATATATCCTGCCATAATCTACAGAATGGAGTGGGAGAGAGTATAAACTACCATGTAAAGTATAATCCATGCTGCGTGGCAATACTCCAAAATGTGTTCAATTGCAATGAATATACCACACTAATGAAAGAAGTTGTTAATGTGGGAAAAGTGGGAGGTGTAGGGAGTAGGGCATATGGGAATCCCCTATATTTTTAATGTAACATTTTATGAAATCTATGTATCTTTTAAAAATAAATAAAAGGTATATTTTTAAAAATACATGTCCTATATAAAGAGATCATACAACTCAACAATAAAGAGACAAGCAACCCAATTAAAAAATGGGCAAAAGATTCAATAGAAATTTCTCTAAAGAGGAAATCCAAATGGCCAAAAAGCACATGAAAAAGATGTTCAATATCACTAGCTATTAGGGAACTACAGGTCAAAACTACAGTGAGATACCATTTCACACCTTACAGAATAGCTATTATTGAAAAAACAGAAAACTACAAGTGCTGTAAAGGATGTGGAATAATAGGAACACTTTCACTGTTGGTGAGAATATAGAATGGTGTAACCTTTGTGGAAAACAGTTTGGCAGTACCTCAAGAAGCTGAATATAGAACTGCTGTATGATCCAGCAATCCCATTACTAGGAATGTATACAGAAGAACTGAAAGCAAGAAGGTGAGCTGACATTTGCACATGGATGCTCATAGCAGCATTATTCACAACTGCTAAAATATGGAACCAGACCAAGCATCCATCAAGTGATGAACAGATAAACAAAATGTGTTATATAAACACAATGAATATTATTCAGCTATAAGAAGAAATGAAATTTGGATGCATATGACAACATGGATGAACCTAGAGGATATTACATAAATGAAATAAGGCAGACACAAAAGGAAAACTATTTTATGGTCTCACTAATATGAACTAAATACAATGCATAAATTCAAGGAGATAAATTCTGGAGTATAGGTTACTAGGAAATAGAATGTAGGTTGAAAATGGGAGCTTATGCTTAATGTATGTAGCATTATTAATAAGATTAATTTTTAAAGTGTGGAAATGAATAGAGTTGAGAGTAATATAATGAGTATAACTAGCACTGCTGATTTATAAATGTGATTGTGGCTAAAAGGGGTAGTCTGTGGAAGAAAATGTCAACTGAAAGAAAACTAGGGAATAATCTTGGGATTTTGTTGGGGGATGAAGATTGTGGTTAATAGTATAAATATAAGAATGCTCTTCTTTCTTTTTAGGTTTCTTTAAGTTTATTGAAACATGTTCTTTCTGTGTAAATTATTCATGTGCCTGATTAGTTCAATTTTCATCTAAGAAATTGTGAATTCTAGTTCTAATTTTAGAGTTAAAACAAATCTTAGAAATGACTTAGTGAAATACCTACATATTACAGGTGAGGAAACTGAGGCTTAAAGTTAGACGACTTGCACATGTTTATACACATACTGATGGACTCAGCTCCAGAAGTCAAATCTCTGGGCTCCAGATCCTGGCTTTTTTCTTTCTCCATCTTTCCACATAATCAAGAGGGTAGCTTTTGTGATTTAGACATGTCAGGCATAATGAATGGCCCTTCAGAAATGGCAAAACATAAGGAATCTATAACTCATGTATCTTCTCACGCTTCTTTAGTTACTAGCACCTTTCCTTGGTCTTGAGACAAGGGTGTGAAGCAATACTCTGGATAAACTAGCTGGTTGTAGATGAAAAACAGTCACAAGAGGGAAGGATGCATCTTACCCTGAAAGGAGGGTATAAAATAGAAAAACTCCTTTGGGGGAGGGCTAGGGTAAAGTTTTGTTTTTTCTTTTGATTTTATTGATACATAATAATAAGGCATAAATCCATCCAAAGAGTACAATCATTGGTATATCTGTGCATCCATCACCTCAACCACTCCCAAAGAATGATCTTTTTTTACAAAGTGCTAAGAATATGATGATACATGGGAAAATTACAACTAATGTAACTTATGCACAATAGTTAACAGTGATATTGTAATATTTTGCATCAGTGGCCAGGAGATATTTTTTCAATACTAATGGACAACAATAGAGGTGTATAAGAGGCTATGGGATTTTTCCTTTTGGAGCAATGAAAATGTTCTAAAATTGACTGAGGTGATGACAGCACAACTCTGTGATGAAAATGAGAGACACTGAGTATACACTTTGAATGGATTAAAAGCATGGGACTGTATAACACAGGGAATCCAGTGGTGGGTAATGGACTGTGGTTAACAGGACAAAGATGAGAACATTTTCTCTTTAATGATAACAAATATATAATATTAATATAGGATATTAATAATTGGGTGGGTTGGGGGGGGAATACGCCAAATATAAGACATGGTCTATAATTAATAGTAACATTTTGGCAATACTCTTTCATAGTTTGTAACAAATGTTTCACAACAATGCAAGGTGTTGGTGGTGAGGAGATGTATGGGGAGACTTGTATGATGATATACATGTTTGTTTTGTAAATTCACAAATTTTACTATACAATTATTGTTTATGTATGTTCATGTATGAATGATATAATTAATCGAATTTTATATAAAAAATGCTTGTCCTAATCCAGCATGTGCATATTGGCAGGGGTTGGGGTGGAATGGAAGACTTTTCTAGCCTCACCTTTCTCTTATCCCAGTCATGCTGCAGGAACCAGTTTTAGCACCTGGCACTTGACATGTGGCACCTCCACATGTGTCTACACCTTGTACTCTGACTTTCTTCCTGGTATTAAAGGCTCACCTCAGCATTCACACATACACAGCAGGAAGTGCAAGGAGTTAATGCCCTGTATGGTGGTTCTATCCTCAATGGGAGACAGGAGCCAATGGATAAATTCTCCTTTTCCCTTAGATGAATGGTCCTGAAATGCAATTTATGTGACTTTTCAGGGCAATCAGTTGCACTTAGCAGGAGCCAGCTCAATATCACAACTTAGTATTGGCTCTCCCTTGGGAAGACCCTCGTTAATAAAGCAGCCACATGTCTTTGCCTCAGACACTGCTTTCTTGGGACTCAGGCTAACAGAAAATAAAACAAAATTAACCCAAGGTAATAATTACTGAAGTTGGTTCGATGGGTATGTAGGATCTTATTATTTTTTTCTCTCTCCTTTTGTGTTTGAAATTATCCATAATAAAAAAATATATAAATACATAAAAATGCATGTTCCAGAGGTGGAACTTCAGTGTTGGTGCATGAACACCTCTATAACAACAGTGAATCCAAAGGTACAAATGATCAAAGACATTTTTTCTCAGGACTTTGGAAACTAATCAAAGACATGCAACAATCTGAAGAACAAGAAAACTGCTGAATCTCAATAAGAACACCAGGATTTGTAGTTTTGTAACTTGACCTACTTCCGTCCCTTCTTTCTTCTTCCTCCCTCACTCTCACTTCCCCACCCCAAACCCTTGCTCTGTAGTAGCCTTAAAAACCAGAAGCCTCACAATCATGATCTCTATAAAATCAGTAGCCTTGCAGCTACTGGAAGAGGCAAACCCAGTTTGAATCTCCTATAAATGTTCTATTGTCACTATTTCACCAGTCTTGCAGCTCCCTGGAACAGCCCTATTCATAAGACATTGTCATTATTTGAACTGACCTGGAGCTTTTCTGCGGGAAAAGCCTTATCTCCAGGTTGTTTGTCAAAAACAATCTAAATCAATTTTTTGACATTGCAGGTGCCTGAAGTTACAATACCAGTTTGGTTAAACAAGAGCCTGGAAAAAACTTAAAAGGAAGATCTTGGGAATGAACCATCCATAGGGTCTTTGAAAAAATCTAACATATTTCTAAGATCTAGAAGGCTGGGTCATGTGCAGAACTGCACTCATGAGCAAGAAATACCTGAGAAAGCCCCAATCTCTCCCTTGTGGCTGGTCTTGGGCCCTTTGCCAGTAAGCAAATATGGCTAAATCAGATTGGAAACTGCCTGAGTGTTGAACACACACAGAGAACCCCTTGACAAAAGTAAAAGGTTTACTGGTTAAGGCATTTACGGAAATGTCTGACCAAAGTTTAGTTGACCACTTAAACTAACTGAGCAGAGAAAAAAAACAACAAAAACAGCAAGAAAATGAGGACATATCATTTTCAGAGGTGACTCACTATATTATCCAAAATGTTCAGTTTTCAACAAAAAATTATGAGAGATAAAAAACAAAAACAGGAAAGTATCATGCCATACACTGGCAGTAAAGCAGTCAATAGAAACTACCCTTACCTAGAGCAGCACTGGGCCTAAGAGATCCCTCCTGACAGCCTCCATGTTATGCAAATGTGGCCAGTCTTGAAGCCAAATTCAGCATGTAAATGCAATGCCTTCCCCCCAGCATGGGACATGACACCCAGGGATGAGCCTCCCTGGCACCGAGGGATCACTACCAAGTACCAGCTGATGATGCAACTAGAAAATGACCTGGAATTAAAGGTTCAATGTGGACCAGCAGAATATCCCTGTCTACATATAATAACAGGAGTTAAAAATGCTGTTTGACCTAAATTAAGGGGGAAATGGAAAGGACAAATGAGTTCATATGGTTATGAGTCTCTAAAAAAGAGTCTGGATTCATGGAGCTGCCCTGGATGATGCTTCAGAGGCAATCACCGGACATTGTAAATCCTCACAGGGCCCACTGGATGGAATGGAGGAGAGTATGGGCCATGATGTGGACCATTGACTATGAGGTGCAGAGGTGACCAAAGATGTACTTACCAAATCCAATGGATGTGTCATGATGATGGGAACGAGTGTTGCTGGGGGGGGGGGGGGAGAGGTGGGGTGGGGGGGGTGGGGTTGAATGGGACCTCACATATATATTTTTAATGTAATATTATTACAAAATCAATTAAAAAAATGTAAAAAAAAATAAAAAATAAAAAAGTCTGGAGGTTGTCAGAAGGATTGCCCTTATACACACCTGAGCAGAGTCTCAGAGACAGATAAAGTAGATACAACCCCAGGTATTGGTTCTTTTGAGGGCTAAAAAGACCCACAGGTTCTATGGTCATGGCAGATGGGGTTCACTGCCATGTCAGTTGGCCCTTCTTTGGAGCTGGTGTTTCTGTGTGATGGAGCTGGACTCAGATGGAATCTCTTTTCACAAGCCTTTCATGCTACTTTACTGGAATTGTAGTTGGTGTTGGGGCTTAAGATATATCTAGGGGATCTGAATCTCTGGACCGACAATATGATAGCCAGGTCCTGACCTCAACAGACTTCAGCTCCTACACTCTGATTTATTGGACTTACTCCACTCAGCTAACATGGAGTTGAAGAATGTCAACCACCACACCATGGAGCCTGGAGTGCCTACAACTGAAAGCAGGAGGATTGCATCCAATATCCATGTGGAATCTAAGCCACCTCTTGACATAGATGTGGAATGGACACAACCAAGCCAAGGTCCACAGGAAGGAGGAATACAGTAAGAATCAGAGTGGACTTAATGATATTCTATTCATGAACTATTGTGGTTAATATTCGAGAAAATGTGGCATTGATGTGGAAAAAGTGGCCATGGTGGCTGCTGGGTCCGGGGAAGGGGAGGAAGAGAAGAGATGTGGAGGCATTCTCGGGACTTGGAGTTGTCCTGGGTGGTGCCCCAGGGACAATTGCCAGATGTTGTATGTCCTCCTATGGTCCACTGGATGGAACGTGGGAAAGTGTGGGCTATGGTGTGGAACATGGGACATGGGGTGCAGCGATGCCCAGAGATGTACTCACCAGATGCAATGGATGTGACATGATGATGGGGAGAGTGTTATTGTGGGGGGAGTGGTGGGGTGGGGTTAGTGGGGGCGAATGGCGACCTAATATTTTTTTAATGTAATATCTTTTTAAAAAAATGAATAAATTGAGTAGAATTTAGAAGGAAAAAAAAGAACACACACACACACAAAGAATACAAATGGACACAGAAGAATACACAGCAAATGAACACAGAGAGCAAACAATGGGGGGGGAGAGGAGAGAAATAAATAAATAAAATAAAATCCTTAAAAGATAATACTAATACTATAATAATAATAATAAAAAAGAAAGTGGAGTACCTATAATGAAATAGGAAACTGAGTATGGAGAAGAATATAGTATGAATTAAAAGGCTAGTGTGGGCGGCAGATTTGGCCCAGTGGTTAGGGCATCCATCTACATCATGGGAGGTCCACAGTTCAAAACCCGGGCCTCCTTGACCTGTGTGGAGCTGGCCCACGCACAGTGCTGATGTGCACAAGGAATGCCATGCCACACAGGGGTGATCCCTGCATAGGGGAGCCCCACGTACAAGGAGTGCACCCCGTATGGAGAGCCGCCCAGTGCGAAAGAAAGTGCAGCCTGTGCAGGAATGGCGCTGCACACACACAGAGAGCTGACACAACCAAAAGAAACACAGATTCCTGTGCCACTGATGACAACAGAAGCGGACAAAGAAGAAGCAGCAAATAGACACAGAGAACAGACAACCGGGGGGTGGGGGGAAGGGGAGAGAAATAAATAAATATATATATATTTTTTAAAAAAGGCTAGTGTGATCAGGAGAGATGGAAAGAGAAAAGAAAGGACAATAAGATAAAGAGTTAATAAAAGATAGGAAACAGAAGTGTTAGAAATAAAAAGCCAGAAAAATTGGGGGCTAAACAAAGAAAGGGAATGTAAGAGCAACAACAGAAGGTGGAATGTAGAAAGATGTAGGAAGAAAAGAGAGTGTTGATAGCCAAATTCAGTACACACAGAAAAGAGGAGGTTGAAGATGAGGAAGAACAGCAAACAATAAACAAGCCGGTAGCACTTAATTGAAAAAAGGAAAAAAAAAAAAGAAAGAAAGAAAGAAAGAAAGAAAAAACAGTGGGGGCATAAAGAGGAAGGAAAGAAAGATAACAAGAAAAAAAAGAAAAAGAAACAAAAACAAGCCTTAAGACAAGGAGTCAAAAAACAGACTTCCCTCTTAAGTTCTTATTTAGGAAAAATAAGAGATGCAAGGGGATTTAATATAAGTATATTATCTATGATTTCCCTGTCTCAAAGTATCAGCTAATATCCCAGTGGGTCACTACTCTAAGAGGAGCTGTGGGGAAGTGGTTGCAGCTCAACTGACAGAGCATCTACCTACCATATAGGAGGTTCAGGGTTCAGTACCCAGGGTCTCCTGACCCATGTGGTTAGCTAGCCCACACACAGTGCTGCCACGTGCAAGGAGTGCCATGCCACACGGGTGTCCCCCACATAGGAGTGCCCATGCACAAGGAGTGGGCTCCCCAAAGAGAGCTGCCCCAAGTGAAAAAAGCACAACCTGCCCAGGAGTGGTGCCACACACACGGAGAGCTGACGCAGCAAGATGACACAAAAAAAGTGACAGTTTCCCATGCAGCATGACAAGAATGCAAGCAGACATAGAAGAACACACAGCAAATGGACACAAAGAGAAGACAATGGGGGAAGAGGAGAGAAATACATAAAATAAATCTTAAAAAAAAAAATAAGAGGAGCTGTGAACTGAACCAGAGATCTTGTACATTCAAGGTTGAAACTCCTGCACTGAAGCAAACCCTCCTTCAGGGTCAACCTGCTCCTCAAAAAGTCCCCTTCCAGGGGCAAGACAGACTCTTTGCAATTGATTAAACTGATTAGGAATCTGCCCTTCCCCCTTTCTCCCTTTCTCACTTTCCCAGGGCAGGAGGAAGTCCATGTGTGAGGTCCTCTCCAAAATTCAAATGGGACCATGGTGAGCCAAATCACCATGGAAAATAATGACTCTCAGTCTCTTCAAGAGAGAGCACCCATAGCTTGCCAGGAACCCTAAATATGCTCTTAGAAGCCTACCAAGCACTTCCTACTGTCCCTCTCCCTTATGTGTGTTGCACAGGATGAGTTAAATGTCTGGCTCCTTTTCCCAGAGGTAACCCACAGAGGTTAGGTAAATCTGGCTGCCTCTGCAGATTTGCCTCTCTCCTCTTCCTGATTTCTCCTCAAGCCAGCTGGTGTGCTCCTCAAAGCTCAGAAAGGAGGGTCCAGACAATTGAACCTGCACTCGTAGGACCCCTCTCCATCCTTTACCAGAACCCTCCCACTCTCAGTGTTTTTCTCCTCTGGCTATGTGGCCTACAAGGTTCAGGGAAAGCCATAGCTTCTTGCCCTGGGGGAGGAGCAGAAATCTGTGGTTTTACCTTGAGCTATCACTCTTCTTGTTGCACTCTCTCAGCTTTGATGTCCAGCAGTCTCCTGCTTTGTGGGTTCCCAAAATGGCTCACTCCAGCAGGATTTTGTCCCCACTCAGCCTTTTTTGTAGGAGTGATGATGATATGAGTGCTCTTACTCTGACACCATCTTGCCCCACCTCTCTCAATGTAATTAATGTCAAGGAATTACTTACATTAGCCATATTTTCTTTAGGTTTTTGCATTCCACGTGTTGTTTTTATTTCTCTTCTTGTCATTTTAGTCATTCTTCTATTCTCCTCCAACACCCTGTCTTCTGTTTCTTCCTTTCAATCTGCAGAACTGCCTTTAATATTTCTTGAAGGGCAGGTTTCTTATTGACGTACTCTCTTAATTTCTGTTTATCTGTGAATATTTTGAACTCTCCCTCATTTTTGAATGCCGACTTTGCTGGATAAAGAATTCTTGGCTGGAGGTTTTTTCCTTTAATATCACAACTAAGTCATACCACTGCCTTCTTGTCTCTATGGTTTCAGATGAGAAATCAGCACTTAAACTTATCGAGCTTCCCTTGTATGTGATGGATCTCTTTTTCTTGCTGATTTCAGTATTCTCTCTTTGTCTTGAGCATTGGACAATTTGACAAGTATATATCTTGGAGTAGGCTTGTTAGAGTTTATATTTTGAGTATGCTGTGCTTCCTGGATATGTATGTCCATTACCCCCAATAAGGTTGGGAAGTTTTCAATCATTATTTCCTCTAACACATCTTCTGTCCCATTTCCCTTCTCTTCTCCCTCTGGGATGACTATAATGCATATGTTCATGTGTTTTTGTGTTGTCACCCAAATCCCTAAGTCCCTGCTGGATTTTTTCTATCTTTTTATCTATCTTTCCTATTATATGTTTGATTTCATTTGTACTGTCTTCCATATCACTGATTCTGTCCTCTGCCTGTTCAAATCTGCTTTTATTTTTTTATTTTATTTTTTTTTTTTCAGGGGATCTGAGAGCATTGATTTCTCAAGCTCATCAGACAAGTTTATTGAGTTGGGGGGCTAGTATATATACCCCTAACCTACGTGACATTCAGCACAAAATCAAGTTACCTATTACCCTTAGCTCATACTATATTAACTAGTGATTGATGAAAACCCAACAAACTTTACTGGAACTATTATTATAAGAATCAGTAACTATACTCATAAATCCTGTTACCCAGGTTGTTCTGTTCTATATGTATTGTTCTGCCTGCAGGTGTGCTTACCCAGCCAAGACCTTGCTCCGCACCGATAATCATAAGGGACAGCTTGACTCAGTGGTCAAGGAAGTAACTTGCTTCCATGGAAACAACATGCCGTTGTTTCCCACATTTCCCCCTTTTTTTTTTTTTTTTTTTTTTTTTTTTGAAATTTTTATTTTTTTATTTTTTTATTTTTTTTTTTATTTTTTATTTTTTTATTTTTTATTGACTTTGTAATAATATTACATTAAAAATATATATGTGAGGTCCCATTCAACCCCACCCCCCCACCCCCCCTCTCCCCCCCCCCCCCAACAACACTCGTTCCCATCATCATGACACATCCATTGGATTTGGTAAGTACATCTTTGGGCACCTCTGCACCTCATATACATTGGTTCACATCTCAAATCTGCTTTTATGTGCTTCCAGTGTATTTTTGATTTCTTGGATTGTGCCAATCATCACCATCTTATCTGTTATCTTTTTATGTATGTTTACAATTTCTTTGGTGTGTTATCACAGTGCCTTCTTAATATCCTTAATCTCTTCCTTCACTTCATTAAGTTGATTCAAGACATTTGTTTGGACATCTCTGATTAGTTGTTCCATGTTTTGCATCTCCTCCTGATTTTTAGTTTGTTCATTGGACTGGACCATGTCTTCCTGCTTCTTAGCATGGCTTGTAATTTTTGTTGGTATCTAGGCATCTGTTTACCTTGATGGTTTATTCAGTTGATTAGCTTCTCTTTCTACTCTAGGCTTCATTTTGTTGTTGTTTCTGTGTGTGTGGTAAAGTTTCAATTTGACACTTCATTCCTTTTATTCCATTTCTTTGCTGTTGTCTATGTTCCCTTAGAAAAAATATATAGGACCAGAGAAAAGGAAAGAGGTAGGAAGAGAAAAAGAATAATAGTAATTTTATTAGTAAAAGATAAGGGAAGAACCATACAAAACCTAGGAAAATGAACAATTATCACAAGTAAGAAGTATAGAGGAATAAGATTTAATAAGTGAAATAGAAAGAATGAAATGCACCACAGAATAGAGAAAAATATATAGAATGAATGAAAAGAGTTGGATGATGAGAAGAAAGGAAAAGACAAAAGAAAAGAGAAAGAAAAGTAGAAAAGAAAGAATTCAGAGGAAAAAAAGGAGAGAGAAACAGAAACAAGAAAAATTGAACACCAAAGAGGTGGAATGAAAGAGCAGCAACAAGAAACAGAAGCTAGAAAGATGAAGGAGAGAAAAGAAATAGAGTAGTTAGAGAAAATTAGTAAGCAAAACAAAAAACATGCACACACAAAAACAGGGAAACAAAGGAAGGGGAATCACAAACACAAGAAACAAGATAGCAGCAAGTCATTTAAGAAAAGTAGAGAGGAAAAAAAAACAAAAAAACACAAAAATAAACAAGGAAAAACATCCTTCCCTCTTACACCCCTAAGGTTTTTCTCAGGCTGCTGTTGTTCATTAATCAATCACCCAGCAACCTGCCCACTGCATGTTTTGAACTGGGTTTTACTAAGTAAAATAAGGAAAACAAAAATGGAACCTTAAAAAAAGAGAGATCCAAGAAAAACTAATACAAAGAGTATATTCCCTGTCATAAAGTTTCACCTGAATGTCTGATAACCTGATCGCTTCTCTAAAAGAGCCAGGAATCAAACCACAGACCTAATATATGCAAGGCAGGAATTCTTCCACTGAGTTAACCTGTCTCCTTAGGTTAGTTAGCCTTTCAGAAGGCTATCTGCCCCTTTCCCTCAGGCAGGTTAAATTCCTTGCAGTTTGCTAGGGTCCTGCTGATTAGGTACTTGTCTGTCCTAGCCTACTATCTGATCTACTTCCTCTCTTTACCTGGGGGGCTGGGAGTGACAGCCTGCCTGAGGAGATCCCCCTCCCCTCTTCCTGTCAAGTTGGGGGTCCCTTCTGATATTCAAGGGGGGCTCAAATGGCCAAATTCACCACAAAGAAACCAATCTCTACCTTCCCAGTCCCCTCTTGCTCCCCTCTTGCAACCCCATTTGGAGTTGGGAGCCAGTGGCTCCACCTATGGTATTTACCCTGAGGATGGGGTATATGTGGTGCTTCCAGCCACAGGGGTGAGCAAACTCATGATTTTCCTTGGGCTTCTTTATCTTTGTAGTACCCTCCTAGATGACTCAGAAAACTTTCCCATTCTATTTATATCCAAAGCAGCTAGCAGGGAGGAAGATGTCTGCTTTCCTGTCAATTAGATATAATTTTCCATTTTTACCCTCACCTAATATCTTGGAGGGTGGGGGGGGGGAGACCTCCCTGGAAGCTGGGAGGTTTAATAACTCACAATTAGTTGTTTTGGGTTGGTTCTTTGTCTCTCTATCCCTCACTCTCCTGGGTGTTGTGAAGCAGTGTCCTCATCTGCTGTATAAATGGATTAATGTTTTTTCATCAAATTTTGGAAGTTTGCAACATAACTTATTTAAATATTTTTTATGTCTCTTTCTTTCCTTTCTTTTTTGAGACTCCCATTATGAATATGTTGATATGTCTGCTGTTGTACCACAGGTTCACTTTTCTTTATTATTTTTTCTTTCTGTTTCTAAGACTCGACAGTCTTAATTGAACTTTCTTCAAGTTCACTAATTCTTTCTTTTGTCAACTGAGATATGTTGTAAGCTCCTCTAGTGATTTTTTGTTTTCAGTTATTATACATTTCAACTCCAGAATTTCTATTTAGTTCTTATTTATTATTTCTATCTCTTTATCGATGTTCTATATTTGGTGAGACACCATTTTCATACTTTCCTCTAATTCTTTAAGCATAGTTTCCCTTAGTTATTTGAACATATTTATAATAACTGATAAAAATCTTTAATAAGTCCAGCATCTGATCCTCTTTAATGGTAGTTTCTTTTTTCTTTTCTTTTTTTAACAGCTTATCCTTCACTTTATTTTTTTTAATTTTTTATTCATTCTTTAAAAATATTACATTCAAAAAATATGAGGTCCCATTCAACCCCACTGCCTCCACCCCACCACTCCCCCCACAGCAACACTCTCTCCCATCATCATGACACATCCATTGCATTTGGTAAGTACATCTCTGGGCATCGCTGCACCTCATGGTCAATGGTCCACATCATAGCCCATACTCTCCCCCGTTCCATCCAGTGGGCCCTGGGAGGATCTACAATGTCCAGTAATTGTCCCTGAAGCACCACCCAGGACAACTCCAAGTCCTGAAAACGCCTCCACATCTCATCTCTTCCTCCCATTCCCCGTACCCAGCAGCCACCATGGCCACTTTTCCCACACCAATGCCACATTTTCTCTGTGGACCTTGGATTGGTTGTGTCCATTGCACATCTATGTTAAGAGGGGGCTTAGATTCCACATGGATACTGGATGCAATCCTCCTGCTTTCAGTTGTAGGCACTCCAGGCTCCATGGTGTGGTGGTTGACATTCTTCAACTCCATGTTAGCTGAGTGGGGTAAGCCCAATAAATCAGAGTGTAGGAGCTGAAGTCTGTTGAGGCTCAGGGCCTGGCTATCATATTGTCAGTCCAGAGATTCAAATCCCCTAGATATATCTTAAACCTCAGCACCAACTACAATTCCAGTAAAGTAGCATGAAAGGCTTGTGAAAAGAGATTCCATCTGTGTCCAGCTTCCATCACACAGAAACACCAGCTCCAAAGAAGGGCCAACTGACATGGCAGTGAACCCCATCTGCCATGACCATAGAACCCATGGGTCTCTTTAGCTCTCAAAAGAGAAAAATGTATATCCTGCTGTGTTTGGGTATAATGATCTATAAATGTCTATTAGATCCAGCTCCTCTAATATACTGTTCAAATATTGTTTCTTTAGTGATTGTCTTTTGAGATGTTCTGTCCAGAGTTGATAGTGGTGTATTAAAATCCCCCACTATAATTGTAGATGCATCTATTCTTTCACTTAGTTTTTCCAGCGTTTGCCTCACATATTTAGAGGCATCATTGTTAGGAGCATAAATATTTATGATTGTTTGATCTTCTTGACAGATTGTCCCTTTCATTAATATGTAGTATCCTTCTTTGTCTCTCACAATTGTTTCGCATTTAAAGTCTATTTTGTCTGATATTAATATAGCTACTCCTGCCTTTTTTGGTTATTGTTTGATTGTAAGATTGTTTTCCAACCATTCATTTTCAGCCTCCATGAATCTCTGGGTCTAAGATGTGTCTCTTGTAGACAGCCTATAGATGGGTCATATTTCCTTATCCAATGTCCCAGTCTCAATCTTTTGATAGGTGAGTTTAATCCGTTGACATTCAGTGTTATTACTTTCAAGGAATTATTTATGTTAGCGATATTTTGATTGGACTTGTGTTTGTCATATTTTTTTTTCCCTTCTCTTTTTGTCTTTTTTATTGCTCTTACACTCTCTTCCAACTCTGCCTGTCCTGTTTTTTCCTTTCTTCCTGCAGAACTCCCTTTAGAATTTCTTGAAGGGGAGGTTTCTTGTTGGCAACTCTTTCAATTTCTGTTTATCTGTGAATATTTTGAACTTTCCATCGTTTTTGAATGGTAGTTTAGCTTGATAGAGTATTCTTGGTTGGAAATTTTTTCTTTTAGTACCTTGACTATATCATTACCACTGCCTTCTTGCCTCCATGGTTTCAGATGAGAAATCAGCACTTAATCTTATGGAGCTTCCCTTGTATGTGATGGTTTTCTTTTCTCTTGCTGCTTTTAGAATTTTCTCTTTGTCTTGAGCGTTGGGTAATTTGACAAGTATATGTCTTGGGGTGGGCCTGTTGGAGTTTATGATGATTGGGGTGCGCTGTGCTTCTTGGATATGTACATCTGTCTCTTTCAGTAGATTTGGGAAGTTTTCAGCCATTATTTCCTGCAACACTCCTTCTGACCCCTTTCCCTTCTCTTCTCCTTCTGGGATGCCTATAATACATATGTTTGAGCATTTTGCATTGTTATTCAGGTCCCTAAGTCCTAGCTGGATTTTTTCTATCTTTTTATCGAACAATTTTACTATCTGTTTGATTTCTGATGTACTGTCTTCCACATCACTAATTCTCTGCTCTGCCTCTTCTAGTCTGCTGATATTTGCTGCACGTGTATTTTTGATTTCTTGAACTGTGGTGTTCATTGCGGCGGCTTGCTCGGTCAGTAGAGGTGGGGTCTGGCTGCGGACGAGGGGTCGGTCCAGCTCTGGACGAGGGGTCAGTCCCGCTTGGGACGAGGGGTCGGTCCCACTTGGGACGAGGGATCGGTCCGGCAGCAGACGAGGGGTCAGTCTCACAGGGGTTGCATGGTTCGGCTGACGGGGTCGCCCGGCAAAGCCGGTGATGAAGGGGTCGCCCGGAGAAGCAGGCGACGAACTGGGGACAAGGGAGGCCAGGCCCTTGTCAGGGGCTCTCAGGACTGGAGGGCGCACAGCAGAAGAACTACCGCGGAGACAAGGTAAACACACAAGTCCACTTTACTGAGGGAGAGGCAACAGTTTTATAGGGGCTGGGGAAGGCTGATTGGTCGAAGCCATGCCCTGTTCTGATTGGTTGCCGGCGAAAGGTCAGTGGGCGGTACTGGACGGGGGAGGAGTGGTGGTTAGGGATTGGCTGTCGCTGTTGCTGGGGGAAGGGGCAGGGTTTAGTGATTGGTGGCTGCTGTTGCTGGGGTGGAGGGCAGACTTGAGTTTCCCGCCCACACCTGGCTGTTGCTGCTGTCGGGGGAGGGGAAAAGGGCAGACTGGAATTTTCCGCCCTGTGCCTGTGCAGGGAGAAAGAAAAGAAGGGTGCCACCCCACAGGCATCGTGTGGCGCCATCCGGGAGGAGGGGCGGCCGCGGAAGCATGGCTGCCGAGAAGGGGAGACCCGAGGGCACTCTGCACCCATGCCGAGCTCCCTTCAGGGGTGGCGGTGAGTCCGACCAGCCACCCTATTATGGGGGCAGCGGCTTGGCCTGCCGCGGCCGCTCCCCCGCCAGGCCAGCAAACCACACTTCAGCCCGAGGGGTGACCGCAGTTCATTCCCATCATATCTGTTTTTTGAGTATGTCTGCAATTTCCCCTCCAAATGTTGTCTTCATGTTGTTCACCTCTTCCTTTACTTCATTAAATTTGTCAGTGATAATTGTTCTGAGATCTTTAATTACTTGTGCGAAGTTCTGCTCCCCTTCCTGGTTTTTAGTTTGTTAATTGGATTCAGCCATGTTTTTCTGATTACTGGTTTGGTTTGTAGATTTTTGTTGCGGTCTGGTCATCATTTTATCTTGACGGGTTTAATCAGTTCCTTAGCTTCTTTGTCTAGTCTTGGGGATTAATTAGCTGTTGTTTTTGCATAAGTGTTATATCTTCTCTTTGTCACTTTGTTCTTCTTATTCTAATTTCTTATTGCTGGTTGAGTTCACTTTAAAGAAAAGTATTAGGGCCAGGGAAAGGCAATTGTGTAAGCAAGGAAAAAGTGTAAAGTAGTATTGGTGATAAATGTTAACAGAGCAACAATATGAGATCTGGGAGGATGGATATTAGATTCATGTAAGTTGTGTAGAGTTATAGCAGTAGGTAGAGTACCTATAATGAGGTAGTCGACTGAATATGGGAGGAATATGGTATGAATTAAAAAGCTAGTGTTTTTGTGAGAGAGGGAAAGAGAAAAGAAAGGCAATAGTTTCAAGAGTGGATAAAAGACAGAAAACAAAACAAAGGTATTAGAAATTAAGAGTTAGACACTTTGGGGATCAAAGAAAGGGAGGTGGAATACAGGAGAGACAGTAGATGATGGGGGATATCAAGATGTAGGAGAAAGGGGATAGTGTAGGTAGCCAGAAATGAGGCAGCAGAGGTTGAGGAAACCTAGCAAATGTGAGGTTTTCCCTGAAGCACCTATTGTATAGTTAAGATAAAATAAAATAAGAAGAAAATTAGGGACAAGAAAGGGAGAAAAAAAAAGAGAAGAAAGGAAGAAAGAAAAAGGGGGTGGTTAAGGGAGGGGAACAAGTAGGGAAAAGAAAAAAAAAAGATATAGGTTCTGGAAGGGTGGGGGTCGCATCCGCTCACCTGCGATCCACGTGGCACTATGCGGAGGGTCCAACACTACATGCCAGCGGTCTCAGGAGGAGGCCCCCAGCGGGTTTCAGTGCTGGTGGAGTCTCACGGCGCCGGCGGAGTCCCAACCACCGAGGATTCCGGACACTTCTCTAAGCAAAGATAAGATGGCTGCAGAGAGAAGGAGAAGCAGCTTGCTGTTGTCTAAGACAGGAACCTGGAAAGAGGACTGTGTTGGCTGTTGGAAATTGCAAAGTCATGTACCAGATTGGGAATCCTGATGGGGAAACGAGGAATTATCAACAGAGAAGGATGATGATGAGTCATTGCAAAGGGCAAATATAAAATCATAAAAGAATATCTTGAATGTTCAAATTTTAACAAAGACTGGAAATATAGAAAGAATTTGGAGAGGAAGCACAGAAATCAATTGGAACATTTCAGACCACTGACCCTCACCTTTAGAGGAAACCCCACTGGTGGAAGTATTTACGAATATAATACATTTAGTAGCATTTTCCACTTAAAGTCTATTTTTTCTGAACCACAGAGAATGTCTTCTGAAGGAAAAGCACATAACTATGACATGTTTCAAATGAGTGTACTCAAACAGTCTACACAAAATGAGAAAATCAACGATGAAGAGAAGCCTTCGACCACCAATCAAGACTTAATCGCCATTGCAGAGTTCATCCTGGAGAGAAACCCTATGAATGCCATGAATGTGGGAAGGCATTTACCAATAGCTCAACCCTTTCTCGTCATAAGATAAGTCATAGTGGAGAGAAACCTTACAAATGTATTGAATGTGGGAAAGCCTTTAAGCATGTCTCATCACTTAATATTCATCAAAGAAACCACACTGGAGAAAAACCATATGAATGCACAGAATGTGGGAAATCTTTTATTCATGTCACATATCTCATTAAGCATCTGAGAATTCACACTCAAGAAAAACTCTATGAATGTCATCTATGTGACAAGGCCTATATTCATAGTTCCTCTCTCATTCACCATCTGAAAATTCATATTGGGGAGAAACCTTATATTTGTAGTGAATGTGGGAAAGCCTTTTGCTGCAACTCACACCTTACTTCACACCATTCTCGACATCAAAGAAGTCACAATGGGGGAGCGGATGTGGCTCGAGCAGATGTGGCTCAAGTGGTTGAGCACCTGCTTCCCACATGGGAGGTCCCAGGTTTGATTCCTGGTGCCTCCTAAAAATCAAACATGAAAAAAACAATCTCAGGGGAGCCGGTGTGGCTAGGTGGTTGAACACTGGCTTCTCACCCATGAGATTCTGGGCTCAATCTCCAAACCCCGGTACTTCAAAAAAAAAAAGGTCACACTGTGAGGAGTTAATGTGAATGCAAGAAATTTCTCATTCTTTAGTAATCTTTGATTTCTTCTTCAGCACCAGAATATTCATACTGAACAAAAACCTTTTGAATGTCAAATATGCAGGAAACATTTCAACCAGCCTGAACCATTCTATCTGCCTTTGAGAAATTCCACTAAATTGAAACCTTATGAATGCAGTATGTGTGGGAAAGCTTTCCATCATAGGTCATCCCTATTTCATATAGAATTCATAATGGAGAGAAACACTGTGAATGTATTAAATGTGGGAAGGCCTTCCATTTTAATGCAAAGCTTACATATATCAGAGTCCATGCTGGAGAAAAGCCATATAAAGCTAATGAATGTTGGAAAGATTATTTTTTTTAAGTAATGGTTTTGGGGATTGAACCTGGGACCTCATGGGAAGACGGCTCTCAACCACTGATCTACACTGGCTATTGAAACCTTTTAGTAAAGGCTCAAATCTTATTGTCCATCAGAGAATATATAATGGAGAGAAACCTAATAGCCCAGTAAGTGTGGGAAAGACTTTAGGTTATATGAATCACTTTACATGTGAGGGATCATAATGAAGAGAAACCAAACGACCTTAATTTTTGTCTTAGTAATATTAAGATATTTATATTATAGGAAATTCCTATAAATATAGTAAGTATGGGAAGGACTTTTGCAATAGACAAACTTTAAATTGCCCATTAAGGGTTTATACTGGAGAGAAACCCTACTGATGCACCACTAAGTAAACCCACATTGGAGAAAAACACTATATATGTAACAAATGTGAGATAGCTCCAAGGTATTAAGAATCCCTTAGAAAACATGTATTAACTCATACAGGAAAAAAGTCCTATGAATATAATTTTGGGACATCTCAGTTCACATACACCCCTCTTATGTCAGTGGACTCACACCAGAGAAAAATCTAATGTAAGAAATGTAATTGTTCACTAAGGTTTCTTGTTAGATATCAGAAGTTAATGCTTGAATGGTGTGAAGGATGCAGGAATTGCGCAGAAATCTTTGCCATTTAGCTTTTAGTAAGCATAGAAATCCACAGGAAAGCAAACCAGCATGTAAATGAATATGCATTTCTTACAGCATTAGAAGCTTCACACTACATGAATCCACTGTGGAAATTATTTTTAGCTAATGAGCATGTAAATATATTGTCACTCAATTGGAGGCAGAAATACAGTGAAGTTGAAAACCACAGTTGGAAAAAATATATATAGAACAACCACAACAGCAACAACAACAAAAAAACCCTAAATAATTGAAAAAAAAAAAAAAGACTTTGGGGGATACGCTGGGAGAAAAGACTAGGAGATAATGCAATGTTAGCAATCAGGACATTAAAAAAATTAAAAACAAAACAAAACAAAAAAGAAAAAACACACATGTTGAGGGCTAGGACATTCAAGGACCTCAGATGGACCTCAGGGCATGATGGATTCAGGAATGGAAAGTCTGAGATATTGAAGACTCAAGAGGTGAGAGTCTCTGGGGTGTGGGCCACCAGGGTTTAGGGGACTCAGACCTGGCAACCTCAAATCTGGTTAACAGGGAGCCTGGGAGCACCGCAGTGCAACACAGCCTTCAGGGATCCCCGCAGCTGGGTGCCAGCACTATGGGAGAGGTCACATCCGCAAACTCTATCCTATGTGTCTGAACCCCACAATTCACTCACTCACTAGGGTCTATTCTGTGGCTGTATCACCAATTTGACTTCAGGACACCTCCCACCCTGTAAGCCCCTGGAACGGCCACCTGGGGGCACCTCTACACTGCAGCCAATTTAATGACACAGACCAGTAGCCAGGCCTGGGGGTGGGGCTCCAGCCGAAAACTCCGATAACAGAGTCCAAAACTGAAATTCCCACGCTTTGCAAAATATTCCCCTAATCGACTTCCAGACATCTCCCACCCTGCCAGACCCTGAAACAGCCTCCTGCTGACGTCTCTTTATTGCTAGCAATTTAAGTCCGCTGACCATCGGCAGCCGGCCTTGGGGGGGCGGGGCTCTAGGCAGAAATGCTATTATTTGTGTCCGCAATCAAAAATTCCCCGCTTCACAATAAAACTCCCGTTTGTCTCCCCAAATCGGTCTGCAAAGGCCTCCTGTCCTGTTAGCCCCCCAATAGTCTGCTCAGGGCTTATGAATCCCCAGTACCGCAGAGCCTCCAGAAATCGCTGCTGCAGCGCCGGTGCCAGGGCTCCACCCACCCCAGGAGGGAGCATCCAGCGCGCAGCTCCCACCTCTATGTAATATAGTCTCAATTATATCTTATACACGAATTTTCTCTGTTACCTTCCCACCAAATCGATGTCCAGACACCTCCTGCCCTGCAAAAATCCTGAAACAGCTTGGTCCTTAAGAACCTCCGATGCTGCCCAGCTGCTTCTTTGCAGGAGAGATTATCAGGTGCACTCACTCAGTCACCATCTTGCCCCACCCTCTCCAAATGTCCATTTGTATTCTTGTCATGCAGCACCAGGAAACTGTGTTACTTTTTTGTTGCATCATCTTGCTGTGTCAGCACTCCATCAGTGCAGTGCCACTCCTGGGCAGGTCCACATGGGGTTTCACATGGGGTGACTCTCCTTGCAGGGCACACTCCTTGTGCATGGGGCACCCCTATGCAGGGACACCCCTGCATGGCACTGCACTCCTTGTGTGTGGCAGCACTGCGCATGGGCCAGCTCACCACACAGGTCAGGAGGCCCTGGGTATAGAACCCTGGACCCTCCATATGGTAGGTGGACACTCTATCAATTGAGCCACAACTGCTTCCCTCCACTTTCTTATTCCTATAACTATACACTGCTTACATGAGATTAGTATTTATTCTCTTAGGTCTTATATGGTTCTTCTGCTAACATTTACTACCAATACTACTATCATACTTTTTCTTCTCTTACCACTTTTGCTTTCTCTGGCCCTAATCTTTTTCCTTCAGTGTAACTTATACAACAATAAGGTAATATAATAAGAAGAACAAAGTGTCAAGGAGAAAAATTAACACACACACACACAAACATCACCTAAAAAACCCAAGACCAGAGGGAGAAGCTAATCAACTGAATGAAGGCACCAATATAAAATGATGACCAGACAGCAACAAAAAAGTACAAACCAAACCAATAATCAGGAAGACGTGGCCCAGTCCAATGAACAAATTAAAAACCAGGAAGAGGCACAGACTTTGAACAATTAATCAAAGTTCTCCAATCAAATATAACAGACCAACTTAATGAAGTGAAAGAAGAGATTCAGGATATTAAGAAAACACCTGGAGAGCATACTGAAGAAATTGTAAACATACACAAAAAGATAATGGATATGATGGTGATGAATGGCACCATTCAAGAAATCAAATAATGGCAGATTTGAAGAAGCAGAGGAAAGAATTAGTGATGTGGAACACAGTACATCTGAAATCAAACAGATTGTAGAATTGATAGATAAAAAGATTTTAAAAATCCAGCAGGGACTTAGGTATTTGAATGACAATGCAAAACACACAAACATATGCTTTATAGGCATCCCAGAAGGAGAAGAGAAGGGAAAGGGGACAAAGGGGTGTTGGAAGAACTAATGGCTGAAAACTTCCCAAATCAATTGAAGGAGATGAATGTACTTTGTCCAGGAAGTGCAGTGCACCCCAAAGAGTATAAATCCCAACAGGCCTACTCCAAGACATATAATTGTCAAATTGTCCAATGCTCAAGACAAAGAGAAAATACTGAAGGCAGCAAGAGAAAAGAGAACCATCACATACAAAGGGCTCCATAAGATTAAGTGCTGATTTCTCATCTGAAACCATGGAGAGAAGAAGGCAATGGTATGACATTGTCAAGGTAATAAAATAAAACAATTTCCAACCAAGGACACTCTATCCAGCAAGGCTGGCATTCAAAAATGATGGAGAGTTTGAAATATTCACAGATAAACAGAAACTAAGAGAGTATGCCAATAAGAAGCCTGCCCTTGGCAAATGGGGTTCACTGTCATGTCAGTTGGCCCTTCTTTGGAGCTGGTGTTTCTGCATGATGGAGCTGGACTCAGATGGGATCTCTTTTCACAAGCCTTTCATACTACTTTACTGGAATTGTAGTTGGTGCTGGGGTTTAAGATATATCTAGGGGATTTGAATCTCTGGACTGACAATATGATAGCCAGGCCCTAAGCCTCAACAGACTTCAGCTCCTACACTCTGATTTATTGGACTTACCCCACTCAGCTAACATGGAGTTGAAGAATGTCAACCACCACACCATGGAGCCTGGAGTGCCTACAACTGAAAGCAGGAGGATTGCATCCAGTATCCATGTGGAATCTAAGCCCCCTGTTGACATAGATGTGGAATGGACACAACCAATCCAAGGTCCACAGAGAAAATGTGGCATTGGTGTGGGAAGGGTGGCAATGGTGGCTGCTGGGTAAGGGGAATGGGAGGAAGAGATGAGATGTGGAGGCGTTTTCAGGACTTGGAGTTGTCCTGGGTGGTGCTTCACGGACAATTACGTGTAGATCCCCCCAGGGCCCACTGGATGGAACATGGGAGAGTGTGGGCTATGATGTGGATCATTGACTATGGGGTGCAGTGATTCCCAGAGATGTACTTACCAAGTGCAATGGATGTGTCATGATGATGGGAGAGAGTGTTGCTGTGGGGGGAGTGGGGGGTCGGGGTGGTGGGGTTGAATGGAACTTCGTATTTTTTGGATGTAATATTTTTTTAAAAAAGAATAAAAATAAATAAATAAATAAATAAATAAACCCCCTCTTGACATAGATGTGGAATGGACACAACCAAGCCAAGGTCCACAGGAAGGAGGAATAAAGTAAGGATTAGAGTGGACTTAATGATATCCTGTTCATGAACTATTGTGGTTAATAATCGAGAAAATGTGGCATTGATGTGGAAAAAGTGGCCATGGTGGCTGCTGGGTGCGGGGAATAGGAGGAAGAGATGAGATGTGGAGGCATTTTCGAGACTTGGAGTTGTCCTGGCTGGTGCCCCAGGGACAATTGCTGGACATTGTATGTCCTCCCATGGCCCACTGGATGGAACGTGGAGAGTGTGGGCTATGGTGTGGACCACAGGCCATGGGGTGCAGCAATGCCCAGAGATGTACTCACCAGATGCAATGGATGTGACATGATGATGCGGGACAGTGTTACTGTGGGGGGAGTGGTGGGGTGGGGGCAGTGGGGGTGAATTGGGACCTCATATTTTTTTAATGTAATTTTTTTTTAATGAATAAATTGAGTAGAATTTGGGAAAAAAAAAAAAAGAAGCCAGCCCTTCAAGAAATACTAAAGGGAGTTCTGCAGGAGGAAAGAAAAAAAAAAAAACAGGAGAGGCAGAGCTGGAGGAGAGTGTAAGAACAACTAAAGAGACAAAAAGAGAAATTAAAAAAAAAAATATGACATACACAAATCCAAAGAAAATATGGCTAATGTAAGTAATTCCTTGAGAGTAATAACACTGAATATTAATGGACTAAAGTCACCTATCAAGAGACACAGATTGGCAGAATAGATAAGGAAATATGAACCATCGATATGCTGTCTACACGAAACCCACCTTAGACACAGGGATTCAGGGGGCTGAAAGTGAACAGCTGGAAAACAATCTTAAAAGCAAAGAATAACCAAAAAAGGTCAGTAGTAGCTATACTAATATCAGACAAAATAGACTTTAAATGCAAAATACTGTGAGAGGCAAAGATGGGCACTATATATTAGTAAAAGGGGTAATCTTTCACAAACATTTATGAACCTAATCAGGGTGCCTCAAAATATGTGAAGCAAACACTGGAAAAACTAAGTGGAGCAATAGATGTCTCTACAATTATAATGGGGGACTTTAATACACCATTATCACCATTAGACAGAACATCTCAACAGAGAATTAATAAAGAAACAAAGACTTTGAATAATATATTAGAGGAGCTCAACCTAATAGACATATACAGAACACTACTCCCTAATACAACAGGATATACATTCTTTTCAAGCACACATGGATCATTCTCCAAGACAGACCATATGCTAGGCCACCAGAGAAAGTCTCAATGAATTCAGAAAGATGGAAATCATACAAAATAACTTCTCTGACCACAGTGGAATGAAGCTGGAAATCTGCAAGGGTCAGAGATCCAGATTAGGCACTAAGATAATGGAAGTTAAGCAACACACTCTTAGAAAAACACTGGGTCAAGGAGGAAATCTCAAAAGAAATCAGTAACTACCTTGAAACCAATGAAAATGACAGCACAACATATCAAAACTTATGGGATGCAGCAAAAACTGTACTGAGAGGGAAATTCATAGCCATAAATTCATACATAAAAAAAGAAGCAAGGGCTAAAATCGAAGACCTAACTTCACACTTGGATGAATTAGTAAAAAAACAACCTAACCCCAAAGGAAGGAGAAACAAAGAAATAGCAAAGATCAAAGCAGAATTAAATGAAATAGAAAACAAGAAAGCACCAGAAAAAATAAACAAAACCAAGAGCTGGTTCTTTGAGAAGATCAATAAAATTGAAATCCTTAGCTAGACTAACAAAGAAAAAAAGAGAAAAGATGCAAATACACAGAACAAGAATTGAGAAAGGGGATATCACCACTGACGCCACAGAAATAAAGACTATCATAAGAGGATACTTTGAAAAACTGTATGCCAACAAGAGGGACAATTTAGAGAAAACATCACTAGCTATTAGGGAAATGCAAATCAAAACTAGTTTGAGATACCGATGAGACTGGTGGCTTTTAAAAAAACAAAGGGTTACAAGTGTTGGTGAGGATGTGGAAAAATGTGAACCCTCATCCACTGCTGGTGGGAATGTAGAAGGATCTGGCCATTCTGGAGAACAGTTTGCCACTTCCTCAGAAAGTTAGCTATTGGTGGCAGACTTGGCCCAGTGGTTAGGGTGTCCATCTACCACATGGGAGGTCCGCGGTTCAAACCCCGGGCCTCCTTGACCCGTGTGTAGTTGGCCCATGCGCAGTGCTGATGTGCGCAAGGTGTGCCGTACCATGCAGGAGTGTCCCCTGTGTAGGGGAGCCCCACACGCAAGGATTGTGCCCCATAAGGAGAGCCGCCCAGCACAAAAGAAAGTGCAGCCTGCCCAGGAATGGCACCCCCCCCCCCCCCACGGAGAGCTGACACAAGATGACACAACAAAAAGAAACACAGATGCCCGTGCTGTTGACAACAACAGAAACGGACAAAGAACACAATGCAGCAAATAGACACAGAGAACAGACAACTGGGGTGGGGGGGGGGAAGGGGAGAGAAATAAATAAACAAACAAACAAACAAACAAATAAATAAATAAATCTTTTAAAAAAATTTAGCTGTTGACTTGCCATATGACCCAGCAATCCGACTGCTGCGTATATACTCAGAAGAACTGAAAACAAGGACACAAACTGATATATGCACACCAATGTTCATAGCAGCATTATTCACTATTGCCAAAACTTGGAATCAATCAAATGTCCATTAACAGATGAATGGATAAACAAAATGTGGTATATACATACAATGAAATACTACTCAACTGTGAGAAGGAATACAGTACAAATATATGGGTTAACATGGGTGAAGTTTGAGGACCTTATGTTGAGTAAAGCAAGCCAGGCATTAAAGGACAAATACTACATGACCTCTCTGGTAAGAATTAAGCAAATCAAACTGTTTCAGAGAGCTAGGGACTGGATGATATGCTTATAGGAAATAGAGGGGGAGAAGAAGGTTGTGAACTGATGCCTACACAGGCGAAATCTATGATAAAGTGGAGGTATGTAGTCGTACAGTATAGGGATAAGATGGGGGCATAGGGATGCTATTTGGTGGGGCTTTGCAGGCTTGAGGGGAGCTAGGGTTGGCAGGATCAGTCAGATGGTCCATGGAATTGGGGGAGGAGTGTTTAGGGGGAGCAGGTGAACATGGGAGATTGTCAGGTATGTGGTTAAATCTATAATGTTGAGAAAAATCTTTAGAAAATATAGTAAGGAAGGGTTACTTTTTTAAAGTGTTTGATGGGGAGTATCTGGCGCAGGGTGCACCAGGGGAAGGCTTCTAGGGAGTGTGTGAGTGCTCATCTTGTCATATTGTGTCATATTAGTGGGTGGGGACACATAAAATGAGTGGGAAAGTGTAGTAACCCCATCCTGGCAAGGCCTGATGTTCTCAGAGGAGAGGGTGTTTTTTGAGAGCATGTATGGCTCCCAATGAGGGAGGACAGACTATAGTGTCAATCCCTCAGCATTACTGTAAGTATCTGTGAATCTTGTCCTTCAAGCAATGAAGCTTGGTTGTCACTGTGGGCCCTGAGGGGAGGGGGAGAAAGGAATAGAATAGATGGAAGAGGGGGTAACTGGGGGGAAATCAAAGTGTTCCAGAAGATCTTGCAATTATGGGTATAAGCCATGCTAAATTTCACCAAAAATTTATAAAAGTATATAGTCTAAAATGTAATACATAATGTAAACCATAATGTAACCAAAAATTTAGAAAAGTGTACCATCTAAAATATCAACCATAATGTAAGCCATAATGGAACCATGGTTAGTAGCTATGTTTCAATATTTGTACATCAGCTGTAGCAAATATAACATCCACATGTAAAAAGATGATTGATGGGGAAGGTGGAAAAGGATTTGATGTTGGGTATATGGGAGTCCCCTATATTGTATATGTGATTTTTTGGTCTTTATTTTTTTAATATTACATTAAAAAAATATGAGGTCCCCATATACCCCCCACCCCCCTCACCCAACTACTCCCCCCATATGTGATTTTACTGATGTAAAACTTTTTAGAAGACAAAATTTAAAATTGAAAAAAAGGATGTAGACACTGAGGAAGGAATGGAAGAGAATGCCTTGCCACTGTACATGCAGGGCAACACCTATTACTGTGATGAAAGGCAAAACATCAAAAACAAAGTTTTAATTTTTTTCATTTTTCAATATCCCAATTTATTTTTTTTATTTTAGTTTTTCTAAATTATTTATGTATTCTGTTTCTAATCCTTAAACCTGTCAATACTATTTCATTTTCCTACTAATTGAATTTGGCAATATATTAGGCTTCACTTTTGAAGAAGTTTTGGATCACAGAGGGGTTCAACTAAGGTAGGGGAGGAGCACTGATGTGGGGTGTTATTGATGGGGGATGCATGGATGGGAGTGAGTTCTCCAGGGCATGCATATAGGGAATATAGATATGATCACATGTTCATTGTGTATTGTTAGAGTGGATAGAGTTACACATGACAACTGAGGGAGTGCTGAGTTCCCATCCTGGGGAGCTCTCTCACATTCCCCAATGGAATAGCAATAATTCCCCAAGTGCAAGGGCAAAGACCAGTGAAGGATTTTCCAATGATGGGCCCTTGATACTGATGACTATGCTTATGAGCCTGTGTGCTTGAAATTTCAACTAGGCCTAGATCTGCAAGGTGCCTAAGAGTTATCTCCTGAGAGGCTCCATGTTGCTTAAATGTGGCCACTCTCTAGGCCAAATCCAGCATGTAAATGCATCACCTTCCCCCCAGTGTGGGACATGACTCTCAGGGATGAGATTACTACCACCACCAGCTGGTGATGCAACTAGAAAAAGACCTTGAATAAAAGGGGAAAATGGTAAAGACAAATGAGTTTATATGGCTAAGAGACCTCAAAATGAGTCAGGAAGTGATCAGAGGGGTCATGCTTATGCATGTCTCAGCAGGATCCCATAGACAGCCAAAGTAGATACAACCCCAGGTATTGATACTCCTGAGGGCTATGGAGACACATAGGTTCTATGGTCATGACATGGCTCTAGAGTTCATTGCCTTGCCAGTGGGACCTATTTTGAAATTTGTGCTCCTGAGTGTGATGGAGTTGGACTCAGAAGTGACCTCTCTACACATGCCTCTTGTGTAACTTTTACTAAATCTGTGGTTGGTGCTGGGGCTTGTGTATGCTCAAGAGACTTGAATCTCTGTACTGTCCATATGCCAGCTGGGACCTGAGCCTCATCAGAGTTGCAACTCTTACTCTCCTGTTCATTGGACTTACCCAGGTCAGCTGATAGGGAGGTGAGAGTGGTCAACCACAACATCAGGGAACCAACCATAGGGTATACAACTACAAGCAGGGGATTCACATCCATAAGTTATGTGGGATCTTGATTTAGAGGTGGAGTCAACATCGCCATCCTAGGGTCCACAGGATAGAGGAATATAATATGGATTGGAATGGACTTGCTGGTATGCTAGAGAACTGTTTTGACTCTAGCAATGGGAGAAATTTTATCATTGATGTGGAGATAGTGGCCATGGGAGTTGCTGAGGGCAGGGAGTGGGAGGAAGAGGTGTGATATGGGGCATTTTCAGGACTTGAGTTGTCCTGAATGATATTGCAGGGACAGACGCAGGACATTGTATATCCTGCCATAACCCACTGGATAGACTGGGGGAGAGTGTGAACTATAATGTAAACTATGGTCCAAGTGGTGTGGCAGTGCTCTAGGGTGTATGCACCAAATGCAATGAATGTGCCTTACTGATGTATGGGGAGGTTGATGTGGGAGGAGCAGGGTGGAGAGGGGAGTGGGTTACATGGGAACCTCTTATGTTTTTTAATGTAACATTTTGTGTGATCTATTTATCTTTTTTTTAAAAGGCAATAAATAAAAGTTTAAAAAATTAACAATGAATGTTAATGGATTAAACTCACCAGTCAAGAAACACAGATTGGCAGAATGGATATAACTCATCTATATGCTGTCTACAAGAAGCCCACCGTAGATCCAGGTATTCAAGGGGGCTGAAAGTGAATGGTTGGAAAACAATTTTACAAGCAAACAATAACCAAAAAAAATGGTGGGAGTAGCTATTGTAATATAGGACAAAATAAACTTTAAATGCAAAACCATTGTAACAGACAAAGAAGGACATTATTTATTAATAAAAGGGTTTCTATCAAGAAGAAAAAACAATCATAAACATTTATGCACCTAACCAGGGCACCTCAAAATACATGAGGCACTCAGCTAACCATGTGGAAACTTGCACGGGCACTTGGCTTGCCACATGGGCAAACAATGGAAAAACTAAGTGGAGAAATAGATGCCTCTACAATTATAGTGGGGGACTTTAATACACCATTATCACCATTAGCCAGAACATCTCAACAGACAATCAATAAAGAAACAAAGACTTTGAATAATACATTAGAGGATCTGGACTTAATAGACATATACAGAACATTACATCCAAATACAGTGGGATATACATTTTTCTTGAGTGCACATATATTACTTTCCAGGATAGACCACATGCTAGGCCACAGAACAACTCTCAATGAATTCAGAAAAATGGAAATTATACAAAATAATTTCTCTGACCACAATGGAATGAAGCTGGAAATCAGTAAGGGGCCGAGAACCAGATTAGGCACAAAGATATGGAAGTAAATCCATACATTCAAGGAGGAAATTGCAAAGGAAATCAGTAACTGTGTTGAAATGAATGAAAATGACAGCACAATGTATTAAAACCTATGGGATGCAGCAAAAGCTGTACTGAGAGGTAAATTCATAGGTATAAATGCCTATATTAAAAATGAAAGCTAAAATTAAAGACCTAATTGCACACCTGGAAGAATTAGAAAAAGAATAACAAACTAACCCCATAGGAAGTAAAAAGAAAGAAATAACAAAGATTAAAGCAGAGTTAAGTGAAATTTAAAATAAGAAAACACTAGGAAAAATTTTAAAAACCAAAAGCTGGTTCTATGACAAGATTAATAAAATTGACAAGCCCTTAGCTAGACTAACAAAGGAAAAAAGAGAGACAATACAAATACATAAAATAAGCAATGAGGGAGGGGTTATCACCAATGTCCCCACAGAAATGAACAGTATCACAAGAGGATACTTTGAAAAATTGTATGGCAATAAAATGAATAATTTAGAAGAAATGGACTAGAAGCTACAAGCAGGTTACATTGACAAAAGAAGAAATTGATGAAATCGACAGACCAATCGCAAGTTAGGAGATAGAATTGGTCACCAAAACCTCCCAACTAAGAAGAGCCCAGGACCAGACAGCTTCACAGGTGAATTCTACCAAACTTTCTGGAAAGAACTAACACTAATCCTGCTTAAATTCTTTCAAAAAATAGAAGTGGAGGGAACATTGCCTAACTCATTCTATAATGCCAACATCACTCCAATTCCAAAGTCAAACAAAGATGCCATGAGAAAGGAAAACTATAGACCAATCTCTCTAATGGACCTGGATGTTAAAATTCTCAAGAAAATGCTTGCTAACTGTACCCAACAACGCATCAAACCAATTATACACCATGACCAAGTGGGTTTCCTCCCTGGTTTACAAGAGTGGTTCAACATAAGCAAACAAATCATGGAAGCGGATGTGGCTCAAATGATAGAGCATCTTCCTGCCATATAGGAGGTCCAGGGTTTGGTACCCAGGGCCTCCTGGCCTGTGTGGTAAACTGGCCCATGCACAGTGCTGCCATGCGCAAGGAATATCGTGCCATGCAGGGGTACCTCCCATGTAGGGGTGCTCCACATGCAAGGAGTGCACTCCACAAGGAAAGCCACCCTGTGCAAAAAAAGTGCAGCCAACCCATTAGTGTCACCATACACACACAGTGCTGATGCAGCAAGATGATGCAAAAAAAGAGACACAGATTCCCAGTGCTGCCTGACAAGATGCAAGTGAACATGGAAGAACCCACAGCAAAGGAACACAGAGAGCAGACAATGGGGAGTTGGAAGGGAGAGAAATAAAATTTTAAAAATCTAAAAAAAAAAAAAAAAGAAAGAAACCAACCAATGTAATATACCACATAAACAGATTGAAAGAAAAAATGTAATAACATAATCATCTCCATAGATGCAGAAAAAGCATTTGACAAAATATAGCACCCTTTCTTGATAAAAACACTTCAAAAGATAGTAGAAGGAAATTTCCTAACATGATAAAAGGTATATATGAAAAACCCTCAGCTAACATCGTATTCAATGGTGAAATCCTAAAAGCTTTCTCTCTAAGATCTGGGAAAGACAAGGAAGCCCACTGTCACTGATCTTATTTAACATTGTGTTAGAAGTGCTTTCTCGAGCACTTAGGCAAAAAAATTATATAAAAGGCATCCAAATTAGAAAGGAAGATGTAAACATTTCACTATTTGCAGATGATATGATCCTACACATAGAAAGCCCTGTGAAATCTAAAACAAAGATTCTAGAGCTTATAAATGAATTCAGTAAAGTGGCAGATTATAAGATTAATATGAAAAAATCAGTACCATTTCTTTACATCAGTAATGAACAATCTGAGAAGGAAATCAAGAAAAAGATCTCATTTACAGTAGCAACTAAAAGAATCAAATACCTAGGAATAAATTTAACTAGAGATGTAAATGACTTGTACACAGGAAACTATACAACACTGTTAAAGGAAATCAAGGAAGACCTAAATAATGGAAGAATATTCCCTGTTCATGGTTAGGAAGACTAAACATCATTAAGATGTCTATCCTACCCAAACTGATCTACAGATTTAACACAGTCCCAATAAAATTCACCACAGCATTTACTACTGAATTGGAAAAGCTAACTATGAAATTTATTTGGAAGAGCAAGAGGCCCCAAATAGTCAAAGACATATTGAAAAAGAAAAATGAGGGAAATGGACTTTGGCCCAGTGGTTAGGGCGTCCGTCTACCATATGGGAGGTCCGCAGTTCAAACCCCGGGCCTCCTTGACCCGTGTGGAGCTGGCCCATGCACAGTGCTGATGCGCGCAAGGAGTGTCGTGCCACGCAAGGGTGTCCCCCGCGTGGGGGAGCCCCACGCGCAAGGAGTGCGCCCGTGAGGAGAGCCGCCCAGCGTGAAAAGAAAGTGCAGCCTGCCCAGGAATGGCGCCGCCCACACTTCCCGTGCTGCTGACGACAACAGAAGCGGACAAAGAAACAAGACGCAGCAAATAGACACCAAGAACAGACAACCAGGGGAGGGGGGGAAATTAAATAAATAAATAAATCTTTAAAAAAAAAAAAAAAAGAAAAATGAAATCACACCACCTGACTATATTTTTTGAATGTAACATTAAAAAAATAAATAAAGACAAAAAATTTTCAAAAAAATACTACAAATCTACTGTGGTCAAAACTGCATGATGTTGGCATAAGAATAGACATACTGACCAATGGAACCAAATTGAGAGTTCTGATATACATCCTCACTTATATATATAGTCAACTGTTATTTGACAAGGCCACCAAGCCCATTCAACTGGAAGAAAATGGACTCTTCAATAAATGGTGCTTGGAGAAGTGGATAACATATCCAAAAGAATGAGAGAGGAACACCATCTCACACCTTATACAAAAATTAATTCAAGATGGATTAAAGATCTAAATATAAGAGTGAAGACCATAAAGATCTTGGAAGGTAATGTAGGAAAGCATCTACAGGATCTTGCTTTAGGGAATGGTTTCATGAACTTTACACCCAAAGAATGAGCAACAAAAGAAAAAATGGATAAATGGGACCTCCTCAAAATTAAAAATTTTTACATTTCAAAGCAGTTAGTCAAAAAAGTGAAAAAGCACTTTACTCAATGAGAGAAAATATTTGGTAGCCATATATCTGATAAGGGCCAAATATCCTGTATATATAAAGAAATACTACATCTTGAAAATAAAAAGACAAACAACCCATTTAAGAATGGGTAAGTGATTTGAATAGATACTTCCCCATAAAAGAAATACAAATGGCTAAAAAGCACATGAAAAGATGCTCAACATCACTAGCTATTAGGGAACTGAAAATCAAAACTACAATGAGATATCATCTTACACACTTTGGAATGGTGGCTATTAAAAAAACAGAGGGCTACAAGTGTTGGAGAGGATGTGGAGGAATGGCAATCTTCATCCACTGCTGGTGGGAATGTAAAATAGTGCAGCCATTGTGGAGGACAGTTTGGTGGTTCCTCAGAAAACTAACCCTGGAACTGCCATATGATCCAGCATTCCACTGCTGCCTATATTTGTAGAAGAATTGAAAGCAAGGACATGAATAGATATATGCACACCAGTGCTCATGGTGGCATTAACACTATTGCCAAAAGCTGGAATCAACCCAAATGCCCATCAACAGACAAACTGATAAACAAATTGTGGTATATACATAAAATGGAATATTACTCATTTGTAAGAAGGAATGCAGTATTAACACATAGGATAACATGGATGAATCTTGAGGACCTTATGTTGAGTGAAGAAAGCCAGGCACTGAAGGACAAGTATTATATTACCTCACTGATATGAATTAAGTAAATTAAGCAGACTCACAGAACTAGAGTCTGGAATATCAAGAGTTAGAAAGGGAGAAGAAGGTTGTGAGCCAATGCCCATATGGGCAAAATCCATGATAAGGTGAAAGTGTGTAGTAGTACAGTGGAGGGGCATGATATTGGTGCAGTGATACTTTGATTTGGGCTGTGCTGGCTTGTCAGGGGGTAGAATGTGGAGAGTGGGTTGGACTGTCGATGGAACTGGGGGGGAGCATTGGGAGAGGGAGCAGGTGAATATCAGGAATTGGCCAGTATGTGGTTAAAACCACAGCTTTAGGAATGTTCTTTTGGCAACTTGACAGGGGAGGGTTACTGGTTTGGGGTGTGGATATGGAGGCACATTCAGGACAGGGTGCACCTGGGGCAGGCTTCTAGGGAGTGTGTGAGTGTTCATCTTGTCATAATGGTTTGTATCAGTGGGTGGAGACCCACATAAAGAGCGGGAAGGTGTTGGACTCCCATCCTGGGGAGTCCTGCTGTGTTCTCAAATAGAGGGGTGGGAATCTCTCAAGATGGTAAGCAGTGCCTTCTAGGGGAAGACAGAGCAGTATGTCAAGCCTTCAATGTTGTTGCAAGTAACTATGAATCTTGTTCCTCAAAGAGTGAAGCCTCATGGTTGCCATGAGTCCTGAGGAGAGGGGGAGGGAGTAATAGAATAGATGGAGCATGGGGCATTTTGGGGGTGATTGAAACATTCTACAACATCTTGCTATTATAGATAAAGGCTGTGCTAAATTTCATCAAAATTTATAAGTGTATGGTCCAAAGTGTAAACCATAATGTGAACCATTGAACATGGTTGGTAGCTAAGATTCAATAGTTGTACATCAATTGTAACAAATGTACCATCCACATATAAAATGTTGTTAATAGGGGAAAGGAGAAAGGGGGAGGATGTTTGGTATATGGAAATCCCCTATTCTGTATGTGACTTTTCTGTAACCTCAAACTTCTTTGAAAGCAAAATGAAAGAAGTAAGACACTAGGAGGATAAACAGGAGAAAATGTCACTCTACATACAAGGCAACAGATCTTACAGTTATGAAAGACATAATTTCAAAAAATTTTTAAAAATATTTTTCATTATTTTTATTATTCTAAAACTTTTTAGTTTTTCAGTTTTTAAAATTTTTTGTATTTTATTTCTTGTTTTAAAACTATCATTATTTCATTTTCTTATTAATTGTTTTTGGCTATTTTATTGGCTTCATTTTTGAAGACATTTTGGATCACAGAAGAGTTCAACTGTGGTGGGGGAGCATCATCTGTGTGGGGTGTCAGTGATGGGGGATACATGGGAGGAAGCTCACCTGGGCATACATTTAAGGCATATAAATGTGTTAAAATGTTCATGGGGCATTGTCACAGTGGGTGGAGATTCACACAGTAACTGAAGAAACATCAAATCCCATCCTGGGGAGATCTGTCACATTCTCTAATGGAAGAGCAAGAATCTCCCAAGTACAGGGGCAATGTCTAGTGAAGGAGGATGGTCCATTGATGGGCCCTTAATATGATGACTGTGCCTATGAAACTTAACTCTTGAAATTGAAACTTAGACTAGTCTTTTAGGGTGCCTAAGAGTTGCCTCCTGGGAGTCTCCCTGTTGCTCAAATGTGCTCTAAGCATATAAATATTTTATCTTCCCCCCAGCATGGGACATGACTTCCGTGGATGAGCCTCTCTGGCACCAAGGGGTTACTACCAAGCACCAACTAGTAATGCAACTGGAAAAAAGACCTTACCAAAAGGGAAAAGATAAAGTCAAATGAGTTTATATGACTAAGAGACTTCAAAGTGAGTCAGGAAGTCATTCCAGAGGTTACATTTATGTATGTCTCAGCAGGATCTCATTGACTACCAAAGTAGATACTATGCCAAATATCAGGGCTCCTGAGGGCTTTGGAGACACCCAGACATTGTAGTCAGGGCAGATAGCTCAGGATTTTTGGTGCCTTGCCTGTGGACCCTACTTTGGAATTTATGTTCCCCAGTGTGACAAAGTTGAACTCAGTTGTGGTTTCCCCACACATGGCTCTTCTGTTCTTCTATTTGAATTTATAATTAGTACTAGAGTTTGTAGGTGTAAGACCAAGAGATATAAATCTTTGGGCTGTCCATGTGCCAGCTGGGCCCCAAATCTCAATGGAGTAGCAACACCTACTCTCCAGTTCACTGGTCTCACCCAGGACAGCTAACAAGGAGGTGATGATGGACAACTACCATACCAAGGAACTGAAAGAGTTTACAACTGCAAGCAGGAGAGTCCCATCCATCAACCCTATGGGATCACAGGCCACTCTGAGTTAGAGGTGGGTTGGACATCACCATCCCAGAATCCTCAGAATAGGGGAATGAACTATGGACTAATGTAGACTTACTGTTATTCTGCTATAGACTTATTGTGATTCTAGCAATGGAAGAAATTATATCATTGATGTAAAGGCAGTGACCATTGGAGGTTCTGAGGGAAGGGAGAAGGAAAAACAGGTGTAATTACAGGGGTATTTTCAGGACTTGGGAATTGCCTGAATGATATTACAATGACAGATGCATGCCATTATATATCTTGCCATAACCTACAGAATTGTGTGGGAAAGATTGTAAATTACAATGTAAACTTTAATCCATGCTTAGTGGCAATGCTCCAAAATGTTTTCATGAATTGTAATGAATGTACCACACAAATGAAGGATGTTCTTAATGTGGGAAAATGTGGGAGGTGTAAGGAGCGGGTCATATGGGAATCCCTTTATTTTTATGTAACACTTATGTAATCTAAATATCTTTTTTAAAACATAAGAAATATATTTAAAAAAACAAACTTAACCATATTGACTTCTAAAGGGTAGGGTTTAATCCAAGGTCCACAGAGAAAAGGTGGCATTGGAGTGGAGTGGGAAAAGTGGACATGGTGGCTGATATGGGTATGGGGAATGGCAGGAAGAGATGAGATGTGGAGGCGCCTTTGGGACTTAGAGTTGCCCTGGATGGTGCTGCAGGGGCAATCACCAGACATTGTAAATCCTCCCAGGGCCCACTGGATGGAATGGGGGAGAGTATGGGCCATGATGTGGACCATTGACCATGAGGTGCAGAGATGCCCAGAGATGTACTTACCAAATGCAATGGATGTATCATGATGATGGGAGTGAGTGTTGCTTGGGGGGGAGTGGTGGGGTTGAATGGGACCTCATATTGTTTTTTTAATGTAATATTTTTATAAAATCAATAAAAAAATAAATAAAGGGTAGGGTTTTGTTGGTAGTAGAATGAAGGGACGTTTTATTTTAATTTTATACACTTTTGACTTGTTTTAAATATTTACTTGTAGTCATTGAGAGTGAAAGGAGAAAACTAAAGTCCTTGGATACTACCACATCATCCCTGCTGGACTACATGCTGGACTCTCTCCCTGACATTCTCTCTGCACCTGCAGAAGTGTTAACTTCTCAAGACATGCCTTGTTCCATCCTCTTGACCATTCCAGGCCTGGCCAGCACTCCAAGCATGGTATGCTATGAGACTTGCTCAAGGGAAGCAAAAAGGGTTTGCTTGCCCTATATATTCACCACCAGATAGTTACTAAGCCCCTCTGGGTTATTTTGTCTTTCAATAGATTGATGATCAGCAGTTCCCAAAGATAAGGGGCAGCCTGTTCTCCTGCTGAAGAGAATCATCTATAAAACTCAGGATGAGATGCCAACTCCACCAAAGGCTCTGTCCACCAGGAAATCCCAAAGTCTGGGAAGAGAGACCTTTCACCTGATCCTGGTGGGGCCCTGGAGCCAGAACAAAGGACTAGAGTGGGAGTATAGGAACTCCCATGTGTGGTCCTTGGCCAAAATATCCCTTCTCTGAGCCTCAGCTTTCTCATCTGTAAAAAAGAAATAATTACACATAATTTTCAGCATCTCTCTCTCTTTTTTAAAGATTTATTTTATTTATTTCTCTCCCCTTTCCCCCTGTTGTCTGCTCTCTGTGTGTCCATTCACTGTGTGTTCTTCAGCATCTGCTTGCAATATCTGGTGGCACTGGGAAACAGTGTCTTTTTGTGTGTGTGTGTCATCTTGCTACATCTTGCTATGCCAGCTCTCCATGTGTGCAGCGCCACTCCTTGGTGGGCTGTGCTTTAATCACGTGGGGCAGCTCTTCTTGCGGGGTCCACTCCTTGCACATGGGGCACCCCTACTCAGGGGCACCCCTATGTGGCACAGCCCTCCTTGGGTGCGGCAACTCTGTATGTGAGCCAGCTCACCATGTGGGTCAGGAGGCCCTGGGGATTGAACCCTGGACTCTCCATATGGTAGACAGATGCTCTATCAGTTGAGCCATGTCCGCTTCCCAATTTCAGCTTCTTTGGACAAAGTCACATGAAACAATATATTAAATGATATCTTAAAAACTTAAAAAAAATTTTTTGTAAAAAATAATGCATTGAACATACAGACAAGGGTTTTTTTTATTACAATTACCCTGACTTTTATCACTAGGAATGGCTTGTTACCAAGTACAAGGAATCATGATATCTCAGGGAGGAGGTCCTGGAGGCCATCCATTCATGAATCCCAAACTTGGGTCAATTGTGAACCATCTTCATGATTTTTGCCTTTTTCTGAGAACCACTGCTTCTACCTTTTCCTTAATATTTTTCTGTAAACCAATGGCCCCTTTTTTCTTAGCATAATTCTAAGTGATAAAATCTGTAAAGTAAAGAATTTAATGGAAGTCCCTGTTGCAGAGGAACCCAGCCATGGACTGAAGAAATGAAATAAAAATAAAGTCTTTTTTTACTCAGCTCACTAAAATGGTGGGACAAGAAAAGATGGTTTTCCCTCTTTTAAAAAAACATTTTTATTTCATTTACATTTTTTATCCATGATAAGCATGTCCATCAAGCCTTTCTACAAAATTTTCCAAAGTAGGAATGGAGTCCCACATAATATATGTGTAAGTATTTAAAAGTCATAAATCAAGTTAATCAACTGTTAAAATATGTTTTCTTCTCCAACATTGACAAATGTATCTTTTATATTTTTTTATTATTTATATATTTTAATATAATTTTTTATTAGAGAAGTTATAGGTTTACAGAAAAATCATGCAAAAAATACAGAGTTCCCATATTGTTCACCTATTATTATCAACTTGCCTTATGGGTATTTTGTTACAATTGAGAAACAAATATTATAATTTTACTATTAAGTATAGTTCATAGTTGACAAATCCATTTTCAGAATGACCTGGAAGACTAGGTTTGCATTTCAGATTCCTCAGATTTTGTGTAATAAATGATAATGCGGAGAAATCACACCCCCAGACTGACCCTAGATCTCTCCATCATGCTTCCCACCCTTGGCTCTGTGCCACCCTACAGAGTACAAAAAGACATCTCAAGACTTCCTTTCCAAAAACATGGCATAGGCTTGTTTCTCCCTGCTCACCCCCACTAAGTATAAGCATAAACCTTGATGACAAGAGGCAACTATAGGAGAACTCTGAAAGGTGGTAAAAGGAAGGCAAATTGATTAGAGACACCAAGACTGAAGGAACAGTACAGTAGGTTGTGTTCCCCCACCCAATCGCAGAAGACAACGCCAACATAGCAGCAGGAGGTGGCCCAGCTATGTTCATTTCTTCCCTGGATAGAATGGAAGTTCCTCCGGCAACAGCAGGGAAACCTAGAAGCCCTGACAAAGGGGATCAACTGAAACTTTGCTAAAAATAAGCAGTCAGGAGAAGCCTCTCCTTCCCTGCCAGGACTTAAGGAAGTGATATTAAAAAGTGAGAAAAATAAAGAGACTTAAATGGAATTAAGGTTTTCACATTTCACTTGAAATGATACAATGCTGATGCCAGTAGATTGTGATAAGTCACATCAGTTATGGATATTATGTACATTATAATATCCAGACCAATCTCTGTACAAGGAGACACTCAAAAACACAAAAAGGAAATCAAGAGAGAATCAAGGAACCTATAAGAAGGCAAGAAAAGAAAATAGAGGAACAAGAACCAGAAGGAAAAAAAACAAATAATAAGCTCTAACATATCAATAATTACCTTAAGTGTAAATGTTCTAAATACACTAGCTAAAAGCAGAGTTGGCAGAGTGGAAAAAAAAAAAAAAAAGAAAGAAAGAAACACACAACCCATCTATATGCTTTTCACAAGAAACTCACTTCAAAGCCAATGACATTGTTAAGTTGAAAGTAAAAGGATGGAAAAGAAGATACATTATGCAAACATTCAAAAGAGCAGAAATTATTCTATTATTATCAGACAGTGTACTTCAGAGCAAAGGAAATTACTAGAGACAAAGAGGGTCATTACATAATGATAAAATAATTGATCCAACAAGAATTCATTAAGTTCCTAAATGTGTATGTGCCAAGCAACAAATCTTCAATATATGAAGCAAAAGCTGATAGAGCTGAAAGGACATATAGACAAATCCACAAATATAGTTGGGATCTTCAACATCCCCCTTGTAGCAGCTTGTAGAACTATTAGAAAGATAATAATAGAAAATCAGAATATCACAATCAGCCAACAGGATAAAATAGATCCTGAGACATAAAACAAACCCTAATACATTTTTAAAAAATGAAATAAAAAAAGAATTTGTGTTCTGATGATAATAGAATCAAATTAAAAATCATAAGAGAAAGACAACAAGAGAAGACCCAAGCATTGGTAAATTAAACACTACATAATCCTTGGGCTAAAGAAAAATCCAAAGGAAATTTTAAAAAAATACATAGAACTGAATGAAAATGAAAATAAAATACCAAAATATATGTGTCACTAAAACTGTGCTGAGAGGAACTGTATATAGCACTATATGCTTATGTTAGAAATGAGGAAAGAATTTCAAATCATAAGTGAATTCCTACCTCAAAATAAAGCTAGCAAAAGAAGAGGCAATAAACCCAAAGCAAACGGAAAGAAAGAAGTAACAAGGATTAGAGAAGAAAACAATGACACTGAAAACAGGAAATCAATAGAGAAAATCAATGAAAAAAAATGTGATCTAAAAAATAATCAATAACATTGAGAAATCTCTAGTAAGACTGATATAAATTAAAAGGGAGAAGACACAATTTACAATATCAAAACTCAACCTAGAAATCTCCAAGCCCAGATGGTTTCATTGGCAAATTCTAGCAAACATTTAAAGAAGAATTTACACCAATTTGACAAAATCTCTTGTAGAAAAAAAAAAACCACTTCCCAACCTTTTGGTTCTTTGGGACTATCTTTATCTAGTTTGGGTATCAGAGTTATACTAGCCTCTAAGTTGTTGTGTGTATAAGTAGTTGTGACCGTTTGAGATTATTTTATGAACCCAAAAAGAGAAGATTATGTTGTAAACTAATCTATTCTTCTGGTGTGATACCCTTTGATTATATTGGATTCAGTTGAGGGGCCCTTGATTAAATTACCTGTAAAAATTAGGATTTTAATTTGACTATGTCAGTAAGGCGTGACTCAGGTTTAGTTCCCACCTCCTTGGTGGGCCTATATAAAGGACATTAACTCAAGAAGATGCATGAGAAGACACTCTGTCATGTTTGATTCTGGGGCCCCAGGAAGAGATGAGCCATTCACCTGATAGTTTCCAACTGACCTTGTGGAGAGGCCAGAGCAGCTGAGCAGCTGAGAATGCCCAGAAAGAAACAAGCCCTATGCCAGAAACTGATATAGGAAGCCCTAAGAGACAAGCCCTATGCCAGTCTGCAGCTGAGATTGGGAAGAAGCTGGGCCCACGGAGCCTCAAGAGGAAGAGGGAGCCCAGGAAGGAGAGACCAGACAGAGATCAGCAATCATCTTTCTTCAACACATGGCAACTGACTTTGGTGAGAAAGCAACCTTAAGATGGACTCTTTAGGGCCTTGTAACTATAAGCTTTCACCCCAAATTCATCCTTTGTAAGAGCCAACAGATTTCTTGTATGTTACATCAGCACTCCTTTGGCAGACTAATACTGTAGTTGATTTTTCTCATTGCTGAATAGAGTTCCATAATATAGATGTACCACAATTTGTTTAACAGTTTACTCATTGAAGGACTGGTTGTTTTCAGTTTGGGGGTATTATGAATAAGGCTGCTATGAATATTTTCATACCTAATTTTGTGTTATTATGTTTTCATTTCTCTGGTATAAATGGCAAAGTGTGCAATTTTTGAGTCATATGGAAATTGCAAGTTTGGTTTTTATAAGAAACTGCCCAACTGTTTCTAGAGTGGCTGTATTGTTTTATATTCTCACTGGAAATACATAAGGGATCCAGATTGTCTGTATCATCACCAACATTTGCAATGAACTACTAATGCACATAATAATTTGGATGAACTTCATAGGAATTATGCAATGTGGGGTAAAAAGAAAATCCCAAATGATTGCATACTTTATGATTCTATTGATTTGAAATTCTTATAATGACAAAATTGTTAGAAATGGAGAACAGATTAGTGGTTGCCAGTGGTTTGGAAAAGAGAGGATGTGAGAGGCATGTTGGTGATTATTAAAGAGCAGCACAAGGGACCCTTCCAGTGCTAGACTTGTTCTGTTTTTCTTGGCTGTCATGGTGGATACACAAAACATACACATGTGATAAAATTGCATAGAACTAAATATACACACATCAGTACAAATAAAACTGGTGTCATCTGAATAAAGTTGGTAGATTTTATCTTTGTCAATATCCTTGTTATGATATTGTACTATAGTTTTGCAAGATGTTACCATTGGGAAAAAGCAGGTAAAGGGTACACAGGTGTCTCTGTATTCTTTCTTACAACTGTATGTGAATCCTCTATTTAAAAATTAAAAGTTTAATAATAAAAAAGACACTTCTGTGAGCATGCTCAAGTGCCATCTGCATCCATCACAGACAGGCATCCCTGGTCCATTCCTTGGGCCTAACAGTGCATGCAAGTGTCCAGTCCACCAAGAAGAGAAATGGCCTAGAGAAGATATTTGCTCAGGATTTAGAGGTCAGATCTGACCTCTTAGATCAGAGAATTCTGTGGCCCCAAGTATCCAGGGTATGATCCAGATAGACTGGAGTCATAGGCACCTTTTGATCCCTCAGAATTCTCACTCTATGGGGAGGGACATTGTGCAAGGCCCAAGTCTAAGGACAAGTCAAATGTATCTACAAGGTTCACATGAAAAACATCCATCATTTACTGCCTTTCCCCCAACTGTCCCCGCTCCAGTGGCAACTTCTTTCCCTTTCTATTGCAGGCAGAATTCTAAAATGACCCCAATGACTATTGCCTTTTTATAATCCCCTCCCCATTGAGAAAAAAATCAGAGAGACCTGTTCCAGTTGGGCTAGAAGAAAACAAACACCCATGTTGCCATCTGCCTAGGTACCATGTGGCAAGAAACTGTGGATGAATTCTAGATGCTAAGATCAATCCCTAGCCAATAGCCAGCAGGGAAATGAGGACCTCCAACCACGAGGTTCTGCTAACAACCTGCAGGAGACTGGAAGAAGACTCCAAGCTTCGGATATGATAACAGCCCCAGCTGACATCTTGATGTCAGCTATGTGAGGCCCTCATCAGAGTATCCACCTAAGCTGCATCTAGACTTCTGACCTACAGAAACTATGCCAGAATAAATCGGTGTTGCTTTACGCTGCTAGGTTGGTGGTAATTTGTTACACAGCATTACAAAGCAAATATTTTTTTTTCCTGGTTATTTTTAATTTATATCCAATTCTCTAGAAAACATGATCTGAATAATACAATTGCTACTTCTTGATTGCTTCTTGACCAGAAGCTTCTCACTATGGAAAAGTAAGGGTCAATACTCATATCATGTCTGGCTTTTGGAAGTGACTGATCTAAGGATGGTCCAGGTTGTGCTGACCTGAGCAATCAGGGCTGTAAGACTCTCCTTATTGTTTCATCTTTTTATTCCTTTTTCATCTCCTTTGAAGGCCTGAAGCATTTCTTTGGGAGCAGAAAATATTGGGACTTAGGTTAGAAGAGTATTTTTTCAAGAGGAATCATTTGAGATTTAACTTTAAAAACACTTGTGATTTATGGGGAAATAATAATTTTCTCTGTAGAATTAATTTACTTTTGTTCTGTTCTCCCGGAAAACTTTATTGGAAGTGAGTCTGTCAGCTCCAAGTTAACACAACTCTAGTTGATGCACTTCTGAGGAACTGTCAATTTCTACCATTTGTTATCATAATTATTTGATGTCTTTTTTATCTCCCATATAGACATTGAGTTCCTTTAAGGCAAGGAACTGCGTCTTAATCATTTTCATTCCATACTCTCCACAATCAACTTATCAGAGGCAGATACTAATGAACATTTTATAAATGAATGAATGATTTGGGGTATTCGGTACAAGGTGACACCTCGTAGCAGAAGGGTGTCTAACTCCTTAATCTTGCACAGAGCCTTGCCCAAAGTAGGCACTAATATATTTTTGGTGACTGGCAGGATGAACTTCAGGAGCTTGAACAAAGTGATTTCTAGACCAGAGAAACAGAAACATGGCAAGCACTCCCCTCCTTGTGTTTCCACTGTGCCTAACCTGGCCCACTAGCTTTTTTTTTTTTTTCCTGAGGAAATGAAGAAACAAAAGAATAGTAGTGGAGAAAGTTAATTCACTGCATGAAACCATGGTTAAGAATATTGACTCTAGACTCAAACTGCCCAGATTCAAATGTTGACTCCATTGATTATCAAATTTGAAACCTTGAGAAGTGTATGTACCCTTTCTGAGCCTTAGCTTCCTCTTTTGGAAAATGGGGACAACCCTGGCAACTAATAATAAATAAGCAGCAAGTTGAAACAGAACTGGGCATATAGGAAGTACTCAGTAATGATAGCTGTTATAATTTCTCAGAAGGGTAAAAAAAATTTGCCTATCACTGATATAAACTTTATGACCCCTGGACCTGCTGGGTCCCAGGAAAACAGATTTCAAACTTGGGTCAATTGCACCTTGAACTCTTCTAGTCCAAGTGGTCTTTTTAGTGATGATGCAGTCCCTACTGGGTAAATGTGCAGACTCTCAGATCTCCTTCTCTTCCTTTTCCTCCCCAAGATTGCATATAAGTGGGTCTAGCATGGGGGCTCATATGAGGGAGTTTGGAACCCATGTGTTCTCTCTGCTCTGGCCCTTGACTGGTGATGAGTGACATGTGCTTGTTCCCATCTGGCCTTTGGGCCACAGGGCTGGCGTCTATGACTGGAGGCTCTGGTCCCAGCCATATGTCTCCAGTTGAGAAGTTCTTGCTCTCCCAGGCTTTGGCACCAGTCCCAGTTTACTGCTGGCCAGTGGTCCCTTTCAGAATCTCCACTTCCCCTCTCTGGGGCACATAGGAACACCTGGAGCCCTGACTGCCACAAACCAGAAGCTGGTCCAGGCCTATATCTTGGATTTCCTCACTAACAACTGCTACTTCCAGCAGAAAAGAAGTTTCTTAAAAAGATAGAGGGCAGTCAGAATCATTGAGACCACCTAACTTCCAAAAATAATGTCCAGAACCTCAGAACTGGCTTGACGAATAAAAATCAGATGCTACTGATGACCCTGACTTCCCTGGCCAATGCCACTTCTGAGTCAGGAACTCATCCCTGAAACTAGTGGAAACCAGGACTACCATGGAAGTTGGTGTCTGGCACCACCCATTGCCAGCAAACACAGGTGCTGTAGAGATGAGTTAGAGCTTTATTAGTTGCCTGAGGGGAGCAGTATCATCTTCCATTTTAGAGCCCAGAGAAACAAAGGCTCCTAAAGGGGAAGGGAAAACCTGCAACCCAACCAGGCTTTCTGACTCATCCTGTGAGGATGAATTCCCAAGAAAGTGCAGGCGACTCTGGTCCATGGGCATACTTGCAATCACATGTCCAGCTGGCTCCTGAGACCTTGGATTTGCCTATAGGCAGCACCATGGGTTCATCTTTGTGGAAGACTGCAGCCTCAGTCTCCCTGCTCTGTGATTTTGATGGGCCTGTGGTTTTGTCTTGAAGGACAGAACTGGAGTCCTAGAGGAAAAAACATGCTTTTCTCTTGCCTTTCTCAAACACTTGAGCCTCAAGTTCCCTTTAAAAGGTCCTATTGAGGACCCCAAAGAGCTCTTGTTTATGTTGATTATGTCTATGGGTATTTACCAAATTAGATTTTAAATCTGAGAAGTTTAGAAAATATTTATTCATCAAATTAATTAAAAAAATAATAAACCCTGGGAAGCAGATGTGGCTCAACAAGTTGGGCACCCACATACCACATGGGAGGTCCTGGGTGTGGGTTCTAGTTCCTCCTAAAAGAAGACGAGCAGATGCTGCTCCCACTGCAATGAGCTAGACGCTGCCCCTGCCACAGCAAGCAGAGGCCTGAGCCAGCAGACACTGCGAACGTGGCTCAGGCTGTTGGGTGCTTGACTCTCATGTGGGAGGTCCCAGGTTTGGTTTCCAGTGCCTCCTGGAGAAGGTGAGCAAACAGATGAGAGAACCATCTAGGGGAGGGGGGCATAACTAAAGAAACATAAGACTTTCATGTTTCATGCTACTTTACTGGAATTGTAGTTGGTGTTGGGGTTTAAGATATATTTAGGGGATTTGAATCTCTGGACTGGCAATATGATAGCCAGGCCCTGAGCCTCAACAGACTCCAGCTCCTACAATCTGATTTATTGGACTCACCTCACTCAGCTAAGATGGAGTTGAAGGCACACCAGGGAGCCTAGAGTGCCTACAACTGAAAGCAGGAGGATTGCATCCAGTATCCATGTGGAATCTGAGCCTCCTCTTGACATAGAGGTGCAACGGACACAACCAATCCAAGGTCCACAGAGAAAAGGTGGCATTGGAGTGGGAAAAGTGGACATGGTGGCTGATGGGTATGGGGAATGGCAGGAAGAGATGAGAGGTGGAGGCGCCTTTGGGACTTGGAGTTGCCTTGGATGGTGCTTCAGGGGCAATCACCAGACATTGTAAATCCTCCCAGGGCCCACTGGATGGAATGGGGGAGAGTATGAGCTATGATGTGGACCATTGACCATGAGGTGCAGAGATGTCCAGAGATGAGCTTACCAAATGCAATGGATGTGTCATGATTATGGGAGTGAGGGTTGCTGGGGGGGAGTGGTGGGGTGGGGGTGGTGGGGTTGAATGGGGCCTCATATTTTTTTTTAATGTAATATTTTTACAAAATCAATTTAATAAAAAGGAAAAAAAATTAAAAAAAAAAGAAATATAAAGTAAATAAATAAATCCTTAAAAAAAAAACCCATTGCATCTTAACACAAATAACATATTTTTTAGAATAACAGCTATGTTTTCCAAAACAAAAATATATGTCAGAGTGGTATTGTTTTATATGGATTGGGGCTGTGGAGCAGGTGGGAAGACAGAGGCGTCTGAGTATTGGCACTAAATAAATTTTCAGGTAAGGAGAATGAAATGGGAAGGAAACAAACAACCTACTGTAGTCTGAGATGCATGAACAGACAGACAGATGGACATGCTGGGTGAGGTTCAACAGGAAAGACCCTGGGAGGCTGTGGTAACCAGGCAAGGTTTCCTGGGAGAGAGGAGCTGGGGATTCAGACTGTAGCAAAGGGGCCTACCAGGCAGGGATCAGCCTTAGGACTGATGGAGCCATGGGCAAGATGGATGAGCAAAATGCTTCATTGTTGTTTTTCTCCTGACTTTAAAGATATTGCAGATTCACAGGGAAAAAGCAAGAAATACAGAAAATAAAAAGTAATAACAACTAATGCTTGTATGTGCTAGGCACTATTCTAAATGCTTTACATGTACTGACATTCAATTTTCACAACATCCCTATGAGGTAGGCATTGCTTTTATCTCCATTTTCACCTGAAGAAACTGAGGCACAGAAAGGTTAAATTATTTGTTAATAGTGAACTAAATGGAGGAGCTGGAAGTTGACCCAGGCAGTTTAACTGCAGAGTGAAGTTCTTAACCAAACTTGTAATGCAGATAAACTCTCTAAATATTATTTATACATTGAGCATCTACTGTGTCCAGATCTAAACTCTAGACTCTTGAATCTGACTGTTGGCTGTGGTCTCCCACCTCAGCACAGGGGATCAGAGAATGTGATTTCTAGAAACAGCTTGTTCGGCAGCTTCATGCCTTGGTGGGGTAGGGGCTGGGGTGAGAACTGCTGCTGAGCCTGTCTGAGACAGATTATTCCTCTAGAGAAACAAAAAGACTTTGAGGAAATTACAAAGGGCATTGAAAGCCACCATAGAGTTTGAACTTGACCCTGCAAGCAGTGAGAAGCCATGGAGTCTTCAGAATCAGGGGTATGAAAGAATAAAAATGGTGCTTTGAAAATTTGTGTGTATCTAGAGGAAATTTTGGCAAAATATGCCATAATTTTATTTTTTTAATGATGTTTTTGAAAAAGTCATATATACTCACAGTAAAAAAATTTCTGAGTTCAAAACTCAAATTTCTCCCCAACTTCTGTCCTCAATCACCCTCCTTTTTGTACAACTTAATTTTTGTTTTTAATTTACAGTATCTAGGAGATTTTTTTTTCATATCAATATGTATTCGTTTTCCTATTCCTTTTGAATGGCTGCATTGACTTTCATTGCATGGATGTATCATAATTTATTTAATCCATTGATGTAGATGTAGTTATTTTTACTATTTTTCTGTTATAATTAATGCCACAATTAATATCCTTGTACACATGTTTTTGAACACATCTGTGGGTCCATCTATCAGGCAAATTCCTAGATGGGGAATTGCTACTTTGAAAGATACATTCAAGTATCAACATTTTATAGGTTTCAACAGTTTCACTTCTCAGAAATTATCCTGTCAGAGAGGTACACAAAAATATCTGCAACAGATCAGCACATTTCTTCATAAAGGGAAAACAAAACAAAACTGGAAACAATCTAAATTCCCTTCAGTTTGGGAAGGGCTAACTAAAGTATGATCAATTCACATGAGAAGCCACTAATAATGAGAATGCATATCCAAGCCCTGTGATATGTGATATGAAGTTGGCATGTTATGTGGTTAAGCAAAAGGAACAGGTTACAAACAGCTTCAATATTCAATGTAATCGATTGGAAATGATTTACTTTTGCAACGGTAAGTACGCATACTTTCTCTTTTCTCCGACTTGCTTGAATTTTGTACGGACAATGTGTTATCCTTACAGTCAGAAATAGTTTTATAGCATGTGTTTATTCCACATATGTGATTTTAATTTATGGAGCGCCCTAAGTGTCTAGTCTAGGTGCTAACATTGGGGTGTTCTGAGTCGCCCCAGGCTTTGGTTCCTGCTGTCATCTCCAGCCTGCATATTTACAATCAGACAATGATGGAACTGGTAAATCTAATCCTACACCCTCATTTCACAGATGAGGTCACTGAGGCCCAGAGAAGGTAAGTGACTCCCTGAACTTCCCATAGTCAGTGTGGCCCAGAGATGACAGCTCCAGTCTCCTGGCTCTCAGCCCAGGGCTTTATTGCTCTCCCCTAAATCTGAGTATGGATTATTGTTTGGAGTTGGAGGGGAAGGGGCTTTTGAATGTCCTCTTCTGAGTACTCTTATCCAGGAAAACCAAGATGAGCAATAAAAGGGCCTGGATAAGTCTATTATTAGTGGGGAGGAGCCTGACCCTGCACAGGCAGAAAAGCAGCTTCGGTAGGGCCCAGGGTCTGCCTGGCCATTGGAGCAGCAGGCTTCAGGGCACTGGGTAGGGTGGGGGATGGGGGCAGGGGGTTTCCCTGGGCAGGTGCCCGATGTCAGTAATTATAAGGCAACATGGGTCTGAAAATAGTTCAAACTGGCAAGCAGAACTCCACCCCTTTGCCACTTTCTATAAAAAATTCCAACCACATCAAGCACTTTAGGTTTTTATACACTCTCTTGCCTGTTGGGGTGACCACAGGGAGTGGTCACATCACACAGTAAGCAGCTCACAGTTGCCTGCATGCCTCTCCCTCTCTGTCTCTCAGTCTCACAGATTCCACCCCTCCCACTTCCTCATCTTTCTCTGGCTCAGTCCCCACCCAGCTCTGATGGCCCCAAGACAGTCCTTAGCAGCATTTCCCATCAAAGAGGAACTTTCCTACCAGCTTCCATGAGAATGCAACTCTCTCTGTTTCATTACATGTAGGACTTTAGAACCCTTAAATCAAGAGGCTCTGAGTCCTAGACTCTGAGCTAGAATGGCCCTTAAGAATAAATTATTCTGATCCCTTTAGTTTCCAGGAGGAGAAGCTGAGCTTCCCAGGTGGATCTTGCCCAAGGTCAGGGAGCACCCAGGGCTGCAGGTCTCTAAGCTCCAGGCTAGACTGGCTGGTAGAGTCTAGGGGCCTTGATTAGTCTTGCCTTTGAATCTAAGAGCTGGGTCCTAGTTTTCTTTTTTCCTCCTCTCACAAAGGCTAGGTCAATGTCACTTCTGGCAGTTGGGTTGTCACAGGGAGCCCTTGCAAGATGTCCAACAGACAGAAGACCCCATAAGGAGCCATGCTGAGGGTTTCTCCCTGATATTCAGGGCAGAGACAAGAGAACATGCCATCCCATCATCCCTCCTCAAAGCTCAGGAGTCCTGAGCTGGAAAGTTTGTGTACACTGAGAGAGTGGACAAGCGATAAGAAAGAGTGCACCCCCAAATGATGAATGACTGCAAGAGTGTGCAAGGTCCACCTGGGGCAGGGGGTGGGGGGAAGGCAAGTCAGGCTCAGGGAGTAACTGTGGGATGCAGGCTCTCTCCCTGAGTGATCTTAATCCCCCACTCCTGTGAAGGGAAGTCACTCTGGATTTTACTGAGACTCAGGGAGGACCGATAACCTAGCTGGGGTCACAGAGTGAGCAAGGGGAGGAGTTGGTCCTCAGAGCAGGCCTGGGTGGGCTTATGTCTCTTTCTCTGAAACTTTGGGTTCCTTGATCAAGGCTGAACCTGTTGGTGAGTGTGGGGGTGTGCAGGAGGATGTGGAGTCTGGGGAAGGCATGCTCCTGGAGGAGGATCAGGAGCCTTTGCCCCGGAGATGCATCTCTGGAACCCATGCCTGAGAGTTAGGAACTGTGGGTTCCAGGACATCTTCTCATTTCACCCTGGAAAGGAAAAGAAAGTCCTAGACCAGATGGCACAAGGCATAGTCCCAGCTCTGCAACTTATCACCACATACCCAAGGCTCACCTCTCTGAGCCTCTGTTCCCCTCACCTGAGGTTGTTGTAAGACCTAAGAACAGCTGACCCTAAATCCTGGTTCCTTCCCACTGTCTTTCCTCCTTCTCCCTCTGCTTCTGGCCAGCCTTGTGACATTTCTGGGCCTTAGTTTCTCCCACAGTCCATCTCCCAACTCTGAGTTCCAACAACCTCTTTGTTGGAGCCCCTCCCACACTGTGCACCTTCTAGGTGCAAACCTGGGCAATTACTGGATGATTATGTGTTTCCTAGGTGTCATTGCTGGGGTGAGGAGGGCCACACCTCCTAATTTGAATTCTTACTTTCCTGCCTATGAGTGGCCCAAGATTTTCCTTGTTAATGTGGGTCTGCCTGTCTGCTCCAACACACCGTCCTGACTACCTGCCCATTGCTGTACTGTGGAAGCAAGGAGTTCAGCCTTGGCATGACAGGTGAGTGAACAGGGGTTTGGGCCTCCATGCTTCACTTTGAGAGAGGGGGTATCATTTTCTGTAGACTACAACTTGGATTATTGATTCTTAGGATTTTTGAGCTGGAAGGTCCATGAGCTGGTCTCTCACATTCATGAGAAAATGGAGGCCCAAAGATGGAAAGAGAGGGCCTCAGACTACCCAGCAAGTCCATGGCAGAGGCCACACTTGAGTGCTCCCTCCTGGGCTTGGGGCCAGGCCTTTCCAACATGCCTGGCTAGACTGAAATTGGTGGGAGAAGAAAGGGAAGCACAGAACAAAGGAACTCTTCTCACATGCATGGCATGGATCCACAAATGTTTCTGGGCAGGGCTGGGGATTACAACTGGGTGGGAGGGAGAGAGGGCTAATGGTGGCATTGTCTTCTAACTCCCAACCCAAGGATGGTGCTTGGAGGTAAGCACAGCTCAGTCTGAGGGAGTGAAAAGAGCTACAGGACTTTGAGTAGAGAATTTACCCCAGCTGCCTGTTTTTTCTTCTGTAAAATGGGAGTTATGGGACAAATTAATTCACAGCTCAGAGTAAGGATTAGATGAGACTAAGTATGTTGTACCCCACACAGCATATAATGTAGGGCCTTGTAAATTGTAGACTCAGAAAATGTGCCCTCTCCCATCCCATTATAGGAAGTAGCAAACTGCCCCCCATGCACACACACTCCAGGAACTTGACTATTAGTTTACATTCATGTATTTCATACCTCCCATATGCTAGATTCTGGGATCAAGTGTGACCAAATCAGCAGGAGCAGGGGCCCTGAATTCCTAAGTCTTTAAAGGGTGTCTCTAATTTCATGTCCTATTATTTTCAATCATTGTGTCATGTGACAATTACATGAGTCAAATCTTGTTGACTTTATGGTTTTCAAATGCTGGTGCTTTAACTTCCTTGTCATATTTTAACTTCCCCTTCTTGTTGATAACATTAAAGGACATCCTGGGCCCCTCCAGCTCCTGGGATGGGTCTGCTCCCCCGAGGACCAGGCCAGTTCCAGCCCACAACCCAGACTGCCTATTTTGAGAGCCAGAACCTCTTCTTCCCTCAGCCTGGTTCTTTTAGGATTTGCTTTTTGGAGCTCACCTAGAGTGTCCTGCTTCCCTAAGCATTTGATACACTACTAGTCTTTAATGACAGGACCAAGTTTAATTGCCAGGGAAGAGTCTGTCTAGGAATGAAGCTAGTGATGGGGGTCCCAATCTTGGGTCTGTTACTAACTTGCTGGGTGGCTCTTCCTCTCCCTAAGCCTCGCTTTCTCCACCTATAAAGTGTCAGGGCTGGACCCATCATGCCTAGCATACAACTTGATTATTTGTCAGATTGAATTCCATGCCCAGGTCTCATGGGACCTCCTGATTTCTTGGAGAACTTGCTCCCCAGAGCACTAGGCCAGGCCTACAGCATTGCATGTGCACTAACCAGAGAAACCCCCAGTCCTGTGTGGAGGCATGGACCATGCACTACCCTTCCTTTCATGCTGCCTACGGTAGACACCACTAGTTGACTGACCCCAGACCTCTTTCCTACAGAGCCTGGACGTGGCCCCAGAATTTTCCTCAACATAGTTCTTCAAGTAGCCATTGTGAATTCATGCATGTCAGCAAATGAGGTGATACCAATTTGTCCCTGTTGTTTTTCAGAATTTCTAAAAATTGAGCAAAACACTCTTTAGGGCTGGTACTGGATGGGAACTCAGGTTGGAGATGATGGGCTACTAGTGAGACAGACCAGCAGCTTCCAACATGACAGGAAGGCAAGCAAGATTGGGCAGTGGCCCCAGGAAGGCCCTAAGCGACTCCCCAGTTAATCATTTCACTAAGGAAGTCAGGTGTCCATGATGTGTACTAAGGAGAGGGTCATAATGGGTCCCATTAAAAACCAATTATGCTGAGAGTCAGGGTGGTGTTACTGGCTTTGGCAGAGCTTCATGGGATCAGCCCCACTGGGTGCCATCCCTGGGCTGGGGCAGAAAGTGGAAATGGAGTATCTTTTCAGCTCTTTGGTGTCACCCAAGGGCAGATGATGAACAGTTGAGATAGGCTGGGGCAGAGAGCAGGGGATTGTGATGGGTGTGTGGGAAGTAATCTTCTGCACATAAACCCTTCCCCCCAAAGAGGACTGTTTCTTAGACTAAGCCCTGGAGCCAGCTGGTAAACAAGTGAGCTGGAGAGAACAGTTGGCAGGGATAGGAGCAATGGGCTAGCCAGACTGTGTGGGACCTTGAAGACCAGGGTAATGGCTGTGGATTTGAGGGTTCTTGATTAAGGAAATAACATGCTGATACTCATGCAATAGGAAAAATCCCTTCCACTCTATGAACTGCAGTTTCTCCATAGTAACATAATGGATTGAACAGGATGAGCTGAAAATGTTCATGCTGCTGAGACCATGCAGTCATTCAAACAAGAGGTGAAGAGGGGAGAGTAGAAAGAAAAATGATGTGTATGAGAATTGGAGAGGGGAAGACTGAAATGGTGGGGGAGATTTGGGGAGAGGGGGAAGTGAAGTATAAAGTGCCCATCCATTGAACTCGTAACGTAGCCCAGCAGTGGGCTAAGTACATTACTGGTTTAGGTGACACATTTGATCATTACACTATTTAAAATCATTCCCACACTTAGTTCTCCCCAAAATCTCATAAGGAAGGCATTATTATGGTCACTTTCCATGGAAGGAAATCTGAGTCTCTGAGAGGTTTGATAACTTGTCCAGGACCCAATAGCCAATGAATAGAAGATTCAGGATGACATTAATTGTAAGGACACTGGAATGGCAGCCTGGAGGTTCTGTAGAAATACTAATGCTAATAATATTATTAAAAACACTAACATTTATTGAGTGCCAGGTATTGTTCTCAATACTCTAGGTGGATTATTTCATTTAATCCTCACAACCTGAGGAGGTAGTTCCTCTCATCATCCCATTTCTACCAGAAGATTGAGGTTCAAAGAGGCCAGTCACCCTCCTAAGTTTACAGAGCCATCAAGGGACAAAGCCTAGGTCTGAACTCAGGTGTGCACCTATGAAACCAGGGCTCCTAATCCTTGTGCAGAGTGAAGGAAGACAAAGAGAAGGAGGTGGGTGGGGAAGGGAAGGAGGGCAGTGAAGGCTGAAGGGGCTGTGAAACTTTGCAGTGACTGGGTAAGTGAAGGAAGCATTGAGAGAGACCCCACTCTCACCACATCCCTTCTTCCCTGTGCCTGGTGGGCATAGCCTCAGGCCTGGGGTGCCTGGGTTGTGGGGTCAGGACAAAGAGGTCACCCTACACATCCCTGAAGTAGAGGGTCAGGAGCTGACCACACATACTCCTTTCTGTCCTCAGTGCCTCCAGTACACTGTCCACCAGGAGGTCCCAGAATCAGACACTGGTGCCCACCAAGGGGTGGTGTAGCAATCTTTACATCAACCCCTTCTTGGTGGAGGGAGTTCCTGAAGAGGACGGTGGTTCTAAAAAGAGTCTTGGAGCCATGAGAGGCACTTGATTTGGCAAACCAGACTATCCAAACTGTAAGAGTCCTTCCAGACTATTTTATAGAAAACTGAGGCCAAGCAAGACGAAGTGACTTACCAAGGGTCACCCATGAGTGAGTGGCAGGTCAGTGCCCTGTGCAGAGGCTCATACACTCCTTCCTCCTCCTGCCCATGGCTTTGTGGAAGGAAGGAAGGAAGGGCAGGTTTGGGAATGTGACGGCTTGCGCAGAGGGGTTGTAGGGTGGATGGGGAGGATGAACATGGTTTAGTGCCCAGGAGAAGATTGGGGCATGGATAGCTGATGGGTGTAGGCACTGATCCTTGAGGGCAGGCCCAGGAAGCTGGTGAGCATCATTTTCCTTCATACACCCTCACACCAAGGGATTCATTTAACAAACATTTACTGAGTGTCTCCTATGCCCTGAGCCAGGCTCGAGCAACCCAGAGAGAATGAGACCTATCAAGGAGCTCACAGTTCATTGGAGAAGAGAGACATGCAAATGAACAACTACAACACAGCATCCTGGATGGCTGCTTAGGGTCAGAGGCCTTAATATCAGATAGAAGAATTTGATGTTGGAAGAGGTGAGGTCTGGTTTATTTTGACAGAAACCATCCACATGCACATCCATCTCCCAGTCTTGGGCTGCCCTACACCTAGGATGCCCTCATCTTTGCAAATCAGGCTCCCCATCCCTAGTGGGGCTGTCAGGGATACTGGTTAGGGCAGAATTGAGCTGTAATCTCTGGAACATTTGCCTTCTGCAAATGCTAAGTCATGAAGGTGTGATGCTGACAAGTGCAGATGACTTAGATCACCAAATAAGCAGCTCCAGGGACAGATCACATAGGGACTGGAGCAACCTTCTGGCTTATGGGGTCGATGTAGAGTTAGTTGGGTGTAGAGTAATTCCTCAGTACTCTCTCTGTCTGCAAAACCATCTTGGAGCAAAAGGAAGAGATGCATTCAATCAGGGTAGTGGAGGGGTAGAAAGAGGAAGAATGGGGACAAATTCCAAGACTAAAGACCTTGGTTCAGCAGAAGGAAGAACTTTCTAACATGTGGTCAGTGGATGAACCACCTCTCAGTGGTATGCAAGTTGGGACTATGATAAAGCATCCCCAGGAATTTGCCTAGGGAATTTGACCCTGGGCAGGGAGTTGTGAGAGAAATGGTCTCTGAGATTTGGGGATAATGGTGATAATGGTGCTTCTGACTTATCCTCCTCCCTCTAGCTCCTCTGTGATGTGGATGAAGATGTCTCAGAAGGTGGTGGGAGTTGGGTTGGAATTGTGACAAGCAAAGAGAAAACCACAAAAGAATCTTTGGGGCTTGAACCCATGACCCAGGGTCCAAGAACCCTCACCAAATGCATACTGTCCTGGAGCATGCCTGGGGCTGAGATAATTATCCCAATAACCTTAACCCCTGCTCCTGATGCACTCCCTAAAAAAATAACTATACTCTGTCCTGGTCTGTCCCTGCATGGGTTATGACTTTGGAAAGAGCAATATGAATTTGTGGGCTACTGGCTCAGAACAGAAATCACTTTCTTCTCATTTCTGGGTCTCAGTTTCTAGGTTAGTAAAATGGAGACCTGGTTTTCTAAGGGCCCTTCCAGCACTTCTGTTACTATACTTGACTATTCTAAATACAAGGTAAATGGGCATTCCTGCCTGTGTTTTAAGGCCAAACAGAGGCCATCTGAATTCAAAGTCCAGTGGCTTGAGTGGCCTGTTCCTGTCCACAGGGGCTAACTTGGTGTAAAAGCTTCACAGCAGCATTATTCACAACCGCCGAAAGATGTCAGCAACCAAAGTGTCTATCAACCAATGAATGGATAAACAAAATGTGGTACATACACACAACGAAATGTTATTCAGCCATAAAAAGGAACTAAATTCTGATGATACATGTTATTATGAGGATGAACCTTGAAGACATCATGTTGAGTGAAATAAGCTGAACACAAAAGGACAAATATTTTATGATCTCACTGATATGAAATAATTAAAATAAGCAAATTCCTAGAGTCAGAAACTAGAATAGTTTGCCAGGGCTTGAGATGGGGGTAGAGAATGAGGAGTTAATGCATAATTGGTAGTTTCTTTTTTCGGATGATGGGAAAGTTTTAGTAATGGATGGTGGTGATGATAGCAAACATTCTGAATATAATTAATAGCACTGAATTTAAAATCCAAATATGTTTAAAAGGGGATATTTATTATGTTACAAGAATAAAAATTAAAGAAAATAGAACAAGCATAGGCCTGTACAGGAGAGTAAGCCCTTTGGTCAATATTTCAATTATTAAAATGTCTTTCATAAACTGTAACAAACACACCACACTAAAAAAATGAACTATGTATTTGAATATGGCTAAAAGGGAAAATTTTACGTTAATTTGATATTAGAATAAAAAATTTAATAAAAACAATAGAGCTGTACAATACCAACAATGAACCATAATATAAACTATGGACTACAGTTAATAGCATAATTATAATATTGCTTTCTTAAATGCAACAAAGTAACCACACTAATGAAAAAAAAAGAGAAAGCTGTTTTGCATGTTGAGTTGGATTGCCTTGGAGACTACCAAATGGAGCTTTTAAGTTGATGGTTGAATACATTTTTTGGAGTTCAAAAGAGATGTCAGAGTGGAGATGTAAACTTGGGTGATATTGGGAGCAGATATCCAATATCCAATGATTACCTCATTTTATCAAAAACATTTGGTAATATTGAGCCTCAAAAGGCAAGAGTGCCATTATTTTCCTCCCTATATAATCTTTTCTTTACCTAAATTTGCATACCTCCCCAGTTATGTAGATCAGCCAAAACCTTGAGAAACCGCCTTTGCCAGGACACACTGGGGAGTGGCTTTCATGTCATCTGGGGCAGACTTACCCAGCCTCTGAGTTAAGGTTTGTAGGTTGGAAAAAAGAACTGAATGTTACTTTTGGAGATGCATCCCAAAGGCTTATCAGACACCAGAGTTTCATAATAAGAAGTTCAGCAGGTATGAATTGATAATCACAAATTTTCATGCAAAAGATGTCACTTTTTCTGATACTACTTAAATCAAATTAAATCTAACTTGAGTCATGATCCCACTAGGCTTTTCAGATAATTCTACTACATGGGGCTCCTATGTTGCGGTTACCTACTGCTGTGTAACAAACCACCCCAGCACATAGTGGCTTAAAACAACAATCATTCTTTTGTTCACAAACCCACATTGGGCAAAGCTCAGCATGGACAGCTTGTCTGCTCCATGTGGTATCAGTACTGGCACCTTGACTGGGGTCTGGAAGATCTACTTGCAAGCTGGCTCTCTCCCCTGGCTGCCAAGTTGGTGCTGGCTATTGGCTGGGAGTTCTGGCTTTGGCTCCACTCTTTATGGGCTTTCGCTCCAGCCATTTGGGCTTCCTTGTGGCATGGTGTCTGGGTTCCAAGAACAAGAGTGAACCAGGCCAAAGTTGTACCAACTTTTATGATCTAGCCTTGGAAGTGAAAAAGTGTCACTCTGCTTTAGAAGCCCTCTTAGATTCCAGGAGAGAGAAGATGTACCCCACTTCTCAGTGAGAGGAAGGTCAAAATCATATTGTAAGCTGAGGGTGTGGGGTAGGAGATATTATTGCAACTATCTTTGGAAAATACAGTCTGCCACCCTGCCCCTACCAAAAGGTTGTATGAAGGTGCTGGGGCCTTTAGAAAGCCCAATAGTTTGGTCAGTCTCTGGGGCCATGGCCCAGACAAATTACTGCTCTGATGCCATGTGCCAGCCTATGCTAATTTTTTGAGTCTGGATTTGCTAGGTTGTGACTCCTGTGGGCTCAAATATCAAGGCAGCATACTCTAGGGCAGGGGTTCTTAACCTTTTTTGTGCCACGGACCCCTTTGCCAGTCAGGTAAAAATCACAGACCCTTTACTAAGTCCATACCGTGCTGTGTATTTTTTAGTAAATATATCACACCCACACCAACACGTCCTCACAAGAATAATATTTTTTTGAGTTTCAATTCAAGGTCATGGACCCCTTGTTAAGAACCCTGGCTCTAGGGTTTACAAGCACAGATTCAGAAGCTAAAATCCCACCTCCATCACTTACATTCTGTGTAACTCTGTGCCTCAGTTTCTTCATTTATGTAGTTGGGATAACGATAGTATCTCCCTCACATGGTTTATGAATTTTAAATGAGCTAATATTTATAAAATATTTAGGAAAGTACTTGGTTCATAGGAAAAACTTTACATGTGTTTATAAATGAAAATGTACCCAATAGTCCAGCTGACAGTCACTGGACATTTACTGTATGCTGGGTACCAAATAAAATAGGGCCAGGAGCCATGGCAGGTACCCTTGGGCAGGAAATACTTGGTGACATGACTTCAATGGTTCTAAGCTGTGGCAGATTGTATTTGCCAGAATGGCCATATCCATAGATCTCCCATCTCCTGTGCTCTTCGTACAATGTGACATTGATACACCTTCAACAAGATGTGAGATATGTTCCCTTTACAAATGCCCTGACCAATATAATACTGTGGAAGTACCTGTGTGACTTCAGAGGTGAGGTGATAAAAACATCACAGCTTCCACGTTGGCCTCTTGGATCACTCATTCTGGAAGAAAACAAACACTATGCTGTGAAGAGGAGATACAGCCTGTCCTAATTTGCCAACCATGTAAGTTAGCTGACTTGGAAGAGGCTCTGCAGTGCCAGCCAAGCCTTCAGATGGGAGCAGCCCAAACTAACATATGAATACAAATGCATGAGAAACTCCAAGCCACAGCTGAGCCCTTCCTATATTTTTGACCCACAGAAACAACAAAAAAGAAAGCTTGATTATTGTTTTTCTAAACTGCAAAGCTCTGGAGAGATTTATTAAGCAGCAATAGATAACTAAAGTATCAGCACTCTTGACTCTAATACCCTCTTCTTATAAAGACTGTTTTATAATGCCCCTCCACCACCCTGAAACTAAATATATGATAATAATACCTATATCCATTCAGCACCTTAAAAAAAAACTACTACTATCATATTCTAATGGCAATATAAAAAAGTAAATCAAAGGAAATTAATTTCTAATAAAATCACATAGAGTTACATATCTAAAGGCTCAGGCACAATTTTTCCAGAAAACATGAAGTGGTCACATGCTGGTCCTGTATGTAGAAGCATTGAGACCACAACAGTGGGCTTTCTCCTATGCACTGTGTCACGGACTCAGCTGTCCATAGAAATGTGGCCATTTGTGACTAGACTTTCCAAAATCTGAACTGGAAACATGAGAAGTTCCAAGCTACATAAAGTGCAATCTTCAATTTACATAGTGATTTCATTCCCATGAATTCAGTAAACTTAAAGTTACTTGCAAAACTTATTCAATATATACATGTAAAGTCCAGGTAGATTTTGGATGCAGATAATAAATAGTAGGTTTTTCCCATTGTGAATGCCCACTGGGGATGTTGTGTGGGACCAGGGATGACTAGCCTCTGAATTGCAGGATGTCTGATGACTCTAGCCTCTCTCCATTTACTGCCAGGCCCCCTTCACCATATCACTGGTGTATCTATTGCTGCTTAGTAAATCCCTCCAGAGCTTAGTGGCTTAGAAAAGCAACAACCTCTTATGGTTTCTGTGCATCAAGAATTTGGGAAGGGCTGACCATTCAAACAACTTTTTTAGAAGTTTCCCAAAAGCTCCTTGGGATGGCCTCAAAAGCAAGGTCCACATTTCTTCAGCAAATGCTTCCTGAACCAGCCTGCTCTGTGTCAGAACCTGTGCTGCAGGTTAAAAAAAATGCACGCTCTTCCCCCAAGGAGTCCACACAGCCTAGAAAGTTCTGGACTCTAGACCCAGTGGTTCTCAACTGAGGCTGCATATTAGAAATAATTTGGGGACCTTGTACAAATCTCGATGTTCAGGGAACTCCCTGGACTAATTAAATCAGGATCTCTCAGGGCATCAGAATTTTTCACAACTTCCCAGGTGATTCCAATGTACTTGCAACTTTGAGAGCTAGTGATCTCTCTCTCAAAGCTAGATCATGAAGTTGATTATGGCAGAGCATAATAAGTATTTGTCAAACAGCAGAAGCCACCCATTAGTAAATAGTGATGTCAAAGGGAAAACCGATGGGAAAAATTATTGGGAAAAATAAATAGAATTCACTTATTCTGAAAAGAATAGAATAATAAATAGAATTATCATTTATTCTAGTAATACCTAACCTGAAATTATCAGCCAGGCCAAGATGTTGTTAGAAGCTGGCTATGGAGTTCTTCTGTTGAACATAATTTCCCAGAACCCCAACATCAGACAAGGCTGCTCTGTGAGTCTGCCATTGCATCTATAAAGTGGGAGTGGCTCCTTAGTGCAAAGCCTTTCTTATTGTTATATTATTCCAAACCTAGGAGTTGATCAGACAAAGGGATGCTGGTCTCTGGTAGTAATACCCAGGGACAGAGATATTTTCTCCAAAGGGGAATGAAGGCACCCTGACCAGACATAGCTTTAGAAAAGGCAGGGGACAGGAAAGTGTATGTGTTGGGTGTGGGGCAGGAGTTTGGAAAGACAGGGTCTGACACAGCCAGAGCAAAGGAGAGATGAGCTGTGAGGGGAGGGAGGTAAACTGGAGCACTGGAAAGCAGTTGGAACCTGCAGGGTCCTTTTTCTAAGACACAGAAGTTTGGCAAATCAGGGCACAGGGAAACCAGCAGAGTCTGGGAGCACGTGTGGGCACAGAGTGCCCCTTTGCTTCCTAAATCACTTTGTTGTATACCACTATTGATATTCCACATTGATCCCCCATGGTGATCTTCGCCAGGTACAAATCTGATCACATCAATCACCTGCTTAAAATACTTCTGTTGCCCAACTCCTAATCCCCTTCCAAGTACTGGTGGTCTGGCCTCTGCGGGGCCCTCCAATCCCTCCATCTTCTCCACACACTGGCTTTATCTCAGACTGTGGAAGCCCCACGCTCTCTCCTGCCTCTGTACGCACCAAGGCGCCTGCCTAGAAGGCAGAGTGGACAACACCTGGGCCCCATGCTCCTGGCTCCCTAGGCCTCTCCCCTGTGGAACTTTGCAAAACCTGTGCTCAGGCATGGGTGATATATCTGGTTAGAGCTGATCTCCACTGGACTGTCACCTACCTGATGACAGGCCCATGTCTATTTCACAGACAATTACATATAGTCGGCTCCATAAATATTTATTGAATGAATGAACTCTGAATAGATGGAGGAAGATGATGCTTGGGTTGAGGCTAGATATGCCACCCACACTTTCCCTGGTGAGACCCCCCACCCAATTCAAGACTCAGCCTCAAGGCTACCTCCTCCAGGAAGGCCTCGTCACCCTTCAGACCTGGTCAAGCCCCTCTGTTATATATTCTTCCAGCTTCATGTACTTTTCCTTGACAGCATGTATCAAAATGGTAATTAGCAATTTGTAGACATATGGAACATAACTAACATTTATTAAGTTCTGTGTTCTGGGGATGCAGTTATCCTCACAATCACCCCATCAGGTGTCATTATTCCCATTCTACAGAGGAGAAAGCTGAGGTTCAGACAGGTCAAATACAGGGTAGTTCAACCCTTATGACTGAGTCAGGATTTGAACCCATATCCGCTGACCCCAGAGGCTGTGCTCATAACCATCTTTCCACTCAGCCTCACTGTGCCGTCTCTCAAGGGCAGACCCATATCTATTCTGTTCTACAATACAGCCCCACATTTTCGGGACATTGGAATTGTCCTTCATGACATTGCAATGATGAATACAATCCATTTTGTCATAACCTATAAAATTGTATGGGACAGGGTATAATCTAGGATGTAAACTATAATCCATGGTTGATGGCAATGCTCCAGTATATATTCATCAGTTGTAACAAAGGTACCTCACAAATGTACAACCCACTAATGAACAATGTTGTTAATGTGGGAAAGTGTGGGAGGGGGAGGGAGTGGGGTATATGGGAATCCCCTATATTTTTTATGTAGCATTTATGTAATCTAAAGCTTCTTTAAAAATAAAAATAAAAAATTTAATTAAAAAAACAAACAAAAACAGAAAACAAAACAATACAGCCCCAGTGCCAGATGCCAGTCCAGCACGGGGACTGTCTGTGATCAACAGATACTGAATGAACAAGTGCCTGGCTTCAGCCAATGGGAGGACAGGCCAGGTGCTGGAGGAGAAATGTGCCCAGGATGTTTCTCCTCTCTCCTCTCCCCACCCAGGGATCAAAGTCATGGAGGTGGACTGGCAGCGGCCAAGGAATGGTGCTGCCCACCACACGCAGGAGTACCCCTGCCCTGAGCTGGTGGTCCGCAGGGGCCAGAGGTTCAGCCTCACGCTGGAGCTGAGCAGAGCACGGGAGAATGAGGAGACACTCATTTTCACGGTGGAAACAGGTAACTGCACCTTGCCAATGCCTCTGCTAGTTGGCAGTCAGAGAGCCTTATCTTGTGACCCTACCTTATGGTCATTAGTCTGGCCCCAGCTTTGCTGGAAATTGGGTCCTCAGATAGGCTGGGCCTTGAACCCTGGAGGCTTTTTTTCTCTTAAAAAAAAAAAAATCTATATCTATATCTATATATAATGCTGGAGGCTTTTGATGACAGTCTTCCAGGGATAGTTGGAAGGTGCTGCTTGCAGGCAGTGGGATGGATGAAATGACCTCTCTGGAATCCCAGGAACCCCAGGGAATCTAGAGCTCTGGAAGGGCATGGGAAATAAATGGGCACTTTTGGGGCTCAAGCTTTTCTCTCCTCTTCTGGCTAGACATAGGCACGAGAGGTGTCTCAGCCAGAGGATGGCTGGGCTGTTCCTGTTCTGCTACTGGCTCTCTGTGCCTTAGTTGGGTCCTTTCCCCCAGTAGCCCACCAGTTCAGAGGACAAGGTTGGACTTGCAGGCCTGTAGCTTTTCCTCTTCTCTAGAGCTGGGTTTCCTTGGGGCAGCTTCGTCTCCCGATGTCCTCTCCTCTCTGCTAGGACCCCAGGCTTCCAAGGCTCTTCACACTAAAGCCGTGTTCCAGACATCAGAGCTGGAGAAGGGCGACAGCTGGACAGCAGTGGAGGAGGCACAGACCGAGACCACAGTGTCTGTCAGCCTTGCCAGCCCTCCCGACGCAGTCATTGGCCGCTACCAGCTGAGCGCCAGGGTTTCCTCCCGCCACAAACATACTAGCAGAAAGCTGGGCGAGTTTGTTCTCCTCTTCAACCCATGGTGCCCAGGTAGGAGCTGCTGTGTCCAAGGCATAGGCCCTCCCTAAAGCTGTTCCTAGAAGCAGACCTGTCCTGAGAGTTGGCTGGGAGGCAGGTTAAGGGGCAGGTAGGTGGATGCCAAGAGCTGGCGCAGGTCTGGCCTAGGCAGGGGTGAGCACGGGGCAGAGGAGCAGGCAGCAGGTGCTGCAAAGAACTCAGGCCCGAGGGGCAGGAATCAGGTGGTTTCTGGCGGACAGAGGTGAGTGTGCACAAGGGGTGCCTGACAGGCAGGAGTGCCCAGAAGTGAGTGAGAGCCTGGGTTTGGGGATCGGGCAGGCCTTGGTTTAATCCCAGCTCTGCTCAGTCACTTCTGAGTCTGTTTCGTCATCTGTGATATGGGAATAATAACAGTGCCTCTCTCTTAGGGTCATGGAGAATTCATAGAGCTAATAATGCTTGTGAACTATGAGGCATATTCTAAGGCTTCAGGAAAGGGGAGCCAGGACTGTTATTCTTTAATGCTTAAGAAATATAAGGCTGCTGTGGGAATCATGAAGTGTCACCTAAAGGTATCAGGACCCCTGAAATCCTTCAGTCTTGGGCTGGGTTGGGATTGGTCCCTGCCTCTGGAAAGACTGGCCATGTGGGATGGGGTTAGAAGTCAGGTTACAGACTGGGATGCAGCCAGGAAGTGGGGTGAACCCCTTTTACTCCACACCTCCCAAGTTATCCTCCAGGCACAGGCCTGCTGCTGATCCCCAATGCTACCTCCCTTCCCCCACCACCCCCGGGCCGGCATGGCCAGAGTCCCAATCCGTGGGGGCTTAATGACTGCTTTTCAGAGGACAATGTATTTCTGGCTTCGGAGGAGGAGAGACAAGAGTACGTGCTTAACGACAGTGGAGTCATCTTCCGGGGCGTGGAGAAGCACATCCGAGCCCAGGGCTGGAACTACGGGCAGGTCTCCAGGGGCACTGGCCAGATGGGTGTGGGATCGGGGCATGTGGGAAGTCAACCCAGGAGCCCTTTGGTCTGCTCACTTTTCCCCAGGCAGGACAAGCCAGCTCATTCTTGGAGCAAATCTAACCCTTCATTCATCTATTAATTGTCCCAGGGCCTGTCCTGGGTCCTTGGGGAGGGGAGGTGCCTTGGAGATAGTCTGCAAACAGAAGAGGTCAGTTCTGTTGTGGAAAGAGGAAAAGCACAGAACAGTGCACATCAAAATCACTTGGAGGGCTTGTTAACACATGCACTGCCATGGCTCACTCCCAGAGTTTCTGGTTCAGCAGGTCTGGTGGCGCCTAAGTATTTGCAGTTCTAACAAGTTCCCAGGCAGATGCTGATGCTGCAAAGACCACACTTTGAGAGCCACAGATCTCGATAAATAGTGAGAAAAGCAAGGTATAATAGGAATAGGGAAGTCAAAGTGTAGAGATGAGAGCAAAGGGAGTTCAGAACAGGGTGAAAGAAAACTCCACCGTGGAAACTGTGGAATAAAGGCTGCATGGTCTTGGAGTTGAGTCTTCAAGGGGCAGGATCAGGCCAGGCAGAAGGTGGGGCAGACAGCAGCAGGAAGTTGAGCAGTACAGGAGCCATCTGAGGTTTTGCTAGGGCTACTCTGCTTGCCTGAGCTCCAGGGACCCAACAGGGAGGGAGACTGGATGGGCAAGTTAAGACCAACCCTGCAGGACTTTGAACATCAGGCTGAGGAGTCCAAGCATTGCTTGAAGGCCAGGGGTTGAAAGCATTTGGAGTACAGGGGCTGGGCAGGGATGACATACTGGAGTGTCTAAAAACTGTTGTCAATTAACTCAAACTTATTTGAAAACATCATGTAGACCAAGTGAGCATATAAGGGGGGCTAATGTGACTTGAGAGCCACTGTTTTTGTGGCTTTACTGTGGGTAATGGGGAGCTATGCGTGGTTATTGAACAGGGGAGAGGCATGGTAAATGTTGAGCTTCTGGTTTCCAGGCGACTTTTTGGAAAAGTGTTTCTCAGACTTGGTGATATCCCTGGGGATAGGTTAGGGTGAATCCCTCCACACAGAATAAAGTGACTGATGGGGTGATTGTCCTGGGAGGGTCTGGAATATGGGTGAAGCCCTGGACTCTAAGCATAGCCTCTCTGGGAGCAGTTTGAGGAAGACATCCTGAACATCTGCCTCTCCATCCTGGATCGAAGTCCCAGTTACCAAGACAACCCAGCCACTGATGTGTCCTGCCGCCAGGACCCCATCTATGTCACCAGAGTCATCAGTGCCATGGTGAGGAACCCCTGCCACCCCTGCATGTACACTCCCTGGTGGACCACTAGCCAATCGAGGGCCACACACTATGGTTTTTCCCAAGTCGTCACTTGTTTGATTCTCTATTGCTGCATAGCCAACTACCCTAAAACTTAGTGATGTAAAACAGCCGTAAGTCCATCAGGAGCTTGGGCAGGGTGCTGTGAGGACGACTTGGTGGTCTGAATGGCTGCAGGTATGTGGGATGATTTGATGGGGCCTTGGTTTGGCTGACAACCATTCCTAGGTTCTCTTCCATGTCAGGTCTGCTGCTGCTGGACTGACTGTCCAAGATGGCCTCTACACTCTAGTGCCTGGTCCCAGGGCTGGGCTGGCTGGAACACTTGGGTTAGCCAGTCACCACTCTTTCTACCTATGCATCCTCTCCATGTGGCTAGCTTGGGCTTCCTCACAGCATGATTGTCTCTGGGTAATCAGCCTTCTTAAATGGCAGACTCTCTGCCCAAAGCAATTGTTCTAAGAGACAAGAAGTGGACTTCCAAGTCTCTTAAGGTCTGGGCACAGTATCACCTCTACCATAATTATGGATCAAAGCAGTCACAGGTCAGCCCAGATGCAAGGGCAGGGGACATAAGCCCACCTGTTCTGGGAGGGGTGTTGTCATCATTAATCTATTACATTCCCCAGGTCATAGTGCTTCCTCCTTGAAAGGCAGCTGGAGTGCCTGCTAGCACCACCACAGGCAGGTGGTAAGGTCAGTGGGTGGGTATCTGAGATTCCAAAAGTGGGCCAAAGTATATTTCTCATATTTGATACTCAATGCCTCAAAACCTCAGAGATATGTTGGAGCACAGATCATCAAAAGCAGGACCAGTCCATAAAGGAAGAGCATTACAGCATAGACCATCAACTCAAAGTCCTGAGTTCATGGTCACCCCTTCTACTAACTTCCTGGGTGATTTTGAGCAGGTCTCTTAACCCTTCTGAGCCTCATTTTCTCATCTGAAAAAATAAAAGGCAACTAGAACCTGCATCGTAGCCTGAAATGGGGTAATATAGCATGCCCAAAGCCTCAGGCCAGTAACTGACACAGAGCAAGCATCTAATTTAAATGTTAGCTGTCTCTGTAATTAGTCCCAGAAGGTAGGTCATTTAAAATAGGAAGTGCTCTAAAATTATAGATGGTATTAAACAACAGAGTATCCAAATGGAAGGTAACTGCAAAAAATGAGAAATGGTACACAAAAGTAGGTATGGTATACATATAGTAGATCTCCCTCCCACCAATTTAGACAATTAAAAAATAAGGAGGCCTAAAACAACTCTGTGGTCCAAAGTAGGAGATGATTGAATGATGGTGAAGTTTCAGAAGTGGGAGCCGGTGGCCCAAGAAAAACCCTGCTTGGTGGTGGACCATGCCCCCCTCTGCCCAGGTGAACAGCAACAATGACCGTGGCGTGGTGCAAGGCCAGTGGCAGGGCAAGTACAGCGGTGGTACCAGCCCGCTGCATTGGCGTGGCAGCGTGGCCATTCTGCAGAAGTGGTTCAAGGGCAGGTACAAACCAGTCAAATATGGCCAGTGCTGGGTCTTCGCTGGAGTCATGTGCACAGGTACCTGGGAAAGAAGGTGGGACACACCCCTAGAACTTGCTCTCTCATTTACATGTATTTACATGTATTTGCGTAGACTCCTAAGTCTGTTTTTATCTGTGATAGAGAAATAGAAATCTGGTTTATGATGAGAGAAACCAGGAAGTTCACTTACATGAGTTTGCTTTGCAGAATGAGTCCCGCCTCCTCTGCCTTTCCCTCATTATGTGCCTTTGGGCAAGTCCTATGGACCCCCCGGACTAGGTTCCCCTCTGGAGGGTGAAGGGTTGTATTATACATGACCTTCAAAGCCCTGTCAATCTCAAAGTCTATTATAATGAAGGTGGTGGTAGTGTCCCCAGAAGACCCCTGTGAGGGAACAAGGAGGAAGTGGCATTTCTGAGAGCAGAGACTGGAGTCTCAACCCTGCCAAAGTCCACAGACAAGTAAAGACAGGGAGGGAGCTGTGGCTGAAAGGGACGTGGGCCACCTGCCAAGGGAGATTGGACCCCTCTGTCTGAGCCTGGGGTCCCAGCCTGCTCCTAAAGCCACTCAGTTCCTGCTCTTCAGTCCTCAGGTGCTTGGGGATCGCCACACGGGTCATATCCAACTTCAATTCGGCGCATGACACGGACAGGAGCCTGAGTGTGGACAAATACGTGGACTCCTTTGGGCGGACCCTGGAGGACCTGACAGAAGACAGCATGTGGTGGGTCCTCGGTCCCCAGCCCATACCAAGGGGCTCCTGGAGGTCCAGCAGAGATAGCAAGACTTCATCCTCCAATACATGTCCAGGGCATGGCAAGCCCAGATCTAGAACCCAGTTCTCCTGAGCCAGTTCTAGGAGCGAGAGGCGCCCTCAAGGGGGCCAGTCTGGTGGGAGTCTTGGGACACTGGAATCAGAGGCTGGGGGCGGGTCTTAAGATCTGATTGCTGTGAACCCCCTATTCTGCCTTCTGTGAGAATCTAAGTTCTCCCAAAGAGTCTTGTGACTCCCTGAGGTGTCTCCCTTTGCTCCGGCTTCTGTCTGCTGCCGATGCTCCCTGCTGTCTTTCCCAGGTGGGACACTACCTCCTTCCTCAGTTATAACAAAACACAACTCCTCCTGCAAAGCTTTAAACATTAATTTTATTTTAATTTTTTAAAAATAGGAAATACAGTCTTGTGGTTTAATATCCAAAAGGTACACAAAACAAGGTACGGTGAAAATTCTCCCTCCCAGCGGCTTCCCAGTCTCCATCTTTCTCCTTGGAGGCAACAGAATGTCCAGTTTCTTACACAGCCTTTCAGAGAGAGGCTCTGTAAACACTAGCACATGCCTGTATATAGCCCTCCCCCACCCCATGTTTACCTGCTTCAGCGGTACTAGCAACATAACGTAACATGTTTTCTTGTGTGTACATTTAACTGTGTGGCCTAGGAGCTCAATGCATATCAGCATGTGAAGAGTCTTCTTATGTTTTGTAGCATTTAAAGTATTAATAAATAACACCACACTCACTGGGCCCCAGTTTGCACCAGATCCAGTTCTAAGTGCTAAACATATATTCACTTATGCAAACAACCTTGTGAGCGAGTTAGTATTAGTATTGCCATTTTTACAAATGAGGGAACTACGACTCAGAGAGGTTAAGTAACTTGTCTAAGGCCACACAGCTAGTGAGCAGAAAAGCAGAGTATGAACCTGGTCTGCCTCTCAATTATATGGAATTCCCTTCATTCCCATATGGATAGACATTTATTTAGGTTGTTTCCAAAGGTTTGCTTTACCAACAGGGCTTCAGTGAATAACCCTGTTCAAACATGTGAATCTGTCAAACAAAGCAATTTTTCAACAGGGTCAACTTTCTAAAGATTAGGGGAGAAAGTATACAGCACAGAAATACAGACAGTCCTGCATCCTGTACTTAGAATGTCTGTCCGTCAGCCTCTCCCACAGGAGCATGTCCAGAGTCCCTCCCCATCTGGCCTTAAACCATCCCCCTGCTTCTCTCTTCTCCCCTTTCTTGTCCTCTTCTTTGTTCTCTTCACTCCCTCTCCCTGGAGGAACACGGACAAAAAAAAATCATATTCCTTTCCTTTCCTCATACAGTACAGTGGTTCCTTTTTTTGTTGGGGCTCCTGTCCAGGTTACCAGTGCCCTCTCTTTTACCCCCAAACACTTATCAAGGATTCTCCCAAGCATAGCTCCCTCCCTTAGAGGGTTCTTGGATGAGTTGTAAAGATGCCATGTCAGGCAAACCAGGTGTATGTTTCTCAGTGCTCTTTCCTTCCTGTGTGAACCTGGGCAAGTAATGTCACTTTTCCTAGTCTTGAATTTTCATCTTTACCACAGAAAATTTAAAATAAAGCCTGAGCTCCTTACCAGGGCCTACATAATCTGAACCTTACTTAACTGCATATCCCAGAGATCCACTAAGCCTTTTCTGGTCTCAGGGCCTTTGTACATACTGTTCTCATCACTGAAACACTGTTCCCTTCACTATTCTCATTTAGGTCTCACCTTAGATGCCTTTATCTAGAGAAGGTCCCCAACAGCTATCGTCTACTTCAAGTCTCTCCTTTCTCTTCGCAGTACTAATTGTTACTTGCTTTGTTTTATTTTTATTATTTTTTTGTTTATTTTTGTTTTTCGTTGCATTGTTTCATTTATGTGCTCACTTAATTTAGGCTGTCTCCCCATCTATCTCCTTTGCTACAATGTAAGCAGCCAGAGGGCAAAAATCGTCTCTATTTCACAGTTGTGTTTCTGGTGTGTTGAACAGGTTCAACATATAGGCAGATATCAATAGGTACAGATGATATTGACATAGCCAGAGATACATATTTGTGAATGGTAGGTGCTCATAAAACCGGCTAAATGAGTGATTCCCAAGGCTCAACCACAGCACTCACTCATGCCCAGGGCCTGACTCATGACAGGACTGCCCCACACACACACACCATGCCTTGGCCTCCATGCTTACCCTAAGCCACCTTGTCCTGTGCACTCTCTGTGGCAGGAATTTCCATGTCTGGAACGAGAGCTGGTTTGCCCGGCAGGACCTGGGCCCCTCTTACAATGGCTGGCAGGTTCTGGACGCCACTCCCCAAGAGGAGAGCAAAGGTAGGGGGCTCAGCCTGGTGGGTCCCCAGACCCCAAGTCCTCCTGGCCCTCACTGCCCGAACCAACCCTTCCACCCAGGTGTGTTCCGGTGCGGCCCTGCCTCAGTCATCGCCATCCGAGAGGGCGATGTACACCTGGCCCATGAGAGCCCCTTCGTGTTTGCGGAGGTCAATGCCGACTACATCACCTGGCTCTGGCGTGAGGACAAGCACTGCGAGCGTGTGTACTCAGATACGAAGAAGATCGGGAGGTGCATCAGCACCAAGGCGGTGGGCAGCGACTCCCGAGTGGACATCACAGACCTTTACAAGCACCCAGAAGGTAAGGGCGACAGTGCAGCCTGAGGCCTCCCCAGGCAGCACATCTTCCACAGAGGTCCATCTGTGCGCTGGTCTGCCCAGCCTTTTTCACCAGTTGTGATGCAAAAGCAGCATTTAGTATTGTCTTTGGGCTGTGAGCCCAGTGCCTTTATTTAGGTTATATTAACAGGATCCTTGGTTTGCTAAGCACCTCCTTGTGTTAAAAATTTTCCCATATATAAGAATAACAGCTACATTTCCACATGCCAGGCATGGTATTGGGTATATTTACACATGATAATAATAGTTACTACCTATAAAAATAGTGATGATAGTAGCAGGTATTATTTACTGAACACCTAGGATACCCTGAGCTAGTGTATAATTCAAAATTCTAGTACTCCTAGCAGCTCTTATATTTGTTTGCCAGGCCCTATGCCAAGGTCACTAAGTTAGGGCAATGTGCTTATAAGCCTGTGCTTATTGGGGTATAAACACAAAACAGTTTCTTTTCTTTGCAGTGGTTGTCCCCAAATGCCCTTTAAAGTTTCCCTTAATGATGTTATGATGTGATTCCCAACATTTTCAGCCATTTCTACTCTCCAGCACTGGGCTTTGCAGTCCTGAGTGCACACTAGAATCACCCAGAGAGCTGTTTTCATTAGATATATTAAACAATAATCATGAGTATGCTCTGGACTCCGTGGGTCAGCAGTGTGGGCTGTGATCAGTGGGGATGGCTCATCTCTGCTCTGCGTGGCCAACTGTCCCCCAGTGGGCTGGCCCAGGCTTGTTCACATGTAGCAGAACTCCCAGGCAGTGAGAATTGAAGCTGCAAGGGCTCTCCAGGCTTAGCTCAGAACTTGGCCAATATCACTTCTGTTAAAGTCAACAAGACCAGCCTAGGTGAAATCTATGGGAAAGAGACTCCATGTCTTCATTGGAGAAGTTGCAAAATATGGTGCTATGTTTAATCTACCATAGCAGCCCAGACTGCTCCCCTGACCAATTAGGTCACAGGATGGTGGACCCAGGCAGCAGGACTTTGAAAAGCTCTCCAGGAGATTCCAATGTTCAACTAAGGTCAAGATGCACTGGTCTAAGACTTCCGGTGTGCTAGGTCAGGAGGAGGACAAGAATAGAGAGCAAAGGCCTTGGACCCATCTTTGGAGCCATCCTGCTGCCCTAGTTAACTATTGTGCTTGATGAGGCCTGGTGCCAGCTCCATTACAACCTGCTGCCATCAGGATTCACTACTGTGCTGTCTGCCCCCAACCATCCTGGGCTTTGCTGATTTCTTGGGCTATCCAGCCCCCTCTTTCAGCTGAGCTCCACCCCCACCCCAGGTAGCAGTCACACAGCTCCCTTCTGATGCATGATGATTTTTACCCCCAAATTCTGCATTGGTTTTTCCAAGGCTGTGGCCCTTATACTTATCTGCACTCCATGTCCACCTCCAATGTTGGGAACTGATTCCTATCCTTTGGGAGTGGGGGAAAGAGGTCTGACTGCCTTTCTCCCACCTGCCATCTACCTTTGGTTCTTGCCCTGCTGCTCAGGTAATACATGGCTTTGGTAAGCAGGGCAGGATCCACAGTCGTCCCACAGGGAATGAAATGCTAACCTCTCCTTCTCAGAGGCACCCACAAACTTTATCATCAAACCCCCAAACTATAAATGTTGCAGACATCCCCAAACTTTAACACTATACTTCTGAAGGCCTCACTATCATATCTTAAGATCTTTTCTCTAGCAACATGGTGCATCTTTGATTATTGATGATCTCCTTTTGTTTAGTCCTCTTATATTGTCTTTACAGGAGTTTCAGATGGGGGTGGTGGGTGGTAAGGCCCATTCTCTCAGAAATCTCACTGGTTGGTGGCTGAGTCCCATCTGCTGGAAGCTTGTAGAACTTAGAATGCATGGTCTTTGGGCTTTTTGACTTAAATTTCCCTTAAGTTTTGGACATGGCCACAGGAAAGATCAACATCTTATTACATGATGACTATAGTAGCAATCACCATTACAGAGTGCCTACTGTGGGATGGCTGTTTTCATGTGTTATTTAGTTATTTTATTTAACAAGTGCTAGTAAATCATATATCATGTACCTATAAGGAGTAACACTCATTTTACAGAGGAGAAGACAGAGGTGCAGCGGGAGAAGTTGACCTGTTAGTAAGTGGGGAGTCTGGCTCCAGAATCCATACTTTTCACCCTACAGTTTGTCACCAGTATTTTATTATAATAATATCTACTATTTATTGACTACCTATTATGAACCAAGTGATTTCACATCTAGCATAATAATAGCAATAATGATGATGATAGCAGTATCTAAAGTGTTAAGCATGGTGGCAAGCACTGTCCCTGCATTATTTCATTTAATTCTCATTAAAAAAAACATTTTATAATAAACAAACTGAGGCACAGAGAGGTTGAGTAAGTTCCCCAAGGTTCCAAAGCTTCAAGGAGCTAGGATTCTAGCTGAGCAGCCTACTCTCAGAGCCTTGGCCCTCCCACCACGCTAAACTGCCCTTCTCTTTTCTGAGTAGCCACAGTGTGCTCTACACTATACTAGGCTCTTTTCACCAGCTCTGAAATGCCTCTTGAGTGCCCAGGCATGATCCAGAGGCCAGGGGGACAAACAGATGCCCACAAAGGACTCACAATCTTCTAGGCCAGCAGTATACAGAGGGTACAGGGTGATCAGCACTAAGTTGAGGGAGACCAGATGGCTGAAGGATCAGAGGACACAGGACAAAAGGAACCTTGGAGGGAATAAGTTTCAGCCAAGAGAGAAAGGGTTGGGAAGGCATTCCAGGAAGACAGGTCCTATGCATCCTGCTGTTTATCCAAAGCCATAGGATCCCATTCTGTCAGGGAGATAATGGGGGCTCAGGCTGGTTTGAATGTCCTTGCTCTGTCTACTGAACGAAGACACAAAACTGAGTACAAAGATTCAGAGCTGCTGAGTACAATTGGCTTTGCTCTGAGACAGTCCAGATGCCAAAGGAGGAGGAAAGGACATTCTAAGTAAGGGAACTGTGTGTAAAAACAGCTGGCTGTCTTTAGCTTCATGTGGCATTCTACCAGAGGCTGCAGGGGTAGAATAGAGGAAGGCAACTTCCCCTGCTGATCTTCAGCTGAGGGACTAAACACAGCCAGGATGTTAGTCAATGAGACTCCTGCCAGGGGAGCAAGGTTGGCAGACATGTCTAGCCATAGGCCTCTGGACCTGTGTGGGAAGCCTGAGGCCCTGCTAATCAGGGCCTGGTCTCCCAAATGGACAGTGAACACAGTGGTTGTGGGGCTGGGGCTGAAAGGCAGATACAGAGATGCTGTAGCTGAGCCCCAAGAAACACTCCTTCCATGGTCTCTGCCCCCCTCTCTGGGATTCTGTTCTCTGCCTCCCTCTCCACCTCTCTGCTATGCTCTTCTCCCTCCCTCCCTTCCTGTGTTCAGTGATACCCCCAAGTCCCAGGCACTCTGCTAGTCCCTGGGCTAGTGGAGAGTGGACAGAGTCAACAGAAAGCAGACAATCTCAGTGCACTGTGACAATGTCAGGCTGCCGAGGTGCAGAACGGCAAGGGGGACAGCATGGGGAAGGCAGTGCTTATTCAGGTAACAGCAAAGTGACAGGGTTGGTAAGGCTCTTTAATCTTTCTGCTGCCTGGGACTGTGGTGCTGATTCAACCCTAAAACTCTGCCTAAACAGGGGGTCTCAGAACCCTATTGGGTGGTCTCCTTCTTAGCCCATATAACAATTGGATATTGGCTTGAATCTTTAGTAATTGTCTCTCCACATTGCAAGTTCTAGAATGTCAAGGACTATGACTATTTTGTTCACTGCTGTATCCCCAGGTTGTAAGGCAGTGTTTACAACCTAACAGCTGCTCAATACATGTTTGTGGGATGAATGACTAGAGGCAGAGGGTATACAAAGGACCCTGAATGCCATAAAGAATTCGGGCTCTATTAACAAGGACCCTAATTTATTACTTGCAGGACTGGCTTATGTGAAGCTACAGTACATATGGGCACATTTTCATATTTCTTTCTATTGGCCTGTGATTGCTGAGCATCTACTGTGTACTAGGCACCCAGTGAGAAAACAAAAATCTTTGTCTTAAAGTTGACATTCTAGTGGGCAGCTAAAAGTAAGCAAATATGCAAAATAAATAATATATCAAACGGTGATAAGTATCCTGGGGGAAAATATGGAATAAGTTTAAGCACTGATTGGGAGGATATGAGGATTTGTGATTTAAAAATCAGATGAACCCTATAGAACATTCCACCCAACAGAAGCAGAATACACATTCTTTGCAAGTAAATATGGAACATTCTCCAAGAAAGACCATGTGCTAGGTCATAAAACAAGCCTCAGTAAATTTACAAGGACTTAAATCATACAAGGTACATTCTTTGGCTTCAATGAAATAAAATCAGAAATCAACAATGAAAGGAAATCCAGAAAATAAAAATTAAAAAAGGGAATTAAACAACCTACTCCTAAATAACCAATGGGCAAAAGAAGGTATCACAAGGGAAATTAAGAGATAATTTATGCTGAATGAAAATGAAAGCATAATATCCCAAAACTTATGGGATGCAGCTAAAGTCATGCTTAGAGGAAAATGTATAGCTACACCTGTCTTTAAAAAGAAGATCAAAATTAATAACTTAATGTTCTACCTTAAGATATACTGAAACAGTAAGAGCAAACAAACTCCAAAGCAAGCAGAGTTAGGAAGTAAGAAAAACTGAGCAGAAGTGAGTGAAACAGAGAATAGAATAAATACATATAAAACCAATGAAAACAAAAGTTGGTACTTTGAAAAGAGCAGCAAAATTGACAAACCTTTAGATTAAGAAGAAAAGAGAAAAGACTCAAATTATTAAAATCAGGAATGAAAGAGGGTGTATCACTATTGACCTGATAGAAATTAAAAAGGATTATAAAGGAAAACAATGAATAACTGCATGCCAAAAAAAAAAAAAATTGGATAACTTAGATGATGTTGACAAACTCCTTGAAAGACATAAACTACTGAAATTGGCTCAAGAAAAAAGAGAAAGGTCAACAGCAAGAGATTGATATTAATGAAAACCTTCCCCACAAAGAAAAGCAAAGGCCCAGATGGCATCACTGGTGAATTCGACCAAAGATTAAAAGAAGAATTAATATCAATCTCTCAAAAACTTTTCTAAAAAAATAGAAGAGTTGGGAACACTTCCTAACTCATGTTTTGAGGCCAGTATCACCCTGACACTAAAACTGGATGATAACATCACAAGAAAATAAAACCACAGATCGATATCCCTTATAAATGTAGGTGAAAAAATCCTCAATGTAATACCCGAAAATCAATTCCAGCTATGTTTAAAAAACAGGATTGCACATCACAACCAAGTGGGATTTATCCACGAATACAAGTTTAATATCTCAAAATTAATTAATGTGATATGCCATATTGATGTACTAAAAGACAAAAAAAAAATATGATCGGCTAAATAGACAAAGAATAAAGCATTTGACAAAATCCAACACCCTTTCAGGATAAAAATGATCAACAAATTAGAAATAGAAGACAATTCCTCAACATGATAAAGGGTGGCTATTAAAAACCTATAACAAACACCACGGTGAAACATTGAATGCTTTCCCACAAAGATCAGAAAAAAAGACAGGGATGTCCATACATGCCACTTCAGGGCAATTAAGCAAGAAAAAGAAATAAAGGAGTTTCAGATGGGAGAGTAAGAAATACTCTGTCAGATTTTTGCTTGCACAATTGGGTGAGTAGTGGAGATATTTGCTGAGATGGGGAATGGTAAAGGACAGTAAGTTGCAGGTTTAGTTGAATTGGAAGTACCTATGGGATGGGTACCTGGGTAGCTGTCCAGTTGTATATCCTGGTCTGGATCTGTAAAGAGAGGTCTGAGCTAGAAGGACATCTTAAACTCACAGAGGTCCTACACTTACATGTCTACAGGAAATTTGCAGATAGCACCCTGTGAGTCTAGTAGGCTGGCAGGCATTACAGAGCTGGGTGGGGACTGTGGAGAAACAGAGAAGGCATTTCTGTCCAGAGGGGACAGCTGTTCCTCAACTCTAGCTCATGTAGCCCAAGTAGAGGAGAAGGTTTGTGAGCATGAATAAGAACATGGGACTTGGAACCAGACTGCCCTGGCTCCCTCATTTCCTAGCTTGTGATTGACAAGTTATTTACCTTCTGTATGCCTCAGGTTCTGCATCTATAAATGGGAATGATAATAGTACCAACCTCAAATGTAGTGCTTAGAAGCTATGGTGCCTGGAAAATAGCAAAGTCTATTAAAGTGATAACTAATTTTGTTTTATGGGACTCAGGTCTTCTCGCCAGAAAAGCTGGACATGTGTATTTTTATGTGAAACTTCCTGGTTTCCGGTTTGTGGTTGTTGGCAACTGATTTTTAAAATTATTTAAATAGTCTGAACGCCAGACAAAGTGCTCTAGCAAATCTGCATGTGGTTCTTGGGCTGCCAATTCGACCCCAGTTGTAAACTGAAGCGGGTGAGCCGGGTGCCCAGAGAACAGAGAAGAGATGGGGAACAGAGAAGCGATGGGGCTGGGACAGGCGGAGGAAAAAGGCGCCTTCCTTGACCGTGTGCGGATGCCCTGCAGGGTCCCGCAAGGAGAGGCAGGTGTACAGGAAGGCCGTGCGGAAGCTGCTCAGCGTGGAAGCCCGCGGGAGGAGGGCTCGGGTCCGCAAGGCTGGCGGGCGCGGTTTGTGTCGGCATGAACTTCTGAAGCCGGCCACGAAGCCTACCGTCACCGGCAAATTCAAGGTGCTGGAGCCGCCAGTGCTGGGCCACGACCTGAGGCTGGCCCTGTGCCTGGCCAACCTCACCTCCCGCACTCAGCGTGTCCGAGTCAACCTGAGCGGCGCCATCATCCTCTACACCCGCAGGCCAGTGGCAGAGATCCTGCACGAATCCCACGCAGTGAGGCTGGGACCCGAAGAAGGTGAGAACACCGCCACCTAGTGTCACTTGGCAGAACCAACCTTTTCCGGGGGGAAGAGGGGGCAGGGGCCTGCCTTCCCGGAAAGGGGGTGGGAGTGGGGGGTGGGGGTGGTGCATTCTTGAGCATTGTGTCAGTGCCTCCCTTTTGAGCCTCTTTTCCCTCCTTTATAGATGCAAAAACTGAGGCACGGAGGGACTAAGAGGATAACAGCTATTAAAGTCCAGAATCAACTGGTGGCAAACTGACTTGATGGAGAGACAATTTATACTCTCTTCCAATTAGTAAGAGTATTTACACACCAAAGAAACACCTGCTGAGAGCATTTTATAATATATATGGAATATGCCTTGTGTTACCTTTCTAAATTCCAAAACATTCTGAAACCCGTCTGGCTTCAGGTGATCCATACAAGAGAGGAACCTGTAAGAACTGTTTTGTTAGTTTGCTTGCTTATATGTGTGTGTGTGTGTGTGGCTTTGTGTGTGTGTGTGTGTTTCTGTGCTTCTGTATGCCAGACAGGTTCTGTTCTGAGAATCCTACCCAGTGGTGGCAATTCCCACAACTGCCTTCTGTGAGGAAACTCACACCTTTCTGTGTGTCCAAAGTCACACAGTCAGTGAGTTGTGGCAGGATCCAAATCCAGGCTAACTGGCCTTCCAGCACACAGTCCCTAACCTTGGGCAAATGTCAGGGAGGCGCCAAGATGAGGCTTCAAAGCCAGGAATGGTAGACCCTTTACTCAGCTAATCAGCCACCTGACCACAGGCCCTGGCTTGAGTGGTCAGGTCAGTATATGCCAGTTAGGCATAACATTAGGAATGGTATACTTGCCTAAAATTTATTGTTAAATGGGATGGCTTCAGTCCTTTTGAAGCGTTTGTATCATTTTAAGCAACCTTATTCCAATTATTTTTTTTTCCTTTTAATATTTCAAGATTTTTCTTATGTACCTTGAACATGTAACACTTCATATATGGCTGACTAAATTTAACCCATTTGGATATTCTTTCTTTCTTCTCAGTTTTTCTTTCTCTTCTTTCTCTCCATCTCTCCCTCCCTCTGTCTCTTCCCCACCTCCCATTCTCTCTCTCTTTCTCCTTTCATATGCCCTTTTTTTAAGGAGGTACCAGGAGTGAACCCAGCACCTCGTACATGGGAAGCAAGCACTCAACCACTGAGCTACATCTGCTCCCCAATGAGAGCTGGCTTTTTTTTGTTGGTTTGTTTGCTTGCTTGTTTTTAGGAGATATTGGGGATGGAACCTGGGATGTCGTACATGGGAAGCAGGCACTCAACAACTTGGGCTACATCCACTCCCTTATCTGCCTTTCTGAAAGTTTAGGATTTAATTGAACAGAGAAGTTGTTCCTCTGGACCAGTTTCTGGTTAATCAGTGATGCCTGAGTATTTTGACAAGGCATTAAATGTGTGAAGGAGGTGTTACACACATTTTTAGCTTTTTTGCCATTTATTTTTCATAAAATCTAAATCACAACATAACACTTTTTATGAATATTCATTAACATAAAGTTTCTTCTGGTTCTTAGCAATTTTTTTCATTTTAAAGGAAATATACATACATTATAGATGTAGAAAGCACAAGGGAAAAAAAGAAAAATCACCTATGAGTGTACCACCCACTTACAAACTATTAACATGTTTTTCTTCCAATATTTTTTCAAGCCTTTTAAAACAGGGTTTTAATTAAAATGTGGTTACTCATTAGTGCCCTGCTCTTTTCACATGCATTGTAATTTAAATATTTTGGGGATAGTAATGAGTTTATTATTGTTAAAAATAACATTAAAGTAAATATCTTGGTGCAAAAAATTCCCCATTTTTTCCTTCTGGATTTTAGAATATTTTCTAAGATACAGTCACAGAAGTGGGACTACTGGGCCAAATACTATGATGATTAAAATATATAATTTATTTTTTAACAATCCACCCAATAATCAAGACTTTGCCCATGGCACAAAATTTTTAAAGTAAAAAAATTTGTTTAATTAAAAGTAATTATTTTCCCCGGAGTCATCCTGCCACCCAGTTCCTCTCTCCCAAGCAATCATGATTATTAGGTTGTTGTATGTCCTTCCAAAATTTTTTCTATTCTTATAAAGAATATACATATTTATAATATAAATGCATATATTTATAATATTATTATAAGTGGGGAGTATTAATAATACATGCTCATGGCATCATGAGGATTAAATAAATTAATCCATGAAAGTGCTTCCAATGCCTGGTACACTTTAAGCCCTCAGTGAAACTTAACTTTAAAATTAGTAATTATTGTTATTGTTGTAGTAAGGATTCTCCTAGCAATGACCTGTCAGACTAAAGGAACCCATGAAACAAATTAGAACCCGAATATGTGGCTTAGCCTGCTGGCTGGGGGAACTGAGAGTATGAGCCAAGTCCTTGTCTTTTAAGGACCCTTTCCACAGGTTGCAAACTCAAATGCCTTGAGAAGCAAGAAGAAAACAGAAATAAAGGAAGCAGTTGTCGTAGCACGGTAGGGAATGGTGGGGCCTGGGGCAAACCAGAAAGGATGCATTTCACCTACAAGTTTTTTTTTTTTTAATGTAGTGGTCAAAAAACTTAACTCAGACTGTGGGCCAGGTAAAGCCTATGGTGACCCAGGCTCACAAGAAGAGAATGCATAGGTAGGGTGTTTGTGGCTGGTGGAAGGGAAATGGTCAGGTTTGTGGGAGCTCAGAGGATAGAAGGCATGATATCACTGGACGGGGGTATCAGCAAAGGCCTTCCAAAGTTGGTGGTATGACTGAGGGTCTTAATGGGAGGAGGGATTTGGAGAAGCTGAGAGGAAGTTAGCCTCCTTCCTAGATTGGAAGTTTGAGTCAGACTCCTGGCCTCCCTCCTCCCTGCACCTGGCACATTGTAGGTACTCAATAAACACTTAGCGAATTCCTGACGGGATAAACGATTGATGGACTGAGAGGTTTCCACCTTGAATAACTAGGGGAAATTTCAACGTAATTTCCAGGATGTATTGGAGAGACAATCCAGTGTTGTGGTTGCTGACTGGTCTGAATTTGAATTCCACCTCATCTTGACTCCTTGATTTAATTGTTATATGACTTTGGACTAGAAATTACCCTCTCTGAGCCTCAAGTCTCTTCCTCTATGACCTGAGGATAATAATGCCTGTCTCATGATGGTTTTAAGGACCTGAAAAGATGAGACCATATTGGTGTTCCCTTCCTCCTTCCGGTACTGTTGAAGAACATTGGAACCCCCGACTCCCACCTCTGCTTTCCTTTCCAGAGAAGAAAATCCCAATCTCCATATCTTACTCTCAGTATAAGGAAGACCTAACAGAGGACAAGAAGATCTTGCTGGCTGCCATGTGCCTCATCACCAAAGGAGGGAAACTTCTGGTAGAGAAGGATATTACTCTGGAGGACTACATCACCATCAAGGTGAGTCCTGTCCCAGCCCACCACCTTCCTCCTGGCAAGCCCCTTTAGAACTGGGAGAGGCTTTGTACTTTGAACTCCAGTTCTGGCTCTTGAGGGTGGAGAGGAGTTGTGTGGAGGCAGGGGATGGCTATGATGATGGTGCTCAGTAAAGGGGGTATGTGGAAACTGGGAGTAGAAGTGAGTAATGTCTAATCCTCTGGGCCAGGACCAGGGGTTCCCTGGGGGGTGGGGCAGGGAGGAGGGGAGATGGCTCATGGGTGTTGTCCCTCCAGGTGCTGGGCCAGGCCATGGTGGGGGTGGCAGTTGTGGTGGAAGTGATGGTGGTCAATCCTCTCTCGGAGAGAATGGAGAACTGTGTGCTGATGGTGGAGGGCAGCGGCCTTCTCCAGGGACAGCTCAGCATTGAGTAAGTGCCAGCCTGGGCCAGAGCTGCCTTCCTTATGGGACGGGCCAGAAAGAAGCTGCCGGCGTGGAGGGGGGTGGTGCAAGAGAGACTCTGGACCCCAGGAACATATAGCTCATTCACATTTTCACTCATTTATCCATTTATTTATTCATTCAGTCATTCTCTTGTTCACTCTTACACTCTTTCATTCGTTCTTTTATTTATTTATTTACTCATTTACTTAATTCATCTATCTACTCAAGTCAGTTTTGACTTGTTCATTCACCCATTCCTTCACTCACTTGTTTGCTCAGTCATGTATCCATTCATTCACTCACTCAAATATCTGTCCTTTCATTCATACACTCATTCATTCATTCACACACTCACTAATATGGTTCTTTTTTTTTAAGATTTTAAAAATTTGTTTCTCTCTCTTTTCCCGCACCCCCCCCTCCCTGTTGTGTGCTCTCTGTATCCATTCGCTGTGTGTTCTTCTGCATCTGCTTGCATTGTCAGGTGGCACTGGGAAACTACGTCTCCTTTTTTGTGTGTCATCTTTCTGTGTCAGCTCTCCATGTGTGCAGCACCACTCCTGGGCAGGCTGCACTTTTTTCACGCCGGGCAGCTCTCCTTGCGGGGTGCACTCCTTGCACGTGGGGCACCCCTACATGGGGGCACCCCTGTGTGGCACGGCACTCCTTGCGTGAGGCAGCACTGTGTGTGGGTCAGCTTACCACATGGGTCAGAAAGCCCTGGGTACCAAACCCTGGACCCTCTATATGGCAGGTGGATGCTCTATCAGTTGAGCCACATCCACTTCCCTCTAATATGGTTCTTGATCATACTGACCTGTTCTCTGGGCCACTTGTGAATTGTTGGGAATGCCACATGTGACTCTTCCTGGAAAAGGATTCACAGAGGCAGACAGCCCTTCAAATAAGTACCATGTGATTTGTGCAAACAGAAGAATGAATGCCTGAGGTCCAGGGGAATAGATTCAGCTCTTGGATTGGGGGGGCGGTCAGGGAGAAGCCTCAGTGGAGCTGATATTTGAACTGAGCCTTAAATGCTGACTAAAGGAGGTTTTCAGTTATCAAGAAGGATAGAGGAACTCCCAGTCAGAGGTCTTTATGGCTGGATAGTCAGGAAAGATTTCCTGGAAGAAGAGAAACTTGACCTGGGCCTTGGGTGTGATTGAAATAGATGGGAGGAATGGTACAGTCAAAGCTCAGAGGAGGCAAAGTTTAAGGTGTATTTAAGGCACAGGAGGAGACTTGCCTGGTTGGATGGGAAGATCACGATATGGGGGAAGGGGAGTTAAGCAGGAAGCAGATTGATGAGGTGTGAATGTCAAGCCTAAAGGTATGAACTTGATCCCGGGCTCTGGGGAACCATAAGTAGGCCCTTCACACTCAGAAAGGAGAGAGAGCTGATGGTATGCCTTTCTCCCTGTCCTTCCTCCAGGATGCGCAGCCTGGAGCCCCAGGAGAGGGCCTCAGTCCAGTTCAACATTACCCCCACCAAAAGCGGTCCTCGGCAGCTGCTGGTGGACCTCATCAGCTCCCAATTCCCACACATCAAGGGTTTTGTGATCATCCCAGTGGCCATGGCCAAGTAATGGGCCATGAAGGACCAAGCAGCAAAGAGATGGCCCCATCCTCCCACTACCTGCCTCTTTGTTCCTCTCAGGTGGGAGCCAGCAGGCCTGGGTTCCAATTCTGCTCCAGTCTCTGTCTCACTGTGAACCTCGGTGAGTCCCTTCCCCTCTGAGGATTTGGACTCAGGAATCCCTAAAACTTCCTGATAAATATGGATGATATAACAACCTGGTGTACCCCTACCATCCTCATCTCATCACCCATGTGGCTGGCAGACTGACACCAGAGCATTAGAGCATCCCAGGCTCTGACATCTCCTGCACAGCCAATTCACTCACCCTGGCTAAATGCCTGGGGTCTCCTGACTTTTCTCTCAGCTCTTCAAATGCCCTGAGCATATCCAGATCCAAAAAACCTCCCCCTGGCCCTGGCAGAGAACACTACACTAAATTGTTGGAGCTGAAATCTAAACATCCTTCCCATTTTACAGAGAGGAAGACCTTTGTCCAAGTTCCCACATCAAGCTAGAGATAGGTTTGATATCATTTACACCACATAACTTTTATCCCAAAGTTATGATCCTACAAATCATTAGATTTGAAGCAGTGGGAGATAGTCCCTCAATGAAGACTCAGACCCAGGGTCTGAAGGACTGTTGCTGCCTGGAAGAAGCTTAAGAAGACAAACCTGGATTGTCTTCCCTAAATCTGCAGCCCCAAATCTGATCTAGTACTGCCATCAAGGATTTCACATGACTAGCCCAGCTACACCCTGAAACACCAGTTGTTGTTTCTTCGTATTTGTTTAAAACAAGTACAGTATGGACTTGGCAAAACATTTCCAGCAGTTTACACTATGAACAATTATACACTTCATGTCGAAATAGGACAGAGACCCTGGGACAAGGCCCAGAGCTGAAACCATTGGACCCTAAAGTAACTGCACTGAACTTGGAATTCAGCTTTGAAATTTTCTAGGTAGCCAAAGGACCTATACTTAACCATCTAATTTAAACAATCTCAACGACAATAACAAAGCAGGCTCATCTGCAGAGATACTCCTGGAAAGGAACTCAAGAGGACATAATTTTTGTAGTGGTCTTTGCAAAAGATAAACACATGGACTGTGTTCAGTGGATGACCCTTCATGGCCAAGGCTGAGGGACCTCCATTTAACAGCGCCTTGGTGAAGGTGTTTCTCTGATGATGCCACACAGTATGGGGTTGGAACTGGAAGTCCAGATAGATGAGGGAGTGCATTTGATGGGTCAGGTCTAACTTAGACTTTCTTAGCCCCAGGACCTCCTTTACAAACCTAAGTTTTTTGATGCTGATTCCATGTAAGGGGAGCAGAATCTCAGGAGAAACCCCTTCTCTGTATGTGTGTTTGGGGAAAGGAATGTAGCTGAAGGTGATGAGGGCCAGCTGCTGGGTACCTGTGTTTCCAGCACAGCTCCTTGGCCCTCAGGTCTTCTCAGCTGAGCAGACGTAGCACTTTAATGGTACAAAACTGGCCCCATGGGTTATTCCAACACCAGGTGAAAGCAGAAGCTACCCCATTGCCAATGAGGGACAACATTGGTTGGGGATGGGAAAGGTGGGGAAATTGAGAGAGGACAGCTCAGAGGCCCAAAGAAGAGTGGGGATGGGGGTAAGATTTTAGAAACTGCCAAAAAAAATCTGCAGGGAATGATTCTTTTCATTTGGTAGGGTAACACCATGATAGTGCCCTTAACATAGGGAGGGCAGAACCAGGGAGTCCAAGACTGAGAAGGTGGCCATGGGGAACCCAGAAGGATCCCTTTGCTTGAGGCTCAGACCTCCTACTGCTTCCATTCCAAGTCTCCTTGGTTTCTTAAACTCCATCTGGACCTTAATGGAGGCTCTCAGTCCTGGGCTAGGTCAGGGATCTGGGCTTTCCTGTACCAGAGGGGCTTCCTAGCCTTTAGAACAGCTTTTTTCCTGTAAAGGACCAGATAGTAAATTTTGTAGACTTTGTGGACCACAGTCTCTGCCATAACCACTTGGCTCTGCTATTGCAGCATGAAGACAGCTGTGGGCTATACATAAATGAATGAGCATAGCTACGTTGCAGTAAAATTTTCTTTACAAAAACAAGTAGTGGGCCAAATGGTTGTAGTTTTCTGACTGCTGTAGAACAACATGTTGACTCAGCTGCTTGCTTCAGGACTGAGCTCTGACACCAAATTGCACCTCCGCTTGGGATTAAGCCTGAACCTGAGCTCAGGCCAAACCCTAAGCAGGCCCAAGACTGAAACTGGAACAAGTTTCTAGCTTGAGCCCTTGACAACAAGCAGATCCATGACTCAGAGCCATAGCTGTCCAGATGGGGTCATGACCCTGATGCTAGACTAAGTTCTAATCCTTGGTCTCAGACCAAGTCCTGGCTCCTTTCACAGCTGAATCCTGACTTGACCCCAACCCTAGACTGAGCTCTGATGCTACAATGAACCCTGATCCCAACAGCAGACTGAGACCTTAACCCAAATTGACTCTTGATCTCAGCATTACACCAAACTAAATCCTGACCCGAGACTAAGCTCCAAATCTGACCACTGACTGAACCCTAGTCCCAGACTAAGCTCTGCCCTAGGCTAAGCCCTGGCCAGCCTTAGACTGAGACCTCAGTCAGAACCAGCCAGATCTGGCTCTAAGTCTTGGCTTTGGATTCTTATCCAGATATGAGATTCTCAAATTTAATCCACCCCTCTGGAGTACTTGGTGTCCCTGGGTAAACATGGGCCATTTTCCTGGACCAGGGGTCTGAGCTCATCTTCCTTTTCCTTTGAGGTACTTTGGCTGAAACATTTGAGAAGTATGGTGAATTTCTGTATCCTTCTAGCTCTGCCATGCTGTGAGAATCTATATTCATGGCCCAATTCCCTAGTAGGAAATCTAAAAGCCTAGTGTTTGACCAGGGCCCTCTCTCCCCCATCATGTGGTTCACTTCTTTCCTCTTATGCATTTGCCAAAATTCTGTTAAGCACCTGTTTCTGGAACAGGAGGCAATCTATTTCTTGTAGTAAAAACAATGCTCCCTGCAGAAGGGAGGCTCTACCTGTCCACTGAGGGGGATATTCCCTTGTGGGGGCTCCAGATACCTTGTTCTTCCAGAAAATGCTAATTGCCTGTCTTCCTCAAGCCCAGCCGTCACAGGTTGAGTTTCCCAGGAAGCTGATTCTGAGATAGAGTTTAGGGTGCAGGAGGTTTAGTAAGGAGTGACCTTAGGATCCACACCTGAGGAAAAGAAGGGAAGGATGCAGGAGTGGGCAGAGGGAGAGTGCTGGCAGCACTCCTGGCATGTGGGGCAACAAGCCCTTCACTGAAAGGGGGTCGGGCAGTGTGACTCCATGCCCACCACCCTGTATTCCATCCAACCCCAAAGACAGAGCGATGACATGACAGAGAAATACGCTACCCCCATGAAGATTATCTTCCAGCTGGGAAAGAAGGTGTGCAATTAAAACATTTAAAAAGGCATAAAAAGCAAAATGAGAAATAAAATTAAACAAGTAAACAAATTCACAAATAAATAAGCTAATTCAATTGAGTGATGTGCCAAAAAGAAAATAAATTAATAGTTACCGTCCCTCCCCAACTGGTGGGGGACAGAATAGCACCACTTTAGATGGGGAGATCAGAGAAAGTCTCTTTGAGGAGGTGAAATTTTAGCTGAACTTTGAATAACAACAATAAAATAATAATGATAAAAACAAATTTAATGAGTGTGCTTACTAAATGCCAGCAACTATTTCAACTGTTTTATGTAAATTGATTTATTAATTTATCTTCATGGCAACTCAATGAAATAGGCACTATTATCTCCTTTTTCCAAATGAGGTAACTAGGCACAGAGAGGGTAGGTTACTAGTTCACAATTGCACAACCCGTAAGTGGCTGATCTGGTATTTGAACTCAGGCCAGCCAGCTTTGGACACTCTACTCTTAGCCCCTGTGCTTTACTTCACTTGAGGAGCCAACTCAGCTAAGATCTGAGGAACTGTGTTCCTGGCAGAGGAAACAGCGTGTGTCTGGGACTCTTCCAAGAACACTTTGGTTTCTTTATAGGGGATCACTTTTCACATGTAGTATTACTGGAAGGGTCATTCTTGTCCCTGTCTCTCACTGCCCTCTCCTCTGATGAAAGCCAAGGAGGCCCAATCCTCCTTCAACCTGCCTGCCCCCTGGCACAGCCCCAGATGGGCATGTTGGCTCTGACATTGCTTTCTCCTGCAACCTTCTTGGACTCTTAAGCAAGGGCTTAGGATGGAAGGAATGTTCGAGGACATCAAAGATGATAGTGGTAGAGCCCTGGACAGCATCCTAACCAGGTGCTTTATGCTATGATGCAGTTGCTGCATGATCTGGTTAAAAACTGCTTGCAGAACAAACTAACCCATAACTTAAGGCTTAAAATAATGACAACAATTATTTTGTTCATGAAACTAATTTAGGCGGGGCTTGGTGGGGATAGGCCATCTTTGCTTCACTAAGTGGCAGCTGGGGGAGCTCAAAGGTTGGGAGCTGGAATCATCTGAAGGCTTATTCACTCACATTTCTGGTGGTTGATGCTAGCTGTTGGCTAAACCCTAAGCCAGGACTGTCAGCTGGAAAACCTATGCTCACATGTCCTGGGCTTCTTCATAACAGGGTAGCTGGGTTGCAAAGGCAAGCATCAAGGGAGAAGGGAGAGGGGAGAGGGAGAGAGAGAAATGGAAGCTATATTGCCTTATGACCTGTGTTAGAAGCCACCCAGTGTGACTTCTCCCTGTATTTACTGCCATCTGCTTTTTGACCCTCTGGAGATTGGTGGGATCTTATATTTTCCTATGCCTCAGGTGTCATAATTTGCACTTAATTTCCACTCCATCTCCTTTGGTTTTAGCCAGGTAAGACTACCAGTTTCTTTTGCGTGCAACCAAGAACTTTACTCATAAAGTTTCTGAGATAGAAATGGATTTAGCGTGTCCCAGGAGCAGAGTGAAGGCCAGTGTATCTGAAGTGTCCTTCAGCCCACCACCCTCCTCTTGACATTGCTCTGTGAACCAGACCTCCAAACCCAAGGCAGCAGCCAGCAAGGGGTATGCAGAGGCCAGTCCTTTGACCCTGACCTATTCCAATAGTTTCTAGTTAAAGCCATCTTTGGAATTTCTGCAGGCCTAAAAGACTGCACCTCAGAAATGTCCTCGACTTCCTAACTGTTGATCAGACAGAGGACCTTCTAAGACTCGTTTTTAAATTGAAAATTGAAAGCAAACAAGGCAGAGGGATGGTAGTGGTAATCATGATACTGAAGTCAGCTACTGAGTGGACCTTAGAAAGCAGTGAAAGTCAGCATTGGCTACTGATATGTGTAAAGTTGGTTTGCATAAAAATTTGGCATGGGAGGCAGAGAGTTAATATTCTCTAATAACAGTAAAGATAAAGCAATAATAGTACCCAATGAGTGCTTATTATGTGCCATGTAGATAGATAGTGTTGTTATCCTAATTTATGGATTAGGAAACTAAGTCTCTGAGATGTTTGACTATCTTCTCAGAGGTTAATAAATTAGTAATGGTAGAGCAGGTAGTAAATTCAGGCAATATAGCTCTAGAGCCAATGTGCAAAACCACCAAAGGGTACCTTTCTTTATCTTTGCCTGGAACATTTCCCCAGTGTATCTCTGGAATGAGAAAGGGAGTGGTTCCCCTGGTCACTAAGGCTGGGTGGGCATAACATCCTAAGCATTTAGAATGACCAAAAACAAGCTCATATCTATGTGTGTATGTGCATGCCCGGGCTAAACAGACTTTGAAGATTATGAACCTGGAGATGGCAATACTTAATCCATATGAGAGAAGTGTCTATCATGGAGGAATTTAAGGTATCAGCTGTGAAACCTATTGGGGACACAAATCCTCCCAACAACTCCTCCAATTCTTGAATGTCCCAGGAACTGGACGAAGTCCTAGGACCTGGCCTGCCCTTGCCAATACTAGGGCCAGATCATGTGATGCCTCTTAGCCCAGAAACCAGCCCTTCCTCACACCTCCTCCCTCTGGAGAAGTTGTCAGCCAAGGTGTCACAGAAAATGACTCAAGCTTATGAGCTGTACAGACCCAGGGAGATTTGGGCCTTTTAGTTCTAGACAAGGACTGAGCTCCAGGCACTTCCATGGCCTCAGAGATATCTGGATACATGAAGGGGTGGTGTGGTGATATACTTGCATTCTCATTTCAGCATCCTTTCTTGGGGACCTAGAGACAGGAAGGAGGAGGAATGATTGGGAATCATCATTCCCAAGACATCACCAAAAATGACAGAGTAAGGACCTTCAAACAATTCCTAGATATGACACCAAAAGCATGAGCAATAAAAGAAAAAATAAATAAATTGGACTTAATCAAAGTCAAAAACTTTGTTCAAAGGACATTATCAAGAAAGTGAAAAGAGAGAATGGTAGAAAATAGTTGCAAACCACATATCTGATAAGAGTTTAGTATCTATATTATATAAAGGACTCCTATAATTCAACAACAAAAGAAGACAACCCCATTTAAAAATGGAGAACAGACTTGAAAAGACATTTCTCCAAAGAAGATATATGAATGGTCAATAAGCACATGAAAATGTGGTCAATATCTTTAGTTCTTAGAGAAATGCAAACAAAACCACAACTAGATACCATTCGCATCTGCCAAGATGGCAACAAACAATACCAAGTTAATGAGGTGGGGAGAAATTGGAACCTTCATAAATTGCTGATGGAAATGTAATTTCACTTTGGAAAATAATCTTGAAATTTAATTTCTCAAAATTAAATATAGAGTTGCTGTATGACCTAGCAATTCCACTCTTAGGTATATACTCAAGAATGAAAACATATAGCCATGAAAAACTTGTACATTAATGTTCATAAAAGTACTACTCACAATAGCCAAAAGTGGAAACAACATGCATGTTCATCAGTTCATGAACAGATAAAAAAAATGTTATATGTCCACACAATGGATTATTTTCAGCCATAAAAAGGATGAAATACTCATATGCTACAATAAGGAAGAACCTGAAAAACATTAAGCCAAGTGAAGGAAGTCAGACACAAAAAAGCATATTTTGTATGATTCCATTTGTAGGAACTGTCCAGAATAAGTAAATATAGGGACAGAAAGTAGATTAGTAGTTGCCAGGTGTAGAGTGAGAGGGGAAATGGGGAGTGACTGCTAAAGGGCACAGTTTTTTGGGGATGATGAAAATGTTTGGGAATTCAATAGTGGTGATAGTTGTACAAGTTTGTGAATAAACTAAAAAACACTGAATTGTACTTTAAAAGGATGAAATGCAAAATTAAAGTACAATAAGAAACCCACCAGAATAGCTAAGTATAAAGGACCAAACAATACCAAATATTTGGAGCAATAAGAACGCTCAAAGACTTCTGGTGAAGTCTAAATAAAACTACTTTAGGGGAGCAGATGTAGCTCAGTGGTCGAGTGCCTGCTTCCCGTGTACAAGGTCCTAGGTTCAATCCCTGGTACCTCCTTGTAAACAAACAAACAAACAAATAAATATTTGGGAAAAATGTTTGTCTTTACCAAAATGAAAAATTCTCAAACTCTATAACTGAGCAATGTTAAACCATTTGTAAACTAAAGAAAGGTTTCAAAAGACATGTCTAAGATTGTTCACAGCAATACCATTTGTAATAGGTCAAATTAGAAACAACACACATGTTCATCAACAGTTGGAAAGCCAACTAAAACAATTTTAAGTAAGATCCAGAGTCTCATGATATAACAGTTAAAAAATCAATTTTTCAGTCAAAAATCATGATACCTACCAAGAACAAGGAAAGTTTCAAATGGAATGAAAAAGACCATCAGTAGATGCCAACACTGAGATGACAAAGATGTTAGAATTATTTAACAAAGATTTTTAAAGCAACTATCACAAAAATACCTCAGTGAGCAATTACAGACATGCTTGAATCAAATGAAAATATAGAAAAATTGAAATTTTAGAATACCAAAAACAATGACTGATATTTTTATAACTCAATGAATGGGATTAACAGCAGAATAGAAAGGACAGAGGGGAAAAATTTTAGTGAACTTGGCAATAGAATAATAGAAAATATTTTAAAAATTTAAAGGAACTGAAATCATACATGAAGTGCTCTCTAGCCACATGGGACTCAAACCAGAAATCAATAACAGAAAGATAACAGGGAAATCTCCAAGAGCTGGAAATTAAATGACACACTTCCAAATAATCCATGGGTTAAAGAAGATTCTCAAGAGAAATCAAACAATACATTGAACTGGATTAAATGAAAAGCAAAATTTGTGAGCACAGCTATAGCAGTTCTGAAAGGGAAATTTATAGCATCAAATGTTTACATTAGAAAAAAATCAATTATCAAATCTCCCACCTCAAGAACCTAGAAGAAGAGTAAAACAAAACCTGGTTAAATCAGTAATAAATTTTTCATAGTCTCTTGTGTGTGGAGTCTGCAGTGCTGAAATAAATTTGTGAGGAGGGAAAACGTCAATCTGTCCCCTTCCCACTCCCCAATAAGGTAACTATAAGACACAATAAGACACATCCCATATTATGTAGATGAGGGAACATTTTCTAGATAGACTCAGAAGTTATTTTATCATTTGTTCATTCAGCAATATGTGTTGAAAGCTCAGAACCATGGGAAACAAGATGGATAAATTCTCTGCCCTTATGAGAGGCAGGGAACAAATTCATAGATAAATATAAGTGGCTTTTAAATATATGAAACATAATTAACCTCATAACTAAATATGTACAAATTAAAACAAGGCATTTTTTAAAACTACAAGATTGAACAAGATCTAACAACACACACTGTGTTGGTTATGCAATTAATGAGGTACATTAAAATGCTAATACAAAAGATACCAAAAAAAACCAAAGGAATAAAAAATTAAACAAACAGAAAACAAAACCCACTAAAACAACCAGCATTTTTTTAAAAAAAAGAAGGTACCAGGGATTGAACCTGGGACCTCGTATATGGAAAACAGGTACTCAACCACTTGAGCTACATCTGTTCCTCTCTACCAGCATTTTTAGATGCAGGTCCCCTCTTCCTCAGTACTTTACTTTTAGGATTTATACACATATACAGAGATATGGCCACACAGCTAAAGAGGGGTGGGCTTGCCACTTCCTTCTTTACTTAAAGTATATCTTATTTCAGCATAGATTTTTGTAGAAAATTGAGACAATATAGGAAATGAGGAAGCAAAAAGCAGTTCACAGTCCCAGCACCCATGCATGTGAGCCTGAGCTCTTGACGGAGCAATGCTGCCTCTTGGTGGATTTTTTAAAAAGTGCATACACTACATATTATTTCTTAAAATGTACTTAATTTTTTAAACTAGTAGAAAGCCAGCTAAAAGTCATAAAGACACTCACATGATTCAATTTTTTAAAAGGTTCTTTTGGCATAGTGAAAATATTTCCTTCCGTCCCTCAAATCAAATTCCTTTCCACAATCAAATTGTGCCCACCTCCTTGTATTTCGCATACACCTGGGCTCAGTACTTTCTAGCACCTACCACCTTTGATTCATGAATGTTGCTCCTGAAAACTTAGAAATCCTAAGAAAAATATATTTCTTCACAAAATATTCATCACTGCCTGATTTTTAATAATGAAAATTCTTGTCAATTCATAAAATAGGGGAAATGTCCACATTATATTATACCCCCTAGTTGTACATCCAGTAGTCATGAAGACTTAGGTAACATTGAAAAATATTTATCACAAAAGTTAAAAAAAAAAAAGACAATACACAAAGAGGAACTAGACAGCATTAAAAAAGTTTCCCTCTTTCAAAATACAAAGAACACAATGATGTATCAATGATATATCATTTTTCAGCTGTCAGACTAGAAAACTTTACTTCTTGATGAGTGAAAGGTGTAGTTGTGTCTGATTTGTTACAGGATAAATTGACTCCAGTAATAAAGTTAATTGTTTATGTCCTCTGACTCAGAAATTCCATTTATAATTAACTAAAATGGAATAATTTTTATACACAAATGTGGTCATCACTCTAACACAAACACATCAAATCAAACTATAACTAATTTAAATGTCCATCAACTGGAGATTGGTTAAATAAATGGTGGTATGTTCACTTAATGACATACGTAAGTCATTATGATGTTTGCAAAATTAGGGGTATGTTTTTACTATTAAAATAAATAGAAAATTAAGTAAGATCACAGTAAGATTACAAAATCCAACAAATAGACAAAAGACTAGTATTGAATGTTTGGGGTGTTTGGGACTCTGATAGATTTCTTTCTATAGTTCTTTAATGAGCATGTTCATATAATCACATGTTTTCAAGAGAAACAAGTAGAATATATAATAGCATGCAAGTGGGTCTGACCAAAGCAGGATTTAGATTTAAATCCAGCAGCAAACCTGCAGTGAGTCAATTCTTTTACCCTGTTATCTCATGGAGTCTTCATAGTCAAAAACCAATTTACTAACCAGAACTAAGGTTATAAAGGCTTAATGTGAAAACTGGAATGGGACAAAGTCAACAGGCAGATTAGGATTCTCCACCCAAACTCCCTTCAAGAGGGATTTAGAACTACCTTCAAGACTGGAATGCCCAGATGTCTGTTAGCAACCTTCCTTTTGTTCTTTTTCTTAGTCTGCGATTCTCAAAAATAAGTGTGCCTAAGAATTTTTTGTGTGGGTTGTACAAGGAACCATAAATACCATCCTTCAAGAGGGTTTTAAGGGATATTCAAGAACAATTTTGATGATGCAAAGCTTTTACTTTGCTAAACACTAGGTAATATAGCGCTAGTGTTTTCTGTGAAATGCTTATTTGTGTGATAAAAATGAGTACCTGCCTTCCAGTTTAGACTAACGTACAAAACCCATTTTCAGTTACACTTGTCAGGTAATTGGGAGGCTAGCCAGAGGATTGGCTTAGACTTACTCTGCAGTTTCTGTTACTCTGAGTAGTTAAACTATTTGAGCCAACCACTGATGCTTTTGCCAAAAGCTGCCACTAAGTTCATCTCACTGATAGTCTTACTCCAATAAGCCTGGCATCTACTTCATCTTTCCTCAGTCTTTTTCCTTGCTGGGACTTCCTTCCCACAAGGCTTTTTAGCCTTGGTAAACTATTTCCATTAAGAAATTCTTCCCTAACACTCCAGTGATATACTGCTAACTTTTAATCTAAACCTTCATTAAGACAATTAGATTGTCTTCTCATTAGACTAAAGTGACTCTGCCTACTCCTATACCCTTGAAGTCTGAAATGCTAAGCACTAGAGCATGGCTCTATGGACCATCTCATCAACTGAACAGTCTTTTAGGTGGAAGAAGTCATGAAGTCCCATTTGTTTAGGTTCTATGAACATGCATGACTCTGGGAGCTAACAAAATGGTTTCACTACCAATTAATATTACAATTTAATATCCAGTTCCTACTTTATCAGCTACAAAAATGAATGTGATAATCTACAGTACTGCTCAAGGAGCTATCTAGATGAGATTTTTGTTTTTCTATAAAGAACCAGCAATTTTAATTGACAAGTGACTTTCCTCTTGTAGATTGCTATTTTCAAGCTGACATTTTATACATACAAAAACCCCATAATCTACATTTATGTATAGTAACCATGGGGGAAAAAAACATAAATGGCAGCAAACCACACACTAATCGTGCAGAATATTCTGTACAGCAGGATTTCATTGACTGCCACAGTAAACAGTGCCTCAAATAGGGGGCTCCTGAGGGCTCGAAAGACATTTAGAAACTATAGGCAGAGCAAACAATCCCAGGAATTCAGCACCCTGTCAATGGGTCTGACTGGAATATATGCATCCCAAAGTAAGAGTTAGACTCATTTATATAATTTCCCTATTCATGGCTCTTCTGCCCCTTTAACTTGAACCCATAATTAGCACTATACTTATTAAATATGTGTCCCAGAGCAACACCTACTCTCTGGTTCATTGGACTCACCCAGGCCAGCTAACAGGGAGGTGAGGATGGTCAACCACCACACGAGGGAACCGAGTGTCTACAGATGCAAGCAGGAGAATCACATCAATCAATCATGTGAGATCTAAGCCCCCTCTCGATTTAGAAGTGGTGTGTACATCACCATCCCAGGCTCTGCAGAATGGAGGAATAAAATATGGATTAGAGTGGACTTACTGGTATTCTACCATAGAACTATTGTGACTCTAGCAATGGAAGAAATTTATCATTGATGTGGAGACAGTGGCTACAGGAGTTGCTGGGGACAGGGAGAGAGAAGGTGTGATATGGGGGCATTTTCGGGACTTGGAGTTGTCCTGAATATTGCAGGGACAGATGCTGGACATTATATATCCTGCCATAACTCACTTAGTGGACTGTGGGAAGAGTGTAAACTACAATGTAAATTATAATGCATGCGACGTAGCAGTGCTCCAAAATGTATTCACCAAATGCAATGAATGCGCACAATGATGAAAGAAGCTGTTGATGTGGGAGGGAGGAGGATATATGGGAACCTCTTAAATTTTTTACTGTAACATTTTTTGTGATCTATGTATCTTTTAAAGAAAATTTTTAAAAATTGCTAAAAAATAAATGTGCTATTCAAAATATATATATATACATATATATATATATATATATGTGTGTGTGTGTATATATATATGTGTGTGTGTGTGTATGTCCCAGAACTTAAATCTTTGGTCTGTTCATATGCTGGTTGAGCCCTGAATCTCAGCAGAGTTGTAACACCTACTCACCAATTTACTGGACTCACCCAGGACAACTAAACAAAAGGATGACGGACAATGTCCATCCCAGGAAGCAGAGAGTATTTGCAACTGCAAGCAGTACAGTTCCAGCCATCTGCTCTATGGGATCTAAGCCTTCTCTCAATTGGAGGCAGGGTGGGCATCACCATCTCCAAATCCTCAAGATTGAGGGAATTAACAAACATAAGAGTGGAAAGCAACTATGGACTAAAGTAGACTTACTATTCTAGCAATGGAAGAACTTTTATCATTGATATAAAGGCAGTGGCTAGCAGAGGGGAGAGGTAAGAATAGGTGCAACATGTCCTGCATGACATTCCAATAACAGATACCGGCCATTATTCATTGTCAAAACCTATATAATTTTGCAGGGCAAGACATAAACTATAGTCCTTGGCTAGTACAATGTGTTCATCAATTTTAACAAATATATCACACTAATAGAAATGTTAATGTGGGAAAGTGTGGGAGGGGAAGGGGATAGGGTATATGGGAACCCCCTATATTTTTGATGTAACATTTATGTAATCTAAAGCTTCTTAAAAATATATTTTTAAAAAAGGAATATTCTGCCTAATGTTATTGTATGGATGTGCCATATTCATTGAGTATTCCTCTACTTTTGTGACCACGATTAAGATAAATTCCTTGAAGTAAAAATGCTGGGTCAAAATGTGTATGCTAACTTTAATGGGTATTATTACCTTGCCTTCCAAAGGGGATATCTCTTTTCACATCCCTTAACAGTGTATGTTTATTTCAACTGATTCAAAGTATCATCATGCTGTTTCATCTTTGCCAGTTTGATAGGTGAAACTCAGTGTACTTCAGCATTGCACCTCTACAAATGTGGTAATATATTTTGTAAAGGAAGCAGCTAAAAGGATTAGGGCTAATTGTTCCAAGGCATTCCTCTTTTTTTTTGGAGGTAATTTTTTTTTTTTTCATTTTTTAAAGAATGTTACATTAAAAAAATATGAGGTCCCCAAGTATCCCCCGACCCTCTCACCCCACTCCTCCCACATCAACAACCTCTTTCATCATCGTGGCACATCCATTGCATTTGGTGAATACATTTTGGAGCACGGCTGCACCACATTAATAGTGGTTTTCATTGTAGTTTACACTCTCCCCCAGTCCACCCAGTGGGCCACGGCAGGACATATAATGTCCAGCATCTGTCCCTGCAGTACCACCCAGGACAACTCCAAGTCCTGAAAATGCCCCCACATCATATCTCTTCTTTCCCTACCCTCAGCAGCTACCATGGCCACTTTCTCCACATCAATGCTACAATTTCTTCCATTACTAATCGCAATATTTCCATAGTAGAACAACAGTAAGTCCACTCTAATCCATACTCTATTCCTCCATCCTGTGGACCCTGGGATGGTATCAAGAGGGGGCTTAGATTTCACATGGATGATGGACACAATTTTCCTGTTTGCAGTTGGAGGCACTCTTGGCTCCCTGATGTGGTGGTTGATCTTCTTTACCTTCCTGTTAGCTGGCCAGGGTAAGTCCAATAAACCAGAGGGTAGGAGTTGTAAGTCTGCTGAGGCTCAGGGCCTGGCTGTCACATGGACAGTCCCGAGATTCAGGTCTCTGAATATACACCAACCCCAATGCCAACCACAGGTCCAGTAAAAGTAACAGAAGAGGCACGTGTAGAATGGTCGTATCTGAGTCCAACTCCATCACAGTCAGAAATATGAATCCCAAAGTTAGGGCCAACTGACATGGGACTGAACTCGAGTCATCTGCCATAACCATAGAACCTGTGGGTCTCTATTGCCCTCAGAACCAGTACCTGTGCTTGTATCTACTTTGGCTGTCTCTGGTACCCTGCTGAGGTAGGTGTGTGTAAGCGTTACCCCTCTGATGACCTCCTGACTTTTTGGAGACTCATAGCCATATAAACTCATCTGTCCTTTCCATTTTCCCCCTTTTATCCAAAGTCAAAAGGCAGTTTTTAACACCTGATATTATATGTAGGCTGAGAGATTTTGCTGGTCTTTTGAATAAAAGACCCTTTTATTCAAGGTCTTTTTCTAGTTACATCATCAGCTGGTGCTTGGTAGTAATCCCTTGGTGCCAGGGAGGCTCATCCCTAGGAATCATGTCCCATGCTGGGGGGAACTTAATGCATTTACATGCTGAGTTTGGCTTAAGAGAGTGGCCACATTTTATCAACATGGAGGCTCCCAGGAGGTAACTCTTAGGCACCCTGCAGCTCTAGGCCTAGTTCATATTTCAGGCACACAGGCTCATAATCATAGCCATCGGTATCAAGGGTTCATTGTTGGACCATCCGTCTTTATCGGTCTTTGCCATTGCACTTGAGGGATTGTTGCTGGGGAATGTGTAAAGCTCCCCTGGCTAGGAACTCAGCACTTCCTCAGTTGTCGTTTTTAACCACACTGAAAAGATCCAAACATTTTTATGTACCCTATATACATGCCCTGGAGAACTCCCTTCCAACCATGTGCTCCTTATCAATAACACCCCACACCAGTGTTCCTCCCCTGTAAGGCAATCCTTTCTATCATACTAAGCACTCAACATAACCATGATTTTTCTAAAAATAAGTCACCAGACACACCTAGGTGCACTTATAATATTGAGTTTATTATAAACTAGTTTCACAGGCCACAAGGAAACAAAAGGACTATGTACAGCCTTACAGGAAACAGGCAGGGAGCTGAGGAGGGCCAAGATGAGTCTAGGGCCTTGGTGGGCGCATTCCCGGGGGAGGGGGCCCTGTAAGGGAAACCAGACAATCCGGTGAGACTCCACGAACAACAGCATAACAAACAAACAGGTCTGTGGTAACTTGGCCCTGGGGAATCGGGCCCACGCCTCTGTGGAGCTACTTCCATAACTCTGTGGCCAAGGGTCAAAGAAGGCCTGAAGTAAGAGTAAGAAGTATAGTCAGTGCCTGATCTGGAACTTGAATCCCCAGCCCTGCCCCAGCCTCCCACACCCTGCAGTTATCAAGTGATCAGAGGGATGTACATTAAGTATATGCTAAATGGAGAAGTCTCTGGGGCTGATGGGTTCCTATGCTTATAAACCCCAAACTAGACACACAGGGGTCATCAAGTTTGGTCATGGGTTATCTTGGAGGAACTATGACCTGGTGGAAAGAACACTGGCCTGGGAGTCAGGACAATGGGCTCCCTCTGGGCCTGTTTCCTCATCCACAAAATGAAGGGGTTGGTCTATGTCAGCATTTCTCAAACATGATATAATAAACAGAAAAGCAGATATACACACTTATACTCAGAGCCCACTCTTAATCACTATCAAACCTAAGGCCATGAGACAATTTTATGACCTTTCTTGGGGACCCTCAGAATGTACTATCCTGATGCCCTGAGGACACTAAATGGGATATACTGGAAAGTACTCTGGGTACAGGGTCACTGTAACTGTTGTAAAAGGGCAGGTTAAGACCAATTTAAGACATGCCTGCTCCCTCTTTCCTTTCTTGACAGAACTGTACTCCAAGAGGTCATCTCCCTAGGTTTAAGACTGGAAAGCCCAGAAGATACGGCTGAAATCCAATCTCACCTCCCAAATCCCATACCAACAAGACTCTAGGGAAGAAAGCAAACGTCACTTACCCCGCATGCCTGGGGGAGGGGGCCGCATCCCTGGAGGGGGCATGCCCATTGGAGTTCCTCGTCCAGGGGGAATCCCCATTGGGGGACCCATGGGAGGCCTCATTCCAGGAGGTGGGCCCATCATGCCTACAAGAGAAAAGTCCCAAAAAAGTAGCTCAGCTTCCGTTTTTTCAAGGAAGCAGGAAACATACAAAAGCTGTCCACCAAATTGGGAGAGAGATGGACCATCCCACCCTCCCAGCAAACTGGGACTACAGCCAAAGAGCTGAGGTTCCCACTGGCTCCTGTCCAGCTAGTTCCATGGTCAGCCAGCCCAGCTGAATCTCAGAGTAATCCTGCTTAATTATACAAACTCATCAGCAGTTTCAGTCAAGGTTACATCTCATCATGAATCCAGCTTAGGCATCTTGTATCAACTAGTACTGGTCTCCCTATGGGCTCACCTGGAGGGGGTGCTCCTCGGCCCATAGGTGGGGGAGGACCCCCACGACCAGGTGGATACTGGGTTGGGGCTCCTGCAATACTGGCTGTGGCAGCAGCAGCGGCGGCTGCAACAGTGCCTCTTCCCTGTGGGGTCATTACCTAAGAGGACACAGGAGGGCAGAGAGTTAGGCAGAACGGCAAAGTGACCCGCCCCACTCCCCCAATTCCCCAATTTGATAAAAGGAGCAGACACCAAACTTCGCAAGCTATACTTCACAGCTTCTAACTTCCTATCCAAAACCACTGGCAGAGAAGAGCCAAGATTATATGCCCAATTTTCATCTTCTAGGTCTGAGTTAAGGATGCCCAATCCAACTTAGAGAAGGCACTTGCATTTTCAAATATGATTGACCAGGCATTTTGAAAATGTATTTCAAAGGTTGTTACAGAAACATTTTGCTCGAATACCAATGGCTAAAGCACTTTTTATGCATCTCTTTACTTTTGTATAATCAATAGAATTCACAAAGCAAGTTTTCCCATTTTTGCTTGATCATGGGGCCATAAACAAAGCAGAGAAAGACAACGACAGCCTAACAATCATAAGTTGGTCATTCTCTATTTCAGCGACTAGAAGCTAGTGCCCTTCCTCAACTCCTTACCTGTTGGGATGGCCCACCAACCCCACGGACTGGCCCTGCAAGTCCTGCAGGAGCCTGGGGCATGGGAACACCAGCTGGAATACCTCTGCCAGCTGCTCTACCAATCCCTGGGCCTCCAGCAGCTCCAGCAAGTGGCACTCGGGCAATGCCAGTCTGAAAAATAAAGAAGCATGCTAAGATGCTCAGTGGCCTAAAGAATCTAAGTACCCTTTGGAAATTCCATTGCTAAGAGAGCCCTAAGATTTGTAGGTTTCAAAAGAGCACACAGTGGTAAGTAATGTTTATAAGCTAACACCATTCTTCTTCTACCCAAAATGTTGTGCATTCATGTATAGGGTAGAAGAATCTAAGATTTAGTCTAGAGAAACAAGCCACAAGTCAGCCACCTCTATGCACTCCTATGAAAATGAAACCTACAGCAAAAGGTCAGGGCTCCATTCAGAATGGTGCAGTAGGTAAGGGTACTTCATCTGATACCAGACATAAGATCCAGTCCCATCTCTGCTTCTCACTTGCTGGGTGACCATGGGCAAGTAATCTCAAGACTCTGGGACTTACTTTCTTTATCCACAAATAAGATGGTTATTATGGTAAAACTGGTCATGCTCATGAAGGTTTTCAATGGGCTATAAGAAAGAAGTCAACACTACTGGAAATAAATATGTACAGGTGCGTGGAACCAAAACATGGTAACATCCCTTGCAGACACTGTTAACTGGAAAATGCTGCAATGTAGGAGTAATAGAAAATAAAATAGCTACAATAAACATCTCTGTAGTCACTTTATAGGTATCCTTAAGTTATTAATATGACTTTTAAAAGTAACAGAGCAACTAGAAAATATTTAAAATATTTAAATAAAGGCAGAACAAAACATTACATATATTACATGCACTGAATATATTAAGCAGATATGTGAATAAAATAAAAAATTAGTGAGAATTACTTTTTCTTCCCCTCCCCAACCTGCACCCTGCTGTTTTTGCTGTCTGTGTCCATTCACTGTGTGATCATCTTTATTTAGTTCTCTTTTTGTCTTCTCATCTTTTTCTTTTAGGATTCACTGGGATTTGATCCTGGGGACCTCTGATGTGGAGAGAGGTTCTGTCAACTGTACCACCTCAGTTCTTGGTATCTACTGCGTTTCACCTTGACTCTCTCCTTCATCTCTCTTTTGTTGCATCATCATCTTGCTGCGTGTCTCACTTGCACAGGCACTGGCTTGCAGCATGGGCACTCAGCTTGCTGGACAGGCATGTTTTCTCTTCTTCTTTTTCACCAGGAGGCCCCAGGGATTGAACCCGGGTCCTCCCATACGGTAGGTGAAGGCCCTATCACTTGAGCCACATCCGTTTCCCAAGAAATATTTTTTAGATGAACAATATTTTAAAGTGAGTAAGAGAGCAATTTGGCTAGATTCTCTAGGTCCTGATCTACTTCTCAGTGTAGCATGGTGTTTAGGAACCAAGAGTACCTGGGATCAAATTCCAGCTTCACCACTTACTAGCTGTGAAACCTTGGACAAGTTACTAGATCCTTGTTTGTTTTAATTATAAATAGTGGGAATAATTTATCTCAAAAAACTGTTAGAAAGATTGAAGAAAATGGAAGTGCTTGGCAATGCTCTGCATTGATGCTCAATAAATATGAACTATTATTCTATAAGTGTATAAAACAAGATATAAATGAATTCCATTGTGTTTGGAATTTGACTTTTTTAAGGTCTAGCTAGACTTTGTCATCAGCTAAAAACTGACCCAGGTGGTGTGAGGCACCTTCTCTGACTTACTATGCACATCAACTTATGAAGAAGCCAGGTATAAAGAAGGCTTTAAAGTTAGCAATACCTAATTTCTAATTTCCTGTATCTATTCTTACTTGCAAGGTAATTTCTTATCTGCAAAAAGGGGGCAAAACCTTTATACCAGAGGGCGCCTATGGGGACTGTGAAGATATGCTGAGCCCAGCAGAGAATGGTTCATGGTAGTTCCTCCCGCAGGGCTTCCTGGCCTTTCCCTGGCAGCCCACACTGACTTACATCTTTGGGAGGAGGTCCCTCTACTGTCATTGAGACCAGGTTTTCCCCTCGCAGCAGCACCAGTCCAAGGACACGCTTCTCTTCCCTTTCTGCTTGTTTTGAGTTCTTTGGCCTAAAGACAGGTTTTGAAGAAACAAACAAAAAAGCATTATAGAGAGGGTTAAGTTCTGGTTCACGTGCTTAGGGCTCTCCAAAATTTGCTCTACACTGCACCTCTGAACAAATGGCACATAAGCTTTCCCATGAGACAGTCCCTAAGTGGCTATTTGTTTCCTACCATGCGAAAGGATGCACACACCAAGATTTGTGACAAGAGTCAAAAAGCCCAACCCTGGCTCAAATGCTATAGCAACTGGGAAGACCTTTCCTCAGTGAAGTCCTTTTTGTTATTATCCTATTTCTTCCCTTTGGCTTAACGCTTCACCAATGTCAGGAGGGAGCCTAAAGAATTCCAAGTGAAGTGAATCCCACCCCCCACCCACTTCCATGTGGTACACTTTTAGTACCAATTTAATTTAACCCCATGGGGCTATAATTCTGTCTCACATCAAAATAGAACCCATAAAGGAAGAGTTTACTATCTAAAAATTACACATCTATTCCTCGAGCGCACAAGCAAAAACAGCAAATTCCAAACAAAAAGAGAAGGATGCACGGAACATAAATGTAAACTGAGATTAAAAACTGCACTAAGGAAAAAATAATACAAGACAAAACACCATGATTATAAAAAATGATTAGAAATTAAATTTACCTTTGTTTTCTCTGGATGTGCAATTTTTTTCCTTTGGCTTATCCATATTTCCTGATTTTTAATGAACATGTATTTGCCATTTCTTAATAGGAAAAAAGCCCTTCTGGACATTTATGTTTTTCCTCATATACTTTCTTGTATTTTTAAAAAATGTTTTCTAGCAAATATCTATTATTAGAATAAAGTTAATTTTACTTGAAAAAAACAGGAGACTATTTGGGTAGCTGTAGACAGATCTGCTGCTCCCCCCTAACATGTGCCTGAAACTTCAAAAGTCCCTATCAATTTTTGTCCTGCACTTCTTAGCCTCATGCCACAAAAGTAAACAGCAGCTCCAAAGGGAATTCACAGGCAAGTGACAACATAATCTGGACACTGCATGCAACAGGAAAGCTGAATGACCAGAGGAGTCACATCATCTCTTTCGGCCTCTAGATGCCTTGCATGTAAAATAGGATGAATCCTTTAATAAGTCTGAAGCTTAAGGTGACTGAGTCTTAAGTCCAGTAACTGATGGAACTGTAGAGAAAACATCTCCAACTGTTTCTAAAACGTCAACAAAAATCACTGGCCCCAAACCCACATGGGGAGCTGAGCACTTACCCTGAAGAGGGTCAGAGGCTTCTTAAAGCAGTTTCAGACCAGTCTGCATTGGGAGAGCCCTTTAGGCTACAGCTTTACAAATAGGCAATGAGGCCAGAAAATCAAGCTCTCCCCCCTTACACACCTGTAAGGAGAACATGAGAGCCCTTTACCCCAGTACACAGGGGTACACAAGGTCAGAGAAACAAAAAGCCTAGCAGCCCTCCTCACAACTTGTACTTTGCTGGAACTAGAACTCAAGGCTTGCTGGGTGCTAAGGAAGGAGATATCTTAGTGTCCAATGTCCCATTTAAATCTGCCCTCTAAAAACAGCAGAGTAGGCAGAGAGGAACCAGCAAATATATCCCTACCTGGCACTTGGCCCACCCACCCAATCCCCTCTTCCTCAACCACCCCCCCTTACAGCCCCCTCCTTACTTGATCTTCCTGAACTCATCGCAGTCACAGAGGATCAAGTTCATATGCTTGTCAAAAGCCTTGAAGGTGCCAATGAAGATACGGCCATCTTGCAGGATGCACCTCATCCTGTAGTCAATGTGCTGCAGCATCTTGCTGCTCTTGCCAACAGTCTACAAGAAGAAATCAGGAGGGGAGAGGCTCATGCCTGGTCCTTCCTAAACTTGGGCCAGGCATTCTTCTCCATGTACCTATCTTTCTCAATAGATTCTCAGATCTGCCTGCCACCCACAGCCCCTCCCCTGAATTCTCCATATCATCCTTTGTTTTCAGCCCTGAAGCACCCATATCCCATTAAAGCAGAGTAGAGGAAGAGCTGGGCTGGAACTGGCACCACAGCCGAAATCCAATCAAAGAAAAGCATGTTACCAGTAAACTGATCAGCTGGGAGGTAAGGGGCATGGAATCCCCAAATCAAGAATTTGTTAGTGCCCCCAAGACTGCCTTTGGGAGAGGGTAATTTTCTGGTGGCCAAGGCACTATTTGAGTATACAATGGCCTTTTAAGAATATAACTTCCTACATTTATTTCTAAATTAACTCAACAAATTTCTGCTTTTAATATGGCTTCTAATGTAGCTTTGTTAAAATAGAGACACTATCTTGACACCCCAGTGCAAACTGTCAGGTGCCCCTGGCAGTTACATTTCTCTCTAGAAACAAATGACCTGCATTTGATCAGTGTTTCAGCCTTCCATCAGCTTGAATGGTCTGGGCAAGTCCCAAGTACTGGACATTGTGGCTGCTGTTCATCCCTTTGAGCTCAGAGAAGGACAAAGTCCTGAAACTACTAATGTGTGGTTCAGAAACTTGACCCCACAAGGTATTGTCTACCACCTTGCAGACCCCTGTTTATGCGGTTTACAGTCTCCCTTTCATCTGGTTCTAACCACAAGGATTTGAATTTTTACAGCAACATTCATTTGTCTTGTAATGGCTATTTCTTATTGGGTGTTCACTGTTAAACAGATACTGAGATTAAGGACTGTACCTCTGATGTCTCATTTAATCCTCAAAACTGTCCCCACTATTATTTCTATTTTACAGGTAAAGCCACCAAGGCTGGAAAAGATTAAGTCACTTGCCTTGGCTCACAACTGGGAAGTTGTGTTGGAACCCAGTCAGCCTGAATTCAGTACTATTCATTTAACCAATTCGCCAAAAAGGATCCCATCAAGTTTCCCTGCTTCCTGTCCCACTCAGTACATAACTGCTAGAGTGATCTTTCTAAATGCAAGGTCAGGTCTTTTGCTCATAAATTCTTCCAATGGTTTACCACCAACAAGAAAATCATGGAAGGCATTTAGTAACCAGGCTGCTGCCAATTTCTCCAGTCTCATGTCTATGTCTTCCTCCCGTTGTTCCTCCAGTAACTTTCCATCGTGCCTTTGCTCTTGCAGTTCTGAATCTATACTATTCCCTCCCACCTTCTGTTGGAAAAATTCCTGACAAATCTTTTAGGACTCTGCACAGGAATCATCCACTCTAAAAAGATTCTTAATCCCGCCCCTCCTCCCCTTATCCTAGACTGTTACTTTACCTAAAGCTGAGTTACATTTCGTTATGATTATTATCCGTACCCCTAAGTAAACGTGAAGAAATATTTCAATCTGTAACCCCAGGACCCGAAAAGTCGGACATACTCAATACATATATACTGAACAAATGAGACTGGAATTCTTCCTCCAACAATCTCATTCACCCTCCCATTCCCTCCTTCTCATCCACTACTCGCGGGAAGACTCCAGTTTGGAGCCACAAACCTCCTCCAGGTGCCCCTCTGCATCTCCACCTCAGCCCTTCGCCCTCTTCAACAAGCCTGAGCCTTTTTCGAGGTTCTCCCTGGCTTTCCTCCGGCTCCTAGCGCCTGTATCGAAACTCCGGGCACACATTTATTCGGCAAAGTTTACTTAGTGCCTACCGAGTCCCAGGCACTGTTGCCATAGCGGTGTCGGGAGACATGGTTGCACCTTCTCCCCCAACCTCCATTCCAGGGTTTCAGCTTCTCCTTCGCCACCACACCGAACAGCGAGGTCCAGGTCTCCCGTACCCTGTCCCAGCGGCCGCGGCTCCGGCCTTCACCGCCATTAGCGGCCACAACCCACTATTTCCTCTCCCGGAGCAGCCACGGTCCCCACTCCAAAACAGACTCGGAGACTCCCGCGCCGCCGGCCCGCGCCCCCTTACCATGGTGGCGGTTCCGATGGCTCCGATTCCCGCTGGATTAGACTGCACAGGCCTAGACGCCGAACCGCGATCCTACTCCCGCCGTCGCTACCGGAAATGCAGCCGTCAGTAAAATACGGTCGGTAGAAAGCTACTTCCGGTCCCAGTGCCCGAGGGTTGAGTTCCGGCTAAGGGAGGGCGCTGTGAGCTGCGTGCTGGGGCGGAGTTTGGGAGCTGTTAAGATTTGAACCTCTTGGAGAGCCTATGACACGTCCCTAGTATAATTCCGTGTACGAACTGCCTTCCCAGTCTTTCTATATAAGAGACTCTCCCGGGCTCTTCCTTCTTCAGCCACACTCTCTGCTTTTCTGTGAACTTTCTTGACGGTCGCCTGCCTTTGCATTTGCTGTTGCCTCTGCCTGGAATGCTCGTCCCCAAGTATGTGCAGGCTCACGCCCAAACTTCCTTCAAGCCTTAAGGTCAAATAACACATTTTGTCAGTGAGGACTTCCCTGGCCATCCTGTTTAAAAATGCAACCTTTCCATGCACCCCTGTTTTATTTTTCTCCTTAGCAGTTATTGCCAATTAACATACTACATATTTTCTTACTTATTTAGCTTACCCTCTGACATTAGAATGTAAGCTCCATGAGGGTAGGGGTTCTTCTTTGTGTATCTTCACTGTTGCAGTGCCTAGAATACTGCTCAGCACAAAATAAGATCTCAATAATTGTTGATGGAATGAATGAATCCCATCCAGTCTTGTGACTTTTAAATGCCACTATATGCTGAGGACTTTCAAATTTATTCCTCTAACCTTGGTCTCTTCATTTAACTTTTGGCCTTTTATATCCAGTCTCTTGTTTGACATAGATGTCTAATATGTATATTAAATTTAACATGTTGAAATTGAATTCTTGATTCTATTCCTCTCCTTTTCAAAACGACCTCTCCACCAATGTTCCCCATCTCAGAAGGGGGCAACAATATCATTCACACAGTTGCTCAACTTAAAAGAACAAAAAACATAACAACAAACTTGGGTTTCCAAGTTTCCATCCATCAGCAAATCCCGTGGGCCCTGTGTTCAAAGGGTTTTGCATCTGACTGTTCTCACCCACTCCACTGCTATCACTGCAGTCCTAGCCATTATCATCTCTCTCTTGGATCTTTTAATGAGCTCCCTAGCTGCTCTCCTTGCACACTTGCTTTCACAGCAGCCACAGGGATCCTACTATCATGTACTGGGAGTACATGATATCATTGCCCTGCTCTCCACTCCCCAATGACTTCCCAGAAAGTCTTGCCCTGCATGGTGTGAGTGCTGCTTCCCTCTCCCACCTCATTTCCTTCCACTCTCCCCTCATTCGTCACTCTCCAGCCACACAGGACTCCTTACTGTTCCTCAAAGTCAGCAAGGAAAACTTACACCTCAAGGCTTTTGCCCTCCCCCACTCCCTCAGATACTCATATTGCTGGAGCCCTCACTTCATTCAGGTCTCTGCTCACACCTCCTCAGAGAGAGTTTCCCTACCTTTTCCCCATCCTGCTTTTTTTTTTTCCAATTCACTTAACACTCTAATGTTACTTTATATCCTTTTTATTTGGTGTGTTGTCTGTCTTTCTCACTAGAATATTAAGCTTCATGAGTGCAGGGACTTCATACAGCAGTGCCTGGCCTTAATAGATACTACCTAAGTGTTTTTGAGTGCATGTGTGTGTTAGAAGGCAGGGCAACTTTTGGGCAAGAGAACATCTAAAGAGCCAGAGGGTCCTAGATTTGAGATCTGACTCTGCGACTTAATGGCTGTGAAACTTGGGCAGGATATTTCATCTCTCTGAGCCTCTGTCTCTTCTTCTACAGGTTAACAGAAACACGATAACAGAACATGTCTCCTACAAATGAATTAAATGCTCAGAAGAGTGCCTCACAATAGTATGTATTCAGTAACATAGCTGTTGATAAAAACTCAGAGGTCCCTGTATTGGCACTGAATGCTTTTGACTTCTATATCAGGTAGGGGTAAGCGTATGTGTGTTAGGCTTAACTTGGAGGTAGCAGAATACTATTTTGATTCAATTTTTTACTCTTAGTCCTAGCACAATTTCTGGCCCATAGGAGGTGGCAGTAAATCATATTGAATATATGAGATTTAATCAAGTGGTGGTTGTTTAGGAGATAAAAAATTAAAATGATGGGCTGCAGTATAGTCTGGGTGTATTAGGTAGCCAAAGGGGGTGCTGATGCAAAATACTAGAAATGGGTTGGTTTTTATAAAGGGTATTTATTTGGGTAGGAGCTTGCTTCTCTTTCCTCTCTGTGCTTACTTTCCAGGGATCCAGCTTAAGACTTCAGCATCAAACTCCAACATCAAAAAAACCCTCCAACTCTGTCCTTTGCCATGTTTTTATCTGTGAGTCCTCTCCCACTAAGTGGCGGGGACTCAACACCCTACTAGCACCATATATAATATAATTATAACACAATATAATCTAATATGCCCAGAGGAAAAGACCATTTACAAACATAATCCAATATTTATTTCTTTTTGGAATTCATCAATAATAGCAAACTGCTACACTCCACCCTCTGAATTCCAAAAAGATATTACAATAATAAAAGAACTTTAATCAGTAACAAATACAAGTGCTAATTCATATCACAATCAATTTAAAGAAGTACAGTTTGTCTTGGGGCAAAGTTATGCCTGGATGTAGACTTCTGAAATTACAAAACAATTTATCTGCTTCCAATACACAAATGGACAGAAAAAGAATAAACATTTTCATTACAATAAGGAGAAATTGGGAGGGAAACATGAGTCATGGGTCCTGAACAGTTCAGTAAACCTGCAGGGCATCCTCCATTTGATTTTAGTCTGAGAGTCATTCTTAAGAAGATCATTTCTTCTCCTTGGTGCCCTATGGGAACCCACACTTTCCACATGCTTGCCCAATGGCCATTTTTTTGGTTCCACCCTCATGAAGCATCTAGGTGTTGACCAAGCTGCAGACCTTTCCTTCCAAGAATGTTGGGGTGATTGCCACACCTTACCCAATCCTTGGGTTACAGTCTTAACCCTCCTAGTACAGTGATGTGAAAACAACATTCCCCCTAACCTTTGGCATAAAGGCTCCACCCTCTCAGAGCAATTAGTTGACCACCTGGGCTTCCCTAACCTTTGACATGCAGGCTCAACCCTCTCAAAGCAACAAGTTGGCCACCTGGCCTTCCCTAACCTTTGGGGGACAGGTCCACCCATCTCAGACTGTGGGGTACTGACCTTAACTGCCCTAATCCTTGGGGAATGTGCTCCACACTCTCTGTACCCTGTGGTGGCAAAACTCTCCCAGAACATTGGTTGAGAACATCCACCCTCTTCAGCTGCTGGTGCAAACTCACCCTCTCTGTACACATGGGTGGGGATCCTCTCTTGGCCCAAGGTGATGTCTTAATTCCAGATCTCAGCTTCCATGGTTTTCCTCTTAAATCTGTTTCTCCTTCAATATCTCCTTTCCACATCCCTTTTAGTCCAAGCTGACAGTGGTTTTGTTCATATGGCTCTCTCAAAAACCTTGTTGGTTTAGCATGCAAGAAGACAGTAAGACTTTTCATAAGTCTTTCTGACATAACTATATCTTCAATCCTTATTTACAAGTTCCAAGTTTAGTTAAGTCCTCCAGTGGGGCACTTCCATCTGGGAGCTTGCTTTCCAGAGGCTTGGAATTTCCAGAATCAGTTTCTGTTTCCTTTTGCCCAACAGTTCAGTCCTCAGCATATCTCTCTCATCTAGCATTTTCCTATAAGCTACAAGGAGAAGCCAAGCTGCATGTTCTGGGTTTCCTTTGGAAATTTCTTCACCTAATGCCCAGGTTTGCCATTTTCAAATTCTGTCTTCCAGAAAACACCAGGAGTTCATCCTGCTAAGTTCTCTGCAACTTTAAAACATGGATCATCTTTCCTCCAGTTTCCAATAATAGTTTCATCATTTACTTCTAAGGCATCATAAAAAGTCTCTTTAGCATCCATATTGTTATCAACAGTCTCTTCAAAGCAATCTAGGCCTTTTCCATCAAGCATCTCACAATTCCTCCAAAAAATACCCTTTACCCATTCATAAAACCATTCCAGCATTTCGGTAATTGCAAAAGCACTTCTCCACTCCTCGTTATGAAATTCTATTAGCCAAAGGGGCACTGATGCAAAATACTGGAAATGGGTTGGTTTATAAAGGGTATTTACTTGGGGTAGGAGCTTACAGATAACAGGCCATAAAGCATAAGTTACTTCCCTCACCAAAGTTTGTTGCCATGTGTTGGAGCATGATGGCTGCTGACATCTGCGAGGGTTCAGTCTTCCTGTGTTCCTCTCTTCGCAGGTCTTGCTTCTCTCTGGGCTCAGGGTTCCTCTCTTCCAGGGGCTTGCTTCTCTTTCCTATGTATGCTTACTTCCCAGGCCTCCAGCTTAAGACTTCAGCATCAACCTTCAACATCAAAACTCCAACATCAGGGAAAACCCTCCAACTCTTTTACCTGTGTGTGAGTCCCACCCACCAAGGGGCAGGGACTCAATGCCCTACTGGCACAAGACATAAGATGTTTACTTGATTACTTATCAAGTAAACCTCTGAATCCAATATAATCGAATATGCCCAGAGGAAAAGACCAGTTTGCAAACATGATCCAATATTTCTTTTTGGAATTCATCAATAATATCAAACTGCTACACTGGGTAAAAAGAATAAGACTTATAGCAAATATAATTAGCATAGTGATAAAAGCATGGGCTCAGTTCTGGCTCCTCTGTTTACTATCTAGGTGGCCTTAAGCATATTTATTAAGATCTTTGTGCTTCAGATTTCTTATCTTTAAAATGGAGATAATAGTATTAACTGGACAGGAGTGCTGGAAGGATGAATTGAGAGAATGCAATTAAGAAGCCTGGTGCCATGTCTGGCATGAAGAAAACCTCCCATAAACATTAGCCATTACTATGAAATTGTTGTCTATTGGTATATAGCAACCCACCGCCTTCCCAAACATAGTGGCTTAAAACAAAAATATTTCTTATGATTCTGTGGGTTGAATGGGTGAGTCTTTTGTTGATCTCACCCAGGGTCACTCATGGGACTATTTGGCAGATTGCCTTAGATTGGATATTCCTAATGGACTTGCCCACATGTCTGGTGGTTGGTGGTGGCTATCAGCTGAACCTGGCTGTACAGGTGGCTTCTCATTCTCCAATAGTAAGCCAGCCCAGGCTTTCCTCTCATGAGGTTCTTAGGGCAGAAATAGAGCAAGAACAGAAACCTGCAAGGCATCCTGAGGTCTTCCCTCAGAAGTTGTACAGCATCTGCCATATTCTATTGATAAAAGCAGATTCCAAGGTGTATTAGTCAGCCAAAGGGGTGGTGATGCAAAGTACCAGAAATCTGTTGGCTTTTATAAAGGATATTTATTTGTGGTAAAAGCTTATAGTTACAAGGTCCTAAAGAGTCCAACTCAAGATTGATTTCTCACCCAAAGTCAGTTGCAATGTGTTGAAGTTAGATGGTGGATGATGTCTGTCTGGCCTCTCCTTCCTTCTGCCTCTTAAGACTCCATGGGCCCAGCTTCTTCCAATCTCAGCTGTAGGCTGGCATAGGGCCCATTTCTTTCTTGGCTCAGCTGCTCTGTTCTCTTCACAAGGTCAGCTGTAAACTGTCAGGTGAATGGCTTAGCTTTCTCCAGAGCCCCAGGTTCAAAGTTCTCTCTGGTAACATGTCTATGTTTTGTTTTTTTTCCTTCTTCTTCTTTCTATTTATTTAAATTCCCCGCCCCCCCCCCCATGTCTGTGGAGTTCTCTCTGTTCCTCTGTATAGCTTCTTGAGTGAGTGTCCATTTATATAGCCCCAAGGGGGGCCAGGACTCAACCCTGAGTTGACCTAATGACATTGCTGAATCAAAGCCCTAACCTTAATTTAATGAAGTAAATGTAAAATTTAAGACAATCAAAGGGTATCACACCCAGAGGAATAGACCAGTTTATGAACATAATATCTTTTATTTTGGAATTCATAAATAATATCAAACTGCTACACAATGCTAGACCAGTTTCAAGAGGATAATACTCCAGTTCTTGATGGGAAGAGTGACAGAGAGCATCTGGAATGGGAGGAGCTGGTGCCACCATCTTTGTAAACCAAAAAGAGATTTAAAATGACTATAATAACTTGAACACTCACACAGTAATGTAAACAGTGGGATTTGAATTAATATTTGTGTGGCTCTAATTCCTATATTAGATTATTCTGCTGGTCTGCTTGAAGGGTCAATGGTTTTTAACAGTAATCCCCAAGGGCTAGAGGGCAAGCACAGGGAGGTCCTAGATAGGCATATTTAACTTAGGGAATGGGTCTGATATTTTGTTAAACAGGTGCATAATATGTCTTTGAGTGGTAGAAAAATAGCTGACAAGTTTCAGCTAATTCAGATCAGGGAATTCTCAGAACCCAGAGCTGTTGTCAACTTATGCAACAACTTCTGTATGGGGAAAGTGAAAAGATTGGGAGCCAATGATTTATAAAGTGAATTTATATTTATTGGATCATTTTGGTTTTCATCTTCAAGACAATCATGTGAGCTGCTATGATATTAAAAATGTGTAACCACCACCGTGGCATAGCTACCAATCAATCGGATGTTGGCTGAAAACTACCAGTCTGATTCTCTGTGCATGCTGGCAAATATCTCCTTTGCTTGTGAAACAGCAAAAAGCAGGTGTTTATTCTCCTACTTTTGCTGCTATTGTATCTGAAATTATTGGGTTTATGCGACCGTTCCCAAAATCATTCTGCTAATTAAGCAGCATGCTAACAAACCTTGTGACATCATGTTAGGAACCCCTTTTTAATCTATGATACCTTTGCATTTGTCGATGGAGTTAAAATTTCTCTTAACCAGAAAGCCATGCTGTTAATTCAATTAAATCATAATAATGGTTACACACTAGTGGCAGTGTGTTTGGAGAGGTCTACTCTCTATTTTGCACTATTTGAATTTTTTTACAATGAAAATGTATTCATGTAATAGCTATGTAAGTTTTTAAAAAGTTAACTGAGATTTGGGTTAAGATCAATAAAATATTACTAAAAGGTCTCCAAGTGGGAAACAAGGATTGGGCAGGTGAAAAGACCAATATACTAGGATATATGTCCTATTTATTTTATATTTAATATTATATTTAATAATATAATAAAATGATATCTCTACATTTAATGACTTAAGGCATTAAGTAAAATGTCTTAAGTCAAGTTTCTTGGAAAACAGACTTAAAAAAAGAGATTACTATGCAGCAGTTTTATTGGGAAATGCCCTTGGGATAATATCTGTGAGGGAGTGAGAGCAGCAGGATTAGAGAGAATGGGAAGAAGTTGAACTGCCCTACAATTCTAAGAGGTCTCAGCCAGTACAAGGGGAAGCTCTGGTGCTAGCATGGGCTTTCAGAGTTTTTCCTGAGTTGAGGCAAGGGAGCCAGGCCTTGTTTAGACCCACCAGTCACAGGGTGTGGGCTGCTACAGAGAAGGGGCTCTCTTCTGCTAGGGCAGTTCTTGGAGTGGACTCAGCAGCCAACACTCCCAGCAGCTGGGGGAATGAGTGCTTTGGTTCTGAAGAGGGTTCTAGGTGGCACAATACAGCTTCCACTGTAAAAAATAACTTGGAGTTTATAAAGACACTAATCATGAGGAGTAAATGTATTTGAGAATACTGGTTTTAGAGAAGGCAATACTTAGTAGCCAAACCAGGAAGGAAGACTGTACACCAGCCCAGATCCATTTCTACAATGGCTAGATTTATCCTTAAGGATTTCATGATTTTGGATGATATGGTATTTTTATTCCAACTTTTCAACTGCTTGTTGCTAGTTATAGAAATACAATTTATTTTTGTATATTGATCTGGTATATTACAATCTCACTAAACTCATGTATTAGTTCTAGTAGCTTTTTTGTAGATTCTATCAGACTTTCTAGATAGATGAGTGTGTTGTCTGTGAATAAAGGTAGTTTATTGTCTTCATTTTGAATCTGAATGCCATTTATTTCCTTTTCTTGCCCTATTACACTGACTAAAACCACCAGTGGTAAGAGTGGACCCCCTCCTCTCCTCCCAAAGATATTCACATTCTAATCCACACAGACTGTATGTTACCTTACATGGCAAGGGGATTTTGCAGATATGATTAAGGCTAAGGACCTTAAAATGGGTGGGCCCAGTATAATCATATGAGTCCTTAAAAATGGAGAACCTTTCCCCAGTGTGATCAGAGGGAGATGGGACAACAGAAGGACCAAAGAGATACAATATTGCTGCTTTAAAGATGGAGGAAGGAGGCCACAAGCCAAAGATTGGAGGGAAGGGAGGCAGGGGGCATGGGCCTTTAGAAACCAGAAAAGACAATAAGAAGAACAACAAAAAACATGGATTCTCTGCAGAGCTTCCAGAAAAGAAACACGGCCCTTCTGCACCTTCATTTTAGCCCAGTGAAATCCTTATCAGACTCCTGACCTACAAAGTTGTATTATTGTAGGGTCTGAGATCCTCTGCCAGAGTGGGGGAGTCAGGGCCATATACAAAGAAGGCACGTGGAGCTAGAGGGAGTTTATGCATACTGAGTTTATCCCATGCTCTTTTTCACCTTTCTCTGCTTTCTGCTTTCTCCTCTTCCTGCTCCTTTACGCTTCCTTTGTTCTCTGCACTCCTGTTTACATGGGAGCTGCTTTCATGTTACTACTATCAGAATATATGATTGGTTCTTAGAGTAACATAACTCTCATGTTACATATACTGATTAGGTGGTGCATGTGTTGGTAGAGTTTCGAATTCATCCTCCAGAAGCTGAGTGCAGTTTTGCTGTATCACTGCATCCCAGATATAGCAAAGAAGTATCCAGGATGCCTGGGCCATTTAATGACTGGGCTCTAGCTACCTGTACATTCCACCCCTTAAATGGCCAGCATCTTAAGGGCTCGCTGCTGCAGGGCCACACCCTGGGCGCAAAGGCCACAGCAATATAAGGCACAAAAAAACATAACTAAGAAAATTACAAAACCAATGCCAATTAACATAACCCATTTCCAAATGGATCCCAGATGTTCCCACCAAAACCTGGTTTGACTATTGACTACAGCACGATTAGAAAGAAACCGGGGGTCCATCCCGCTATTCTCCGGGAACCACTGGCACATTGTTCAATGCACTGGGGTACTATTTCCCTTAATGTTACATGTTCAGCTGGAAGCCATCCCCACCCATTATAGATAGCATAACCCACTGGGGGGAAGCAGGTATTGTCCATGTCTCTTTGGAGTAGTACTTCTAATCCTTTTTGTGTTCTCTCCCATTTTGGTGTGGAATGGTCAGCTGTCTGAAGCCATGTCCAATTAGCCTCAGTTACTGGGGTGATGGTCCTTGGAAGACCTCCTGCTTCTTCTGCCGGTAGGTCAGTGCATATCCAGGACTGGGTTATGTTGTGAACATGGGCAGAGCTATGAACCCATGACAGTATAGTATTGGTGGCTGTCAACCTGGGCAGAAAGACAATAGGGCAACAGATACCATGAGAGGTAAATCACATCCCTCAGGCAATATACATGCAACCAGTTTATTTTGGGGCAGAATGGTAGCAGGCATTGGTGGCCACTCTGGTCTGGAATACCATACCTTGTCTCCCTGCACTAAAGTTGACCACAAAGAGGATAGCTCCACTGGGAGCACTGGTATAGGCCACATTTGAAGACAAAAGTTCCCTCCAGAAGGGTTCCCCCAGAATTTTCAGGCAGTGCAACTTATATTTCAGACAGTCATTTATAAACCCATGGTGTCACAGTCAATCCCCCTTTTTTTTAAAGATTTGTTTTTAAAATTTATTTCTCTCCCCTTCCCCGCCCAGTTGTCTGCTCTCTGTGTCCATTCACTGTGTGTTCTTCTGTTGTCCACTTCTATTCTTGTCAGTGGCATGGAACTCTGTGTCTCTTTTTGTTGCATCATCTTGCTGCATCAGCTCTCCATGTGTGTGGCACCACTCCTGGGCAGGCTGGACTTTCTTTTGCAATGGGTGGCTCTCCTTATGGGGTGCACTCCTTGTGCGTAGGGCTCCCCTACACAGGGGACACTCCTGCGTGGCACAGCACTCCTTGTGTGCATGAGCACTGCACATGGGCCAGCTCAGCACATGTCAAGGAGGTCCTGGGTTTGAACCGTGGACCTCCCATGTGGTAGGCAGACACTCTATCCATTGAGCCAAGTCTGCTTCCCTCAATTCCCTCTTCATGCCATCTCCATATGGTAACAAGATGGCTCTCCAAGTGGGAACTTCAGTAACAACAGTCCATAGCCATGTCCATGCCATTGTTTGTCCTGACCCCAAGGCAATGGGGACAGGCAATACCAAATTTCCATCTAACACTTTAGGAAATGCAAGAGAGTCTGAGGCACTCATTATTATATGTAAGGGTAAAGCATATCGCTGTACAACCAAGTCTAGGGGTGACTAACCCATTCACTGCAGCTGCTCATTTAGAAGGTGTACTGCCCATGGCACGCAGGTAGCCCACCCCTGCAAGGTTGGTTCCTTTGGAGACGTCATGTGTAACTTGTCCTTTAACAAACCATTATACTGTTCAATCATACCTGCAGCCTGTGGTCGATACGGAACATACAAATGCCAATCAATGTCTTCATTTTTTGCTCAGGTTTGTACTTTGGAACCTGTGAAATGGGTGCCTCTGTCACTCCACACTTCAAGGGGATGCCTGTACTGGGCAGTTAAAGTATTCAGTGCCACAATGGTACTCTTTTGGGTGGCTATTCTGAATGGAAGGGCAAAATCTAAACCTGTGTTAGTATCCACAGCTGTGAATAGGAACTTACATCCTTATCAGAGGGCAGGGGTCCACTATAATCTACTGCCATACTGTAGGTGTCTATCTCCTTGCTTTACAACTCCTTTTATCATAGGCACCTGATGTCTAATGGGTACTGTTTAGTGCATAGCTCACAGGTTGTTACTGTGTTCATTGCATCTGCAGTTGTTAATGGAATGCCATATTGCCTGGTTCGAGCCCCCACATGTCCCACATGCCTATGTAACCAGGCAGCTCATCCATTCGTTGGATGGTATAAAGCTCTTACTTGTGCTAGACTGCAGTGTCATTTCCTGGGCTTATGAGAGGCACATGCCCTGCAACATGATAAACAGTTATGCTGCTCTCTTGCCCTTTGGACCACAAGTCCTTCCACAAATTTTGTCCTCAGAGAGATCTTTCTCCAATCATCAATGTTTGCTGTACCTACTGGGGAGGCCATAAAATTAGTCCTTTGACATGACCCAACTATTTGTATATACAGTAATTGGCCCAGGTTCATGCATTAACTCACGACATGGCTCTCAGTTCACCCCACTGGCTGCTTTGACCAAATCCAGTTTCAAACTAGATATCTTCTGTACCCACTCAGATACCTACAGTGGCCCAAGACATCACCATGCCTTTGTCAGACCCATCTGTACACCAGGCATCAGGTGGCGTAGAGCCCATTCCATCTGTGTATGGGCTAGGCTCTAAAGCCTGGGGGCCATGAAGCCCTCTGCCCGAGGGGTCAACTACTGGTCCTGACACTTTCTGCAACTGTACAGACAGGGGGCTAGTACTCAACATTGGCTGCTGTTTCAGTACGTGCCCCATTTGGCCAATGTGGTTGTCTGAGCCACCACAGTCCTGGGGGCATTCAACAATGAACATACCCATCCTGCTACAGGGAGGGGGGTTCATACTAGGACTCATTGTGGTCCTGTAAGCACTTCACATGCCTGAAGGGTGGCATAGACTGCCACTAACTGACACTCAATGAGAGAATAGCAGGGTTCTTCCCTTTTCCATAGTTGGGACTAGAACCCTAAGGGTATACATTTCCCATGTGTTTGCCAGAGGCCACAGCTGTACCTGGCATCATGACAACTGACATCATGTTGGAAAGACAGGGAATGATCAGTAACTTGCAAGGCCTGAGACTGACCAATTGCCTACTTGACAGCCTGAAAATCATGTTCATGGGTCCAATTCCAAACTCTTTCCTTTTTCTGGAGGGCATACAAGGGGCGGTGTATCTGCCAAATGAGGTATAATCACCCTCCAATATCCTAAAAGACCAGTAAATGCCTGTAACTGTTTTACAGTAGTAGGGTGGGGGTATACTTGTACCTTCTCTATGACTGCCTCAGGGGTAACTTTTGTCTTACCTGACCAAACAACTCCCAAGAATCTGACAGATACTCCAGGCCCTTGGATCTTTGCTTTGTTGACTGCCCAACCCCATGTCATTATCCTATCTCATAGGTCCTTGGCTGCTTATTCTAAATCTGAATGAGAATCAGAGGTTAGCATGGCATCACAGAGAATTTATGCATCCAAGTAGAGAGATCCTGCACAATCAAACTATGACAGATGGTTGGGCTATGAATATACCCTTGAGGAAGCACCAAAAGGTATACTGGTATCCTTCCCATGTAAAGGCAAATTGTTCTTGACTCTCTGGTGCAATATCTATAGAGTAAAAAGCATTAGCCAAATACACCACATAATATTGTCCCAACACATGTGATAGCTGATTTATGATCTCAGTCGCTGATTGGACTGCTGCATGTAAAGGTGGAGTCACTTTATTCAGTTCACAGTAATCTACCATCATGTGCCATGTTCCATTTAGCTTCTGGGCGGGCCACATGGGGGACTATGTGAGGCCTCTGGTCCTCCCTAATCGGGTTCTTCAGCCCATTTGTCAATTTTCATAGACACTGTCCTCTGGTTCTGCCTGTAAAACATAAATGGAGAGGATCCCTTTAGTGGGGGCTTCCCCCCTCTGCAATTTTATGTACTGCTATTCTGGCACCAGCTCCTTCCAGAGAGCTAATAGCACTTCATTAGGTTACTGATTTATCTTATCTGGATTCACACTGGCAGCAATGAGATCTGCCCACATTTGCAGTCAAGACACTGTCAGGGGCCTCAGGGACCTGCTCCCCTGGACCCAAGTTGGGCCATTGTCCCTTCCTCCACCCCTATGGCCCCCTCCTTGTGCTGCTCCAGAAGGGAGAGGGAACATTTTTGACTCCACAGTCCCACTTTATCCATGTATAGGGCTAAGAAGGCTGCTAAAGAACTAAAAGTACCTAGTGGAGTTGCAGCCAGAATCATGTCCTAAATATGGGTGGAAAGGAGTTTACGACCTGGGCCCGTGTAATTTGCCTGAACATCATCCAGCACATTCCCATCTCATGCACAATCTGAACCAGGTCTATATAAGTGGCCCAGTTACTAACAGTCTCTGGGAGCTCCCCAGCATTGTGCCATATCATCTGACACAGAGTCCTGGGGATATGTGGGGACCCATCCCGGGGCTCATCATGAGTACTCACAGTACCATCAACCTCCTTGAGAGCTGTCTCTTCCTCAACACACTCAGGTGGACCTCCAGTCCCTCCAGTCCCTCTGTAAGTCTCTGAACACAGATTTGCACAGCTAAAATTTCCCTGTGCTGTTCCCACAGCATAATCAGGAACAATCAGGGCACTTTCCCAGCCCATTCCTTCTGGGAAAGGGTTAATGTGGCTCCTAAAGATTCTGGTGTCTTTGCAATAAACTCCAGAGTGGGATGAACCATATACCAGCTCTCTGGAGGGGCCCATTACAGGAGAATCAATGCCACCAGATACCAAAGATCTGAAGGGGCCATATCCCATCCCCATTGTGCACTGTCGGACCCACCAGGGCTGAAGATCTAGTCACCGTGCTTGGAGGGTCCTGCCAGCTATACCAAATGTCAGGTCTGAGATCCTCTGCCAGAGTGGGGAGTCAGGGCCATTTGCAAAGAAGAAGGCACATAAAGCCATGGGGAGTTTATCCATATTGAGTTTATTTCAATCTCTTTTCCATCTCTCTCTGCTCCTCTTCCTTTAAGCTTCCTTTGTTCTCTCCTCTGTTTACATGGGAGCTGCTTTTATGTTACTACTGTCAGAATAGATGATTGGCTCTTACAGTGGCATACCTATCATGTCACATATACTGATTAGCTGGTGCATATGTTGGTAGAGCTTCAAGTTCATCCCCCGGAAACTGAGTGCAATTATACTGTGCCCCTGGATTATAGCAAAGTAGTATCCAGGATGCTTAGGCCATTTAACTATTGGGCTCTAGCTCCCCCTACAATTATAATAAATTTATGTTGAGGTAAGTCACTAAATTTGTAAAATTTGTTATGGAATCAATAGAAACTAATAAAATTATTTTACTGTTAAATTGTATTCTTCTGAAAAAATTAATAGCAATGTTTCACTAACATCTAAAACTATGAGATAGACTGTTTCTGATAAGAGCCTATAATAGGAAATACACCTATAAGTTATGTATGCTTCTTTTTTCCTGAGTTTGAACCACAGGCACACAGAAAATGCTGTTGATTAATATTCAAGAGGATACATGTCCACATGACATGGTAGCTTATGTTTTTGCTCTTGAGAAAATCATGGGAACAGAACAGCCTAGAAAGAGGCAAAATTTTATTTTAGCATTCTAGCTAAAAATGTAGCAAATGCTCAGCTTTGTTGAGATTTGTATTCATTATGGATTGAGAACAAATCATGTATATCCTCACTCTTTTATACTTAATCCAAGCCCTAGCACAAACCTTGTTTTAAAGAGTATCTGTACCCCCATCTTGGGGAGGCCTGAAGTTCTCAAACATAGGGAATTGTGTCTTTCTAGAGAACTGGTGGCTCCTAATGGGGTAGGATAGTCTAGTGTGTCAAGCCCTCAGCATTGTTCCAAGTATCTGTGAATCTGGTTCTGCAAGCAGTGAAGCTTGGTTGTCACTGTGGGCCTTGGGTGGGTGGGGTGGGGGGGAAGAGGAATAGAATAGATGAAAGCAGGGTAACTGGGGGGCAATGGAAGTATTCCACAAGATCATGAGATGATGGCTATAGGACATGTTAAATTTCACCAAAAATATATAAAAATCTATAGGCTAAAATGTAAACCATAATGTAAACCATAATGTAAATAAGTATTTAGAAAATTGTACAATCTAAAATATATACCATAATGTAAACCAAACTGGAACCATGTTTTGTAGTTATGTTTCAATATCTGTACATCAGTTACAGCAAATATAACATGAACATGTAAAAAGATCATTGCTGGGGAAGGGGAAAAGGGTTTGATGTTGGATATATGGGATTCCCCTATATTGTATATGTGACTTTACTGTGATCTAAAACTTTTTTGACGACAAAATTAAAAATTAAAAAAAAAAAGTATGTAGACAGTGAGGAAGGATTAAAAGAAACAGCCTTGCCACTGTACATAAAGGACAACACCTAATGAAAGGCAAAATGTCAAAAACAAAGTTTTATGGTATTTTTCATTATTTAATATCCCAATTTATTTTTTACTTTATTTTAGGTTTTCTAAAGTAGTATGTATTCTATTTCTAATCTTTAAACCTATCATTTCTATTTCATTTTCCTATTAATTGAATTTGACAATATATTAGGTATCATTTTTGAAGTTTTGGATCACAGAGGGGTTCAACTATGGCAGGCGAAGAACCCTAGTGTGGGGTGTTATTGATGGGGGACACATGGTTGGGAGGGAGTTCTCCAGGGCATGTATATAGGATACATAAAAATGTTCTGATATTCATTGGGTATTTTCTTAGTAGTTACAATTACAAACTACAACTGAGGGAATGCTGAGTTCCTAGTTAGGGGAGCTCTGTCACATTCCCCAATGGAACAGCAATAATCCCCCAAGTGCAAGGGCAAAGACCAGTGAAGAAGGATGTTCCAATGATGAGCTCTTGATACTGATGACTATGCTTATGAGCCTGTGTACCTGAAATTTGAACTAGGCCTAGAGCTGCAGGGTGCCTAAGACTTACCTGCTGAGAGCCTCCATGTTGTTCAAATGTGGCCATTCTATAAGCCAAACTCAGCATGTAAATGCATTACCTTCCCCCCAGCGTGGGACATGACTCCTGGGGATGAGCCTCCCTGGCACTGAGAGATTACTACCAATCACTACCTGGTGATGCAACTAGAAAAAGACCTTGAATAGAAGGGGGAAATGGTTAAGACAAATGAAATTATATGGCTAAGAGTCTTCAAAAAAGAGTTGGGAGGTCTTCAGAGGGGTTATGCTTATGCACAACTCAGCAGGGTCCCAGAGACAGCCAAAGTAGATACAACCCCAGCTACTGGTGCTTCTGAGGGCTATGGAGACACACAGGTTCTACAGCAATGACAGATGGCTCTGGAGTTCAGTGCCTTGTCAGTGGGCCCTACTTTGGAATTTGTGCTAAGTGTGAAGGTGCTGGACTCATATGTGACCTTTCTACACATGCCTCTCTGTCACTTTTACTGAACCTGTGGTTGGCACTGGGGTTGGTGTATACTCAGAAGACTTGAGTCTCTGGACTGGCCATATGCCATCTGGGCCCTGAGGCCAGCCCAGTTGCAGCTCCTACTCTCCAGTTCATTGGACTTACCCAGGTCGGCTGACAGGGAGGTGAAGATGGTCAACGATCATACCAGGGAATCAAGAGTGCCTATAACTCCAAGCAGGAGAATCACATCCACCAACCATGTGAGATCTAAGTCCCCTCTCTATATAGAAGTGGAGTGGACATCACCATCCCAGGGTCTACAGGATGGAAGAATAAAATATGGATTAGAGTGGACTTACTGGTATTCTACTATAGAACTATTGTGACTAGTAATGGAAGAAATTGTAGCGTTGATGTGGTGACAGTGGCCACGGGAGTTGCTGAGGGCAGGGAGAGGGAAGAAGAGATGTGATGTGGGGGCATTTTTGGAACTTGGAGTTGTCCTAAGTGATATTGCAGGGACAGATGCTGGACATTATATATCCTGCCATAACCCACTGAATGGACTGGGGGAGAGTGTAATCTACCCTATAAACTATTATCCATGCAGTGCAGCAGTGCTCCAAAACGTATTCACCAAATGCAATGAATGTGCCACAATGATAAAAGAGGTGGTTGATGTGTGAGGAGCAGGGGTGGGTTGGGTGTGGGGTATATATAAACCTCTTATATTTTTTAATGTAACATTTTTTGTGATGTATATATCTTCAAAAAATACAATAAAAAAAAGTATCCTCAATCTAGAGCTGGTAAATCTTCAGGAAAAATAAATATATGTATAGGTTCACAGCCAGAAAGTGAACAATTAAAACTAAAGAAAATTACTTAAGTCCTATTTCCTATAAGATACCACTTAAGTCTAAATTGGTGGTACAGAACAGTACATATTTGCAATATTTAAATATCAGAAGGAATTCAAAGTTTATAATGTCAGTGATTTCTTCTAATGTTCAATTACCAACAGATATTCTAATGTTCAATTTCCAACAGATATACTTTACCTAAATTCACATTAGTGGGAAGTATCCAGATATCCACAAATAAAAATACAGGAGGCCAAGTTCAATTTGAATTTCAGACAACAAATAGGTTTTTAGTATATGTAGGTCCCATGTAATCTGCCAACTTACTGCTAGTCAACACCTTGAAGAAAGCTTTCATTCTTTCAGTAAACATGTATTGGGTGCCATGTATGTGCCTTGTATGTGCCAGGCAGGGTGCAAGGAGCTGCAACCAAGAAGATAATTGTTAGAAATTTAAGCCCAAAGAGTATCAGGAATGAAACAAAGAGAGAAGGGATCAGTGAGTAGAGACTCATCAAACAACTTTATTAACTACAAGTGGCATATATACTCAAGCTATCATGAGAACAAGCAATAACATGCAGCTGCACATTAACAATACTAAGAAACTAACATATCTTATATCTCAGGGTACATAGCCTTGGTGTTCTTTCAAACTACAAAGCATGTTTGCTCATTTTTCTTTTAGCCTGTGACAGCTTCCTCCTGTTTGCTCAAAACTCTTAATTGCCGCATTCCTTAGGTTGCAAGCATAGCCATGGGAACAGCACATCTCTCCTTGTGAGACCACTATGTCTTTGTTTCCAACAGATAATTAAGACCCTGTCTTTGAGAACTTGCAGACTCAAGTTCAATAAGAACAATAACTGTTTCCTGTTATTGTAAATGATGTTGCAGTTCTAGCAAACAGCTGCTTGGTAGTTTCCCAATAAATGCAATGTGAAAACTAGGGATGAGGCTCTCAGTTACAGAAGCTGTGAGTCCCCTGGTCCCAGGTTTGTCTCCCCTCTTGTGTCTCTACCTTTATTTCTGCATTGTCTTCCCTTCAAGCCAACCTATTGTGAGCTGAATGCAGCAAGCTCCTACCCCAAATAAATACCTTTTATAAAAACCAACCAGTTTCTGGTATTTGCATTTGGTTGATTAATACATCATGCAATGGGTTGGCTTAAATTTACAAAGGGAATTTACTGACTCATGGTTTTGAGGCTTGGAGAAGTCCAAAATCAAGGCAAATGCAATGCTTTCTCCCAAATGACTGTGTTGCATTCTGGGCTGGATGCTGGCAGTCTTTGGTTCTTAGCTTTTCTGTCACATGACAATGCACAAAACAACCTCTTTAGGCTTCTCAGTTCCATTGACTTCCAGATTCTGGCTGCTTCCCTGTGGCTTTCTCTCTGTGACCTTCCATTGATGGCCTGCAGTAATAGGACTAAGACCCATCTTTATTCATCTGGGCCACACCCTAACTGAAGTAACCTCATCAAAAGGTCCCATTACAAGGGTTCACACCCACAGATTGATTAGGTTTAAGAACATTTTTCTGGGGTACACAGAAATGTAGAAAAGAATTGAGTTGAACACAGGAGCTGCTGTGTAGCAATGATAAAGTAACAGATGATGGAAACCATCTGAAATGCAGGAAAAGGGGTCATGAATTCCAATGCTGGGAGACTAGTAGGCAATACATGTTGGCCTTTATTTGGTAAAGCTTCAGTGTAAATCAGGGGTTAGCAAAGCTTTTTCTGTTAAAGGTCTGACAGTCTAAGGTCCACGGGCCATATGAGATCTGTCACCGTTATTCAATTGTACCATTGTAGCACAAAAGCAGCCATAGACAATATACAAGTTAATGAGTGTGGTTGTGTTCCAATAAAACTTTTATTTGTGGACACTGAAATTTGAATTTCATTTAAGTCTCATGTGTTACAAAATATCCTTTTTTGCAAAACCAAGTTCTCTCCTCTGCTGTATCTTTTTCTTTGTATCTCTTCTTCCATGTGAGGGTCTATTTTATCCCCACCAAGGGGGTAGGGACTCAACCCTTTATGTCCCAATGATGTGGTCTAATTAAAGCTTTAACCTAACATAATTTAATCAAAGACATCTCAGCTGAACCCAACACAATCAAAGGGTAGCATGCCCAGAGGAACAGACAGTTTTACAAACATAATCTCTCTTTTTGGAATTCATAAATAATCTCAAACTACTACAAGATGGATGTTGATTTCCTGCTTGGATCCTTGGAGTGATGTGAGCTTTTTATCTTTTGTGAATATTTCTATTGATGGAAAGCTGTTGGTGGGAGTCCTCTTAAATTCTTTTGTCTTCATCATCCAGCCAATCACCAAGTGCTCTCAAAACAAACTTGACCAAGTCTATCTTCTCTTTCAGTCCACACTGCACTCACCTCAGCTCTGGTATAAAATTTGCCTGGACAACTACCCACACTTGTACTTGAAAATTTAATCCTGGTCTCTTAGTGCTGTTCATCCGGCTTTATCCTTTATTCTCCTATTTCCTCACATTTCCCAAAGCATCTCTTCCAGATCTTCAACTTCCATATAATCCCCATACTAATAGTCATCAGAATCTCTCATAAGTTTTCACAGTTTTGCTAGAGTTTAGTCAGGCATACTCCCAATCTTTTATAATTCATTCACCCTGTAAGATTTTTACAAAAAGCAAGTAAACCTCTTTTAGTGGCACTGCTTACTAGCCTGAGGAGGAGGTTGCAGGTCCTGCTACTTTTACCCTAGATTCTTAGAAATGACATAGCAGAGAGGCAGGAAATATAAGTTTTAGATCCTGGTTCAATAGGCTTGGGGACAGACTAAACTTCAGGTGGAGAAGGTTATTAGATTGCTGGCATGGTGGGGGTCTGAAGTGGAGACTTCAGCCCACAGGGAAAAGTACTGCTTAGCTTGGGGCTAAGGACGGGTATAGGGGAGGATGTGGGAGAAGGACCAGGGACCTGTTTCAGGATGTCATTCTCTGAGAGACAGGAAGTTTGCTCGTCTTATGGTTGGGCGTACAGGGAAAGGGGGAAACAGGTGTGGGTGGCTGACTTAGCGTGCGCGAGAGTACAGGGTTTGTTTCTGGTTGGGACTGTTTGACCTACAGTAAGTAGAATTAAAATTCATTTAAAAAAAATAACCCTCTATCTCCCCAGGGAAGTGCAGAGTAGGGGAAAAGTGGAAAGTAATGACTAGAAGAAGTGAGGTTCTGCTGCACCAACTCTGCCCTAGAAAGCTCAGTGGGCCTAGTCCTGAAGTCTGCATCAGCTGTGGATAATAAGTAACCAGTCCTGAGTATGAGCTGGCTTTATGTGATTTTCCATTCCTTGGCTGTTGCCCCAAGGTTCAGAGAAGGAAGACCTTAATTCTTTTTAGAACACTGGTGGCTGGAACTCTAGGAATATTGTTTCATTTTTCAGGGATTCCAGATTGGCATGTTTCAACCTGTTCCAAGCTTCCCTTTAATTAAAGGGCAGATGACTGGCTATTCTCCAAAGTAATTTCCTAGATTAAAGTTAAAGAATAGGGTACAGGGCTGGATAAAAAATCTAAACACAATGAGAATATGGATTTTATCCCCTATATATTTCACACATATTGGAAGGAGGAAATAAAAAGCACAATATGACATTTACTAATGAAAAAAGAATGTACTATTAATATGATAGATGTTTGCCAATTTTTCTTTTTCTTTTAGAAAAAAATAGATACAAAACTTGGATGTGCTTATTTTGAATATATAAGAAATATATGCACCAATATTTAAATTTAGGTTAGAACTTGTGTGTATAAATTAGGTCACCATTAATTTGAATCACCATACCTGATTTCACAATGAGCTGCTGTCAGACTGGCCACCATCATGAATGGCCCCCTCTTCCACAGTCTCTCTGTGACCAACAAGTGGCTCTCAAGGGAACTTATCACACAAGGTACCAGCTTTACTACTCCCAGTAGAAGCATTTCTGGACTCTTTTGTCAGGTCCCCTGGTTCCCACACCATTGCTGTCACTAAGTCAAATATTTCCATACTAAAATGGATGTTTATGTTTTTTAGATACTGGAGGTTGGGGATTGAACCCAGTACTTTGTATGTGGGAAGCTGGTGCTCAACCACTGAGCCACATCGGCTCCTGAGTTGTGTTTTTGCTTGCTTTTTTTTTTTCTTTCTTATTTATTCCCCCCCTCCCTCCCACCTCCGTTGTCTGCTCTCTGTATCCATTCACTGTGTGTTCTTCTGTGTCTGTTGTATTCTCATTAGGTGACTCCAGGAAACCATCCTGGGACCTTCCAGAGTGGGAGAGAGGTGATCATTCTTTTGCTCCAACTCAGCTCCCTAGTTCACTGTGTCTCATATTATCTCTTCTCTGTGTCTCTTTTTTGTTGCATCATCTTGCTGCGTCAGCTCCCCTTGTGGGTGGCACCACTCCTGGGCAGTCTGTTCTCCTGCATGGGGGGCTGCACTCCTTGCACAGGGACCACTCCTTTGCACAGGCAGCACCCCTGTGCAGGGTGACACTCCTTGCATGCAGCAGCACTCTATATGGGCTAGCTTGCCACATGGGCCAGGAGGCCCTGGGTATCGAACCCTGGGCCTCCTATATGGTAGGCAGAAGCTCTATCCATTAAGCCATATCCATTTCCCTGTTTTTTTGTTTTGTTTGGTTTGGTTTTGGTAGTACTGGGAACTGAACTCAGACCTCCCATGTGAGAAGCAGGCACTATAATTTGAGCCACACCTGCTCCCTGACATTCATTTTTCACATTCCACTACCATTATTTTTCTCAGAAAACCCAGCAAAAATCAACAGAAAAACACAGTTCTGAAACTAAAGATGAGGAAGAATGACTGAGGGCTCTAAATCCAAGGTCATGGCTCAAAGAGGGATGGTCAAATGAAAAGGCCAAGAAGGGGCAGGGCTCAGAGACTTTGGAGAGGAACTGAACGGTGAGATCAGGAAGAATGCTAGAAGCAATCTGAGTATGAGCTCCCCTGTTCTCTCAAGAACATCCACCTAATCTGGCTTGGTCCTCTCATTAATAGAACTTTTCCAGATGCTGCAGGCATTTGAGTTAAGGCCACTGATCTAATGTTAGAAATAAGCTCTTGGCTTCCAGTTCTGATTAGAAGTGCTATTGTTTTGGGCATAACTTTGGCAAATGGACATAAAAGAAAAAGGAAGCCAAAGAAAGAAGACAGTTAACAACAAAAAGTAATCAGTTAGAAGAAGAGGCAACCCAGCCCCTGGAGACCTGGGAAATTTACTCCTTTTCCCTGGCATCTGTTTCCAGAACCTAAGCCACTCCTTTACCTATGGAAATGATCAAATTCTCCAATAAAAATATTAATTGACTTGGGACTTGTTTTTTATGCAGACTTGAATTACCACTTACTAAGGAAAAATTTACTAGAGCAAAAGGATAACAAAACATGGGAAAGAGCTGGTGTATGAAAATAAAAACAAGTCTATCATTCTTAGATCATAGTAAAGCCTTCTATTTCCATTTTCTATTGATTACAAAAGTGGACTATTTCATCTATTTAATTATTACTATCATCTTCTCTCACAAGGGGGGGGGAGAGGGTTAGGAGATCTCTCCTGAAAGTCCCTCAGAGTGGAGTAAGGTAGTGATTTGTGTTAGTGGAACTTTGTCCTCTTGGTTCTGTTGAGGGACTTCAGGGTTAAGCTCTACTCACAAATCTGCACAGAAAGGTCTCCCTGGGTGTGTCTTCTGGTGCAAAATGAGGTATAACTTATTACTAAAGCATCTCATGATCTCCATGCCCAGGTAAAGCTTCTCCCAACCAAGCTGTTCTCTGATGTATAACAAGGTGTATAAGGAGATCTGTTTCCTAAGTTCTTGCTCATTCGCCCTGTACTCAGAGAGGCTCTATTCTGCCCTCTGGGGTTTGTTGACTTATCACCAAAGCTTTACACTCCTTTTATACTTATAAGGTCATAGACTGGGTTTTCTGGAAAGTCGATGAGATGAAGAGTGGTTTATTGGGGGGTAAGGACAGAAGTGGACAGTGGAAGACGGCTGGCTTACAATGGTGAGAAACCATTCAGTCCTATGGGGAGCTGTAGATCTGGAAGGACTCCTTGGAGTTGTCCCAGTTGAGTCATGGATTGAGGTATTGTCTCCCTGTATCAACCAGTGATTGGCAAGGTTATATAGTTTTGAGAGCAGTTGCTAGGGAGGAGTTCACCTGCAAGCCTTCAGCAGTAGAGGTGGTGGCCTGAAAAAAAACCTTTTCCAGTACTAGTTCCCAGTACTACAGATAGAGCTCCACAGCATCTCCACAATGGGACTTTCCATGAGGGCAAAGTCGCACTACCACAAATCATACCTTAATCCACTTGGAGGGGCTTTCAGGAGCAGTCTCCTAATCCTCCTCTCCAACCACCATGTGAGAGAAGAAGATAGTAACAATTAAATAGATGAAATTTTCCACTTGAATAGAAAATGGAAATAGAAGGCTTTACATTGATCTAAGAATGGGAGACTTGTCTTATTTTCATATACCAGTTATTCCCATGTTTTGTAATCCTATATGTATCCTTTGGTGCCTGACAAGGGTTGACACCTCTGGAACATCACTCACACTACGCACAATAGAGACTGCTTCTGGATGTCTGGTATAAGGTGAAATTTGACTTATTGTTAAAGCCTCACTCATGATTCCTGCATTCACAAGGCTTCTCCCTTCAGTGTATCCTCTGATGTCTGATGAGATTTGACTTGTGGCTAAATGTCGGAGTCTCGGTCGGTGACCCGAGGTATCGGGAATGAAAGACAAAGAAAGATTGGGTTCAGGGGCTCTGAGAGAATTGATCTCTCAAGCTCATCAAACAACTTTATTGAGTCGAGGGGCTAGTATATATACCCCTAACATACGTGTCATTCAGCACAAAATCAAGTTACCTATTACCCTTACCTCATTCTATATTAACTAGTGATTGATGAACACCAACAAACTTTACTGGAACTATTATTATAAAAATCAGTAACTATACTCATAAATCCTGTTACTCAGGTTGTTCTGTTTTATATGTATTGTTCTGCCTGCAGGTGTGCTTACTCAGCCAAGATTGTGCTCCGCACCGATAATCATAAGGGACAGCTTGACTCAGTGGTCAAGGAAGTAACTTGCTTCCATGGAAACAACATGCCTTTGTTTCCCACAGCTAAAACCTTGCCCACATTCCCTTCAAATATGCTTCTCCACTGAGTGTATCTTCTGGTGGATAAGAAGGAGTGACTTCTCCCCTGTGTATGACCTCTCATGGCTGATGAGGGTCGACTTATTCCAAGAACCTCACCTACATTCCCTACAAACATAGAGCTTCTTATCTGAGTGTGTCCTCTGGTGATGAGGGGTGATTCACAGCTAAAGTCTCGCCCACACTCCCTGCACACATAAGGCTTCTCACATGAGTGTGACCTCTCATGGATGATGAGGGCCGACTTATTGCAAAGGCCTCACCCACACTCCCTGCACACATAAGGCCTCTCATCTGAGTGTGTCCTCTGGTGTTTGATGAGGTCTGACTTCTGGCTAAAGCCTCGCCCATACCCCCTGCATGTATAAGGCTTCTCTCCAGAGTGTACCCTCTGGTGTTTTCTGAGGGTTGACTTATCACTAAAGCCTCACTAACACTTCAGGCACATGTAAGGTTTCTCCCGGAGTGTGTCCTCTGGTGTCTGATGAAGGATGACTTTTTACTGAAGCCTCGTCCACATTCACTGCTGCGTGAGTCCACTGCTGTGTAAGTCCACTGATGTCACATGAGGACTGACTTGTGTCTAAAGCTTTGCGCACACTCCCTGCACAGGTAAGGCTTCTCTTCTGAATGTATTCTCTTGTGTCTTTGAGGTTTGACTTCTAGCTAAAGTCTTGCCCACACTCCTTGCACACATAGGGCTTCTCTCCAAGTGTGTCCTCTGGTAATTAATAAGGATTGACATTTGCCTAAAGCCTCAGTCACACTCACTGCACACATAAGGCTTCTCCATCGAGTGTGTCTGATGGTGTCTGATGAGGGCTGACTTATCTTTAAAGCCTCGTCCACACTCACTGCAATCATAGGGCTTCCCTTCTAAGAGGGTCCCCTGGTTTGTAATGAAGTGTGGTTTCGAGCTACAGTCTGTTCCATACTCTCTACAGTTGATTGCTCTAAATCCTGAGCTTTCTAAGTCCTTCAATCCTTTGTCTGTTACCACAGGCTTGACCCTTTGGGCTAAAACAGGCTCTATTTCTACCACTGTGCTGCCTTTAGAACTTGCTGATTGTCCTTGGGGTGGGCTAGAGAATGCCCTTCAAGTTTCACGCTCTGCTGTCCTTCCACACAAGGGTCTGGAGCTTTCTTCTCTCTCTTTCTTCTTTCCCTCTGTGGTTTCACTCCAGCAACTTTGATTAGAAAAACACTACTGTTCCTCTTGCTTCTGATATGCTAGGCTGAAATCCTCTGGATGGAAGTGATTTTCTGCATATAAGCCTGGGAAGTACTGAAGCACACAATGGCTGAGGAATTGCTGATAGGAGAAGGTAAGAAGACAGGAGGAACAGAGGTAGATTTCTGGCTTCAGTTCTGCTGGAGAGAGAAAGTTTTCAGTTTAAATAGTTGTAAGCAGGGCTGCAGGGCTGTTTGGCCTTGTTTTATGACAGATAATGTCTTATTTCCACACTTGTTTTTTTTCTTCTTCTTCTTTATTTTCTTTTGAATGTTACATTAAAAAAATATGAGGTCCCCATATACCCCTCACCCCCCCCACCCCACTCCTCCCACATCAAAAACCTCTTCCATCATTGTGGCACATTTACTACACCTGGTGAATACATTTTCGAGCACTGCTACACCACATGGACAGTGGTCTACTTTGTAGTCTACACTCTCCCCCAGTCCACCCAGTGGGCCATAGCAGGACACACAATGTCCAGCATCTGTCCCTGCAGCACCACCCAGGACAACTCAAAATCCTGAAAATGAGCCCACATCATATCTCTTCTTCCATCTCCCTACCATCAGCAGCTACCATGGCCACTTTCTCCACATCAATATTACAATTTCTTCTCTTACTAATCACAATAGTTCCCCAGCAGAACACCAGTAAGTCCACTCTAATCTATACTCTATTCCTCCATCCTGTGGAGCCTGGGATGGTTAAGTCCAGTCCCCCTCTACATCAAGAAGGGGATTAGATTGCACATGGATGATGGATGCAGTTTTCCTGTTTGCAGTTGGAGGCACTCTTGGCTCCCTGGTGTGGTGGTTGATCTTCTTTACCTCCTTGTTAGCTGGCCAGGGTAAGTCCAATTAAACCAGAGGGTAGGAGTTGCAAGTCTGCTGAGGCTCAGGGCCTGGCTGTCACATGGACAGTCCCAAGATTCAAGTCTCCTGAGTATACACCTACCCAAACACCAACCACAGGTCCGGTAAAAGTAACAGAAGAGGCATGTGTAGAAAGGTCATATCTGAGTCCAACTCCATCACACTCAGGAACACAAATTTCAAAGTAGGGCCAAGTGGCATGGCCCTGAACTCCATCCAGAGCCATCTGCCATGACCATAGAACCTGTGGGTCTCCATAGCCCTCAGGAGAACCAGTACCTGGGTTTCTATCTACTTTGGCTGTCTCTGGCACCCTGCTGAGGCATGCATAAGCATTACCCCTCTGATGACTACCTGACTCTTTTTTGGAGACTCATAGCCATATAATCTAATTTGTCTACTTGTAATCGATAATTGTGATGGTTAGGCTACTGTGTCAATTTGGCCAGGTAATTGTGCCCAGATGTTTGATCAAGCAAGCACTGGGCTAACTGTAATACAAGGGCATTTATGGACTTCACCATTGACTTTACTGCAGTGGTAAATCATAGATCGCTGGTTATAATTACATCAATCAGGGAGATTGCCATCAGCAATGAATGATGCTTAACCCAATCAGTTGACTCCCTTAATAGGGGAAATGATGCCATCATTGAGAAAGAATTTCCCAGCTTGTCTTTGGACAGTCAACATCTCCCAGTACTCGTCAAGAATCTTCACTGGACTTTCATCAGAGCTCCTGGTTGCAGCCTGCCTGAGGAACCTAGACTTGGGCATCCCTGTGGCTGCATGAGAGACTCTGATAAATCTCTTACTATTGACAGATATCCCTTGTTGATTCTGTTTCCCTAGAGAACCCTGACTAATACAATAATATAAATACAACACAATTTGTTTCCCACCAATAATTCCTTTATATTCCATTTTTATACACTGCATTTTCTATTGCAATCCAGAGAATACACAACAAAAACCTCTTTTACATGTCAATCAGACTAGAACCTTGCAAGTAAGCATTATGCTTGCAAACAGCTTCAGTTATAGTTAGTCTTTTCCTTCTTAATAAAACCATCTAAACCACTGACATTACACTGATTTATACTGCCCACAACTCTTTGCTACTACTTGGAGATAGCAGTCTCTATGACCTATATGGAAATCTCCTTCATGACCTCTTAATATAAAAAGGGACTGATAGACATAAAAAGTTGCTCAGTCTGAAGGGCTTCCAAATGTAGGCACAATATGTGAAATGGTGGCTAAAGAGATTGTCTATGAAATAAATCTTAAATTTCAGATTGCTCAACCATAAACAAATACTGAAAAGGAAATATCTAAGTGCTAGGTTCTCTACTAGGTATTGTGGATTCAGGAGTAGACAAGAAAAACATGAGATTTCAGGATTCTGTCACTTCATGCCCCAAACTAACGCAAAACCTGCTCCTCTTTTAGTTTTTCCCAAATCAGTATATAAGAAAATATTCCATTTACAGCAGCACCTTTCTAGAGATATCAAAACTTGATGATGCATTTCATCAAATTGGATCTTTCCAGTTGACGTTGATAAATGACCATGTACTTGGCCCCAGATTTCTACTGGACCAAACTGAAGACTCTTGCCTGGTCAATAAGCAATGATATCTTTGTGATTAACTGTGTCTGCACTTATGAACTCATGCTATTCTATCCAGAGTGCTAGTTTTCAAACCTTAATAAGCAATAATCACCACAAAATCCTCTATCTAACAGTTAAAAACCTTGAGTTTTCCCCCCTCTCAGCAAACTATATAATGAATTTCTTCATTGGTGTATCCCCTTGCCTATTAAATTAAGTGAATTCAGCTTTTCAATTTTTTAATCTTTTGTGATCTTTGTTTTTGACAGCCTGTTTTCACTTCAGTTGCTTTGACAAGGCACTCACCAGGGATGGAACTACTGGACTGTCAAGTGAATAACACTGTGCTTTGACTGAGCCATCTGTGCTTACATCAGGCTGTTTGCTTGCATCAGCTTTGCCTGGAAGAATCTCTCAGGAGCAATCATGCTCTTAGTTGATGGTGTTTACTTAGGTTCTCTGAGTAAATCACCCATGATTTACTTTCATTATCTGGCCAGTAAATTCCTGGCAGACTCTGAGGAAACTCTAGAATTTTTTGACCCTAACTTTTAGTTTTGATTTTTTTACTGTCTTTTTCTTTGGTATTAATGTATTTGCAAGCATACCAGATCATTCAGACTGAAGTCAGTTACACCCTACAGCAATGAAAAGTCTTTCAGTAGAAAGAATCCCTTTTGTGTCTGTTTTTTGTTAAACATGAATATCTTGTTCCTACTAGATAACACTGATCTAGAATAGCAGTGAGAAAACTATGGCTCACAGGCCTAATCCAGCCCTTTGACTGTTTTTGTATAGCCTGCAAGCTAAGAATGAGTTTTACATTTTTAAATGGTTGGGAAAAAGTCAAGAGAATAATATTTTATGATATGTGAAAATTATATAAAACCTTGTTCTCATTTGTTTGCATATTGTCTATGACTGCTTTTGCGTAGCAATGAGAGCTGTAAGAGAGTCCATATGTTCTATGAAACCTGAAATAGTTAACTATCTGGCCCTTTACAGAAAAACCTGGCCAATTCCTGATCTATTATAATGTGGCAATCAATAGTATTTATCAGCCCAGATTTAAAGAATTATTGTAAGCTTTAAATAAATGAAAAGGAAAAAAATATAGCTTATGAAACTCAAAAGGCCATAACAAATTTGACATTTAATTTTAACCTTTATTGCAGAAGGCATCTCTCATTACTCTTTCCCTTGCAAACTATGTCCCAACCTCAGTGGCCTTGCAGTTCCTCACACTTAGTAGACACATCGCTTCCTAAAGGCCTCAGCACCTACAATTCCCTCTACCTGAAATGCTCTTATCCTAGATACCTAGAGTTCTGTCTTTGGTCAAACACTAGTTACCTCCTCTATGATTACAAAAAACCCAATTTCAAAAGTCACCTGAAATTTGGCAACAGAAACCACTAACCACCCTTATTTTAAGGTTGTCAACAGGTTTAAACTGAGAAATTACAGGGCAAACTGATTTTTTATTCTCCTACCTAGTAGACAGGTTTAATCTGCCACACCTAGTCCCGCCCTCAAAGCTCTTGCAAAGAGAAGCCCTTTCCCAATAGTTCCTACAATCAGATTTCTATATGACCTTTCCATCCTGCTTAGTCTAATTTGGGCTCCAGGAATATTTAATCACATATATAACTGCATATTTAATTTTTAACAATTTGAATAGAGCTCTTTCAAGAATTTTCTTTTGTTAATTTGATATTATCATCCTGATGTATGAAGATATACACTGAGCAGATGGGCAGACACAAATAGACTTAGACACAGAAGCACAACTCATTGTTGTAACTTATAATTTGCATTATTTTATATACCGTTTAGTTCAATTTGGGTTCCAGAAATATATATTACTTATATAACTGCATATTTAACCCCAACAATTTGAACAAATAATTTGGCAGACATGAATAGTTTGACACAGAAACATAACTTAGTTACTTAAAACTTTCATTTTTACAAAATAAGTGTGACTGCAAAACATTTCAAAGACCTGAAAGTTTTTCTTAATTTGCACTATGACCATGCAGTTTTGCACAAGAATTTTGTTTCTTAACAAATGGCTTGTAACCAAAATGTTCCCACGGCTTTAACACAATTTTCTTTTGTTTCAGAACCTTATATTTTACTTTGAATTTCATGAGAGAAAGCAGGGTTACTAATACCAATAGGACAGGACACAGGGATGTCTCACATCTGCTTTTCCCTGGACTATAGGGGCAGAAGCTGTTATGAAATAACCATAATCAAAGGCAAGGGGTGAGGCTAGGCTTGAAGTGACCATAAATGAAGGTAAGGTTAGATAAGAATTTATACTTACAATAATAGTTTCAGGCTAAATTTACCCAGTTATAATTTCCGTTATTATCCTTCTGCTGTTTTATAATATAAATGCATCTATAAATGATCTTAACTCTTAGTTACAGTTTTCATTAAGTTTTAAACTTATGGTGAATTGGATACCTTTATTAATTAAGCTGTTGTAGAATTTGAGAGAAGTTCAATTATTTGAGTATAGAGAGGCCAGGACTCAGGAATGATTTTGAGAAGGAAAAATGGTTTATTGACGGCCGGCTGGACTTGGGAGCTTTCTGTTTGAATCCCGAGCCCAGAACAAGATTTTCAAACATCTTTTATACAGAGAGAAAAGGCCAAATGGTCCCTTTGTTTCAGTTCTCAATAGGCTTCAATTAGCATATATATCTTCCACATCTTAGGTAAGCTTTTAGCATGGACTCCAGATATTCTAGATAAGCTTTTAGCATATTTGGTTTTTGCATTTCCCCTAAATACTTAAAGTTTATAGCCCTTGCATTGTTAAACTGTTTCCTGGGACTGGAGCCAGTTGCCATTGTCCCTAAGGGCAGGACTGCAGCCTCTTACCGTTCCACACCCACAAGTCAAACAGCTTAGTTTATCTCTGAAGGGACAAAGAGCCTTCCACCCACAGCCCACATCATTCCCCCCTTTTGCCAAAGTTTAACTTGCTAAGCTTTGGCATAATTATTGTTGGAGCTATGAGGTGGATGGCTGTTTGTTGTTTTGATTGATTTTATTTATCAGTCTTTAGTACAGCATCCAGGACTGTTTTTAGAAGTTTAGAACTTTTCATTCTGGACAGCAGAATCTTGGGCAAGGGCCTCCTGCAGTTATTCTGCTGCCACTGGCACTCACGTGGATTTCCAGTCAGGTTCCAGATCCATCTATTACTTTTATTTTACTCTTAAAGAGTTTACACCTTTAATTTAAAAGGGGTGCTGAAGGGAGACGATCTCTTTTCTGTAACTGCTTCCTGCTGGCCATGGGCTGTAGTCATTGCCTAATAAGGTGTAAAACTCTTATTAATTTATTTTAACTGGAGGAAGATGGATCTAGCATTCTGTACGAAGTTGGATGAAGTTTTCATATGGTTAATAAGATGTTCACTCTGAAAGAAACAAACTTAATTAAAAATTTGGAATACCCGTTTTTAAAAGAGGACATTGGATTACAGAGGTAGACAAGGTTAGGTGCCTATAAAGATGGCACTCCTTCTTAAAAGCTGGTGGGAACAGCATATATATTCTTTTTTAAGTTATTCATCTTTAGAGAGAAATTGCAACAGACACTTAGCTTTGTCTGAAGACACATTCCAAGCTGTTTAATGATTGGCACTCATTCGCTCTGTCAGATGCTCCTGGTGAACTGGCACTCCTTGGGCAACTGGCTTCACTCAGGATTAGAACACTAAGTTGGAAATTCTCTTGGTTTTCACCTGTGGAGTGATTAGAACTACAGAATAAAGGTTTTTTTTTGTTTTTTTTTTACACCTTGGTTTTAATTGTACAATTTCTAGCAATTTTGACTTGTTCAATAGCTGACTCAACATCAGCAAGCAAGCCTCACCTTTGCTACACAGCAGAGTACAGTAGAATATAGAAGTTGACTGAGACTGGCTGAGACTGCCACCTTATTCTATAGACATGTTATTAACTGTTTAGAAAATGATTTTACCAGGAATTTAACATGTCTAATATACTTCTGCACTTGATCCAAAATAGAAAAGATAACATTACAATTATTAGGCATATATTTAGTACAGGATAAAAGTACAGCACTTAATATTAACTAATGTATTACTTAATGCATAAGGATTCAGAGTTGCAATTATTAGTTTTGAGTTTCGGGTTTGTAATACCTTACATGTTATCTCTCCATGAGAGCAGGCCATAATGCCAATTGTGTTTATGTTTCACTTACAGGATCCTGGTATCATGGCTCCACTTAGCATGTTCTTCAACGCAGTGAGCAAGTTGCAGCATCCTTCATCTCAGAGAGATTTTCCAGGATTCTACTAGCCTGGTGCATAGTGCTCTCTGGCACCATGGAACAGTGCCAGTCTGGAGGTGATATCCATTGTACACTTGGCTGTACCGAGTCATTATTGGCTGCTGCAGGAGCTTGAAACTGCAATATAGTTTCCATCGACTTCAGGAGCAGAACCAGAGACTGATATAGCACATATTTTAATTGAGGGGTCAGTGACCAGCCTAGCCAATAACTCACATGGAGAGGCCACCTGTAATGTATTCAAGGCCTGGTTTGAATGCACAAGAGTTTGACAATGTTAAAGTTTATTCCGTGTTTTTATATATATTTTAAACAACTTAACGCAACCCATATATCAAATGACTGTTTACTTACACAATTTTACTATCAAGATAACAGTAGGTACTTTACTTTAGTAATAGATGAAAAATATTATTTTTCATTGTTAGAATGAAAACAGAATATTTCCAATAGAATCAAGACAACTTTTTATTACCATTTACTTACATGTGTACTTTGCAGTGGCCTTCAGAGAGGTTTATTATCATGAAGTTATATCTGCTACCAATACCAATCTAAGTTTTTTAGTTAACAATGACTTCTACAACTAGAACTATTTAAACATTTTCAGTTTGGAAGATGTTTTACAAACTCCTTATAATTGACTATAACCACATTGACTAGCCACCTCATGTTTAAATAAACTTACTAAATTACAATTACCAATGAAAGAAATTTACTCTTTATTTAAGAGAGCATATCTACAATCTTTTTCCTTTAGCCTAATTTCACCAATGTGAACTTACAATTTTCATTACTGTAAAGATTTTGTACATATAATGTTAATTTAGTTTATAAATTAACTATGGGAGATTACACTCAAGTTAAATAAAATTGAAACCATAATAGTTTATGCAAGGAATGTTCTCTTTTTCCCTTACAGGAAGCTAAAAACTTCTTTTCTTTGTTTAAGTTATGAAAATTAATAGTTTAAAAGCATACTGACTACCAGGTTTTAAAACACATTACACAATTATTTAATTTTTTTTTTTTAAATCATAACCCAGGAAAGATCTCTCCATAGTTTTTATGGACTTTCCTTTACTTACTGAAATTTGTTAATAGAGCCACTAATTACCTTTATTTTGTTGGAAAGAAATCTTCTGAAAGAAAATAAGGCTCACCAGATTGTGGAGAAGAATTTATTCTCAATCTTGCAAGAAGGTGCGCAGAGCCAGATATGGCTGGTGCCCCAAACAAAGAAAAATGACACAATTTATACCCCTAAGCCTAGCATGCAAGCTCTTCCTGTTTTTCCATAGATTGGATACTTCAGAAGTTACAGCTTATCTGAGATCTAACCTTCCCACGCAAAAGTTTGTGATTTAACTGCTTCCTCTATCACATTCCAACCATTTTAGTTTTTACCTGCTCCCCTTTGTCAAATAAGGAATAGAATTTAGTGCTGAAATGGCATCGACTTAGTCCTTCTTGGGCATCCTTCCACTGCCCATAGGACTGGCCTAAACTGGTCTCCTCCACTGCTGTCCAACCCAGGAGTGGGAGACTGAGGCAGCAGGCCACCAGGTTACACCAATCAACAATTTTTTTCCTTACGTGAAAATTAACCTAATCTTTGTTTTTTTTTTTTTTGTTTTTTTTTTGTTTTTATTTTATGGCTGACAAAAGGTTTAAACTGGGTAATTTCAGGGAAAACTGATTCTTAATTCCCTATCCTAGTAGATAGGTTTAATCTGTCACACCTAGTCTTGCCTTTAAAGCTCTTGCAAAGAGGAGGCCCTTTCCCAATTGTTTCTATAATCAGATTTCTATGACTTTTTCATCCTGCTTAGTTTAATTTGGGCTTTAAGAATATTTACAAATATAACTGCATATTTAATTTTTAACAATTTGAATAGACCTCTTTTAAGAATTTTTATTTGTTAATTTGATATTATCCTGATGTATGAAGACATACACTGAGCATTTTTTTTAAAAATGGGCAGACACAAAGAGTTAGACACAAACACAACTCATTGATATTACTTATAATTTGCATTATTTTATATACTGTTTAGCTTAATTAATTAGGGGTCCAGAAATACATATTAATTATATAACTGCATATTTAACCTCAACAATTTGAACAAATAGGAAGATATAAATAGTTTGAGACAAAAACATAACTTTAATTACTTTAAACTTCTAATCTTTACAAAACAAGTGTGACTGCAAACATTTCAAAGACTCCTGAAACTTTCCTTAATTTGCACTATGACCATGCAGTTTACCACAAGAATTTTCCTTCTTACTTAATGGATTGTAACCAAAATGTTCTCAATGCTTTAGCACCATTTTGTTTTAGAACTTTATATTTTACTTTGAAATTAGCAGAATTTTGGATAAGCAACAAGATTAATTTTATATATATTTACTGAGGCTATTTGAAGCCTCAGGGAGACAGACTGCTTTCTCTCATGAATTGCCACTCTTAGGACTTGACACTGACCGTCAAGGCAGGGGACTTCTCCCCCTCCACCCCCCTTTTTGATTTTGGAAATAATAAAACTCCAGTGGTCTTTTAACCATATTCTATCAGGCAGCAATTTATTTAGTTTACACTTGAATTCATGAGAGAAAGGGTTACTAATACCAGGAGAGGAGACAGTGGTGTCCCAGCTCTTCTCTGGCCTATAGGGGCAGAAGCTATTATGAAATAACCGTAGGCAAAGGCAAGGGGTGAGGTTAGCCTTGAAGTAACCATAAACTAAGGAAAGGTAAAGTTTAGAGTTTACACTTAATAATTTCAAGCTAAATTCACCCAGCTATAATTTCAGTTATTACCTTTCCACTGTTTTATAATATAAATGCATTTATAAATGATTTTAATGACAAAATCATCTTCTGTTTCCTTAACAAAGAAACACATTCCATATATCCCACATACTAAGTTACCAGGCAAACTTCTTACAACATATAATTGCCATTAATACTAAACAAGCTTGTTAAAATAATGAACTTTTCTTCACTTTAAATACTTAGTAGCATGTAATACCAGAAACAGTTTCTTTGGAAGCAAGTTGGCAGGGGAAGCTGGCTGCCAAATAAATTTGTTATAAAATTACTTTTATTATTATTATTATCAATTCAGTTTTTTGTTTAATAATGACTTTCTGCAATTTGCCATTTAAATACCTTAATTTAAACAATGGTTTGTAAAACCTTTATAATTATTTATACCTTTAAGACAAATTTTACCTTCACAGAACACATTCTCTTACTTAAAGTTACTACAATACCTTCTAAGAACCTGGGCAGAATGCAAACGTATTTTGGCTTTGACACCCTAAGGAGGGAACTTTACTGCATTTATTCTGATTCTGCTTTTCACCCCCTTCACTTCCCCCCCTTCCAGGCAGTCGGGTGCACAACAAACAGGAATGCGGCTTATGAATAGAAGGGTGAACTCACTGGAAAGGGGCAAGCCGCTCCCCCCTTTCCAGCTTTCAGGCCAAAATGGGCAGACAGAACCTACTCAAATTTGGCAACTCTCCCGGGGACCCAGCCACCCTGACTGGGACATCCCCAACAAACTTGGGTGCGTGGCGTGGACACAGATGTCCTCCAAGCCCCGGCGAAGGGCCAGACCAGAGACAAGACAGCAGAGCGTGCACAAACACCTAGACTCCACAAACATCCAGACTCCTCAGCTTTTGCCCCAGAATCATTTCACCCCCTTGCCAATGGCAAGGGAGGGCTCCAGCTCAGCTGTAATTCTACTTTACATAAGGACACAACTCCAACACTAGCATTGAGCTGACACAGACAGAAGCACAAAGGTCACTAATCTGACCCACAAGTTTATATATTTATTTTCACCATGGCTGCCCCCACAGCCATCACAAACCTCAGAACACTTAACATTTGGTATAAAGCAAATTCATTCACAAATTAGCACCATAACAAAAGATTTCAGCTAGACTTTTTCCACTGTTTAAACTTTACACCCAGACCAAGCTCCACCAGAAAAGCCGGTCCATTTTCCTGTAACCAAGTTTTGTTTTCCTTAATCTAGACCAATTTCCAGGACATTAGGACTTGAACCTATAAATAGCCCTTCCTATTAAAATAGAGACTCCACTCCTTTAGTGGATATAAGACCAGTACCAGATTCTAACATGCAGTTAGACAAACCCAAAACACCAGGGCTTTTCCCTGGTTCTTCTCCTTTTCCCAAGCCTAGAGAGAATGGCTTCCCCCCAACCTTCTGGGGCTACTAGGGTTCTCTCGGGAGGTGATCAGCCTCCCCTTCCTAGCAATTAAAGCTAGGGCCTTCCAGACTGCTCACCCGGGGAGTCTTACCTTCTTCCATGTTCGGAGTTCTTTTTCATTCCCAGAATCTTTCTTTTTAGACCTTCCATTGCCCTCGATTTTTGTCGGGAAGATTCTGGTGGAGCCCACATCTTTTCTGGATTAAATTTAATCCAGGGGCGCCCAGATTTGGGGTTCACCCGAGTCCTCCCGGCTTCCTCGGGGATTTGGAAGGGGCAGCAAAATGCTACTGTCTCTGGCCTTCGTTTGTTGTCCCACCAGAGTCACCAAAAATGTTGTAGAATTTGAGAGAAGTTCAATTATTTGAGTATAGAGAGGCCAGGACTCAGGAATGATTTTGAGAAGGAAAAATGGTTTATTGATGGCCGGCTGGACTTGGGAGCTTTCTGTTTGAATCCCGAGCCCAGAACAAGATTTTCAAACATCTTTTATACAGAGAGAAAAGGCCAAATGGTCCCTTTGTTTCAGTTCTCAATAGGCTTCAATTAGCATATATATCTTCCACATCTTAGGTAAGCTTTTAGCATGGACTCCAGATATTCTAGATAAGCTTTTAGCATATTTGGTTTTTGCATTTCCCCTAAATACTTAAAGTTTATAGCCCTTGCATTGTTAAACTGTTTCCTGGGACTGGAGCCAGTTGCCATTGTCCCTAAGGGCAGGACTGCAGCCTCTTACCGTTCCACACCCACAAGTCAAACAGCTTAGTTTATCTCTGAAGAGACAAAGAGCCTTCCACCCACAGCCCACATCAAAGCTACAAGAATTTTATTAGTAACAATCGTGTGAAGTTCTGCCTTTTCCTAGTAATGGAACAAATTCTTATCTGCGAGTTATGCATTTAATTCACCAGCAAGAGAGTACTGGCATTTAAATATTCATTTTTAAATTACCTTTTTACCATGAATTCTTAGGCACCAGCAACTGACAAAAGCCAATCACAGATTTTTTCCTCTGTAGTTTTACAACCCTGTTGTTCCCAGCCAGACCATTAAAAAGGCTATCAAGTGATTAGAGGTCTATTATTCCAAGTGATAGCCTCCTTTCTTCAGACAAGTTTACAGTTCTAAAACATTTCAAAGCATTTCTACATAGTTTCACAGAGAGAGAGGGACTTGGAAAAGCAGAAGAACCTGGGCAGAATGCAAATTTATTTTGGCCTTTGACACCCTAGGGAGGGAACTTTATTGCATTTATTTTGATCCTGCTTTTCATCCCCTTCACCTCCCCCCTTCCAGGCAGTTGGGTGCACAGCAATCAAATAGGCATGCCGCTTATGAATAGAAGGCATGGACTCACTGGAAAGGGGCAAGCCACTCCCCCCTTTCCACCTTTCCACCAAAATGGGCAGAAAGAACCTACTCAAATTCGGTGCCCCTCCTGGGAACCCAGTCACCCTGACTGGGGTCAGCCCCAACATACCTGGGTATGTGGCATGGACACGGACAGAGACGAGACAGCAGAGCATGCACAAACATCCAGACTCTGCAGTTTTGCCCCATAATCAATTCATCCCTTACCAATGGCAAGAGAGGGTTCCAGCTCAACCAATTCTGCCACTTTACATAACCACTCAATTCCAACACCAGCATTGAGCTGACACAGACAGAAACACTAAGGTCACTAATCTGACCCACAAGTTCTATATATATCTTTTTCAGCACAGCTGCCCCTGCAGCCATCACAAACCTTAGAAAGAGAGAACACTTAACATTAACATCTGATATAAAGCAAATTCATTCGCAATTCAGCACCGTAACAAAAGATTCCAGCTAGACCTTTTTCACTGTTTAACTTTACACCCAGACCAAGCTTCACTAGAAAAGTGATTCATTTTCCTGTAACCAAGTTTTCAAAATCCAGACCAATTTCCAGGACGTTAGGACATCATTTCCCATCATAATCAAGCATTCACTCTTTCAGCGGAGATAAGACCAGTACTAGATTCTAACATGCAGTTGGAAAAACCTAAAACACCAGGCTTTTTCCTTTTTCTCTCCTTTTTTTAGACCTAGAGAGAATGGCTTTCCCCCAAATTTCTGGAGGTACTATGGCTCTCTCTCGGGAGGTGATCAGCCTTCCACCCAGCAATTAAAGCTAGGGTTCTCCTGACTGTGCTCCCCAGGGAGTCTTACCTTATTCCGTGTTTGGAGTTCATTTTCATTCCCAGAATTTTCTTTCAGACTTTCCATTGCCCTTGATTTTTGTCAGGAAGACTCCGGTGGAGCCCACATCTTTTCTGGATTAAATTTAATCCAGGGGTGCCCTGATGATTGGGGTTCACCCAAGTCCTCCTGGCTTCCTCGGGGATCTGGAAGGGGCAGCAAAATGCTACTGTCTCTGGCCTTTGTTTGCAATCCTGGGAGAACCCCCAAATATGTTGTAGAAGATGAGATGGGTTCAATTATTGGTGTATAGAAAGGCCAGGACTCAGGAATGATTTTGAGAAGGAAAAAATGATTTATTGATGGCTGGCCGGACTTGAGAGCTTTCTGTTTCAAACCCAAGGCCAGAACAAGACTTTTAAATTCCTTTTATACAGAGAAAGGGCCAAATCGTTCTTTGTTTCAGTGCTCAATAGGCTTGAATTAGCATATATCTTCCACGTCCCAGGTAAGCTTTTAGCATGAACTTCATATGTTCTAGATAAGCTTTTAGCACATTTTGTTTGCATTTTCCCTGAATATTTAAAGTTTATAGAGTTTGCGTTGTTAAACTGTTTCTCTGGGACTGGAGTCGTTGCCATGGTCACCAAAGGTAGGGCTGCAGCCTCTCACTGTCCCACACCCACAGGTCAGGACACATACAGCTTAGGTTATCTACAAAGAAATGAACAGCCTCCCACCTATAGCCCACATCATTTTCCCCCCATTATGCCAAAGCTTAACTTGCTAAGCTTTGGCATAATTATTGTTGGAATTATGAGGTGGTTGGCTGTTTGTTGTTTTGACTGATTACTCTACAACATGTTCTCTGCTGTAACTGATAGAGTACAACGTTTTCTCATGTTAATAGAATTTGTAATATTGTTGGAATACTAAAAATCTTTTATCCCTCATTGAGATGTGTTAATTAGGAAAGGTTCTTCATGGGAGTAGGAGGACCTCCAGCAGGAGCTTTAATAAATAAAGAGGAAGAAGGTTGACTTAGCCTGTGAATTGGATGTGGCCCCAAGTCCAGTGAAGATGCTAAGGGCACTATACAAACTGGGGAAAATGAGACCGCTTTTGATCAAATAATGACCTATATAGCCTGTTGGTTGGGAATCTTACCGCCCATGAGAAATGAAAGTCTATTTATTAAATGTCTGTTAGTTGGAAGTCTTATTGTTTGTTGTTGCAGTTATGGATTATGTATAAAATGCTTGAATACTAAGCAGAATTTTAATAATGAAACATATTGTGTACTTAAGTGATTTGATGAACTGTAAGTGATATATAAATGTACCTTGTTGAATATATATGTAAATCTCCGTTTAAAGTTTGAACAATCCTGGGACTGAATATATTGAGAAAAAATTTAATGAGTATTGTTCAAACCTAAAAGTGAAAATATCATGCAGGAAGCTTTGTTAATCAGTGAATCTATGCCTTATGGGTCAGCACTTTCCACTTGTTATTTTCAATCAAGATTCTGGTATCGGCTGCTGGTTCAGGACTTCCTAGCAGTGAGCTAGATGTCACAAAGCATTAGAAAAGCATTTTATCTAGCAGAACACATACTGGAATATATTTAGTTTTTGTGTGACCCCCTATGTGCAAAAACATAAAGGGGGAAATGTGGGGAAAAGAGTTTAGATTGTATTTGAACTTTGTATGATCTGTTCCTTACTGTAGATGTTGCAGTTGTTCTTTATTATTGTAGATTATGTTGCAGTTCTGATAGCAAACAGTTGCTCGGTAGTTTCCAATAAATACAATGTGGAAACTAGGGACGAGGCCCTCAGTTTCAGAAACTGTGAGTACCCTGGTCCCATCTTTATTTCCTCTCTTGTGTCTTTCTCTCTGTCCTTTATTTCATAAAGTTCTGCGTTGCCTTCCCTTCAAGCCAACCTATTGGCTGAGCTCTTCTTAGCAACTGGCACCCAACATGGGGCCCAAAGGGAAGCTCAGCAGTAAACTACAATGTAAACTATAATCCATGCTGTGTAGCAGTGCTCCAAAATGTATTCATCAAATGCAATGAATGTGCCACACTGATGAAAGAGTTCGGTGATGTGGGAGGAGAGGGAGGGAGGGGTGGGCAGTAGGGGTATATGGAATCCTCTTATATTTTTTAATGTGACATTTTGTATGATCTATTTATCTTTAAAAAAATAAATTAAAAAGTCTATTTAAAAAACTTTTCTTGAGAAACCATTTAAAATTCACCCACTTTAAGTACAGGCATTCCTTACTTTGCATAGTTCCAATATGCACAAATTTCAGTTACCATGATTTAGTTAAATAATACCAGTTCCCCAACAAAACAGTTCAAACTTCAACTGCCATGGTATATTGACAGTGAGTAACTGCATTAGGCACAAACTTTGCTGCTAGCTATTCAGTCCACAAATTGTGACACAAATAATACACATGATCATGATCAGTAACCAATCACATCACTTCTTTCAAAGTCCATCCTTCCTCCACTGCACTACAGTCACCTTTGTTATATTAAGGCTACCATATATGTGTAGGTCTATTTCTGGACTCTCTTCTGTTCCCTTGGTCTATTTGTCTATCCGTGACCCAATACCACACTGTCTTAATTACTATGACACATACCTTGGCTGTTTTTGGCCCTTCGTATTTATATACAAAGAAATTACCATGAAAAATGGAAGAAGAACAAATACAAACCACAATATAGATGGCTCCTAAAAACATGTTAAGCAAAGAAGCCAAAGACAAAAGAGTATGTACATACTGTGTGATAACAGTTATTTTTAAAAACATAGCAAAATTAATCTATGATGTAAGAAATCAGAATCGAGGTATCTTTGAGCAAGTAATGACTAGAAAGGTTTTCATGAGCATAATGTTCACACATGGAGATGTTGCTTCTTAACCTTAGTGCTGGTCATATGGCCATGTTCACTTTCTGAAAGTTTGCTGAAAATATATATGTTTTTAAATTTCTCTCCCCTTCCCCCTCCACCTCCCACCCATTGTCTGCTCTCTGTGTCCATTTGCTGTGTGTTCTTCTGTGACCACTTCTATCCTTATCAGCGGCACCGGGAATCTCTGTCTCTTTTTGTTGCATCATCTTGCTGTGTCAGCTCTCCGTGTGTGCAGCACCATTCTTGGGCAGGCTGCACTTTCTTTCGTGCTGGGTGGCTCTCCTTACAGGGGGCACTCCTTGCATGTGGGGCTCCCCTACACGGGGGACACACTCCTGCATGGCACAATGGTGTGGGCGATTAAGGCAGCATGCATAGAATCTACCTTTCAGCAATGCCGGTAACATGGCCACCCGGGCTGATACAACAGTAGCTTAGGTCACCCTCTCCCTTCTTTACAGAACCAGTTCGCGCCAAAAGTTCTTACCTTAAACCTGCCTTCCGCCCTAGCAACAGCAGCTGCCAATCCCAGATCGCCACCTATCCTTACCCGCCACCCCGCTTCTCCCTAGAGTATATATGCTCAGTCCCCTCAATAAAATTTTGCAGCTTGATCAGAATACTGTCTTGCTGTCGTTCTTTGTGTCTCTTGTCCCATACCATTCTTCCCTCATAGGATATAGAGCTCCCGTTGATCGTCCCGCTGGCTGGGACACCTGGCACCCAGTGTGGGGCTTGAGACCTCTGAGGGATAGAACGCCACACTAAAGAAGAGCGCTCTCTCACCCACCACACCTGGGATCACCATGAGGGAACTCCTCGTGAGACAGGTCCGTTGAGCAATCACCCAGTGTTGGCGAAAAGAAGAAAGAAAGAGAAAAGAAAAGCTAAAAGGTAGGCTCCCCCCTTCCCCACCATGGGACAAGGAACTTCCCAACATAGTTTATATATGAAACACTTGAAAGAGGCACTCAAGGCATGAGGAACTAGAGTTAAGAAAAAGGATCTCACACGCTTTTTTGAATTTTTGTTAAAAACTTGCCCTTGGTTCCCTCGAGAAGGTACCATAGATCATAAGTATTAGTTAAGAGTCGGAGACTGTCTACAAGACTACTATAAAACTTTTGGACCAGAAAAGGTCCCAGTTACTGCCTTTTCTTATTGGAATTTCATTTCTGAAACCCTAAAAGTCCATTCTTCTGCTCCAGACATTCAAAAACTTTGCAAAAAGGGAGAGGAAGCTTTAAAAGAGCACTCTCATCCCGCTTCAGCATGCAGCTCAGTAATAATTAATATGCCTGAAAGCCCCCCTAACAAAAACCCCAACAAAAGTAGGCCAAATACCCCAACCAGTCAAACTAGTATATCGCCAGATCAAACCAAAATCAAACCAAAGGCTAAAATCTTTCCCCCTTTTCAAAATCCAGAAACTAAACCAAAGGCTAAAATCCCTTCCATGTTCAAAACCAATTCCCTTCCCCCATTTCAGCCACCCCCTTATAAACCTGAATTCCCCGATCCATATTCTCATTTTTATCCAGCCACATCTCTGCCTCAATTCCACGCTTTAGAAAAGATGACAAAAAATCTCCGGCTGCAAGCCGATAATTTTAAAGAAAGCTTTAATCAAGAGCGGCAGCTGGCCGCCGATTTACTCGCTGAACTCCAGTCAGCAACTCAGGCCATTGGTGCCTTAGCACTCCCAGAAAATGTCCACTTACCCTGTCCCCATTGTACTCACCATACCTATGCTTTCCCAGTCACGCGTAGTCAGAACAAAAACCTTACTGCTGGCTCCTAAGATGGCGCTTCTAGTAGCGAAAGTGAGGAAGACCCCCCCAGCTCTGACGAGGGAGAACAAGAGGAAGTTAGTACTACACGGAGAGAGCAAGAGGAAGTTAGTACTACAACAACAGCTAAATATAAGAAACTTAGTTTAAAATATTTAGAAAAATTTAAAAAGGCAGTGAATGATTATGGCGCCACTGCCCCCTTCACGCTCGCCTTATTAGAAAGTCTCAGTGAGAAGGCACTCACTCCCAACAATTGGTCTCAATTAGCCAGGGCTGCCTTGTCCAGCGGCAATTTCCTGTTGTGGAAATCCGATTATGAAGAACACTGCAAAAAGTATGCCACCCGTAATGCCCGTAAAGCCGCCTCTAAAAAATGGACATTAAACAAATTTTTAGGTCAAAGCCCCTACCATCAAAATGACAAATAAGCTCAATTTCCCCCTGGCCTTATAGCACAAATACAGACAGCCGCGCTTAGAGCATGGAAGAAACTTCCACAGAAGGGTGCTGCCACTGCCTCTCTCGCTAAATTAAGGCAAGGACCCGATGAACCATATACCGATTTCCTCAGCCACCTACAAAATATGGCTGAGCGTTTATTTGGGGCCAGTGAGAGTGATAGTGATTTCATTAAACATCTGGCTTTTGAAAATGCCAACACTGCCTGCCAAGCCGCAATCTGCCCTTTTCGCAATACCGATCTTAATAACTACATAAAATTTTGTTCTGGCATCGGGCCCACTCAAACTCTGGGACTAGCCATTGGCGCCGCCTTCCAAAATTTTGCAGCACAAACTAAGCCTCCAACATGCTATAACTGTAAACAAGCTGGCCATTTTTCAAAAAATTGTCCCGTACCAAGAGTCAATTCCTCCTCATCCATCTCTAAGAAATCCTCATTGCCACCCTCTATTTGCCCCCATTGCAAAAAAGGGTTTCATTGGGCATCCGAGTGTCACTCCTGCACAATATTAATGGCCAACCCTTTAAGCCTAAGCCCCAGGGAAACTTGCAATGGGGCCGGCCCCAGGCCCCAACCAGAACAAACCCAGGGGCAATACGGTCTGTTCAACCTTCCCCAGTCGCGGTCCCTGCGCTCCCAACCATAAACCATGCTGCCGCATCTCAGACCTATGGAGAGCCACAGCAGGGAGCACAGGAATGGACCTCTGTACTGCCTCTGAGTCAATATTAACCCCAGAAACCAGCCCTCTCCTCATACCTACAGGAGTCTATGGGCCTCTACCCCCAAATACCTTTGGTCTCATTTTAGGAAGAGCTAGTGTCACCCTGCTCGGAGTCCAAATTATCCCAGGTGTGCTAGATAATGACTTTAGAGGTGAAGTACAAGTAATTGCAACCACCTCAAACAATATTATCCCTATTCCCTCTGGCACTCGAATAGCACAACTTATAATACTCCCCATTCAACATGTCAACTCAAACTTCAAAAAACTCCAGTGCCCCACAGAGGGCCCTGGATCCTCTGACATTTTTTGGGCACAACCAATATCCCACAATCGACCCACATTAAAACTAAAACTTAATGGCAAGCTATTTGAAGGGATCTTAGACACGGGGCCGATTCCACAGTTATATCCTCAAACCACTGGCCAAAATCCTGGCCCCTCACAGCTGCTGCCACCCAATTAAAAGGAATAGGTGAAGCCACAAATCCTCTACAAAGTTCACAAACCCTAAAATGGGAAGATGAGGAAGGAAACACTGGTACAGTTATACCATATATTATCCCCCATCTCCCCGTTAACCTCTGGGGCAGAGATATTCTAACTCAAATGAAAATTTTTATGTGCTGCCCCAGCGATGTAGTTACTGCCCAAATGCTCAAAATGAACTTTCTCCCTGGCAAAGGCCTAGGCAAAACTAATCAAGGAATAAAACAGCCCATCTCTATAACACCTAATACAGCTAAAACAGGACTCGGACTCTCCCAAAATTTAACCTGATGGCCATTGACATCCCTGTACCCCATGCTGAAAAAATCTCCTGGAGATCCATGGAACCAGTATGGGTTGATCAATGGCCCCTAACTCAGGAAAAAACCCTAGCAGCTATAGAGTTAGTACAGGAACAACTTAACGCCGGACATATTGAACCCACTCAGTCCCCCTGGAACACTCCCATTTTTGTCATGAGGAAGAAGACAGGCAAAGGGAGACTATTACAAGACTTACAAGCTGTAAACAAAGCAATGTTGCCCATGGGGGCACTGCAGCCCGGTCTCCCTTCACCAGTTGCTATTCCTATTGGCCTTCACAAAATAGTTCTAGACCTAAAGGATTGTTTTTTTTCCATACCGCTTCACCCAAAAGACAGGCAACAGGCCTTTAGTGTTCCTCAAATTAACTTTCAAGGCCCTATGCCCCGATTTCAATGGAAAGTCTTACCACAAGGCATGGCAAATAGTCCAACCTTACATCAAAAATTTGTTGCCGACGCTATTAACCCCATCCGGCAACTATGGCCACAAATCTACATCCTTCATTATATGGATGATATCCTGTTAGCAGGTCTAAACTTGTCCAATCTACACCTTTGTTTTCAAGACCTTCTAAAAAACTTAACTGCAAGAGGTCTTCAAATAGCCCCTGATAAGGTGCAAACCTCAAACCTCTTTTCCTATTTGGGTTTTGAGCTTTGGCACCAACAAGTCTTAACACCCCGCGTTCAGCTGCGAACCTCCCATCTATTAATTCTAAATGATTTCCAAAAACTTCTAGGAGACATTCAATGGCTCCGCCCCTACCTAAAACTACCCACTGAAACCCTTCTGCCACTCTATAATATCTTAAAAGGTGACGCAAACCCCTCCTCTCCCCGAAGCGTAACTCCAGAGGCAATGCAAGCGCTTATCTTAATAAATCAAGCTATCCAAAGTCAAACCTGTTATCAAATAAATTACCACCAACCCTTAATCTTTATAATTCTAGCTACAGTTCATACACCTACAGGAGTTTTCTGGCAATCAAACATAAAAGAGCCAAATGGACAAGGTCACCCATTGCTCTGGGTTCACCTCTCCGCTACCCCATCAAAGGTGCTCTCCTCACACATTTCTCTTATAGCTGCCCTCATAATAAAAGGCCGACAAACTAGTCGCCAATTGTTTGGAAAAGACCCTGATTCCCTGATCGTTCCGTTCACTCAGGATCAAATCCATTGGCTCTCCCAAACCGACGAGGAATGGGCTATCACATGCTTTTCGTTTCTAGGCAATATTGATAACCACTACCCTGGTGATCCACTAATTCAGTTCACCAAAATCCATCAATTCACCTTCCCTAAAGTCACTAAAACAAAACCCATAGACTCTGCCACCTTAGTCTTTACTGATGGATCAGCTAATGGGACTGCAGCATACGTCATACAGGGTCGAGTCTTTTCCATGCGTTCTCCCTATACTTCAGCCCAACTTGTCAAGCTCTATGCAGTCCTGCAAGTTTTTTCCCACCTTCAAAACCAACCTTTTAATTTATACACTGATAGTGCATATATAGCCTAGTCTATACCGCTATTAGAAACAACTCCATTTATCAAGCCCTCCTCCAAATCAGTCCCCTTATTCTCACAGCTGCAAAAACTAATTCTCAAACAACAACACCCCTTCTTCGTAGGGCATCTCTGTGCCCACCAAAATCTACCAGGCCCTCTTGCAGAAGGCAATGCTTTAGCAGACGCTGCCACTCAGCTAATATGTCCCAATCTTTGCAACTCTTTTACCTTAGCTTCCCAAGCCCATGCACAACATCACCTAAATGCAAACACTCTCTGACTAAAATTCAATATTACTAGAGAACAAGCAAGGGAAATTGTTAAAACCTGCAAAAATTGTGTAACCCAATTGCCAGTCCCTCACCTAGGAGTCAACCCAAGAGCACTTACCCAAACGAAATCTGGCAGATGGATATTACCCACTTTGCCAATTTTGGGCAACTCAAATATATTCATGTTTGCATTGACACATACAGTGGATTCATTCTAGCTAGTCTACAATCAGGAGAAGCTTCAAAACATGTTATTCTCATTTACTACATTGTTTCACTATTCTAGGCCAGCCTAAGCTCATTAAAACAGATAATGGGCCTGGATAAATGGGAAAAAATTTTCAAACTTTCTGTCAAAAATTACAAATCATACATAAAACAGGGATACCATACAACCCCCAGGGCCAAGGAATAGTAGAACGAGCACATCGCACCCTAAAAAATGCCCTGTGCCGTCTAGCCAATAGCACTCTCAAGCTCACAAATCAATGCCCCCAAGATCTTTTACATCATGCTCTCTTTGTCCTCAACTTCCTAACTCTGGATCAAGAAGGGCACTCTGCAGCCGATAGGTACTGGCATCCCAAAACACAAACGCAACAAGCCACCGTTATGTGGCGCGACCCCTCAACATCGAAATGGAATGGGCCCGACCCCGTTATCATCTGGGGGCGAGGCTCTGCTTGCATATACGACCAAGAAAAAGAAGGCCCTCGCTGGCTTCCAGAAAGATTAATAAGACATGTTAATCCTCCACTGTTGGAAAAAAACCCTCTCCCCTTTAACAATAACCTTTCCAGGGAACAAACCCCTCTCTGAGAAAAGAAATCTTTTTCTCTTCCAGCACGTCGCCAGTGAAAAACCACCAGCCTTGCTGTAACCCGCGCGGGAAAATCTCATTGGATTTCAAGTCCTGCGCAAAGAATCTACATACGGCCTGCGACTTAAAGAAGCTCAGCCCACAGGTTTGCCCCATCACTAAAGCCACATGATTTATTGCCACATAAACTATTGGCTCTTGCCAATTGGTTTTCTGGCATTACTGTTCACAGCTGGATTAGCAACCGTTGCCCCAAAAGATTGGAACCTGCTAGAAAAAACCCTTCTTGCCGTAACGTATTTGTGCATTGTAGGGTGCTTCATTCTGCTAGCTTGCCTTCCTTAAACTCCTATGGCTCCTGGTAACATGGCCTCATTAAATCTACTACCGCTTAAGGCTGTCACCTTACATTTTCTCCTACAGAGTGTGCTCAATAACCAAAGCACCACTTCCCTTGAAACCAACCCCCATCAGCCTTGGAAGTGGTCCCTAATACTATGGCAACAAGAACAAGTCTTAAGCTCCTGTGTTACTGCAGGAAGCCCTTCCTTCACCGCCCACCCCTGTGTCCTAGCAGTTTTTTCCAATACTCATTTCCCGGGAAAAAAGAACCATGCTGACATATGCCGTGGACGTAACGTAGGCGGCTTTTACATATGCCCAGCCTCAAATCCCGGAAAAAGCTACTGTAATTCCCCAAAAGAATACTACTGTGCATATTGGGGGTGTGAAACATTAGCCTTTGGCTGGGCAGCTAACACTCCAGACAAATATCTACAACTACAAAGTCCCAGCCTCAACCAAGTAACACTCACTGTACTGCAACCTAACGACCCCGGTTGGCTGCTCGGTCGTACCTGGGGCTTCAGGCTCTATATATCAGGAACTGACCCAGGGAGTTTTATCATGATAAAAAAGGAAAAGGTACAGCAGCCATCACTCTCCATTGGGCCAAATGTAGTGCTCGCTCCCCCTCCTTGCCAAACTCCACCCCCTTCCCCTCAAATTGTGACTACCCCTCCTCACAAACCTACCAATCAAATCAATTCAGCCCATTCTTCCTCTGCTACCGGCCTCACATTGTCACCCTCAAAACCTTCCATGAAACTCAAACCAATCTATAACCCACTTTGGTCAGTGCTCCAAGCTGCCTTTCTCTCCCTAAACTCCTCCCAGCCTAACTTTACCCGTAGTTGTTGGTTATGTTTCTCTGCCAACCCCCCTTTTTATGACGCTGTGGCCCTTAATACCTCATTTAATACTTCAAACGAGAATAACCTTCCCCAATGTTCTTGGAATACAACAAAAATCGGCCTTACCATGCAATCCGTTATTCACTCTGGACATTGTGTTGGTAGTGTTCCCTCCTCCTTTAACAAAGTCTGTGCACAGTTAGTTATCCTCTCCATCAACAGGTAAATTCTACATTCCCCCAACAGGGGCAAAATGGCTATGCTCTTCCACAGGACTTCGCGTATTGGTAAAAGTCCTCACTGAAACAAACGAAGTAGCTGTGTTGTCTTCCATAGAGGAGAAGACCTTTATCAATACTGGGATGCACAACCTCCAACCATGTCAAGGAAAAAAAGAGAACTTGTTACGGCTGTCACTATTGCCTCCCTTTTAGGTATTGCTGGCCTAAGTACCGGAACCGCCGCTGTCGTTCCCCAAAAACAAGGCTTTTCCCACTTGAGAGCTGCCATAGATGAAGATTTAGCATGCATTGAAAACTCCATCACCCATCTCAAGAAATCCCTTACATCCTTATCAGAAGTTGTTCTCCAGAACAGGAGAGGTTTAGATCTACTTTTCCTTAAGCAAGGAGGGCTTTGTGCCGCACTAGGCGAGGAATGTTGCTTTTACGCTGACCATTCTGGCTTAGTCAAAGATTCCATGTCCAAACTTAGGGAAGGAATTGCAAACTGCAAACTTGAGCGAGAAGCCCAAGGAAGTGCCTCCTGGGGATTCAACGGAATCCTTCCTTACATTCTCCCCATACTAGGCCCCTTATAACCATACTCCTTATAATATCCTTTGCACCTTGGGCCATAAAAAGAATTATACAACTAGTAAAAGACCAAATTGATTCCGCTCTTAGCAGGCCTATTCAAGTGCACTATCACCGGCTTCACCTCGCTGATTAAGGTATATCTCTAGACTAACTAATTGCTGCCCACCCTCACGGGTGAAAAGCCCCCTCCTACGGGAACAGCATATAACTCGAAACTATGCTTTGATTGGTACCGCTGGGTGCGAGGCAAAGCACTGCAAAGGAGGGTCAAAACAATTAAAGGCCATTTTCGAGCTCCTTGAGAAGCATGCCTCATTAGCAGAGGGGTTCGCTCTGCGCAAATAAGGGTTCGCTCTGCGCAAATCCTACCCCAAATTCCCCTCCCCAGAAAAACAGAGCCAGAAACAACATGGGGAATGAGGCCTCTACTTCCCCCGGCAGGTTAATGCCAAAAGAGTGCTCGATGAGCATTCTTCCTCCATCCTTTTGAAAAATAAAGGGAGGAGATGTTGTGGGTGATTAAGGCAGCATGCATAGAATCTACCTTTCAGCAATGCCGGAAACATGGCCACCTGGGCTGATACAACAATAGCTTAGGTCACCCTCTCCCTTCTTTACAGAACCAGTTTGCGCCAAAAGTTCTTACCTCAAATCTACCTTCCGCCCTAGCAACAGCAGCTGCCAATCCCAGATCGCCATCTATCCTTACCCGCCACCCCCCTCCTCCCTAGAGTATATACGCTCAGTCCCCTCAATAAAATTTTGCAACTTGATCAGAATACTGTCTTGCTGTCGTTCTTTGTGTCTCTTGTCCCATACCATTCTTCCCTCATAGGATATAGAGCTCCCGTTGATCGTCCCGCTGGCCGGGACAGCACAATACTCCTTGCGTGCACCAGCACTGTGCATGGGCCAGCTCCACCCAGGTCAAGGAGGCCCGGGGTTTGAACCGCAGACCTGCCATGTGGTAGGTGGACGCCCTAACCACTGGGCCAAGTCCGTTTCCCCTGAAAATATTTTTGAACTGTGCACTTGGCAATATGTATAGAATATCTCAATAAATATTAAAGTCAAACAACAATAACAACAAAATAGTTTAACCTGCTTGGGTGGAGGTTCATCCTCTCCTAATATTTAGAGTACTTCTTTCTTAGAAAACAGCTTATGAACTTTGCCCACAGGCAATGGTATGAGAGGAGGGCACTCTTTAGTTTTACATGCTCTATTTTGAGTATAGCAGTTGGAAGTCAAAGTGCATAAGAAGGAAATGATGTTTAGTGATTAATTCAGGTTATGCATTTAAATTTGAATTTCAAACACTAATGTGGTCTCGGTGGTACTTGGGACATAATTATCCTAACTTCAAGGCTGATGTTTTGTATTTTATGTGGGAGCTCTACCCAAGGCGAATATTCCAATTCTAAGGAGGACAGCAGGAGTTGGAAGGAACTACTCATCTGAATAGGTAGCACATGCAGGACTTTGAATAGAGCAGACAGGGGTGGCACATTCCTTAATTCCGGGACCCTAGACTTTTGTGACACATCCTGACCTCATGTGTCTTGAAGAAACAACTGATGGCAAACTGCAGATGCTAAAAAATGTAACATGGGACTGTTTCACAATGAAATGTGAATATGGGTAATATTGCATATATGACTTGTTTTCACAAAATATAAATAACAAGTAAACTAAAGACACAGAACAGAATAACAGCTATGTATGGCAGGGGAAGAATAGAGAGATTGAAAGGTGATAAGTTCCTCTGTTTATCTTTTTTATTGGAATAATGAAAATCCTCTAATAATTAAAGTAAATGCACAACTATGTGATTATACCAAATTCTGTTATCTGTACACTTTAGATGCATTGTATGCTTTAGTATGTATCAATAAAAATTGAGTTGTAAAAAAAATGTAAAAAAAAAAAAGGAAATGATATGATCCACAAACTTTAACTCTGTGAGTTAAGAATCCATTTCATGTTTTTTTAAACAAACAATTCAGTAGGTATTTAACTTGAAAATATTCAGGACACATTTAACTAGAAGAACTTCCATGTTGAAAGCTTATGAATTAGGACCCGATCATAATAGTAATGTTTGAGGGCTACCCAAAGCATATAATATTTAGAACTAAAAATTATAGATGCAATTATACATAACAGGAATAAAAGTAGTTTCTGCATTGACGATCCTTTCTGAATCTAATAATAGTATGACTTTAATTTTAACTCTCTAATTCCTAAAAAGTTATTTCTTATAAGCAGTGGTGCCTAAACAATTACACATGTGCATGGGCTTCCTAAACCTCAAATATATTTTTAACTGTCAATGGTAATTAAAGGTGACTGACCTTTACGTTAGATATTTTAAGAGAAATCAAAGTTACAACCAAAATCTTCAAGGTAAACTCAGTGTAACTGATCTTGAAAATAATTCCCTATTCAAAAGACTATTTCAACAATATGAGCCTTGGTCTCCAACTGCTGGAACCCCTGACTTTCTGCACTGTTCAACCTCTTACTTTGCCTGGTTCCTAGGGCACAGACATCAAAAAGTTACCTTGATTCTTCTCCCCTGTTATCCATACCAAGTTCCCAGATTTCCACTCATGTCTCCCTTACCCCAAATACCACAGCCTTTCTCCATATGCTTCACATCACCAGTCAAGGCCTGCCAACACTAGGTGTGTCCCAATTAGCAAAACCTACCTCTTCCTATGTTGAAACTTGGTCTCCCTACTCAAGCCATGTCTGGGTCTTCACAGATCCTTGGACATGTCTTATTTGTGCTACCTCTTAGTTTTAATCATGACAGCTTTCTACCTGGACATATCATTCCTACTTCTTCTGACAATTTAAATTCTATGTATCCTTAACTTAAGGAACAGCTCAAATCAAACTACTTTCAGGAAGACCCCCCAGCTTACTCCAGCCCACACAAATGTCTTCATCTTATAAATACTTAGCGTGTTTATATTCTTTTTACTTTGAGGCAAAAAAAATTATCCAAAATCTGGAAAAATTGTTAAAGGTTACTAGATCATAGTCCAATGAGCTTCACTGTATAAAAGCTAGCAATTAGCTTGCTTTACTTCTGCTTCAATTGCATTTGACATTTCTTGGAGGTATAATTTTGTATCCATAGTATATCATCTAATGAACTACCCAAACCAATAACGGAAGGGTATTTTATAGTCCAGTGAGATTAGAATTTAACTCATAGAACTAGTTTTTTTTTCATTTTATAGACCACAAAATTTTATTTCGGTTTTCTCTCATCTTCATATTCACTCAATCATATTCATATCCTCTATCCATCCATCCATCCATCCATCCATCCATCCATCCATCTATTCCTCAAGTACTAGGCAAACTACTTTTTGGGAGGTCTTCATGCTTATTTCCTCTTTATCACCTGGTAGGTGGCTTCAAGTTTGCCTTTGAAAACTTATTTTCTAGGAATTTACCTATCATTAAGAGATTTTTGTGGAAAATGATATAATGCCTGAAATCTGTTTAAAATAATCCAGTGAGGGAAGTGTGAGGGGTAGAAATGAAACATTATAGATGATAGTAGAAATAAGAGGATGATAAATGAGGGTCTATTATTTCTATGCAATGTCTCTAAATGTTTGAAAAGTTCAACAATAAAAAGGTAAAAAAGACATCCATGTACAAGATGATATTAGGTAGAATGTGTATGTGGATATGCAAAAAAATTTAACAATACATAATAAAAATTTTCAATATCCTCAGTTTTTCAAAAACATTCCTAAGTTTTAGAGTTCTCTGGATTCTTAATATTAATTCTGGGTATATTTTCCAACAAGGAAAATAAAAAGCATGCATGTAGAAACCATTATAAAATGCCTAATACAGTACCTGACACAAGGCATGAACTCCCTAAATGTTGATCACCTCTCTTCTCAAGAAAGAGAACAATATGCCTGTTATCTGGGAAATGGGCCAGAATTCCAGAAAAAAGAAGGTAACCTCAACTTACTATTAAGTCAGGCTTTTCTTTCTTCTCTTGGGACCAGTCGGTATTCTTAGAAGATACATCTAGGGGAAGAAAAAGAATCTATGAGAAATTATACTTTCCCTAATGCCCTCAAGTAGTTCTTCTGACCCGGAGGGTGGAAAGGAGCTATGCAGTTGTAGCCTAAAGCATTCTCACCTGAACCTGTAGTTTTGGACCCCTCTTCACCTCTCTAGACCCTCAACAATCTCACCTTTTGCCTTATGCTTTTGAGTCAATTTCTTCATGGTTTCCATGTCTTCCCTGTTCTTTGAAGGCAAAATCTTCTCCCAATCTTACTCTCCCAAGGCAGAAAGATCAGACAGTGTCATGGTGCGAGTCAACCCAGTGTCTCCTGTGAAACTCTGCCAGAGGGCCAAATGGAAGTTAAGTCATCTAAAGATGATTTCTACTGCCTAGGGTGACTTCTTTGAACCTTACTTGTAAATGCCCATCTTATTTCCATGCAGCCAGTACCTGTGGGATACAGAAGCAACTAGATGTTGTGGGGATCTTTATTGTGTGCCCTAAACCTATGCCTCTTCCGCAGGGATCCTATTCTCTCACACTCACTTCATTCATCAAATATTAAGTCTCGGGTCTACAAGGATTCCCTGGATTTTCTACCTCATTCCTTTCCTCCTACCACTGTCTCTTACCTCCCAAACCTAGAAGCCTCCTGCACCTCAGATTCAAGCTTCATATCCCCAATCAGTCTCTGCTACCTGGAGCCTGAGTCAGAGCAAAGACAGAACACAGCATAATGCCTGTGGGAAAAGAGCCTCTGAAAGTCTTGCTCCAAACCAAACAGGGCATGCTGCAGTCATTAACCGAGACCAGCAATAGTTAAGAGAACAGGAAGGGAGAAAAAGAATTTGCCTAGCTGAATTCTAGATACTTCTTGTCAAGCTTCTTACCTTAATTGTTAGAGTTTGAACTGTAACATGACATATTCAGGGCAAATGGGGAAAAAATTTAAAACTAAGTATTAAAAAGACATTAAGGGGAAGCAAACTTTGCCCAGTGGTTAGGGCGTCCATCTACCACATGGGAGGTCTGTGGTTCAAACACTGGGCCTCCTTGACCCGTGTGGAGCTGGCCCATGCACAGTGCTGATAAGCGCAAGAAGTGCCCTGCCATGCAAGGGTGTCCCCGCATAGGGGAGCCCCACATTCAAGGAGTGCGCCCTGTAAGGAAAGCTGCCCAGCATGAAAGAAAGTGCAGCCTGCCCAGGAATGGCACTGCATACATGGAGAGCTGACACACAAGATGACGCAACAAAAAAGAGAGACACAGATTCCTGTGAGGTGGACAAAGAAGAACACGCAGCAGATAGACACAGAGAACAGATAACTGGGGGGGGGGGGGGGGGAAGCGGAGAAATAAAATAAAAAAATAAATCTTTAAAAAAAAAAGAAGATCGTTAAAAAAGGACATTAAGGAATTACTGTTGATTTTGTTGAATATGATGATAATATTGTGGTTATATTAAAAAAAAACAGTTCTCCTCTGTTGGAAATACACACTACAGTATTTTCAATGAAAATGATGCTTGGGATGGGAGGAGACAAGATGGTCGCTGAGTGAACTTGCCTTTGTGGTCTGTCCTGGGAAGAGACGGCTGGGTGCGGCGGCAGGTTCTCCAAGGCAAGGCTTTTTCAGGATTTTTGCAGGGCAGAAGTGCCGGGACATCGATCCGGTGGAAAGTGAACTTAACCAACAACAAGAAACTAGAATAAGAAGAAAAAAGGGACAAAGAGAAGATATAACACCTATGCAAAAATAACAGCTAATTAACCTCCAAGAGCAGACAAAGAAGCTAAGGAACTGATTAAATCCGTCAAGATAAAGAGATGACCAGAAAGCAACAAAAATCTACAAACTAAACCAGTAATCAGGAAAACATGGCTGAATCCAATCAACAAACCAATAATCACGAAGGGGAGCAAAACTTGGCACAAGCAATGAAAGATCTCAGAACATTTATCACCGACAAATTTGATGAAGTAATGAAAGAGGTTAACAACATGAAGACATCACTTGGAGGGGAAATTGCAGACATACGCAAAAACATAACAGATATGATGGGAATGAACACCACAGTTCAAGAAATCAAAAATACACTTGCAGCAAATATCAGCAGACTAGAAGAGACAGAGCAGAGAATTAGTGATGTGGAAGACAGTACATCAGAAATCAAACAGATAGTAGAAGGGGTCAATAAGAAGATAGAAAAAATCCAATTAGGACTTAGGGACCTGAATGACAATGCAAAACGCTCAAACATACGTATTATAGGCATTCCAGAAGGTGAAGAGAAGGGAAAGGGGTCAGAAAGAGTGTTGCAGGAAATAATGGCTGAAAACTTCCCAAATCTACTGAAAGAGACAGATGTACATATCCAAGAAGCACAGCGCACTCCACTAGTCATAAACCCCAACAGGCCCACCGCAAGACATATACTTGTCAAATTATCCAATGCTCAAGACAGAGAAAATCCTAAAAGCAGCAAGAGAAAAGAAAACCATCACATACAAGGGAAGCTCAATTAGATTAAGTGCTGATTTCTCTTCTGAAACCATGGAGGCAAGAAGGCAGTGGTATGATACAGTCAAGGTACTAAAGGAAAAAAATTTCCAACCAAGAATACTCTATCCAGCTAAACTAGCATTCAAACATGATGGAGAGTTCAAAATATTCACAGACAAACAGAAACTGAAAGAGTATACCAACAAGAAACCTCCCCTTCAAGAAATTCTAAAGGGAGTTCTGCAGGAAGAAAGGAAAAAACAGGAAAGGCAGAGTTGGAGGAGAGTATAAGATCAACAACAACAACAACAAAGACAAAAAAATATATACAAACAAAATATGACAAACACAAATCCAATCAAAATATGGCTAACACAAATAATTCCTTGATAGTAATAACACTGAATGTCAACGGATTAAACTCACCTATCAAAAGATTCAGACTGGGACATTGGATAAGGAAATATGACCCATCCGTACACTGTCTGCAAGAGACACATCTTAGACCCAGAGACGCATGGAGATTGAAAGTGAATGGCTGGAAAACAATCATACAAGCTAACAATAACCAAAAAAAGGCAGGAGTAGCTATATTAATATCAGACAAAATAGACTTTAAATGTGAAACAATTGTGAGAGACAAAGAAGGATACTACATTTTAGTGAAAGGGAAAATCTGTCAAGAAGATCGAACAATCATAAATATTTATGCCCCTAACAAGGGTGCCTCTAAATACGTCAGGCAAACGCTGGAAAAACTAAGTGAAACAATAGATACATCTACAATTATAGCGGGGGATTTTAATACACCACTATCAACTCTGGACAGAACATCTCAAAAGAGAATCACCAAAGAAACAAAACATCTGAATAGTATATTAGAGGAGCTGGATCTAATAGACATATATAGATCGCTACACCCAAACACAGCAGGATATACATTTTTCTCAAGCGCACATGGATCATTCTTCAAGATAGATCATATGCTAGGCCACAAAGAAAGGCTGAACGAATTCAGAAAGATTGAAATCATACAAAACATTATCTCTGACCACAGTGGAGTCAAGCTGGAGATTCGCAAGGGACAGAAGCCCAGATTTCACACCACGATTTGGAAATTAAACAGCACACTCTTAGAAAAACAGTGGGTCAAAGAGGAAATCTCAAAAGAAATCAATGACTACCTTGAAACAAATGATAATGATAATACAACATACCAAAATTTATGGGATGCAGCAAAAGCAGTACTGAGAGGGAAGTTTATAGCCATAAATTCATATGTCAAAAAAGAAGAAAGAGCAAAAATTGAAGAACTAACTGCACATTTGAAGGAATTAGAAAAACAACAACAAAGTAACCCAACAGGAAGAAGAAGGAAGGAAATAACACAGATAAGAGCAGAACTAAATGAAATAGAAAATAAGAAAGCACTTGAACAGATAAACAAGACCAAGAGCTGGTTTTTTGAGAAGATTAACAAAATTGACAAACCTTTAGCGACACTAACAAAGAAAAAAAGAGAGAAGATGCAAATACACAAAATAAGAAATGAGAAAGGCAATATCACCACTGAACCCACAGAAATAAAGACTATCATAAGAGGATATTTTGAAAAACTATATTCCAACAAAAATGACAATCTAGAGGAAATGGACAAATTCCTAGAAACACATAAGCAGCCCATACTGACAAAAGAAGAAATTGATGATCTTAACAAACCAATCACAAGCAGAGAGATAGAATCAGTTATTAAAAATCTCCCAACTAAGAAGAGCCCAGGGCCAGATGGCTTCACAGGTGAATTCTACAAAACATTCCGGAAAGAACTGACACCAATCCTGCTGAAACTATTCCAAAAAATTGAAACAGAAAGAACATTACCCAACTCCTTCTATGATGCCAACATTACCCTAGTACCAAGGCCAAACAAAGACATCACAAGAAAGGAAAATTACAGACCAATTTCTCTAATGAACCTAGACGCAAAAATACTTAACAAAATACTTGCTAATCGTATTCAACAACACATTAAACGTACGATACACCACGACCAAGTGGGATTCATCCCAGGTATGCAAGGATGGTTCAACATAAGAAAATCAATCAATGTAATACACCATATAAACAGATTGAAGGAAAAAAATCACATGATTATATCTATTGATGCAGAAAAAGCATTTGACAAAATACAGCACCCTTTCTTGATAAAAACACTCCAAAAGATTGGAATACAAGGAAATTTTTTGAACATGATAAAGAGTATATATGAAAAACCTAAAGCCAATATTGTTTACAATGGAGAAATCCTAGACTCCTTCCCTCTAAACTCAGGAACAACACAAGGATGCCCACTGTCTCCGCTCCTATTTAACATTGTCTTAGAAGTACTTGCTCGAGCACTGAGGCAAGAACCAGAAATAAAAGGCATTCAAATTGGAAAGGAAGAAATCAAAATTTCATTATTTGCAGATGACATGATCCTATACATAGAAAACCCTGAGAGATCTACAACGAAGATTCTAGAACTCATAAATGAGTTTAGTAAAGTCGCAGGTTATAAGATCAATGCGCAAAAAATCAGTAGCATTTCTGTACACCAATAATGAGCAAGATCAGGAGGAAATCAAGAAACAAATACCATTCACAATAGTAAATAAAAAAATCAAATACTTAGGAATAAATTTAACTAAAGAGGTAAAGAACTTATACAACGAGAACTATACAAGATTGTTCAAGGAAAACAAAGAAGACCTAAATAAATGGAAGACTATTCCTTGTTCATGGATAGGAAGACTGAACATTATTAAGATGTCTATCCTACCAAAACTGATCTACACATTCAATGCAATCCCAATAAAAATCAATGCAGCCTTCTTTAAGGAACTAGAAAAACTAACTATGAAATTTATTTGGAAAGGAAAGAGACCCCGAATAGCCAAAGACATACTGAAAAAGAAAAACGAAATTGGAGGAATCACACTACCTGACTTCAAAACATACTATAAAGCTATGGTGGTGAAAACAGCATGGTATTGGCATAAGGAGAGACACATAGACCAATGGAATCGAATTGAAAGCTCTGATATAGAACCTCACATATACAGCCACATAATATTCGATAAGGCCACCAAACCCTCTCAACTGGGAGAGAGTGGCCTATTCAACATATGGTGTCTGGAGAACTGGATAGCCATATGTAGAAGAAGGAAAGAGGATTACCATCTCACACCTTATACAAAGATCAACTCAAGATGGATCAAAGACCTAAATATAAGAGCCAAGACCATAAAAACCTTAGAAAGCAGTGTAGGGAAACATCTACAGGACCTTGTAATAGGAAATGGATTTATGAATATCTCACCAAAAGCACGAGCAGCAAAAGAACTAATAGATAAATGGGACTTCCTCAAAATTAAAGCCTTCTGCACCTCAAAGGAGTTTGTCAAGAAAGTAAAAAGGGAGCCCACACAGTGGGAGAAAATATTTGGCAATCATATATCTGATAAGAAACTTATAACTTGCATATATAAAGAACTCCTATATCTTGAAAATAAAAAGATAAACAACCCGTTTAAAAAATGGGAAAAAGACTTAAACAGACACTTCTCCGAAGAAGAAATACAAATGGCAAGAAAGCACATGAAAAAATGTTCCAAATCTCTAGCTATCAGGGAAATGCAAATGAAAACTACAATGAGATACTATCTTACACCCGTAAGATTGGCAGCTATGAAAAAAACAGAAGAATTCAAGTGCTGGAGAGGATGTGAAGGAAGGGGAACACTCATCCACTGCTGGTGGGAATGCAGAAGGATCCAACCATTCTGGAGGACACTAAGGTGGTTTCTCAAAAAACTAGCCATAGATTTGCCATATGACCCAGCAATACCACTGCTGGGTATATACCCAGCAGAACTGAAAACAAGGACACAAACTGATATATGTACACCAATGTTCATAGCAGCATTGTTCACTATTGCCAAAAGTTGGAATCAACCCAAATGCCCATCAACAGATGAGTGGATCAATAAAATGTGGTATATACACACAATGGAATACTACTCGGCTGTAAGAACAAACACACTACAAACACATGTGATAACATGGATGAATCTTGAGAACCTTATGTTGAGTGAAGCAACCCAGACATTAAAGGACAAATACTACATGACCTCAATGATATGAAATAAACAAGCTGCCCTAGATAGCAAGAGACTGAACGATAGGCTTACAGGAAATCGGAGGGTGGAGGAAGGATATGAGCCGATGTCTGCAGGGGTGGAATTTAAGACGAGATGGTGGTAAGTATGAACACAATGAAGAGATAAAAGGGGGGCAAGGGGTTGCCTTTAGTTGGGGCTTTGCGGGTTTGAGGGTGGCTGGGGAGGGACGGATGGGTAACGTTGCCCAAAAGTGGGGAGAGGATGGGGTAGCATACGAACACAGGAGAGGGTCAGGTGTTGGTGTAGAGTAAAATGCCGAGAAAATCATATCAAAATATAATAAAGAGGGTTACCTGTTTAGAATGCTCGGAGGGGAGGGTCTGATGCAGGATGGGCTCCTGGGGAATGTCTAAATGCTCATTCTGCCAGAGTGGGTGACACCATGGGGTAGAAACCCAAGTAGTGATAGTGGGGGTTGACCCACATCCTGGGGAGGACTAATGCCATCAAATAGAGGGAACTGTATCCCTCGAGAGAAAGGGTGGCTCCCAGGGCATTGGGGCAGTTGAGCAAGTTAGGCCCTGAACACTATTCCATCTATCTCTGGAAGTGGCTCCTCAGGAAACGGAGGTTGGCTGTCACTGTGGGCACCAAGGTGGAAGGGAAAATGGACGTTAAATGTGTGGAACCAAAGTAAATGGGGGGTAAGAGAGGAGTTTCTTGAGAGTACACAAGGATGGATATAAAACATGTAATATTACACCATAACATATAGGAGATGACAGACTGATAATGTAAACCATAATGTAAAACATAGGATAACTAAAAATGTAAAGAACTGTATATCCTAAAGTATGCACCATAATGTAAGCACAGATGTCACCTTGTTAGAAAGCTAATGTCTCAGACTCTGTACATCACTTTAAGTAAATATGATATGAATAGGGCGTAAGAGTATCACTGTGGAAGGGAAAAGGTTTTCTGGTGGATGTGTGGGAGTGCTGTATATTATATATATGCATTGCTGTGGTCTAGGACTCCTGTGAAGAAAAGCTGAATAATTAGGGGGGGGGAAAAAAAAAAGATAGGATGTAGAATTTTTTCAAGTCAACATTCTTTATCTAAGTTCTTTATCTAACTTTATCCAAGTTCTTTATCTATCCTTTAAACCTATCGCTATATGCCATTCCCTAGTAAGGGACCATGACATTATATTGGGCTTCAAATTTCGGGGAGTTCTGGATCACAGAGTGGTTCAACAATGGCAATGGAAGGATACTGGTATGGGATACCAATGACAGGTGATATATGGCTGACAGGGAGCTGTACAGAACATATGTCCAGGGTGCATGGTAATGTTTGGATATACTCATAGTGGCAACAATTAAAAACCACAGCAGGGGGGGTACTGGGTTCCTGGCCAGTGGTGCTCTGTCATGGTCCCTAGGGGAGCAGCGACAGTCTCCCAGGTACAGTGGCGGGGACCGGGAGGGAGTGAGGGTTCAACAGTGAGCCCCTGATGCTAATGACTATGCTTGTGAGCTGATAAACCTAAAATAAGAACAAGGCCTAGAGCAACATTGTGCCTGGGAATTTCCTCCTGTCAGCCTTCACGTCAGTCAAATGTGGCCAGTCTCAAAGCCAAACTCAGCATGTAAATGCAATGCCTTCCCCCCAGCGTGGGACATGACACCCGGGGATGAGCCTCCCTGGCAACGAGGGACCACTATCAACTACCAACTGATGATGCAACTGGAAAATGACCTTATACGGAAGGTTCAATGTGGATCAGCAGAATATCCCTGTCTACATAAAATAACATGACTTTAAAATGCTGTTTGACCTAAAGTAAGGGGGAAATGGAAAGGAGAAATGAGTTTATATGGCTACGAGTTTCTAAAAAAGAGTCTGGAGGCTGGCAGAAGGATTGCCCTCATGCACAACTGAGCAGAGTCAGAGAGACAGATAAAGCAAATACAACCCCCAGATATTGGTTCCTTTGAGGGCTAAAGAGACCCATGGGAGTTATGGTCATGGCCGATGGGGTTAACTACCAGGGCAGATGGCCCCTCTTTGGAAATGGTGTTTATGTGTGATGAATCTGGACTCAGATGGGATCTCCCTTCATAAGACTTTCATGCTAATGTGCTGGAGGTGCAGTTAATGTTGGGGTTTAAGATATATTTAGGGGATTTGAATTTCTGGACTGACAATATGATAGCCAGTTCCTGAGCCTCAACAGACTCCAGCACCTACAATCTGATCTATTGGACTTACCACACTCAGCTAAGATGGAGTTGAAGAAGGACAACCACCACACCATGGAGCCTAGAGAGATTACAACTGAAAATGGGAGGATTGCATCCAGCATCCATGTGGAATCTGAGCCTCCTCTTGACATAGAGGTGCAATGGACACAACCAATCCAATGTCCACATAGAAGAGGTGGCATTGGATTGGGAAAAGTGGACATGGTGTACTATGGGTATGGGGAAAGGCAGGAAGAGATGAGAGGTAGAGGCATCTTTGGGACATGGAGCTGCCCTGGATGGTGCTTCAGAGGTAATCACCGGACATTGTAAATCCTCACAGGGCCCACTGGATGGAATGGAGGAGAGTATGGGCCATGATGTGGACCATTGTCTATGAGGTGCAGAGGTGCCCAAAGATGTACTTACCAAATCCAATGGATGTGTCATGATGATGGGAATGAGTGTTGTTGGGGGGAAAGAGGGGGGGTGGGGGGGTGGGGTTGAATGGGACCTCACATATATATTTTTAATGTATTAGTACAAAGTCAATAAAAAAAATAAAAATAAAAGAGTTTTAGTACCTGTGAATATTCTTCCAAACATCCTGGTTGATACCCCATACCCTGATGCTAGTGGAAAACAAAATTAATTTAAGATTCTCACCACTGTATTGTCAGACTCAAATCACCTTTCAATGGATGCCTCAAACTTTCAGGAAGGTTTTCAGTTTCCATGTTCCCAATACTGCCATGGAAGAATCTCTGCTGCAGTCACTGCTTTGGGCCCCATGTTGGGTGCCAGATGTCAGAGTTGCGGACCCGAAGGGTATTGGGAGTGAAAGACAAAGAGAGATTGGGATCAGGGAATCTGAGAGTATTGAAGCCTCAAGCTCATCAGACAAGTTTATTGATCTCAGGGGTTTCTTTATATACCCCCAAGCAATTGTGAGAACCAGCAACTATTCTTGCTAACTATTCCCATTACCTTAACCTGTGTAACACAATGGGATCAAATGCTATGATTATAATTCAAAGTACAAAATTTCAATGTTCTATCATATTGTTGAGAAAACATACCCATAAATCTTGTTGCCCAGGTTGTTCCATTCTACCTAGTCCTCGTTCCACTTGAATGTACACATCTCCTTGCTAGATTTATTACCTGCATGTATAGCTATGGAGACAGCATGACTCAGTGGTCAAGGAAGAAGCTTGCTACCATGGAAATGACATGCCTTTGTTTCCCTCATGAGTGTTTATATGTTGGAGTTTGATGCTGAAGCCTTAAGCTGGAGCCCTGGGAAGTAAGCTCACAGAGGAAAGAGAAGCCAGCACAGGGAAGAGAGGAATGTTGAGCCCAGGAAGAAGCAAGCCCTTGGAGGAAAGGAACCTTGAACCCAAAGAGAAGCAAGACTCTGAAAGGAAGGAACCCAGGAAGCCTGAACCCTTGCAGCCATCGGCAGCCACCTCGCTCCAAATACACTTTGTTGATGGAATTAACTTATGCTTATGGCCTGGTATCTGCAAGCTCCTACCCCAAATAATACCTTTTATAAAAGCCAACCAGTTTCTGGTATTTTGCATCAGCACCCCTTTGGCTGACTAATACACATGGTATGCAGGATATGATTTTGTAGGGAAAAATAAGAGAATAGTTCTTTCTTAAAGCAAAATCATTGGCTATTGAAAAATTTTAAAAAGAGAAAAATACAGGATAAAACCTGAAAGAATAGGAAAGTTGCAAAGGATTTGCAGAAAAAGAATTTTGCTTTTCATGGTTATTGCTGGATGAGACATAATGGGTTTTCCAATAAGATTTTTATAAACAACATATACATGCAAATTTGAAATTTGCTTTTTCCCATTAAAATGACAGCATTTTCTGGGATTATTGTTCTGCTTTTAGTAGGTGATTGAAAGAAGTTTTATTAGCCTTATGAGTAATTGGCCTAGAAGGCAGTTATTATGTTTCTTATCACAACAATTCACTGCCCTGCATGTAGTCTTTAATATGAATGCATTTTTAAGAGAATCAAGTCATCTTCATTTTTAAAAAATTTTTTATTTATTTATTTAATCCTCTTCCTCTCCCACCACTCTGCTATTTTTGCTGTGTATGTCCATTTACTGTGTGATCTTCTGCATCTATTTCTCTTTTGGTTTTCTCTTCTCTTTTTTTTTCTCCTCTAGGACTGAACAGTATTTGTTCCTGGGGACCACTGATATGGAGAGGGGTTTGATGTCAATTGTGGCACCTCAGTTCCTGGTCTCCACTGTGCTTCACTTTGACTCTCCCCTTCATCATTCTTTTGTTGCATCATCATCTTGCTGTGGTACTCACTTCCACGGGCACTGGCTCACTCTACAGACACTGACTCACCGTGTCACTGGCTCATCATGTGGGGCATGCTTCCTCTTCTTCTTTTTCACCAGGAGGTCCCAGGGATCAAACCCAGGTCCTCCTATATGGGAGATGGAAGCCCTATGACTTGAGGCACATCTGCTTCCCCTCATCTCCCTTTTAAAATATCTATGTTTGTAAAGGATCATACTACCTCCAGAATATTGTTTTAATCTTTCATTGTCACTTTGGTTAAATAAGGAGCTGAGTCTTGTTCATGGTGACCTATGATCTTATTTCATATACATTACAAACCTCCTGGCAATTTTGACATTTTGCATTCCCTCAACCAAATCCTAAGTATGTCTCCTTGATCAAAGATTTCTGCAGGGGTCCCAGAAAATAAAAAAAATTGTGGGAAACAAAGGTATGTTATTTCCATGGAAGCAAGCTACTTCCTTGACCACTGAGTCATGCTGTCTCCATAGCTATATGTGCAGGTCATAAATCTAGCAAGGAGATGTGTACATTCAGGTGGAATGAGGACTAGGTAGAATGGAACAACCGGGGCAACAAGATTTATGGGTATGTTTACTCAACAATATAATGGAACATTGAAATTTTGAACTTTGATTTATAATCATAGATATTGATCCATTGTGTTACACAGGTTGAGGTAATGGGAATAGTTAGTTAGGATAGTTGCTGGTTCTCACGATTGCTTGGGGTATATAAAGAAGCCCCTGAGATCAATAAACTTGTCTGATGAGCTTGAGGCTTCAATGCTCTCAGATCCCCTGATCCCAATCTCTCTTTTTCTTTCATTCCCAATACCCTTTGGGTCCATGACTCTGACAAAAAATAGTTAATTTTTTACCTTATAAGAAGAGAAATTTTAAAAGTTGTTAGGATTATTTGGTATGTTGGGACTTGCATGGGATGTGTTGTCAAATTAAAAAGAATTTTCTAATTTTCTGTTGGTTAAATTTGAGTGGGCAAAATGTTATTCATATAAACATTTCAGAAATTATATGAAGTTCTTAGAGAGTTGTCAAGATCTTTACTGCTCATGATAGGCACTGGTGCAGATTTGTAAGGTATTAGACAAGAGTGCAGTATTATTAGTCATTCAAGTTATTCTTTATAAAATGCTCCATTCCACAAAATAGCCAAGTTGCCTGGTCAGTTACATTGTATTCTTCTGGTGCTTTTTTTATCTTCAGCAAAAATAAACAAATAAATAAATAAATAAATGAACTTTAAATGAGAAGTAAGGTAGCATATTTACCTTGCTCCATCTGTCAACATCACAACACTTGTAAAACTGAAAGTTCAAGAGGTGTCAAATACCTTGCAAAAAGGACCCTTTAAACATCTTTAAATGGACTTTATACAATCTCTACCACCTCCAACTTTAACCTTATACCCAATTACAATTAAACTTATCATTTCAAGTTTATGAAAATCAAAATATAACTATTAAAAGTCCTCACTGGAGACATGGGGAGTGTTGGAGATTTGGGCCCGAAGGGTATGGGGAATGAAAGAAAGATAAAAAGAAGAATGAAAGAAAGAGGAAGAAAGAGCAAGAGCTGGGATCAGGGGGTCCATGAGTAGAGTCTCATCAGACAACTTTATTATTTACAAGGGGATCTATATATACCCCAGTCTACATGAGAACAAGCAGCAACATGCAGTTTACTATCAGCATTACTCATAGTCTAAGGAATTCAAAAAGTCTTATCTCAAGGTACAAAGTCTAAGTGTTCAATTTACTCATCTTTTCTTTCAGCCTTTAGCAGCTTCTTCCTGTTTGCTGGGAACTATTTATTACTGCACTCCTTAGGTTGCAAGCATAGTGATGGAAACAGCATGTCTCTCCTTGTGAGACCACTGTGCCTCAGTTTCCAAAATTCCCCTTTTTGTTTTATTATTTGTTAGTTTGTTTAGTTATTTAATTCTCTCCCCTTACCCCCACCCCATTTTCTGTTCTCTGTGTCTATTTGCTGCATCTTCTTTTCCACTTCTGTTGTTGTCAGTGGCACCGGGAATCTGTGTTTTTGTGTGTGTGTGTCAGCTCTCTGTGTGTGTGGCACCATTCCTGGACAGGCTGTACTTTCTTTCACACTGGGCAGCTCTCCTTATGGGGTGCGCTCCTTGCACATGGGGCTACCATATGCGGGGGACAACCCTGCATGGCATGGCACTCCTTGCGCGCATAAGCACTGCACATGGGCCAGCTCCACATGGGTCAAGGAGGCCCGGGGCTTGAATTGCGGACCTCCCATGTAGTAGACAGACACCCTAACCACTGGACCAAGTCCACCTCCCCCCTTTATGTTTTACTTGAGGTGACCATGCCTGTCTTAGGTTGCCCTCCTCTCGAGAGTCTTACTCATCATTGACTACCCACCAAGCTCTTTGACTTGAGGAGATTATTGAAGTGCTTTGGCTAGCACCAGATTATTTGCATGTCCCATGGCTGTTACACTTTGCAATTTTCTTTGAAAGCACTGTCCGGCACAGGCAAGAATCATGAGCAATAGAACAAATATCTTTAGCCCTATTCCTAAAGCTGACAGGAAATGCTGTGCTTTCCACCAATTAACTGGGTTAAATTTTGTAATATGTGAAATCATATCTGAGAAAATATCCTTATCATTTGCTACATGAATTTGATTATGAGACATCTCTAATATCTTCCTTTGTAATTCAATTATTTTCAGAGAGATATTACTTTTATGGCCTAATAAATGATTCTTAATTTTTCCATACTATATTTGATGTATTATATGCAAGCAGAGTTAAAAAGAAATTACTTTCATTCCAACCACATCTCAACCCCCTTCACAAATTCAAATTATACAATTGACTTCTAATATGTAACACAGCTGATTTCAAATCATTAACTCAATTATTTAACTGCCCAGAATCTATATGCTCTTGACTATGGCACAAATCACTAGCATTTTTATGCCAATTATGTACCTATTGTGTTCGTACTTTCATGTAAAGCTATCGCAACAATAGCAGCAACTGTAATGACACCAATCAGTCCCAAAATGCTTATAATAAGCAGTCCAATAAAGCATCTAGTCCATTTCAAGAATTCTTGTGCCATATGTAGCAATAACTGACTTTCAGGAGATGACTGCCAAATTCCACGTCATTCTCACAGGTATCCAGATGCCTTTTCTTCTTCTGGCCATCACTATTGTTTCTTCATTGATATTCACCTTTATAGTGGAGCCACTTTTGCCTTTTCTCAGGTTTCAGTGGTAGGGCCCTGGATCTTTACAAAGGAATGTGTCAACAGTCCTAAAAGGGGTTTAGTGGAGTGGGCAGGGACATGACAGCCACTTGTTACTACTAGCAGGTATCCCAGATGCTTTTTCATAATCTGAGGGTGATTTACAACAGTCTATCATGTCTGTCTTGCTTTTAGTATTTGCAATCCACCACTGGATAGGGATGGCAGTCTTTAGAGTGACCAGACACTATTGGTTTAAATCTTTCACTTTTAGCAGGACCTCCCATGCTGTACACAATTGCTTTTTTATATTGCACTTTTGGCCTCTTTCCAGAAATGTGATTAAAATCCAAGGGATACTTGTGTAGAATTTTGCTTTTGCCACAAACTCCACCCAAAGCCAATATTGGTGCTTGCCACATCCAATTCATAGGCTAAGTTAATATCCACAATTTACTTTCCTTTTATTATTATTTAAAGCAGCTGCTGGAGGTTTTCTATTTCCATGAAGGACTTTTCCCTATTAATACATACAATGGTTTTAATATTTGAGCTAAATGAGGGACGAAAGATTTTCAGTATTCCAGCCATATTACAAACTACATTAACATGAGAAAACATTGTACTTTATCAATTACAGCAGAGGTAATAGTTTTGTTTTACCCAACTAAACAACATTGAAGAATTAGAGCAGCAGGGACCTCACAGTCCATCCCAACTGTCTGCCCACCCCAGGCTCTCAAGATAAGATACCATTGTTTCTGCTGTTTCTTTTAATTTTATAAAAAGGATTACTTATTAACATAATGTCATCAGTAGCATTTTTTAGCCACAGATTTCTTCTGCACAGCCAGATTCTTTGCCACAAGGCCAGGGCAGATGGTTGGCCAAATACACAGCCTTGGGGAGGCACTGCAAAAGTCTATTGTTGACTTTTCTACAGGTAGGAGAATGCAGGCTGGCTTGACTTGCCTAAGGAAATACTAAAGAAAGTCTTAGCACATTTTAAAACAAAGTGATAGTGGCATAGTTGGATATTAATTTTTTGCAACAAACTAGCAATATTTGGTACTGCTCCATACTACAATGGTATTACTTCAATTTATGATAAAAATTTGCTTCTATGACACACACCTTTTTATATTAATTAAAGCCATAATTAATCCTATTGTACTTTTGTTTAATATTATGTTGAAATATTGGTAAATTTATACACTCTTAAGCATTCATATGAACCTTTTACTCATACAACTTTAGTTAACAGGGTTTAAAAATCTTGATAATTTTATAACACTTTTAAACACCTTCCATTCAATTTATAACATATTAAATGAACTCAACTATTTAGTTTTTCTTTCAAGGTAAAAAAACCAAATCTCTTGTAATTAGTTTGGAATAAAAAACTACTTTTCAGGATTTGATTTTGAGAAAGCAGGTTTGAAAATCAATTTCCTTTAAAAGAGATGAGACCTTTTTTTCTTTGAACACTGAGGAAATGATGAGGTTAAAGCACAAGAAGCTATTTTGATAAAACAGACTTTCTTTGTATACTGATTATTCAAGATGAAAACTTTCTATAAACTTTTACCAAAGCAGGCTAATGACTTGAGAGACTTTGAGAAAGAAGAAAATTTTAACTTTGCATTAGTATACTACTTGATACTAAACTTTTTAAAACTTTATAGACAGACCCATCAAATCTTGCTTAACTTTAGCCATAAAAATTTTTTTTCCATTAACCTTCTACACTTTCAGTATTCATTCAGGTTTTTGTCACACATTTTATTATTTCTTAATAATCATTTTTCTTAGGACAAAATCATCTCCTGTTTCCTTAACAATAAAAACACATTCCGTATATCCCACATACATAAGTTACCAAAACAATTTTTGAAACTTTTCAGGCAAACTTTTTCCAAAATATAATTCTATCAACACTAAACAAACTTGTTAAAATAATGAACTTTTCTTCATTTTAAATACTTAGTAGCATGTAATACCAGAAATAGTCTTTTAGAAGCAGGTTGGCAGGGGAGGCTGGCTGCCAACAAGTTTTCTTGTTATAAAATTACCTTTTACTATTATTATTATCAATTCAGGTTTTGTTTAATAATGACTTTTTGCAATTATCCACTTAAGTACCTTAATTTAAACAATGCTTTGTTAAACTTCTTATAATTATATTATTTTAAGACAAATTTTACCTTCACAGGACACATTCCCTTACCCAAAGTTACTACAATACCCTTTACAACTTACCACATGCATTCAAGTTCCATTCTGCATATGTTCTTTCTGATTTTATGAAGACCAGCTGTCTTATTTTAGGACAAAAAACACTTTTTTAAACAAATGTATCAACTTTTAGTTAGCACTTCTACAAAATTTTACTTTTCAAAATATTTATTCAAGTTTTACATCCTTTATTTTGTGAATAAAAATAAACTATTCATTTCAACTTAGGCAAGAACCATTTTTTTTATGAAGAGACATAGTAATTTCATTAATTAAGACTTACAATTTTTTATCATTGTAGAGATCCCATTAACATTTAAACTTAAGTATTAATATAAGCACTTATTTAATTTTTGGCCATTTGAACAAAAATCTTAGAAATTTTTATTTATTAATTTATATCACCATCCAGAGGTATCAAAATATAAACTGACATTGAACAAACAAACACAAAACAATTACAACACATTAATAGGAACATACAGTTTACAGTTGTCTCATAATTCTTACTTTCTTACTTTTTTGGGATAGCTGTTTTTAAGTTCTCCATCATAGCCCATCTTAGACTTTATAGTTTTTAAGATTTTTTCTGGAATCCATGTTGCCTGTAACATGTAAGCTTGTGCTTGGAAACATTTTTATTAGTTATCAGCAATCAGTCAAGATAACTTGAGCAGCATAAATGTAGTTAAGCTCTTATTTAGCAGTTTAGAACACACATTTTTTGGATTACTACTCTGTAAGACTATACTGAGACTTGAAGTTCAGGAGTAAAATGTTGATTTAAAACAAAAAATTCCTTTTAACACCTTGATAAAAATTTTGTACTAGTTTTATTATTTTGGTTAAATAGGCGCAATCAGAATTAGCATGGAAACAAAACAGAACACTAATGTTGCTATGTTTATCTCCTTTTCCAGGAGTTTAATTCTATTAACACCCACTAGCCCACAACTACATTATTATGTAGACAGCAGGGGTTTACAGAGTTGCTGCCAGAATAATTTCCTTATCTTAGTTAACACTTTAACAGAGAATTTTCTTACAAGCCTGATTTCACTAATAAGGACTTTATTTAGTATTTTTACCTGTTTTTAAATTTTCCCATAGTTTAAAAGGTATTGGTTCATGATGGAACTCAGCACCTCCTTGAGGATTATTAGCATCTGATGGAGTTGGTCATGATGTAACCGGAAAAGCTGATAAGAATTGCGTGGCCTCTGGATCCCCTTGTCAAGATCCTTGCAATAAACAGCATATGAAGGTTGTTTGAGGAGTGAGGTTGGAAACAACTTTTTTTTTTAATCATACAGCAATGGTTTATTTTTTTGTCTTTATTTTTTAATATTACATTCAAAAAATATGAGGTCCCCATATACCCCCACTCCAGCCACCCCACTCCACGCCCCCATAGCAACAATCTCCTCCATCATCATTAGACATTCATTGCATTTGCTGAATACATCTCTGAGCACTGCTGCACCTCATGGTCAAAGGTCCACATCATAGCCCACACTCAACCACTTTCCATTCAGTAGGCCATGGGAGGACATACAATGTCTGGTAACTGTCCCTGCAGCATCACCCAGGACAACTCCAAGTCCTGAAAATGCCTACACATCTCATCTCTTCCTCCCATTCCCCACACCCAGCAGCCACCATGGCCACTTTCTCCACACCAATGCCACATTTTCTTAGATTACTAATCACAATAGTTCATGAATAGAATATCAGTAAGTCCACTCTAATCCATATTCTATTCCTGCATCCTGTAGACCTTGGAATGGTTGTGCCCACTCCACAGCTATATCCAGAGGGGGCTTAGATTCCACATGGATACTGGATGCAATCCTCCTGCTTTCAGTTGTAGGCACTCTAGGCTCCATGGTGTGGTGGTTGACCTTCTTCAACTCCATATTAGCTGAGTGGGGTAAGTCCAATAAACCAGAGTGTAGGTGTTGAAGTCTGTTGAGGCTCAGGGCCTGGCTATCATATGGTCAGTCCAGAGATTCAGATCCCCTGGGTATATATTAAACCCCAGCAGCAACTACAGTTCTAGTAAACGTAACAGGAGAGGCTTGTGAAAAGATCATATCTGAGTCCAGCTCCATCACACAGAAACACAAACTCCAAAGAAGGGCCAACCGACATGGCACTGAACTCCATCTGTCATGACCATAGAACCTGTGGGTCTCTGTAGTCCTCAGAAGAAACAATACCCAGGGTTGTATCTACTTTGTCTCTGAGACTCTGCTGAGGTGTGCATTAAGGAAAACCCTCTGATAACCTCCCAGCTCTTTTTTGGAGACTCATAGCCATATAAACTAATTTGTCCTTTCCATTTCCCCCTTGATTCAGGTCAAAAAGCATTTTTAACTTCTGGTATTATATGTAGACTGAGATATTCTGCTGGTCCAAGTTGACCCTTTTATTCAAGGTCATTTTCTAATTACACCATCAGCTGGTACTTGGTAGTAATCACTCGGCACCAGGGAGGCTCTTCCCCGGGAGTCATGTCCCATGCTGGGGGGAAGGCAACGCATTTACAGGCTGATTCTGGCTTCAAGACTGGCTACATTTGAGCAACACGGAGGCTCTCTGGAGGTGACTCTGAGGCACCCTGCAGCTCTAGGCCTTGTTCTCATTTCAGGTGCACAGGCTCACAAGCATAGTCATTACTATCAAGGGCTCATTGTTGGACCTTCATTTTTTTTTGGTCTTTGCCATTGCACTTGGGGGATTGTTGCTGTTCCTTTAAGGAGTGTGATAGAACTCCCCTGGCTAGGAACTCAGCACTCCCTCAGTTGTTTTTAATTGTATCCACTATGAAAATATCCAAACATTTTTATGTACCCTGGATATATGCCCTGGGGAACTCCCTGCCAACCATGTGTCCCCTGTCAATAACATCCCACACCAGTATTTCTCTGCTGCCATTGTTGAACCTCTCTGTGACCCAAAACTTCCTGAAAAGTGAAGCCCAATATATTACCAGGTTCCCTTAATAGTAAAATGGAATATAGCAATGAGTTTAAAGGATAGATATAGAATACATATTAATTTGGAAAAATTACAGTAAAAATAAATTGGGGTATCAAAAAATTTTTTAATGCAAAAGCTTTGTTTTTGATGTTTTGCCTTCCCTCACTGCAATAAGTGCTGCCCTGTATGCAAATTGTCAAGGCAACTACTTCCATCATTTCCTCAGTGTCTATGTCCTATCTTTTTCTTTTCTTATTTCTAATTATTAAGCTTATCCTCACAAGAGTTTTAGATCACAGTAATTCATATATACAATATACAGTACTCTCACATAGCCAACATAAAACCTTTTCCCTTCCACAGTAATAATCCTTTTACATATTCATACTATATTTACTGAAACTGATGTACAGACATTGAGACAATAGCTTTCAAACAAGGTAACATTTGTGTTTTCATTGTGGTTTATATTTTAGATGATACAATCTTCTAAATTTTTAGTTATCTTACATTTTACATTATGGTTTACATTTTAGCCTATCAGTCCCTATATATTTTTGGTGTAATTTTACATGTCTTATATCCATCCTTGCATACTCTTGTGAAACAATTCTATTGCCCACACAGTTACATTGGTTCCATCTATTCAATACCTCTTTCCTCCTCCCCTTATGGCCCACAGTGACAGTCAACCTTCATTGCTTCAAGGGCCATGTTCAGAGATACTTGCAACAGTGCTGAGGGCTTGACATACTCAACTGCCTTAATGCCCTGGGAAGCACCATTTCTCTTGAGAGATACAGTTCCCTCTACTTGATGGCCTCAATCCTCCCCAGAATGTGGGTATACCATCACTCTCATTATATGGGTTTCTATCCAATGATATAACCCACTATGGCAAAATGAGCATTCACATATTCCCTAGGAGCCTGTCCTGCATCAGATTATCCCCTTTAAGCATCTTAAACAGGTAACTTTCCTTATTATATTTTTGAAAAGGTTTTCTCAGCATTATACTCTCAACCAAATACCTGACAATCTCCTATGTTCGTATGTTTCCCCACCCTCCCCCCAATTTCTTGGACAATATTACCCATCCTCCCATCGATAACCCCCCTCAAGCCCACAAAACCCCACCCAAAGGTAACCCTCTGCCCCCATGTTATCCCTTCCTTGTACAAATACCTCCAGCTTATCATAGATTTCACCCATGTAGGTGTCAGCTCGCAACCTTCCTCTACCCCCCAATTTCCTGTAAGCCTATCACCCAGGCTCTAGCTCTCTGAGGCAGCTTGGTCTACTTATTTCATATCATTGAGGTCATGTAGTATTTGTCCTTCAATGCCTGAGTTGCTTCACTCAAAATAAGGTTCTCAAGATTCATCCATGTTATCACGTGTGTTTGTAGTGTATTTGTTTTTAAAGCCGAGTAGTAGTCCATTGTATGTATATACATTTTATTTATCCATTCGTCTGTTGATGGGCATTTGGGTTGATTCCAACTTTTGGCAATAGTGAAGAATGCTGCTATGAATATTGGTGTGCATGTATCAGTTTGTGTCCTTGTTTTCAGTTCTTTTGGGTATATCCCCAGCAGTGGAATTGCTAGGTCATATGGCAAATCCATGGCTAGTTTTTTGAGAAACTGCCAAATTGTCCTCCAGAATGGTTGGATCCTTCTGCATTCCCACGAGCAGTGGATGAGTGTTCCCATTCCTCCACATCCTCTCCAGCATTTGCAGTCTTCTGTTTTTTTCATAGCTGCCAATCTTATGGGAGTAAGATGGTATCCCATTGTAGTTTTGATTTGCATTTCCCTGATAGCTAGAGATTTGGGGCATTTTTTCATGTGCTTTTTAGCCATTTGTATTTCTTCTTTGGAGAAGTGTCTGTTTAAATCTTTTTGCCATTTTTTAAATGGGTTGTTTATCTTTTTATTTTCAAGATATAGGAGTTCTTAATATATGCAGGTTATAAGTCTCCTATCAGATATATGGTTACCAAATATTTTCTCCCATTGTGTAGGCTCTCATTTCACTTTCTTGACAAACTCCTTTGAGGTGCAGCAGGCTTTAATTTTGAGGAGGTCCCATTTATCTATTTGTTCTTTTGCTGCTCATGCTTTTGGTGTGAAGTTCATGAAGCCATTTCCTATTACAATGTCTTGTATATGCTTCCTTATACTGCTTCCCAAGTCTTTATGGTCTTGGCTCTTATATTTAGGTCTTTGATCCATTTGGAGTTGATCTTTGTATAAGGTGTAAGATGGTAATCCTCTTTCATTCTTTTACATATGGATATCCAGTTCTCCAGGCACCAGTTTTGAAGAGGCTATTCTCTTCCAGTTGAGAGGGTTTGGTGGCTTTATTGAATATTATATGACTATATATATGAGGATCTCTCTCACCTCTCAATTCAGTTCCATTGGTCTGTGTGTCTCTCCTTGTGTCAATACCATGCTTTTTTCTCTACTGTAGCTTTGTAGTATGTTTTGAAGTCAGGTAGTGTGATTCCTCCAATTTCGTTTTTCCTTTTTTTCTTTTTTAATTTCAAGATAATTTTATTTTTAAAACAGGTCATAGCATTAAGCTTTTGACCCATTCTGCTGTTATACAAGCTACAAATGCTTGCTCAGCAGGTGAGAGACATCCCTTAGAAGTATGTTTGAAAGTGAATAAAAATCCATATAAAACAAATAATCAAGTCGTTTCCATAGGAACACAGATAAGTGTAAACCATCCCCTAGTCTTCCTTATCGCTGTGTCTGTGCCAATCCTACTCTTACAAGGACATTTCAAAACTAGCAGTAATTAAGTTAAATGGTCCCCCCCAAATCCCTCCATTCAAGCTAAACTCACAGTTAGCAGCTACAAAAATGGTACTTACACATTAATACTAGCTGGAGCAGAAGTGGCTGGCTGGCGCCTCATCCCACTTTCCCAAGCACAGGAAAAAGGCAGAGCACTGGCATCTTGCTCCTCTACTTCAGGTGGAAACCCCTGGCTCTTGATTTGTTGCATGACTTGCCATGCAGGCCCTGACATCACGTAGTAGATGATTGGCCTCTGGAACCCATTCAAAGTGGAAGCAGTAGCCATGGTGTAAGCACCCATGTTCTCAAACAGCATCCAGTCACCCATGTGCATTTCCGGCAGGCCACAGCACTCAACGATCCGATCAAGGCCATCACACGTGGGTCCCCATATTCTAGATGAGTAATACTTCTCATCTGGTTTGGATCTCTTCTGCAGAAGAGGCTTTACCTGCATATGATCATAAAGGATACAGTTAAATGATCCATATACTCCGTCATTCACATAATACATAAAGGTTTGTTCACTCGATTCATCTTCATCATCAGAGCCTGTCTGTTCCTTAAATACAATTTTTTTTGGCAATGATATTCACTGCAAGTGTGAAAGCTGAAGCAACATAATATCGGCCTGGTTCAGCTATGATTCTCACTCCAGAATCTAATGGGAAATACTTGTCTAATGTTGAATTATTGACACTGGATATCTCTTCAAATTTAAGCTTCACGTCATCAGATCTGGGAAAGCCACTACAAATATCAAGCAGATACATGCTGAAACCAACCTCAGCTCCCATGCCAAAGACACAGGGGGCATCAGAGATGGCCTGCACAAAAGTTTCTGGATCAGTACAGCCACTTCCCACATGGAAGCTGACATTGATGACATCCATATCGAGCTCTTTAGCCCATTCCAAAAGAAACCTGCTGGTTTTGTGTGTGGCTCCATATTTAACACTGAGGTGAAAGACTGCTTTGGTGTCATCAGTGGCAATCCACAAAACCAACTTTGCCTTTGGATGTGCCCTGGCCACTTTCATCAACTCAACCTCGCTGTCAAAAGTCATCATCTCAACTCCATTATTGGCAGCATACTTAATTTGAGACAATTGTTTACAAGGGTTTGCATAGATTATCCTCTCTGGTGGCACCCTGAGACTGCACCAACTGGATTTCAGTCTTGCTAGCACAATCAAATCCTGTCCCTATGGAAGCCAGGGTCTTCACTATGGCTTTATGGTCTTTACATTTGACTGCATAGAAGGGGGTGACACGAGGAAGAACTTTTAACCATCTCCGATGTTTCTTTAGAATGTCTCCAAGGTCTGCAACATAGAAGGCATCTTTATCATCATCAGAAGAAACTTCATTAATTTTTTGGTCCAGAATGTCCTTGGCAGTAAAACCTTCATCAAGGAAATGGCAGTCAAACTCCTCTTTACTGAAGTTGTTCATGGTTTCTTGATGTTCCACTGAAACACAACAAAATGGAAAACTAAGAAACAGAAATTAAAGAGATTTCTTTCAGCTTTTCAGGAAGGCAATTCTCCAGGAATTCCAAATCTTGCTGAATTATAAGACTTGTGCCCTTGATGCAGCTGTGGAAATGTTCTCCTAGCACTTGGGCACTGGAGTCGCCCCCCAAGGAGATCCTGCAGCCCACACTGCTGCCGCCACCACCGCCCAACTCACTCCCTCCCGCCGGAGGACTGCTGGCCTGAGGAGGCACCAGAGCTGCTGGCAGGGGGCGGTCGGTGGCAGGGCTGCAGGGGCCTGACTCATTTTTCTTTTCCTATATGTCTTTAGTTATTCGGGGCTTGTTTCCTTTCCAAATAAATTTCATAGTGAGTTTTTCTAATTCCTTAAAGAATGCTGTGTTGATTTTTATTGGGATTGCATTGAATGTGTAGATCAGTTTTGGTAGGATAGACATCTTGATAATATTTATTCTTCCTATCCATGAACAGGGAATATTCTTCCATTTATTTAGGTCTTCTTTGATTTCCTTGATCAGTCTTGTGTAGTTCTCTGTGTATAAGTTTTCTACATCTTTAGTTAAATTTATTCCCAGGTATTTGATTTTTTTATTTACTATTGTAAATGGTATTTGTTTCTTGATTTCCTCCTGAGCTTGCTCATTATTGGTGTATAGAAATGCTACTGATTTTTGCGCATTCATCTTATAACCTGCAACTTCACTAAACTCATTTATGAGTTCTAGAAGCCTTGTTGTAGACCTCTCAGGGTTTTCTATGTATAGGATCATGTCATCTGCAAATAATGAAATTTCAACTTCTTCCTTTCCAATTTGAATGCCTTTTATATCTGGTTCTTGCCTCAGTGCTCGAGCAAGTACTTCTAAGACAATGTTAAATAGAAGGGGTGAGAGTGGGCATCCTTGTCTTGTTCCTGATCTTAGAGGGAAGGATTTTAGGATTTCACCATTGTAAAAGATGTTGGCTGTGGGTTTTTCATATATACTCTTTATCATGTTCAAAAAATTTCCTTGTATTCTGATCTTTTGCAGTGCTTTTATCAAGAAAGGATGCTGTATTTTGTCCAATTCTTTTTTTGCATCTATAGATATAATTGTGATTTTTTTCCCTTTAATCTGCTTATATGGTGTATTACATTGATTGATCTGTTTATGTTGAACCATCCTTGCATATCCAGAATGAATCCCACTTGGTTATGGTATATAATTCGCTTAATGTGTTGTTGAATACAGTTAGCAACTACTTTCTTGAGGAATTTTGCATCTAGGTTCAACAGAGAAATTGGTCTGTAATTTTCCTTTCTTGTGGTGTCTTTCTTTGGCTTTGGTACTCAGGTAATGTTGGCATATAGAATGAGTTAGGTAATGTTCCTTCTGCTTCGATTTTTTGGAAGAGTTTCAGCAGGATTGGCATTAGTTCTTTCCGGAATGTTTTGTAAAATTCACCTGTGAAGCCGTCTGGCCCTGGGCTCTTCTTAGTTGGGAGGTTTTTAATGACTGATTCTATCTCTTTACTTGTGATTGGTTTGTTGAGATCATCAATTTCTTCTTTCATCAATATAGGCTGTTTATGTGTTTCTAGGAATTTGTCCATTTCCTCTGAATTGTCATTTTTGTTGGAATATAGTTTTTCAAAGTATTCTCTCATGATAGTCTTTATTTCCATGGGGTCAGTGGTGATATCTCCCTTCTCATTTCTTATTTTGTGTATCTGCATCTTCTCTCTCTTTTTCTTTGTTAGTCTAGCTAAGGGTTTGTCAATTTTATTGATCTTCTCAAAGAACCAGCTTCTTGGTTTTGTTTATCTTTTCAAGAGCTTTCCTATTTTCTATTTCATTTAGTTCTGCTCTTATCTTTGTTCTTTGTTTCTTCTTCCTGTGGGGTTACTTTCTTGTTTTTTTTACTAATTCCCCCAAATGTGCAGTTAGTTCTTCAATTTTTGCTCTTTCTTCTTTTTGGATGTATGAATTTATGGCTATAGATTTCACTCTCAGTACTGCTTTTGCTGCATCCCATAAATTTTGTATGTTGTGTTATCATTTGTTTCAAGGTAGTCATTGATTTTTTTTGAGATTTCCTCTTTGACCCACTGTTTTTCTAAGAGTGTGCTGTTTAATTTCCATATCTTGTTGTGAAATCTGGGCCTCTGTCCCTTGCAGTTTTCCAGAGTTTTCCAGCTTTACTCCATTGTGGTCAGAGATATCATTTTGTATGATTTCAATCTCTCTGAATTCATTAAGCCTTTCTTTGTGGCCTAGCATATGGTCTATCTTAGAGAATGATCCATGTGTGCTTGGGAAAAATGTATATCCTGCTGTGCTTGGGTGTAATGATCTGTATATGTCTGTTAGATCCAGCTTCTCTAATATACTGTTCAAATATTTTGTTTCTTTAGTGATTCTCTTTTGAGATGTTCTGTCCAGAGTTGATAGTGGTGTATTAAAATCCCCCCTATAATTGTAGATGCATCTATTCCTTCACTTAGTTTTTCCAGTGTTTGCCTCACATATTTAGAGGCGCTCTTGTTAGGAGCATAAATATTTATGATTGTTGGTTCTTCTTGAGAGATTGTCCCTTTCACTAATATGTAGTATCCTTCTTTGTCTCTCACAATTGTTTCACATTTAAAGTCTATTTTGTCTGATATTAAAATAACTTCTCCTGCCTTTTCTTGGTTATTGTTTGCTTGTAAGATTGTTTTCCAACCATTCACTTTCAGCCTCCATGAATCTCTGTGTCTAAGATGTGTCTCTTGTAGACAGCATATAGATGGGTCATATTTCCTTATCCAATGTCCCAGTCTGAATCTTTTGATAGGTGAGTTTAATCCCCTGACATTCAGTGTTATTACTTTCAAGGAATTATGTATGTTAGCCATATTTTGATTGGACTTGTGTTTGTCATATTTTGTTTGTTTGTTTTTTCTTCTCTTTTTGTCTTTTTTGTTTCTCTTACACTCTCCTACAACTCTGCCTGTCCTGTTTTTTCCTTTCTTCCTGCAGAGCTCCATTTAGAATTTCTTGAAGGGAAGGTTTCTTGTTCGCATACTCTTTCAATTTCTGTTTATCTGTGAATATTTTGAACTCTCCATCATTTTTGAATGTTAGTTTAGCTGGATAGAGTATTCTTAGGTGGAATTTTTTTTTCTTTTTGTACCTTAACTATAACATACCACTGCCTTCTTGCCTCCATGGTTTCAGATGAGAAAGCAGCACTTAATCTTATGGAGCTTCCCTTGTATGTGATGGTTTTCTTTTCTCTTGTTGCTTTTAGAATTTTCTCTTTGTCTTGAGCATTGGATAATTTGACAAGTATATGTCTTGGGGTGGGCCTGTTGGGGTTTATGATGTTTGGGGTGTGTTGTGCTTCATGGATATGTACATCTGTCTCTTGCAGTAGATTTGGGAAGTTTTCAGGTATTATTTCCTGCAACACTCCTTCTGACCCCTTTCCCTTCTCTTCTCCTTCTGGGATGCCTATAATATGTATGTTTGTGCGTTTTGCATTGTTATTCAGGTCCCTAAGTCCTAGCTGGATTTTTTCTATCTTTTTATCGATCAATTCTACTATCTGTTTGATTTCCAATGTACTGTCTTCCACATCACTAATTCTCTGCTCTGCCTCTTCTAATCTGCTGCTATTTGCTGTGTATTTTTGATTTCTTGAGCTGTGGTGTTCATTCCCATCATATCTGTTATCTTTTTGTGTATTTCTGCAATTTCCCCTCCAAGTGCTGTCTTCATATTGTTAACCTCTTCCTTTACTTCATTAAATTTCTCTGTGATATGTTCTGAGATCTTTAATTACTTGTGCAAAGTTCTGCTCCCCTTCCTGGTTTTCATCTTGTTCATTGGATTCAGCTATGTTTTCCTGATTACTGGTTTGGTTTGTAGATTTTTGTTGCTGTCTGGTCATCATTTTATCATGACGGGTTTAATCAGTTCTTTAGCTTCTTTGTCTAGTCTTGGGGATTAATTAGCTGTTGTTCTTGCATAAGTGTTATACCTTCTCTTTGTCACTTTGTTCTTCTTCTTCTAATTTCTTATTGCTGGCTGAGTTCACTTTGAAGGAAAGTATTAGGGCCAGGGAAAGGCAATTGTGTAAGAAAGGAAAATGTGTAAAGTAGTATTGGTAATAAATGTTAACAGAGCAATAATATGAGATCTGGGAGTATGGATATTAGATTCATGTAAGTTGTGTAGAGTTATAGCAGTAAGTAGAGTACCTATAATGAGGTAGTTGACTGAGTATGGGAGGAGTATGGTATTAATTAAAAAGCTAGTGTTTTCATGAGAAAGGGAAAGAAAAAAGAAAGGCAATAGTATCAAGAGTGGATAAAAGACAGAAAACAAAACAAAGGTATTAGAAATTAAGAGTTAGACAATTTGGGGATCAAAGAAAGCAAGGTGGAATATAGGAGAGACAGTAGATGATGGAGGATATCAAGATGTGGGGGAAAGAGGATAGTGTAGGTAGCCAAAATCAATTCACACAGAAATGAGGCAATGGAGGATTAGGAAACCCAGCAAATGTGAGGTGTTCCCTGCAGCACCTATTGTATAATTAAGATAAAATAAATAAGAAGAAAATGAGGGACAAGAGAAAAGAGAAAAAAAAGAGAGAAGAAAGAAAGAAAGAAAAAGGGGGGATGGGTAAAGAAAAGGGAGGGGAACAAATAAGGAAAAGAAAAGATGCTATAGAACACCAAAAAGAGCAACGACAAAAAAACCCTAAATAAATGAAAAAAAAAGTCCTTGGGGGATACAATGAGAGAAAAGACTAGGAAATAATGCAATATTAGCAACCAGGACAATAAAAAATTAAAAATTAAAAATTAAAATAAGAAAACAAACTTTGAGGGTTAGGACAATCAAGGACCTCAGATGGGCCTCAGGGCATGGTGTATTCAGGGATGGAAAGTCTATGATATTGCAGACTCAAGAGGTGTGAGTCTCTGTGGTGTGGACCACCAGGGTTTAGGGGACACAGACCTGGCAACCTCAAATCCGGTTAACAGTGAGCCTGGGAGCACTGCAGTGCACTCAGGGATCCCCACAGCTGGGTGCCAGCCCTATGGGAGAGGTCACATCCACAAACTCTGATCTATGTGTCCAAAACCTGCAATTCCCTCTCTCACTAGGTTCTCTTCTGTGGCTGTTTCACCAATTCGACTTCAGGACACCTCCCACCCTGCAAGCTCCCAAAACAGCCAGTTGGGGGTGCCTCTATATTGCAGCCAATTTAAAGACACTCAGATCTGCAGCCAGGCCTAGGGGGTGGGGATCTAGCCAGAAGCACTATATCAGTGTCTGAAACTGAAAATCCCACACCTTGCAAAAGAGTCCCCTAATCGGCTTCCAGACGCCTCCCACCCTGCAATCCCCCGAAATAGCCTCCTGGTGATGTCTCTTTACTGTGAGCAATTTAAGGCCACTGCAGATCAGCAGCCGGCCTTGGGGGCAGGGCTCTAGCCAGAAGCGCTATTATTCGTGTCAGAAATAAAAAATTCCCGGCCTTGCAAAAAACTCCCATCTGTCTCACCAAATCGGTTTGCGAAGGCCTCCTGCCCTGTTAGCCCCTTAATAGCCTGCTCAGGGCTTATGAATTCCCCAGTACCGCAAAGCCTCCAGCAATCACTGCTGCAGTGCCAATGCCACGGTTCCCCCCACCCCAGGGGGGAGCATCCCGCGCACAGCCCCTAATTCCGTGTAAGAGTGCAGCTGGGGCGGCTTGCACCCCGATGCTGACGGGGGGGTTTGGAGGGGTCAGACTAGACCGCAGTGGCGTCTGATGCTACGGCAGACAGCATCAGAGGGGCTCTCAGGCGTGGAGGACGCACGGCGAGGGGAGGAAGAATGCCGCAGAGACCAGGTCTGTGCGCAAGTCCGGTTTATTGCGGAAGGGGACACAGCTTTATAGGGTTAGGGACTGCGTGGAGGGATTTGATAGGTGTGGGCGGGTACTGCTTCCTGATAGGTGATTGTAAGCAGTAGCTAGGCAGAGGGCTGGCTGAGAGGTTTGGAATAGGGGAGGGGAAAGGGGGAGTGAGAGCTGGCCGGATGTTGGGCTAGGCGGGAGATAAAAAGGGGGAGGGCAGCACCGGCCAGCCGTTAGCAGCAAAGGCCTAGTCAGGCGTGGTCACCTTATCTAGGCCCAGTGGGCAGAGGCGGTATCACTTCTTGCCGCACCATTTGCTACTGTGGCAAGCCGGGCGCCCTTCCTCCCACATTTCCCCCTTTGTTTTTATTAAGCTCCTCCGAAAAGCTTGATTTGAGGAGGGAGGGGGACTGTGCCTGTCTTAGGTCGGGATTGCGCCCAGCCGGGCAATGCCCGTGCCACACAGGTGGCCAGTCTTACCCGTCATGGGGAAGCGTGGCAGCAAAAGGCCGTGTCCCTGCCTTAGGTTGACTGGTGGGCCGATCCCGTTGCCCGTCATTGGCTAACCAGTCCGGCGCCTCGATGGAATGTTGGCGGCTTTAGATAAACAGGGTGGGGGAGGGGAAAGGGTAAGGGTAAGGGGTTAGGATGGGCAGTGAGAAGGGGTAGGGGCAGGGGAGCTGGGGCTTGGGTGCGTTGAGAGGTGGCTGGCCATTTGGGGAGGACGGCAATTAATGGAGACTCCTGGTGCGTCTTCGTCGGTGGTGCGGATTCGCTGGTACCGGACCTGGATGGGCTTACTAAGGACAGAGTTAACTTGATTTTTGACAAGCCGGACAATTCACCTGATGATCCAGGGCCCTAGGGCTAATAGGAGGACAAGGGTGAGGAGCAGGCCTAGAAAGGGGAGAAAGTAAGAAAGGATTCCATTGGGCAGCCCCCAAGAGAAAGACCATCCGGCTTCACGTTCCTGCTTTTTCTTGCGGAGGCCCTCCCTAACTTGTGCGAGGTTATTTCGAATGAGGCCAGAGTGGTTAGCATAGAAGCAGCACTTTTCTCCTAATGCTGCGCAGAGCCCCTCTCTTTTAGGAGGAGGAGGTCTAGGCCCCTGTGGTTTTGGAGAATGACCTCGGACAGGGAGTTGAGAGATGTTTCAAGGTGGGCCATGGAAGTCTCAAGGCAGGCGATGTCTGCATTGACAGCTTGCCTAAGGGTTGAAAAGGAATTATCTTGGAGGCTGAGAGCTGCAGCTCCAGTGGCTGCGCCGGCAAGACCTAGAAGGGTGGCAATTGTGATGGCGGTGAAGACTTCCCATTTCTGCTCGTGCTGCGGGGAGCTGAAGTGCTGCCAGGAGTCAAAGAATTGGTTATCAGTATGAAAGAGAACACGGGGGGCAATGAGTATGAGCACACAGGTGTTGCTGTTGGAGTTAAGGGTTTGAACATTGAGACATGGAGTGAGGCCGGAGGAAGAGCATAGCCATTTGGTGTTATTAGGGGGAATTAGGAACTTGGCAGCTGCATTAGGGGTGTGAGTTAGGCTGCAGAGGGACTGCATGGAGGGGAGAACTTTGCCGCCAATTTTTATTATACAGAGTCCAGTCTGGGAAACTGATCGGAGGGTGAGTCCTCTTTTTGTTTGGTTCCAATTGCAAGAGGTACCAGTGGAGTCTGGGGAGGCGCGATAGGCGCTGTTTGTAGCTAAGGCTTCATAGAAGGGAGCCGCAGCAGAGAAGCAGAGCCAGCAACGTTGTGTAAGGTTGGGCTGGGATAAGTTTAAGGAGATAAATGATGCATTGAGGAGGGCTACAAGAGGGTTGGGGGGTGGCAGGGTTTGGCGGTGGGGAGGATACCTAGTGATGGAAGGATTTAAGGTGTTAGCGGGAGGAGAAGGAGAAACAGAGGGAGGAGGGGGAGGCTGTGTGTGGGGAGGATTGAGAACTTGATTTGGGCCCACGGCGACGGATTGTGTGCGGATTGAATTTTTCTTTATAATGAAAAAGGCACCGTAATCATAGCTGCTCATGTAAAGTCGGGCTCCCCAGGTGCGGCCCTGTAGCCAGCCTGCATTTTTAGGGTTTTTGACAGTGAGCGTAATGCTGCTCCAGTAGGGCTTAATGCTGCTCTTGTGACTTTTATCCTTAAAAGAAAGGGAGAGGTAGGGGTCCCTATTGGGAGCTCCTGACCATCCGTGGGCCATGGTTTTGCACCCCCAGGAGGGGCAGTAATAGTGCGCTGGGTCATAGCAGCCTCTGGCCGTGGAAGGACAAATATAGAAGCCTGAGACTTCATGATTATAGGGGCCATCAAGGCCTGTAAGTGAGCTGTATCAACACTGGTGAGTCTTGTGTGTAACGTCTACGAGGGAACTGATGACAGGAAGGTTGGCAAGATTACATATGTGCACTGTGAAGGAGGGAGCACCCGCAGTAATGTTATTAGCGAGGAGCTTTTCCTGCTGCCAAAGAGAGAGTGTCCAGTTAAAGGGCTGATGGCTTATACTAGCCTGGTCCATAGTGGAGGGGAGCAGAGCTAACATGAAAAGCAGAAGAGAGTGTAGATTTTTAGGTTTTTTGTTTGAAGCTAAGGCGCGGACAGCAAGCTGTACTAGCTGTCCAAGGAGGAGGGTGTCATGAGCTAGATCTGCGGCCATATTTAGCCTCTCCATCTAATGGGCGAGTGCTCTCATCATCCGTCGTTGGAACCTGCTGCTGGCCGGTGGCGGGTTTGACGTTTTTTTCGGGGATCCAGAGCAGCTGGGAGGCATTTTCTGGAAAGACACAAGCAAACCCTCTGCCTTGGGTGAGAAGGGGACTGGGTCCCTGCCAATTGTTTGTTTCTGGGTCCTTCCAAAACACCATCGGGGCAACTGTTGGTGCATAGGAGGGGCCCCAATGCTTATGGAGGGGGGAAAGACCGTTTTTATCAAAGGAGAGGAGGTTTATGTGAATGAGGCAGGCAGTGATAATGTCGCCTGGTTGACTATGTGGGCGTAGATTCTTCTCTTATTGAATTTGCACTTTGAGCTGGCGGTGGATGCATTTTACTATAGCCTGCCCCTGGGGGTTGTATGGAATGCCGAAGTGGTGAGTAATGTTGTAGAGCTGGAGAAATGCAGCGAATGAGGAGCTGCGATACCTAGGCCTATTATTGGTTTTAACATCCCAAGGAACCTCCATGAATAAGATGGCTTGCCGCAATGCTTTAATGCAATGCTTGGCTGTTTCCCCTGGTAAGGGGACAGCGTAGCAAAGGTGAGAAAAGGTGTCAACTCTGACATGGACATATTTGAGGCGCCCAAATGATGGCACATGGGTGACGTCTATTTGCCATCGGGAGTTTGGCTTGAGGCTGCGGGGGTTGACCTCTTGTGGCTGCAACGGTCCAAGCGGCAAGAAGGGGGCGCATGTTTTACAGGCGCGCACCAAATGCTTGCACGTTTCCTTGGGGAGGCCCGGCAAAAGACGTTGAAGTGAGGCTGCTGAAAAGTGGAACTTAGAATGGAGAAGTTTGGCTTGATTGACCAAGTTTCCGACAGTGGCTATTGTATGGGTGGAGACGGTTTGGTCGGCAGCAGAATTACCCGTGGCTAGAGGCCCGGGCAGCCCTGAATGGCTGCAAATATGAGAAATGTACTATGGCTGTGTGCAGAGCTTGAGCTCTCGCTGCAAGGCATGGAGTGCTTGATCAATGGGCGTGTCACGTGGAAAGAAAACAGCGTGGGCAATAACTGAACAAACTTGCAGGGCGTACTGACTATCAGTGAAGATGTTGACGGGCTCATTGCTGTGGTGTTGGAAGGCAGTGAGGATGGCTAGTAGCTCGCCTACCTGAACCAATCCGGGATGGGTTTGGCAGTAAATGGTTGGCAAGTCACGGCTGGGAGAGTAGGCAATATAAGTAAACTTGGTCTTAGAGGCGTCCGTGAAGACAGTAGTGGAGTTGGAGAGAGGCTTGGAGCCAGGGAAAGGGTGGTATAGTGGGGAGAGGGGGAGCCTTGTGAGGCCCTGGAGCAACTTGTGTGTGTGGGGTAATGGCAGTCAAAGGTCCCATGGAAGATTTCTAGAAGAATTTGAGCATGGGGATTTTTGGAGAAAAGGGCAGTGGTGTGCTTGTCAGTAAGGCATACATATTCAGAATCAGAGACAATATTCAAGGGCTTTTAAAACATTTGTAAAACTTTAATGATGGCTCAAAGCTCTGTGCATTGAGCAGATGAATAAGGAGTTTGCTAAACCTGTTCTTTTGAGAAGTAATGTATGCTGCTTTTCCATTACTATTACTATCAGTAAATACTGTACAAGATGGTTGGGCTATGCACATAGCTTTGAAAAGCACTTCAAAAGTTTATTGTTGGGTTCTTACAGATAAAGGAATGCAGCTGGCTTGATTTGTCCAAGAAGACATTAAAGAAAGTCTTAGGAAGTTTTAAAACAAAGTGATAGCCATGTAACTGGACTTTAACTTTTTGCAACAAACTAGCAGTATTTGGGATTGCTGCATACTAGTGTTGTTACTTTAATCTATGGTAAGGGGTTGTTTTTGTGACATACATTCTTTTATAATAATTAAAACTATAATTAACCATATTGTACTTTTCTTTAATATTATGCTGAAATATTGCTAACTTTATACACTTTTAAGCATTCATAGAAACTTTTTATCCATATGACTTTAATTAATAGAGGGTTTAAGGGAAGAAAAAGTTGTTAATTTTATAACACTGTAAAACACCTTTATTTAGCTTATAACATATTAAATGAACTTAATTATTACTTTAATTTTTCTTTCAAGGTAAAAGAACAAATCTCTTATAATTAGTTTGGAACAAAAGGCCACTGTTCAGGATTAGGTCTTGAGAAAGCAGTTTTGAACGTTATGTTCCTTTAAGAGATAAAGCTTTCTTTATTGGAACACCGAGGAAATGATAAGCACAAGAAAAATTAGATAGACTTTCTTTGTATACCGACTGAGGATAAGAACTTTTAGTAAAACAGATTAATGGTGAGAGGCATTGAGAAGGAACAAAAATTTTCAACTTTGCATCAGCATACTACCCGACACCAAAGCCTGTAAAATTTTATAGATAGACCCGTTAAATTTTATTTAACTTTAACTGTAAAAATTCCTTTTCCACCAACCTTCTGCACTTTCAGTATTCAGTCAGGTTTTGTCCCACACTCTACTCTTTCCAATAATCAATCATTTTATCTCAGGACAAAATCATCTTCTGTTTCCTTAATAATAAAAACACATTCCATATAGCCTACATCAAAGTTATCAAGCAAACCTCTTATAACAATACTGTGAACATTAAACAAGCTTGTTAAAATAATGAACTTTTCTTTAAATACTTAGTAGCATGCAATATTAGAAACAGTTTCCTAGAAGTAAGTTGGCAGGGGAGGCTGGTTGCTGCCAATCTTTCCTGTTATAAAATTACCTTTTATTATTATCATCATCAATTCAGTTTTATATATATTTAAGAATGACCTTTTGGAATTAGCCATTTAATACTTTAATGTAAACAATGCTTTATTAAACCTTTTATTTATAACCATATAGACTATTGAAGACAAATTTTATGTTTATAGAACACATTCCCTTACTTAAAGTTATCACAATACCTTTTACAGCTTGCCATCTGCAAATTAAGTTTCAAGAGTTCATGAAAAATTAGCTATTTTACTTTAGGACAAAATACGCCTTTTTGCAAAACTTATTACATTTCAGTTAGCATTTTCACAAACTTTTAACCTTTTTTAATATTCATTTAAGCTTTACATTCTTTATATTATCCTGTGAAGAAAAATAAGTTATTCATTTTAATCTGGGCAAGAACAACCTTTTATGAAGATGTACAGTTAATCTTGTCAATCAAGACTACGATTTCTATTATTGTAGATATTTTATTAACATTTAAGCTCATGTATTGATATAATAAACTTAAGTATTAATATAAGCGCTTATTTAATTTTTGGCCATTTGTATAGAGCTCTTTTAAAAATTTTTATTAATTTATATTTACCATCCGGAGGTATCAAAATATACACTGACATTGAACGAACAGACAAACACAGAACAATCACAACACAGTAACAGAAACATACAGTTTACAATTAACTCATAATTCTTACTTTCTTGGTATAGCTGCTTTTAAGTTCTTATTAAGATTTCCTTTGGAATCCATGTTGCCTGTAACATGCAAGCTTGTGCTCGGAAACATTCCTATCAGTTATCAGCAATCAGCTAAAATAACCCGAGCAGCAGTTAGGCAGACCATTAGCACACATTTTTGGATAATTACTGTAAGACTATAGTGAGACTTGAAGTTCTGGAGTAAACTATTGATTTAAAACTGAAAATTTCTTTTTAAACCTTGATAAAATTTTTGTACTAATTTTAATATCTTGGTTAAAGAAGCCCAATCAGAATTAGCATGGAAATAAAACAGAACACAAATGTTGCCATGTTTTTCTCTCATACCAGTGGATTAATTATATCAGCCTTCACTAGCCCAGAGATACATTGTCATGTAGATAGTAGGGAGCCCAAAGAGTTGTGAAAGGGGGTGGGAGTTTGCTGGAACAGAGTTGATTGCCTTATAAGCTTGTGTGGATTTTTGGGCTTGTGGCTGGCCTTGTTGATAGGCGGGGCCAATTTCAGATAGGTATCAGGGTCCGAGAGATTGGCAGTAGAAAGCCAGGGGTTGAAGGGGACCAGTAGATCCCAGTAAGCCTGGAGTTGCCTGCCCGAAACTTTACATTGGTGGCAGGCTAGTAGGCCAGCAAGTGCTCTGACTTGCGGCGCTTGGCGGGAAGATAGACGCCCGCCCATTTTTCTGCCGGGGGCTGATAATGGGGGTCCTTACCTTGAGAGCGCGGCGAAGGGGTGGGAGCGAGGTCCCACGGGGGTGAGGCAGCGGTCACGTCGGACCGGCCCCAGTCCCTGTTTGGGCGCCAGTTGCGGCTGGGGCGGCTTGCACCCCGATGCTGATGGGGGGGTTTGGAGGGGTCAGACTAGACCGCAGTGGCATCTGATGCTACGGCAGACAGCATCAGAGGGGCTCTCAGGCGTGGAGGACGCACGGCGAGGGGAGGAAGAATGCCGCAGAGACCAGGTCTGTGCGCAAGTCCGGTTTATTGCGGAAGGGGACACAGCTTTATAGGGTTAGGGACTGCGTGGAGGGATTTGATAGGTGTGGGCGGGTACTGCTTCCTGATAGGTGATTGTAAGCGGTAGCTAGGCAGAGGGCTGGCTGAGAGGTTTGGAATAGGGGAGGGGAAAGGGGGAGTGAGAGCTGGCCGGATGTTGGGCTAGGCGGGAGATAAAAAGGGGGAGGGCAGCGCCGGCCAGCCGTTAGCAGCAAAGGCCTAGTCAGGCGTGGTCACCTTATCTAGGCCCAGTGGGCAGAGGCGGTATCACTTCTTGCCGCACCGTTTGCTACTGTGGCAAGCCGGGCGCCCTTCCTCCCACATAAGAGAGCCTCAATTTTATCTTTTACACGAATTTTCTCTGTTACCTTCCCATGAAATTGATGTCCAGACACCTCCTGCCCTGCAAAATCCTGAAACAGCCTTGTCCTGAAGAATTTCTAATGCTGCCCAGCTTCTTCTTTGCAGGAGAGACTATAAGGTGCACTCACTCAACCGCCATCTTGCCCCACCCTCCCCACATAGTTTTTGAAGCAGCACTCCTTAAATGGAGAAAATAGGTTGTAAACATTAAAAGAAAAATAACCCAATCTTTGATTTTATGATATAAATGAAGCTATGAACTCCTTGCATCTTCTGTACAATTATAGAAATGTTTCAGATATACTTGTGGTGAGGGCAGCTAGTAAATGGAATATGCCATGCAGTTGCCATGCATGTCTCTTCCCCCAAACAAAAATTTAATGACCAAATAAAATAAAGACAAGTGACACATCCAGTGTGTATGAGGCATTATCATTTCCCTGAGGTTTCATTAAGCAAATATGGCATTTTTAGAAGACAAAAAGATCAAGGTTGAAGAATAAAGGACAGCTTTTGGTAAAATGAAGGAAATATATGAAAAGGAGAATGCAAAAGAACTTTAAAAATAAATAGAGCAAAGAAAATAATCCTAATCCCCTGAAAAACAACAAGAAAAATGTCTTATTTCTCAGTAAAACATTGTTTTACATTACTTTCTCTGGATAATTAGAAAATTAAATGTTGTTTTCCTTATTGTACAGTAAAGAAATATGCACAAATATAATTGAGCACTGAACACATTTCAGCAAGTGCTAAACTGCCCAGTTCTGCCCGAAGTTCATAGTTCCTTAAAAATATTTAGACTTGGGCTGAGATTTGTCACAGAGATTACATACATTGCTATCATTATGGGGCAAAAGAAATATTTTCTTTTAAAAAGTGGTGCTTGAAAACAACCTTGTCTGATGTCTACATGATGCCTGTGGAATCAGTCCCTGACCCCCATGTTAGCACAAATCTGAAAAAAAGAACGTTCAGAGGGAAGTTCTTGATGAAGTTACATTGTTATAAATTATGATATATGCAGTCTATTATTTAGGTATCATATTGATAATGTATCATCTTATGTTGTGAACCTACATATATTGTGAATACCATGAGTGTCATATGAACAACTGAATGTACTCAATTTGGGAAAATTGTCAATGTCAAATAATTTAAACCCACAAGGTTGGTCAGCCAATTAGGGAAGTGGGCTGTTTTATCATGGACATGAGCTGGGAAGACACTGGTGTGCTGAGCCTGTACTGAGTCTGGCCATGATATATTATACAGAACAGATGTGAGGCTGACTGAGCAAGAAAGAGAATTGTCATTTCAGCACAAAAACAAAACCCAAACAAAAAAACCATGCTAGAAAGGAAGAGAAAACTTTTGCTACATAGTAATAGTATTAAAAGAGCCACAAGATTCCTTTTTCGAATCTCTTAGAATGGAGAAGGGTGTTTCACATTGGTGCTGACCAGACAAGGACTTGGTGAAATATAAGTAGCACAACCTCGGGCTGGGGAGGATGGCAGGGTGGAGGGCCACTGTCACCCTGAAGAGCTGGGTGGGAGCCCAGGGCTTCTCCAGGCTCTGGGCATTCATGCAGACCATGTGCCAGCTTCAAGGGGACACTTCCTCTTACCAGTCTAACCACACAGTAGTAAAACTGAGAAGCATTTTATTATCTGTAAGTAACTGCTTCATTTCTGGCTACATACAGGAGAATGACAAGATGTGTGTGTACATTTCCAAATGCTGCTTCTTTTGTTTAAAAAGCTTAAGTAAGAACTTAAGTAAAACAGAAGAGCTCTAATCTTCTTCCCTTTTTAGTTAGCAGAGACAACAAGCATGTGTATCAAGGCATCAAAGCAGAATGCTCTGATCCATATGGGCTCTCAGGAGGTTGGGGGGGCCTCCACATTTAGCTTCCCAGCCCCAGTGGCCTCCCACTATCAAGAGGACAGATGGGAAGAGGGGGGAGCATGACTATTAGCAACCTTTGTTCCTTTTGTTTGGGGCTTGTGTTGCCCTGTGTGACTGGAAGGGGGATGGAGCAAGAAGCTGAGCCTTTTTCTGGTCAGAACCTCTGACTCAGGTTCTGATGCTTTTGCCTCAAGGAATCTCCTACTCCCAACCTAATGTGTTGGAATACAATAGTGGTGTGAAATTGACACGAAGGCTTCCATGTGCCCCATGAACAGAACTGGGGAGCCTCAAGAGATCCCACTGTAGGCATGAAAAACCCTGCATGGAAAATGTGCAATACCAACAATTATTTATCTACTGATATGCTATGAGCACCTCACAGATTCCTGTTTCAGAACCAGAGACCACAGTTAGAACAAAACAATCATTACTGAAGTTGCTAAAGTCTGTTGGTGCACAAAAAGACACAAAATGAAAGACATTATATTTTATCTTGGCCACTATATTATGACCAAGTGATGAGAAACAACAATATATTGTATACTGTTCAAATTATCTTCTAGGAGAGTTTTTTGTAGTGCCAAGCTCCTCTGTGAAAGAACACAGGAAAATATCTACAGAAACTTGGTAGTAGTTAACCAGCAGGAACCATCAGATTCAGGTGCATCTCTAAGTGAAAACAGGTGTCACCTTCAAGATGGCAACCATCAGGAAGCAGACTTGGTCCAGTGGATAGGATGTCCGTCTACCACATGGGAGGTCTGCAGTTCAAACCCTGGGCCTCCTTGACCCATGTGGAGCTGGCCCATGTGCAGCACTGATGCACACAAGGAGTGCTGCCCCACGCAGGGGTGCCCCCTGCATAGGGGAGCCCCATGCACAAGGAGTGCACCCCATAAGGAGAGCTGCCCAGCGTGAAAGAAAGTTCAGCCTGCCCAGTAATGGTGCCACATGCATGGAGAGCTGACACAACAAGACAATGCAACAAAAAAGAGACACAGATTCCCATGCCGCTGACAACAACAGAAGTGGACAAAGAACACACAGCAAATGGACACAGAGAACAGACAACTGGGATAGGGGAGGGGGAAGGGGAGAGAAATAAATAAAATAAATCTTAAAGAAAAAAAATGGCAGCCATCAAAGGGACCCTGTGCAAGAGGTGTAGGAGGAGAAACCTTCATCCTCAAATTTGATTTTTAAACCTTCATCTAAAAGGAGAGTAATTAGTGAGACAGAAAATTCAGAAGACTTAGCTGGTGGACAACAGAGAAAGCACCACAAATCTGCTAGCATTTACCTTTCCTCTGATGAAAGTCTTGCTCTATGTATAATAAGGAAGATACGGTGCAAAAGATTCTGTAGGAGTGAATCAATGGAGACTATCGAATCTGGATCTTGATACTGGTTTAAGTGAACATTCTGGTGATTGGTTGAATCAGGATTCAGTTTCAGATCAATTCAGTGTATAATGTGAAGTTGAATCTCTTGATTCAGAAGAATAGTGAATAAGGACAAGAACTCTCATATGAAGATGATCAGGTTTATGAAGTTACTGTATATCAAGCAGGGGAGGGTGATACAGACTCATCTGAAGAAGATCCTGAAATTTCCTTAGCTCTCTGTCGGAAATGTGCTTCATGCAATGAAATGTATCCTCCCCTTGTGGAAATGCATTACAACAGATGTGAGAATTGGCTTCCTGAAGATAAAGGAAATGATAAAGGGAAAATACCTGGGAAAGCCATACTAGAAAACTCAACATATGTAGAAGAGGGCTTTAATGTTCCTGATTTCAGAAAAATGACATAGAGGAAAATAATAAAATCACATAAGCCTCCCAATCCCAAGAAAATGAGGGGTATTCTCAGCCGTCAACTTCTAGTAGCAACATTTATACCAGTCAAGAAGATGTCAGCCATCTGCCCATTGGGATTTAAGCCCCCTCTCAAGTAGAAGCAGAGTGGGATCACCATCCTGAAATCCTCAAGACTGGGGAGTGAACAATGGACTAAAGTAGACTTAGTATTATTCTATTATAGACTTCATATTATTCTAGCAATGGAAGAACTTTTATCATTGATGTAAAGGTAGTGGCCACTAGAAGTTCTGAGGTGAGGGAGAGGGAAGAATAGATATAATATGGGGACATTTGGGGCATTGGAATTGTCCTGCATGACATTGCAATGACAGGTATAGGTCATTACATTTGGTCATAACCTATAAAATTGGGTAAGGCAGAGTGCAAGCTATAATAGAAACTATAGTACATTGTTAATAACAATGCTTCAATATGTGTTCATCAATTGTAGCAAATTTACCACACTAATGAAAGATGTTGTTAATGTGGGAAAGTATGGGAGGGTTAGGGTGAGGGGTTGGGGAATATGGGAATCCCCTATATTTTTTATTAAACATTTATATAATCTAAAGCTTCTTTAAAAATTAAAAAAAAATTAAATAAAGCTGTCAGAGAGTTTGAGAGGAATGAAACACAAGATAAAGAAAAATGCATGGAATCTAGTTTCCATCTTTGTGCCATTGAACCCGGTGACCTAAAATTGACTGTATCATCCATGACAAAAAAGGACAAGGACATCTTATGGCTTGTTTTACACGTTCAAAAAAGCTTAAAAAAAAACAGAAAACAAAATAAGGCCTGCCCAATATGTATGCAGCTAGTTCAAATGATTATGCTAACTTATTTCTCCTAGTTGACTTGTTTGTAAGAGTAGAATTATATATTTCTAACTATGTAACCCTAAAAACTGACAGTTATTTTAGCAACTTTAAATTTATTTTTATGTTTTTATACATATTGAAGTGTAAAAGTATCTCAGTTCATGTAGAATTCTTCTCCTTAATGTAATTTACCTAATTAGGGAGGGGATGCGGTTTAGTGAATATTCATTTCATTTTAGGAAAATTTCACTTCTCTTTATAGTTCATATTTGGGTTTTAATGTAATTTGAATTGGCTGTATAGCTGGTTATTTAATTCTATCCTTCATATTTTAATTCATTTACACCTTCACTTAAATAAAAATATCTGCTTTTTCAAAATATAAGTAGGGTATTCACATATACGTTATTTGGTACCTTTCTTTTAAGGAGATAAATTTTGTGAGCAAGATTTATTATTTAAATTTTAGATACTCTTAAATCTTCTCATCCTTACTTTGCTCTTTCAGAGTCTCTTAAAATATTCTTTACAGGGAAATGGACTTGGCCCAGTGGTTAGGGCATCCGTCTACCACATGGGAGGTCCACGGTTCAAAACCCGGGCCTCCTTGACCGGTGTGGAGCTGGCCCATGCGCAGTGCTGATGCGCACAAGGAGTGCCACGCCACGCAGGGGTGTCCCCCTCATAGGGGAGCCCCACGCGCAAGGAGTGCGCCCCGTAAGGAGAGCCACCCAGCGCGAAAGAAAGTGCAGCCTGCCCAGGAATGGTGCCGCCCACACTTCCCGTGCTGCGGACGACAACAGAAGTGGACAAAGAAACAAGACGCAGCAAATAGACACAGAGAACAGACAACCAGGGGAGGGGGGGAAATTAAATAAATAAATAAATCTTTAAAAAAAAAATTCTTTACAGGGAGGCAGACTTGGCCCAGTGGTTAGGGTGTCTGTCTACCACATGGGAGGTCCACAGTTCAAACCCTGGACCTCCTTGACTTGTGTGGAGCTGGCCCACATGCAGTGCTGATGTGCACAAGGAGTGCCATGCCACACAGGGGTGTCCCCTGTGTAGGGGAGCCCCACGTGCAAGGAGCGTGCTCCATAAGGAGAGCTGCCCAGCATGAAAGGACATGCAGCCTGCCCAGGGATGGCACCACACACATGGAGAGCTGATGCAGCAACACGATGTGACAAAAAGAGACAGATTCCCATGCTGCTGACAACAGAAGCTGACAAAAACAAGAACACACAGCAAATGGACACAGAGAACAAATGACTGGGGGTGGGGGCAGGAAGGGGAGAGAAAAAAATCTTTTTTAAAAAATATTCTTTACAGATAAATAGAAATTGGTAGTTATATTCTCTGCTACTGAAGAAAAAATGTACCACTTGTTCTCCAGGTATAGGTGGTGATGATGTTGTCCATTGAGAGTCTTTCAGAAGAGCCAATACAACTTTTTTAAAGCTCTGTAGTAAAATGTGGAGTTGTCCTGGGAGGTCCAATGTGACATACATTTTCAGGGTTTTGTGGGAATTGTTTGTTTCTCTCAAGTGAAAAACAGTTTAATTCACTTTGAAGTGTCTTCTTAGATAGGATTACACAGTCTCTATTAATTGCCTAGATATCAGACCTTTGCTTAAGACCAGTTTCAGAAATCAGTGAATTCAGAAAGATTAATTCATAAATTAGTTAAAAGGAAGAACTGTTCATTTTTTAAAAAATAGCTGGAAAGGTCAACATTTCCCTAAATTATCCGGAAAATGTACATCACTTCCTTCAAGAATTACAGGATCATGGGATTCTAATATTGCTGTCAAACTGCACAGATTAACTTATTGATTTATATATACATATGAGTCCTTCAGCAAAATAGTATGAATAAACAAACCTTTAGATAAGTGGAGTTGAGTTTTAATTTAAAGTTCCAGTGTTTTGCTTCTGGTTATGACAGGTTGAGGGCAATAAAATAAACTGAACTATGAGTTTAGAATAGAACTGAGGGACAATTTTAAACAGCAACATAGTGTGTCTGTTACTAGCTGTAGATTGTTATAGACAGACTTCATAAAAACAATAAACACATCCACATATAACTTACCCATGTATATATATGTAAATATAAAACAAATGGCTAAAGGTTAGTAATTAAGCCAAAGCTATTCTCAAATACAGTAAAGCTTAATTAATTTTTAATTTATGATACCTCCAACTAGAGCTAAACAGAATACATCCTTTCTAAGAAGAGTTAGTATAAATGAGATAATTTAATATACATTCAGAGTATATCTATGCTGTGATTATGCTGCTTATGATGCAAAACTCTGAGCAAATGGAATCTCATTCTAAATGCCTATGGATTATTAATGTGGTCTTGATCACCTAAATTTTAAAGCATGGTGTAAAATATTATTGATTGATTTACAAAGAAACAACTTATTAAGTGATTTTAAAAATTTAAAAAGCAATGCTATTAATCACTGCTACTTCTCTAAGGTTAGATCTATCTCAACTCCAGTTATTTATAGGGTTTCTAGCATTATAAATTTAACTGATTGCTGGGTTTGCCAATATCTAGATGATAAAGATGGACCTAAAATAACGTTCCATTCAGGCAAAAGTGATCATTGGTCAAAAAAAGAGGTAAATGCTTAATAAAAAGATTTGGTATCCTGTTAAAAATTAGTCAGCCCTTGTTACAGATCAATAAGTTAAATGTATTTGGCATTGGGACACTTTATTTGAAGCTTTAACTAGTTTTTCACAACTTATAAATTGGTGACTATAAACTCTTCTTTATGGAAGAAAACTGTAATAAGACAGGGCCAAAATTGGATATATACAAGACTGGTTGTATATATTGGTTGTATATAACCAATCAATCAGGTTAGATTCAGACAATAGAGATGGGACTCCCATATTAAAAGACAGAGAGCTTAAAATTGACTCCAATAATGATACTTTTACTGATGTAACAAAGAAAATCACTAAATTAGATATTGATTCAATGACAAGTATCCCACTTGCATGTGTAATGCCTGCATTATGTCTTTACCCAATACAATAAACTTATATAACATGATTTAGTCAATATTCAGGTTATATTTAAAATGGAAACTCAACATACTTAATTGGGAGTAATATACATGATTTGTTACATCATTTAAATAGGAATGCTTTCTTCTTTCTCAGACTAATGGACTCTTGTAAAATGGCAATGTGCTGATGCTTATATGACCTCCTTAAAGGGTAAAAAAATACAAATAGAGAGACATTCAAGGTGGTTTTCTGGATCTAATCTTAACCTAACTTTAGATCATATTGGATTGCTTATTTATCATGTGGGAAAATATATAAAACTTTTCTCCATGTTTGGTCAGGAAGATGTGTACTAGGTTATCTTGTTCCATGTATACCAAAGATATTTACATTAGCAAGGGAATTTCCAGGAAGATGGGAGAGCAGGGAGATTCAGGACTCACTTCTCTTCCAAAAGAGCTAGTGAAGAGTCAGAAACTGTCTGTAACAACTGTTCCGGAGCTCAGGAGGCCAAGGAAGCATTATACAGCATCCAGAGAATGGTGTATGGAAAAGGCTGAGAAACTGTGCTAAAAACTGTATGTACAACATTATGATTATAATAAAAGCCATTGATTATACACTTTGGATAGATCATAGTGTATGTGAATACATCTCAAAAAAAACCAACTTAATGAACTAATAAATAATTGTGCAAGAGTAGCCAGAAATAGCAACTATGTACAGCAGGGGAATCATAGAGAGGTTGAGAGGTGAGGAATTTTCTTGTTTGTTTTTTATTACTACTGAAATAATAGAAATACTCCAATAATGATTGAAGTGATGAATGCACAACTATGTGATCATACCAAATTCCACTGTTTTTACACCTTGTATGAATTGTAAGCTTTATTAATATGTATAAATAAAATTGATTTGTTAAAAAAAGAACACTACACAGTCTAATTACAATTTTTATCAAGTTTAAAAAATACTGAGTAGCTCACTCTACAGTGAGAGCTGGCACCCATCCCCCATTCATGATATGGGCTATCCTTAGGATCTAGTCCCTGGCTGGCTGTTGTGGGTGGAGAGGAACATGGAAGTCTACCCTGAGAATGGTGGGGTTGAGCATATCTTTTGATCAGCAAGTTTTGATTACTGAGTTCCAGTTCTGAACTGATGTTTTAGCTAACCCAGACAAGGATAGCCACTGCCATTGACTCAACCCCACTGCTGACATGGAGGAAGTCAGTTAAAGCTTAAAGGCACAATGCCTCCTTAGGGTTGCAGGGAACAGTTTTCTAAAGGGTGCCATATTTTTGGCAGGCCAGGAATTCAAGCTTCACCGAGTTGTGGAAAAGGCTTCTGGTGTCTTACCTGTACCTCTCTCCAGGGCTCATTGGGGCTGGTCTGAGCCCTTTTTGTGAGTCTCTGGTCCTCATTTGACTGGAAATACTGACTTCAGAAAGTCCTTTCTGAGGTGACCATCCTCCAAGATTTTGCATATCATGTAAAACAGCTAGAGGCAATGAAAGGAGTGTGTAAAAACAAAACAAAACAAAACAAAACAAAAAAAACAGAACAGAACAGATCAATATTCTCAGAGAAAGAACTAGGAAAGAATCTTTTTTCTTAGGGTAAAACAATTACACAAATAGTACAATCTTAAAAATTATACCAAATATCCAGGGCTAGAATGAGATGAAGAACTGGGAAAATTTGATCAATTAAATACAGCTAATTCTAAGTGTCAGAGAAGAGTTTTAATATAAAGCCAATCAACAATAAAATACTAGGCAAAAGGAAGAAACTGACCTTCATGTTGGGGCACTTTGAAACTTTATGTGGAGCCCAGGAAAGATCACATATTCTTGGAGCTAATTCATTCCTGTGGGCTTGAGAACTTGAATTGGATTCAATTTGGGGTCTTTGATTGGACTGCTTCAGTGAGTCTACGGTGGGTATTGGTCCTCTTGCTGGAGTCCTTTATAAATGGAGGACTGAAAGCAGCAGATGTAATATAGCCTGTGCACAAATCCAAACTTATTTTATTTCCAAATATGCCTAGAAAGCCAATTGAGGAGTATAAATTCTGTAGGCTTTGGATATTCAAGGAGGATGTACACTGGAATGTGGGGGGTTAGTGCTAAACGCTGACTTGTAATATGGGGGATATGCATTAAATCAAGCTTATCTGGGGGAAATAACCAATCCAATACTCAGATAAAACACTTGAAGAAACTAACAAAAATCTTTTTGCATACATACAAGCACAAGTTTTCTTCCCACTTGGTTTTTATTAGGACAGTGGTCCACCAAGTCTGGCTGGTCAAAGTAAATCAACTTCCAGGTGTTGGACTTGGCCCAGTGGTTAGGGTGTCTGCCTACCACATGGGAGGTCTGCGGTTCATACCCAGGGCCTCCTTGACCTGTGTGGAGCTGACCCATGTGCAGTGCTGATGTGCACAAGGAGTGCCATGCCATGCAGGGGTGTCCCCCGCATAGGGGAACCCCACACACAAGGAGTGCACCCTGTAAGAAGAGCCGCCCAGCACAAAAGGAAGTGCAGCCTGCCCAGGAATGGTGCCGCACACACAGAGAGCTGACACAACAAGATGACGCAATAAAAAGAAACACAGATTCCCATGCCACTGACAACAACAGAAGTGGACAAAGAAGATGCAACAAATAGACACAGAGAACAGTCAACCGGGGTGGGGGGGAGGGGAGAGAAATAAATAAATAAATATTTTAAAAAAATAATAAATCAACTTCCTTCTCAGAGTTCTCATGTCCTGGCCTTCGACACCACATACACCTGACTTTTCTGCTACTACAATTCTGGGGGCATGTCCAGGATTGCGCTGAGAAGGTCAGAGGTGGCAACAATTGTTTTCCCCTTTCAGATGTCTCTGGGGAGGCTGGGAGGGCCGAGGTGAAACCCAGCCCTGGTGCCCCTGGACTCCCCTTTTAGTCCAGAAAGAGGTTGTGGTTTTCACCAGAGCCCTCCTGGAAGAACCAGAGCACCAGTGGGTTTGAGAGATGATGAGAATGAAGCAAGGAGCACCACACATCAGATGGGTAGACCCCCAGGGGCATAGTGCAGGAAAAGCCTAATTCTAAAATAAGGAGACTGATCAGCTCTCTAAAAGGGGAGGCCCTAGTACACCTGAGAATACAGGAGGAAGCTACCTCCTCTTCAGGTCTGAGAAAAGGAAAGGGGGGTGGTTGTGTGCATGTGATTGTGGCAACTGGGTGAGATGCAGAAAGTCACTTCTGTGTGGCAAGTGCAGAGTCCTGATCTCTGGTTCTGTGGTGACCTCATATGATCAAGGGCAGTCTGGGGGGGTTCCTGCAAAGGGACCCTCTTCCAAGTCAGGGGCTTATACAGACCCACTAAGGTCAAGAGGTGCCAAAAGTTTCTGTGAGGGTCGCAACCAGAGATGGACTAAGTGTATTTCTTGAGTGACTGTTGTGTACCATTAGCACAGGGTGGAAACATGGGAAACACATAAAGTAGGACCCTGTTCAGTTGCATGCTGAAAAACTTCCCCCGTGCATTCCATGAAGATGTATACAGCATAAGGTTTCAACCAGGAAAGCTTAGGATGCTTTGTGAATTAGAATGGCCAACTTTTGGCATGGGCTGGCCCCAGGATGGCATTTTAGACCCCTGGATCATCCATAAAGTCCATGATGCAGTAACTGGAAACCCAGGACACCCAGATCAATTCCCCTACATTGATCCTTGGGAAAATGCTGTAAGCCAAAATCCACCTTGGTTAGGGTAGTGCATGAATATGGAAGCTAGAATTTGCCTAATACAGAAAACAAGGAGTGCTGTCCCAGGGACCAGACCAAACAATCACCATGCAAAGGGCCCAGAGAAAGTGTGCCCTGAGTCCAGTCCCAATCTGCCCATTTTAGAAGGGCCATACAAACATGAATTTCTGCTGCCTTATGCAATGACTCCTGCCCCAGCAATACTAATGAATGAAAATGAGCTAGTCTCCCTAAGCAGTGCCCCATTGTCATCATCCACACAGGGAAGTGTGACACCCATACCACCCCCACCACTGCTTTTATCACCATCTGAGCGGGCACCTATGCCATCCCTGCAGTTGCCTTTATTGACATCTGCACCAGAGAGCCTTATGCCATCCCTGTAGCAGCTTTTACCATCTCCTCAGTGGTCTTTGATAATTTCTGCAATGGAAAATACAGATCTGCAGCTTTTACAGCCCATTGCCCCTGGCAATGCTGCTGCAGTGCTGCCAATCAGTCAGGGGGGAGATGCTGAGAGGTAGCAACTTAAACCATAGGAAGACCTAGGGGCAGAGGAAGCAGAGAGAAAGCCTCCCTACCAGCTACCTCTCCATGAAGGCTGGGCCCCAATTTTTTACGATGCACATGGCTAGGTTCAGCGGGGAACTGGACATTCATCTATCAGCCCTTTACCACAACGAACCTTTTTAACTGGAAAAGCCACACCTCACCATTCTCAGAGAAGCCTCAAGCCATGATGGACATTTTCCAGTCCATCATACAGACCCACAAACCCACCTGGGTTGATTGTAAACAATTTATAATGACTTTATTAAACTTTGAAGAAAGAATGCATGTCATGCAAGGAGCTCTAACCTGGCTTAGCACCCACCTGAGGAAAGTTTGGACAGTGACCAATATGCCCACTTGCAATTCCCAGAGGAGGACCCCCTGTGGGATCCAAAGAGCACAACCAGGCTCAACTGACTAGAAACTTTGCATAGGGCCTTAGTTGAATGATTCAGGGTGGGGAGCCACAAGACAGTAAATATGGCAAAAACGACTCAAATTCTACAGGCTCTGGATGAGAGTCCAGCTCAATTCTATAAGAGCCTGTGCAGCATGTTTTGTGTATGCACACCCTTCAAACCCAGATGCTCCTGAGAGCCAAACAATGGTCAATGCAGCATTCACTTCCCAATCACAAGCTGACACCCAAAGAAAACTGCAGAAGTTGGATGGGTTTGCTGGAATGAATATCTCTCAGCTCGTGAAAGTAGCTACTAAAGTCTATGTCAACCATGATGCAGAAAAAAGGAGGGAAGAAAGTCAAAGATGAAGAAGAAGACAGATCTTCTGACAGTGGCAATCATGGAAAAATCCATTCCTGTGTCAAGGAGAGTAAACTGGGAATCTCCTGCCCCAAGGAGAGGGAAAGACCTATGCTAGGGCAAAATTAGTGTGTGTACTGCAAAGAGGATGGGCATTGGAGCAAGAGTGTCCCAGCTGGCCGCTCGACCCTGCCACTGCAGCCAAAACATTAGCCAGGAAAGCTAGTGGGGCATCACAAACCAAAACCTGGGTCCAAAAAAGTTCAGGAAAAAACCCTGCAAATCAGATAATTGGGCTCGCAGGAATAGAGGACTCTGATGGAGATTATTAGGACAGACCGGGCTCCCATTCTCCCGGCCCTGCAGAGCCTATGGTCAGAGTCCAAATTGGGGGCCACACCATACATATGATGGTTGATGCTGGGGCTCAACATTCTGTAATGACCAAGCCAATTGGGCCTCTCTCAAAAAGACAGGCCACTGTCATAGGTGCAACTGGCAAAAGTACCCAACAGCCCTTCCTGCAAGCCAGGACCTGCAACATTGGGAGAAAAGAGGTCACTCACAAATTCCTTTATCTTCCAGAGTGCCCAGGCCCCCTCCTGGGTTGTGACCTGCTGTCTAAACTGCAGCTCAAATTACCTTTGATGTCATGGGGCAATCCACACTGACACTGGGACCACAGGACCCTCTGAGAATAGTGCTAACCCTTCCTCTGCAGGAGGAATGGAGGCTGTTTTGCCTCAGTGAAACTGGCCAGTCCATGCCCATGCAGCTCCCTTTTGAAGATGCACCTGAAGTATGGGCAGAGGGTAACCCAATGGGGATGGCACATGACATTCCTCCAATTATTATTGAAATAAAGGCCACAGCCAGTCCAATAAGCATAAAGCAACATCGAGTACCACGTGAAGCACAAGCAAATGTCCAGCTACTTATTCAGAGATTACTGAATGAAAGCATATTGAGGCCATGCCAGTCTCTGTGGAACACCCCACACTTTCCAGTTAAAAAAGCTGATGGGGATTACCGCCCAGTCCAGGACTTACCATCAGTTAATTTGGCAGTAATAACCCTTCATTCTGCAGTTTCTAATCCATATACTTTTCTCAGCTTAATACCCCCATTGGCAATCTACTTTTCATGCCTAGATCTTAAGGATGCCTTCTTCTGCATTTGGGTAGTGCCCCGCAGCCAGCCAATTTCCACCTTTAGGTGGGACAATCTGAACTCAGATGAAAAGCAGAAGCTAACATGGATGCGATTGCCTCAGGGGTTTAAAAAGCCCCCACTATTTTTGAACAAGGTCTGGCTAGTGATCTCAAATCCTTTAAACCAGAAAGCCATAACTGTTTTCTCCTCCATTATGTAGATGACCTCATTCTCAGAAGTCCCACCTACCAAGACCGCACTGGTGGAACCCATGTTCTTTTAAAGCATCTACAGCAAAAAGGCTATCGAGTGTCTAAGAAAAAAGCCCAAATCTGCCTACCTCAGGTCAAATATCTAGGTTATAAAAATAAGGCAGGGGCACCGTGAATTGGGACTTGAAAGAAAGAAAGCAATCTGTAGTCTCCCTGAGCCCAACAGCCACTGGAGCTGCCAGTTCCTCAGAGCGGCAGGATCAATTGGATCCCCAATTTTGGGGTCCTCACGTGCCCTTTATATGAAGCCACAAAGGAGAAAGATCATGATTCTCTGCTCTGGGAAAGCCCACAGAAAAATGCTTTCATTGCTCTCAAACAAGCTCTAATGGAAGCACTGAGCCTCAGACTTCCAGATCTCAGTAAACCATTCTACCTCTATGTTCACAACTGCCAAAGGATCGCAGTAGGGGCACTCACTCAATACCTCAGTTCTTGGCAAAGACCCATAGCCTATCTATTCAAGCAACTGGACACTAGCCTGTTGGGGGCAGTAAAAATGAGCACACACCAAATTTAGCAGAGCCAGCAGCACGGCCACCGGAGCGGAGCCAACTTTCCTATTTGAGTAAGCTATAATTAGTTCACCACAACATGGCGGGTCCCACATCATGGCAGAACTCAAATCTGCCCTGTTACTTCCTCATTCTTCTTCCCCCTCAGTTCTTTGTTCTCTGTCTTCCCGCCACTGCCCAGGCTGATAAGATAGTGTGCAGGCGCAGGCGTGAAACTAAGGTCTGCCTCCCACCCCGGCGACAGCAGCAACCAATCCTTAGCCTCTACTACCTCACTCTCCACTCCTCCCCCACCCGAGGGTATATATACTTTGCCCCCTTTAATAAAGTTGCAGTTTGATCAGAACCCTGTCTTGCTGTCATTCTTTGTGTCTCTTGTCTCACCATTCTTTCTCGGCAGGTTTCGGGTCTCCGTTGCCGTCCTGTGGGCCGGGGCACTAGCCCAAAGATGGGCTCTCATGTCTGCAAGCTGTAGCAGCTGCAGACATTTTTACACTAGAAGCTATAAAATTAACTCTTGATCAGCCTTTAATTGTCTGGGTTCTGCATGCAGTAATAACAGTCTTAGAAGCCAAAGGAACACACCGGCTAACTAACAGCTGCCTGGTTAAATATCAAACTCCATTATGTGAAAATCCATCCCTTCAACTGGAACTTGTAAAAACCCTAAATCCTGCTACTCTGCTACCCATGGAGCTGGGGATTCTAGCCCATAACTGCCTGAAAACATCACAAGAAGTATATTCCAGCAGGCCAGAACTCCAAGACCAGCCACTGGCAAATTCTGACATGGAGTTCTTCATGGATGGGAGTAGCTTTATGCAGGGCAGCAATCAGTGAGTGGGATATGCGTGGTATCAGGAGGCCCAGAGCCTCCTGGATAGCACATCAGCACAGAAAGCCAAACTCATTGCCCTCACCCAAGCCCTACAACTTGCAGCTGGAGCAAAGGTTAACATCTACACAGACTCCAAATATGCCTTCTTTACCCTGCACATGCACCGAGCCTTATACAAACAAAAAGGACTCATTAACTCAGGAGGAAAGAGCATTAAATATGGCACACAGATTCTGGAACTACAGGAAGCAGTTTGGGAACCTATCAAAGTGGCTGTAATGCACTGCAAGGGACACCAGACAAGCCACAGCCCTGTCACCCAGGGAAATCAGAGGGCAGATGCTGAAGCAAAAAGAGTGGCATGGGAAGAATCCCTATCTAAAAACCTGGCCACCGCTCTCATTCTTCAACCTTTTAATTATCAGAAACTCCAGTATACACTGCCTGCTCTTGTCCCACAGCCTCTGAATCACCAAGAGCTGCAATACACTCAAGCCAAGAGAGTGGATACTCTCTGAGGGTGGGATATAAGGAGAAAATGGATGGTGGACGTTGCCCGATCACACAATAGTTGTGCCACAAATATTAGCCACAACTCTAGTTCAACACTACCATGAGAAGACACACTTGGGAAAAACCCATCTTAAAGAAGTTTTAGAAAGATTCTTCAGGCAGCAGACTTGGCCCAGTGGTGAGGGCATCCGTCTGTCACATGGGAGGTCTGCGGTTCAAACACTGGGCCTCCTTGACCCGTGTGCAGCTGGCCGATGTGCAGTGCTTATGCACACAAGGAGTGCCCTGCCATGCAGGGGTGTCCCCCACATAGGGGAGGTGCACACACAAGGAATGCAACCAGTAAGGAGAGCCACCAAGTGCGAAAGAAAGTGCAGCCTGCCTAAGAATGGTGCCACCCACACCGAGAGCTGACACAACAAGATGATGCAACCAAAAGAAACACAGATTCCTGTGCCGCTGGCAACAACAGAAGCGGACAAAGAAGATGCAGCAAATAGACACAGAGAACAGACAACTGGGGTGGGGGGGAATAAATAAATAATAAATCTTTTTTTTTTTTTTAAAAAAAGAAAGATTCTTCTACATCCCAGGTCTAGCTGCTATCACCCATGCCATATGTCAGTGGTGCATTACAAGTGCAAAAATAAAACCTTTGGCAGGGGGTCGATGGGAGTCCCAGGAGTCCAAAGAATTGACAATATGCCTCTTGAAGATCTAGTAGTTGATTTCACTGAAATGCCACACTCTGGAAGTTATAAATATCTCCTAGTCCTTGTTTGCACCTTTTCTGGCTGGGTGGAAGCCTTTCCCACTTGAACAGAAAGAACTGAAGAAGTAACCAAAGTTCTCCTCAGGGAAATAATTCCTAGATATGGGCTACCACTCTCAATTGGCTCTGACAGTGGACCCACCTTCGTCTCTGAAATCACTCAAAAATTGCCAAAGCACTGAGCATCTGTTGGAAACTGCACACCTCTTCCCATCCTCAAAGCTCAGGAAAGTAGAGTGAATGAACCATACAATAAAGACTTATATTGCTAAGATTTGCCAAGAAACTGGGCCAAAATGGGTGCAAGTACTTCTGAGTCCTCTTCTCCAAGTTTGGGCAAGCCCAAGCTGAAAGCCAAGCCTAACCTCTTTTGAAATCCTCTTTCAGAAACCACACCCTTAATCCAAAATATAGAAGGGGATCTCAGAGAAAGAAGAAACTTATCCATAGCTTAGCAAATGATCAGCTTATGAAAAACCTTACAAAACCTGCAACACTAGGTCCAAGAAAGGGCCCCAATTGGCTTAAGCAACTATATACACCTGTACAAGCCAGGAGATGCAGTCTGTGTCAAAGACTGGAAATCAGCTCCACTAATCCCTCTATGGTGGGGATGCTATCTTGTCATTTTATCCACCCCCAGTGCAATTAAAGTAGCTGAAAGCACCCCATGGATACACCATAGCCAGGTCAAGCAAGCTGCCCCAGAGTCCTTGACCTGTATTCCAGATGCCCACAACTCAACCAAACTTATCTTGCAAAGGAACAAATCACCAAGCCCTGCTCCAGTCACACCCCAGAAGCTGACTGGTCCATGCATGGCTGAAGTTTGAGGATGGGACACCGAGCTCTGCTCCAACCACACCCCAGAAACTGATAGGCCTATGTACAGCCAAGGAATAGGAATCCAGTTTAATCCTAGTTACAATGACCCTTTGGTTATTCTCCCTACTCCTAGCCCTGACCCTCCCCTGGTCCCAGGTTGGCATCACAGAGTGTGAGCCATTATCCAAAAGGTGTGAATGGGGGGCCATGTCAATACCACATTAATATATCATAACCACTATACCTGCAAGCGCCATATAGCCACCTGCCAGTTTCAAGGAATCTCCTATAGCGTCTGCAACATATCTGGTCAAATAACCTGCTATGACCCCAAACCTCCAACAGTCTCCCGTAAATGGGAAATAAGGTGCTTAATCAAAAAGGGGAGCTATTTAGCTCTACCCCAGTCACTAGCCAGAACCAATGAGTGTCCCTCCTATTTGATACATGCCAAATTAAAGACTCTGGGATACCATGGAACACCAATAGTGGAGGGCTTAGCAGGGAGCAAAAGTATACTCATAACAATAAGTATATGTGTGCTCCAGAAATGAAAAGTGCAGCCCAAGGGGGTCTTCTGGTGCAAATACATAGATGAATACTACTGCCCCTACTGGTCCTGTGTCACCTGGGCCACGTGGAACACAGATGCAACTAAACAGCCATCCTCACCAAAGGAATGGCCCTGGCTGTTTATGCTGTCACTGTAACCACTTAAACCTCACCATCCTTAAACCTGAATCTCGATGGACTCAGGGAGTCCAAATGAGTCTCTGCATTGATGGTAGAGGAATAGACCCAGGAGACTACATCTGGGTTGGGTATTGGGAATACCCACTCACAAGTAAAGCCCATTCTGTGCTCCACTCCTTCTATGAAGAAATGGAAAAGCCCTTTTCCATTCTACAAGGAGTGAGAAATCTCTTCATAAGCCTAGCTGAAGTAGTAGGGGCAGCTTAAATGCCTTCTTGTGCTATGTATCTGGAGGTACTAATATGGAAGACCAATGGCCCTGGGAAACTAGAGAACACAATTACAGCCAAACATATAATGAAACTGGCCTCTCAGCTGTCCCCTGAGATAGCATGTGGCCCTTGTAAACTTCTGTCATAGGAAAATATTGTGCTTCAAGGGCCTGCCTAAACTCTTCTATATCTGTTGGAAACCTAACATGTACAGGGGGAGAATTCCAAAATTATACCACCAATATAACAGAGCCTTGGGGTACATGGAATGAATCTGACCTCACTCTCATAAATTGTACTTTCCCCAAATTAATCACAGTGTGGAACTACACTGCAAAGTTCCCTTTAATGCCCCAAATGGTCTGTACTGGATTTGTGGGAAAGTTGCATTCTGAGAACTTCCCCAAAACTGGTGTGGTACTTGTATGCTCAGTACAATAAAACCTCCTTCTTCCTCATTCCCTTAGCGGAAGGGAAAGAGCTAAGCTAGCCAGTGTATCAAAATATAAGAAAGAGCTGTCGTTACCTGGAGAGGTGAAGAATGGCCCCCTGAATGTGTAATCCAGTACTATGTGGGCCAGCATCTCAGGCAGAGGATGACATGTGAAGTTTTTGAACCCTTACTTATATGCTAAACTGAAACATCCACTTGCAAGCCATGGTGGAAATAATAACTAATGAAACTGCACATGCTCTAAATCTACTAGCCCAACAGCAAACTAAATTCAGAAATGCTGTCTATGAAAACCATCTCACCCTAGACTATCTCCTGGCAGCTAAAGGGGGAGTTTGTGGAAAATTCAATCTCTCTGCTACCTTGAACTAGACAGCACTGGAAAGGTTATTGATGAAATTACAAGCAAAATGGTAAAAATTGCTCATGTTCCAGTCCAGAGCTGGAATGGGTGGAATTTAAGTAATCCCATTGGAAGCTGGCAGCCAATAGTAAACAATTTCAAGTTTCTACTGGGAATAATTGCCTTCATCATAGGAGGATGCACCATACTTCCTTGCCTCCTCCCTTTCATCATAAACAGAATGTGCACCCTAATAAATGATATAGTAAAAAGGCAGACAGCTGCCCATCTCATGGCAGTATATACATACCAGTCAGTCCAGAGAGACTCTGATAATAGTGATGCCAAAGCTTAATAACCTTGAGCAGGCATCAAAGGAGGGAAATAATATTGCCTGTGCATAGGTTCAAATTTATTTTATATTCAAATATGTCTAGAAAACCAATTGAGAAGTATAAACTCTATAAACTTTGGATATTCAGAAAGGATGCAAACCAAATGTGACAAGCCTACCTGAATGTGGGGGATTTGTGTTAAATCAAGCTTACCTGGAGGAAATAACCTATCTAATACTCAGGTAAAACACTTGAAGATACTAACAAAAAGTCCTTTTGCATACAACCACCATTAGAACCCCCACTCTTATTTCTTCTGTATAAAAGGGACCCAAAAATTCTACTAGGCACTCAGTTTTTATTAGCACAGGATTCTGCCAAGTCCAGCTGGTTGAAATAAACCACCTTGCTTCCCAGAGTTCTCATGTCATGGCCTTTGATACTGCATACACCTGACTTCTCTGCTACTACACCTTCTTGCCGAGGACCAGCTGAGTAGGTACAACCAGGTACTGGTACTCCTGAGTGCTAAGGAGACACACAGTCTACGTTCATATCTGATGACTCCAGATTTCAGTGCCCTGCCAGTGGGCCCTACTTTGGAATTTGTGCTCCTGAGTGTGATGGAGTTGGACTCAGATGTGATTTTCTACACATGCCTCTTCTGTCACTTTGACTGAAGCTGTGTTTGGCACTGGGGTTTGTGTATACTCAGGAGTCTTGAATCTCTGGACTGCCCATGTGCCAGCTGGGTCCTGAGCCTCAGCAGAGTTACAAAACCTACTCTCCAGTTCATTGGACTTACTCAGGTGAGCTAAGAGGAAGATGAAGATGGTCACCCATCACACCAGGGAAGTGAGAGTATCTACACCTGCAAGCAGGAGAATGACATCCCCCAACCATGTGGGGTCAAAGCCCCCTCTTCACTGAGAGTTGGAGTGGACATAACCAACCCAGGGTCCACAGGATGCAGGAATAAAATATACGTTAGAGTGGACTTACTGGTATTTTACTATAGAACTACTGTGACTCTAGCGATGGAAGTTTCTAGTTTTCAGTTTTTGGTGTTTTAAAGGATATTTACTGCTTTGTGCTTTTCATTGCTTTCCTTTTTTTGTTTTTCATAAAGACATAGTTTATTTCCCCTTGAAATTCCAGATAAACTTTACTAAGTTGACACATGATATATTGAAGGAACGATTCAGAATAGACTAAAGAAGAATTTTACAAGCTGGAGTGTCTAGAGCTTGCAACGGCCTTCAGGATCAAATGACCATGACCTCCTCCCAGACCTGTACCTGCAGCACCATCTCCTCCACGCACTCCAGCAGCTCACCGATGGAGTAGATGTTGGGCTGGGCCAACAAAGGGCAGGATCTTGGTTGGATGGGAGCCAAGTTGGCCAGCTGCTGCTAGTCGTTCCCAGCACCGGCACCATACCCAGACTCACTCTCCCGCTGCCACAGCCCCATGCCCCGAAGCCTGCAGGCCTCCGAGCCTGGTGCTCTGCTGCCCCCAGGGAGTCGGCCCACTGGTGGTGGGCTTCAGAGGCGCCAGAAGAAAGGTGCAGACCAAGCAGGTGCAGGGCAGGCTTGTGGGCTCTGTTTATGGGGGTGCTGAGTGTCTGTTGAGGGAGCAGGTCCAGGCCAAAGAGAGCATGCCCCCATGGAGCATGTCTGTCCAGGAGGATCACGGGCTTCTTCCTCCACTGCCACCATACGGCCCTAGCACTGCCCTACAGAGCAGCCAGGACAGACCAGGAGGCCACCTGACCCCCCATGGGGTCTGCGGCCCCAGGCACTGTTGCTCCACTCCCTCTGCTGCCTCTGTTCTGGGCGCCCAGCCAACACGCGAGTCCGCGCACTGCGTGCTGCTCTGCCCTAGCCCGCCGTGAGACCCCGCGGAGCCGGGAACAAGCCGCCAGCACCCAGCCAGCCAGGGATCCTGCATCCACCTCCTCCCTCACTTGCAGAGCCCCGCACACGTCAGACCCACCCCAGATCCGCACCCTCCTGCCCTTGTCCCATGACATTGATGTGGGGAGACACTGGCCACAGGATTTGCTGAGGAGAGGGAGTGAGAAGAAATGTGTGATGTGGGGGCATTTTCTGGACTTGGAGATGTCCTGAACCATATTGCTGGAATGGGTGGGGAACATTATATATCCTGCCCTAATCCACTGAAGGGACTGGGGTCGAGTCTAAACTACAATGAAAATAATCCATGCAGGGTAGCAGGACTCTAAATTGTATTCACCAAGTGCAATGAATGTGCCACAGTGATGAAAGATGTCATTGATGTGGGAGGAGTATGTTAGGTGGGGGCTGGGGTAGAAGAGAACCTCTTATATTTTGTCATGTAAAATTTTTTGTGATCTATGTATCATGAAAATAAGACAGAAAAATAAAAATGAAAAAGAAAGCAACTCCATTGCAGAAAGTAAGAGCAAAAAGCCACCACTAGGTGCCACTGTTGGATAAGAATTGTTCCTCACATTTCCTGGAGGGCAGGGGACTGGATTTGAAAGCAGGAGGAGGGGGCAGGGGCCCTTCAAATAGGGGCTGGTGGGCCCCTGGGCCTGATCTGTGACTGCTGTGAGAACCTCTCTCCAGCTGAGAGCTCACCTGGCCCAAGCCAAGAGTTTTGGTTCAGCCAGGCTGCCAGTTAACTCCAAGAGAGGGAATCCTGGTAAACAAAATTTCCATGACTGCCACAACCTGCACAGTCCAGTCACAGCCAAACATGTTCCACACAGTCCTGACTAAGGGGAGGTGAGTGGATCAAGAAATGAAAGACACAAAATAGCGAAGACCAGCTGGGCTTTGAGGAGACTGCAGTAGTGTGTCAGCTACCTCAAGCATCCAGTTTAAGCAAGCATGTTATTTTATACCTTAAGTGACAACAGCACATTCAGCAGTTCTCAGGGGAAGCTCTTGTTTCTAGGTCACTACAAATACAATACTTACTCTTCTTTTCAATAGCCCTCTGATAACTGTTCTCCTGGAATTCTTATCCACACTTAGCATATATTGTTCCACACATAACCTTGCCCAAGGGCACCTCCTTCTTTATCTACATTCTTCCTGTGAACTTTCAAGCCTGCTTTGCAGGTTTCTGCATGTATCCCCAATTCCTCTTATAGAATGAGAAAAAGGCTGCGAGCTATGACTGTGCCTGTCTTAGGTTGGCACCCTCTGAGGCTTATTACCCATCACTGACTACCAGCCAGTGAGGACAGCATGTTTGTCCTAAGCAGCTCTTTTTCATGGGGGCTGTTACATCTTATTATGCCACATGGCCTTTTGAGTTAAATGTATTTGGGTGCTTTCAGTTTGTATGTGGTTTATTTGATGTAGTAAATTTGCCCACGTTATGGGCAATAAGCACCAGAAAAGTAGCAAAAGGCAGGCCAGGGCTAAGAGATACCAAACGCTGTGACAGAGGAGGGCCCAAGGATTAAAATTATGCAAATTGCTTAACAGACTATTAGAAATAGCTTCAGGATTTAAGGTAGCAAGATGAGTTAATTGGAGGGCCAGGCTCTCATAATGTAGGTTCCATAAATCTGTACTAATATGTTCATGATTCCAAATCCCTTGTAAACAGAAATGGCCAGCAGTCCAATTCCATATTGTATCATTAAATAATATGGGGGTAACACAAACAAAAGCATATTGAGGATGACACTGTAGGTGCCTCCCATAACGTAAAGCATCAAGTGATTACCCAGGGAGATAACAGTTTTCTCTAAAGCATTTAGTCAAGGGTTGATTAAGTGTGCAGGAGGCATAACAAAAGTAGGCTGATGAACTGTCAAAAAATCATCATCCCAATTACCAGTAATAACACATTAGTTAAATTACAATGCAAACAGTATACATTAAAATACCCTTCTACTTTTGTCATTTTCAGGCCTCCCCTGCCCCAATACCAAACAGATACCAGATGACAACAAACACCCACCCCATCCTTGATTCAACAGGATATACTAGTACCTGAGCAATCATAAATGAAACTTGTTGTAATTCAGAAAACCCAAAATAATAACTATGAAAATCAATCATGGCTATCCTCATTCCTTTTTTATTTTTCTCCACCCATAAAATCAACCTTTTACCCATTATAACATCATTATTAACAGTATTACTGCTGCTTCTTTTTGGTCCTTGTCTCTTACAGCTTCTTGTCCAATTCATACACCAAATCATACAGTCAATAACCCAGGAATATGTAAATGGTGTCTCTCTGCTACGTGAACAACAATATCAATGCCTAAGGGACCTAAAACCACAGCCTACTATACAGGATGGATGAGAAATTCTTTTCTCTGCCCCTTGACAGCAGGAAGTAGCCAGACAGAAACAACACCCCAAATCCCCTCACCCTCCAATCCTGCCCAGTACCATATACCCCAATACTCAGTTCCCCTGTATACATGTGTATATATATATATATATATATACACACACATGTATACATGTGTGTATATATATATATATACACACACACACACACAAAGAATTAGGAATGTTAGAGATTTGCAATAATTAACAAGCTGTAGCTCAGTTTCCCCTGATATGCATTGGGAAAAGGCAAACCCCCTCCCCTGGGTCTGAGGGCATAGTAAAGAAACCTCATAGAGATAGGAATAAAGGGAGATAGAGATCTTCACCCTCTGCATACCAGAGGTAGATGGAGATCTTTACTATCTCTACCTGCATATCAGAGGGAGAGGGAGATGGAAGCCTTCCATATTTACATATCTTTTAATCCCTACAGATGAAAAAAAAATCTGCTCCTGCAGCATTCCAAAAAGCCATAAACTCCCTCAACCCTTTCCCACTACCTCACTCAGCCCCTCAATCCCCCTCCCACAAACTATCATTTCCCCTCCTAGGAAAGTTCTGTATAAATTCAAGTCATCCCCCCACTTCCAGGATTGCACTGAAACCTCTCTTCAGACCACCACCATGTTGGTGGGGGGGCTGAAGTCTGTTTTTCAGATCCCCTCCATTGGGAGAGCTTCTCAATAAATTATTTTTCTGCCTGTGGTCAATCAGTCTCCATGTCCCAGTGAATGCCATTTTTCTCCAACAGTAATATTAACAGTTCCTTCTATAATAACATAAGGAGGCATACAGGCCTGAAGTCCATAAGTAGACTCAAACTGCTAGTTTGCAGTCCCAGAATCTGTAATGTGAATAATATGATGTGTGGCAACTACCAATTGCCACAGTTCTCATTGAAGTATTTTAACCTCCAACCATAACTACATATTTCCCCCTCTTTGTTTTTGCAAAATACTGAATATAGCTTGGGTGGTTTCTTGTTGTATTATTCCCCAGAGGGTTTGTAGCATGCTTCTGAGGGCTCATCCCTTTCAAGACCAGGAGGGAACCAATGTCACAGTTATTGAAGTGAGCATGAAGAACACTCATGGATGATGTTTATGAGTTGTTGGTAGGTAACAGGCAGCAGGAACTGCTGGGCTAGGCACCATAAGGTTGGGTACTCATGATGTTCACCATTTTGGAGAAACCACTTTGCGTCTTCTCAGGTTTTTCGCCACCAGGCCAGGACAGATGGTTGAGCTATGCACACAGCCTTGGGGAGGGACTGCAAAAGTCCATTGTTGACTTTTCTACAGATAGGAGAATGTGGGCTGACTTGATTTCCCTAAGAAGATATTAGTAAGTTAAAAAAAAAAGTGATAATAATATAATTGGATATTAATTTCTTGTAACAAACTAACAATATTTAGGGCTGTGACATACAGCAGTGGTATTACTTTAATTTATGATAAGAGGTTGTTTGGTGACACATACTATTTTTAATAATAATTAAAATGATGATTAAACACATTATAATTTTATCTAATATGGTGAAACACTATTAAATTTTCAGGAATTCTATATACTCTTAAAGTATTTACATGAACTTTTTACTCATACTGATGTAGGCTATTGGTGGGGGGGGTCTATTCACTTCTTTGTAGATAATCTCTGTTGTATGTGCCTTGAGCTATGCATCTGGGACAGTGAGAACTGCAGCCCTGCCCTTGGTAACCATGACAACTGCAATCCCAGAAAAACAATTTAGCAATGCAAACTCTACAAAATTTAAATATACAGGGAAAATGCAAATCATATGTGCTAAATGCGGTCACCCCTCGGGCTGAAGTGTGGTTTGCTGACCTGGCGGGGGGCGGCGGCCGCGGTAGGCCTATTCCGCTGCCCCCATAATAGGGTGGCTGGTTGGACTCACCGCCACCCCTGAAGGGAGCTCGGCATGGGCGCAGAGTGCCCTCGGGTCTCCCCTTCTCGGCAGCCATGCTTCCGCGGCCGCCCCTCCTCCCAGATAGCGCCATACGATGCCTTCTTTCTCCCTGCACAGGCGCAGGGCGGAAAATTCCAGTCTGCCCTTTTCCCCTCCCCCGACAGCAGCAACAGCCAGGCGTGGGTGGAAAAATCCAGTCTGCCCTTTTCCCTTCCCCCGACAGCAGCAACAGCCAGGCGTGGGCGGGAAACTCAAGTCTGCCCTCCACCCCAGCAACAGCAGCCACCAATCCCTAAACCCTGCCCCTTCCCCCAGCAACAGTGACAGCCAATCCCTAACCACCACCCCTCCCCCATCCAGTACCGCCCACTGACCTTTCCCTGGCAACCAATCAGAACAGGGCATGGCTTCGACCAATCAGCCTTCCCCAGCCCCTATAAAACTGTTGCCTCTCCCTCAATAAAGTGGACTTGCGTGTTTACCTTGTCTCCACAGTAGTTCTTCTGCCGTGCGCCCTCCAGTCCTGAGAGCCCCCGACAAGGGCCTGGCCTCCCTTGTCCCCAGTTCGCCGCCTGCTTCTCCAGGCAACCCCTTCTTCGCCGGCTTCACCGGGCGACCCCGAACTGCGCAACCCCTGTGAGACCTACCCCTCATCTGCTGCCAGACCGACCCCTCGTCCCAAGTGGGACCGACCCCTCATCCCAAGTGGGACCGACCCCTTGTCCTAAGCTGGACCGACCCCTCATCCGCAGCCAGACCCCACCTCTACCGACCAAGCAAGCTGCCGCAGTTGGCACCCAACGTGGGGCAAGGCAACCCCACCACAGCCTCACTCCATAACCTGGCGGCCCTCCCCCCCTTCCTCTCTTCTCGCCGTGGGGCTTCTCTCGTGCAACATTGCTGCTACCTGAGCCTTGGCTACCTCATATGATCCACGGCGGTCTGGGAGAATCGCTGGATGGCTTTCTCCTTCCATGTCAGAGGCTTATACCGACCCGCTATGATTAAGAGGAGCCTTGGATTTCTCGGGAGCGCGCGCTTGCATGTCTGAAGTAACCCTACCACAGCCCTACGCCCTCCTCTCTTCTCACCCCTATCTTTTCACTCTGCATTGCTGCTCCTGAACCTTGGTGACCTCATACGATCCACGGCGGTCTGGGAGAATCGCTGGATGGCTTTCTCCTTCCATGTCGGGGGCTTATACCGACCCGCTATGATTAAGAGACGCCAATAAAACTCTCAGGAGCGCGTGCCTGAGCACCTCCACCCCTGCCTTCACCTCTGCCTCCTCCCCTCCATGCTTGCTCCCCTTTGCCTTGCTCCACTGCTCGTCGTTCCGCCCTCCCCTCGTCGGGGCCTTCTCTTGGCCCGCGACCACCGTCGGAGTCCCATCGGCTCCGACCCCTCGTCTCACCGCGCACCTCGGCTCCCATCTCTGCGCTCTCAAGGTAAGGGCCCCTTTTCTTATCAGCTCCAAAAGGCCATTAGCAATGGGTAACATCCTATCTGCTAAGCAAGCCCTGCAAGTTCGGGCCCTCGCCGGTCTCCTAGACACTCACCAGTGTAAGATCTCTTTGAAACAGCTCCAAGTATATTGGGACCTTCTTCTCCCCTTTAATCCGTGGCTTACCATGTGTCAGCTTTGGGACTCGGACACCTATACTCGCCTTATAGATAGGGTCACTTCTGCTGTTGAGCAGGAAGGTAAAAGATTCCCTCCTGGCTTATTACCGGTGCTTTTTACCATCCGCTCCTGCCTTCAAGGTGCCCCTACCATCGACTCCCCCCGGCCGAGCCACCGCCGCCACCGTGATTGTCAGGACGGCGACTTTAACAGGGACCCTGATTGGAATTCTGATACCGACTCTGATTCCGACTCTGAGTCGCTTGTTGAGCGCCTTAATAACGCGCTCGAAAATTGTCCCCCTAAACAGTGTAATCTAGCAGTGCCAAGCGCCGGTGAAGATGGCGAACTTCCACCTTCTTCCTCGCTCGAAAAGGGGAGGCACTCTCAAGATGGCGGACTTCCGCCTTCTTCCTTGCTCGTAAAGGGGAGGTCCCTTTGCCCCTCCCTCCCCCTGATGACTTCCTGCCTGGGTGGGCCAGAAGCTCCCTCCCCGCCATTTTGTAGCACCGCTGGGGACGGCCCACAGCCATTTTGTAACACCGCATGGGCAATGGCTCCTCTTGCGCCCTCTGTGCCAGCGGCCCCCCCCGGCTCCGCCTCCCCCTGGCAGCCCCCTCCATCTGATCCGTGGCAAGCTGCCGCACGCGGGGCCCCCTCTAGCCTATTTTTGGACCCATATTCCTCCCCCACCGGGGCACCTCCGCCTACCTCCCTGCCGCCTCCTACCACCTGCTTTCCCCTTAACGTAACTCCCACCCCTCAGCGCCCCTTTCCATGGTACCCACATGATGCGGAAAGTGTTAAACAGCTCCGCAAGGCCGTTAAGGAGGATGGGTTAGGCAGCCCTTATGCTCAGCATTTGTTAGAGGAGATGTCCACCCTTCTGTGCATCCCCCTCGATTGGCTCCAACTGGCCCGTGCCATCCTCACGCCTGGCCAGTTTATAAATTGGCGCACCCATTTTCATGCCGAGGCTGAAAAGCAGGTTGCGGCCAACATCGCAAGGGGTGTTAATCACCCACCAGAAGCCTTCACCGGCACCGGTCAGTTTAGCCAGGCTGCAGCCTACTACCATGCTCCGGCTGGCTTCTGGCTTCAGATTCGCGAGGTCGCCCTACGGGCCTTTCGTGCCTGCACTGCCAGTAGTGCTGACAAGTTCACTAAGCTCACACAGACCAAGGATGAGGACTTTTCTACCTATGTTTCCAGAGTCCTCTGGGCGTGTGAGCGCAGGGTCCATGATGAACAGGCTCAGCGCGCCCTCGCCCATGAAATTATCCTTGAAGGGGCCAGCCCCATTTGTTGACAGGTGATCGCTCCTGTGAGAGAAAAGTCGATAGACAATTGGGTAATTGCCTGTAACGGCCTTGACCAACAGGCTGCTTCTTTAGCCAAGGCTGTCACGACAGCCATGGCACTTAACTCCTCTTGTTTCAGATGTGGCGAGCCAGGACATTTCGCCCGTGAATGCCCGGCAGTCTCTGCACCGCCGCGCCCTCCTGTTCCTCCCCCCACACCGCCCCGATGGGGTCCTTCTACCCCCTGCCCCCGCTGCGGCCAGGGGTACCATTGGGCTCGCGACTGCCGTATGCAGCCTCCCCTGCAGCGGCAGCAGCCATCTTTAAACTCCAGGAGGGGCAGGCCTCAGCCCCACCCCAAAGAGGCTCCCCGTCCCAACCTTCCAAAGCCCTGATGTGGACAGTCCCCATCACGTCCACCAGGCCTACCATGAGGTTTAAGATTCACCACCACTGGTATTCTGGGACCCTCGACTCGGGTGCAGAGGTCTCTTGTTTCCCTGCTCATTTTGCCGCCCAGTGGTCTGTTCAAGAAGGCCCTTCCGTCCAAGGGGCCACTGGCTCCTCTACCTCCCTTCGCGCCAGTCACCCTATTGCCTGGGAGGACGGTGAGGGATGTGTGGGCACATTCCGGCCCCTCTTCCTTAGCACCCTTGATACTATACTTTGGGGGCGAGATGTCCTGGAGGAGTGCGGTGTTCAGTTAACCACTCAGCCCCCCCAATAGTTTGCGCCACTGCTCAATTAACACCTCCCACACCCACTCCTCTACGGTGGGATACAGAGGAGCCTATTTGGGTGGAGCAGTGGCCCTTGCCATCCCACAAACTCCAAGCTCTTCGTGAGTTGGTTCAAGAGCAGCTTGAAGCTGGACATATAGAACCGTCCACAAGTCCCTACAATTCGCCCGTTTTTATCATTAAAAAGAAGGCCACTGGCAAATACTGCCTCCTACATGATTTGAGGGAGATTAATAAGCATATCCTCCCCATGGGAACTCCCCAACTGGGACTCCCTCACCCAGTGGCCATTCCTAAACACTTTTTTGTGGCCACTCTAGATATTAAGGACTGCTTTTTTTCCATTCCGCTTCACCAAAAGGACCGCCCGCACTTTGCTTTTACCGTTCCTGTCCCCAACCACCGAGGGGCAGCCGATAGGTATCAGTGGAAAGTCCTTTCACAAGGCATGCGCAATAGCCCGGCCATCTGCCAGCTGTATGTGAACGCGGCAGTCGCCCCCTTGCGAGATCTGGGCTACCTCATTCACTATATGGATGATGTCCTGGTCGCATGTGAGACCCATGAGAAGCTGCAGTATGTACTCTCTCAACTTCGGCATAATCTGTCCACCATTGGCTTAACAATCCAGAATGACAAGGTCAAATTTGAACCCCCCTTAACCTTCCTGGGGTTCCATATCTCCCAGCATGTAACCCCAATGGCTGTGCGACTAAATGTGCCAGACCGAGTCACCCTCACAGAGCTCCAGCAGCTCTGTGGGAATATCAATTGGGTCTGTCCCGCTCTGTCTTTTACCACGGCACAGCTCCAGCCATTATTTGCTCTCTTACAAACCAGCCATAAACCCCCCTCTGCCGTGTCCGCAAAGATAATCATTACACCAGAGGCTCGAGCCGCCATTGCCGCTGTAGATAAGGCCCTTAATAATTGCTGCCTCCAGCAGTTCGATCCCCAGCAGCCTCTCCAGGCATTGGTCCTCCCCACCAAGGGAACGCCCATCGGAGTTCTTTGGCAGGATGGGCCCCTCCTCTGGCTCCATCCTGCTAAAAGCAAGATGCAAAAGATCTGCCCCGCAGTAAGACTATGGATCGCTCTCGCAGCTGATTTAGTGCAGCTGTCCATCCATACATTTGAAACTCAGCCTGCTGTAATTGTTTGGCCGCTTAATGCGAAAGAAACCACCTCCCTCATTAGGGATAATGAGCAAATGCAAGTACTGTGTGAGGGATTTTCAGGCGATTTCGATTGCCATTTCCCTAGTCACCGCCTACTCCAAGGCATGTCCCAACTCCCCTTCCGAAGTCCTTTTTTCCCCTTCCCGTCTTCCTCCCCCTTTCCGAGGTCCATCACTATTTTCACGGATGTGTCTAGAACTAAGTACTCCATGGTCGTGTACCTGGACGGAGTCGCAGAGCCGAAAGTCTTTACACATCTTAACCTACACTCCGTCCAGACAGGAGAGCTTTTGGCTAATGTAGAAGCATTTCACGCCTTCCCCTGTGAACCTGTTAACATCTTTACAGATAGCCTCTATTCTCTGCAAGTCTGCAGGGTCTTGGCATTAGCTACATTCTTCCCAACCTCCTCTCCTATTGATGAGGCACTGGATGCCCTTAAGACCCTTCTTGAAAAACGCATGGCACCCTGGTATATTGCTCATATCCAGAGCCACTCCGGGTTGCCTGGCCCCCTAGCGGCAGGCAACGACACCGCGGATCAGACGGTCTCCGCCCTTGCCCTTGATACGGTCGGAGATGCTATCAATCAGGCTAAGTCCTTACATTCGAGGTTTCACTTTTCTGCCGCCTCACTCCACCACCTTTTGCCTGAGTTGCCAATTGAGACTTGTAAGCACCTAGTGCGGACATGCAAAACCTGTGCCCCCTTCCTGCCTCTGGGGCCTCTGCAACCGCAGGGGGTGAATCCCCGTGGCCTTAGGCCTAATTCCAGGTGGCAGATGGATGTCACGCATGTCCCATCCTTTGGACACCTTAAGTTCTTGCATGTTATAATTGACACCTTCTCCCGCATGTGCTATGCAGTCCCCTTGTCTGGGGAGACTGTTAAGCATTGCATTAAGGCTCTTCAGCAAGGGATTCTCTTCATGGGAGTCCCCTGGGACCTAAAGATGGATAACGGCCCTGCTTATCGCAGTAAGTCCTTTGCAAGGTTCCTTCAGCTCTACCAAATCGCCCACCATTTTGGTATCCCATATAACCTGCAAGGACAGGCCATTGTGGAGAGCTCCCATCGCCGTCTGAAACAACAAATTGAAAAACAGAGGGAAATCCTCCCTCACGCTCCTCCCGGAGACATCATCACCGCTGTCCTAAGCCATCGAAATCTCTTGACCTTTGATAAGGATGGTCTCTCAGCAGTCCATAGGCATTGGGGCCCCTCGTACCGCCCCACACAGGCCCCCCTGGTCCTTTGGAAGAACCCTCAAACAGGTCAGTGGCGTGGCCTGTGGCCCCTTCTTACCCAGGGCCGAGGTTTCGCTTGTGTCTTCCTGCAGGATGCCGCTCAGCCAATCTGGGTCCCCGGGAGATATGTCAAACCCGCCACCTCAGCAGCGGATGTCCCGCAGGGAACGGCGCCAGATGCGAGTGATCCAGCACCAACTGAGCCAGCTCACCCTCCACCCCGAGAGGCAACCATCCAACCCTGAAGTCCGTTCGCTGCTCGCACTCTACCGTCAGTGCAGACGCCGCAACCCTCGCCATGCTGCCGAGTCAATTAACATAGTCTCTCTCCTTCTCCTTATGCTCTCCCTCGCCACCTCTGGCCAAGCTAACCCCTCTCACCAGCCCCGCTAAACAGCCCGCAACCCGCTTTCCCCGGCCCGCGGCTTGCGGAGCTTCCTCCTGTCTCGACCTCACTCCTCTTCTCAGCCATCCAAAGCATCCTTTCTCGTCCCCCGCCCCCCTCCTTTTTTTTTGCCTGAACCCCCACTGCGTTGTAGATTGGGCCGCCCCATGTCGGCCCGCCCCATTAACATCGGCCTCTCTCGTGCCAGTGAAGACTTTGGCCTTCTTGTTGTCCTCGCCTACGTCTCCACCACTCCCGACGCTGCCGCCACCACCATCGCTGGTGCCCTGACGCGACTTGTCCTCACCGCTGCGATCCTCCAGACCATCACACAGTCTGCCTCTACCGCTCTTCGCCGCCAAGAAAAGATCAACTACCTGTAACGCGCTGTCACTCTGGACTTTTAACAGCAGATGGACCTGATAGCCACTGAGATCAACGAGAATTGGACATTGGCCACCCTTGCTTGCAATGGCAAGATACCGCCCCCCAAATTGTACATTTATATCCCCGTCATACTCACCTCCCTCTTCAGCCCTGCTTCCCTCATTGCTTACTGCCTCTTGGGCCTCGGCTACTTGTTGCTGCTGCCATCCTGGCCCTTATTTGAAAAGAAGGGGGAAATGCGGTCAACCCTCGGGCTGAAGTGTGGTTTGCTGACCTGGCGGGGGGCGGCGGCCACGGTAGGCCTATTCTGCTGCCCCCATAATAGGGTGGCTGGTCGGACTCACCACCATCCCTGAAGGGAGCTCGGCATGGGCGCAGAGTGCCCTCGGGTCTCCCCTTCTCGGCAGCCATGCTTCCGCGGCCGCCCCTCCTCCCAGATAGCGCCACACGATGCCTTCTTTCTCCCTGCGCAGGCGCAGGGCGGAAAATTCCAGTCTGCCCTTTTCCCCTCCCCCGGCAGCAGCAACAGCCAGGCGTGGGTGGAAAAATCCAGTCTGCCCTTTTCCCTTCCCCCGACAGCAGCAACAGCCAGGCGTGGGCGGGAAACTCAAGTCTGCCCTCCACCCCAGCAACAGCAGCCACCAATCCCTAAACCCTGCCCCTTCCCCCAGCAACAGTGACAGCCAATCCCTAACCACCCACCCCTCCCCCATCCAGTACCGCCCACTGACCTTTCCCTGGCAACCAATCAGAACAGGGCGTGGCTTCGACCAATCAGCCTTCCCCAGCCCCTATAAAACTGTTGCCTCTCCCTCAATAAAGTGGACTTGCGTGTTTACCTTGTCTCCACAGTAGTTCTTCTGCCATGTGCCCTCCAGTCCTGAGAGCCCCCGACAAGGGCCTGGCCTCCCTTGTCCCCAGTTCATCGCCTGCTTCTCCAGGCGACCCCTTCTTCGCCGGCTTCGCCGGGCGACCCCGTCAGCCGAACAGCACAACCCCTGTGAGACCGACCCCTCGTCTGCTGCTGGACCGACCGCTCGTCCCAAGTGGAACCGACCCCTCATCCCAAGTGGGACCGACCCCTCGTCCTAAGCTGGACCAACCCCTCGTCCGCAGCCAGACCCCACCTCTACCGACCGAGCAAGCCGCTGCAGCTAAAAGCTTACCTAGAATGTATGAAGTCCATGCTATAAACCTTACTGAAGATGTGGAAGATATATATTAATACAAGCTTATTGAGCACTGAAACAAAGGACCAATTGACCCTCAGAGGCACAAGGCCTGCATTAGGCAAAGCACAGTTGCAAGCAATTTGCAGATAAAGAACACTAACTCGGAAGCTTGCTGAGGCAAAATGGGGGGTATCCATTCCTGCCATGATAAGCCCCATTATACAAAGGATTACACTCAACTCTTATGATTAGATTTGAGTTTTTGTCAATAAAAATGTTGTAGCTCATGTTTTAATTTCACGTAGTACCTGCTGGCAAAATCATGTTTTTTGAAAATGCTGAAGTTTGAATACTCGGCACCACGTACCATCTATTCAAAGGATAGCATAACCTGAAAAGAGCTGAGGCTTGAACCCAGTTGGATGCGGCAGGATCCTGAGTATATTCGAAGGGAGAAAAGTAGCCAGAGAGAAAGCACAGAGATGCTGAATGTGAGGTGTCAGGGATGGAGCTCTGACTAATAAAGCAGGGAGGCCAGAGGGCCCCGCCTTGCATTAAGTTATGCTTGCTCAGGTGGCCATGGCCAGTGAAGCAAGGGGAGCAGTCTCTCCCCATCAGCTGAGTCCCTCAGCCCCGGTGGGTGAGCCACATGGTGGTGACTGCCAGGTGCTGCAGCCCCACCTTCCCAACTGTTCACTTGGCACCACTGTCCACCTGCGCCCATGTCCCAGGGTTCCTGGAACCTGCCTCCTCAGGGCACCAAACCTCCAACCCTCTCCCTCAGACTGGTGGGAGCAGCCTGGGGCTAAGGAGAACAATAAGGACAAGGAGAAGTGTGGAGGATCCACCCTGTGAGGTGGGAGGCCTCGGGGCACACCTTGGGCTGACCTGGGCCTCTTGGCAGATACTGCAGGAGAAATGGGGGCAGCTCTGTCCCAATCAGCCTTTCAGCACTCAGGGCAGCAGGGCAGCATGACAGTGACTTCCCATAATTCTCCAAGGCTGCAAGCACCACCAGCACCTGCAGCCACTGGGCACTAAACCTCTCTCTCCCTTTGGCACAGCAGTCGTCCCCATCCCTCAGCCCACCAACAGACTCCATGGTTATGAACTCCCAGCAGGTCAGCGGCTGGATGACCTGTGCTCCTCACTGTTCAGCCCCTCTGCCCCAAATGCCAGGCCTTCCGATCAGCTCCAACCAAGCCCATATGTGCTGTGACTACTTCAGGCTGACTGTCCTTCCCAAAAGCCCTAGAACAAGGGAGGCCTGGGCAGATGGAGGGGAAGTAGTGAGAAGAGGCTGAAGAAGAGTCACTGCCTGCAAAGAGGTGGATGCAGCCCAGGAGGGCCTCACCACCACGGTGCAGGACCACCTGCCCTAGATTGACCCAGCCAGGGGTGTGCTGATGAGGAGGAATCTCCTCCAAGCCTGGACAGCCAAGGGGGCAAGGCCTCCTCACCAGTTTTGGCAGGGTCTGCTGCAGCCCAGAGGCCTGGGAAAGGTCCACTGAGCACTGTCACCCTGCTGACAACCTCCTACATGCAGAGTCTACATGCCCCCAGCCCATTCCTCTTTCACGGCAGTTTCACTGAGATGCTGGGTGCAGAAATGAGCCATTTCATCTACCTGCAGAAGGGAAACTGTGAGCACACCATTTTCTGGGTCAGGAATAGCTGATGACCAGGAGACCCTCCTAGCTACACCTCCCTGCCTGCCAAGGGCTGCTGCCATTTCCCAAGGGCACACTGAAAATGGAGCACAGGCCAGTGCCTGGAAAGGCCTCCACCTGCCCCTTCTGTTCCCTGGGCCTGGTCCAGGTGACTGGATCAGGACTTTAACAACTTTCAAAAGGTCATCCACCTAACAATCCCAGGACTTCCCTATAAGCAAACCTGGATGTCTTGCCCCGGGCTCCGGGCGTGTTGGTAGGAGCCTGAGGTACTGAGAGGATTTGATATTGTTCCGAGGTGTTCATAAAACTAAGGAGCAGCAACCTGAATCCCTATAAGGCCTGCGGGCCAGCTCCAGGAAGAACAAGTGAGACTCAAGCATTTTCCATCAGTCCAGGTGAACCTTAGAAAATGTTCGGCGGCATCATATGCCCTCAACTGAGGGTCACAGAAAAGGGGATTGGGCTATATCGCATAGGAAATTCCACCTGGCTGGAAGGTCATGGCTTTTGAAGTGTGACAGAAGTTTCCTGGAGCCTCATCTACAGATTGCCAGCTGAAGTGATGCAAAGGCCTAGAGCACTTCCCAAAAGGCCACGCCTTCCACCAGAAGGGTCCAGTGTAACTCAGGAGGGGAAGAGCTCTCTGATGAAAAGCACTGTGTGGGAGCACTCCATCCTGAGCAAGGCATCCAGGCTCTTCCCAGCAACAGGATGTGGAGAAGTCTGCAACCCTGCTCTTCCCCAACACCCTGTCACCCCTTCATTGTCAGCTCCTCCTGCAACCTTGGCCCTCTTAGGCAAGCTCGTGGTGGCCACAGAGCCAGAAGGTGGCTCTATTCTGAAAGGAAAGCCCTAGCCCAGAAAAAGGACCTAAGCCCAAATCGTGAACCCTCATCTCTACCTAACGACACGTTACTACTACACTATTTTCCAATAAAGTGAAAAAGAAAACCAAAAAGGGAAAGAAGATATTCGGAAACCCTATTTCTGCTAAGAGCATAATGTACAGGCCATGAAGAGAATGATTGTAACTCCACAAAAGCACAAACAGCTGCAGCCATAAATGGGAAAAGGGCTTGAATAGACATATCTGCCAAGAGCACATACAAATGACCGAAAAGCTCTTACACAGTTGCTCAACATCATCAGCCATGAGAGAAATGCAAATAAGATACCAAAGATAAAGATGAGGTGCTACTTACTACACACATGCTTGAACGCTGCTGTTAGGGGGGAAATGGCTGAAAAGGTGTGGACAATGGACCCCTTGGACACTATGGGTGGGAAATTAAAATGCTGCAGCCAGAAAGTTACACACAGAATTACCGTGGGAGCTGGCAATTCCACTCCTAGGTATACACACCAAAGACTGAAGGCAGGGCCTCAACCAGCTATCTATATGCCAGTATTCATGACAGCATCATTCAGAAGAGGAGTCACGAAGGGAGGGAACTGGGAGTTATTGCTAAAGGGGCATGAGGTCTGGGTGGGACGATGGAAAGAGTCCCAACAGAGTGGTCAAAGCTACCCAATACTATCAGTGAACTCAATCAATGTCACCACGTGTCCCACTTACAAGGATTAGAATGATTTTTATGCTAGGAATATCTTTACACAATTGGAAGGAAAAAATCAAGTATGGTCATGACCACATTTCTAAAATGAAAGATACAAGCCACATGATCCCCTCAGGTGACTCAGGAAACGCTTCTGAAAAATTCCCACACCCATTCACGATAAGGAATCATTGAGAAAGGTAGGAGGAGATGGCAACTTCCTCCATATGATAAAGGATATTGATGAAAAACCAGCTGTCAAGATGAAAAGACCTGCTCAAGAAGGAGAGACTTTTCCCTAAGATCACAAGAACAGACTCAATGGACTTAACAGCTTTTCTGCATGAAAGTCCATTATCAAGAAAGGAAAGAGGGAATTTCCTGAAGAAGGGACAGAACACTTGAACATCAGGTGTGTGGTGAGAGTTTAATAGGCCAAGCCTGTAGGCTACTGAAAGTCATGAATGAAAGGAGAAATACTGCCATTAAAATAGGGGCAGGTGACCAGACCCTTTCCAAAGGAGATATACGACAGAGAAAGAAGCACCCGAGAAGGCGCTAAACAGCCCAAGACATCAGGGAAATACGAATAACAAAAGAAGTGCTACCACTTCCTTAAAACATGTTGGATAACTACTGAAGTGGATGTAGAGTCATCAAAACCCTCACACATTGCAGAGAGAAAGATGAAATGGTGACGCCACCGTGGATGCCAGTTTGGTGATGCCTCAATTAGTTAAACATAGAATTTCCATAGGACTTAGCAGTTGCACTCCTACTTTTATACCGAAAGGTCAAAAGAGGTATTCAAACCAAACATTACCCAGGAATGATGTTAGTGTCTTTACTTGCAATAGCCAAACATGGAAGCAACTCAAATATCCATCAACGAATGAAACAACTAAATGGTATACAGAGACAACAGAGAACTCTAGAGCTGTAAAAAGGAAGGCAGTTCTGCAAGGAGCTGAAATATGGACGAACCATGAAAGCACTGTGCTCACTGAAGTAAGCGCAAGGAAAAGCACCGCAGAACTGCACCAAAAGCAGCTGGGTAAATGGTGACCTCCACAGAGACAAAATATCGATGACCACACAGACTCAGGGCAGGCGACAGACAATAAAGGATTTCAGTTTTGCGTGAAGGGACATGTCTGGTAATGGTGGAAGGGGAAAAGAGCACAGCATTGTGAAGGTTGACAAGATGACAGAGTTGTGTGCTGTACTAGTCAGCCAAAGGGGTGCTGATGCACAATTCCACAATCCTGCTAGTTTCCACAAGAGGTACTGATTTCTGGTAGGAGCTTACAGATACCAGGCCGTAATGCCTAAGATACTTCCCTCGACAAAGTCTGTTTCCATGTGTTGGAGCAAGAGGACTGGCAACATCAGCCAGGGCGCAGGCTTCCTGGCTTCCTCTCTTCCCAAGTCTTGCTTCTCTCTGGGCTAAGCTCCTCTGCTCCCTAAGGGCAGCTGTAGGCTATGAGGCTCTCTAGGCGTTGCCTCTCTGCACAAGGTCAGCTGGTGACAATCAGGGGAAGGGCTCTGTCTCTCACTAATCGTGGGGATTCTGCCACATCGAAGGAGCTGTTTCTATTCCTCTGTGCTCTTCCCCTGCCTCAAGTCCTGTCTTCCTGATGCTTGCTTCTCTTTCCTCTCTGAGCTTACTTCCTGGGATTCCAGCTAAGGCTTCAGCATCAAACTCCAACTTCAACTCTGTCCTTTGCCATGCCTTTTCTCTGCCAGTCACCACGGCCTGCAGGATGGGGTCTCCATATCCTAGTGATGTGGCCCAATCAAAGCCCCCCTCATAGCTTAGTCTTTCCCAGGTACAGATCAGATGACAAACACATTCCAATATCGATGTTTGGAATTCATACCCTTAGCAAACTTCTACGTATACTGAAAATTGGTTCAAATGGAGGGAAATGAAGGCAACGGATTATAAGTGGCTTGCTCCTGTTGAGGACAGACTGCTCAGCTGAGCTTATCAAAGAAGAGCTGGGGGCTTCCTGCCAAGATCAACCTGATGGAAAATCACCCTCTAGGCATAGATTGCACAGAAGGTATTACAAAAGATTACTGCAAGCCAGGTAAGAAGGTATTGAAAGATATGGATAAAACACTAACTTGTGATAACCTGAAGTGGAATCTGCTCACATGGGACAGCTGTGATGGTGGAAAAGTTTGTGACAGGCAGTCAAAACAGATTCAGACAATGCAGGTGGCTGCTGGAAATGTAAGTCATTTAACACCTACAGCTTTTTTATTCTATTATTGACAAGCCGCTATTGGAGCGAACTCTTTAAACCTCTCATGAATTAAAGAAGGATAGGGTCCCATGAACATTCCTCTGATCTGTCTCCCAGCCAGCATTAGGAGATGCACATTTGCAAGCAAATCTCAGGTAAAGAACTGACTTGGAACTCACTTAAAGGAACTGAGGCTATTAATTCCTCTCATTCCTGCTATCCCTCACTCTGGCGTCCACCAAGCCCACACCAAGGCACCAGTGCCCTGCCAGCCAGGGTGGCTGCACCCACCTCCTCCCTGGCATGCAGGCCCCCATCCCCCCACACACATCAGAGTTGACCCACCCCTATCCCACCTCCTTGCTTTGGAGATGGTGGCCATGGGAGTTGGCTAAGGCGGGGAGTGCCAAGACATTTGCGATGTGGGGGTGTTTTCTCGACTTGGACTTGCCCCCAATGATAGTTCCAGGACAGATGTGGCCATTATACATCCTGCTGAAACCCACCAAATGGACTGGGGGAGCATGTCGAGTGCCCTAGAAACTAATGCATTGCAGGGGAGCAGTGTTCCAAAAGGTACTCACCACATGCCACGAGTAGGCCCCACGGTGATGAAAGAGATCACTGACGTGGAAGGAGTCTGTTGAGTGGGGACTGGGGTTGAAGAGAACCTCTTCTATTGTGTCCTGTACCGTTGTTTTCTAATCTGTGTATCATGGAAACAAAAGAGATGGAAGAAACATGAACAAGAAAGCAACTCCATTGCGGAAAGCCAGAGCCAAACGCCACCACTAGGTGCCATGTTGGATAAGAACTGTTCCTTCCTCACACTTCCTGGAGGGCAGGGGGCTGGATTTGAAGGCAGGAGGAGGGGCAGGAACCCTTGCAGAAGGGACAGTAGGGGACCCCTGGGCCAGATCTGTGACTGATGTGAGAACCTCTCTCCATCCGATAGCTCACCTGCTCCAAGCCAGGAGTCTGGGTTGGGTCAGGCTGCCAGGTCACTCTTCAGAGGGGGATTCCTAGCCAACCAAAGTTCCAAGGCCTGGCCAAATGGGCCTACCTAGGGCCAGCGTTGCACTGCAGGTCTCTCCCATGGCAATGGTACAGACATCTGTCTCCAATTGCATCACCTCCATATTTTTTAACTGAAAACCTGGCCTTTTCCACTGGTTGCCTGAGGGCTCCTGCCTTGGCTCCCTGCCAGCCAGCCCCTTCCCACCCCCACCCCCAGAGGTCTGTCTCCCAGAGAGGAGAGGCTCAGAGACTTTCCTGTTCCTTGTCAATTCCCTCTCTTTCTCTGTGTTTCATTTCTGGGATGAAAGGGGTCCCTGAGGACCCATCCAACTCTTAGAAATGAGCCTGCCCTTTCTCCTCTCACCCTGCTTTTTGGTACAGTATTAATGAACATTTTTCTCTTCTCCAGGTTTGGGGGACCCAAAACGAAGCTGCTTACATATCTGGTTGTGAGACTTTTCAGTGGAAATAATTTCTGCTCACTTGAGGCACTACGGTCAAGTGGGATTATAGGTCCTTGTGTTCCATGTACAAGACACATTATAAGAAGCCATCATGACTGTCAAAAGTGGTTGTATGGGTTGTTATGGCATTGACTCAAGTAATAACGATCAGTTTCTGAAAAAAATAAAAATAAAAACTGGAAGCACATTTTGCTCAGCCAGAGCATGCAATGCAACCAGGTGATTTTCCTACTGATTGTCATTCAAAGCCACCATAGCAGGCAATTCAACATGTATATTGCCAAGATTTCCAAACTAAAGCAGATGACCTTCTCACCAAGGAGCAGCTGAGAAGATAAAGCCCAGGGTACTGGTGCTCCTGAGGGCTGTGGGGACACACAGGTCTACATTGATGGCAGGTGGTTCTGAGCTTCAGTGCCCTGCCAGTGGGCCCTACTTTGGAATATGTGCTCCTGAAGGTGATGAAGTTGGATTCAGATGGGACCTCCCTACACATGCCTCTTCTTGCACTTTGGCTGAAAATGAGTCTGCAGATTGCCACCTGAAGCAATGTAAGTCATAGAGAACTTCCCAAAAGGCCAGGCCTTCCACCAGAAGGGTCCAGTGTTCCCAGGGGGGAAGAGCTCTATGAGTGAGAGCACTTTGGGGGAGGACTTCATCCTGAGCAAGACATCCAACCTCTCCCCAGCAACAGGACATGCAACCTTGCTCTTCCCCAGCAGCCCTGCCACTCCTTCATTTTCAGCTCCTCTCACAACCTTGACCCTCTTAGGCAAGCTCGTGGGGACCACAGAGAGAGAAGGTGGATTGAATCTGAAATGTAAGCACTGGACCAGAAAAAGGACCTAATCCTGAATCATGAACCCTCATCTCTACTTAATGACATATTACTGCTACACTACTTTTCAAATAAAGTAAAAAAGAAAACCAAAAATGGAAAGAAAATATTTGGAATCCCTATTTCTGCTAATAGCATAATGTACAGAACATAAAGAGAATTACTGTAACTCTACCAAAGCACAAAGAGCCACAGCAATAAATGGGAAAAGGGCCTGAATAGACATATCTGCCTAGAATACATACAAATGACTGAAAAGCACATAAACAGATGCTCAACATCATTAGCCATTAGAGAAATACAAATAAGACACCAAAGATAAAAATGAGGCACTACTTTTTACACACACTCTTGAAAGCTGTTGTTAGGGGAAAAAATGGTTGAAAAGATGTGGAAAATGAGCCCCTTAAACACTATGGATGGGAATTTAAAATGCTGATACCCAAAAGTTAAACACAGAATTACCATGGCAGCTAGCAATTCCACTCCTATGTATACACACCAAAGGAATGAAAGTAGGGTCTCAACCAAATACACCTATGCTATTATTCATAACAGCCCCATTCAGAAGAGGAGTTGTAAAGGAAGGGAGTTGGGAGTTATTGCTAAAGGGGCATGAGGTCTGGGTGGGATGATAGAGTCTGAATACAGTGGTCAAAGCTACCCAATATTATCAATGAACTCAATCAATGTCACCACGTGTCCCACTTACAATGACTAAAATGATTTGTATGCTATGAATATTTTTCCACAATTAAAGGAAAAAATCAAGTATGGTAATGACCACATTTATAGAGTAAAAGATACAAGCCATACGATCCCCTCAATTGACTTAGAAAATGCTTTTGAAAAATTCCCACACCCGTTCATGTTAAGGAATCACTCAGAAAGGTAGGAGGAGATGGCAACTTCCTCCATATGATAAAGGATATTGATGAAAAACCAGCTAAGATGAAAATGCCTGCTCAAGAAGGAAAGATCATTCACTAAGATCACAAGAACAGACTCATCAGAATTAAAAACTTTTCTGCATGAAAGTCCATTCTCAAGAAAGGAAAAAGAAAATGTCCTGAAGTAGGGACAAAACACTTGAACATCATGTGTGTGATGGGAGTTTAATATGCCAAGCCTATAGGCTACTGAAAGTCAAGAATAAAAGGAGAAATACTGCACTTAAAATACAGGCAGTGCCTGGACCTTTTCCAAATAAGATATACTAATGAGAAATAAGCACATGAGAAGGTGCTAAACATCCTGAGACATTAGGGTAATACAAATAACAAAGCAAGTGCTACCATGTCTTTTAAAATGTTGGATAACTACTACAGTATATGTTGCATAATCAAAACCCTCACACATTGCAGAGAGAAAGTTCAAAGGGTGAAGACACTTTGGATTCCAGTTTGGTGATGCCTCAGTTAACCATAGAATTTCCATATGACCTAGCAGTTGCACACCTACTTTCCTACTGAAAGGTCAAAATAGGTGTTCAAACAAAACGTTATCCAGGAATGATTTCAGTGTCTTTATTTGCAACAGCCAAATGTGGAAGCAACTACAATGTCCATCAATGAATGCATAAACTAAATGGTACATATAAGCAACAGAGAACTGTACAGCTATGAAAAAGGAATACTGTTCTGCAAAGAGCTGAAATATGGATAAACCATGAAAGCACAGTGCTAACTGAAGTCAGCACAAGGAAAAGCACCGCAAAACTGCACTGAAATCAGCTGGGTAAATAATGAACTCCACAGAGACAAAATATCAATAACCACATGGACTCGAGGCAGGCATCAGGAGTAAAGGATTTCAGTTTTGCATGATGGAAAAGGTCTGGTAATAGTGGAAGGGGAAAATAGCACAACATTGTTACTGTTAACAAGATGACAGAGTTGTGTGCTGGACTAGTCAGCCAAAGGGGTGCTGAGGTACAATTCCACAAGCCTGCAAGTCTCCACTGAAGCTATTTCTTTCCAGTAGGAGCTTACAGATACCAGGCCATAATGCCTAAGATACTTCCCTCGACAAAGTCTATTTGAACATCTTAGAGCAAGATGACTGGCAACATCAGCCAAGGTGCAGGCTTCCTGGCTTCCTTTCTTCCCAAATCTTGCTTCTTTCTGGGCTAAGCTCCTCTGAATGTTCCACATAGGCAGCTGTAGACTCTGAGGCTCTCTAGGCATTGCCTCTCTGCACAAGGTCAGCTGGAGACAATCAGGTGAAGGGCTCTGTCTCTCACTCACCCCGGGGATTCTGCCATGTCTAAGGAGCTTTTTCTGTTCCTCTGTGTTCTTCCCCTGCCTCAAGTCCTGTCTTCCTGATGCTTGCTTCTCTTTCCTCTCTGAGCTTACTTCCTGAGATTCCAGCTAAGGCTTCAGCATCAAACTCCAACTTCAAGAATCCTCAACTGTTTCCTTTGCCATGCCTTTTCTCTGCCAGTCACCACTGCCCATGTGATGGAGATTCAATGGCCTACCTAGTGAAGGGGCCCAATCCAAGCCCTCCTCATAGCTTAGTCTTTCCCAGGTATGCATCAGATGACAAACAAACTCCAATAACAATTTTTGGAATTCATAACCATAGTAAACTGCTACATATACTGAAAATTGATTCAAATGGAGGGAAATGAAGGCAAAAGATTATAAGGCCCTGGTCCTGTTGAGAATAGACTGCTCAGATGAGGTTATAAAAGAAGAGCTCAGTGTTTCCTGCCAAGGTCAAGCTAGTGGAAAATCACCCTCTATGCACAGATCATACAGAATGTATTACAAAAGATTACTGCAAGACAGGGAAGAATATGTTCAAAGATACAGATAATACACTAACTTGAGATAACCTGAAGTGGAATCTGCTAACATGGGACACCACTGATGGTGGAAAAGTATGTGACAGGCAGGAACAGGAGAGTCAGACAATGCAGGTGGCTGCTGGAAATATAAGTCATTTAACACCTACAGCTTTTTTATTCTATCATTCACCAGCCGGTATTTGAGGGAACTCTTTAAACCTCCCATGTATTAAAGAAGGGTACCTTCTTCTGCTCTGAGGTACGCAGCCAGCATTACTAGATGCACATTTGCAAGCAATTTGCAGATAAAGAACACTGACTGGGGTGGTAGACTTGGCCCAGTGGTTAGGGCATCCATCTTCCATATGGGAGGTCCGTGGTTCAAACCCCAGGCCTCCTTGACCCGTGTGGAGCTAGCCCATGCGCAGTGCTAATGCACATGCAAGGAGTGCCGTGTCACGAAGGGGTGCCCCCCGCCTAGGGGAGCCCCATGTGCAAGGAGTGTGCCCCATAAGGAGAGCTGCCCAGTGCAAAAGAAAGTGCAGCCTGCCCAGGAATGGCGCCGCACACACGGAGAGCTGATACAGCAAGATGATGCAACCAAAAGAAACACAGATTCCCATGCCACTGACAACAACAGAAGCAGACAAAGAAGATGCAGCAAATAGACACAGAGGACAGACAACCAGGTGGGGGGTGGGTAAGGGGAGAGAAATAAATAAATAAATAAATAAATAAATAAATAAATAAATAAATAAATAAATAAATCTTTTTAAAAAAGAAAAAGAAAACTGACTCAGAAGCTGGCTTAAGCGAAATGCGAGTATCTATTCCTCTCATGATAAGACCTGTTATACAAAGGATTATACTCAGCTATTGTTTTTAGATTTGAGTTTCTGTCAATAAAAAGTGTGGTTCATGTTTTAATTTTATGTAGTACATGCTGGCAAAATTATATTTTTTGAAGATGCAAAAATTGGAATACTTGCACCATATATGACCTATTCAAATGATGGGATAACCTAAAAAGAGCTGAGGCTTGAACCCAGTTTGATGTAGCAGGATTCTAAGTATATTGGAAGGTAGGAAAGTAGCCAGAGAGAAGGCACAGAGGTGATGAATGTGAGGTGTCAGGGGTGGAGCTCTGACTGACAAAGCAGGAAGGTTGGAGGGACCCACCTTGCATTAAGTATGCATGCTCAGGTGGCCATTGCTAGTGATACAAGGGGAGCTCTGTCTCTCCCCATCAGCCAAGTCCCTCAGCCTTGGTGGGTGCCTGCCAGGGTGGTGCTGCAGCCCTACCTTCCCAACATCCACATTGTTCACTTGTCACCACTGCCCACCTGCCTCCAAGTCCCATGTTCCTGGAACCTGCCTCCTCAGGGCATCACACCTCCAACTCTCTCCCTCAGACTGACTGGAGCAGCCTGGGGCTAAGAATACAATAGGACAAGGAGAGGTATGGAGGACCCACCCTGTGAGGCAGGAGGCCTCGGGACACATCTTGGGCTGACCTCACATCAGAGCAGATACTGGAGCAGCCATTGGGGCAGCTCTGTCCCAATCAGCCCTTTAGCACTCAGGGGCAGTAGGGCAGCATGACAGTGGCTTATCATAATTCCCTGTGGCCAGAAGACCCACCAGCACCAGCAGGCACTGGGCACTAAACCTCTCTCATGTTGGCACAGCAGTCTTCCCTGTCCCCCAGACCACCAATAGACACCGTGGTTATGAACTCCCAGTAGGTCAGTGGCAGAATGACTTGTGCTCCTCACTGCTCACACTTTCTGCTCCAAGCCTCAAGCCTTCTAATGGGCTCCATCCACGCCCATTCATGCTTTGACTACTTCACCCTGGCTATCCTTCCCAATGGCCCTAGAACAAGGGAGGCCTGGGCAGATGGATGGGAAGTTGTGGGAAGAGATTGAAGGAGAGTCATTGCCTCTGAAGTGGTAGATGCAGCCCAGGAGGGCCTTGCCAACATTGTGTAGGACCACCTTCCCTCAATTTACCCATCCAGGTGTGTGCTGGTGAGGAGGAATCTCCTCCAGTCCTGGATATCCAGGGCAGCATGGCCTCCTCACCAGTTTCTACAGGGTCTACTTGCAGCCCAGAGATCTGAAAAAGGTGCACTGAGCACTGTCACCAGGCTGACAACCTCCTACATGCAGAGTTTACGTGCATCTGGCCCAATCCCCATTCACAGAAGTTTCGTCGAGCTCCACAGAGCTGAAGTGAGCCATTTCATGTACTTCTAGAAGGACACTGAGACCACAACTTTCTGTCAGGAACAGCTAACAATCAGGATACATTCCTAGCTAATCCTCCCCACCTGCCAAGCGTTGGTGACAGTTCCTGAGGGCACATTGAAAATCTACTGCCAGCTAGTGTCAGAAAAGGCCTCCACCTGCATTGCCTACTCCCTGTGTCTTGTCCAGGTGACTGGATCAGGACTTGAACAGCTTTCAAAAATTAATCCACCGAGCAATCCCAGGAAGTCCCCATAAGCAAACCTGGATGACTTGCCCTGGGCTCCTGGTGTGTTGGCATGAGAATGACACACTGAGAGGATTTGAAAATTTTCCAAGATGTTCATAAAACCAAGGAGCAACAACCAGTATCCATAGAAGATCTGTGGTCCATCTCAGGGAAGAAAAAGCCAGACTCAAGCATTTTCCATCAGTCTACGTGAACATTAGAAAATGTTTGGTGGCATCATATGCCCTCAGGTGAGTGCCACAGAAAAGGGGTCTCGGTTGCACTCTAATAGGAAATTCTATCTGACTGGAAGGTCATGACTTTAGAATTGTGACAGAATTTTCCTGGAACCTCATCTGCAGATTGCCAGTTGAATTGATATGAGTCATAGAGAACTTCCCAAAAGGCCAGACCTTCCATCAAAAGGGTCCAGTGGTTCATTTGGCCATTTTAAGTGGTCCGCAGTGGCGCCATTACAGCGAGGAGGCAGCAAGAGGGGCCGCGACTGCTTCTTTTTCTTTTTAAGTGCAGCCAAAAAGAGCAGGAGTGCACACCACGCGAGAGTGGGAGGCGAGGGGACAGGCCAGGGAGAGGTGCAGGAGCTTTTGCAGCCACACCTGCTCCCCCTCTGTCTTGTGTGTCTCCTGAGGTAGAGCGGGTGCACGGCAGCAGCGGGGATTACTTTGCTGCTAGTTTCAGTTCAGGGTAGCAACGGGTGTAGTCTCGGCTGCGGCAGCAGTAGCACGAAGTCGGAGGAGCAGTTTGGCGGGGAACGGGGCTGTGGCGGTGGTAACGGCGGGGGTAGGCGCCTCGGCGGGTGAGCATGAGGGAGCCATGGTGGCGGTGGAGCAGGGGGCAGCGGGTAGCGACGGCGGCGGGTAACGAAGCTGGGACCAGGGTCGAACCGCGGCCAGAGGCACCGAAGGGGGCAGCACTGAGTGGAAGAGGGCAAAGATCGATGTCAGTAAGAACGAGGAGGAGGAAGGGAAAACGTTTATAGGAGGCCTTAGCTGGGACACTACAAAGAAAGATCTGAAGGACTACTTCTCTAAATTTGGGGAAGTTGTAGACTGTACTCTGAAGTTAGATCCTATCACAGAGTGATCAAGGGGTTTTGGCTTTGTGCTATTTAAAGAGTCAGAAAGAACATAAATTGAATAGGAAGGTGATTGATCCTAAAAGGGCCAAAGCCATGAAAACGAAAGAGCCTGTTAAAAAATTTTTTTTTGTTCGTGGCCTTTCTCCAGATACACCTGAAGAGAAAATAAGGGAGTACTTTGGTGGTTTTGGTAAGGTGGAAATCATAGAGCTCCCCATGGACAACAAGACCAATAAGAGGCGTGGATTCTGCTTTATTACCTTTAAAGAAGAGGAACCAGTGGAGAAGATAATGGAAAAGAAATACCATAATGTTGGTCTAAGTAAATGTGAAATAAAAGTAGCCATGTCATGTATCACGATGATGGGAGAGAGTGTTGCTGTGGGGGGAGTGGGGGGCGGGAGCGGTGGGGTTGAATGGGACCTCATATATTTTTTTTAATGTAATTAAAAAATAATAATAATAAATAAATATTAAAAAAAAAAGTAGCCATGTCAAAGGAACAGTATCAGCAACAGAAACAGTGGGGATCTAGAGGAGGATTTGCAGGAAGAGCTCATGGAAGAGGTGGTGGTCAGCAGAGTGGTTATGGGAAAGTATCCAGGCAAGGCCGTCATCAAAATAGCTACAAACCATACTAAATTATTCCATTTGCAACTTATCCCCAACAGTTGGTGAAGCAGTATTTTCCAATTTGAAGATTCATTTGAGGGTGGCTCCTGCCACCACCTTGCTAATAGCAGTTCAAACTAAATTTTTTTCTATCAAGTCCCCGAATGGAAGTATGACCTTGGGTCCCTCTGAAATTTAATTCTGAGTTCTCATTAAAAGAAGTTTGCTTCACTGATTTATTTCTTAACTGCTATGCTTCAGAATCAATTTATTTTATGCCCATTCCCCAGTATTGTAGAGCAAGTCTTGTGTTAAAAGCCCAGTGTGACAGTGTCATGATGTAGTAGTGTCTTACTGGTTTTTAAATAAATCCTTTTGTATAAAAACAAAACAAAACAAAAAAACAAAAGGGTCCAGTGTTCCCAGGATGGGAAGAGCTTTCTGATGAAAAGCACTGTGTGGGAGCACACCCTCCTGAGCAAGGTATCCAAGCTCTGCCCAGCAACAGGACATGGAGAAGTCTGCAACCATGCTCTTCCCCAACAGCCCAACCACATGTTCATTTTCTGCTCCCCTTGCACCTTTGACCCTCTTAGGCAAGCTCATGGGGACCACAGAGCAAGAAGGTGGCTCTAAACTTAAATATAAGCCCACTTATTGTATGAGTCTCCAGAAGTCAGAAAGAGGACCTAATCCAAATATTTGAACCCTGAGCTCTTCTTAACTACTTTACTACTATACTACTTTTCCAAAAACTAAAAAAGTAAACCTAAAAAGGGAAAGAAAATATTTGGAAACTCTGTTTCTGCTAATAGCGTAATATACAAAACATAAAGAGAATTACTATAACTCAACAAAAGGACAAACAGCCCCATTAAAAAATGGGAAAATGGCTTGAATAGACATATCTGCCAAGAATATATACAAATGCCCAAAAAGCATGTAAACAGATGCTCAACATCATTAGCCATTAGAGAAATGCACATAAGATACCAAAAATAAAAATGAGGTACTACTACACACATGCTTTAATGCTGGTTTTAGGAAAAAAAATGGTTTTGAGGATGTGAAAAAATGGAGCCCTTGTAAATTATGGGTTCAAAATAAAATAAAAGTCACACAACCCACTTAAAAAATGGTCAAGAAATTTGAACTGACACTTTCTCAAAGAAGAAATTCAAATGGCCAAAAAGCACATGAAAAGATGCTCAAAATCACTAGCTATTAGGGAAATGTAAATCAAAATTTCCAGGAGATACCATGTTACTCCCACCAGACTGGCAGCTATCAAAAAATAGAAGACTACACGTGTTTGAGGGGATGAGGAGGAATGGGAACACTCATCCAGTGCTATTGGGAATGCAGTAGAATCTGGCCATTCTGGAGGACAGTTTGGCAGTTTCTCAAATAACTACCTGTAGATTTGCCATATGACCCAGCAATCACTCTACTGGGTGTATATGCAGAAGAACTGAAAACAAGGACACAAACCTATGCACACCAATGTTCATAGTGCCATTTTTCATTATTGCTAAAATTTGGAATCAACTCAAAACCCATCGACGGATGAATGGATAAACAAAATGTTGCCTATACATACAATGGAATACTACCCAGCTATAAGAAGAAATACAGTACAAATGGGAAAACATGGATGAATCTTGAGGCCCTTATGTATAGTGAAGCAAGCCATGCATTGAAGTACAAATACTACATGACCTTTCTGATATGAAATAATCAAACCAAGCTGTCTTAGAGAGCTAGAAACTGTATGATAGGCTTACAGGAAATTGCGGGGAGAGGAAGGTTATGCACTGATGTCTACATGAGTGAAATCTATGATAAAGTGGAGGTTAAGCAGTTGTACAGGGAAGGGATAAGATGGGGGCATAGGGATAATATTGGGTGGGTCTTTGCAGGTCTGAGGGGGCCTAGGGTGGGAGGATGGGTCAGATGGCCTAAGGAATCTGGGGGAGGGCTGGGGGAACAATTGAACATGGGAGATTGTTGGGTATGTGGTTTAAACTATAATGGTGAGAAAACTCTTTAGAAAATTTAATAAAGGATTACCTGGTTAAGGTCCTTAAGGTGGGGGCATCTGGTACAGGGGCAGGCTTCTAGGGAGTGTGTGAATGCTCATCTTCTCATAGTGTTATAGTGTGTTATATCACTGGGTGGAGACTCATACAATAAGTGGGAAGGTGTGCCCACATCCTGGGGAGGCCTGATCTTCTGAAATAGATGGAATTGTGTCTCTCAAGAGAATTGGTGGCTCCCAATGGGGGAGGACAGTCTAGTATATCAAGCCCTCAGCATTGTTGTAAGTATCTGTGAATCTGGTCCTTCAAACAGTGAATATTGGTTGTCACTGTGGGTCCTATTGACTTCCAAGACAATAAGCAATCTGACAGTTGGAACTGGAAAATAGGCCTGAACTGCTGTAAGGGCACATGAACTGTGAGACCACTTTTCTTGGCCAGGGCAGAGTGAGACAGCTGTTTTTCCCCAGGCCATATCAGCCTGAAGGGTCCAGCAGGGCAACATTCCAGCCATTGAAGAGGGCCTGGGAGAAATTTTTCATGTTACCCTTGGAATCCCTGTCCCACCACTGACAGCTGCTGCTCAGGTCAAAGACCCAAGGAACTTCCTGGCAAGCTGACTTGGTTCTGGCTGTGGGGCCATCTTCCAGAAACTTAGACCATCTGGGGGCTGCCTCATGGGGCCTCCAAACAGATGGCTGGTCCTGGCAGATGCTGGCTGGGTGGTGTGGATGTGCACCTTGGACCAGTATCTGAAGCCTCAGCAAAGGGTAGAAAGGAGGCTCCTGTGTCAGGTAAAGTTAATCTATTGCTCAGAGCCCTGAAGCAAGCTGGCTCTGATCTGTCCTCTGCAGTGAATTTGGAGAATTTGGTTGATGTTCACCCAAAAAGTCATCAAAGGGTACACTGGGTGGGACAACAAGCCTCTCCCCATGGCCCTGCAGGCCATCACCAGCAATTCCTGGTCTCCAAATGGAGACTTAACTTAGTTTTGGGGGAGGCATAAACTGCCAGGTACAAGTGTGAGCAAGGTCTTGCATGGATGGCTGGAGGCTCCTGACATGAGATGACATTAAGCATGGCTTTCAGAGACCATGAAAAGGCTGTATGTGTGGGGAGGAAACTCTGACATCATTGTTGATAAAGGGTAAAAATGTCACAGACACAGAAACTCAACAGTGTTTAATAACATTGACCACAAATGAAGAGCAATAATAATGCTTGATACTGGGAAGTGGACTTGGCCCAATGGATAGGGCATCTGCCTACCACATGGGAGGTCTGTGGTTCAAACCCCAGGCCTCCTTGGCCCATGTGGAACTGGCCCATGCACAGTGCTGATGCACACAAGGAGTGCTGTGCCATGCAGGGGTGTCCCCTGTGTAGGGGAGCCCCATGCACAAGGAGTGCACCCTGCAAGGAAAGCCACCCAGTGTGAAAGAAAGTACAGCCTGCCCAGGAATGTCACCACATACACAGAGGGCTGACACAACAAGATGATGCAACAAAAAGAAACACAGATTCCCAGTGCTGCTGATAAGGCTAGAAGTGGTCACAGAAGAACACACAGTGAATGGACACAGAAAGCAGACAACGGCAGGGGGGGGGGTTGGGGAGGAAGGGGAGATAAATAAATTTTAAAATATCTACTAAAAAATGCATGATACCATTACTAAGACAATCCTAGTAAGATTTCTTACAGAGATGAGACTGTGACCCAGGTTTGAGGTTGAATTCACTGGTGTCAGGATGCACATTAAGAAACAATTCTTTCTAAGTAAGCTAGCACATGGTCTGATTGCTACTCACTGCTTTTGAGACCACTGAGGAACCAGAACTAAGGGCAGCCATTGTTCCACACCCCTCAGGTGAAACTGGCAGAGGTGTCTTGAAACACGGTATTTTATTCCTGTTATCTTTTTATGTCCAGGAATCAACAAAAAGTTACAAGACAAACAAAAAGGGAAACTATAACCCATTCACAGAAAAAAAAAAATGTTTGCAAGAAAACATTCCTGAGGAAGCTCATAAAATAGAGCAATTCGTTTAAGACGTTAAATGACTTATCTTAAAAATATACATAACCTAAATGAATCCATATGGAAAGAAATAAAGGAAAGCAGGAAAACAGAAAACTCACAGAATAAACTAGAGATAGAAATTATAAAAGAAGAGAAATTTGGAGCTGCAAAAGTACAGTAATTGAATTTACTCAAGCAAAGAATGTAGTGAAAGGATGCAAAAATATTTCCACACAGTTATTAGCCAAATGAGAACACAAGTGGATATAACAATATTGGACAAAATTGACTAATTCAAATGTCTTACAAAACAGAATACACACATACATAGATCTACACTACGCTGTTAATACTAACTTAAACCATGCACTACAGTTAATAGTACAATTATACAAATATGATATCATCAATTATAGCAAATATTTCATACTAATGCAAGGTGATGATAACAGAGGTACATGGGAATCCTTTATTTTTTGGATGAGTATGCTCTAAACCATCAACTTCTCCAAGAAACAATTAAAAACCAAAATCAGTTACAAGACAAAACAGGAGGCTATCTATTAATGAAAGGCACAGTAAAACAGGATGAAATAAACATTTAAGCATTTAAAAATAGTGCCCCAAAATACATAACTTAGAGATATAAATTGTTTAAAATCTATGTTAACAGGCATGCAACATACAAAGATGTAATCTAAGACAGTAAGAACACAAAAAAAGAGGTGGAGTATTGTGGGGATAAACTGTTTATTACTGAGATGAGGTTGGTACTAGTCTAACTAGGTTTTTTATTTTAAGCAGTTATTGTTAAATACAAAGATAACCAATAATAACATAAAAATATAAAGAAGGAAAGGGAAGGAATTCAAATAGTACAGAGCAGAAAGCCACAAAAAGGAAAAAAAAAAATAGCATTACAGCAGTCACTGAGGAATAATAAACATACATGACACGCAGAAATCAAATAGCAAAATTGAAAATATATTTTCTTCCTTATTCTATTGTCTTAACTGTCAAAGAATTAAACTCCGCTATTAAAAGAGATTGATAGACTGGATGAAAAACCTGATCCTGTTAAATGTGGTCTACAAAAGACTCACTTTAGGTACAATCTCAAAAAGATGTAAATGAAAAATAAGGAGAAAAATTATTTCCATGAGAATGGTAATCACAAGAAACCCCAGAGGCTATATTATTTTCAGAAATAGAGTCTTCAGGTATAAAAATTTTACATTAATAAGAGGTCCAATCAACAAAGATATAATGGTGATAAGTAATCTGCCATATATACAAACAATAACATCAGAGTACATGTGTACAGTACATATGGAAATTTTTCCAGGGTATACCATATATTAGACCATTTATAAAATGAAAATCATATTTAAAATATTGGAATCCTACAAAGGATCTTCTCAAAAATCAGTAGCAGGGGAAAATTGGAAAATTTACAAACATGTAGAGATCAAACTGTGTATTACTAAACATCCAAGGAGTTGAAGAAGAAATCTCCAGGGACTAATTAAGTATCTTGAGATATTGAAATATAAAGCATTGCTGAAAGAAATTATTAAAGACCTAAACAAATTGGGTATACATCCAGTGTTCATGAATTTAAAGACAACACTATTAATATATCAATATTGTCAAAAGAATCTACAAGTTCAATGCAATCCCTATCAAAATTCCAGTTAACATTTGCAAAAATGCTAAAGCTGATTGTCAAATTCATAGGCACTCTAAGAGGTATTGCATAAGCAAAACAAACTTGAAATAAGGAAAAATCTAAAGGAATCAGACCTCCTGATTACAAAGCTTGCTATGAAGCTACAGGAATAAACACTGTGTGGTACTGGCATATGAACAAATATACCAATGGACTAGAATTTAAAGTCCAGCCTAAAATCCACACATCTATGGGTAGTTAATTTTTGACAAATGCCCAAGTTTGTTCAATGGGGAAACAATAAATAATCTCTTCAAAACATGGTACTGGGACTACAAGAAATCCATATGAAAAGAATGAATGTGAATACCCCCTTATCATTATATGGAAAAATTAATTCAAAATAGATTAAAAAATCTATATATAAGAGCTAATACTATACAACTCCTAAAATAAAAGAGGTAACTAACTTTAGCACCTTGAAGTAAGCACTGATTTTGTATTTTACAACAATGCACACAAACAGAAAATGAAAAAAATAGCTAAACTGGACTTGATCAAATATACCTTCTTATTTTAAAGGCTTAATGAATTTTACTACCTACTGAATACTGTAAGCATTCATAATGGTATATCTCACTTGTTTTTTTTTTTAAAGATTTATTTATTTCTCTCCCCTTCTCCCCCAACCCCGGTTGTCTGTTCTCTGTGTCTATTTGCTGCATCTTCTTTGTCCGCCTCTGTTGTTGTCAGTGGCACAGGAATCTGTTTCTTTTTGCTGCGTCATCTTGTTGTGTCATCTCTCCGTGTGGGTAGCACCATTCTTAGGCAGGCAGCACTCTCTTTGGTGCTGGGCGGCTTTCTTACGGGGCACACTGCTTGCGTGTGGGCCTCCCCTATGTGGGGACACCCCTGCATGGCACAGCACTCCTTGCACGCATCAGCACTGTGCATGGGCCAGCTCCACAGGGGTCAAGGAGGCCCGGGGTTTGAACCGCAGACCTCCCATGTGGTAGACAGACACCCTAACTGCTGGGCCAGGTCTGCTTCCCTATATCTCACTTCTTTCACTGCAATACCATTTAGTAGGTGTGTCCTATGTCACAGATGAAGCTGAAGAGCAGACTGACCGTCTATGCAAGACCAAAAGGCAGCAAAGGAAGGGTGGGGATCCGCAGGCTGAAGCCCAGCTCCAGACAGTGCCTTCCTTTCATCATAGTTAACTCAAACTATCCCAAACAATCCACAGCCATTCAATTTTTTCCCTCTAGGAGTACTCAAAACAACAACAACAAAAAAGGGGGTATTGAGAGTAGGGTAATAGGATGTAGGTAATAGGTATTGAGAATGGGATACTGAGGAGAGAATGCTGAAAATAGGGAGTGATGGCCTTCTCCAAACCCCAGCTCCACCAAGGGGAAGAGTCTCTCTGCTGCTGTTGGATGATCACACAGCCCTCACTGCCTACCTGTCCTCCCAGTCCTGCCCCAGTGCTCTCAAATGGCAGGTGTGCTGTCACCCAGCCTGAGATTCCCTCCCTGCCACAGCCACATCTCCAGCCTGACACCACCACACTGCCACTGCCCAGGGCCTGGTCACTCTTCCCCTTGTACCTGTCCTTGTGCATCTTGTCATGGTGCTTCTTGACATCCACAGCTTGTGCTGCTTGGCCACCTGGCTCTAGTCTTGCCACAACCCTCTGTGGGTAGAGCTGCTGAGACCTTCAGTCTCGCTGTGCTGTGCACTGCCAGATGAGGAAGCTCTCAGGCGTACATACTTTAGGGCACACCCTAAAGATGGCGCACCGGCAGAGAGCAGAAGCGTCAAGCGCCACCCTCCTGCCTCCGTCTGTTGGCATACAGTCCAATTAAAAAATTACACACATAGCAACACTGCGCTAGTGCCAATAGCTAACTAACACCCCGCTTTATTCTATATAAGCTGCTGATGCTGCACAATAAAGTAGATTCATGTCCTGAGCCGGTCTCCGGAGTGTATTTATCTCCGTCATCCTCACCCCAGCGGGTAACCAAGTCCTACAAGAGGCACCCAGAATAGGGACCCGCTGCATCAACGCCGTGCATCTAAATCGGGTGAGTGACCCTCGCCATGAGTAATCTGCCTTCCTCCGCATGGGCCCCCCAAGCTAGGGCACTCCATGCTTTCCCGGCGAGCAGACGCATAAAAGTGTCCGAAAAAGAGCTCAATCAACATGAGATATTATTGTAAGATTTAATCCCTGGCTCTCTACCGCGTCTCTAAGGAACCCTCAGACCTGGGCTAGACTGTTAAAACGCATGCGCACTGCAAAAGTTCATGAAAACAAAACGTTCCCTCTCCGCCTTATCCCTGCACTCCTAACTAAATTCATACTTGCCTTACGGGGACTCCAGTAAACGAACCAGCCCCTATCCCTGATATAATGTCTGCAAACTGCTTCCTGGCAGCGTCGCTGTCCCCGCCTCCGCCACCAGATACCCCGCCCAGCGCGTGGCGGCGCCCCCCTCCCCTCCCTGGGGTTGCAGGCGGGGCAGCCAGCGGCAGCCGGGCAGGTGGCCCCCCGGCGGGCGGGGTTCCGGGGAGTAGAGTCCCCCGCAGAGTACTGAGGGCCCAACGGGGACCAAATACCCGGGAGGCCAGCGGCGCCAGCAACTATGGACGCGCGCCGGGCCCTTCCGGTAAATCGCCCTGGCTGCAGCTGGCGTGGCAGCCGCTCCAAAAGCGCCCGGCAGGCGCCGGCAGGGCCGCGCTCTCGCAAGTAGGCCCTGAGGGGGCCCCGCCGAGTCCGCCCCCCCGACCGCAGTTCCACACAGCGCCTCGCCTCAGCCGGCGCCTAGCAGCCAACTTAAAACTAGTACAAACCAAAAAAAAAATCCAACTGTTTAATTAAAACAAAACATCATAAAAGCCCGCAGTAAGTGTTAACGCAATGTAACTTCTGCCCAATGCTCTAAATATCAAAGTGAAAAAAATCCTTGTCCAACAACAGCTAAACCTTAGGCAGTTAAAGCCCACTACTAGCCCCCATAATACCCCTGTATTTGTTGAACAAAAAAAAAACCACACACACAAGGAACAAATGGCGCTTTCTTAATGACTTACAAGCCGTCAACTCTCATATAGAAAAAATGAGCTTACCACAACCGAGTCTCCCTCATCCCTCAGCTATACACGAAAATAAATATATTTTTATAATAAACATAAAAAAAGATTGTTTCTTTTCCATCCCATTGCATAAACATGACTGCCCATATTTCACCTTCACAGTTTGGGCAATGGTTAATGCTCTGCCAGCTGAACAATACCAATGAAAAGTCCTCTCTCAAGGCATAAAAAAGTCCCACTATATGTCAAAATTTCATAAGCAATGCCACATTACTATTGCAAACTTACTGCCAAATCATCCACTACATGAATAACATTCTCATAGCACACCCTGATCAAAATATCTAACAAACTGTTTTAAAGTATATTACTCCATAATCTAAAACAGTTAAGACTGTAAATCACCCCCCAAAAAAGTGCAAACTAAATCGCCCTTCAGCTTTCTAAACTATCGTATCAATACAGGCATCAAACCCTTGTCACCATCTCTAACAATACTACAAAACTGCACATGAAATAAACTACAAAAAATCTGCAGGAACATAAACTAAATCAAACCACATCTATCCCTACCATCACATAAATTAGCCCCCCTCTTTTCCCTTTTAAAGGGAAACCCCAATCCCATGAGTCCTCGTGTCCTCACTTCTGAAGCTAAAAACGTCATAATATATATCAATTCCCAAATGCAAAACACAAAACTAGCCAAACTTAATCCTCATAAGCCTCTCATTGCCATAGTATTAGCAACCCCAAAAACACCCACTAGAGTTCTGTGTCAAAACGAGCCCCTATATTGGGTTCACCTTTCCTTCAACAGTCTAAACAAAATCACACCCCAAGTAATGGCCATCTGCCTATGGAAGAAAAAAAAGCTACATCACACAGCAAAAGTCATTTATGGCCAGAAGTCTAACAAACTAATGCTGCCCTTTAGAAAGCATATTACCCACCTCCTCCAATCCAACCTCAAAATGCAAACGCTTATAGCTAAATTTCCTAAACAAATAATCATCTGCCCGCTCACAAACTTCTCTCCACCCTCGAGCAATTGCTGTGCAGTTTCCATAAAAACACTTACCCGTGGTCCAAGCCACTCCCAATAAACCCTTGTCTTTACAAACACCAATAAATCATTCAGTGTAATACTCATAAAGCAATAAAAACAAATGAATCAAATTCTAATATGCACCCATTATAGCTCAGTACAGTTTGAAAAACTATATGCACTCTTCCTTGCGCTATATCATTGTCAAAATATCCCTATAAATATCTTCTCCAACAGTGCTTATGCAGTACAAACCCTACATGGCCTTCCACATGCAGTCTTCCGCTCAAGAAAAACCCAACTAGATAACCTGTTAATCCAAACCAAAACTATCTTTAAAAAATAGAACACAACCATGGTACATACAGCACATTAAAGCACATAGTGGTTTGCCTTGCCCTCTAGCATGAAGAAACCAACACGCAAACAAATCCATTCAATTAATCCTCATTACATCTACAATCAACCAGGCATGTACCCTACATGCCAAATTCCACATGTCTGCACACGCACTCAAGCAGCTTTTCCCCTCACTCTCTCATCAACAATGTAAACATCTAACTCTGACCTGTGCTCAATGCGGTCCTCTGTTACCACTAGGACCACTACAACCCCAAGGAGTCAACCCAAGAGAGTTACGTCCTAACAGCTTATGGCATATAAATGTCACCCACATGCCCTCTTTTAAAACACTAAAATATGTCCATATAATTATTAACACATATTTTAAATTTATGTTTGCCACGGGTCTCTCTAATAAACATACCCATCATGCTACTTCTGCCTTGTTACAAGCCATTCTACAAATAGGAGTGCCATAGACCTTAAAAACAAACAACAAGCCTGTTATACCTCCCAATCCTTCCAATCCTTCTGTTCTAAATAGCAAATCAAACACTCTACAGGTATCCCATACAACCCACAAAATCAAATAATCGTCAAACGCATCCATGCCACCCTGAAACAACAAATACTAAAAGAAAAGAGAAAGAACCCTAAAGATATACCCAAAAACATCATAACAAAAGCCCTGATTACACTAAATTACTTTTCTTTCAATTCTGAAAGTCTCTCTCCCACCAACAAGCACTGGAGAGGCTGCTCTATACCCACACCAGTGGCCTTAGTGTGCTGGAAGGACCCCCTAATACAACAAAGGAACGGGCTCCATCCCCTACTAATGCAGGGGTGAGGGTTTGCTTCTGTCTTTCCAGAAAATGCAGACCAGCCCATCTGGGTCCCCAGCAAATTGATACAGCCTGCCATGCCCACCGAAAAATGAGATGGCCAATTATCCACTGCCAAGGGTGACACCCCAAACAATCACTCAACTTGCAGGCGACATAAATAACCTGTCCCTGGAAGAAAGGCATGAAAGAGGCAGCCCTGTGAGACAACGCTGTCAAAGCCGTACTCCTGCCCATCCCACGCATTGCATCACATGGGAGACATCAAATCATTATGCACAGAAGCCCAACGTATGGCACCTGCCCCTGCAACACCAGAAACCCTCTTCCTCCTCATCTGCTAGATCCTCACAGCGAACTCTGCTAACGAACAGCGCCTCTGGACTGCAGTACAACACCTGCCTCTTCTTATGTCTGTGGACATGAACGCTCCACAGTTCTCAGCCGCATTTGCCACTGACTGTACCCTTGGCATGCCATATCTCAATGAACCTATGATCACTGAACAGCTCTTTAAAACATGTAAAAAACATATGCTTTAGCAACTTACTCATACCCATTTTAACCAGCGCTTCCCATCCATATGAGTTACCCTAATTCCTGTTACTAATGTTTCACTTGCCCAGCAGCAACTCAAAACACATCTACTTGGCCCCTGGAACCAATAATTCCTCAACCTCACCCAATTATTAACATCCCAAATCTTATCTATTAACAACACCCGAGCCTCTGGAATAGACACATCTTTACTAGCTGCAATATTAGAACGCCTTCGGTCCCTCCTATCACTTCCCAACCTTCCGATATGGCTTATAATAGGAATCTTTATAGTCATTATACGTATTATCTATCAATGTATCAACAAAAAACTTCATGCTTTATCCCAAAGAACAGAAGAACTAAAACTAGTACAATTGGCTTTAATAAATAACAGAGGGGGAAATGTGGGTAGAGCTGCTGAGACCTTCAGTCTCACTGTGCTGTGCACCACAGATGAACAAGCTCTCAAGTGTACAGGCTTTAGGGCACACCCTAAAGATGGCACACCAGCAGAAAGCAGAAGCGATCAAGCGCCACCCTCCTGCCTCCTTCTGTTGGCATACAGTCCAATCTAAAAATTACACATATAGCAACACTGCGCTAGTGCCAATAGCTAACTAACACCCCGCCATTTATTCTATATAAGCTGCTGATGCTGTGCAGTAAAGTAGATTCATGTCCTGAACCGGTCTCCGGAGTGTGTTTATCTCCATCGTCCTCACCCCAGAGGGTAACCGAGTTCTACAGCCCTCAAAGGTACACATCTTGCTGGCCACACCACTGCCACCACTGCTTCCCCCCGCTGGGGCCTCCTGCTCCTCCAAGATGGCCATGCCACCTCTGCTGCCACCCCCACACCCACCAGGGCCTCCTGCTCCTCCTGCTGGGGCTGGCTCTTCCTCCTGCTCCTCCAAGATGGCCATGCCCTCTCTGCCCAGTGGGCCCAGATGGCCAGTGACTCTGCCTCATCCTCACCACCCATGCCATGCATGGGGCCCCCACCATGGCCTTGCAGGATTGCATCAGGAGCAGGGTGAGTGGTGGATGGCACACTGGTGGCCCCTGTGCCTGTGTGCTGCTGGGACATGCATGGGTCCTTGACACTACATCTCCCCCACATGCAGCCCAAAGTCACATGTGCATTGAGGCTCTGAACCTGAGTGGAAGGCTGCTGGGGGTGCACAGGCCTCTGGTGTGCCTGCAGGGTGCCACCTCATGCAAGAGCATCTGTGCAGCTGCTGGAGACCCATGAAACACAACTTCTGAGTGTCAAAGGACATTATCAATAAAATGAAAATAAAATGTACAGAATGGAAGAAAATATTTGGAATGTATTTCTGTTAAGAGTATGATATACAGAATATTTAAGGTATTACTAAATCTCAACAAAAAGCCAAACATCCCAACTTAAAAACTGTAATAAATTACATTAATTAAATTTTTCACATGCATCACTGTATTCTTAGAATCATGTAATAGTGACATTATTTGTGGTAGTTCATAGAAGAGCCTTCTTATATTTGTATTATTAACCACTATTCTCATTAACCTCTTGGTTCACTATGTTATTCAGGCCCTAGATTACTCTCTAGCTTTCTTTTAATCAAAATTTACATGACTAGACACCCTTTTCAGTCACAGTAACTTATGGACTATAGTTAAAAGCAATTTTCTGATACTCTTGGATCAATGTCAAAGAAGGTACTATATCAATGCTAAGGGTCAAAATATGGTATTTTTTTCTTTGGGACTAAAGAAAATGTTAGCTTTACTGAGGGAATGACTGTACAATTCTGTGATGAAAGTGAGAGTCGCTGAGTGTACACTTTGGATAGAATGTGTTATACATGGAACTGTATAACACAGTGAACCATGTGGTTAACAGTACAAATAGGAGAGTGTTCTCTCATGTACCAGAACAAATGCACAATACTAATACATAGCATTAATAGAGATTGCATGGAAAAATATACCAAGTGTACACTATGGACTATAGTTAGTTGTCATAATCTGATCGTGTCCTTTCATACTCTGTAACAAATATAAGGTGCCAGTTGAGAGGTGATATATGGGAATTCTGTATATTATGCATATTGTTTTATAAGCTCACAAGCTCTCTAATAAAACAAACAAAAAAGTAATGTACCTTGGATGGAATTCTGAGATAGGAAAAGTTTATTAAGATGAAGGGAATGCAAATAAAGTATGGAATTTGGTTCATAATAGCATGGCAATATTTGTTCACTATAGTACTGTTTAAATGGAAGATGTTAAAAATCTATTAAACTAGGGGAATTCTATGGATTATCCTTGCAACTTTCTGTAATTTTAAAACTGTTCTAAAACAAAATACTTAATGAAAACAAAAAAATAATATGTGTGGTGGTAGCAGGAAAGGGAAGAGATGAGCTCAAGAAGAAGACTGAAACTTTGTGTAGTTGGAGATACAAGAGGAGAATCAGAATCAAGAACAAAATAATATTTCCATCTACATTAAGCCCCACATTCAATCACAAACTAAATGTTTGAATTTATATCAATTTAAATGAATTCATATAAGGATTAACAGAATTTTAGCTAGTATGTACTTTCCATTTTCTGCTTTCCAGTAAGATCTTTCCTTTCATTTTAATCTAAAGAAAAAATACATAGCAAAACAGGACTCATCTTCTTCTCCACCCCTATTCTGTCTCCAACCTAGCCTCCTCTTTCTCTGCTCCCCATCTTAGGGAGGACAAGAAACTGAAGTCATCCATGACTCTGCCTAATTCCTCACTTCCTGCCCAGGCATCTGGACCTGGAGACTCCACCTCGATTTATATTTACATAATATAAATCCCTCCCTCTCCCATTTCCACTATTCAGGCATCATCACTTCTGAGTTAATCTCTCACCATAAAACCTCCTAAGAGAAAACAGGGCACCAAGAGTGTAGGGATTCTGTTTGGGGAGGATTACTAATGGAATTGAGTAAGGATATTGAAATATTGTGAATGTGATTAATCCCATTGAATTGCATGCTTGGGAGTGGTTGGGATGGAAAGTTTATGATATATTCTCACAGTTAAAAGAATAAAAAGTACAAATAAAGAGACAATGACAAATACAATACATGATCTTGGATGTTGGATGGGGTCTAGCAAGGGAGAAAAAAGAATCAAAGGAACATTATTGGTACATAAGAAAAAATAGAATATAAACTGTGAACTTTATATCAGTGTTAAATTTATGAACTTTATTATTTAGGTGGTTGCATAAGTGAATATACTTCTTCCTAAGAAATGTACATTGAAGTATTGAGTGCTCAAGGAGCATGGTATATATACCCTTCAGTTAAGTGACCATAAAATGGATGGATGGATATAATGGGTAGATAGATAGAAGATAGGTAGGTAGGTAGATAGATAGATAGATAGATAGATAGATAGATAGATAGATAGATAGATAGATAGATAGATAATGATGTGGAAAATGTGGCAAAGTTGGATAAGGCTATGTAGGATTCTCTGTATGGGTTTTATACTATTTTGGTAAATATCCTCTAACTTTTTTGTTAGTGATATATGACTTATTTATTAATTTAATAAAGCTTATGTCTGAAAACATTTCAGAAATGTTATCACAAGCATATTATTAAGGTTGAAAAACTGTTACAGGAAGTGACCCAAGATTTCTCCTACAAGGCTAAACAAAATCTAAACTCCCTCCAACAAGGACATTAATAATCTCATAATTTTTTTTTTTTAAGATTTATTTATTTATTTAATTTCCCCCCCTCCCCTGGTTGTCTGTTCTTGGTGTCTATTTGCTGCGTCTTGTTTCTTTGTCCGCTTCTGTTGTCGTCAGCGGCACGGGAAGTGTGGGCGGCGCCATTCCTGGGCAGGCTGCTCTTTCTTTTCACGCTGGGCGGCTCTCCTCATGGGCGCACTCCTTGCGCGTGGGGCTCCCCCACGCAGGGGACACCCTTGCGTGGCACGGCACTCCTTGCGCGCATCAGCGCTGCGCATGGCCAGCTCCACACGGGTCAAGGAGGCCCGAGGTTTGAACCGCGGACCTCCCATATGGTAGACGGACGCCCTAACCAGTGGGCCAAAGTCCGTTTCCCAATCTCATAATTTTTAATGCTGTGTGAAATATTTGAAAGATTTGCTAAAATTGGTGTGAGCAGATGTATTAGAGATTTTGTTATCACAATGACATCACAATGACAAAATCATACAACAGAAAGTTATCTACCATACAAAATTGCTGGAAATATCATGACAGTTTATTTTAGGACAACAGCATTAATTACTCATTAAAATACAAAATGTTCATTTATCTCAAAACATCTTGTGTTTTATGTGATTTTTTTTCTATTTAATGTTGCAGATAACACCATTTAGAACATTGGCCTGTTGTAGAGACCAAATATTTGACTGACAAACTCATATTCTTAACACGCAATAAAATGGGCATATATAGACATCCATTTTGTTTTTTGTACTCTCTACCATAACTGTGTCATGTACTCCATAATCATTTCCATAAATGTGTTTATACAGTGAGAAGCTAATCTTGTCCAGGAATGTTTTTAGCATCACTATTTGTACAAGCCAAAGGTGGAGGCAACTCAAATGCCCATAACCTGATGAATAAACAAAATGGTATATAGATATAGTAGAATAATATGCAGCTGTAAAAAAGTAGTTCCAATGAGAACCGAAACATGAGTGAACCATGAAACATTGTGCTAATAGTATTAAGAATTAAATATATTTTGTAAAGTCATGTAGTTAATAATTAGAATATAAGTCACCATAGAAAAGACTGAGGTTAGAGAATGGAAAGCTGAGGTTTAACCTGTGCATAATTGGTAAAAATTTTTTTGTAAGTCTTTGGTAATGAATAGAGATGGGGAAAGGACATCATGGTGTTTGAAACTAGTAGTGCTATTGTATGGGTAGGACAGTGGTGGAAAGGGAATGTCTAAGGTCATGGATATCACTAAAAGGAAAGCTAGAAACTGTAACATGGGACTGCACATGACAGTAAAACTTCATGTCAAACACAAATATGAGTGACATTGCCTATATAAGACAGTTTTTACAAAATATAAATACAAATATACTGTATTATTATACACATGTATAACTGATTTTTAAAATGATATGGACAGAGAAAAGTGTTAGAGAATAATTCTTCGTTTGCATTAAAAAACCATTATGTTAAGTGAAATAATCAAGATTTAAAAATATTAGAGAATTGCTCTTATATGAGATGTGTAGAATAATGAAGTTCACTGAGGAAAAAGTAGATTACAAGTTACCAGGGGCTTGGGGGTGGATGATGGGAAGTAAGGAGTTTCTATTTTGTGTGATGAAAAAGCTTCAGTAATGCAGGGAGGTGGTAACAGCACAACAAGGAATTATGCACTTACAAATGGTTAAAACAGAAGAGAAAAAAAGACAAGGCAAAGGATTGTAACTTATTTCCCTTGGCTCCTGTGGAGCCCAGACTGTTCAGCTGTGGTTTTAAAGCAAGGATTCAGGGTCTCATTGCTGAGTTGGAAGTGATGGAAAATCACCCTCTATGCATACTCTGCATAGATTTACTTAAATACAGGTAAGAATATTTTCAAAGTTATGGATAAAAAGCTAACTTTGTAAAACCTGAAGTGGAATCTGCTTACCTGGGTTACCACTTATGGTGGTAAAAATGTGTGTGGAGCAGGAAAAGGCTTATGTAGAAAAATTCATGTAGCTAGTGGAAATATAAGCCCTTTCATACCCACAGCTTTTTAAAAATGTATTATTCATCAGCTGGTATTTGATGGAAATATTTGAAGCTCACATGTGTTAAAGAATGATAGTGCCACATGAACTTTTATTGCTCTCATGCACACAATCAGTATTCACAGATACAAATTAGCAATCAATTTTGAAGATAGGGAACACTTACCTATAAGCTCAGTGAAGCAACTGGTGGTATTCATTCTTCTAATTATGAGCACTGTATCACAAAACATTGCACTCATTATTATTATGCTTTGAGTTTTGTAAATAAAAACTGGTGTTTCTTCGTTTGAATTTTATGCAGTACATATGTTAACAGAATAAAACAAATTTAAATTTTTAAAAAATTGACAAAGGACTAATGAAAACATTCAAAGGTTTAGTTGACAAGGACTGCACAACTCTGTGAAGAAAGTGAGAGCCACTGAGTATACACTTTGAATAGAATGTGAAAAGCATGGGACTCTATAACACGGTGAGCCATGTGGTGGAAGATGGACTGTGGTTAACAATACAAATAGCAGAGTGTTCTCTCATGAAGTATCACAGATATACAATACTCATACTTGGTATTACTAATAGGGGGACATATGGAAAAAATACACCAAATATATGCAATGGACCATGGTGGTAATACTATAATATTTTTTCATAATCTGTAACAAATATTCCACAACAATGTAAGATTTTGGTTGAGGGGTGATATATGGGAATTCTGCAGGTTATGCATGATTGTTTTGTAAACTCAAAACTTCCATAATAAAAAATGTGGGGAAAATGAGGAAAATTGAATACTATGCACTATGCACTATCTGCACAAATGATATGCTAACCTAATATAAGCTAAGGCTTGGAGCCAGTTAGACACATCTGGATTCTGAGTATATTTGTAGGTATGGAAATGGGTGTCAGAAAGAGCAGAGGGGCTGACTCTGGGGTGTTGGAGATGGAGCTGTGATTGATGAAGCAGGGAGACCTGGGGGACCCACCTTACCTTAAGTTATGCATGGGGAGGCGGGAATTGCCAGTGAAACAAGAGCAGCTGTGTCAGTCCTCATCAGTCCATTCCCTCAGCCAGGAAGGAAGGACAACATGGCGGTGGCTTCCTGACAGCCGCTGCAGCCCCACAGCCCACCTGCCTAGAATTCCCATTGTTACTGGAAACTGCCCCCAAGCACATAAACCTCTTCCTCTCTCCCTCAGACAGGCCTTGCCTGAGGGACCTGATGCTGAAGCCAGCCCTGAGGAGGGGAAGCCAGGGAGCAGCCTGGTGCTAAGGACAAGAGGAGACAGGGAGGGTGCCCTCTGTGAAGTGAGAGACCTGGTGACCCACCTTGGGCTGATGTGCATCACGGAGCAGGTACTGCAGCAGAAGAGGGAGCAGTTCTGTCCCTCCTCAGCCTTTTCCCAGTCAGGGCAGAAGGGCAGCATGTCTGTCACTTCTCTTCTCATCATTTGCTGCAGTCCCAAGACCCAGCAGCCCCTGCAGCCACTGGGCTCTAAAGCTCGCTCGGCCTCCCCCTCACATTGGCTCAGCAGGCACCCAGCCTTCAATTCACCAATAGACACTGTGGTTACAAGCTCCCAGCCAGTCATAACCTATAGGATGACCCAAGCTCCTCATTGGTCTGCACTCAAGCCCCAGGCCCTCCAATGGGCTATGACCTGCCCATACACGCTCTGCCTATCTTTGGCCGACTGCCCTTGCCCCGGGTCCCAGCCATACTAGAGCTGAAAGGAACATAGTGAGAAGAGGTTGAAGAAAGGGCGCCACATCCAAGGTGGTGGAAGGAGGTACAGGACAACCTGCTCTGGATTTATCCCTCCAGGTGTGTGTGGGTGTGGAGGAAACCATTCCCAGCCTGGACAGTGGCAGGATTCATAGCCAAGGCGTGGCAGCTCCAACCCTCCTCCTCAGCCCGTTCCTCAGACAGGGTGGAAGAGCAACATGGCGGCAGCTCCCCGGCAGGACCTGTGGCCCCGACTTCCAGCAGTCATCATGGCCTCAGCGCGCTGTTGCCTGCCTCCCTTCAAACTCCCTTTTTCCCCTGCAGCTGCCACACCTGTGCATACATGTATGTATGCTCTCCCTCCCTCTCCCTCCCTCCCTCTCCCCTGTGGAGCTCAGTGAGAAGCGTTGCCCTGAGGAGGTAGGACAGGTATTGCAAGGAAGTCACGGCAGCTCCAGTCGGGTAGAAGAGCAGCATGGTGGCATTTTGTTGTCACTCCCTGCAGGCCCTTGTAGCCAGTAGCCCCCATGGCTACTGAGCGCTAATGCTCACCTCTCCTGAAACTCACAATCCCCTTAGACAATTGCAGCTCTTTGCATGTTTTTTTCAGAAAGGTCACGAACACAATTAGATTCTAGCGGTCACAGCTACTGATCAGGAGACACACCCAGCAAAGGCCTCCTGCCTGCTAAGTACTTATGCCACTTCCCTAAGGAAAACTGGATAATCTGAGGCAAGTTATACAGGGAGATGAGGAAAAGATGAACCATAACGTGGCTGACAGACAACACATCCAACAGACAGCATGGCTGACAGACAGCATGGCTGACAGACAACATGGCTATGAGACCCTGCCAAGACCTTAAGCATGATGTCCCAGTTGGTCATTTTCTGAGCAGAGGGAATTCCCTGGATATTCCAAACAGGCCTCCCCATTGGCCCCCACCATTAGTGGGGTAACCAATGACAGCTGGAACCCTCCCCTTACCATTAACAAGGGAAAGAATAATTAATAGATTGAAGGGTGACCACAAAAGCCAAAGCCCTCTCTGTCTGCCTAGAGGAGCCTGTAATAAATCACAGTGTATACTTCCATCCTTCTCTTCCATTTCTCAGCAAGTTCTGTTCTTTTCCCCCATTTTTCAATAAATTCTTTTTACTGCATAAACTAAACTGCAAGTTATTAAATTCATAGCCAAGAACATAGAGTAATCCAACACTTTCCTGACTTCAAATCTCTCAGGGTTTGGTGCCAGGACAGACCTCCATGGGCCTCTCTCCTAAGCTATCTCTTGTCCAGGTCAATGGAGTGGGACTTTAAAACATTTCTGGAGGCTCATCCACCAGTGGACCCTGGGATTCCCATTGAATGACACTGTGTAAGAGACAGGGATGAGTTTAGTTTTCACATAAAGATACTGAAAAGCAGGGAGGAAGAAAATATTAATTAATGTAACCCAGCAGACTACTGCCTCAGTCTCCCAGTCCAAAGTTAAGCAGGAACAAAGGAAACCACCTTAAGCCAGTCCTATAGCTGGTAAAAAGGATGCACACATGATTAATTGACTGCAATGGGCTTTCTCTTACAAGCAATGGGACCACCATTTTTTCAGCTGGTGCTCAGCCAAAAGCTTATATGTTTTAGTTTTTTTTTTTTAATCTCTCCCCTTCCCCCCCCACCCCAGTTGTCTGTTCTCTGTGTCTATTTGTTGCATCTTCTTTGTCCAGTGGCACAGGAATCTGTGTTTCTTTTTGTTGTGTCATATTGTTGTGTCAGCTCTCCATGTGTGCGGCACCATTCCTGGGCAGGCTGCACTTTCTTTCACACTGGGCAGCTCTCCTTATGGGGTGCACTCCTTGTGTGTGGGGCTCCCCTATGTGGGGACACCCCTGCATGGCAAGGCACTCCTTGTGCACATCAGCACTGTGTGTGGGCCAGCTCCACGCAGGTCAAGGAGGCCCAGTGTTTGAACCGCGGACCTCCCATGTGGTAGACGGACGCCCTAACCACTGGGCCAAGTCCACCGCCCTATATGTTTTAGTTTTGAAATCCTGACAATATGCATTCTAATTGCCTGCTATGGAGTGGCTATTCACTACAATCAATATGAACAAACTAGTTTACAATTAGTGCTATGAAAGAGCAACATGTGCTTTAGTTTTGTACTTTTTGAAGATGCATAGATCACAAAAAATGATAATTGAAAAATAGATGAGGCTCCCATATACCCCACACTCCATGCCCTCTCCTGCCACATCAACAACCTCTTTCATCATTGTGGCACATTCATTGCAATTGGTAACACCTTTTGGAGCACTGCTGTACCACATGGATAATAGTTTACATTGTAGTTTGCATTCTCCCACAGTACATTCGGTGGGTTATGGCAGGATATGATATGTCCAACATCTGTCCCTGCAAGATCATTTAGGAAACTCCAAGTCCTGAAAATTCCCCCATATCACATCACTTCTTCCCTCTACCTGCCTTCAGCAACTACCATAGCCACTTTCTCCATGTCAGTGCTACAATTTCTTCCATTACTAAACAAAATAGTTCTATAGTAGAATACCAGTATGTCCATTTTAATCCATATTTTATTATTCCATCCTGTGGGCCCTGGGACAGTGATGTCCAATCCAACTCTATATTGAAAGGGGGCTTAGATCCCACATGGTGTTTTGATGTGATTCTCCTGCTTGCAGTTGTACACACTCTTGAGTCCCTAGTGTGGTGTTGACCATCTTCCCCTCCCTGTTAGCTGACCTGGGTAAGTCCAGTGAACAGGAGAGTAGGTCTTGCACCTCTGCTGAGGCTCAGGGCCCAGTTGGCATATATGTTTAGTCTAGAGATTCATGTCTCCTGAGTATATAGCAAACCCAGCACCAACCACAGGTTCAGTAAAAGTGACAGAAGACACATGTGTAGAGAGGTCACACCTGAGTCTGACTCCATCACACTCAGGGACACAAATTCCAAAGTAGGACCCAATGACAGAAACTGAACTCCAGAACCATCAGCCATGACCATAGAACCTGTGTGTCTCCATAGCCCTTGGGAGAACAAGTTAATTGTCTCTTATTTTAAAGATACATAGATCACAAAAAGAGATACACTAAAAAATACAAGAATGCCTTATACACTGCACTCCATGAGCCCACTCATCTCACATCAACAACCTCTTTCAACATTGTGGCACATTCAGTGCATTCGGTGGACACATTTTGGAGATCTGCTACACCGCACAGATTATAGTCTACATTGTAGTTTACACTCACCCCCAGTGCATTCCTGGGTTACGGCAGGATATATAACGTCCTGCATCTGTCTCTGTAATATCATTCAGAACAACTCCAAGACCCAAAAATGTCCCCACATCACACCTCTTTTTCCCTCTCCTGCCCTCAGCAAATCCTGTGACTGCTGTCTCCACAGCAATAATACAATTTCTTGGTTGCTAGAGTCACAATAATACTATAGTAGAATAACAGTAAGTTCACACTAATATATATTTTATTCCTCCATCCTGAAGACACAGGGATTGTGATGTCCACTCCACCTCTAACTCAAGAGGGGGTTTAGATCCCAAATGTTTAGTGAGTGTGATTCATCTACTGGAAGTTGTAGACATTCTCAGCTCCCTGGTGTTGTGGTGGAATATCTTAACCTGTTAGCAGAACTCAGTAAGTCCAATGAACCAGATTTTAGTGTTGCAAATTTGCTGAGGCTAAGGGCCCAGATGGCACATGGCCAGTCCAAAGATTAAAGTCTCCTCGGTATACAGCAATCCCAGTGCCAACCACAGGTTAGTAAAAGTGACAGAAGAGGAATGTGCAGAAAGGTCACATCTAAGTCCAACTTCACCACACTCAGGAGACCAATTCCAGAATAGGGCCCACTGGCAAGTCCCTGAACTCCAGAGTCATCTGCCATGACTATAGAACCTGTGTGTCTCTATAGCCCTCAGGAGCACCAGTACCTGGAGTTGTATCTACTCACCTGGTGATTGGAAAGAATCTGAAGTGTTTAGTTTTGAAATCTTGACAATATACATGTTGAATTGCCCACTATGGGGTAGCTTTTCACTACAGCCAATAGGAATTAAATGATTCCAATTAGTCCTATGACTGAGCAACATGTGTTTAGTTTAGTTTTGTTTCTTTTAGTCTTTCAAATTTATTACTCATGACAATGCAGGACAACAAAATACAACCAGTTTAGAAGATAATGACAGTTTCATATCTTGTAAATCCCATGCTTAACAAATGGTCCTGTAACCCCACTTGTACATATTTACTCAAGTGAACAGAAATGATTCCCACAAATAATCTTGCCCCAAAAGTTTAAGCAGCTTTGGGTTTTGACACCGAAAACTGGAAAAAAAATTAAAAAAGGCATTAACAGGTGAAAAAAATGAGCGGAAAGAGGAGAAAAGGCAGATGCATTAAAACAAAGAATATGGGGTTTGAGTGGCCCCTGTCATCACAGAACAAAAAGACAGAGAAAGGGAGGTAATTGATTATTAAAATGAAAGTCTTTGAGCCCCTAATCTACTTAAAAAAGTAGGGAGAGAGGCCTTTCCAGAGCTAACAGATAGCCAAGGCACATGCCATCAGGCAAAGAATTCATAAGGCTAGGTTTTACTTAGCAAGATGAAGATGATGCAATGGACAGAGCTCTTCTTTGAGCAATGCCAAAGAAGAGATTTGGAGTGCATCTCCAGCCCTAGGTCCCTTTGACACAGTCCTGGAATTTTTTTACCCAGAAAGCCCTCTTAATTCCCTGGCACCCTGGCTTAACTAAGACCCTTACTACCAGCAATGCTTTGTCCAGGTTACCTATCAGCAGGAGAGAGGATCTCACCACAGCCACAAGTAAGGCCCAGGCAGTCACCCTACAGGAGCCCTACAAAGCCACATACCTGAAAGGTCCCTGCCCCAACTCCAACATCAAAAGGCCAATCCCTGCTCCTCCAGGAATTTTGGGTATGGAAGAATTCTTATCCAACAGCATCACCTAGCAGTGACTTTTTGTTCTCACTTTCAGAGCTGTAGTTGTTTATTTTTATTTTTTTATTTTTTTTTCGCTTTTTTATTTAAAAACTTTATTGTATTTTTTGAAGATACATAGATCACAAAAAATGTTACATTAAAAATACAAGAGGTTCACATATACCCCACCCCCTATTCTTCCCACTCAACAACCTCTTTCATAATTGTGGCACATTCATTGGATTGGTGAATACATTTTTGAGCACAGTTCATGGTTTTTGAGCATAAACTTCATGGATAATGATTTACATTGTACTTTACACTCTCCCACAATACTTTCAGTGGCTTATGGCAAGATATATAAAGTCCAACATCTGTCCCTGAAACAACATTTAGGACAACTCCAAGTCATGAAAGTTCCTCCACATCACATCATTTTTTCCCTCTACCTGCCCTCAGCAACTACAGTGGTCACTTTCTCCACCTCAGTGCTACAATATCTTACATTGCTAGACACAATCGTTCTAGAGTAGAATACCAGTGAGTCCATTCTAATACATATTTTATCCCTCCATTCTGTGGACCCTGGGATGTTGATGTCTCCTCCACCTCTAAATTGAGAGTAGGCTTATATCCCACATGGTGTTTGGATGCAATTCTCCTACTTGCAACTGTAAGCATTCTTGATTGCAGGGTATGGGGTTTGACAATCTTCACTTCCCTGTTAACTGACCTGGGTAAGTCCAACAAACCAGAGATTAGGAGTTGAAACTCTGCTGAGGCTCAGAGCCCAGGAACCATTTGGCCAGTGTAGAGATTCATGTCTCCTGAGTATACAGCAACTCCAGCACCAACCTCAGATTCAGTAAAAGTGACAGAAGAGGCATGTGTAGAAAGGTCACATCTGAGTCCAACTCCATCACACACAGGAACACAAATTCCAAAGGGCCCATTGGAAGGGCCTGAATCCAGAACCATATGACATGACCATAGAATCTGTGTGTCTCCAGGAGCCATCAGTAGTGAAATTCATTGTCTTTACTTTTAAAGATATATAGATCACAAAAAATGTTACATTAAATAGTATGAGGCTCCCCTATAACCCCAAACCCGACACCCCAAATCCTCCAACATCAACAACATCTTTCATCATTGTGGCATATTCAATGCATTGGGTGAATATACTTTGGAGCTCTGCTACACAACACACATGGTTATGGCAGGATATATAATGTCCTGCATCTGTCTCTGCAATATCATTCAGGACACCTCCAAGTCCCAAAAATGACCCCACATCACAGCTCTTTTTCCCTCTCCTGCACTCAGCAAATCCTGTGACTGTTGTCTCCACATCACTGATACAATTTCTTGATTGCTAGAGTCACAATAGTACTGTAGTAGAATAATAGTAAGTACATGCTAATATATATTTTATTCCTCCATCCTGAAGACACAGGGATTGTGATGTCCACTCTGCCTCTAAATCAAGAGGGAACTTAGATCCCATAAAGCTGATGGATGTGATTCATCTACCAGAAGATGTAGACACTCTCGACTCTCTGATGTGGTGGTGGATAAATTTTGCCACCCTATTAGCAGACCTTGGTAAGTCCAATGAACCAGAGATTAGGAGTTGCAAATCTATTGAGGCTAAGGGTCTAGATGGCATGTGGCCAGTCCAGAGATTAAAGTCTCCTAGATATACACCAACCCCAGTGGAAACAGCAGGTTCAGTAAATGACAGAAGAGACAAGTGCAGAAAGGTCTCATCTAGGTCTCCATAACCCCTAGGAGCACAAATTCCAGAGTAGGAGCCATTGGGAGGGCCCTGAACTGCAGAGCCATCTACCATGACTGTAGAACTTGTGTGTCTCTGTAGCCCTCAGTAATACCAGTACCTGAGGTTGTGCCTACTCACCTGGTGACTGGAAAGAATCTAAAGTGTTTAGCTTAGAAATCTTGACAATATACATGCTGAATTGCCTGCTATGGGGTAGATTTTCACTACAATCAATAGGAATAATTGGTTACAATTAGCCCTATGACTGAGCAACATGTGTTTAGTTTTGTTTATTTATTTATTTTTTTTATTTTTAATTTTATTTTTTGAAAGATTTATTATTGGAGATTTGGGCCCGAAGGGTATCAGGAATGAAAGAAAGAGAAAAAGGAGAGTGAAAGAAAGAGAAAGAGGGAGAGGGAGAGGAAGCACACTGGGATGAGGGGGTCTGCGAGTAGAGACTCATCAGACAACTTTATTGTTCACTAGGAGCTCTATATATACCCCAGTCCATGGAGTACAAGCAGCAACATGCAGATAACCATCAGCATTACTCATAGTCTAAGGAATTAAAAAAATCTTATCTCAAGGTACAAAGCCTCAGTGTTCTATTTACAAAATGTTATCTGCTCATCTTTTCTTTCAGCCTTTAACAGCTTCATTCTGTTTGCTGGGAACTCTTAATTACCACATTCCTTAGGTTGCAAGTGTAGCCATGGAAACAGCATGTCTCTCCTTGTCAGACCACTGTGCCTCAGTTTCCAACATTTCCCCCTTTTTGTTTTAGTCCAGGTGACTGTGCCTGTCCTAGTTGCCCTCCTCTGAGAGTCTTACCTGTCATTGACTACCAGCCAAACTCTTTGACTTGGAGAAATTATTGAAGTGTTTTTGCTAGCACCAGATTATTCGCATGTCCCATGGCTGTTACACTTTGCAATTTGCAATTTTCTTTGAAAGCACTGTCCCACACAGGTGAGAATCATGAGCAGCGGAACAAATATGATTAGCCCTATTCCTAAAGCTGACAGGAAATGCTGTGATTTACACCAATTAACTGGGTTAAATTTTGTACTATGTGAAATCATATCTGAGAAAATATCCTTATCATTTGCTATATGAATTTGATTATGAGACATCTCTAATATTTTCCTTTGTAATTCAATTATTTCCAGAGAGATATTACTTTTATGGCCTAATAAATTATTCTTAATTTTTCTATACTATATCTGATGAATTATATACAAGCGGAGTTATACAGAAATTACTTTCATTCCAATCACACCTCAACCCCCTTAACAAATTCAAATTACACAATTGATTTCTAATATGTAACACAGCTGATTTCAAATCATTAACTCGATTATTTAACTGCCCATCTATATACTCTTGACTATGCCACAAATCACTAGCATTTTAAGCCAATTATGTACATATAGTTAGTTGTGTTTGTACTTTCATGTAAAGCTACCACAGCAGTAGCAGCAGCAGCTGTAATGATTTCAATCAGTCCCAAAATGCTTATAAGAAGCAGTGCAATAAAGTGTTTAGTCTATTTCAAGAATTCTTATGTAGTAATAATTGACTTTCAGGAGACTGTCAAATTCACGTCATTCTCACAGGTATCTAGATGCCTTTTCTTGCCATCACTATTGTTTCTCCATCCTGAAAAACACTTTCTGATAGACATATATACAATGCACCATTTTCATAAAACAATGAGTCATTCTTAATAGTTATCTTACCAGTTATGAAAACAAATGGATATCTAACACAGGCTTTAAAATGATATGTTTGATTGAGGGTCAAATACTGTCCTGTCTTATTTCTATTTCCCAACAATTCTTAAGTAGGGGCAATTCCAAGAAATATTTTCCACAAATTCTTTTGTAGGTTATGACTATGAGTGTCATTAGTCCAAAGGGCCAGTATCCATTTTCCTTTGTAATATTAACAGTTCCTGCCACAATAGAATAAGGAAAGAACACAGAGGCCCAAAGCCTTAGACAGACACAAGCTTCAAGTTCACAGTTCCAGGATTTGTAAAGTTAATGTGATGCATGGCAGCAATTGCCACAGGTCTCAGTGAAGTATTTTAACCTCCAGCCAAATTTCCACATTTCCCCTTTTGTTTTTGTAAAGTAATGAATACAGCTCAGGTATAGTTTTTTATATTACTCTCTGCAGGGTTTGAATTGTGCATTTGAGGGCTCATTCCTTTCAAGAGCAGGAAGGATCTGATGTCACAGTCTTTGGAGTAAGCATGAAGGAAGTAATGGGGATGTCAATGAGCTGCTGGTGAGTAACAAGCAGCTGGAACTCCTGGGCTAGGCACCACAAAGTTTGGAACTCAGGACATTCGCCTTTTCAGTGGAGCCACTTTTGCCTTTTCTCAGGTTTCAGTGGTAGGGCCCTGGATCTTCACAAAGACATCTGCATCAACAGTCCTAAAAGGGATGTTAGTGGAGTGGACAGGGACATGACAGACAGTTACCTGTTACTACTAGCAGGTATCCTGGATGTTTTTTCATAATCTGAGGGTGATTTACAACAGTCCATCATTTCTGTTTTGCTTTTAGTATTTGCAATCCACCCCTGGATAGGGATGGCAGTCTTTAGAGTGACCAGACACTACTGGGTTAAATCTTTCACTTTTAGCAGGACCTCCCATGCTGCACACAATTGCTTTTTTATATTGTACTTTTGATCTCTTTTCAGAATTGCGACTAAAACCCAAGGGGTACTTGTTTAGAATTTTGCTTTTGCCACAAATTCCACCCACAGCCAATATTGGTGCTTGCCACATCCAATTCATAGGCTAAATTAATGTCCACAATCTACCTTCCTTTTATTATTATTTAGAGCAGCTTGCTGGAGGTTTTCCTACTTCCATGAAGGACCTTTCCCAATTAATACATACAATGGTTTTAACATCTCAGCTAAATGAGGGATGAAAGATTTTCAGCACTTCAACAATATTGCAAACTCTATTAACATGAGAAAACATTGCATTTTATCAATTATAGCAGAGAGTATAATTTTGTTTTACCCAACTAAACAACTTGAAGAATTTGATAGAGAAGCAGGGACTTTACAGCCTGTCCCAACAATCTGCCCACCCCAGGCTCTCAAGATAAGATACCATTGTCTCTGATGTTTCTTTTAATTCTGAAAAAAGGATTACTGGTTAACATAATGTCATCAGTAGAGTTTTTAGCCACAGATTTCTTCTACACAGCCAGATTCTTTGCCACAAGGCCAGGGCAGATGGTTGGGCTATACACACAGCCTTGGGGAGGCACTGCAAAAGTCTATTGTTGACTTTTCTACAGTTAGGAGAATGCAGGTTGGCTTGACTTGCCTGAAGAAAGTCTTAGCACATTTTAAAACAAAGTGATAGTGACATAGTTGGATATTAATTTTTTTCCAACAAACTAGTAATATTTGGGACTGCTGCATACTACAATGGTGTTATTTTAATTTATGATAAGAGGGTATTTCTGTGACACACACCTTTTTATATTAATTAAAACCATAATTAACCATATTGTACTTTTGTTTAATATTATGTTGAAATAATGGTAAATTTATACACACTTTAAGCATTCATATGAACCTTTTCCTCATAAAATTTTAATTAACAGAGGGTTAAAAAGTCCTGTTAATTTTATAACACTTTTAAACACCTTGCACTTAACTTATAACATATTAAATGAACTCAACTATTACTTTAAATTTTCTTTCGTGGTAAAAGAACAAATCTCTTGTAATTAGTTTGAAATAAAAAGCTACTTTTCAGGATTTGATTTTTAGAAAGCAGGTTTGAACATTGTGTTCCTTTAAAAGAGATAAGACCTTTTCTTCTTCAAACACTGAGGAAATGATGAAGTTAAAGCACAGGAAGCTATTTTGATAAAACAGATGTTCTTTGTATATTGATTATTCAGGATAGAAACTTTTCATAAACTTTTACCAAAACAGACTAATGACTTGAGACACTTTGAGGAAGAACAAAATTTTTAACTTTGCATTAGTATACTATGTGATACCTAAAGCTTTTAAAACTTTATAGACCCATCAAATTTTATTTAACTTTAACCTATAAAATTTCATATTCACGAACCTTCTACACTTTCAATATTCATTCAGGTTTTGTCTCACATTTTACTCTTTCTTAATAACCAATCATTTTGTCTTAGGACAAAATCATCTCCTGTTTCCTTAACAGTCAAAATACATTCCATATATCCCATATACATAAGTTACCAAAACAATTTTGGAGGCTGTTTTCAGAACTTTTCTTCACTTTAAATACTTAGTAGCATGTAATAACAGAAACAGTCTTTTAGAAGCAAATTGGCAGGGGAGGCTGGCCACCAACAAGTTCTCGTTATAAAATTACCTTTTATTATTAGTAGTATCAATTCAGGTTTTGTTTAATAATGACTTTTTGGAATTAGCCATTTAAATACCTTAATTAAACAATGCTTCATTAAACTTCTTATAATTATTTATAACCATATAGACTATAATTATATTATTTTAAGACAAATTTTACTTTCACAGAATACATTCCTTTACCCAAAGTTACTACAATACCCTTTATAACTTACCACATGCATTCAAGTTCTATTCTGCATATGTTCTTTCTGATTTTATGAAGACCAGCTGTCTTATTTTAGGACAAAATACACTTTTTAAAACAAACTTATCAACTTTTAGTTAGCACTTCTACAAAATTTTACCTTTCAAAATATTTATTCAAGTTTTACATCCTCTATTTTGTGAAGAAAAATAAACTATTCATTTCAATTTAGGCAGGAACCTTTTTTATGAAGAGACATAGTAATTTCACTAATTAAGACAATTTTTATCATTGTATAGATCCCATTAACATTTAAACTTAAGTATTAATATAAGCGCTTATTTAATTTTTGGCCATTTGAATAGTTCTTTCAGAAATTTTTTATTTATTAATTTATATTATCATCCGGAGGTATCAAAATGTACACTGACATTGAACAGACAAACACAAAACAATTACAACACATTAACAGAAACATACAGTTTACAATTGACTCATAATTCTTACTTTCTTACTTTTTTGGTATAGCTGTTTTTAAGTTCTCCATCATATCACATCTTAGATTTTACTGCTTTTAAGATTTTTTCTGGAATCCATGTTGCCTGTAACATGTAAGCTTGTGCTTGGAAACATTTTTATTAGTTATCAGCAATCAGTTAACTTGAACAGCATAAATGTAGTTAAGCTCTTATTTAGCCATTTAGACAGACTATTAACACCCATTTTTGGATAACTACTCTGTAAGGCTATACTGAGATTTGAAGTTCAGGATTAAATATTGATTTAAAACCAAAAATTCCTTTTAACACCTTGGTAAAAATTTTGTACTAGTTTTATTCTCTTGGTTAAATAGGCCCAATCCGAATTAGCATGGAAACAAAACAGAACACCAATGTTGCCATGTTTTTCTCCTTTTCCAGCAGTTTAATTCTATTAACCCCCACTAGCTCACAACTCCATTATTATGTAGACAGCAGGGGGTTTACAGAGTTGCTACCAGAATAATTTCCTTATCTTAGTTAACACTCTAACAGAAAATTTTCTTACAAGCCTGATTTCACTAACAAGGACCTTATTTAGTATTTTTGTCTGTTTTAAATCTTTCAATAGTTTAAAAGGTATTGGTTCATGATGGAACTCAGCACCTCCCTGAGGATTATTGGCATCTGATGAGCTTGGTCCTGATACAACCGGAAAAGCTGATAAGAATTGCATAGTCTCTGGATTCCCTCGTCAAGATGCTTGCAATAAACACTGCATCAAGGGTGTTTGAGGAGTGGGGTTGGAAACAATTATCTTTTTAACATAGGGTAAAGCATCTGCCGTATCTGAATAAATTCCAGGTGCTGAGGTCGGGGCAGCCATAAGCAGCAGCTCATCAGGCACAGTAGGTTGAACTGGATATAAGCTAGGATAAAAGCCTGGACAAGATATACAGAGGCTGGATATTTCATTAGAGCAGATAGTTGTTTTTTTAATCTATAAAAGGATTAGTACTAGGATTAGGCATAAAGCCAGAGACTCTCCTCCACCTTTTGGCTCAGCATTTAGTTCTTTCAAATGGCCCTCCATTTTCTGTTTGTCTATGGGTTTTGAAAATATAGTAATTTCTTCTTTATCATCTTCCTCTGATTGTAAAGGATCTAAGGTGGCAGCAATTTGCTGGCACAAAGCTCACATCGATAAAAGGAATGGATTCCTCTCTTTGATATGCTCTCCTTAATGCTTTCATTACACATCTCCACTGTTTCAAATTTAAAACATTATGCCCCTGAGGCGGAAACCAACCACAATGCTTTTGTATTAAAGCAAACAATTCTACTAACTTACAACTTTTTACAGGCACCTCACTAGCTTTCAAAAGTTTTTAACACTTGCGCATATTCTTCCACACCTCCCATCCTGTTTGATTACCCATTACCTTGATGACTTCATGGAAATATTACTTACCTAAAAGAAGACTTGAGTCACACTGCTTTGGACATCATTCACGACCTTTGTAGGAGTCCTTTCTGTGGTTCCCGATACTGTTTTGGAAGACTCACTTCTTCGGGCCCCACGTTGGGCGCCATTTGTTGGAGATTTGGGCCCAAAGGTGAAAGAGAAAGAACGAACGAGAGAGCTGGGATCAGGGGGTCTGCGAGTAGAGACTCATCAGACCTGTTTATTTTTTTAGTAATTCAAATTTATTACCCAGGACAATGCAAAACAAAACAATACAACTAGTTTGAAGATAATGGAAGCCTCATACCCTGTAAATCATACACTTAACAAATGGTCCTGTAACCCCACTTGTACATATTTATTCAAATGAACATAAATTATTTCCACAAAAAGTCCTGTCCCCAAATATTTAAGCAGCTTTGGTTTTGGTCACCAAGAACTGGAAATTATAAAGAAGGTCATTAATTGGTGAAAATAATGGGTGGGCACAGGAGAAAAGCCAGACACTTTAGTACAAATAATAATGGGTCTGGGGAAGCAGATGAACCAGTGGATAGGGCATTCTTCTACCACATGGGAGGTCTGTGGTTCAAACCCCAGGCCTCCCTTACCCATGTGGAGCTGGCCCATGCACAGTGCTGATGTGCACAAGGAGTGCTGTGCCACGCAGGGGTGCCCGCCCATGTAGGGAAGCCTCATGCACAAGGAGTGGGCATGTGAGGAGAGCTGCCCAGAGTGAAAGAAAGTGCAGCCTGCCCAAGAATGGTGCCATACACATGGAGAGCTGATGCAGCAAGATGATGCAACAAAAAGAAACACAGATCCCATGCCGCTGACAACAGAAGCAGACAAAAAGGAGAACATGCATCAAATGGACACAGAGAACAGCAACTGGGGTGGGGGCGAAGGGAAGAGAAATAAATAAAATAAATTTTAAAAATAAATAATAATGGATCTGAGTGTCCCATCATATCACAGAAAAAAAAAAGGCAGAGAATGGGAGGTACTTGATATTTAACATGAAATTCCCTGAGCCCCTCTTGTATTTACACACAAAAGTAGGGAGAGATGCCTCTCCAGAGCTGACAGGTAGCCAAGACAGATGCCATCACGCAAACAATTCACCAGGCCAGGTTTTACTTAAAAAAGAGGGATATGATGCAATTCCCTGGCAGCTTGGATCAACCAAGACTCTTACTACCAGCAATGGTGTGTCCACGTAACCTATCTGCACAAGAGAGGGTCTCACAACATTCACAAATAAGGCTTAGGCAGCCACCCTACAGAGGCCCACACAGCCCCTTTCTTGAAGAGTCCCAGTCCATCTTCCTACATTAAAAAGCCAATTCCATGCTCCTCCAGGAAATTTCAGAATGGAAGAATTCCTATCCAACAGCAGCACCTAGCGGTGACTTTTTGCTCTTACTTTCAGAGCTGTAGGTATTTTTATTTTTCATTTTTATTTGAGTTTTTAAATTTAAATGTTTAATTGTACTTTTTGAAGATACATAGATCATAAAAATGTTAAATTACAAAAAAGAAGAGGTTCCCATATACCCCGGACCCCACACCTCCTCCCACATCAGTGACATCTTTCATCATTGTGGCACTTTCATTTCATTTAGTGAATTCATTTTGGAGCACTGCTGCACCTCATGTATAAGAGTTTACATTGTAGTTTACACTCTCCCACAATACCTTCAGTGGGATATGGCAGGATGTATAATGTCCAACATCTGTCCCTGCAATATCATTTAGGACAACTCCAAGTCCCAAAAATGACCCCACATCACATCTCTTCTTCCCTCTCTCTACCCTCAGCAGCTACCATGACCACTTTCTCCATATCAATGCTACAATTTCTTCCATTACTAATCACAATAGTTCCATAGTAGAATATAAGTAAGTGCACTCTAATCCATACTCTATGCCTCCATCCTGTGGACCCTGAGATGGTTAGGTCCACTCCACCTTTATATAGAAAGGGGCTTAGATTCCACATGGATGATGGGTGCAATTCTCCTGCTTGCAGTTGTAGGCATTCTTGGCTCCCTGGTGTCATGGTTAACTTTCTTTGCCTCCCTGTTAGCTGGCTGAGGTAAGTCTAATAAACCAGAGGGTAGGAGTTGCAAGTCTGTTGAAGCTCAGGGTCAGGTTGTCACATGGAAAGTCCAGGGATTCAGGTTTCCTGAGTATACACCAACCCCAGTGCCAACCACATGTCTGGTAAAAGTAACAGAAGAGGCATGTGTAGAAAGGTCACATCTGAGTCAAGCTGCATCACATTCAAGAACACAAACTCCAAAGTAGGGCCAACTGACATGGCACTGAACTCCAGAGCCATCTGTCATGACCATAGAACCTGTGGGTCTCTGTAGTCTCAGGAGAACCAGTACCTGGGGTTGTATCTACTTTGTCTGTCTCAGGGATCCTGCTGAGGTGTGCATAAGCATGACCCCTCTGATGACCTCCCAACTCTTTTTTGGAGACTCATAACCATGTAAACTCATTTTTCCTCTCCATTTCCCCCTTTTATTCAAGGTCAAAAAGCAGTTTTTAACACCTGATATTACATGTAGGCTGAGATATTCTGCTGGTCTGAGTTCACCCTTGTATTCAAGGTCTTTTTCTAGTTACATCATCAGCTGATACTTGGTAGTAGTTCCTCGGTGCCAAGGAGGCTCATTCCCAGGAGTCATGTCCCATGCTGGGGGGAAGGTAATACATTTACATGTCAAGTTTGACTTAGAGAGTGGCCACATTGAAGCAACAGGGAGGCTCTTGGGAGGTAACTCTTAGGCACCCTGCAGCTCTAGGCCTTGTTCATATTTCAGGTGCACAGGCTCATAAGCATAGTCATCAGTATCAAGGGCTCATTGTTGGACCATCATTCTTTATTGGTCTTTGCCATTGCACTTGGGGGATTGTTCCTGTTCAATTGGGGAATGTGATACAGCTCCCCTGACTAGGAACTCAGCACTCCCTCAGTTTACATTTTTAACTCTAACCACTATGAAAATACCCAAACGCTTTTATGTACCCTGTATACATGACATGAAGAACTCACTCCCAACCATGTGCCCTCTATCAATAATGCCCCACACCAGTGTTCCTCCCCTGCCATAGATGAGCCTCTCTGTGGTCCAAAACTTCCTAAAAATGAATCCTAATATATTGCCAGGTTCCATTAATAGTAAAATGGAATATAGTGATGGGTTTAAAGGTTAGATATAGAATACACACTAAATTTAGGAAAATAAATAAAGTAAAAATAAATTGGGGTATCAAAAAATGAAAAAGGTTTATTTTGATGTTTTGCCTTTCATGCTGTGTATGTAAAGTGACAAAGCAATTTCTTCCATTTCTTCCTCAGTGTCTACATCCTTTCTTTCTCTTTTTATTTCTAATTATTAAGTTAGGACAGAATAGCATGTGCATTAGCTTTTCAGAACTAAGCAAGGGACACAATTGACTAGCTGCTAAGTGCTTTCTATCACTTACTCTAAAACCTAAACGGAACACTATTCTTCACTTAGAGAGAAACCCAACCAAATCTCTAACCCTAAGCCTAACCTAATCCCTGTGTTCAATATTTGCTATGTCTTTAAGCTTAGTTCTATGACAAAGGTACATATGCTTTACTATTCTGAACTAAGCAGCATATACACTTTGTTTCCTGCTATGTGCTTTCTTTCACTTACAGTGAAAGCTAAGCCTATCCCTAACACTAACCCTAACACTCACCTTAAGCCTATCTTTATCCTTAACCCTGTCCCAAACCCCAGATCTCATCTTAACATAGCACTAACCCAAAAGTCTATATTAGCTCACTCTTTAAACTTAGTTCTGTGTTCAAATAACATGTGTACTATGCAGTACACACACTTCTTTGCCATCTATGTGCTTTTATTCACTTACACAACATGCGTATATATGACTGAGTTACCTCAATGACATTTAAAAAGTTAACTTAATCAATATGGTTGCAGTAAACATATCTCACTGACAGCAATGGGTTATCTCTTAGAATCTATGAGGCACAAGGCTTGCATCTCATCCACATTCAAAAGTAATGTGTTTTAACATTGTTCAGAGAAAAAACACAGGTTTTTTCTCTGATATGTGTAGGCTCTTAACTACACTTATAATGAACTCACTCTTTAAACAGTGCTGGAAGAGAATAGCATGTGGATTCATTTTGTGAACTAAGAAGGGTACACATTTGATTAACTGCTCAGTGCTATCACTTACACCAACACCTAAACAGAACCCTATTCTTCACTGAGAGTGAAAACTAAATAGAACTCTAACCCTAAGCCTAACCCAATCCCTGTGGTCAATATTAGCTCATTCTTTAAATTTAGTTCCATTACAAAGGTACATAGGCTTTACTATTGTGAATTAAGCAGCATATATACTTCATTGCCTGCTTTGTGCATTTTTTCACTTAGTGAAAGCTAATCCTATCCCTAACACTAACCCTCTCACACTAATGCTATTCCTATCCCTGACACTATCCCTCACCCTGTCTAACGCTAACATAACACTAACCCAAAAGTGTATATTAGCTCACTCTTTAAACAGAGTTCTATGGTGGGCTACTGTGAACTAAACAGCATATACGCTTATTTCACTGGTATGTGCTTCCTTTCATTTACAGTGAAAACTAAGCTGATCCCTAACACTAACCCTAACTCTAACCCTAAACCTAACGTTAACCCTATCCCTATCCCTAAACCTGCCCCTAACCCTAAGCTTAACCATAACAAAACACTAACCCAAAAGTCTATATTAGCTCACCCTTTAAACATGATTCTATGACAGAGGTACATATGCTTTACTATTGTGAACTAAGCAGCATATACACTTCGTTGTCTGCTTTGTGAGTTCTCACTTAGTGAAAGCTAAGCCTATAACCTAACACTAGACCTCATTCTCACCCTAACTCTATCCCTATACCGACCCTGTCCCTAACCTTAAGTCTAACCTTAACATAACATTAATTGAAAGGAAATATTAGCTCACTCATTAAACTTAGTTCTATGACAGAGGTACATATGCTTTACTAATATGAACTAAGCAGCATATATACTTATTTGCCTGCTATGTGCTTTCTTTCACTTACACTGAAATCCTAACCCTATCCCTATCTCTAATCCTATCCGTAACCCTAAGTCTAACCCTAACATATCATTAACCCAAATCCTATATTAGCTCACTCCTTAAACTTAGATCTATGGCAGATGTACTTATGCTTTACTATTGTTAACTAAGCAGCATATACACTACACTGCCTGCTATGTGCTTTCTTTCATTTACAGTGAAAGCTAAGCCTATCCCTAACACTAACCCTAACTCTAATCCTAACCTTATCCCTAATCCTCACCCTGTCCCTAACCCTAAGTCTAACCCTAAGATAACACTAACCCAAAAGTCAATATTAGATTACACACTAAACTTATTTCTATGAACGAATAACATGTGTTTTACCTTTGAGAATTATGCAGCACACACACTTCATAGCATTCTACATGCTTTTTTCACTTATTCAACATGTGTATATATGATTGAACTACCACAATGACATCAAAGAAATTAACTTACTTTCAATATGGATGCAGGAAACATGTCTCATTGACCACAATAGGTTTTCTCTTAGAAGCAATGACACATGATGCTTGCATCTTGTCCACATTCAAGAGTCATGTGTTTTAACATTGTCCTTTTTGCAATACACAGATTTTTTTGGCCTGCTATGTGTAGACTCTTAACTACACTCATAATGAACTCACTCTTTAAACTTAGTGCTAGGACAGAATAGCAGGTGCATTAGTTTTGCAAACTAAGCAAGACACACATTTGTGTAACTGCTAAGTGCTTTCTATCTCTTACATTAAAACCTGTACTGAAACCTATTCTTTACCTAGAGTAAAATCCAATCCGATCTCTAACCCTAAGCCTAACCTGATACCTGTGGTCAATATTAGCTCACTCTTTAAACTTAGTTCTATGACAAAGGTACATATGCTTTACTATTGTGAACTAAGTAACATACACACTTCATTGCTGGCTTTGTGCATTTTTTTCAATTACTGAATGCTAAGCCTGTCTCTAAAACTAACCCTAACTCTAACCCAAACCTTATCCCATCCTTAATACAGTCCCTAACCTGAAGTCTAACCCTAACATAATACTAACCCAAAAGTCAATATTAGCTCACTCTTGAAACTTAGTTCTATGCTCGAGTAACTTGGACTTTACTTTTGAGAACTATGCAGGATGCACACTTCTTTGCCATCTATGTGCTTTTTCTCACTTACACAACTTGTGTATATATGACTGAGCTGCCACAGTGAGACATAAGTAATCAACTTACTTTCCATAGGAATGCAGGAAACATACCTTATTTACAGCAGAGTGTTTTCTCTTAGAAGCAATGAAGTACCATGCTTGCATCTCATCCACAATTCAAAAGTAATGTGTTTTAATGTTGTCCTTTTCATAATACATGGGTTTTATTTGCCTGCTATGTTTAGACTCTTACCTACACTCATAATGAACTCACTCTTCAAAATTAGTGCTAGGGCAGAATAGCATGTGCACTAGTTTTGTGAACTAAGCAACATACATATTTGATTAACTGCTAAGGGTTACCACTTAGAGGAAAACCTAAACAGAAGCCTATTCTTCACATAGAGAGAAACTGAACCAGACCTCAAATCCTGAGCCTAACCCAATACATGTGGTCAATATAATGTCACTCTTTAAGCTTAGTTCTATGACAATGGTACATATGCTTTACTACTGTTAACAAGGCAGTATATACACTTATTTGCATGCTATGTGCTTTCTTTCACATACGGTGAAAACTAAGCCTATCCCAAAAACTAACCCTGGCTCTAACCCTAACCTTATACCAATCCCTAGCCCTCCCTAACCCTGTGTCTAACCCTAACATAACATTAACCCAACTGTCTATATTAACTTAGATTAAACTTAGATCTATGACAGAGTTACATATGCTTTACTATTGTGAACTAAACAGCAGATACACTTTGTTGCCTGCTATGTGCTTTCTTTGATTCATAGTGAAAGGTAAGAATATCCTTACTACTAACCCTAACTCTAACCCAAACCCTAGCCCTATCCTTAACCCTGTCCCTAACCTTAAGTCTAACCCTAATATAACACTAACCCAAAAGTCAATATCAGCTCACTATTTAAACTTAGTTCTATGCTCCAGTCAATTGTGTATTACTTTTGAGAACTATACACTTCTTTGCCATCTATGTGCTTTTCTCACTTACACAACTTGTGTATATATGACTGAGATACTGCGGTCACCCCTCGGGCTGAAGTGTGGTTTGCTGGCCTGGCGGGGGAGCAGCCACGGCAGGCCAAGCCACTGCCCCCATAATAGGGTGGCTGGTCGGACTCACCGCCACCCCTGAAGGGAGCTCGGCATGGGCGCAGAGTGCCCTTGGGTCTCCCCTTCTCGGCAGCCATGCTTCCACGGCCGACCCTCCTCCCGGATGGCACCACATGATGCCTGTAGGGTGGCACCCTTCTTCTTCTTTCTCCCTGCACAGGCGCAGGGCGGAAAAATCCAGTCTGCCCTTTTCCCTTCCCCCGACAGCAGCAACAGCCAGGCATGGGCGGAAAAATCCAGTCTGCCCTCCACCCCAGCAACAGCAGCCACCAATCCCTAAACCCTGCCCCTTCCCCCAGCAACAGCGACAGCCAATCCCTAACCACCACCCCTCCCCCATCCAGTACCGCCCACTGACCTTTTGCCGGCAACCAATCAGAACAGGGCGTGGCTTCGACCAATCAGCCTTCCCCAGCCCCTATAAAACTGTTGCCTCTCCCTCAGTAAATTGGACTTGCATGTTTACCTTGTCTCCGCGGTAGTTCTTCTGCCGTGCGCCCTGCAGTCCTGAGAGCCCCCGACAAGGGCCTGGCCTCCCTTGTCCCCAGTTTGTCGCCTGCTTCTCCGGGTGACCCCTTCATTGCCTGCATCTCCGGGCGACCCCTTTGTCGCCGGCTTTGCCGGGCGACCCCGTCAGCCGAACCGCGCAACCCCTTGTGAGACCGATCCCTCGTCTGCTGCCGGACCGACCCCTCGTCCCAGGTGGGACCGACCCCTCGTCCCAAGTGGGACCGACCCCTCGTCCAGAGCTGGACCGACCCCTCGTCCGCAGCCAGACCCCACCTCTACCGACCGAGCAAGCCGCCGCAGCTGGCGCCCAACGTGGGGCAAGGCAACCCCACCACAGCCTCACTCCATAACCTGGCGGCCCCCCCCCCTCTTCTCACCGTGGGACTTCTCTCGTGCAACATTGCTGCTACCTGAGCCTTGGCTACCTCATATGATCCACGGCGGTCTGGGAGAATCGCTGGATGGCTTTCTCCTTCCATGTCGGGGGCTTATACCGATCCGCTATGATTAAGAGGATCATTGGATTTCTCGGGAGCGTGTGCTTGCACATCTGAAGTAATCCTACCACAGCCCTACCCCCTCCTCTCTTCTCACCTTGGGACTTCTCTCGTGCAACATTGCTGCTACCTGAGCCTTGGCTACCTCATACGATCCACGGCGGTCTGGGAGAATCGCTGGATGGCTTTCTCCTTCCATGTTGAGGGCTTATACCGACCCGCTATGATTAAGAGGCGCCAATAAAACTCTCAGGAGCGCGTGCCTGAGCACCTCCACCCCTGCCTTCACCTCTACCTCCTCCCCTCTGCGCTTGCTCCCCTTTGCCTTGCTCCACTGCTCGTCGTCCCACCCTCCCCTCGTCGGGGCCTTCTCTTGGCCCGCGACCACCGTCAGAGTCCCATCGGCTCCGACCCCTCGTCTCACCACGCACCTCGGCTCCCATCGCCGCGCTCTCAAGGTAAGGGCCCCTTTTCTTATCGGCTCCAAAAGGCCATTAGCAATGGGTAACATCCTATCTGCTAAGCAAGCCCCACAAGTTTGGGCCCTCGCCGGTCTCCTAGACACTCACCGGTGTAAGATCTCTTTCAAACAGTTTCAAGTATATTGGGACCTTCTTCTCCCCTTTAATCCGTGGCTTACCACGTGTCAGCTTTGGGACCTGGACACCTATACTCGCCTTATAGATAGGGTCACTTTTGCTGTGGAGCAGGAAGGTAAAAGATTCCCTCCTGGCTTATTACAGGCAACATGAAGTCCAAAAGAAATCTTGAAGGGTATAATCTATGATATGCTATATAAAAAAGGATTTAAAAGCAGCTATACCAGAAAGTAAGAATTATGAGTCAACTGTAAATAAATTATATATTTCTGTTAATGTGTTGTAATTGTTCTGTGTTTGTCTGTCTGTTCGTTCAATGTCAACATATATTGTGATACCTCCGGATATTAAATATAAATTACTAGAAATCTTTAAAAGAGCTCTATTCAAATGGCCAAAAATTAAATAAGTGCTTATATTAATACTTAAGTTTATTATATTAATACATAAGTTTAAATGTTAATAAGATATCTACAATTAAAAAAAATTGTAAGTCTTAATTAACAAAATTAACTGTACGTCTTCATAAAAAGTTGTTCTTGCCTAGATTAAAATGAATAACTTATTTTTCTTCACAGGATAATATAAAGAATGTAAAACTTATATGAATATTAAAAAGGTTAAAAGTTTGTAAAAATGCTAACGGAAATGTAATAAGTTTTGCAAAAAGACGTATTTTGTCCTAAAGTAAGATGGCTAATTTTTCATAAACTCTTGAAATTTAATTTGCATGCGGCAAGTGTAAAAGGTATTGTGATAACTTTACGTAAGGGAATGTGTTCTGTAAAGATAAAATTTATCTTCAATAGTTTACATTAAGGTATTAAATGGCTAATTCCAAAAGGTCATTCTTAAATATATATATATAAAACTAAATTGATGATAATAATAATAAAAGGTAATTTTATAACAGGAAAGATTAACAGCAACCAAGCTCCCCTGCCAACTTGCTTTTAGGAAACGGTTTCTAATATTGCATGCTACTAAGTATTTAAAGAAAAGTTATTCTTAAGGAAACAGAAGATGATTTTGTCTTTGCAGCCATTGTCTATTTAGCAACACCCCTCGCTATCGGCCTAGCCACTGTTGCGCCGGACGATTGGAACCTTAAACAAAGACTCCTCCTCACTGTCATCTTCCTATCTATCGTTACTATATTTACTGCCCTCATTCTCCTTTGTTTATAAAGCAGTCTCCTACAAACCACAAAGCTTCTGTCTTAAACATACCATTCTCAACCCTATACTCTAAATGGTCTTCTCACTTCACCCACAGCCTTTAATACTTTATTTCTTCCTCATAACCTTTGCTTTCTTGATAATATTTTCCGCCATCTGTCTAGCCACTACCACCCCAGAAGATTGGAACCTCGGCCAACGAATTCTACTCTCCATCGCCTTTCTGTTTATTATCCTCTTTTATGCTTTACTCCTTATCTTCCTCCCATAATGACTTCACCAAGCCTCCTCTTGTCCAAAACCATCACCCTTCTTTTCCTCACACTCCCCATTGCACTCACCAACCCCAGCCATCAGCCTTTTAATTGGACAGTAAGCCTCTGGCAGGAAAAAGTAATCCTCTCCTACAATGTCTTCGCTGCCAAGGAGAGATCAACTACCTGCAACGTGCTGTCGTCCTGGACTTTTAACAACAGGTGGATCTTATAGCCGCCGAGATCAACAAGAATTGGACATTGGCCACCCTTGCTTGCAATGGCAAGATACCACCCCCTAAATTGTACATTTATATCCCTGTCATACTCACCTCCCACTTCAGCCCCGCTTCCCTCATTGCTTACTGCCTCTTGGGCCTCAGCTACTTGTTGCTGCTGCCATCCTGGTCCTTATTTGAAAAGAAGGGGGAAATGCGGTCACCCCTCGGGCTGAAGTGTGGTTTGCTGGCCTGGCGGGGGAGCAGCCGCGGCAGGCCAAGCCGCTGCCCCCATAATAGGGTGGCTGGTCGGACTCACCGCCACCCCTGAAGGGAGCTCGGCATGGGTGCAGAGTGCCCTCGGGTCTCCCCTTCTCGGCAGCCATGCTTCCGCGGCCGCCCCTCCTCCCAGATGGCGCCACACGATGCCTGTAGGGCGGCACCCTTCTTTCTCCCTGTGCAGGTGCAGGGCGGAAAAATCCAGTCTGCCCTTTTCCCTTCCCCCGACAGCAGCAACAGCCAGGCATGGGCAGAAAAATCCAGTCTGCCCTCCACCCCAGCAACAGCAGCCACCAATCCCTAAACCCTGCCCCTTCCCCCAGCAACAGCGACAGCCAATCCCTAACCACCACCCCTCCCCCATCCAGTACCGCCCACTGACCTTTTGCCGGCAACCAATCAGAACAGGGCGTGGCTTCGACCAATCAGCCTTCCCCAGCCCCTATAAAACTGTTGCCTCTCCCTCAGTAAAGTGGACTTGCGTGTTTACCTTGTCTCCGCGGTAGTTCTTCTGCTGTGCACCCTCCAGTCCTGAGAGCTCCCGACAAGGGCCTGGCCTCCCTTGTCCCCAGTTCGTCGCCTGCTTCTCCGGACGACCCCTTCGTCGCCGGCTTCGCCGGGCGACCCCGTCAGCTGAACCGCGCAACCCCTTGTGAGACCGATCCCTCGTCTGCTGCCGGACCGACCCCTCGTCCCAGGTGGGACCGACCCCTCGTCCCAAGCGGGACCGACCCCTCGTCCAGAGCTGGACCGACCCCTCGTCCGCAGCCACCGCCACCCCTGAAGGGAGCTCGGCATGGGTGCAGAGTGCCCTCGGGTCTCCCCTTCTCGGCAGCCATGCTTCCGCGGCCGCCCCTCCTCCCAGATGGCGCCACACGATGCCTGTAGGGCGGCACCCTTCTTTCTCCCTGTGCAGGTGCAGGGCGGAAAAATCCAGTCTGCCCTTTTCCCTTCCCCCGACAGCAGCAACAGCCAGGCATGGGCAGAAAAATCCAGTCTGCCCTCCACCCCAGCAACAGCAGCCACCAATCCCTAAACCCTGCCCCTTCCCCCAGCAACAGCGACAGCCAATCCCTAACCACCACCCCTCCCCCATCCAGTACCGCCCACTGACCTTTTGCCGGCAACCAATCAGAACAGGGCGTGGCTTCGACCAATCAGCCTTCCCCAGCCCCTATAAAACTGTTGCCTCTCCCTCAGTAAAGTGGACTTGCGTGTTTACCTTGTCTCCGCGGTAGTTCTTCTGCTGTGCACCCTCCAGTCCTGAGAGCTCCCGACAAGGGCCTGGCCTCCCTTGTCCCCAGTTCGTCGCCTGCTTCTCCGGACGACCCCTTCGTCGCCGGCTTCGCCGGGCGACCCCGTCAGCTGAACCGCGCAACCCCTTGTGAGACCGATCCCTCGTCTGCTGCCGGACCGACCCCTCGTCCCAGGTGGGACCGACCCCTCGTCCCAAGCGGGACCGACCCCTCGTCCAGAGCTGGACCGACCCCTCGTCCGCAGCCAGACCCCACCTCTACCAACCGAGCAAGCGGCCGCAAGATACCACAATGACATGTACAAAATTTCCTTATTTCAATATGGATGTAGGAAACATGTCTCATTGACAGCAATAGGTTATCTCTTAGGCAATGAGGCACGATGCATCTCATCCACATTCAAAAGTAACGTGTTTTAATATTGTCCTTTTCAGAGTACATGGTTTTTATTGCCTGCTATGTGTAGGCTCTTAACTATAATCATAATGAACTCACTCTTTAAACTTAGACCTAGAACATAGTAGCATGGTCTTTGCAAACAAAGCAATGTACACATTGCATTAACTGCTAAGGGCTTTCTGTCACTTACACTAAAAACTGAACTGAGGCCGATTCTTCACTTAGAGAGAAACCTAACTGGATTTCTAACCCAAAGCCTAACCCAATCCCTGTAGTCATTATTAGAACACTCTTTATACATAGTTCTGACAAAAGTATATGTGATTTACTATTGTGAAATAAGCAACATATATACTTATTTGCCTTATATGTGCTTTCATTCACTTACAGTGAAAGCCAAGGCTATCCCTAAAACTAAACCTAGCTCTAACCCTATCCCTATCCCTATCCCTAATGCTGTCCCTAACCCTAAGTCTAAACCTAACATAACATTAACCCAATAGTCTTTTTTTTATTTAAGATTTTATTTATTTATTTCTCTCCCCTTCTCCCCACCCATTCCAGTTGTCTGTTCTCTATGTCTATTTGCTTCCTCTTCTTTGTCCGCTTCTATTGTTGTCAGCGGCATGGGAATCTGTGTTTCATTTTGTTGTGTCAGCTCTCTGTGTGTGCGGCACCATTCCTGGGCAGTCTGCATATTCTTTCCCACTGGGTGGCTCTCCTTACAGGGCTCACTCCTTGCATGTGGTGCTCCCCTACATGGGGGACACCCCTGCGTGGCATGGCACTCCTTGCACAGATCAACACTGCACATGGGCCAGCTCCACATGGATCAAGGAGGCCCGGGGTTTGAACCATGGACCTCCCATGTGGTAGATGGATGCCCTAACCACTGGGCCAAGTCCACCACCCCCAGTAGTCTTATTAGCTCACTTTTATTTTTAATTTAATTTTATTTATTCATTTTTAAAAATATATTACATTCAAAAAATATGAGGTCCTCATTCAACCCCACTGCCACCACCCCACCACTCCCCCCATAGTAACACTCTCCCCCATCATCATGACACATCCACTGCATCTGGTGAGTACATCTCTGGGCATCGCTGCACCCCATGGCCTGTGGTCCACACCATAGCCCACACTCTCCCACGTTCCATCCAGTGGGACATGGGAGGACATACAATGTCCAGAAATTGTCCCTGCAGCACCAATCAGGACAACTCCAAGTCCCAAAAATGCCTCCACATCTCATCTCTTCCTCCCATTCCCCGCACCCAGCAGCCACCATTGCCACTTTTTCCATACCAATGTCACATTTTCTCGATTATTAACCACAATAGTTCATGAATAGAATATCATTAAGTCCACTCTAATCCTTACTTTATTCCTCCTTCCTGTGGACCTTGGCTTGGTTGTGTCCATTCCACATCTATGTCAAGAGGGGGCTTAGATTCCACATGGATACTGAATGCAATCCTCTTGCTTTCAGTTGTAGGCACTCTAGGCTCCATGGTGTGGTGGTTGACATTCTTCAACTCCATGTTAGCTGAGTGGGGTAAGTCCAATAAATCAGAGTGTAGGAGCTGAAGTCTGTTGAGGCTCAGAGCCTGGCTAGCATATTGTCAGTCCAGAGATTCAAATCCCTTAGATATATCTTAAACCCCAGCACCAACTACAATTCCAGTAAAGTAGCATGAAAGGCTAGTGAAAGAGATCACATCTGAGCCCAGCTCCATCACGCAGAAACACCAGCTCCAAAGAAGGGCCAACTGACATGGCAGTGAACTCCATCTGCCATGACCATAGAACCTGTGGGTCTCTTTAGCCCTCAAAAGAACCAATACCTGGGGTTGTATCTACTTTATCTGTCTCTGAGACTCTGCTCAGGTGTGCAAATGGGCAATCCTTCTGACAACCTCCAGACTCTTTTTTAGAGACTCATAGCCATATAAATTCATTTGTCCTTTCCATTTCCCCCTTACTTTAGGTCAAACAGCATTTTAAACTCCTGTTAATATATGTAGACAGGGATATTCTGGTCAGCGTTAAACCTTTAATTCAAGGTCATTTTCGAGTTACATCATCAGCTGGTACTTGGTAGTGATCCCTCGGTGCCAGGAAGGCTCATCCCCGGGAGTCATGTCCCACACTGAGAGGAAGGCATTGCATTTATATGCTGAGTTTGGCTTTGAGACTGGCCACATTTGAGTAACACAGTGGCTGTCCGGAAGGAACTCTTAGGCACAGTGCTGCTCTAGGCCTTGTTCTTATTTCAGGTGTATAGGCTCACAAGCATAGTCATTAGTATCAGGGGCTCACTGTTGGACCCTCATTCTTTCCTGGTCCTTGCCATTGCACCTGGGGGACTGCCACTGCTCCCCTAGGGACCATGACAGAGCCCCCCCGGCCAGGAACCCAGTACCCCCCCAGCTGTTGTTTTTAATTGTTTCCACTATGAGTATATCCAAACATTTTCATGCACCCTGGACACATGCCCTGTATAACTCCCTGTCAACCATATGTCCCCTGTCAATAACATCCCATACCAGTATTCCTCCACTGCCATTGATGAACCACTCTGTGATCCAAAACTTCCTGAAAAGTGAAGCCCAATATAATGCCAGGTTCCCTTACTAGTAAAATGGAATATAGTGATGAGTTTAAATGTTAGATATAGAATATATATTGATTTGGAAAAATTCTACATCCTATCTTTTTCTTTTCTTTTTTCCTAATTATTGAGCTTCTCTTCACAAGAGCCCCAGATCACAGTAATTCATTTATACAATATACAGTACCCCCACATATCCATTATAAAACCTTTTCCCTTCCACAGTGATAATCTTTTAACTTATTCATATCATATTTACTGAAACTGATGTACAGATATAGAGACACTAGCTTTCAAACAAGGTAACATTTGCATTTACATTGTGGTTTATACTTTAGGCTATACAGTTTTCTAAATTTTTAGTTATCCTATGTTTTACATTATGGTTTACATTATTAGTCTGTCGTCCCCTATATGTTTTTGGTGTAATATTACATGTTTTATATCCATCCTTGTGTACTCTTGTGAAACACTTCTTTTGCCCTCACATTTACTTTGGTTCCATCTATTCAATATCTATTTCTCCCTCCCCTTGGGGCCCACAGTGACAATCAATCTTCAATTCTTGAGGAGCCATGTTCAGAGACACTTGCAACAGTGTTGAGGGCTTGACTTGCTCAACTGCCCTAATGCCCTGGGAGCCACCCTTTCTCTTGAGAGATACAGTTCCCTCTATTTGATGGCATTAGTCCTCCCCAGGATGTGGGTCTACCTTCACTCTCATTATATGGGTCTCTACCCAATGGTATAACCCACTCTGGCAAAATGAGCATTCAGATATTCCCTAGGAGTCTGTTCTGCGTCAGATTATCCCCTTTGAGTATCTTAAACAGGTAACTTTCCTAATTATATTTTGGGAAGGTTTTCTCAGCATTATACTCTCAACCAACATCTAACAATCTCCTATGTTTGTATGTTGCTCCACCTTCCCCCCAATTTCTTGGGCAACATTACCCATCTGCCCATCCCTAGCCCCCTCAAACCCACAAAGCCCCACCCAAAGGTAACCCTATGCCCCTCTTATACTTAGTTCTATACACAGGTACATATACTTTACTATTGTGAATTAAGCACCATAGACACTTCATTGTCTGCTATGTGCTTTCTTTCACTTATACTGAATGATAAGCATACCCTAACACTAACCCTAACTCTAACCCTAACACTATCCTTATACCTAACCTAAAATTTAACCTTTACATAACACTAACCAAAATGTCAATATAAGCTCACTCTATAAATTTAATTCTATGCTGAGTCACTTGTACTTTCATTTTGATAACTACGCAGTACACACAATTCTATACCTTCTATGTACTTTTCCTCACTTACACAACTTGTGTATATAAGGCTGAGTTACCACAATGATATGTAAGAAATTAACTTACTTTCAACAGGAATGCAAGAAACATGTTTAATGGACAGAAATAGGTTTTCTAATAGAAGGAATGAGGCATGAAATTTGCATCACATCCACATTAAAAAGTAATGAGTGATAATATTGTCCTGTTTGTAATACAAGGGTTTTACTGCCAGCTATGTGTAGGCTTATTAACTACACTCATAAAAAACTCACACTTTAAACTTAGTACTAGGACAAAATAGCTTGTGCATTAGTTTTGTGAACTAAGATATGTACACATTTCATTAACAGATAAGGGCTTTCTATCACTTACACTAAAACTTAAACAGAAGCTTATTCTTCACATAAAGAGAAACCTGACCAGAACAAAAACCCTAAGCCTAATGCAACCCCTGTGGTCAATATTATCTCACACTTTAAGCTTAGTTCTATGACAGTGTACACATGCTTTACTTCTGTGAACTAAACAGGAGATGCACAGATTTGCCTGCTATGTTCTTTCTTTCACTTACAGTGCCAGCTAACCCTCTCTGTAAAACTATCCCTAAACATATACATATCCATATCCCTGTCCCTAACCCATAACCTAAGCACAGCATAACCCGAACCCAAAAGTTAATGATAGCTCACTCATTAAACTTAGTTCTATGTTCGAGTTACTTATGACTTACTTTTGAGAACCACGCAGTACTCACACTTCTTTGCCAATTCAGTGCATTTCCTCACTTACAAACCTTGTGTATATATGACTGAGATACCAGAATAAGTTGTAAGTAATTAACTTATTTTCAGTAGGAATGCAGGAAACATGTCTCATTGACAGCAATGTGTTTTCCCTTTGAAGCAATCTGGAATGATACGTGAACATCATCCACATTGAATGTAATGTGTTTTCACATTGTCTTTTTGTGATACACGGGGTTTGTTTGCCTGCTAGGTGTAGGATCTTAACTAAAATTTTATTGAACTCACTCTTAAAACTTAGTTCTAGGACTGAGTCTCAAGGGCATTACTTTTGGGAACTAAGCATGGTACACATTCGGTTAACTCCTAAGGATTTTCTCTCACTTACACTGACACCTAAAACGAAGTCCATTCTTCATCTAGAGAGAAACCTAACTTGATCTGGACCCTAAGCCTAACCCAAATCCTGGGGCAATATTAGCTGGTTCTTTAATCTTAGTTGTTTGAGAATGGTACATATGCTTTACTACTGTGAACTAAGCAGCATATGCAGAGATGTCCCTGCTATGTGCTTTCATTCACTTATAGTGCCAGGTAAGCCTATTCCTAAAACTAACTGTACTTCTATCCCTAAACATATCCATACCCATATCCCTGCCCCTCACCCATAACTAAGCCTACCACATCAGGAATCTAAATTCAAGCTTAGGTCACTCTTTAAACTTAGTTTTATGCTCCAGTACCTTGTGCTTTACTTTTGAGAACTATGCAGCACTCACACCTTGCCATCCATGGGCTTTTCCTCACTTACACAACTTGTATATATATGACTGAGATATCAGAATGAGTTGCATGTAATTAACTTATTTTCAATAGGAATCAGAAAACATGTCTGATTGACAGCAGTGTGTTTTCTCTTTGAAGGAAACTGGCATGATACTGGAACCTCTACCACATTGAAGTGTAATGTGTTTTCACATTGTCTTTTTTGTAGTACATGAGATTTTTTGCCTGATACACGTAGGCTCTTAACTACAATCATATTGAACTCACACTTCAAACTTAGTGCTAGGACTGAATTGCTAGGGCATGCAGTTTGGGAATGAAGGAATGTACACATTGGGTTAACTGCTAAGGGTTTTCTATCTCTTACACTGACACTTAAACAGAAGCCTAATCTGCACCTAGAAAGAAACCTAGCTGGATTTTGACCCTAAGCCTAACCCACATCCTGGGACAATATTAGCTCACTCTTTTATCTTAGTTCTATGACAGTGATACATATGCTTATTTCTGTGAACTAAGAAGCATATGCAGAGATTTCCCTTCTATGTGCTTTCTTTCAATTATACTTCCAGCTCAGCCTAGCCCTATGACTAACCTAATCTATACTACTAAGCATATCCATATCCACATTCCTGACACTAGCATGACACAAACTCAAAATCATGCTTACCATACTATTTAAACTTAGTTCTATGATCGAGTAACTTGTGTTTCCTTTCCAGAACTATGCAGTACTCACTTCTTTGCCATCAATGGGCTTTTCCTCACTTACACAATTTGTGTACATATGACTCAGATACCAGAATGAGAAGTAAGTAATTGACTGACTTTCAATAAGAATGCAGTAAGCAGGTCTCATTAACAGCAATGCAATTTCTCTGTAAAGCAGCCAGGCATGATACTGGAACCTCATCCACATTGAAATGTAATGTGTGCTAACACTGTCTTTTAGGTAGCACATGGGATTGTGCCTGCCAAGTGTAAGCTCTTACCAACAATCATACTGAACTCACTCTTCAAACTTAGTGCTATGACCGAATCGCTAGTGCATTAGTTTCAGGAACTAAGCAGGGTACACATTTGGTAACTGCTAAGGGTTTTCCACCACTTACACTGACACCTAAGCTGAAGCCCATTCTTAACCAAGAGAGAAAACTGTATATAGAATCTAAGCCTCACCCAAGACCTGGGGGAATATTAGCTTGTGATTTAATCTTAGTTGTATGATCACAGCACATACACTTTACTTCTGTGAACTAAGCAACATATGCAGAGATTTCCTTGACATGTGCTTTCATACACTTGTAGTACCAGCTATACCTATCCCTAAAACTAACCCTATCTTAATCGCCAAGTATTTCCATAACTGTATCCCTGTCACTGTACCATAGCTAAGACTAGCATAACACTAATTCCAAAATTAATCTTCCTCACACAGAAAGACAACAGTATCTGGACCCTAAACTCCCCAAGACCTGGGGAAATATTAGCTTATCCTTTAATCTTAGTTGAATGACCATGGCTCATGTGCTGTACTTCTGAAAACTAAGCAGCTTAGGCAGAGATGTCCGTTATGTACTTTCATTCACTTTTTGGGACAGATATGCCTACCTCTAAAAGTAACGGTATCTATATCACCAAGCATATCCATATCCATATTCCTGTCCCCAGCCCATATCTAAGCCTAGAAAAACCCAAACTACAAAATTAATCCTGGGATACTCTTTAAACTTAGTCCTATGATTGATTAATTTGTAATTTACTTTTGATAATTATGAAGAAAACACACTTCTTTGCTTTCTATGGGCTTTTCTGACTTTCACAATGTCTATATATGGCTGATATACCAGAATGAAATGAAAGTAATTAAACTACTTTCAGCAGGAATGCAGCACACCTTCTCAGCAATGCATTTTCTCCTCAAAGCAATCAAGCACTCTATTGGTCCCTCATCACCATTAAAAGGTAATGTGTTTAGGAGTCTCTAAAAAAGAGTCTGGAGGCTGTCAGAAGGATTGCCCTTATGCACAACTGAGCAGAATCTAAGAGACAGATAAAGTAGATACAAACCGAGGTATTGGTTCCCTTGAGGGCTAGAGAGACCCATGGGCTCTATGGTCATGGCAGATGGGGTTCACTGCCATGTCAGATGGCCCTTCTTTGGAGCTGGTGTTTCTGCATGATGAAACTGGACTCAGATGGAATCTCTTTTCATAAGACTTTCATGCTACTTTACTGGAATTGTAGTTGGTGTTGGGGTTTAAGATATATTTAGGGGATTTGAATCTCTGGACTGGCAATATGATAGCCAGGCCCTGAGCCTCAACAGACTTCAGCTCCTACAATCTGATTTATTGGACTCACCTCACTCAGCTAAGATGGAGTTGAAGAAGGACAACCACCACACCATGGAGCCTAGAGTGCCTACAACTGAAAGCAGGAGGATTGCATCCAGTATCCATGTGGAATCTGAGCCCCCTCTTGACATAGAGATGCCATGGACATAACCAATCCAAGGTCCACAGAGAAAAGGTGGCATTGGAGTGGAGTGGGAAAAGTGGACATGGTGGCTGATATGGGTATGGGGAATGGCAGGAAGAGATGAGATGTGGAGGTGCCTTTGGGACTTAGAGTTGCCCTGGATGGTGCTGCAGGGGCAATCACCGGACATTGTAAATCCTCCCAGGGCCCACTGGATGGAATGTGGGAGAGTATGGGCCATGATGTGGACCATTGACCATGAGGTGCAGAGATTCCCAGAGATGTACTTACCAAATGCAATGGATGTATCATGATGATGGGAGTGAGTGTTGCTGGGGGGGGAGTGGTGGGGTGGGGCGGTGGGGTTGAATGAGACCTCATATTGTTTTTTTAATGTAATATTTTTACAAAATCAAGAAAAAAATTAAAAAAATAATAAAAGGTAATGTGTTTAAACATTGTCCTTTCATAGAACACAGGATTTTTGCCTGTTCCCTGTGGGTTCTTAACTACAGTCACATTGATCTCACTCTTCAAACTTAGAATTATGACTGATGCACAAGTACATTAGTTTCAGGAACTAAGCTTGGTAAACATTTGGTAAAATGCTAAGGGTTTTCCATCACTTACACTGATACCTAAACAGAAACATATTCCTTACTGAGAGAGAACATTGTATCTAGAGAGAAAGCCTCAACTAAAATCTGAGACAATATTAGCTTACTCCTTAATCCTAGTTGTATGACCATGGCACATACGTTTTACTTCAGCAAACTAAGAAACATGTGCAGAGATTTACCTGCTGTATGCTTTCATTCACTTCTAGTGCGAGCTATGCCTATCCCTAAAACTAACCCTATCTCTATCCCCAAGTATGACTTGGGGCAGTAGCAGCTTACTCTTTAAACAGAGCTGAATGACCATGGCATGTGTCATCATCATTCAAGTAGGTTTAAAGAGTAAGGTTCTAAACACCCAGGTTATGTTTGCATATAGAATAAATGCTAGTTTTTGAGATAGGCAAAGGTAGCACAAAAACCAAAGGAAAGCGGATAGTAGCAAAATCTCTGCACATCCTCCTTAGTTCCCAGAACTAAAGCATATGTGCCATGCTCATTCAAGTAGGTTTAAAGAGAAAGCTGCTTCAGCCCCAATTATGCTTGCATATGGAATAAAGGCTACTTTTAGAGATAGGCAAAATATCACAAAACCTGAAGGAAAGCAGACAGCAGCAAAATCTCTGCACACTCTGCTTAGTTCAGAGAAGTAGAGCACATTTGCCGTGCTCATTCAAGTAGCTTTAAAGAGTAAGCTGCTACAGGCCAAGGTATTTCTTGCATATAGAGAATGGGTTAGTTTCAGGCGAAGGAGGCACTGCAAGTGAATGAAAGGAGATAGCAAGAAAATCTCTGCACATCTTGCTTACTTCACAGAAATAAAGCAGACGTGCCTTGGTCTTTCAACTAGGTTTAAAGAGTAATATGTTACTGTCCAGGTTATACTTGGGAATAGAGATAGGCTTACTTTCAGGGATTGGCCAAGCCACCACTGAAAGTGAATGAAAGCAGATAGCAGGGAAATCTCTGCACACCTTGCTTACTTTGCAGAAGTAAAGCAGATGTGCCACCGTCATACACCTAGGAAAAAAGAGCAAGCTGATATTGAGTCAGCATTTGCGTGAGACTTTGTCTCTAGAAACAGTTTTCTCTCTATGTGAAAACAGTGTTCTGTTTAAGTACCAGTGTAAGTGGGGGAAAAGAATTAGCTGTTTACCAAATGTGTACCTAATGCAGTAGTGTTTCAACCCTAGCACTAAGTGGGAAGAGTGAGAAAATTGTGATTGTAGTTAAGAGCCCAGAGTGAGCAGGCCAAAAATCGCATGTGGTACAAAATGAGAATGGTAAAACACAATACATTTCACTGGGAAGGAGAATCCAGCTGAGGGCCTGATTGCTTGGAGGGGAAAATGCATTGCTGTCAAGGAGTACTGCATTTCCTATGGAAAGTAAGTTCAATCCCTGCATCTCATTCTGGTATCACAGTCATATCTGCAGATATTGTGACTGAGAGGAAAATCCCATAGACAGCAGAGAGGTGTATTATCTTCATAGTCCTTCAAAGTAAAACACAAGGAACTGGAGCCTAGAACTAAGTTTAAACAGTTGGCTAAGGATGAATTGCAGGTTCATGTTATGATGGGTTTATTTGGGTAGAGTGGTAAGGATTTGGAAAGAAGTATACAAATGGTTAAAAAAAAGGGTTAGTTTTAGGGAGAGGCAAAGCTGGCACAAAAGTGAAGGAAAGCAGGTAGCAGGAAAATCTCTGCACACCCTACTTAGTTAACAGAAGTAAAGCACATGTGCTATCCTCATTTAAGTAGGTTTAAAAAGTAACCTGCTACAGCCCCAGGTTATGCTTGCTAATGGAATAAATGCTAATTTTAGAGATATGCAAAGTAGCACAAACCCTGAGATAAAGCAGATAGCAGGAAAATCTCTGCATACCCTGCATAGTTCGCAGAACTAAAGCGCATGTGCCATGCTCATTCAAGTAGGTTTATAGAGTAAGCTGCTACAGCCACAGGTTATGCTTGCATATAGTACAAAGGCTAGTTTTAGTGATAGGTCAAGGTAGCACAAAAACCAAAGGAAAGCAGATAGCACCAAAATCTCAGCACACCCTGCTTAGTTCACAGAAGTAAAGGACACGTGCCATGCTCATTCAAGTAGGTTTAAAGAGTAAGCTGCTACAGCCCAAGGTTAGGCTTGCATATAGAACAAAGGCTAGTTTTAGAGATAGGAAAAGTAGGACAAAACCTGAAGGAAAGCAGATAGCAGGAAAATCTCTGCACACCCTGCTTAGGTAAGAGAAGTAGAGCACATGTGCCATGCTCATTCAAGTAGCTTTAAAGAGTAAGCTGCTACAGGCCCAGTTCTTTCTTGCATATAGAGAATGGGTTAGTTTCAGGGATAGGCCCAGCAGGCACTGCAAGTGAATGAAAGCAGATAGCAAGAAAATCTCTGCCCATCTTGCTTACTTCACAGAAATAAAGAAGACGTGCCATGGTCTACTAACTAGGTTTAAAGAGTAAGTTGCTACTGTGCAGGTCGTACATGGGAATAGAGATAGGTTTTCTTTCAGGCATAGGCCAAGCTGGCACAGAAATTGAATGAAAGCTGATAGCAGGGAAATCTCTGCACACCTTGTTTACTTTGCAGAAGTAAAGCAGATGTGCCACCACCATACAGCTAGGAATTAAGAGCAAGCTGATATTGACTCAGGACTTGAGTGACCCTTTGTCTCTAGAAACAGTTTTCTCTCTGTGTGAAATCAGTGTTCTGTTTAAGTAGCAGTGTAAGTGGGGGAAAAGACTTAGCTGTTTACCAAATGTGTACCTAATGCACTAGCGTTTCAGCCCTAGCACTAAGTGGGAAGATGAGAAAATTGGGACTGCCGAGAAGAGCCCAGAGGGAGCAGGCCAAAAATCCCGTGTGGTACGAAATGAGAATGGTAAAACACATTCCATTTCACAGGGAAGGAGGATCCAGCAGAGGGCCTGATTGCTTGGAGGGGAAAACGCATTGCTGTCAAGGAGTACTGCATTTCCTAGGGAAAGTAAGTTCGATTCTTGCATCTCATTCTGGTATCTCAGCCATATAGACAGATATTGTGACTGAGAGGAAAATCCCATAGACAGAAAAGAGGTGTGTTTCCTTCATAGTTCTTCAAAGTAAAACCCAAGGAACTCGAGCCTAGAACTAAGTTTCAACAGTGGGCTGAGATGGAATTGCACGTTCATGTTAGGATGGGTTGATATAGGGTAGAGTGGAAAGGATTTGGAAAGGGGTGTACAAGTGGTTAAAGAAAGGGTTAGTTTTAGGGACAGGCAAAGCTGGCACAAAAACTGAAGGAAAGCAGATAGCAGCAAAATCTCTGCACACCCTGCTTAGTTCACAGAAGTAAAGCACATATGCCATGCTCATTCAAGTAGGTTTAAAGAGAGTTGCTATATCACCAGGTTATGCTTGCATATATAATAAAGGCTACTTTTAGAGATAGGCAAGATACACAAAAACTGAAGGAAAGCAGATAGCAGCAAAATCTCTGCACACACTGCTTAGTTCACAGAAGTAAAGCACATGTGCCCTTCTCATTCAAGTAAGTTTAAGGAGAAAGCTGCTACAGCCCCAGGTTATGCTTGCATATACAACAAAGGCTGGTTTTAGATATAGGCCAAAAACACAAACCCTGAAGGAAAACAGATAGCAGCAAAATCTCTGCACACCCTGCTTAGGTCACAGAAGTAAATCAGATCTGCCATGCTCATTCAAGTAGCTTTAAAGAGAAAGCTGCTATAGACCCAGGTAATTCTTGCTTTTAGAGAATGGGTTAGTTTCAGGGATAGGCCTACCAGGCACTAAAATTGAGTGAAAGCAGATAGCAAGGAAATCTGAGCACATCTTGCTTAGTTCACAGAAATAAAGCAGACGTGCCGTGGTCTTTCAACCAGGTTTAAAGGGTTACTTGCTACTGTCCAGGTCATACTTGGGAATAGAGATAGCCTTACTTCCAGGGATAGACCAAGCCGGCACTGGAAGTGAATGAAAGCAGATAACAGGGAAATCTCTGCACACCTTGTTTTCTTTGCAGAAGTCAAGCAGATGTGCCACCATCATACAACTAGGAATTAAGAGCAAGCTGATATTGACTCAGGACTTGAGTGAGCCTTTGTCTCTAGAAACAGTTTTCTCTGTGTGTGAAAACAGTGTTCTGCTTAAGTAGCAGTGTAAGAGGGGGAAAAGACTTAGATGTTTACCATATGTGTACCTAATGCACTAGTGTTTCAGCCCTAGCACTAAGTGGGAAGAGTGAGAAAATTGGGACTGTAGATAAGAGGCCAGAGGGAGCAGGCCAAAAATCCCTTGTGGTACGAAATGAGAAGGGTAAAGCACATTTCATTTCACAGAGAAGGAGGATCCAGCAGAGGGCCTGATTGCTTGGAGGGGAAAACGCATTGCTGTCAAGGAGTACTGCATTTCCTAGGGAAAGTAAGTTCGATTCTTGCATCTCATTCTGGTATCTCAGCCATAAAGACAGATAATGGGACTGAGAGGAAAATCCCATAGACAGCAAAGAGGTGTGTTTCCATCATAGTTCTTTAAAGTAAAACCCAAGGAACTCGAGCCTAGAACTAAGTTTCAACAGTGGGCTGAGATGGAATTGCACGTTCATGTTAGGATGGGTTGATATAGAGTAGAGTGGAAAGGATTTGGAAAGGGGTATACAAGTGGTTAAAGAAAAGGTTAGTTTTAGGGACAGGCAAAGCTGGCACAAAAACTGAAGGAAAGCAGATAGCAGCAAAATCTCTGCACACCCTGCTTAGTTCACAGAAGTAAAGCACATATGCCATGCTCATTCAAGTAGGGTTAAAGAGTAAGCTGCTACAACACAAGGTTATGCTTGCATATAGAACAAAGGATGGTGTTAGAGTTAGGTCAAACAAGCACAAAAACTGAACGAAAGCAGATAGCAGCAAAATCTCTGCACACCCTGCTTAGTTCACAGAAGTAAAGCACATATGCCATGCTCATTCAAGGAGATTTAAAGAGAGAGCTGCTATATACCCACGTGATGCTTGCATATATAATAAAGGCTAGTTTTAGAGACAGACAAGATAGTACAAAAATTGAAGGAAAGCAGATAGCAGCAAAATCTCTGCACACACTGCTTAGTTCACAGAAGTAAAGCACATGTGCCATGCTCATTCAAGTAGATTTAAAGAGTAAGCTGCTACAGCCCCAGGTTATGCTTGCATATAGAATAATGGCTAGTTTTATAGATAGGCAAGTTAGCACAAATACTGTAGGAAAGTAGATAGCAGCAAAATACCTGCACACACTGCTTAGTTCACAGGAGTAAAGCACATGTATCATGCTCATTCAAGTAGGTTTAAAGTGTAAGGAGCTACAGCCCCAGGTTATGCTTGCATATAGAATAAAGGCTGGTTTTAGAGATAGGCCAAAAACACAAAAACAGAAGGAAAGGAGAGAGCAACAAAATCTCTGGACAGCCTGCTTAGTTCATAGAAGTGAAGCAGATCTGCCATGCTCATTCAAGTAGGTTTAAAGAATAAGCTGCTACAGCCCCAGGTTATGTTTGCATATAGAATAATGGCTAGTTTTAGAGATAGGCAAGCTGGCACAAAAACTGAGGGAAAGCAGATAACAACAAAATCTCTGCACACACTACTTAGTTCACAGAAGTAAAGCACACGTGCCACACTCATTCAAGTACGTTTAAATTGTAAGGTGCTATAGCCCCAGGTTATGCCTGCATATAGAACAAAGGCTGGTTTTAGAGATAGGCCAAACAAGCAGAAAAACTGAAGGAAAGCAGATAGGAGCAAAATCTCTGCACAGCCTACTTAGTTCACAGAAGTAAAGCACTTATGCCATGATCATTCAAGTAGGTTTAAAGAGAGAGCTGCCATATCCCCAGGTTATGCTTGCATATATAGTAAAAGCTAGTTTTAGAGATAGGAATTTTAGCACAGAAAATGAAGGAAAGGAGATAACTGCAAAATCTCTGCACACAATGCTTAGTTCCCTAAAGTAAAGCGCATTTGCCATCCTCTTTCAAGTAGGTTTAAAGAGTTAGCTACTATACCCCTGGTTATGCTTTCATATATAGTAAATGGTAGTTTTAGAGATGGGAATGTTAGCAAGAAACCTGAAGGAAAGGAGATAGCCACAAAATCTCTGCACACAATGCATAGTTCCCTAAAGTAAAGCACATGTGCCATCCTCTTTCAAGTAGGTTTAAAGACTTAGCTGCTATACCCCCGGTTATGCTTTCATATATAGTAAAGGCTAGTTTTACAGATAGGTATGTTAGCACAAAAACTGAAGGAATGGATATAGCTGCAAAATCTCTGCACACAATGCTAAGTTCACAGAAGTAAATCATATGTACCATGCTTTTTCAGGTAAGTTTAAAGACTTAGCTGCTATATCCCTGGATATGCTTTCATATAGAGTAAAGTCTAGTTTTAGAGATAGGCATGTTAGAACAAAAAACTGAAGGAAAGGAGATAGCTGAAAATCTCAGCACACAATGCTTAGTTTCCTAAAGTAAAACGCATGTAACATACTCTTTCAAGTAGGTTTAAAGAGTTAGCTGCTATACCCCCAGTTATACTTTCATATATAGTAAATGCTAGTTTTAGAGAGGCATGTTAGCACAACAACTGAAGGAAAGGAGATAGCTGCAAAATCTCTTCACACACCGCTTAATTCCTAGAAGTAAATCATGTGTACCATGCTCTTTCAGGTAGGTTTAAAGAGTTAGCTGCTCTACAACCGGGTATGCTTTAATATATATTAAATGCTAGTTTTGGAGATAGGAATGTTAGCACGAAAACTGAAGGAAAGGAGATAGAAGCAAAACCTCTGCACACAATGTTTAGTTCCCAGAAGAAATTCATATGTACCATGCTTTTTTAGTTAGGTTTATAGAGTTATCTGCTATAACCTCCATTATGCTTTCATATATAGTAAATCCTAGTTTTAGTGATAGGAATGTGAGCACAAAAACTGAAGGAAAGGAGATAGCTGCAAAATCTCTGTGCACAATGCTTGGTTAACTAAAGTAAAGCACATGTGCAATCGTCTTTCAGGTAGGTTTAAAGAGAATAGCTGCTATACCCCCGGTTATGCGTTCATATATAGTAAATGCTAGATTGAGAGACAGTAATGTTAGCACAAAAACTGAAGGAAAGGAGATAGATGCAAAACCTCTTCACACAATGCTTATTTCCTAGAAGTAAATCATGTGTACCATGCTCTTTCAGGTAGGTTTAAAGAGTTACCTGCTATACCATTGGCTATGCTTTCATATATAGTACATGCTAGTTTTGGAGATAGGACTGTTAGCACAAAAACTGAAGGAAAGGAGATAGCAGCAAAATCTCTGAACACAATGCTTAGTTCCCAGAACTAAATCATATGTACCATGCTTTTTCAGGTAGGTTTATAGAGTTAGCTGCTATACCCTCGGTTATGCTTTTATATATAATAAACGCTAGTTTTAGAGATAGGAATGTTAGCACAAAAAATGAAGAAAAGGAGGTAGTTCAAAATCTCTGCACAGGATGCTTAGTTCCCAGAAGGAAATCATATGTACCATGTTCTTTCAAGTAGATTTAAAGAGTTAGCTGCTATACCCCTGGCTATGCTTTCATATATAGTAAATGCTAGTTTTGGAGATAGGAATGTTAACACAGAAACTGAAGGAAAGGAGATAGCAGAAAAATCTCTGCCTACAATGCTTAGCTCCCAGAAGTAAATCATATATACCATGCTCTTTCAGGTAGGTTTATAGAGTTAGCTGCTATACCCCTGATTAAGCTTTCATATATAGTAAAAGCTAGTTTTAGAGATAGGAATGTTAGCACAAAAACTGAAGGAAAAGAGATAGCTGCAAAATCTCTCCAGATAATGCTTAGCTCCCAGAAGTAAATCACACGTACCATGCTCTTTCAGGTAGGTTTAAATAGTTAGCTGCTATACCCATGGTTATACTTTCATATATACTAAATGCCTATTTTAGAGATAGGCATGTTAGCACAAAAACTGAAGGAAATGAGAAAGCCACAAAATCTCTTCACACAATGCTTAGTTCCTGGAAGTAAATCATGTGTACCATGCTCTTTCAGGTAGGTTTAAAGAGTTAGCTGCTTTACCCCGGCTATGCTTTCATGTATAGTAAATGCTAGTTTTCGAGATCGGAATGTTAGCACAGAAACTGAAGGAAAGGAGAGAGCTGCAAAATCTCTGCACACTATGCCTAGTTCCCTAAAGTAAAGCACATGTGCCATCCTCCTACAAATAGGTTTAAGAGTTAGCTGCTATACCCCCGGCTATGCTTCCATATAAAATAAATGCAATTTTGGAGATAGGAATTTTAGCAAAGAAACTGAAAGAAAGGAGATAGCAGCAAAATCTCTACACACAGTGCTTTGTTCCCAGCAGTAAATCATATGTACCATGCTTTTTCAGGTAGGTTTATAGAGTTAGCTGCTATACCCTCGGTTATGCTTACATATATAGTAAAGGGTAGTTTTAGAGAGAGGCGTGTTAGCACAAAAACAGAAGGAAAGGAGATAGCCGCAAAATTTCTTCACACAATGCTTAGTTCCTACAAGTAAGTCATTTGTACCATGCTCTTTCAGGAAGGTTTAAAGAGTTAGCGGCTAGACCCCCGGATATGCATTCATATACAATAAAGGCTAGTTTTAGAGATAGGCATGTTAGCACAAAAACTGAAGTAAAGGAGATAGCTGCAAAATCTCAGCACACAATGCTTAGTTCCCTAAAGTAAAACAAAAGCGCCATACTCTTTCAAGTAGGTTTACAGAGTTAGCTGCTATACCCCTGGTTATGCTTTCCTATACAGTAAATGGCAGTTTTAGAGATAGACATGTTAGCACAAAAACTGAAGGAAAGGAGATAGCTGCAAAATCGCTTCACACAACGCTTAGTTCATAGAAGTAAATCATGTGTACTATGCTCTTTCACGTAGGTTTAGAGAGTTAGCTGATATACCCAGGCTAAGCTTTCATATATACTAAATGCTAGTTTTTAGTTAGCACAAAACCTGAATGAAAGGAGATAGCAGCAAAATCTCTGTGCACAATGCTTAGTTCACAAGTAAATCATATGTACCATGCCTTTTCAGGTAGGTTTATAGAGTTAGCTCCTATATCCTCGGTTATGCTTTCATATATTGTAAATGCTAGTTTTAGAGATAGGCATGTTAGCACAAAAACTGAAGGAAAGGAGATAGCTGCAAAATCTATGCACACAATGCTTAGTTCCCTAAAGTAAAACACATGTGCCAAACTCTTTCAAGTAGGTTTAAAGAGTTAGGTGCTATACCCCCAGTTAAGCTTTCATATATACTAAAAGCTAGTTGCACAGATAGGAATGTTAGCAAAAAAACTGAAGAAAAGGAGATAGCCACAAAGTCTCAGCATGCAATGTTTAGTTCCCTAAAGTAAAGCACATGTGCCATCCTCTTACAAGTAGGTTTAAACAGTTAGCTGCTATACTCCCGGTTATACTTTCATATACAGTGATGCTAGTTTTAGAGATAGGAATGTTAGGAAAAAAACAGAAGGAAAGGAGATAGTTCCAAAATCTCTGCACACAATGCTTAGTTCCCAGAAGGAAATCATATGTACCATGTTCTATCAAGTAGGTTTCAAGAGTTAGCTGTTACACCCCTGGCTATGTTTTCATATATACTAAATGCTAGTTTTGGAGATAGGAATGTTAGCAGCAAAACTGAAGGAAAGGAGACAGCAGCAAAATCTCAGCACACAATGCTTAGTTCCCAGAAGTAACTCATATGTACCATGCTCTTTCAGGTAGGTTTATAGAGTTAGCTGCTATACCATCGGTTATGCTTTCATATATAGAAAATGCTAGTTTTAGAGATAGGCATGTTAGCACAAAAACTGAAGGAAAGGAGATAGCCGCAAAATCTCTGCACAGTATGCTTAGTGCCCTAAAGGAAAGCACATATGCCAAACTCTTTCAAGTAGGTTAAAAGAGTTAGATGCTATACAACTTTTATGCTTTCATATATAGTAAAAGCTAGTTTTACAGATAGGAATGTTAGCACAAATACTGAAGGAAAGGAGATAGCTGCAAAATCTCTGCACGCACAATGCTGTTTCCAAAAGTAAATCACACGTACCATGCTCTGTCAGGTAGGTTTAAAGAGTTAGCTGCTATATCCCCAGTTATACTTTCATATATAGTAAGTGATAGTTTTAGAGATAGGCATGTTAGCACAAAAACTGAAGGAAAGGAGATAGTCGCAAAATCTCCGCACACAATGCTTAGTTCCCTAAAGTAAATCACATGTGCCAAACTATTTCAAGTAGGTTAAAAAAGTTAGCTACTATACACCCGGTTATGCATTCTTATATACTAAAAGCTAGTTTTAGAGATACGCATGTTAGCACAAAAACTGAAGGAAAGGAGATAGCAGCAAAATCTCTGTGCACAATGCTTATTTCCCAGAAGTAAATCATATGTACCATGCTTTTTCAGGTAGGTTTATAGAGTTAGATGCTATACCCTCGTTACGCTTTCACATATTGTAAATGCTAGTTTTAGAGATAGGCAGGTTAGCACAAAACCTGAAGGAAAGGAGATAGCTGAAAAATCTCTGCACACAATGCTTGGATCCCAGAATTAAATCATATGTAACATGCCCTTTCAGATAGGTTTAAGTAGTTACCTGCTATACCCCAGATATGCTTTCATGTAGACTAAATTCTAGTTTTAGAGATAGGCATGTTAGCACAAAAACAGAAGGAAAGATTACAGCTGCAAAATCTCAGCACACAATGCTTAGTCCCCTTAAGGCAAGCACGTGTGCCATCCTCTTTCAAGTAGGTTTAAAGGGTTAACTGCTATATTCCCAGTTATACTTTCATATATAGTAAATGCTAGTTTTAGAAATAGAAATGTTAGAATAAAAACTGAAGAAAAGGAGATAGCTGCAAAATCTCTGCACACAATGCTTAGTTCCCAGAAGGAAATCATATGTACTATGTTCTTTCAAGTAGATTTAAAGAGTTAGGTGCTATACCCCCGGCGATGCTTTCATATATACTAAATACAAGTTTTGGAGATAGGAATGTTAGCACAAAAACTGAAGGAAAGGAGACAGCAGCAAAATCTCTGTGCATAATGCTTAGTTCCCAGAAGTAAATCATACGTACCATGCTTTTTCACGTGGGTTTATAGAGTTAGCTGCTATACCCTCGGTTATGCTCTCATACACAGTAAAGGTTAGTTTTAGAGATAGGCAGGTTAGCAAAAAAACTAAAGGAAAGGAGATAGCTGAAAAATCTCTGCACACAATGCTTAGTTGCCAGAAAGAAATCATATGTACCATGTTCTTTCAAGTAGGTTTAAAGAGTTAGCTGTTATACCCCCGGCTATGCTTTCATATATAGTAAATGCAAGTTTTGGAGATAGGAATGTTAGCACAGAAACTGAAGAAATGAGATAGCAGCAAAATCTAGGCACACAATGCTTACTTCCCAGAAGTAAATCATATGTATGGTGCACTTTCAGGTCGGTTTATACTGTGAGCTGCTATACCCCCAGTGATGCTTTCATATGTAGTAAATGCTAGTTTTAGAGAGAGGCATGTTAGCCCAAAAACTGAAGGAAAAGAGTTAGCTGCAAAATTTCTGCACACAATGCTTAGTTCCCTAAAGTAAAGCACATTTGCCATCCTCTTTGAAGTAGGTTTAAAGAGTTAGCTGTTATACCCCGTTATTGGTTTCATATATAGTAAATGATAGTTTTAGAGATAGGCATGTTAACACAAAAACTGAAGGAAAGGAGTTAGCTGCAAAATCTCTGCACACAATGCTTAGTTCCCAGAAGTAAAAAACACATACCATGCTCTTTCACGTAGGTTTAAAGAGTTAGCTGCTATACCCCGGTTATGCTCTCATATAGACTAAATGCTAGTTTTAGAGATAAGTATGTTGGCACACTAACTGAAGGAAAGGAGATCGGCACAAAATCTCTTCACACAATGCTTAGTTCCTAGAAGTAAATCATGTGTACCATGCTCTTTCAGGTAGGTTTAAAGGGTTAGCTGCTATACCCCCAGGTATGCTTTCATATATACTAAAGGTTAGTTTTGGAGATAGGAATCTTAGCACAGAACCTGAAGGAAAGGAGATAGCAGCAAAATCTCAGCACACAATGCTTACTTCCCAGAAGTACATCACATGTACCATGCTGTTTCAGGTGTTTTATAGAGTTAGCTGCTATACCCCTGGTTATGCTTTCATATATAGTAAATGCTGGTTTTTGAGATAGGCATGTTAGCACAAAAACTGAAGGAAAGGGGAGAGCTGCAAAATCTCTGCACACAATGCTTAGTTCCATAAAGTAAAGGACACTTCCATCCTCTTTAAATTAGGATTAAAGAGTTAGCTACTATACCCGGGTTTATACTTTCATATACAGTAAATGCTAGATTTAGAGATAGGAATGTTAGCAAAAAAAAACTGATGGAAAGGAGATAGCTGCAACATCTCTGCACACAATGCTTCATTTACAGAAGTAAATCATATGTACAATGCTCTTTCAGGTTGGTTTATAGCGTTAGCTGCTACACCCATGGTTATGCTTTCATATATAGTAAATGATAGTTTCAGAGATAGGAATGTTACTACAAAAACTGAAGGAAAGGAGGTAGCTGCACAATCTCTGCACACAATGCTTAGTTCCCCAAAGTAAAGCTCATTTGCCATCCTCTTTCAAATAGGTTTAAAGAGTTAGCTGCTATACCCCAAGTTTTGGTTTCATATATAGAAAATGCTAGTTTTAGAGAAAGGCATATTAGCACAAAAAATGAAGGAAAGCAGATAGCTGCAAAATGTCTGCACACAATGCTTAGTTCCCAGAAGTAAATCATATGTACCATGCTCTTTCACGTAGGTTTAAAGAGTTAGATGCTAGAGCCCCGGTTATGCTTTCATATAGAGTAAATGCTAGTGTTAGAGACTGGGATGTTAGCACAAAAACTGAAGGAAAGGAGATAGCAGCAAAAACTCTGAACACAATGCTTAGTTCCCAGAAGTAAATCATATGTACCATGCTCTTTCAGGTAGGTTTAAAGAGTTAGCTGCTATACCCCAGGTTATGCTTTCATATATAGTAAATTCTTGCTTTAGAGAAGGGAATGTGAGCACAAAACCGAAGGAAAGGATATAGCTGCAAAATCTCTTCACACAATGCTTAGTTCCCTGAAGTAAAGCACATGTGAAATCCTCTTTCAAGAAGGTTTAAAGAGTTAGCTGCTATACCCCCGATTATGCTTTCATATAGAGTAAAGACTAGTTTTTGAGATAGGCATGTTAAAACAAAAACTGACGGAAAGGAGTTAGCTGCAAAATCTCTGCACACAATGCTTAGTTCCCAGAAGTAAATCATATGTACCATGTTCTTTCATTTAGGTTTAAAGAGTTAGCTGCTATACCCCTGGTTATGCTTTCATATGTAGTAAATGCTAGTTTTAGAGATGGGAATGATAGCACAAAAACTGAAGGAAAGGATATAGCTGCAAAATCTCTGCACACAGTGCATAATTCCCTAAATTAAAGCACATGTGCCATCCTCTTTCAAGTAGGATTAAAGAGTTAGCTGCAATACCCCAGGTTATGCTTTCATATTTAGTAAAGTCTTGTTTTAGAGACAGGCATGTTAGCACAAAAACTGAAGGAAAGGAGATAGCTGCAAAATCTCTGCACACAATGCTTAGTTCCCAAAAGTAAATCATATGTAACACACTCTTTCACGTAGGTTTAAAGAGTTAGATTCTATAGACCCGGTTATGCTTTCCTTTAGAGTAAATGGTAGTTTTAGAGATAGGAATGTTAGCACAAAAAACTGAAGGAAAGGAGATAGCTACAAAATCTGTGCACACAATGCTTACTTCTCAGAAGTAAATCATATGTACCATGCTCTTTCAGGTAGGTTTAAAGAGTTAGCTGCTATACCCTCGGTTATGCTCTCCTACATAGTAAATGCTAGTTTTAGAGATAGGAATGCTAGCACAAAAACTCAATGAAAGGAGATAGCTGCAACATCTCTGCACACAATGCTTAGTTCTCAGAAGTAAATCATATGTACCATGCTCTTTCAGATATCTTTAAAGAATTAGGTGCTATACCCCCGGTTATGCTTTCGTATAGTGTAAGTGCTTGTGTTAGATATAGGCATGTTAGCACAAAAACTGAAGGAAAGGAGAGAGCTGCAAAATCTCTGCACACAATGCTTAGTTCTCAGAAGTAAATCATATGTACCATGCTCTTTCAGGTATGTTTAAAGAATTAGGTGCTATACCCCCGGTTATGCTTTTGTATAGTGTAAGTGCTCGTGTTAGATATAGGCATGTTAGCACAAAAACTGAAGGAAAGGAGAGAGCTGCAAAATCTCTGCACACAATGCTTAGTTCTCAGAGGTAAATCATATGTACCATGCTCTTTCAGGTATGTTTAAAGAATTAGGTGCTATACCCCCGGTTATGCTTTTGTATAGTGTAAGTGCTCGTGTTAGATATAGGCATGTTAGCACAAAAACTGAAGGAAAGGAGAGAGCTGCAAAATCTCTGCACACAATGCTTAGTTCTCAGAGGTAAATCATATGTACCATGCTCTTTCAGGTAGTGTTGCACCATAACCTGAAATCTGCCCACTTCCCTAGGAACAGCTAACGGCACAAGACCACAACACCACCCACAAGCTTCTGCTGATCCCCAGCCGCCCTGTAGCCCTCACTCCTCCTGCTCTACCCCGCCCTCCTCATTCTCTATATAACCCACTGCACTTCCTTAATTAAACGGACTTGCGCACACACCTGGTCTCCGCGGCATTCTCCCTCCCCTCGCTGTGCGTCCTCCACGCCTGAAAGCCCCTCTGATGCTGTCTGCCGTAGCATCAGATGCCACTGCAGTCTAGTCTGACCCCTCCAAACCCCCCCATCAGCATCGGGGTGCAAGCTGCCCCAGTCGCAACTGGCACCCAAACAGGGATCGGGTCCTGTCCGACGTGACCTCTGCCTCACCCCCGTGGGACCTCGCTCCCACCCCTTCACTGCGCTCTCAAGGTAAGGACCCCCGTTATCGGCCCCCGGCAGAAAAATGGGCAGGCGTCTATCTTCCCGCCAAGCGCCGCAAGTCAGAGCGCTTGCTGGCCTCCTAGACACTAATGGCGTTAGGGTTTCCCTCCACCACCTACAAAAGTACTGGGATCTCCTCCTGCCTTTCAATCCATGGCTGGCCACCTGCCACCTTTGGAGCCCAGACACTTACTCGCATCTCATTGACCACGTCACTTCCTCTATGGAGCATGATGGCAGATTGTTTCCCCCTGGCCTCCTGCCCACGCTCGTGGCTATCCGCGCCTGCCTTCTTGGTGTGCCTGCCCCAAAGGACGCTTACCAGGTTTCCTCCGGGGCTGCTGCACGGCCGCTCGACTGCGACCCTGATAAGGGGGACACTCTCGACTCAGCTACTGAGTCCTTATCTAGTCAGCTCAATGCCGACCTTGAGCTCCATCCTCTTCGGGATGACCATTATCAAGATGGCGAACTTCCTCTTTCCTCTCCGCCTGAAAAGGGGAGGTTCCCACCTAGTCGCCAAGATGGCGAACTTCCTCCTTCTTCTTCGCTTGAAAAGGGGAAGTTCCCACCTGGCCACCAAGATGGCACACTTCCTCCTTCTTCTTCGCCTGAAGGGAGGAAGTATGGGCCCTTAGGCGGAAACTCCACCTCTCTTTACCCGCCTCTTCTGGCCACTTCGCCATCTTGGCGCAGGCCGGAAGGAGTACCTCCGCCATCTTATAAACCACCGGAAGCCTTGCCGCGGACATTTTGTCTGCCGGAAACTGCTCCACAGCCATCTTGTCCGCCATCATGGCGCGGACCAGAAGGAGAGCCCCCGCCATCTTGTTTGCAACCAGAAGGAGAGCCCCCGCCATCTTGTTTGCAACCAGAAACTCCTCTGCGTCCATCTTGTCCCCCCTCTCAGACAACATGGCCGCCACCTCCTCCTCCATTGGCCGCTCCGCTGGCACCAGCGTCCAGGTCTTGGGCCAGTTCAGACACATGGCTGGGCCACTCCGGCCCACCTGTGACAGGGGCCACCCCTCACCTCTTCCCTTTGAACCCAGCGCCCTCTCAAGTGCGCCCCCAGCAATGGCTCCCTTTCACCACCGATGAAATTAAAAACCTCAGACGCGCAGTTAAGGAGGATGGCATCGGGAGTCCATATGCCCAACAGCTGCTCGAGGAGCTTGGGGCACAACTTGTTCTCCCTATGATTGGATTTCACTCACCTGGGCCATTCTGGCCCCAGGACAGTTCGTGGAATGGAGATGCCACTTCCAGGCAGAGGCTGAGAGGCGCATCGCCGAGAATGCCAGCGCGGGTATCCAGGACCCCCCAGAGGCGTACACAGGCATCGGTACCTTTGCCGACCCTGTGCAGTACCGCAATGGGCCCCCCAGTTTTTGGCTCCGGCTTAGAGAACTAGCCCTGCGATCCTTCCGCAATGTCTCCGCCATGAGACCTCAAAAGCTCGCCCAGATGACCCAGGGCAAAGACGAAGATTTCGCTCTCGCCAAAGATCTCATCGTCGAAGGATGCCTCGATGCTTGCCGGCAGATTATCCTCACCATGCGGGATAAGGGCATCCATGACTAGGTCTTGGCTTGCCGCAACCTTGACCCACAGGCCACTAGCCTCACCAAAGCCATTGCCATGGCCCTAGCCGTTTCTTCCGGATGCTTCAGATGTGGTGAGATGGGCCACTTCACCCGAGACTGCCCACAATCGCAGACCGGGAGGCCGCCTCCCCCGGTGTCAGGCGGCCGCCCTCCATCTTGCCCGAAAGGACCCCCTATCCCGTGCCCTCGATGTGGAAAAGGATATCATTGGGCCCGCAACTGCTGCGCCGCTCAAGGCCCCCATCAGCCTTTAAACTCCCAGTGGGGCAAGCCTCAGCCCTGCCCCCAAGAGGCCACCCACCAGAGAGCCCCCAAGCCTTGATGTGGATGGTTCCCATCAGGAGCACCTCCAAGCCTGTCATGGAGCTCAAAATCGAAGGGCAATGGTTAGAGGGACTGCTCGACTCCGGTGCAGAGGTCTCCTGCATCCCGTTTGAGATCGCCGCCTTCAACCACTGGGCTCTTGAACAAGGGCCTCAAGTAATTGGGGCCACAGGCTCTGCCGAGTCATGGAGATGTGCCACACCCATCAAATGGGAGGACAGGGAGGGCCGACACGGTCGCTTCCACCCCCTCATCCTCTCCACCGTTGGTGGTATTCTCTGGGGAAGAGATATCCTCAGCCAAACGGGAGCCATCCTCACTACTGAGGCCCTCTCGCTCAGCCTGCCCCCCCCCAGTGGGGGCCACTGCTCCCATCGCAACACCTGACCCTATCCCTCTGGAATGGGACACAGAGGAGCCCATCTGGGTCGAGCAGTGGCCCTTGCCATCTTACAAACTGCAAGCCCTCTCCGCTCTCGTCGAAGAGCAGTTACGGGCAGTACACATTGAACCTTCCACTAGTCCCTACAATTCACGTGTCTTTGTTATCACCAAGAAAAGCGGTGGCAAATATCGCCTTCTCCATGACCTATGTGAGGTCAACAAGCACATCAAGCCAATGGGATCACCGCAGCCGGGGTGCCCGCACCCCACCACTGTCCCTCAGCACATGCACGCGGCCATCATCGACATCAAGGACTGCTTCTTCTCCATTCCTCTCCATCCACGAGACTGCCCACGGTTCACCTTCATGGTGCCTCAAACAAACCATCGAGGTGCAGCCCAGCGTTACCAATGGAGAGTCCTCCCTCAAGGAATGCACAACAGCCCAGCCATCTGCCAACTCTTTGTCGATCGCGCAGTCGATCCACTCTGCAAGAAGGCCCACAGGCGCGCCCACATCATCCACTACATGGACGATCTGCTCATTGCCGCTAAGGATCCTCGTGAGCTGGAAACTCTCATCTCAGAGCTTCTCCACAATCTCTCACAGATCGGACTTACTGTTCAGCCTGACAAGATTCGCCTTCAATCCCCCTTTCAATTTTTGGGGTTTCACTTTCACCACCATGTTAAGCCAGTAGCACCAAAGCTACAGGTGTCACCCAAGATGTCTCTAATGGAGCTACAGCAGCTCTGTGGCCAAATCAATTGGCTTCAGTCAGTGCTCCCCATCACCACGGCTCAACTTCAGCCTCTTTTCGAGCTCCTCCAGACTAAGGATCTTCCAGCCGATGCAGTCACCCGCCCCATCGTCATCACTCCAGCAGCCCAAGCGGCTGTGCAGGATGTCAACGAGGCCCTTCAGGCCTGCCACCTCGAGCGCTACACCCCAGGATTGCCAATCCTCGCCTTAGTCCTTCCCATGCCAGTAACACCCACCGGACTCCTCTGGCAGGACGGGCCATTGCTCTGGCTACACACCTCCAAGAGCAAGCTGCCAAAAATTTGTCCCTTTACAAAGGCCTGGATCAGCCTCGCCACCGACCTCGTAGGGCTCTGTGTGCACACCTATGGGGTCCCTCCTACAACAATCGTGTGGCCCTTCGATACCAAGGCTACTACCAACTTGCTTATCCATGATGTGGACATGCAGGTCCTCGCCGAAACTTTCAGAGGCTCTTTCGACAACCACTATCCTAATCACCGACTTCTCCAAGGCCTCTCGCGACTCACATTCTCCACTCCGTTCCATCTATTGCCAGCCAGGAAACCTCTTCCACACGCAGTAACGGCCTTTACAGATGCCTCAAAGACCTCCTATGCTGTGGTCATCTATTCACCTGGTTCCCCAATGCCAAAAACCCTTGTGTTTTCAAACGCATTCTCTGTTCAAGTCGGAGAACTGCTCGCAGTCACTGTCGCTCTGCACACCTGCCTCGACCAGCCACTCAACATCTTTACAGACAGTCTGTATACTCTGCAAGTGTGCCATGCCTTGCCTCTTGCCACCTTCTTCCCTACGGGCTCAGCAATCGATAGGGCGCTCCAATTCCTCCAGCACCAGTTGGAAGCCAGAGACCACCCTTGGTTCATCACTCACATCAGAAGTCACAGTGGCCTCCCTGGCCCGCTAACCACTGGAAATCAAGCCGCAGACAGTGCTGTCCAGCCATCACCAGCTCAGGCGTCACCAGCACAGCACGCTGCACTCGCCTGCCACAGCATGCCCTGCACATGCCAACCACGGCACGCCGCACTTGCCAACCACAGAGTGCCCTGGCCACTTTATCTTGGGGACGTTGTCAACCAGGCCAAGCTACTGCATGCGCAGTTCCACTTCTCAGCACACTCAATTCATAAGCTCTTTCCCAATCTGCCCATGGAAACCTGTAAGCACCTCGTGCGCTCTTGCTGCACCTACGTGCCTCTCTTACCCCTCGGCCCATTACAGCCACAGGGCGTCAACCCGTGAGGTCTTCGCCCAAACTCCCGATGGCAAATGGACGTTACTCATGTCAACTCTTTTGGAAGACTTAAGTTCCTGCATGTTGCTGTAGACACCTTCTCGCACATGTGCTATGCCCTGCCCCTTCCAGGAGAAACAGCCAAACACGCCATCCGTGCGCTACGCCAAGCCATCCTTTTTATGGGCGTTCCATGGGACCTCAAAACAGACAATGGCCCCGCTTATCGGAGCTCCGCCTTTGCTGCCTTCCTACAAATGTACAAGATCACACATCATTTCGGGGTTCCCTACAACCCACAAGGACAAGGCATCGTCGAGCGCATTAACCAACAGCTCAAGCTCCTTATTCACAAAGAGCAAAATGAAGCTCCTCTGAAGCCTCCAGGAGATGTTGTTACCGCCTGCTTAATTCACTTAAACTTGCTCACATTTGACAAGGAAGGCCTTTCTCCCACCCACAAGCATTGGGGCCCCATGTGGCGTCCCACCCAAGCCCCTCTTGTCCATTGGAAAGACCCCCAAACTAACCGCTGGCAATGACCAGCCCCCCTCCTCACCCAGGGGCGAGGTTTTGCTTGTGTCTTTCCAGATTCTGAGCCACAGCCCCTGTGGATCCCAGCTCGTCTGATCCGTCCTGCCACAGTGACTGCGATGGACCACACCCCTTCACCCGACGATCTGGCACCCTTCACTGCCGTCCGACGCACGCCGGTGCCAGCACCTCCAGAGAACGCTGCGCCTGTGCCATCAAGCAACGGTCCACCACCGAGCACCCCCTCTTCGTTCGCCCCCCGAGACGACTATGCCGATGGAGCAGAGGACTGAAGCTCGTCTGTATCCAGTCCTTCTCCTCCTCATTCCTCTTCTCCCGCCTACCTTCTCCAACCCCTCGCACCAACCCTTCAACTGGATGCTCACCCTCTGACAGCAGGAAAAGCTCCTCGCTGTAAATGTCACCGCAGGCACTCCTTCCTTCACCGTGCACATCTGTAATCTCACCAACCTAGCTTACACGTCCAGTTATAGCAGTGCCTTCGATAGCTGCTCTCTTCATTGCTATACTTCACCCCCATCGCGCCACAGCAGGCGTACCCCTGCAGCCACATACGGTGCGGGCCTCACCAAAAAGTGCCTTGGCCCCAATGCTAACCATTTCTCAGGTTTCTACATCTGTCCATCCACCGCCAGAGGATGCCATGACCCTGCACACTATTACTGCCCTTCCTGGGGGTGCGAGACCATCGCCTATGGATGGTCCAGTGCCCCTAACAAAGACCCCTATATTAAGCTCATCCACAGCAGCACAAACTGGCACTCCATCACCCTACGAGTCAAAAATCCCCGAGATCCAGTCGGGCTGTCTGGCCACACGTGGGGAGTCTGCCTGTATGCAACCGGCTATGACTACAGTGCCTTTATCATTATAAAAAAGGAGCCAATTCCCACACGTTCCACCCCAGTGGGCCCAAATCAGGTTCTCAATCCTGCACAGGCACAGCCTCCCTCTCTGCCCCACTCCACCTCACCCTCTCCCTCGCCCAGCACCCCCCTCGCTACTGCCCCCCTTAGCTCCCACAACCCCAAGCCTTGCTTACCCCCTACTCAGTATTCCAGCCCTCTCATCAACCTAATCAGAGCCTCCTACACCTCTCTGAATATCTCCCACCCCAACCTAACTGCGAACTGCTGGCTTTGTCTCTCTCCCTCTCTTCCTCTATATGAGCCCGTCGCCACTAACCTCACCTTCAGTGAATCCTCTGAACATAATCCTGCTGAATGCAATTGGAATGCCTCTTCTATCCCCTTAACCTTTCAATCTGTTTCCTCCACAGGGCGCTGTGTTCATTCTCGTCAAGGTCCCCATCCCCTCCTAAATGCCTGCTCCAACTACTCCTCTCCCAATGCTTCCGCCAAATTCTTAATCCCTCATAACACCTCCCAATGGCTTTGCACCTCCACCAGACTAAACCCCTGCCTCAACATCGCTACCCTCAACGCCACCAATGAAACCTGTCTACTCACTCTCCTAGCCCCTCGAGTCCTTTTCCACAGTGATGAAGAGTTCTTCTCCACCCTTCAGAGTCACAAACTCCCTGCTCACCTCCAGAAGAGAGAAAACCTTCACCATCCTCACAGTTGCTACCCTTCTAGGTCTCGCCAGGGCAGGCACAGGAATCGCCGCTCTTACCACACAATCCTCTTCCCTTTTCTCCCTCAGGCAAGCTGTCGACAGTGATATCTCCCACCTCCAAGTCGCTATCTCCCATCTTAAAAACTCTCTCAACTCCCTTTCTGAGGTAGTTCTCCAAAACCGCCGGGGCCTTGACCTTCTCCTCCTCAAGGAGGGAAGCCTTTGTGCCGCCCTTGGAGAAGAGTGCTGTATATACGCCAATTCTACTGGCCTTGCCGAGGACAGCCTAAGAAAGGTCTGAGAAGGACTAGAGCAGCGCCAAAAAGAGTGTGAAGCCGCTAACTATTTTTCCGGAGTCTTCCATACCCTCCTCCCATACCTCCTCCCCTTCCTAGGCCCGCTAATTATAATTTTCCTAGCTCTTACCATAGGGCCCTGGGCTGTCAAAAAGATCATCCAGCTCGCCAAGGACCAAACCAACGCAATCCTCACGTCCTTCGTGCACATCCAGTACCATCAGCTCGCCACTGAATACAGCCCCCCAACGAGCCCTGCTCAGCCCACCCCAAGAAGAAATGAAGAACAACCCAACACCTAAAAACCCTGCAACGCATCCCATTGCTCCCCCAGCCCACGCATTCCCCACCTTAACAGCCAACTTCATTCCCCTCCCCAGCCACCGCCACCCTAGAACTGCTTAACAATCAATAGGGAGCAGGGGGCAGGGCAGGCCCGAGTCTGAATGGCAAGCGTAGCCGCACCTAGTGGGGGAAGTGTGCAGCCCACCACTTATGTGTAGCACAGCTGGTCTGTTCTGCTTGCCTGCCACTCTTTGGACCTGCCACTCGCCCCCTGTTAGCGGCCAATATAGCCAGCAAACGTCCATAAGTCCACACCCAAGCAAACCTCTCACCTATACCCCCCCAATAAAAAAGAGAAAAAGGGGCAAATGTTGCACCATAACCTGAAATCTGCCCACTTCCCTAGTAACAGCTAACAGCACAAGACCACAACACCACCCACAAGCTTCTCTGATCCCAAGCTGCCCTGTAGCCCTCACTCCTGCTCTACCCCACCCTCTTCATTCTCTATATAACCCACTGCACTTCCTTAATAAAATGGACTTGAGCACAGACCTGGTCTCCGAGGCATTCTTCCTCCCCTCGCTGTGCGTCCTGCACGCCTGAGAGCCCCTCTGATGCTGTCTGCCGTAGAATCAGATGCCACTGCGGTCTAGTCTGACACCTCCAAACCCCCCCATCAGCATTGGGGTGCAAGCCACCCCAGCCACAAGGTAGGTTTAAAGAGTTAGCTGCTATACCCCCGGTTATGGTTTCCTATAGTGTAAATGCTAGTTTTAGAGATAGGTATGTTAGCACAAAAACTGAAGGAAAGGAGATAGCTGCAAAATCTCTGAACACAATGCTTAGTTCTCAGAAGTAAATCATATGTGTCATGTTGTTTCATTTAGGGTTAAAGAGTTAGCTGCTATACCCTCGGTTATGCTTTCCTATATTGTAAAAGCAAGATTTAGAGATAGGAATGTTAGCACAAAAACTGAAGGAAAGGAGACAGCGGCAAAATCTCTGCACACAATGCTTAGTTCTCAGAAGTAAATAATATGTGCCATGTTGTTTCATTTAGGTTTAAAGAGTTAGCTGCAATACCCTCAGTTATGCTTTCCTATATAGTAAATGCTAGTTTTAGAGATAGGAATGTTAGCAAAAAAAGTGAAGGAAAGGAGATAGCCGCAAAATCTCTGCAGGGAATGCTTAGTTCTCAGAAGTAAATCATATGTGCCATGTTGTTTCATTTAGGTACAAAGACTTAGCTGCTATACCCGCAGTTATGCTTTCCTTTAAAGCAAATGGTAGTGTTAGAGATAGGAATGTTAGCACAAAAAACTGAAGGAAAGGAAATAGCTACAAAATCTGTGCACACAATGCTTACTTCTCAGGAGTAAATCATATGTACCATGCTCTTTCTGGTAGGTTTAAAGAGTTAGCTGCTATAACCAAGGTTATGCTTTCCTATATAGTAAATGCTACTTTTAGAGGCAGGAATGATAGCACAAAAACTGAAGGAAAGGAGATAGCTGCAACATCTCTGAACACAATGCTTAGTTCCCTAAAGTAATGCACATGTGACATACTCTTTCAAGTAGGTTTAAAGAGTTGGCTGCTATACCCTATTTTATGCTTTCCTATATGGTAAATGCTTAGTTTTAGAGATAGGAATGTTAGCTCAAAAACTGAAGGAAAGGAGATAGCTGCAAAATCTCTGCACACAATGCTTCTTCTCAGAAGTAAATCATATGTACCATGCTCTTTCAGGTAGGTTTAAAGAATTAGGTGCTATACCCCCGGTTATGCTTTCCTATAGTGTAAATGCTAGCTTTAGAGATAGGTATGTTAGCACAAAAACTGAAGAAAAAGAGATAGCTGCAAAATCTCTGCACACAATGCTTAGTTCTCAGAAGTAAATCATATCTGCCATGGTGTTTCATTTAGGTTTAAAGTGTTAGCTGCTCTACCCTCGGTTATGCTTTCCTATATTGTAAATGCTAGTTTTAGAGATAGGAATGTTAGCACAAAAACTGAAGGAAAGGAGATAGCTGCAAAATCTCTGCACACAATGTTTACTTCTCAGAAGTAAATCATATGAACCATGCTCTTTCAGGTAGGTTTAAAGAATTAGCTGCTATACCCCCGGTTATGCTTTCCTATAGTGTAAAAGGTACTGTTGGAGATAGGCATGTTAGAACAAAAACTGAAGGAAAGGAGATAGCTGCAACATCTCTGCACAAAATGCTTAGTTCCCAGAAGTAAATAATATGTACCATGTTCGTTCTTTTAGGTTTAAAGAGTTAGCTGCTATAACCCCGGTTATGCTTTCCTATAGAGTAAATGCTACTTTTAGAGGCAGGAATGATAGCACAAAAACTAAAGGAAAGGAGATAGCTGCGGTCACCCCTCGGGCTGAAGTGTGGCCCGGCGGGGGAGCAGCCGTGGCAGGCCAAGCCGCTGCCCCCATAATAGGGTGCCTGGTTGGACACACCGCCACCCCTGAAGGAAGCTCGGCATGGGCGCAGAGTGCCCTCGGATCTCCCCTTCTCAGCAGCCATGCTTCCGCTGACGCCCCTCCTCCCGGGTGGCGCCACACGATGCCTGTGGGGCGGCACCCTTCTTCTTCCTTCTCCCTGTGCAGGCGCAGGGCGGAAAATTCCAGTCTGCCCGTTTCCCCTCCCCCGACAACAGCAACAGCCAGGCGTGGGCGGAGAAATCCAGTCTACCCTTTTCCCCTCCCCCGACAGCAGCAAAAGGCAGGTGTGGGCGGAAAAATCCAGTCTGCCCTTTTCCCTCCCCCGACAGCAGCAACAGCCAGGCGTGGGCGGGAAACTCCAGTCTGCCCTCCACCCCAGCAACAGCAGCCACCAATCCCTAAACCCTGCCCCTTTCCCCAGCAACAGCGACAGCCAATCCCTAACCACCACCCCTCCCCCATCCAGTACCGCCCACTGACCTTTCGCCGGCAACCAATCAGAACAGGGTGTGGCTTCGACCAATCAGCCTTCCCCAGCCCCTATAAAACTGTTGCCTCTCCCTCAATAAAGTGGACTTGCGTGTTTACCTTGTCTCCACGGTAGTTCTTCGGCCGTGCGCCCTCCAGTCCTGAGAGCCCCCGACAAGGGCCTGGCCTCCCTTGTCCCCAGTTCGTCGCCTGCTTCTCCGGGCGACCCCCTCGTCGCCGGCTTCGCCGGGCGACCCCGTCAGCCGAACCGCGCAACCCCTTGTGAGACCGATCCCTCGTCTGCTGCCAGACCGACCCCTCGTCCCAAGTGGGACCGACCCCTCGTCCCAAGGGGACCGACCCCTTGTCCAGAGCTGGACCGACTCCTCGTCTGCAGCCAGACCCCACCTCTACCGACCGAGCAAACCGTCGCAGTTGGCGCCCAACATGGGGCAAGGCAACTCCACCACAGCCTCACTCCATAACCTGGTGGCCCCCCCCCTCTCTTCTCACCGTGGGACTTCTCTCGTGCAACATTGCTGCTACCTGAGCCTTGGCTACCTCATATGATCCACGGCGGTCTGGGAGAATCGCTGGATGGCTTTCTCCTTCCATGTCGGGGGCTTATACCGACCCGCTATGATTAAGAGGAGCCTTGGATTTCTCAGGAGCGCGCACTTGCACGTCTGAAGTAACCCTTCCACAGCCCTACGCCCTCCTCTCTTCTCACTCATATCTTTTCGCTCTGCATTGCTGCTCCTGAACCTTGGTGACCTCATATGATCCACGGCGGTCTGGGAGAATCGCTGGATGGCTTTCTCCTTCCATGTTGGGGGCTTATACCAACCCGCTGTGATTAAGAGGCGCCAATAAAACTCTCAGGAGTGCGTGCCTGAGCACCTCCACCCCTGCCTTCACCTCTGCCTCCTCCCCTCCATGCTTGCTCCCCTTTGCCTTGCTCCACTGCTCGTCATCCTGCCCTCCCCTCGTCGGGGCCTTCTCTTGGCCCGCGACCACCGTCGGAGTCCCATCGGCTCCGACCCCTCATCTCACCACGCACCTCGGCTCCCATCGCTGCGCTCTCAAGGTAAGGGCCCCTTTTCTTATTGGCTCCAAAAGGCCATTAGCAATGGGTAACATCCTCTCTGCTAAGCAAGCCCCACAAGTTCGGGCCCTCGCCGGTCTCCTAGACACTCACCAGTGTAAGATCTCTTTAAAACAGCTTCAAGTATATTGGGACCTTCTTCTCCCCTTTAATCCGTGGCTTACCACCTGTCAGCTCTGGGACCTGGACACCTATACTCGCCTTATAGATAGGGTCACTTTTGCTGTGGAGCAGGAAGGTAAAAGATTCCCTCCTGGCTTATTACAGACAACATGAAGTCCAGAAGAAATCTTGAAGGGTATAATCTATGATATGCTATATAAAAAAGGATTTAAAAGCAGCTATACCAAGAAAGTAAGAGTTATGAGTCAACTGTAAATAAATTATATATTTCTGTTAATGTGTTGTAATTGTTCTGTGTTTCTCTGTCTGTTCGTTCAATGTCAACGTATATTGTGATACCTCCGCATGGTAAATATAAATTACTAGAAATCTTTAAAAGAGCTCTATTCAAATGGCCAAAAATTAAATAAGTGCTTATATTAATACTTAAGTTTATTATATTAATACATAAGTTTAAATGTTAATAAGATATCTACAATTAAAAAAAAATTGTAAGTCTTAATTAACAAAATTAACTGTACGTCTTCATAAAAAGTTGTTCTTGCCTAGATTAAAATGAATAACTTATTTTTCTTCACAGGATAATATAAAGAATGTAAAACTTATATGAATATTAAAAAGGTTAAAAGTTTGTAAAAATGCTAACGGAAATGTAATAAGTTTTGCAAAAAGACGTATTTTGTCCTAAAGTAGGATGGCTAATTTTTCATAAACTCTTGAAATTTAATTTGCATGCGGCAAGTGTAAAAGGTATTGTGATAACTTTACGTAAGGGAATGTGTTCTGTAAAGATAAAATTTATCTTCAATAGTCTATATGGTTATAAATAATAATAAAATGTTTAATAAAGCATTGTTTACATTAAGGTATTAAATAGCTAATTCCAAAAGGTCATTCTTAAATATATATATATAAAACTAAATTGATGATAATAATAATAAAAGGTAATTTTATAACAGGAAAGATTAACAGCAACAAAGCTCCCCTGCCAACTTGCTTTTAGGAAACAGTTTCTAATATTGCATGCTACTAAGTATTTAAAGAAAAGTTATTCTTGAGGAAACAGAAGATGATTTTGTCTTTGCAGCCATTGTCTATTTAGCAACACCCCTCGCTATCGGCCTAGCCACTGTTGCGCCGGACGATTGGAACCTTAAACAAAGACTCCTCCTCACTGTCATCTTCCTATCTATCGTTACTATATTTACTGCCCTCATTCTCCTTTGTTTATAAAGCAGTCTCCTACAAACCACAAAGCTTCTGTCTTAAACATACCATTCTCAACCCTATACTCTAAATGGTCTTCTCACTTCACCCACAGCCTTTAATACTTTATTTCTTCCTCATAACCTTTGCTTTCTTGATAATATTTTCCACCATCTGTCTAGCCGCTACCGCCCCAGAAGATTGGAACCTCGGCCAACGAATTCTACTCTCCATCGCCTTTCTGTTTATTATCCTCTTTTATGCTTTACTCCTTATCTTCCTCCCATAATGACTTCACCAAGCCTCCTCTTGTCCAAAACTGTCACCCTTCTTTTCCTCACACTCCCCATTGCACTCACCAACCCCAGCCATCAGCCTTTTAATTGGACAGTAAGCCTCTGGCAGGAAAAAGTAATCCGCTCCTACAATGTCTTCGCTGCCAAGGAGAGATCAACTACCTGCAACGCGCTGTCATCCTGGACTTTAAGCAACAGATGGATCTCTTATAGCCGCCGAGATCAACAAGAATTGGACATTGGCCACCCTTGCTTGCAACGGCAAGATACCACCCCCTAAATTGTACATTTATATCCCCGTCATACTCACCTCCCTCTTCAGCCCCGCTTCCCTCATTGCTTGCTGCCTCTTGGGCCTCGGCTACTTGTTGCTGCTGCCATCCTGGCCCTTATTTGAAAAGAAGGGGGAAATGCGGTCACCCCTCGGGCTGAAGTGTGGCCCGGTGGGGGAGCGGCCGCGGCAGGCCAAGCCGCTGCCCCCATAATAGGGTGGCTGGTCGGACTCACCGCCACCCCTGAAGGAAGCTCAGCATGGGCGCAGAGTGCCCTCGGGTCTCCCCTTCTCGGCAGCCATGCTTCCGCTGCCGCCGTTCCTCCCGGGTGGCGCCACACGATGCCTGTGGGGCGGCACCCTTCTTCTTCCTTATCCCTGCACAGGCGCAGGGCGGAAAATTCCAGTCTGCCCTTTTCCCCTCCCCCAACAACAGCAACAGCCAGGTGTGGGCGGAAAATTCCAGTCTGCCCTTTTCCCTCCCCCGACAGCAGCAACAGCCAGGCGTGGGCGGGAAACTCCAGTCTGCCCTCCACCCCAGCAACAGCAGCCACCAATCCCTAAACCCTGCCCCTTTCCCCAGCAACAGCGACAGCCAATCCCTAACCACCACCCCTCCCCCATCCAGTACCGCCCACTGACCTTTCGCCGGCAACCAATCGGAACAGGGCGTGGCTTCGACCAATCAGCCTTCCCCAGCCGCTATAAAACTGTTGCCTCTCCCTCAATAAAGTGGACTTGGGTGTTTACCTTGTCTCCACGGTAGTTCTTCGGCCGTGCGCCCTCCAGTCCTGAGAGCCCCCGACAAGGGCCTGGCCTCCCTTGTCCCCAGTTCGTCGCCTGCTTCTCCGGGCGACCCCCTCGTCGCCGGCTTCGCCGGGCAACCCTGTCAGCCGAACCGCGCAACCCCTTGTGAGACCGATCCCTCGTCTGCTGCCGGACCGACCATTCATCCCAAGTGGGACCGACCCCTCGTCCCAAGCGGGACCGACCTCTTGTCCAGAGCTGGACAAGGCCCCTCGTCCGCAGCCAGACCCCACCTCTACCGACCGAGCAAACCATCGCAGATAGCTGCAACATCTCTGAACACAATGCTTAGTTCTTAGAAGTAAATCATATGTACCATGCTCTTTCAGGTATGTTTAAAGAATTCGGTGCTATACCCCTGGTTATGCTTTCGTATAGTGTAAATGCTAGTGTTAGAGATAGGAATGTTAGCACAAAAACTGAAGGAAAGGAGATAGCTGCAAAATCTCTGCACACAATGCTTAGTTCTCAGAAGTAAATCATATGTACCATGCTCTTTCAGGTAGGTTTAAAGAGTGAGCTGCTATACCCCTGGATATGATGCCCTATAGAGTAAATGCTAGTTTTAGAGATAGGAATGTTAGCACAAAAACTGAAGGAAAGGAGATAGCTGCAAAATCTCTGCACACAATGCTCAGTTCTCAGAAGTAAATCATATGTGCCATGGTTTTTCATCTAGGTTTAAAGAGTTAGCTACTATACCCCTGGTTATGCTTTTCTATAGTGTGAAAGCTAGTGTTACAGATAAGCATATTAGCAAAAAAAAATGAAGGAAAGGAGAAAGCGGCAAAATATCTGCACTCAATGCTTAGTTCCCTAAAGTAAACCACATGTGACATCCTCTTTCTAGTAGGTTTAAAGAGTTACCTGCTATACACTCGGTTATTCTTTCCTATATAGTAAATGCTAGTTTTAGAGATAGGAATGTTAGCACAAAAACTTAAGGAAAGGAGATAGTTGCAAAATCTCAGCACACAATGCTTAGTTCTCAGAAGCCAATCATATGTACCATGTTGTTTCATTTAGGTTTAAAGAGTTAGATGCTATACCCTATTTTATGCTTTCCTATATACTAAATGGTAGTTTTAGAGATAGGAATGTTACCACAAAAACTGAAGGAAAGAAGATAGCTGCAAAATCTCTGCACACAATGCTTACTTCTAAGAAGTAAACCATATGTACAATGTTGTTTCATTTATGTTTAAACAGTTAGCTGCTATACCCTCGGTTATGCTTTCAAATATAGTAAATGCTAGTTTTAGAGATAGGAATGTTAGCACAAAAACTGAAGGAAAGGAGATAGCTGCAAAATCTCTGCACACAATGCTTAGTTCTCAGAAGTAAATCATATGTGCCATGGTATTTCATCTAGGTTTAAAGAGTTAGCTGCTATACCGCCGGTTATGCTTTCCTACGGTGTAAATGCTAGGATTACAGATAGGCATATAAGCCCAAAAACTGAAGGAAAGGATATAGCCGCAAATTCTCAACAGTCAATGCTTATTTCCCTAAAGTAAAGCACATGTGACATCCTCTTTCAAATAGGTTTAAAGAGTTAGCTGTTATAGCCAAGTTAAGTCTCTCCTAAATAATAAATGCTAGTTTTAGAGATAGGAATGTTAGCACAAAAACTGAAAGAAAGGAGATAGCTGCAAAATCTCTTCAAACAATGCTTAGTTCTCAGAAGTAAATCATATGTACCATGATGTTTCATTTAAGTTTAAAGAGTTAGCTGCTATACCCTAGGTTATGCTTTCCTATATAGTAAAAGCAACTTTTAGCGATAGGAATGTTAGCACAAAAACTGCAGGAAAGGGGATAGCTGCAAAATCTCTGCACACAATGCTTTGTTCTCAGAAGTAATCCATATGTACCATGCTGTTTCATTTAGGTTTAAAGAGTTAGCTACTATACCCCCGGTTATGCTTTTCTATAGTGTGAAAGCTAGTGTTACAGATAAGCATATTAGCAAAAAAAAAAATGAGGGAAAGGAGATAGCTGCAAAATCTCTACACTCAATGCTTAGTTCCCTAAAGTAAAGCACATGTGACATCCTCTTTAAAGTAGGTTTAAAGAGTTAGCTGGTATACACTCGGTTATTCTTTCCTATATAGTAAAATGTTAGTTTTAGAGATAGGAATGTTAGCACAAAAACTGAAGGAAAGGAGATAGCTGCAAAATCTCTACACCCAATGCTTAGTTCTCTGAAACAAACCATATGTACCATGTTGTTTCATTTAGGTTAAAGAGTTAGCTGCTATACCCCAGTTATGCTTTCCTATAGTGTAAATGCTAGTGTAAAACATATGCATATTATCACAAAAACTGAAGGAGAGGAGATAGGCGCAAAATCTTTGCACTCAATGCTTAGTTCTCTAAAGTAAAGAACATGTGACATCCTCTTTCAAGTAGGTTTAAAGAGTCAGCTGCTATACACCAGGTTGTTCTTTATTATATAGTGAATTCCAGTTTTAGAGATAGGAATGTTAGCACAAAAACTGAAGGAAAGGAGATAGCTGCAAAATATCTGCACTCAATGCTTAGTTCCCTAAAGTAAAGCACATCTGCCATCCTCTTTCAAGTACGTTTAAAGAGTTACCTGCTATACCCTCGGTTATTCTTTCCTATATAGTAAAAGCTAGTTTTAGGGATAGGAATGTTAGCAAAAAAATTAAGGAAAGGAGATAGCTGCAAAATCTCAGCACACAATGCTTAGTTCTCAGAAGTAAATCATATGTACCCTGTTGTTTCATTTAGGTTTAAAGACTTACCTGCTATACCCTCGGTTATGCTTTCCTATATAGTAAATGCTAGTTTTAGAGATAGGAATGTTAGCACAAAAACTGAAGGAAAGGAGATAGCTGCAAAATCTCTGCCCACAATGCTTAGTTCTCAGAAGTAAATCATATGTGCCATGGTTTTTCATCTAGGTTTAAAGAGTTAGCTGCTATACCGCCAGATTTGCTTTCCTATGGTGTAAATGCTAGTTTTACAGATAGGCATATTAGCACAAAACCTGAAGAAAAGGAGATAGCTGCAAAATCTCTGCACACAATGCTTAGTTCTCATACGTAATTCACATGTACTATGCTCTTTCAGGTATGTTTAAAGAATTTGAAGCTATACCCCCAGTTATGCTTTTATATACGGTAAATGTTATTGTTAAAAATTGGCATGTTAGCACAAAAACTGAAGGAAAGGAGATAGTTGCAAAATCTCTGCACGCAATGCTTTCTTCTCAGAAGTAAACCATATGTACCATGTTGTTTCATTTAGCTTTAAAGAGTTACGTGCTATACCCCCGGTTATGCTTCCTTATAGCATAAATGCTAGTGTAACAGGTAGGCATATTATCACAAAAACTGAAGGAAAGGAGATAGCCACAAAATCTCTGCACTCAATGCTTAGTTCTCTTAAGTAAAGCACATGTGACATCCTCTTTCAAGTAACTTTAAAGAGTTAGCAGCTATACCCTCGGTTATGCTTTCCTATATAGTAAATGCTAGTTTTAGAGATAAGAATGTTAGCACAAAAACTGAAGGAAAGGAGATAGCTGAAATATCTCTGTACACAATGCTTAGTTCTCAGAAGTAAATAATATGTGCCATGTTGTTTCATTTAGGTTTAAAGAGTTAGCTGCTATACCCTCAGTTATGCTTTCCTATATACTAAATGCTAGTTTAGAGATAGGAATGTTAGCACAAAAACTGCAGGAAAGGAGACAGCTGCAAAATCTCTGCACACAATGCTTAGTTCTCAGAAGTAAACCATAGGTACCATGTTGTTTCATTTTGGTTTAAAGAGTTAGCTGCTATACTCCCGGTTATGCTTTTCTACAGTGTAAATGCTAGTGGTACAGATAGGCATATTAGCAAAAAAAAAAAATGAAGGAAAGGAGATAGCTGCAAAATCTCTGCACTCAATGCTCAGTTCCCTAAAGTAAAGCCGATGTGACATCCTCTTTCAAGTAGGTTTAAAGAGTGAGCTGCTATATCCTCGGTTATTCTTTCCTATATAGTAAATGCTTGTTTTAGAGATAGGCATGTTAGCAGAAAAACTGAAGGAAAGGAGATACCTGCAAAATCTCTGCACACAATGGTTGATTCTCAGAAGTCAATCATATGTACCATGTTGTTTCATTTAGGTTTAAAGAGTTAGATGCTATACCCTCAGTTAGTCTTTCCTATATAATAAATGCTTGTTTTAGGGATAGGAATGTTAGCACAAAAATTGAAGGAAAGGAGATAGCTGGAAAATCTCAGCACACAATGATTAGTTAGGAGAAGTCAATCATATGTACCAAGTGGTTTCATTTCGGTTTAAAGAGTTAGCTGCTATACCCACGGTTATGCTTTCCTATATAGTAAATGCTAGTTTTAGAGATAGGAATGTTAGCACAAAAACTGAAGGAAAGGAGATAGCTGAAAAATCTCTGCACACAATGCTCAGTTCTCAGAAGTAAATCATACGTGCCATGCTTTTTCATCTAGATTGAAAGAGTTAGCTGCTATACCGCCAGATATGCTTTCCTTTGGTGTAAATGCTAGTGTAACAGATAGGCATATTAGCACAAAAACTGAAGGAAAGGAGATAGCTGCAAATTCCCTTCACTCAATGCTTTGTTCCCTAAAGTAAAACACATGTGACATCCTCTTTGATGTAGGTTTAAAGAGTTAGCTGCTAAACCCAAGGTTATTCTTTCCTATATAGTAAATGCTAGTTTTAGAGATAGGATGTTAGCTCAAAAACTGAAGGAAAGGAGATGGCTACAAAATCTCAGCACACAATGGTTAGCTCTGAGTAGTCAATCATATGTACCATGTTTTTTCATTTCGGTTTAAAGAGTTAGCTGATATATCCTCGGTTATGCTTTCCTATATAGTAAAGGCTAGTTTGAGAGAGAGGAATGTAAGACCAAAAACTGAAGGAAAGGAGATAGCTGCAAAATCTCTGCACGCAATGCTTAGTTCTCAGAAGTAAATAATATGTACCATGTTGTTTCATTTAGTTTTAAAGTGCAAGCTGCTATACCCTCCGTTATGCTTTCCTATATAGTAAATGGTAATTTTAGACATAGGAATGCTAGCAGAAAAACTGAAGGAAAGGAGATAGCTGCAAAAACTCAGCACACAATGCTTAGTTCTCAGAAGTAAATCATATGTAACCTGTTGTTTCATTTAGGTTTAAAGACTTAGCTGCTATACCCTCGGTTATGCTTTCCTATATAGTAAATGCTAGTTTTAGAGATAGGAATGTTAGCACAAAAACTGAAGGAAAGGAGATAGATGCAAAATATCTGCAAACAATGATTAGTTCTCAGAAGTAAATCATATGTACCATGTTGTTTCATTTATATTTAAAGAGTTAGCTGCTATACCCTTGGTTATTCTTTCCTATATAGTAAAAGCTAGTTTTAGAGAAAGGAATGTAAGCACAAAAACTGAAGGAAAGGAGATAGGTGCAAAATCTCTGCACACAATGGTTAGTTCTCAGAAGTAAATAATATGTACCATGTTGTTTCATTTCGGTTTAAAGAGTTAGCTGCTATACCCTCATTTATGCTTTCCTATATAGTAAAGTGTAGTTTTACAGATAGGAATGTTAGCACAAAAACTGAAGGAAAGGAGATAGCTGCAAAATCTCTGCACACAATGCTTAGTTCTCAGAAGTAAATCATATGTGCCATGATTTTTCTTCTAGGTTTAAAGTGTTAGTTGCTATACCACCGGATATGCTTTCCTATGGTGTAAATACTAGTGTTACACTTAGGCATATTAGCACAAAAACTGAAGGAAAGGAGATAGCCGAAAAATCTCTGCACTCAATGCTTAGTTCCCTAAAGTAAAGCATGTGTGACATCCTCATTCAAGCAGGTTTAAAGAGTTAGCTGCTATACCCAAGGTTAGTCTTTCCTATATAGTAAAAGCTAGTTTTAGAGATAGGAATGTTAGCACAAAAACTGAAGGAAAGGAGATAGCTGCAAAATATCTGCACAAAATGGTTAGTTTTCAGAAGATAATCATATGTACCATGTTGTTTCATTTGGTTTAAAGAGTTAGCTGCTATACCCTCGGTTATTCATTCCTTTATACTACATGCTAGGTTTAGAGATAGGAATGTCAGCACAAAAACTGAAGGAAAGGAGATAGCTCGAAAATCTCAGCATACAATGCTTTGTTCTCAGAAGAAAATCATATGTACCCTGTTGTTTCATTTAGGTTTAAAGACTTAGCTGCTGTACCCTCGGTTATGCTTTTCTAAATAGTAAAGGCTTGTTTTAGAGATAGGAATGTTAGCACAAAACTGAAGGAAATGAGATAGCTGCAAAAGCTCTGCACACAATGCTTAGTCCTCAGAAGTAAATCATATGTGCCATGGTTTTTCATCTAGGTTTAAAGAGTTAGCTGCTCTAATGCCGGGTATGATTTCCTGTGGTGTAAATGCTAGTGTTAAAGATAGGCATATTAGCACAAAAACTGAAGGAAAGGAGATACCACTTAATCTCTGCACTCAATGCTTAGTTGCCTAAAGTAAAGCACATGTGACATCCTCTTTCAAGTAGGTTTAAAGAGTTAGCTGCTATACCCAAGTTTAGTCTTTCCTATAAAGTAAAAGCAAGTTTTAGAGATAGGAATGTTAGGACAAAAAGTGAAGGAAAGGAGATAGCTGCAAAATCTCTGCACACAATGGTTAGTTCTCAGGAGTCAATCATATGTATCATTTTGTTTCTTTTAGGTTTAAAGTGTTAGCTGGTATACCCTCGGTTATGCTTTCCTATATAGTAAATGCTAGTTTTAGACATAGGAATGTCAGCACAAACACTGAAGGAAAGGAGATAGCTGCAAAATCTCTGCACACAATGCTTTGTTCTTGGAAGTCCATCATATATACCGTGTTCTTTCATTGAGGTTTAAGAGTTAGCTGCAATACCCTCGGGTATTCCTTCCTATAGAGTAAAAGCTACTTTTAGAGATAGGAATGTTAGCAAAAAAACTAAAGGAAAGGAGATAGCTGCAAAATCTCTGCACACAATGCTTAGTTCTCAGAAGTAAATCATATGTACCATGTTCTTTCATTTATGTTTAAAGTGTTAGCTGCTATACCCTCGGTTATGCTTTCCTATAGAGTAAATGCCACTTTTAGAGATAGGAATGTTAGCAAAAAAACTGTAGGAAAGGAGATAGTTGCAAAATCTCTACACACAATGCTTAGTTCTCAGGAGTCAATGATATGTACCATGTTGTTTCATTTAGGTTTAAAGACTTAGCTGCTATACCCTCCTTTACTTCTTTTTATGTAGTAAATGCTAGTTTTAGAGATAGGAATGTTAGCACAAAAACTAAAAGAATGGAGATAGCTGAAAAATCTCTGAACACAATGCCTAGTTCCCAGAAGTAAATCATATGTGCCATGCTTTTTTACCTAGGTTTAAAGAGTTACCTGCTATACTGCTGGTTATGCTTTCCTATGGTGTAAATGCTAGTGTTACAGATAGGCATATTAGCATAAAAAAATGAAGGAAAGGAGATAGCCGCAAAATCTCTGCACTCAATGCTTAGTTCCATAAAGTAAAGCACACATGACATCCTCTTTCAAGTAGGTTTAAAGAGTTACCTGCTATACCCTCGGTTATTCTTTCCTATATAGTAAATGCTAGTTTTAGATATAGGAATGTTAACACAAAAACTGAAGGAAAGGGGATACCTGCAAAATCTCTGCACTCAATGCTTAGTGCCATAAATTAAAGCATATGTGGCATCCTCTTTCAAGTAGGTTGAAAGAGTTAGCTGCTATACCCAAGGTTAGTCTTTCCTATATAGTAAATGCTAGTTTTAGAGATAGGAATGTTAGCACAAAAACTGAAGGAAAGGAGATAGCCGGAAAACCTCTGCACTCACTGCTTAGTTCCATAAAGTAAAGCACATGTGGCATCCTCTTTCAAGTATGTTTAAAGAGTTAGCTGCTATACCCAAGGTTAGTCTTTCCTATATAGTAAATACTTCTTTTAGAGATAGGAATGTTAGCACAAACACTGAAGGAAAGGACATAGCTGCAAAATCTCTGCACACAATGCTTATTTCTCAGAAGTAAATCATATGTGCCATGCTTTTTCATCTAGGTTTAAAGAGTTAGCTGCTATGCCACCGTATATGCTTTCCTATGGTGTAAAAGCTAGTGTTATATGTAGGCATATTAGCACAAAAACTGAAGGAAAGAAGATAGCTGCAAAATATCTGCACTCAATGCTTAGTTCCCTAAAGTAATGCACATGTGACATCCTCTTTCAAGTAGGTTTAAAGAGTTAGCTGATATACTCACGGTTAGTTTTTCCTGTATAATAAATGCTAGTTTTAGACATAGGAATGTTAACACAAAAACTGAAGGAAAGGAGATAGCTGCAAAATCTCTGCACGCAATCCTTAGTTTTCAGAAGTAAATCATATGTGCCATGATTTTTTATCTAGGTTTAAAGAGTTAGATGCTGTACCGCCGGTTATGCTTTCCTATGGTGTAAATGCTAGTGTTACAGATAGGCATATTAGCACAAAAAATGAAGGAAAGGAGATAACTGCAAAATCTCTGCACTCAATGTCAGTTCCCTAAAGTAAAGCACATATGACATCCTCTTTCAAATAGGTTTAAAGAGTTACCTGCTATACCCTCGGTTATTCTTTCGTATATAGTAAATGCTAGTTTTAGATATAGGAATGTTAGCACAAAAACTGAAGGAAAGGGGATACCTGCAAAATCTCTACACTCAATGCTTAGTTCTGTAAAGTAAAGCACATGTGGCATCCTCTTTCAAGTAGGTTTAAAGAGTTAGCTGCTATACCCAAGGTTAGCCTTTCCTATATAGTAAATGCTAGGTTTAGAGATAGGAATGTTAGCACAAAAACTGAAGGAAAGGAGATAGCTGAAAAATCCCGGCACACAATGGTTAGTTCTCAGAAGTCAATCATATGTACAATGTTGTTTCATTTAGGTTAAAAGAGTTACCTGCTATACCCTCGGTTAATCTTTCCTATACAGTAAAGGCTAGTTTTAGAGATAGGAATGATAGCACAAAAACTGAAGGAAAGGAGATAGCTGCAAAATCTCTGCACACAATGCTTAGTTCTCAGAAGATTATCATATGTGCCATGTTGTTTCATTTAGGTTTAAAGTGTTACCTGCTATATCCTCGGTTATGCTTTCCTATATAGTAAATGCTAGTTTTAGACATAGGAATGTTAGCACAAAAACTGAAGGAAAGGAGATAGTTGCAAAATCTCTGCACAGAATGCTTAGTTCTCAGAAGTAAATCATATGTGCCATGCTTTTTGATCTAGGATTAAAGAGTTAGCTGCTATACCACCGGATATGCTTTCCTATGGTGTAAATGCTAGCGTTATAGATTGGCATATTAGCACAAAAACTGAAGGAAAGGAGAGAGCTGCAAAATCTCTGCACACAAAGGTTTGTTCTCAGAAGTCCATCATATGTACCATGTTGTTTCATTTAGGTTAAAGAGTTAGCTGCTATTCCCTCATTTATGCTTTCCTATAAAGTAAATGATAGTTTTAGAGATAGGAATGTTAGGACAAAAACTGAAGGAATGGAGATAGCTGCAAAATCTCAGCACACAATGCTTAGTTCTGAGAAGTCAATCATATGTACCATGTTGTTTCATTTCGGTTTAACGTGTTATCTGCTATACCCTCGGTTATGCTTTCCTATATAGTAAATGCTAATTTTAGAGATAGGAATGTTAGCACAAAAACTGAAGGAAAGGAGATAGCTGCAAAATCTCAGCACACAATGCTTAGTTATCAGAAGTAAATCATATGTACCCTGTTGTTTCATTTATGTTTAAAGACTTAGCAGCTATACCCAAGGTTATGCTTTCCTTTATAGTAAATGCTAGTTTTAGAGATAGGAATTTTAGCACAAAAACTGAAGGAAAGGGATAGCTGCAAAATCTCTGCACACAATTCTTAGTTCTCAGAAGTATATCATATGTATCATATTGTTTCATTTATGTTTAAAGTGTAAGCTGCTATACCCTCGGTTATACATTCCTATATACTAAATGCTAGTTTTAGAGATAGGAATGTTACCAAAAACTGAAGGAGAGGAGATAGCCACAAAATCTCTGCACTCAATGCTTAGTTCCCTAAAGTAAAGCACTTATGACATCCTCTTTCAAGTAGGTTTAAAGAGTTACCTGCAATTCCCTCGGTTATTCTTTCCTATATAGTAAATACTAGTTTTAGATATAGGAATGTTAGCACAAAAACTGAAGGAAAGGGGATAGCTGCAAAATTCTGCACACAATGCTTAATTCCCTAAAGTAAAGCACATGTGACATCCTCTTTCAAGTGGTTTAAAGAGTTAGCTGCTATACCCAAGGTTAGTCTTTCCTATATAGTAAATGCTAGCTTTGGAGTTAGGAATGTTAGCACAAAAACTGAAGGAAAGGAGATAGGTGAAAATACTCTGCACACAATGGTTAGTTCTAAGAAGTCAGTCATATGTACCATATTGTTTCTTTTAGGTTAAAAGAGTTAGCTGCTATACCCTCGGTTATTCTTTCCTATATAGTAAAGGCTTGTTTTAGAGAGAGGAATGTTAGCACAAAAACTGAAGAAAAGGAGATAGGTGCAAAATCTCTGCACACAATGCTTATTTCTCAGAAGTAAATCAAATGTGCCATGCTTTTTCATCTAGGTTAAAGAGTTAGCTGCTATACTGCTGGATATGCTTCCCTATGGTGTAAAAGCTACTGTTATATATAGGCATATTAGCACAAAAACTGAAGGAAAGGAGATAGCCGCAAAATCTCTGCACTCAATACTCAGTTCCCTAAAGTAAAGCACATATGACATCTTCATTCAAGTAGGTTTAAAGAGTTACCTGCTATACCCAAGGTTATTCTTTCCTAAGTAGTAAAAGCTAGTTTTAGATAAAGGAATGTTAGCACAAAAACTGAAGGAAAGGGGATACCTGCAAAATCTCTGCACACAATGCTTAGTTCCCTAAAGTAAAGCACATGTGGCATCCTCTTTCAAGTAGGTTTAAAGAATTAGCTGCTATATCCAAGGTTAGTCTTTCATATGTAGTAAATGCTAGTTTTAGAGATAGGAATGTTAGCACAAAACCTGAAGGAAAGGAGATAGCTGAAAAATCTCTGCACACAGTGGTTAGTTCTCAGAAGTCAATCATATGTACAATGTTGTTTCATTTAGGTTAAAAGAGTTAGCTGCTATACTTCGGTTTTTCTTTCCTATATAGTAAAGGCTAGTTTTGGAGATAGGAATGTTAGCACAAAAACTGAAGGAAAGGAGATAGCTGCAAAATCTCAGCACACAATGCCTAGTTCTCAGAAGTCAATCATATGTGCCACGCTTTTTCATCTAGGTCTAAAGAGATAGCTGCTATACCGCCGGTTATGGTGTAAATGCTACTGTTACAGATAGGCATTTTAGCACAAAAACTGAAGGAAAAGAGATAGTTGCAAAATCTCTGCACACAATGATTAGTTCTCAGAAGTATACCATACGTATCACGTTGTTTCATTGAGGTTTAAAGAGTTAGCTGCTATACCCTCGGTTATGCTTTCTTATATACTAAATGCCAGTTTTAGAGATAGGAATGATAGCACAGAAACTGAAGGAAAGGAGATAGCTGCAAAATCTCTGCACACAATGATTAGTTTTCAGAAGTATACCATATGTACCACGTTGTTTCATTTAGATTTAAAGAGTTAGGTTCTATACCCTCGGTTATTCTTTCCTATATAGTAAATGCTAGTTTTAGAGAGAGGAATTTAAGCACAAAAACTGAAGGAAAGGAGATAGCTGCAAAATCTCTGCACACAATGCTTAGTTCTCAGAAATAAATCAAATCTGCCATGCTTTTTCATCTAGGTTTAAAGAGTTAGCTGCTATACTGCCGGATATGCTTTCCTATGGTGAAAATGCTAGTTACAGATAGGCATATTAGCACAAAAACTGAAGGAAAGGAGATAGCTGCAAAATCTCTGCACACAATGCTTAGTTCCCTAAAGTAAAGCACATGTGACATCCTCTTTCAAGTAGGTTTAAAGAGTTACCGGCTATACCCAAGGTTAGTCTTGCCTATATAGTAAATGCTAGTTTTAGAGATAGGAATGTTAGCACAAAAATGAAGGAAAGGAGATAGCTGCAAAATCTCTGCACACAATGGTTTGTTCTCAGAAGTGAATCATATGTACCGTATTGTTTCATTTAGGTTTAAAGAGTTAGCTGCTATACCATCGGTTATTCTTTCCTATATAATAAATGTTTTTTTTACAGATCGGAATGTTAGCAAAAAAACTGAAGGAAAGGAGATAGCTGCAAAATCTCAGCATACAACGCTTAGTTCTGAGAAGTCAATCATAAGTACCATGTTGTTTCATTTTGGTTTAAAGAGTTAGCTATTCTACCCTCGGTTATGCTTTCCTATATAGTAAATTGTAGTTTTAGACATAGGAATGTTAGCAGAAAAACTGAATGAAAGGAGATAGCTGCAAAATCTCACCACACAGTGCTTATTTCTCACAAGTCAATCATATATACCGTGTTGTTTCATTGAGGTTTAAAGAGTTAGCTGCTATACCCTCAGTTATTCTTTCCTATATAGTAAATGCTAGTTTTAGAGATAGGAATGTTAGCACAAAAACTGAAGGAAAGAAGATAGCTGCAAAATCTCTGCACACAATGCTTATTTCTCAGAAGTAATGCATATGTACCATGTTGTTTCATTTAGGTTCAAAGAGTTAGCTGCTATACCCTCAGTAATGCTTTCCTATTTAGTAAATGCAAGTTTTAGAGAAAGGAATGTTAGCACAAACACTGAAAGAAAGGAGATAGCTGCAAAATCTCAGCACACAAAGCTTAGTTCTCAGAAGTAAATCATATGTACCCTGTTGTTTCATTTAGGTTTAAAGATTCAGCTGCTATACCCTTGGTTATGCTTTCCTATATAGTAAAAGCTAGTTTTAGACATTGGAATGTTAGCACAAAAACTGAAGGAAAGGAGATAGCTGCAAAAATTCAGCACACAATGCTTAGTTCTCAGAAGTAAATCATATGTACCATGTTGTTTAATTTAGGTTTAAAGAGTTACTTACTATATCGTCGTTTATTCTTTCCTGTAAAGTAAATGCTAATTTTAGAGATAGGAATGTTAGCAAAAAACTGAAGGAAAGGAGATAGCTGCAAAATCTCATCACTAAATGCTTAGTTCTCAGAAGTAAGTCATATGTACCCTGTTGTTTCATTTAGGTTTAAAGACTTAGCTGCTATACCCTCGGTTATGCTGTCCTATATAGTAAATGCTTGTTTTAGAGCTAGGAATGTTAGCACAAAAACTGAAGGAAAGGAGATAGCTGCAAAATCTCAGCAACAACGCTTAGTTCTGAGAAGTCAATCATATGTACCATGTTGTTTCATTTCGGTTTAAAGAGTTAGCTGCTATACCCTCAGTTATGCTTTCCTATATAGTAAATGGTAGTTTTAGACATAGGAATGTTAGCACAAAAACTGAAGGAAAGGAGATAGCTGCAAAATCTCAGCACACAATGCTTAGTTCTCAGAAGTCTATCATATATACTGTGTTGTTACATTGAGGTTTAAAGAGTTAGCTGCTTTACCCTCGGTTATACTTTCCTGTATAGTAAATGCTAGTTTTAGAGATAGGAATGTTAGCAAAAAAACTCAAGGAAAGGAGATAGATGCAAAATCTCTGCACACAATGCATAGTTCCCGGACGTAAATCATATGTACCATGTTGTTTCATTTAGGTTTAAAGAGTTTGCTGCTCTACCGCCAGATATGCTTTCATATGGTGAAAAGGCTAGAGTTACAGATAAGCATATAAGCACAAAAACTGATGGAAAGGAGATAGCCGCAAAATCTCTGCACTCAATGCTTACTTCCCTAAAGTAAAGCACTAGTGACATCCTCTTTCAAGTAGGTTTAAAGAGTTAGCTGCTATACCCAAGGTTAGTCTTTCCTATATAGTAAAAGCTAGATTTAGAAATAGGAATGTTAGCACAAAACCTGAAGGAAAGGAGATAGCTGCAAAATATCTGCACAGAATGCTTAGTTCTTAGAAGTAAATCATATGTACCATGTTGTTTCATTTAGGTTTAAAGAGTTAGCTGCTATACCCTCGGTTATGCTTTCCTATATAGTAAATGCTAATTTTAGAGACAGGAATGTTAGCACAAAAACTGAAGGAAAGGAAATAGCTGCAAAATCCCTGCACACAATGCTTACTTCTCAGAAGTAAACCATATGTACCAAGTTGTTTCATTTAGGTTTAAAGAGTTAGCTACTATATCCTTGGATATGCTTTCCTATACAGTAAATTCTAGTTTTAGAGATAGGAATGTTAGCAGAAAAACTGATGGAAAGGAGATTACTGCAAAATCCCTGCACACAATGCTTAATTCTCAGAAGTAAATCATATGTACTGTGTTGTTTCATTTAGGTTTAAAGAGTTAGGTGCTATTCCCTCGGTTATTCTTTCCTATATTATAAAGGAAAGTTTCAGAGATAAAAATGTTAGCACAAAAACTGAAGGAAAGGAGATAGCTGCAAAATCTCAGCACACAATGCTTAGTTCTCAGAAGTAAATCATATGTACCCTGTTGTTTCATTTAGGCTTAAAGAATTGGCTGCTATTCCCTCGGTTATGCTTCCTATATAGTAAATGCTTGTTTTAGAGATAGGAATGTTAGCACAAAAACTGAAGGAAAGGAGAGAGCTAGAAAATCTCTGCACACAATGCTTATTTCTCAGAAGTAAATCATATGTGCCATGCTTTTTCATCTAGATTTAAAGAGTAGGCTGCTATACCACCGGTAATGCTTTCCCATGGTGTAAATGCTAGTGTTACAGAAGGGCATATTAGGACAAAAACTGAAGGAAAGGGATAGCTGCGAAATCTCTGCATACAATTCTTAGTTCTCAGAAGTAAATCATATGTCCCATGTTGTTGCATTCATATTTAAAGTGTAAGCTGCTATACCCTCGGTTATACTTTCCTATATAGTAAAGGCTAGTTTTAGAGATAGGTATGTTAGCACAAAAACAGAAGGAAAGGAGATAGCTGAAAAATCTCTGCACACAATGCCTAGTTCTCAGAAGTAAATCATATGTGCCATGCTTTTTTATCTAGGTTTAAAGAGTTAGCTGCTATACCCTCGGTTATGCTTTCCTATATAGTAAATGCTAGTTTTAGAGATAGGAATTTTAGCACAAAAACTGAAGGAAAGGAGATAGCCACAAAATCTCTGCACTCAATGCTTTGTACACTAAAGTAAAGCATATATGGCATCCTCTTTCAAGTAAGTTTAAAGAGTTAGGTGCTATACCCAAGGTTAGTCTTTCCTATATATTAAGTCCTAGCTTTCGAGATAGGAATGTTAGCAGAAATACTGAAGGAAAGGAGATAAATGAGAGATCTCTGCACACAATGCTTAGTTCTCAGAAGTAAATCATATGAGCCATGTTGTTTCATTTAGGTTTAAAGAGTTAGCTGCTATACCCTTGGTTATGCTTTCCTATATAGTAAATGTTAGTTTTAGAATAGGAATGTTAGCACAAAAACTGAAGGAAAGGGATAGCTGCAAAATCTCTGCACACAATTCTTAGTTCTCAGAAGTAAATCATATGTACCATGCTGTTTCATTTATGGTTAAATTGTAAGCTGCTATACCCTCGGTTATACTTTCCTATATAGTAAATGCTAGCTTAGAGATAGGAATGTTAGCACAAAAACTGAAGGAAAGGAGATAGCTGAAAAATCTCTGCACACAGTGCCTAGTTCTGAGAAGTAAATCATATGTGCCATGCTTTTTTATCTGGGTTTAAAGAGTTAGCTGCTATACCGCCGGTTATGCTTTCCAATGGTGTAAATGCTAGTGTTACAGATAGGCTTATTAGCACAAAAACTGAAGTAAAGGAGATAGCCGCAAAATTTCTGCACTCAATTCTTAGTTCCCTAAAGTAAAGCACACGTGACATCCTCTTTCAAGTAGATTTAAATAGTTAGCTTCTATACCCAAGGTTAGTCTTTCATATATAGTACAGGCTAGTTTTAGAGATAGGAATGTTAGCACAAAAACTGAAGGAAAGGAGATAGCTGCAAAATCTCGCACACCATGCTTAGTTCTCAGAAGAAAATCATATGTGCCATGTTGTTTCATTTAGGTTTAAAGTGTTAGCTGCTATACCCTCGGTTATGCTTTCCTTTATAGTAAATGCTAGTTTTAGAGATAGGAATGTTAGCACAAAAATTGAAGGAAAGGAGATAGCTGCAAAATCTCTGCGCACAATGCTTAGTTCTCAGAAGTAAATCATATGTGCCATGTTGTTTCATTTAGGTTTAAAGAGTTAGCTGCTATACCCTCGGTTATGCTTTCCTGTATAGGAAATGCTAGTTTTAGAGATACCAATGTTAGCACAAAAACTGAAGGAAAGGAGATAGCTGCAAAATCTCTGCACACAGTGCTTAGTTTTCAGAAGTAAATCATATGTGCCATGTTATTTCATTAGGTTTAAAGAGTTCAGTGCTGTACCCTCGGTTATGCTTTCCTATAGTGTAAATGCAAGTTTTAGATGTGGGAGGAAGGGCGCCCGGCTTTCCACAGTAGCAAACAGTGCGGCAAGAGGTGATACCGCCTCTGCCCACTGGGCCTAGATAAGGTGACCACGCCTGACTAGGCCTTTGCTGCTAGCGGCTGGCCGGCACCGCCCACCCCCTTTCTAACTCCCGCCTAGCCCAACATCTGGCCAGCTCTCACTCCCCCTTTCCCCTCCCCTATTCCAAACCTCTCAGCCAGCCCTCTGCCTAGCAACTGCTTACAATCACCTATCAGGAAGCAGTACCCGCCCGCACCTATCAAATCCCTCCATGCAGTCCCTAACCCTATAAAGCTTTGTCCCCTTCCGCAATAAACCAGACTTGCGCACTGACCTGGTCTCCGCAGCTTTGTTTCTCCCCTTGCCGTGCGTCCTCCACACCTGAGAGCCCCTCTGAGGCTGTCTGGCACAGCCTCAGATGCCACTGTGGTCTAGCCTGACCCCTCCAGCCCCCCCCCCGTCAGCGTCGGGGTTAAACAAACCCCAGCTGCAACTGGCTCCCAACATGGTAGCAGTTCAAGTCCGGTCCAGCGTGACCGCTGCCTCACCCCCGTGGGATCTTGCTCCCACCCCTTCGCCGTGCTCTCAAGGTAAGGACCCCCATTATCAGCCCCCGGCAGAAAAAGGGGCGGGCGTCTATCTTCCCACCAAGCGCCGCAAGTCAGAGCGCTTGCTGGCCTACTAGCCTGCCACCAATGTAAAGTTTCGGGCAGGCAACTCCAGGCTTGCTGGGATCTACTGGTCCCCTTCAACCCCTGGCTTTCACTGCCAATCTCTCGGACCCTGATACCTATCTGAAATTGGCCCTGCCTATCAACAAGGCCAGCCACAAGCCCAAAAATCCACACAAGCTATAAGGCAATCAACTCTGTTCCAGCAAACGCCCACCCCCTTTCACAACTCTTTGGGCTCCCTACTATCTACATGACAATGTATCTCTGGGCTAGTGAAGGCTGATATAATTAATCCACTGGTATGAGAGAAAAACGTGGCAACATTTGTGTTTTGTTTTATTTCCATGCTAATTCTGATTGGGCTTATTTAACCAAGATAATAAAATGAGTACAAAAATTTTATCAAGGTTTAAAAAGAAATTTTCAGTTTAAAACCAATAGTTTACTCTTGAACTTCAAGTCTCAGTATAGTCTTAGAGTAATTATCCAAAAATGTGTGCTAATGGTCTGCCTAACTGCTGCTCGGGTTATTTTAGCTGATTGCTGATAACTGATAGGAATGTTTCCGAGCACAGGCTTTCGTGTTGCAGGCAGCATGGATTCCAGAGAAAATCTTGAAAGGTACAATCTAAAATGTGCTATATAACAGAGAATTTAAAAGCAGCTATACTAAGAAACGAAAAATTATGAGTTAATTGTAAACTGTATGTTTCTGTTACTGTGTTGTGATTGTTCTGTGTTTGTCTGTTCATTCAATGTCAGTGTATATTTTGATACCTCCGGATGGTAATATAAATTAATAAAAATTTATAAAAGAGCTCTATCCAAATGGCCAAAAATTAAATAAGCGCTTATGTTAATACTTAAGTTTATTATATCAATACATGAGCTTAAATGTTAATAAGATATCTACAATAGAAATTGTAGGTCTTGATTGACAAGATTAACTGTATGTCTTCATAAAAGGTTGTTCTTGCCCAGATTAAAATGAATAACTTATTTTTCTTCACAGGATAATATAAAGAATGTAAAGCTTAAATGAATATTAAAAAAGGTTAAAAGTTTGTGAAAATGCTAACTGAAATGTAATAAGTTTTGCAAAAAGGGGTATTTTGTCCTAAAGTAGGATGGCTAATTTTTCATGAACTCTTGAAACTTAATTTGCAGATGGCAAGCTGTAAAAGGTATTGTGATAACTTTAAGTAAGGGAATGTGTTCTATAAACATAAAATTTGTCTTCAATAGTCTATATGGTTATAAATAAAAGGTTTAATAAAGCATTGTTTACATTAAAGTATTAAATGGCTAATTCCAAAAGGTCATTCTTAAATATATATAAAACTGAATTGATGATGATAACAATAAAAGGTAATTTTATAACAGGAAAGATTGGCAGCAACCAGCCTCCCCTGCCAACTTACTTCTAGGAAACTGTTTCTAATATTGCATGCTACTAAGTATTTAAAGAAAAGTTCATTATTTTAACAAGCTTGTTTAATGTTCACAGTATTGTTATAAGAGGTTTGCTTGATAACTTTGATGTAGGCTATATGGAATGTGTTTTTATTATTAAAGAAACAGAAAATAATTTTGTCCTAAAATAAAATAATTGACTATTGGAAAAAGTAGAGTATAGGACGAAACCTGAGTGAATGCTAAAACTGCAGAAGATTAATGGACAAAGAATTTTTACAGTTAAAGTTAAATAAAATTTAATGGGTCTATCTATAAAATTTTAATTTTTTTGTTCTTTCTCAAGGCCTCTCACCATTAATCTGTTTTGATAAAAGTTCTTATCCTCAGTCAGTATACAAAGAGAGTCTGTCTTGTGTTTCTTGTGCTTATCGTTTCCTTGGTGTTCCAAGAAGGAAAGCTTTATCTCTTAAAGGAACATAACGTTTAAAACAGTTTTCTCAAAACCTAATCCTGAACAGTAGCCTTTTATTCCAAACTAATTATAAGAGATTTGTTCTTTTACCTTGAAAGAAAAATTAAAGTAATAATTAAGTTCATTTAATATGTTACAAGTTAAATAAAAGGTGTTTTAAAGTGTTATAAAATTAACAAGTTTTTTCTTTCCTTTAACCCTCTGTTAATTAAAGTTGTCTAAGTGAAATTTTTCTATAAATGCTTAAGAGTGTATAAAGTTACCAATATTTCTGCATAATATTAAAGAAAAGTACAATATGGTTAATTATGGTTTTAATTATTATGAAAGAGTATATGTCACAAAAACAACCTCTTATCATAGATTAAAGTAACAACACTAGTATGCAGCAATCCCAAATACTGCTAGTTTGTTGCAAAAAGTTAAAGTCCAGTTACATGGCTATTACTTTGTTTTAAAACTTCCTAAGACTTTCTTTAATGTCTTCTTGCTCAAATCAAGCCAGCTGCATTCCTTTATCTGTAAAGAACCCAACAATAAACTTTTGCAGTGCTTTTCAAGGATGTGTGCATAGCCCAACCATCCTGTACAGTATTTACTGATAGTAATAGTAATAGAAAAGCAGCATACGTTACTTTTCAAAAAGAACAGGTTTGGCCAACTCCTTATTCATCTGCTCAATGCACAGAGCTTTGAGCCATCATTAAAGTTTTACAAATGTTTTTAGAGCCCTTGAATATTGTCTCTGATTCTGAATATGTATGCCTTACTGACAAGCACACCACTGCCCTTTTCTCCGAAAACCCCCATGCTCAAATTCTTCTAGAAATCTTCCACGGGACCTTTGACTGCCATTACCCCCCGCCCCCACAAGTTGCTCCAGGGCCTCACAAGGCTCCCCCTCTCCCCACAATACCACCCTTTCCCTAGCTCCAAGCCTCTCCCCAACTCCACTACTGTCTTCACAGACGCCTCTGAAACCAAGTTTGCTTATATTGCCTACTCTCCCAGCCGTGACTTGCCAACCGTTTACTGCCAAACCCATCCCAGATCAGTTCAGGTGGGCAAGCTATTAGCCATCCTCACTGCCTTCCAACACCACAGCAATGAGCCCGTCAACATCTTCACTGATAGTCAGTACACCCTGCAAGTTTGTTCAGTTATTGCCCATGCTGTTTTCTTTCCATGTGACACGCCCATTGATCAAGCACTCCGTGCCTTGCAGCGAGAGCTCAAGCTCCGCACACAGCCATGGTACATTTCTCATATTCACAGCCATTCAAGGCTGCCAGGGCCTCTAGCCGCGGGTAACTCTGCTGCCGACCAAGCCATCTCCACCCATACAATAGCCACTGTCAGAGACTTGGTCAATCAAGTCAAACTTCTCCATTCTAAGTTCCACTTTTCAGCGGCCTCACTTCAACGTCTTTTGCCGGTCCTCCCCAAGGAAACTTGCAAGCATTTGGTGCGTGCCTGTAAAACATGCGCCCCCTTCTTGCCGCTTGGACCGTTGCAGCCACAAGGGGTCAACCCCCGCGGCCTCAAGCCAAACACCTGATGGCAAATAGACGTCACATATGTGCCATCATTTGGGTGCCTCAAGTATGTCCATGTCACAGTCGACACCTTTTCTCACCTTTGCTGCGCTGTCCCCTTACCGGGGGAAACAGCCAAGCATTGCATTAAAGCATTGCGGCAAGCCATCTTATTCATGGAGGTTCCTTGGGATGTTAAAACCGATAATAGGCCTAGGTATCGCAGCTCCTCATTCGCTGCATTTCTCCAGCTCTACAACATTACTCACCACTTCGTCATCCCATATAACCCTCAAGGCCAAGCTGTAGTTAAACGCCAGCATTGCCACCTAAAAGTTCTAATACAAAAGGAGAGGGAATTGCACCCTAAAAATCAGCCGAGCGACATCATAACAGCTTGTCTCATTCACATGAACCGCCTCTCCTTTGACAAGAATGGTTTTTCCCCCCTCCATAAGCATTGGGGCCCTTCCTATGCACCAACAGTTGCCCCGATGGTGTTTTGGAAGGACCCAGAAACAAACAATTGGCAGGGACCCAGTCCCCTTCTCACCCAAGGCAGAGAGTTTGCTTGTGTCTTTCCAGAAAATGCCTCCCAGCCGCTCTGGATCCCCGGGAGAAACGTCAAACCCGCCACTGGCCAGCAGCAGGTTCCAACGACGGATAATGAGAGCACTCGCCCATCAGATGGAGAGGCTGAATATGGCCACGGATCCAGCTCATGACACCCTCCTCCTTGGACAGCTAGTACAGCTTGCTGTCTGCACCTTGGCTTCAAACAAAAAACCTAAAAATCTACACTCTCTCCTGCTTTTCATGTTAGCTCTGCTCCCCTCCACTACGGACCAGGCTAGTATAAGCCATCAGCCCTTTAACTGGACACTCTCTCTTTAGCAGCAGGAAAAGCTCCTCGCTAATAACATTACTGCGGGGGCTCCCTCCTTCACAGTGCACATATGTAATCTCACCAACCTTCCTTTCGCCAGTGATGGTTCCCTTCAAGACATTACACACAATACTCACCGGTGTTGGTACAGCTCACTTACAGGCCTTAACGGCCCCTATAATCATGAAGTCTCAGGCTTCTATATTTGTCCTTCCACAGCCAGAGGCTGCCATGACCCAGCGCACTATTACTGCCCCTCCTGGGGGTGCGAAACCATGGCCCACAGATGGTCGGGAGCTCCCAATAGGGACCCCTATCTCTCCTTTTCTTTTAAAGATAAAAGTCACTGGGGCAGCATCACGTTCACTGTCAAAAACCCTGAAAATGCAGGCTGGCTACAGGGCCACACCTGGGGAGCCCGACTTTACATGAGCAGCTATGATTATGGTGCCTTTTTCATTATAAAGAAAAATTCAATCCGCACACAATCCACCGCCGTGGGCCCAAATCAAGTTCTCAATCCTCCCCACACATGGCCTCCCCCTCCTCCCTCTGTTTCTCCTTCTCCTCCTGCTACCACCCTAAATCCTTCCATCGCTATGTATCCTCCCCACCGCCAAACACTGCCACCCCCCAACCCTCTTGTAGCCCTCCTCAATGCATCATTTATCTCCTTAAACTTATCCCAGCCCAACCTTACACAACGTTTCTGGCTCTGCTTCTCCGCCGTGGCTCCCTTCTATGAAGCCATAGCTACCAACGGCGCCTATTGCATCTCCCCAGACTCCACCGGTACCTCTTGCAATTGGAACCAAACAAAAAGAGGACTCACCCTCCAATCAGTTTCACAGACTGGACTCTATATAATAAAAATCAGCGGCAAGGTTCTCCCCTCCATGCAGTCCCTCTGCAACCTAACTCACACCCCTAATGCAGCCGCCAAGTTCCTAATTCCCCCTAATAACACCAAATGGCTATGCTCTTCCTCCGGCCTCACTCCATGTCTCAATGTTCAAACCCTTAACTCTACCAGCGACACCTGTGTGCTCATACTCATTGTCCCCCTCATTCTCATTCATACTGATAACCAATTCTTTGACTCCTGGCAGCACTTCAGCTCCCCGCAGCACGAGCAGAAACGGGAAGTCTTCACCGCCATCACAATTGCCACCCTTCTAGGTCTTGCCGGCACAGCCACTGGAGCTGCAGCTCTCAGCCTCCAAGATAATTCCTTTTCAACCCTTAGGCAAGCTGTCAATGCAGACATCGCCCACCTTGAGACTTCCATGGCCCACCTTGAAACATCTCTCAACTCCCTGTCTGAGGTCATTCTCCAAAACCGCAGGGGCCTAGACCTCCTCCTCCTAAAAGAAGGGGGGCTCTGTGCAGCATTAGGAGAAAAATGCTGCTTCTATGCTAACCACTCTGGCCTCATTCGAGATAACCTCGCAGAAATTAGGGAGGGCCTCCGCAAGAGAAAGCAGGAACGTGAAGCCGGATGGTCTTTCTCTTGGGGGCTGCCCAATGAAATCCTTTCTTACTTTCTCCCCTTTCTAGGCCCGCTCCTCACCCTTGTCCTCCTATTAGCCCTAGGACCCTGGATCATCAGGCGAATTGTCCAGCTCGTAAAAGTCCAGATTAACTCTGTCACCAGCCTAACTCCGCAGGTCCGATACCAGCAACTCCCTACAACCGACACCACTGAGCCGAGACCCTGCCAGCGCAGCCGACAACCTCGTCAGCCACAGAAGCCCAAAACCCCCCCCACCACATTCCCCTCCAAGCCCCCCCACCGAGAGCTCTGACGCGCTATCAGCCAATAGCACCACCAACCCCTGCCAATGCAAACAGCCACCACGCCCACCATGAAGGGCCCAAAAACCTCAAGCCCATTGCCCCCCCGGAGCGTTGAGAGCCCCGCCATATTAAAAACAAAGGGGGAAATGTGGGAGGAAGGGCGCCCGGCTTGCCACAGTAGCAAACAGTGCGGCAAGAGGTGATACTGCCTCTGCCCACTGGGCCTAGATAAGGTGACCACGCCTGACTAGGCCTTTGCTGCTAGCGGCTGGCCGGCACCACCCTCCCCCTTTCTATCTCACACCTGGCCCAACATCCGGCCAGCTCTCACTCTCCCTTTCCCCTCCCCTATTCCAAACCTCTCAGCCAGCCCTCTGCCTAGCAACCGCTTACAATCACCTATCAGGAAGCAGTACCCACCCGCACCTATCAAATCACTCCACGAAGTCCCTAACCCTATAAAGCTGTGTCCCCTTCCGCAATAAACCAGACTTGTGCAAAGACCTAATCTCCGTGGCTTTGTTCCTCCCCTTGCCGTGCGTCCTCCACACCTGAGAGCCCCTCTGAGGCTGTCTGGCTCAGCCTCAGATGCCACTGCAGTCTAGCCTGACCCCTCCAGCCCCCCGTGTCAGCGTCGGGGTTAAACAAACCCCAGCTGCATTTAGAGATAGGAATGTTAGCACAAAAACTGAAGGAAAGGAGATAGCTGCAAAATCTCTGCACACAATGCTTAGTTTTCAGAAGTAAATCATATGTGCCATGTTGTTGCATTTAGGTTTAAAGAGTTATCTGCTATACCCTCGGTTATGCTTTCCAATATAGGAATTGCTCGTTTTAGAGATAGGAATGTTAGCACAAAAACTGAAGGAAAGGAGATAGATGCACAATCTCGCACACAATGCTTATTTCTCAGAAGGAAATCATATGTGCCATGTTGTTTCATTTAGGTTTAAAGAATTAGGTGCTATACCATCGGTTAAGCTTTCCTTTATAGGAAATGCTAGTTTTAGAGATAGGAATGTTAGCAGAAAACCTGAAGGAAAGCAGATAGGTGCAAAATCTCTGCACACAATGCTTAGTTCTCAGAAGTAAATCATAGGTGCCATGTTGTTTCATTTAGGTTTAAAGAGTTAGGTGCTTTACCCTCGGTTATGTTTTCCTATATAGGAAATGCTAGTTTTAGAGATAGGAATGTTAGCACAAAAACTGAAGGAAAGGAGATAGCTACAAAATCTCTGCACACAGTGCTTAGTTTTCAGAAGTACATCATATATGCCATGTTATTTCATTAGGTTTAAAGAGTTAGGTGCTATATCCTCGGTTATGCTTTCCTATAGTGTAAATGCTAGTTTTAGAGATAGGAATGTTACCACAAAAACTGAAGGAAAGGAGATAGCTGCAAAATCTCTGCACAAAATGCTTAGTTTTCAGAAGTAAATCATATGTGCCATGTTGTTTCATTTAGGTTTAAAGAGTTAGCTGCTATACCCTCGGTTATGCTTTCCAATATAGGAATTGCTCATTTTAGAGATAGGAATGACAGAACAAAAACTGAAGGAAAGGAGATAGCTGCACAATCTCCTGCACACAATGCTTATTTCTCAGAAGTAAATCATATGTGCCATGTTGTTTCATTTAGGTTTAAAGTGTTAGGTGCTATACCGTCGGTTATGCTTTCCGATATAGGAAATGCTTGTTTAAGAGTTAGGAATGTTAGCAAAAAAACTGAAGGAAGGAGATAGCTGGAAATCTCTGCACACTATCCTAAGTTCTTAGAGGTAAATCATATGTGCCATGTTGTTTCATTTAGGTTTAAAGAGTTAGGTGCTATACCCTCGGTTATGCTTTCCAATAGTATAATAGCTAGGTTTAGATATAGGAATGTTAGCACAAAAACCGAAGGAAAGGATATAGCTGCAAAATCTCTGCACACAATGCTTAGCTCTCAGAAGTAAATCATATGAGCCATGTTGTTTCATTTTGGTTTAAAAAGTTAGGTGCTATACCATCGGTTATGCTTTCCTATATAGGAAATGCTAGTTTAGAGATAGGAATGTTAGCACAAAATCTGAAGGAATGGAGATTGCTGCAAAATCTCTGTGCACAATGCTTACTTATCAGAAGTAAATCATATGTGCCATGTTGTTTCATTTACGTTTAAAGAGTTAGGTGCAATACCCTCAGTTATGCTTTCTTATAGTGTAAATAATAGTTTTAGAGATAGGAATGTTAGCACAAAAATTGAAGGAAAGGAGATAACTGCAAAATCTCTGCACGCAATGCTTACTTCTCATAAGTAAATCCTATCTGCCACGTTGTTTCATTTATGTTTAAAGAATTAGGTGCTATACAGTCGGTTATGCTTTACTTTATAGGAAATGCTAGTTTTAGAGATAGGAATGTTAGCACAAAAACTGAAGGAAAGGAGATAGCTGAAAAATCTCTGCACACAATGCTTAGTTCTCAGAAGTAAATCATATGTGCCATGTTGTTTCATTTAGGCTTAAAGAGTTAGCTGCTATAACCCCGGTTATGCTTTCCTATATAGGAAATCCTAGTTTAAGAGATACGAATGTTAGCACAAAAAATGAAGGACGGAGATAGGTGCAAAATCTCTGCACACAATGCTTAGTTCTTAGAAGTAAATCATATGTGCCATGTTGTTTCATTTAGGTTTAAAGAGTTAGGTGATATACGTCGGTTATGCTTTCCAATATAGGAAATGCTAGTTTTAGAGATAGGAATGTTAGCACAAAAACTGAAGGAAAGGAGATAGCTGCAAAATCTCTGCAAACAATGCTTAGTTCTCAGAAGTAAATCATATGTGCCATGTTGTTACTTTTAGGTTTAAAGAGTTAGGTGCTATAACCTCGATAATGCTTTCCTATAGTGTAAATGCCAGTTTTAGATATAGGTATATTAGCACAAAAACTGAAGGAAAGGAGATAGCTGCAAAATCTCTGCACACGATACTTAGTTCTCAGAAGTAAATCATATCTGCCATGTTGTTTCATTTAGGTTTAAAGACTTAGGTGCTATACTGTCGGTTATGCTTTCCTATAGTGTAAATACTAGTTTTAGAGATAGGAATGTTAACACAAAAACTGAAGGAAAGGAGATAGCTGCAAAATCTCAGCACACAATGCTTAGTTCTCAGAAGTAAATCATATGTGCCATGTTGTTTCATTTAGGTTTAAAGAGTTAGGTGTTATACCCTCGGTTATGCTTTCCTATATAGGAAATGCTAGTTTTAGAGATAGGAATGTGAGCACAAAAACTGAAGGAAAGGAGATAGCTGCAAAATCTCTACACACAATGCTTAGTTCTCAGAAGTAAATCATATGTGCCATGTTGTTTCATTTAGGTTGAAAGAGTTAGAGGCTATACCCTCAGTTATATTTTCCTATAGTGTAAATGCTAGTTTTAGAGATAGGAATATTAGCACAAAAAATGAAGGAAAGGAGATAGCTGCAAAATCTGCACACAATGCTTAGTTCTCAGAAGTAAATCATATGTGCCATGTTGTTTCATTTAGGTTGAAAGAGTTAGGTGCTACACCCTTGATTATGCTTTCCTACAGTGTAAAGGCTAGTTTCAGATATAGAAATGTTAGCACAAAAACTGAAGGAAAGGAGATAGCTGCAAAATCTCTGCACACAATGCTTAGTTCTCACAAGTAAATCATATGTGCCATGTTGTTTCATTTAGGTTTAAAGAGTTAGCTGCTATACCCTCGGTTATGCTTTACAATATAGGAAATGCTAGTTTTAGAGATAGGAATGTAAGCACAAAACTGAATGAAGGGAGACAGCTGCAAAATCTCTGCACATAATGCTTAGTTCTCAGAAGTAAATCATATGTGCCATGTTGTTTCATTTGGTTTAAAGAGTTAGGTGCTATACCCACGGTTATGCTTTCCTATATAGCAAATGCTAGTTTTAGAGATACGAAAGTTAGCACAAAAACTGAAGGAAAGGAGACAGCTGCAAAATCTCTGCACACAATACTTAGTTCTCTGAAGTAAATCATATGTGCCATGTTGTTTCATTTAGGCTTAAAGGGTTAGCTGCTATACCCTCGGTTAAGCTTTCCTACATAGGAAATCATTTAAGAGATAGGTATGTTAGCACAAAAACTGAAGGAAGGAGATAGCTGCAAAATCTCTGCACACAATGCTTAGTTCTGAGAAGTAAATCATATGTGCCATGATGTTTCATTTAGGTTTAAAGATTTAGGTGATATACGTCGGTTATGCTTTCCTATATAGGTAATGCTAGTTTTAGAGATAGGAATGTTAGCACAAAAACTGAAGTAAAGGAGATAGCTCCAAAATCTCTGCACAGAATGCTTAGTTCTCAAAAGTAAATCATATGTGCAATGTTCTTTCATTTGGTTTAATGAGTTAGGTGCTATACCCTCGGTTATGCTTTCCTATAGTGTAAATGCTGGTTTTAGAGATAGGAATGTTAGCACAAAAACTGAAGGAAATGAGAAAGCTGCAATATATCTGCACAATATGCTTAGTTCTCAGAAGTAATTCATATGTGCCATGTTGTTTCATTTAGGTTTAAAGAGTTAGGTGCTATACCCTCGGTTATGTTTTCCAATATAGGAAATGCTAATTTTAGAGATCGGAATGTTAGCACAAAAACTGAAGGAAAAGAGATAGCTACAAAATCTCTGCCTCACCGTGCTTAGTTTTCAGAAGTAAATCATATGTGTCATGTTATTTCATTAGGTTTAAAGAGTTAGGTGCTATACCCTCCGTTATGCTTTCCTATAGTGTAAATGCTAGTTTTAGAGATAGGAATGTTAGCACAAAAACTGAAGAGAAGGAGATAGCTGCAAAATCTCTGCACAATGCTTAGTTCTCAGAAGTAAGTCATATGTGACATGTTGTTTCATTTAGATTTAAAGAGTTCGGTGCTATACCCTCGGTCGTGCTTTCCTATAGTGAAATACCTGTTTTAGAGATAGGAATGTTAGCACAAAAACTGAAGGAAATGAGATAGCTTCAAAATCTCTGAAAACCATTCTTAGTTCTCAGAAGAAAATCATATGTAGCCTGTTGTTTCATTTAGGTTTAAAGAGTTAGGTGCTATACCGTCATTTCTGCTTTCCTTTATAGGAAATGCTAGATTTAGAGACAGGAATGTTAGCACAATAACTGAAGGAAAGCTGATAGCTGCAAAATCTCTGCACACAATGCTTAGTTGTCAAGTAAACCATATGTGCCATGTTGTTTCCTTTAGGTTTAAAGAGTTAGCTGCTATACCCTCGGTTATGCTTTCCTATATAGGAAATGCTAGTTTAAGAGATAGGAATGTTAGCACAAAAACTGCAGGAAGGAGATAGATGCAAAATCTCTACACACAATGCTTAGCTCTGAGAAGTAAATCACATGTGCCATGTTGTTTCATTAGGTTTAAAGAGTTAGTGCTATAACATCGGTTATGCTTTCCTATACTGTAAATGCTGGCTTTAGAGATAGGAATGTTAGCACAAAAACTGAATGAAAGGAGATAGCTGCAAAATCTCTGCACACAATGCTTAGTTCTCAGAAGTAAATCATATGTGCCATGTTGTTTCATTTAGGTTTAAAGACTTAGGTGCTATACCCTCGGTCATGCATCCCTAGAGTATAAATGCCTGTTTTAGAGATAGTAATGTTAGCTCAAAAACTGAAGGAAACGAGATAGCTTCAAAATCTCTGAAAACCATGCTTAGTTCTGAGAAGTAAATCATATGTACCCTCTTGTTTCATTTAGGTTTAAAGAGTTAGGTGCTATACCGTAGGTTATGCTTTCCTTTATAGGAAATGCTAGTGTTAGAGATAGGAATGTTAGCACAAAAACTAAAGGAAAGGAGACAACTGCAAAATCTCTGCATACCGTGTTTAGTTTTCAGAAGAAAATCATATGTGCCATGTTATTTCTTTAGGTTTAAAGAGTTAGGTGCTATACCCTCGGTTATGCTTTCCTATAATGTAAATGCTAGTTTTAGAGATAGGTATGTTACCACAAAAACTGAAGGAAAGGAGATAGCTGCAAAATCTCTGCACACAATGCTTAGTTCTCAGAAGTAAATCATATGTGGCATGTTGTTTCATTTAGTTTTAAAGAGTTAGTTGATATACCGTCGGTTATGCTTTCCTATATAGGAAATGCTAGTTTAAGAGATAGGAATGTTAGCACAAAAACTGAAGGAAGGAGATAGCTGCAAAATCTCTGCACACAATGCTTAGTACTGAGAAGTAAATCATATTTGCCATGTTGTTTCATTTAGGTTTAAAGCGTTAAGTGCTATACCCTCGGTTATGCTTTCCTATATAGGAAAGGCTAGTTTTAGAGATAGGTATGTTAGCACAAAAACTGAAGAAACGGAGATAGCTGCAAAATCTCTGCTCGCAATGCTTAGTTCTCAAAAGTAAATCATATGTGCCATGTTGTTTCATTTACTTTTAAAGAATAAGGTGGTATACTGTCGGTTATGCTTTCCTTTATAGGAAATGCTAGTTTTAGAGATAGCAATGGTAGCACAAAAACTGAAGGAAAGGAGATAGCTGCAAAATCTCTGCACACAATGCTTTGCTGTCAGAAGGAAATCATATGTGTCATGTTGTTTCATTTAGGTTTAAAGAGTTAGGTGCTATACCCTCTTTTATGCTTTCCTATAGGGTAAATGCTTGTTTTAGATATAGGAATGGTAGCACAAAAACTGAAGGAAAGGAGATAGCTGCAAAACCACTGCACAAAATGCTTAGTTAACAGATGTATATCATAAGTGCCATGTTGTTTCGTTTAGGTTTAAAGAGTTAGGTGCACTACCCTCTGTTAGGCTATACCCCCGGTTATGCTTTCCTATAATGTAAATGCTAGTTTTAGTGATACGAATGTAAGCACAAAACCTGAAGGAAAGGAGACAGCTGCAAAATCTCGGCACACAATGCTTAGTTCTCAGAAGTAAATCATATGTACCATATTGTTTCATTTAGTTTTAAAGAGTTAGGTGCTATACCCACCTTTTGGCTTTCCTATAGGGTAAATGCTAGTTTTAGATATGGGAATGTTAGCACAAAAACTGAAGGAAAGGAGATAGCTGCAAAATCTCTGCACACAATGTTTAGTTCTCAGGAGAAAATCATATCTACCATGTTGTTTCTTTTAGGTTTAAAGAGTTAGGTGCTATACCCTCGGTTATGCTTTCCTAAAAAGGAAATGCTAGTTTTAGTGATATGAATGTTAGCACAAAACCTGAAGGAAAGGAGATAGCTGCAAAGTCTCTGCACACAATGCTTAGTTCTCTGAAGTAAATCATATGTACCATGTTGTTTCATTTAGTTTTAAAGATTTAGGTGCTATACCCACCGTTTGGCTTTCCTATAGGGTAAATGCTAGTTTTAGATATAGGAATGTCAGCACAAAAACTGAATGAAATGAGATAGCTGCAACATCTCTGCACACAATGCTTAGTTCTCAGAAGGAAATCATATGTGCCATGTTGTTTCATTTAGGTTTAAAGAGTTAGGTGCTATACCCTCTTTTATGCTTTCCTATAGGGTAAAAGCTAGTTTTAGATATAGGAATGTTAGCACAAAAACTGAAGGAAAGGAGATAGCTGCAAAATCTCTGCACACAATGCTTTGTTCTCAGAAGGAAATCATATGTGCCATGTTGTTTCATTTAGGTTTAAACAGTTAGGTGCTATACCCACTTTTATGCTTTCCTATAGGGTAAATGCTTGTTTTAGATATAGGAATGTTAGCACAAAAACTGAAGGAAAGGAGATAGCTGCAAAATCTCTGCACACAATGCTTAGTTAACAGATATATCATAAGTGCCATGTTGTTTCATTTGGGTTTAAAGAGTTAGGTTCTATACCATCGGTTATGCTTTGCAATATAGGAAATGCTAGTTTTACACAGAGGAATGTTAGCACAAAAACGGAAGGAAAGGAGATAACTACAAAATCTCTGCACACAATGCTTAGTTCTCAGAAGTAAATCATATGTGCCATGTTGTTACATTTAGGTTAAAAGCGTTAGGTGCTATACCCTCGGTTATGCTTTCCTATATAGGAAATGCTAGTTTTGGATATAGGAATGTTAGCAAAAAACTGAAGGAAAGGAGTTAGCTGCAAAACGTCTGCACACAATGCTTAGTTCTCAGGAGAAAATCATATGCGCTATGTTGTTTCATTTAGGTTTAAAGAGTTAGGTGCTCTAACCTCTGTTAGGCTTTCCTATAGTGGAAATGCTAGTTTTAGATATAAGAATGTTAGCCCAAAAACTGAAGGAAAGGAGATAGCTCCAAAATCTCTGCACAGAATGCTTAGGCCTCAGAAGTATATCATATGTGCCATGTTGTTTCATTTATGCTTAAAGAGTTAGGTTCTATACGCTCGGTTATGCTTTGCAATACAGGAAATGCTAGTTTTACACATAGGAATGTTAGCACAAAAACTGAAGGAAAGGAGATAGCTGCAAAATCTCTGCAAACAATGCTTAGTTCTCAGAAGTAAATCATATGAGCCATGTTGTTTCAATTAGGTTTAAAGAGTTAGGTGCTATACCCTCGGTAATGCTTTCATATATAGGAAATGCTACTGTTAGAGGTAGGAATGTTAGCACAAACACTGAAGGAAAGGAGATAGCTGCAAAATCTCTGCACATAATGCTTAGTTCTCTGAAGTAAATCATATATGCAATATTGTTACATTTAGGTTTAAAGAGTTAGGTGCTATACCCTCGGTTATGCTTTCCTATAGTGTAAATGCTAGTTTTAGATATAGGAATGTTAGCACAAAAACTGAAGGAAAGGAGATAGCTGCAAAATCTCTGCATACAATGCTTAGTTCTCAGAAGTAAATCATATGTGCCATGTTGTTTCATTTAGGTTTAAAGAGTTAGGTGCTATACCCTCGGTTATGCTCTCCTATATAAGAAATTCTAGTTTTAGAGATACGAATGTTAGCACAAAAACTGAAGGAAAGGAGACAGCTGCAAAAATCTCTGCACACAATGCTTAGTTCCCCGAAGAAAATCATATGTGCCATGTTGTTTCATTTAGGTTTAAAGAGTTAGGTACTATACCCTCGGTTATGCTTGCCTATATAGGAAATGCTAATTTTAGAGATACGAATTTTAGCAGAAAAACTGAAGGAAAGGAGATAGCTGCAAAATCTCTAGACCCAGTACTTAGTCCTCAGAAGTAAATAATATGTGCCATGTGGTTTCATTTAGGTTTAAAGAGTTAGGTGCTATACTCTCGGGTATGCTTTCCTATATAGGAAATGCTAGTTTTAGAGATACGAATGTTAACACAAAAAGTGAAGGAAAGGAGATAGCTGGAAAATGTCTGCACACAATGCTTAGTTCTCAGAAGTAAATCATATGTGCCGTGTTGTTTCATTTACGTTTAAAGAGTTAAGTGCTATACCCTCAGTTATGCTTTCCTAAACTGTAAATGCTAGTTTTAGATATAAGAATGTTAGCACAAAAACTGAAGGAAAGGAGATAGCTGCAAAATCTCTGCACAGAATGCATAGTTTTCAGAAGTAAATCATATGTGCCATGTTGTTTCATTTAGGGTTAAAGCATTAGGTGCTATACCCTCGGTTATGCTTTCCTATATAGGAAATGCTATTTTTAGAAAAACGAATGTTAGCACAATAACTGAAGGAAAGGAGATAGCTGCAAAATCTCCACACAATGCTTAGTTCTCAGAAGGAAATCATATGTGCCATGTTGTTTCATTTAGGTTGAAAGAGTTAAGTGCTATACCCTCAGTTATGCTTTCCTGTAGAGGAAATGCTAGTTTTAGAGATACGAATTTTAGCACAAAAACTGAAGGAAAGGAGATAGGTGCAAAATCTCTGGACACAGTGCTAAGTTCTCAGAAGTAAATAATATGTGTCATGCTGTTTCATTTAGGTTTAAAGAGTTAGGTGCTATTCCCTCGATTATGCTTTCGTATGCGGGAAAGCCTAGTTTTAGAGATAGGAATGTTAGCACAAAAACTGAGAGAAAGGAGATAGCTGCAAAGTCACTGCACACAATTCTTAGCTCTCAGAAGGAATTTATATGACCCATTTTTTTTCATTTAGTTTTAAACTGTTAGGTGCTATACCCTCAGTTATGCTTTATATAGAAAATGCTAGTGTTAGAGATAGGAATGTTAGCACAAAAACTGAAGGATAGGAGATAGCTACAAAATCTGTAGACACAGTGCTTAGTTCTCAGAAGTAAATCATATGTGCCATGTTGTTTCATTTAGGTTTAAAGAGTTATGTGCTATACCCTCCGTTAGTCTTTCCTATAGTGTAAATGCTAATTGTAGATATAGGAAAGTTAGCACAAAAACTGAAGGAAAGGAGATAGCTGCAAAATCTCTGCAAATAATGCTTAGCTCTTCAGAAGGAAATCATATGAGCCTTTTTGTTTCATTTAGGTTTAAAGAGTTAGGTGCTATACCCTCGGTTATGCTTTCCTATATAGGAAATGCTAGTGTTAGATACAGGAATGTTAGCACAAAAACTGAAGGAAAGGAGATATCTGCAAAATGTCTGCACACAATGCTTAGTTCTCTGAAGTAAATCATATGTCCAATGTGGTTTCATTTAGGATTGAAGAGTTAGGTGCTATACCTTCGTTTATGCTTTCCTATAGTGTAAATGCTAATTTTAGGTATAGGAATGTTAGCACTAAAACTGAAGGAAAGGAGATAGATGCAAAATCGCTGGACACAGTGCTAAGTTCTCAGAAGTAAATAATATGTGCCATGTTGTTTCATTTAGGTTCAAAGAGTTAGGTGCTATTCCCTCGGTTATGGTTATCTATACGGGAAAGGCAAGTTTTAGAGATAGGAAAGTTCGCTCAAAAACTGAGAGAAAGGAGATAGCTGCAAAATTTCTGCACACAATGCTTAGATCTCAGAAGGAATTCATATGAGCCATCTTGTTTCATTTAGGTTTAAGCGTTAGATGCTATACCCTCGGTTATGCTTTCCTATGCAGGAAATACTAGTTTTAGAGATACGAATGGTAGCACAAAAAAAGGAAGAAAAGGTGATAGCTGCAAAATCTCTGCACACAATGATTAGTTCTCAGAAGGAAATCATATCTGCCATGTTGTTTCATTTAGGTTTAAAGAGTTACGTGCTATACCCTCCGTTATGCTTTCGTATATAGGAAATGCTAGTGTTAGAGAGAGGAATATTAGCACAAAAACTGAAGGAAAGGAGATAGCTGCAAAATCTCTGCACACAATGCTTAGTTTTCAGAAGTAAATCATATGTGCCATGTTGTTTTATTTAGGTTTAAAGCGATAGGTGCTATACCCTCGGTTATGCTTTCCTATAGAGGAAATGCTAATTTTAGAGATACAAATGTTAGCACAAAAACTGAAGGAAATGAGATAGCTGCAAAATCTCTGCACACAATGCTTAGTTCTGAGAAGAAAATCATATGTGCCATGTTGTTTCATTTTGGTTTAAAGAGTTAGGTACTATACCCTCAGTTAGCCTTTCCTATAGTGTAAATTCTTGTTTTAGATATAGGAATGTTAGCCCAAAAAATGAAAGAAAGGAGATAGCTGCAAAATCTCTGCTCACAATTCTTAGCTCCCAGAAGGAATTCATATGAGCCATGTTGTTTCATTTAGGTTTAAAGTGTTAGGTTATATACCCTCGGTTATGCTTTCCTAGAGTGTAATGAAAGGAGATAGCTGCAAAATCTCTGCTCACAATCCTTAGCTCTCAGAAGGAAATCGTATGAACCATGTTGTTTCATTTAGGTTTAAAGAGTTAGGGGCTATACCCTCGGTTATGCTTTCGTATATAGGAAATGCTATGTTAGAGATAGGAATGTTAGCACAAAAACTGAAGGAATGGAGATAGCTGCAAAATCTCTGCACACAATGCTTCGTTCTCTGCGGTAAATCATATGTGCAATGTTGTTTCATTTAGGTTTAAGGAGTTCGGTGCAATACCCTCGGTTATGCTTTCCTATAGTGTAAATGCTAGTTTTAGATATAGGAACGTTAGCACAAAAACTGAAGGAAATGAGATAGCTGCAAAATCTCTGGACACCGTGCGTAGTTTTCAGAAGTAAATAATATGTGCCATGTTGTTTCATTTAGGTTTAAAGCGTTATGTGCTATACCCTGGGTTATGCTTTCTTATATAGGAAATGCTAGTATTAGAGTTAGGAATGTTAGCACAAAAACTGAAGGAAAGGAGATAGCTGCAAAATCTCTGCACACAATGCTTAGTTCTCAGAAGTAAATCATATGTGCTATGTTGTTTCATTTAGGCTTAAAGAGTTAGGTGCTATACCCTCGGTTTTGCTTTTGTATATATGAAATGCTAGTGTTAGAGATGGGAAAGTTAGCACAAAAACTGAAGGAAAGGAGATAGATGCAAAATCTCTGGACACAGTGCTTAGTTCTCAGAAGTAAATCATATGTGCCATGTTATTTCATTTAGGTTTAAAGAGTTAGGTGCTATATACTCGGTTATGCTTTCCTATGGTGTAAAGGCTAATTTTAGAGATACGAATGTTAGCAGAAAAACTGAAGGAAAGGAGATAGCTACAAAATCTCTGCACACAATGCTTAGTTCTCAGAAGTAACTCATATGTGCTGTGTTGTTTCATTTACGTTTAAAGAGTTAAGTGCTATACCCTCGGTTGTGCTTTCCTAAATTGTAAATGCTAGTTTTAGATATAGGAATGTTAGCACAAACACGGAAGGAAAGGAGATAGCTGCAAAATCTCTGCACACAAAGCTTAGTTCTCAGAAATAAATCATAAGTGCCATGTTGTTTCATTTAGGTTTAAACCGTTAGGTGCTATACCCTCGGTTATGCTTTCCTATATAGGAAATGCTAGTTTTAGACATACGAATGTTAGCATAAACACTGAAGGAAAGGAGATAGCTGCAAAATCTCTGCACACAATGCTTAGTTCTCAGAAGTAAATCATATGTGCCATGTTGTTTCATTTAGGTTTAAAGAGTTAGGTGCTATGCCCGCGGTTATGCTTTCCTATAGTGTAAATGCTAGTTTTAGGTATAGGAATGTTAGCACAAAAACTGAAGGAAAGGAGATAGCTGCAAAATCTCTGGACACCGTGCTTAGTTCTCAGAACTAAATAATATGTGCCATGTTCTTTCATTTAGGTTTAAAGCGTTATGTGCTATACCCTGGGTTATGCTTTCCTATATAGGAAATGCTAGTGTTAGAGTTAGGAATGTTAGCACAAAAAGTGAAGGAAAGGAGATATCTGCAAAATCTCTGCACACAGTGCTTAGATCTCAGAAGTAAATCATATGTGCTATGTTGTTTCATTTAAGTTTAAAGCGTTAGGTGCTATACCCTCGGTTATGCTTTCGTACATAGAAAAGGCTAGTGTTAAAGATAGGGATGTTAGCACAAAAACTGAAGGAAAGGAGATAACTGCAAAATCTCTGGACACAGTGCTTAGTTCTCAGAAGTAAATCATGTGTGCCATGTTGTTTCATTTAGGTTTAAAGAGTTAGGTGCTATATCCTCGGTTATACTTACCTATAGTGTAAAGGCTAGTTTTAGAGATAGGAATGTTAGCACAAAAACTGAAGGAAAGGAGTAGCTGCAAAATCTCTGCACACAATGTTTAGTTCTGAGAAGAAAATCATATGTGCCATGTTGTTTGTTTCGGTTTAAAGAGTTAGGTTCTATACCCTCAGTTAGGCTTTCCTATAGTGTACATGCTTGTTTTACATATAGGAATGTAAGCCCAAAAAATGAAAGAAAGGAGATAGCTGCGAAATCTCTGCAGACAATGCTTAGCTCTCACAAGGAATTCATATGAGCCGTGTTGTTTCATTTAGGTTTAAAGAGTTAGGTGCTATACCTTCGGTTATGCTTTCCTATAGTGTAAATGCTAGTTTTAGATATAGGAATGTTAGCACAAAAACTGAAGGAAAGGAGATAGCTGCAAAATCTCTGCACACAATGCTTAATCCTCAGAAATAAATCATATGTGCCATGTTGTTTCATTTCGGTTTAAAGAGTTAGGTGCTATACCCTCCATTATGCTTTCCTATAGTGTAAATGCTAGTTTTAGATATAGGAATGTTAGCACAAAAAATGAAGGAAAGGAGATAGCTGCAAAATCTCTGCACACAATGTTTAGTTCTCAGAAGGAAATCATACGTGCCATGTTGTTTCATTTAGGTTTAAAGCGTTAGGTGCTATACCCTCGGTTATGCTTTCCTATATAGGAAATGATAGTTTTAGAGATACGAATGTTAGCACAAAAACTGAAGGAGAGGAGATAGCTGCAAAATCTCTGCACACAATGCTTCGTTCTCAGAAATAACTCATATGTGCTGTGTTGTTTCATTTACGTTTAAAGAGTTAAGTGCTATACCCTCGGTTATGCTTTCCTAAATTGTAAATGCTAGTTTTAGATATAGGAATGTTAGCACAAAAACTGAAGGAAAGGAGATAGCTGCAAAAGCTCTGGACACCCTGCTTAGTTCTCAGAAGTAAATAATATGTGCCATGTTGTTTCATTTAGCTTTAAAGCGCTATGTGCTATACCCTGGGTTATGCTTTCCTATATAGGAAATGCTAGTGTTAGAGATAGAAATGTTAGCACAAAAACTGAAGGAAAGGAGATAGCTGCAAAATCTCTGCACACAAAGCTTAGTTCTCAGAAGTAAATCATATGTGCTATGTTGTTTCATTTAGGTTTAAAGAGTTAGGTGCTATACCTTCGGATATGCTTTCTTATAGTGTAAATGCTAGTTTTAGATATAGGAATGTTAGCACAAACACTGAAGGAAAGAGGATAGCTGCAAAATCTCTGCACACAAAGCTTAGTTCTCAGAAGTAAATCATAAGTGCCATGTTGTTTCATTTATGTTTAAACCGTTAGGTGCTATAACCTCCGTTATGCTTTCCTGTATAGGAAATGATTGTTTTAGACATACGAATGTTAGCACAAACACTGAAGGAAAGGAGATAGCTCCAAAATCTCTGCACACAATGCTTAGTTCTCACAAGGAAATCATCTGTGCCATGTTGTTTCATTTAGGTTTAAAGAGTTAGGTGCTATAACCTCGGTTATGCTTTCCTATATAGGAAATACTAGTTTTAGAGATACAAAGGTTAGCACAAAAACTGAAGGAAAGGAGATAGCTGCAAAATCTCTGGACACAGTGCTAAGTTCTCAGAAGTAAATAATATTTGCCATGTTGTTTCATTTAGGTTTAAAGAGTTAGGTGCTATTCCCTCGCTTATGCTTTCCTAAATGGGAAAGGGTAGTTTTAGAGGTAGGAATGTTAGCACAAAAACTGAAGGAAAGGAGATAGCTACAAAATCTCTGCACACAATGTTTAGTTCTCAGACGAAAATCCTATGTGCCATGTTGTTTCATTTACGTTTAAAGAGTTAGGTGCTATACCCAAGGTTATGCTTTCCCAAATAGGAAATGTTAGTTTTAGAGATAGGAATGTTAGCACAAAAATTAAAAGAAAGGAGGTAGCTGCAAAATCTCTGCCAACACTGCGTAGCTCTCAGAAGGAATTCATAAGAGCCGTGTTGTTTCATTTAGGTTTAAAGAGTTAGGTGCTATATCCTCGGTTACGCTTTCGTATATAGGAAATGCTAGTGTTAGAGATAGTAATGTTAGCACAAAAACTGAAGGTTAGGAGACAGCTGCAAAATCTCTGCACACAATGCTTAGTTCTCAGAAGTAAATCATATGTGCCATGTTGTTTCATTTAGGTTTAAAGCGTTAGGAATTAAACCCTCGGTTATGCTTTCCTGTATAGGAAATTCTAATTTTATAGATACGAATGTTAGCAGAAAAACTGAAGGAATGGAGATAGCTGAAAAATCTCTGCACACAATGCTTAGTTCTCAGAATTAAATCATATGTGCCATGTTGCTTCATTTAAGTCTAAAGAGTTAGGTGCTATACCCTCTTTTATGCTTTCCTATAACGTAAATGCTAGTTTTAGATATAGGAATATTAACACAAAAACTGAAGGAAAGGAGATAGCTGCAAAATCTCAGCACACAATGCTTACATCTCAGAAGTAAATCATATGTGCGATGTTGTTTCATTTAGGTTTAAAGAGTTAGGTGCTATACCCTCGGTTATGCTTTTGTATATAGGAAATGCTAGTGTTTGAGACAGGAATGTTAGCACAAAAACTGAAGGAAAGGAGAAACCTTCAAAATCTCTGCACACAATGCTTCGTTCTCTGCAGTAAATCATATGTACAATATTGTTTCATTTATGTTTAAAGAGTTAGGTGCTATACCCTCGGTTATGCTTTCCTATAGTGTAAATCATAGTTTTAGGTATAGGAATGTTAGCACAAAAACTGAAGGAAAGGAGATAGCTGCAAAATCTCTGGACACCGTGCTTAGTTCTCAGAAGTAAATAATATGTGCCATGTTCTTTCATTTAGGTTTAAAGCATTATGTGCTATACCCTGGGTTATGCTTTCCTATATAGGAAATGCTAGTGTTAGAGTTAGGAATGTTAGCACAAAAACTGAAGGAAAGGAGATATCTGCAAAATCTCTGCACAGAGTGCTTAGTTCTCAGAAGTAAATCATATGTGCTAGGTTGTTTCATTTAAGTTTAAAGCGTTAGGTGCTATACCCTCGGTTATGCTTTCGTATATAGAAAAGGCTAGTGTTAGAGATAGGAATGTTATCACAAAAACTGAAGGAAAGGAGATACCTGCAAAACCTCTGCACACAATGCTTAATCCTCAGAAATAAATCATATGTGCCATGTTGTTTCATTTAGATTTAAAGCGTTAGGTGCTATACCCTCTTTTATGCTTTCCTATATAGGAAATGCTAGTTTTAGACATACGAATGTTAGCACAAAAACTGAAGGAAAGGAGATAGCTGCAAAATCTCTGCACACAATGCTTAGTTTTCACAAGTAAATCATATGTGCCGTGTTGTTTCATTTACGTTTAAAGAGTGAAGTGCTATACCCTAGGTTATGCTTTCCTAAAGTATAAATGCTAGTTTTAGATATAGGAATGTTAGCAGAAAAACTGAAGGAAAGGAGATAGCTGCAAAATCTCTGCACACAATGCTTAGTCTCAGAAGTAAAGCATATGTGCCATGTTGTTTCATTTAGGTTTAAAATGTTAGGTGCTATACCCTCGCTTACGCTTTCTTACAGTGTAAAGTCTAGTTTTAGATATAGGAATGTTAGCACAAAAACTGAAGGAAAGGAGATAGCTGCAAAATCTCTGCACACAATGCTTAGTTCTCAGAAGGAAATCATATGTGCCATGTTGTTTCATTTTGGTTTAAAAAGTTAGGTGCTATACCCTCGGTTATGCTTTCCTATATAGGAAATGCTAGTTTTAGAGATACGAATTTTAGCACAAAAACTGAAGGAAAGGAGATAGCTGCAAAATCTCTGCACACAATGCTTTGTTCTCAAAAGTAAATCATATGTGCCATATTGTTTCATTTAGGTTTAAAGAGTTAGGTGCTAAACCCTCCGCTATGCTTTACTATAGTGTTTATGCTAGTTTTATTTACAGGAATGTTAGCACAAAAACTGAAGGAATGGAGATAGCTGCAAAATCTCTGCACACAGTGCTTAGTTCTCAGAAGGAAATCATATGTGCCATGGTGTTTCATTTAGGTTTAACGCATTAGGTGCTATACCTTCGGTTATGCTTTCGTATATACGAAATGCCAGTGTCAGTGATAGGAATGTTAGCACAAAAACTGAAGGAGAGGAGATAACTGCAAAATCTCTGGAAACAGTGCATAGTTCTCAGAAGTAAATCATATGTGCCATGTTGTTTCATTTAGGGTTAAAGCATTAGGTGCTATACCCTGGTTATGCTTTCCTATATAGAAAATGCTACTTTTAGAAATGCGAATGTTAGCACAAAAACTGAAGGAAAGGAGATAGCTGCAAAATCTCTGCACAGAATGCTTAGTTCTCAGAAGGAAATCATATGTGCCATGTTGTTTCATTTAGGTTGAAAGAGTTAGGTGCTATACCCTCGGTTATGCTTTCCTATAGAGGAAATGCTAGTTTTCGAGATACGAATTTTAGCACAAAAGCTGAAGGAAAGGAGATAGGTGCAAAATCTCTGGACACAGTGCTAAGTTCTCAGTAGTAAATAATATGTGCCATGTTGTTTCATTTAGGTTTAAAAGTTATGTGCTATACCCTCCGTTAGGCTTTCCTATAGTGTAAAGGCTAGTTTTAGATATAGGAATGTTAGCACAAAAACTGAAGGAAAGGAGATAGCTGCAAAATCTCTGCAAATAATGCTTAGCTCTCAGAAGGAAATCATATGAGCCTTGTTGTTTCATTTAGGTTTAAAGAGTTAGGTGATATACCCTCGGTTATGCTTTCCTATATAGGAAATGCTAGTGTTAGATACAGGAATGTTAACACAAAAACTGAAGGAAAGGAGATAGCTGCAAAATCTCTGCACACAATGCTTAGGTCTCTGAAGTAAATCATATTTCCAATGTGGTTTCATTTAGGATTAAAGAGTTAGGTGCTATACCTTTGGTTATGCTTTCCTATAGTGTAAATGCTAGTTTTAGATTTAGGAATGTTAGCACAAAAACTGAAGGAAAGTAGATAGATGCAAAATCTCTGGACACAGTGCTAAGTTCTCAGAAGTAAATAATATGTGCCATGTTATTTCATTTAGGTTTAAAGAGTTAGGTGCTATTCCCTCGCTTATTCTTATCTATACGGGAAAGGCAAGTTTTAGAGATAGGAATGTTCGCTCAAAAACTGAGAGAAAGGAGATAGCTGCAAAATCTCTGCACACAATGCTTAGATCTCAGAAGGAATTCATATGAGCCATCTTGTTTCATTTAGGTTTAAAGCATTAGATGCTATACCTTCGGTTATGCTTTCCTATGCAGGAAATGCTAGTTTTAGAGATACGAATGTTAGCACAAAAACTGAAGGAAAGGAGATAGCTGCAAAATCTCTGCACACAATGCTTAGTTCTCAGAAGGAAATAATATGTGCCATGTTGTTTAATTTAGGTTTAAAGCGTTAGGTGCTATGCCCTCGGTTATGCTTTCCTATATAGGAAATGCTAGTTTTAGACATACGAATGTTAGCACAAAAACTGAAGGAAAGGAGATAGCTGCAAAATCTCTGCACACAATGCTTAGTTCTCAGAAGGAAATCATATGCGCCTTGTTGTTTCATTTGGGTTTAAAGAGTTAGGTGTTCAAATAGAGGGAACTGTATCCCTCGAGAGAAAGGGTGGCTCCCAGGGCATTGGGGCAGTTGAGCAAATTAGGCCCTGAACACTATTCCATCTATTTCTGGAAGTGGTTCCTCAGGAAACGAAGGTTGGCTGTCACTGTGGGCACTAAGGTGAAAGGGAAAATGGACGTTAAATGTGTGGAACCAAAGTAAAAGGGGGGCAAGAGAGGAGTTTTTTGAGAGTACACAAGGATGGATATAAAACATGTAATATTACACCATAACATATAGGAGATGACAGACTGATAATGTAAACCATAATGTAAAACATAGGATAACTAAAAATGTAAAGAACTGTGTATCCTAAAGTATGCAACATAATGTAAGCACAGATATTACCTTGTTAGAAAGCTAACATCTCAGACTCTGTACATCACCTTAAGTAAATATGATGTGAAAAGGGTGTAAGAGTATCGCTGTGGAAGGAAAAAGGTTTTGTGGTGGATGTATGGGAGTGCCGTATATTATATATATATGCATTGCTGTGGTCTAGGACTCCTGTGAAGAAATGCTGAATAATTGGGGGGGGGGGGGAAAGGATAGGATGTGGAATTTTTTCAAGTCAACATTCTTTATCTAAGTTCTTTATCTAACTTTATCCAAGTTCTTTTTCCATCCTTTAAACCCATCGCTATATGCCATTCCCTAGTAGGGGACCATGACATTATATTGGGCTTCAAATTTCGGGGAGTTCTGGACCACAGAGTGTTTCAACAATGGCAATGGAGGGATACTGGTATGGGTTACCAATGACAGGTGATATATGGCTGACAGGGAGCTGTACAGAACATATGTCCAGGGGGCATGGTAATGATTGTATATACTCATAGTGGCAACAATTAAAAACCACAGCAGGGGGGGTACTGGGTTCCTGGCCAGTGGTGCTCTGCCGCGGTCCCTAGGGGATCAGCGACAGTCTCCCAGGTACAGCGGCGGGGACCTGGAGGGAGTGAGGGTTCAACAGTGAGCCCCTGATGCTAATGACTATGCTTGTGAGCTGATAAACCTAAAATAAGAACAAGGCCTAGAGCAACATTGTGCCTGGGAATTTCCTCCTTTCAGCCTTCATGTTACTCAAATGTGGCCAGTCTCGAAGCCAAACTCAGCATGTAAATGCAATGCCTTCCCTCCAGCGTGGGACATGACACCCGGGGACGGGCCTCCCTGGCAACGAGGGACCACTATCAAATACCAACTGATGATGCAACTGGAAAAGGACCTTATATGGAAGGTTCAATGCGGATCAGCAGAATATCCATGTCTACATAAAATAACATGACTTTAAAATGCTGTTTGACCTAAAGTAAGGGGGAAATGGAAAGGAGAAATGAGTTTATATGGCTACGAGTTTCTAAAAAAGAGTCTGGAGGCTGGCAGAAGGATTGCCCTCATGCACAACTGAGCAGAGTCAGAGAGACAGATAAAGCAGATACAACCCCCAGATATTGGTTCCTTTGAAGGCTAAAGAGACCCATGAGAGTTATGGCCATGGCCGATGGGGTTAACTACTAGGGCAGATGGCCCCTCTTTGGAAATGGTGTTTATGTGTGATGAATCTGGACTCAGATGGGATCTCCCTTCATAAGACTTTCATGCTAATGTGCTGGAGGTGCAGTTAACGTTGGGATTTTAGATATATTTAGGGGATTTGAATCTCTGGACTGACAATGTGATAGCCAGGTCCTGAGCCTCAACAGACTCCAGCACCTACAATCTGATTTATTGGACTTACCACACTCAGCTAAGATGGAGTTGAAGACGGACAATCACCACACCATGGAGCCTAGAGTGATTACAACTGAAAATGGGAGGATTGCATCCAGCATCCATGTGGAATCTGAGCCTCCTCTTGACATAGAGGTGCAATGGACACAACCAATCCAATGTCCACATAGAAGAGGTGGTATTGGATTGAGAAAAGTGGACATGGTGGACGATGGGTATGGGGAAAGGCAGGAAGAGATGAGAGGTGGAGGTGTCTTTGGGACATGGAGCTGCCCTGGATGGTGCTTCAGAGGCAATCACCGGACATTGTAAATCCTCACAAGGCCCACTGGATGGAATGGAGGAGAGTATGGGCCTGATGTGGACCATTGGCTATGAGGTGCAGAGGTGCCCAAAGATGTACTTACCAAATCCAATGGATGTGTCATGATGATGGGAACGAGTGTTGTTGGGGGGGAGAGGGGGGGGTGGGGGAGCGGGGTTGAATGGGACCTCACATATATATTTTTGATGTAATATTATTACAAAGTCAGTAAAATAAAAAATAAATAAATAAAATAAAAAATAAAAAAAAATAAAGAGTTATGTGTTATACCCTCGGTTATGCTTTCCAATATAGGAAATGCTAGTTTTAGAGATACGAAAGTTAGCACAAAAACTGAAGGAAAGGGGATAGCTGCAAAATGCCTGCACACAATGCTTAGTTCTCAGAAGGAAATCATATGTGCCATGTTGTTTCATTTAAGTTTAAAGAGGTAGGTGCTATATCCTCTTTTATGCTTTCCTATAAGGTAAATGCTAGTTTTAGATATAGGAATGTTATCACAAAAACTGAAGGAAAGGAGATAGCTGCAAAATCTCTGCACACAATGCTTAGTTCTCAGAAGTATATCATATGTGCCATGTTGTTTCGTTTAGGTTTAAAGAGTTAGGTTCTATACCCTCGGTTATGCTTTGTAATATAGGAAATGATAGTTTTACACATAGGAATGTTAGCACAAAAACTGAAGGAAAGGAGATAGCTGCAAAATCTCTGCACACAATGCTTAGTTCTCAGAAGTAAATCATATGAGCCAGGTTGTTTCAATTAGGTTTAAATTGTTAGGTGCTATACCCTTGGTTATGCATTCGTATATAGGAAATGCTAGTGTTAGAGGTAGGAATTTTAGCACAAACACTGAAGGAAAGGAGATAGCTGCAAAATCTCTGCACACAATGCTTAGTTCTCTGAAGTAAATCATATGTGCAATGTTTTTTCATTTAGGTTTAAAGCGTTAGGTGCTATACCCTCGGTTATGCTTTCCTATAGTGTAAATGCTAGTTTTAGATATAGGAATGTTAGCACAAAAACTGAAGGAAAGGAGATAGCTGCAAAATCTCTGCATACAATGATTAGTTCTCAGAAGTAAATCATCTGTGCCATGTTGTTTCATTTAGGTTTAAAGCGTTAGGTGCTATATCCTCCGTTATGCTTTCCTATATAGGAAATGCTAGTTTTAGACATACGAATTTTAGCACAAAAACTGAAAGAAAGTAGATAGCTGGAAAATCTCTGCACACAATGCTTAGTTCTCAGAAGTAAATCATATGTGCCATGTTGTTTCATTTAAGTTTAAAGTGTTAGGTGCTATACCCTCTTTTATGCTTTCCTATAAGGTAAATGATAGTTTTAGCTGTAGGTATGTTATCACTAAAACTGAAGGAAAGGAGATAGCTGCAAAATCTCTGCACACAATGCTTAGTTCTCAGAAGTAAATCATATGAGCCATGTTGTTTCATTTAGGTTTAAATCGTTAGGTGCTATACCCTCGGTTATGCTTTCCTATATAGGAAATGCTAATGTTAGAGTTAGGAATGTTAGCACAAAAACTGAAGGAAAGGAGATAGCTGCAAAATCTCTGCACACAATGCTTAGTTCTAAGAAGGAAATCATAAGTGCCATGTTGTTTCCTATATGTTTAAAGAGTTAGGTGTAATACCCACGGTTATGCTTTCCAATATAGGAAAGGCTACTTTTAGAGATAGGAATGTTAGCACAAAACCTGAAGGAAAGAGGATAGCTGCAAAATGCCTGCACACAATGCTTAGTTCTCAGAAGGAAATGATATGTGCCATGTTGTTTCATTTAGGTTTAAAGAGTTAGGTGCTATACCTTCGGTTATGCTTTCCTATAATATAAATGCTAGTTTTAGATATAGGAATGTTAGCACAAAACCTGAAGGAAAGGACATAGCTGCAAAATCTCTACACACAATTCTTAGTTCTCAGAAGTAAATCATATGAGCCATGTTGTTTCATTTAGGTTTAAAGAGTTATGGGCTATACCCTGGTTTGGCTTTCCTATAGTGTAAATGGTAGTTTTAGATATAGGAATGTTAGCACAAAAACTGAAGGAAAGGAGATAGATGCAAAATCTCTGCACACAATGCTTACTTCTCAGAAGAAAATAATATGTGCCATGTTGTTTCATTTAGGTTTAAAGCGTTAGGTGCTATACAGTCTGTTATGCTTTCATGTTTAGGAAATGCTAGGTTTAGACATATGATTGTTACCACAAAACCTGAAGGAAAGGAGATAGCTGCAAAATCTCTGCACACAATGCTTAGTTCTCAGAAGGAAATCATATGTGTCATGCTGTTTCATTTAGGGTTAAAGAGTTAGGTGTTATACTCTCGGTTATGCTTTCCTATAAGGTAAATGCTAATTTTAGAGATACGAATGTTAGCACAAAAACTGAAGGAAAGGGGATAGCTGCAAAATCTCTACACACAATGCTTAGTTCTCAGAAGTAAATAATATATGCCATGTTGTTTCATTTAGGTTTAAAGAGTTAGGTGCTATACCCTCGGGTATGCTTTGCAATATAGGATATAATAGTTTTACACAGAGGAATGTTAGCTCAAAAACTGAAGGAAAGGAGATAGCTGCAAAATCTCTGCACACAATGCTTAGTTCTCAGAAGGAAATCATATGTGCCATGTTGTTTCATTTAGGTTTAAAGAGTTAGGTGCTATACCTTCGGTTATGCTTTCCTATAATATAAATGCTAGTTTTAGATATAGGAATGTTAGCACAAAACCTGAAGGAAAGGAGATAGCTGCAAAATCTCTGCACACAATTCTTAGTTCTCAGAAGTAAATCATATGAGCAATGTTGGTTCATTAAAGAGTTATGGGCTATACCCTGGTTTGGCTTTCCTGTAGTATAAATGCTAGTTTTAGATATAGGAATGTTAGCACAAAAACTGAAGGAAAGGAGATAGCTGCAAAATCTCTGCACACAATGCTTACTTCTCAGAAGTAAATAATATGTGCCATGTTGTTTCCTTTTGGTTTAAAGCGTTAGGTGCTATACAGTCGGTTATGATTTCATGTTTAGGAAATGCTAGTTTTAGACATATGAATGTTAGCACAAAACCTGAAGGAAAGGAGATACCTGCAAAATCTCTGCACACAATGCTTAGTTCTCAGAAGGAAATCATATGTGTCATGCTGTTTCATTTAGGGTTAAAGAGTTAGGTGTTATACTCTCGGTTATGCTTTCCTATAAGGTAAATGCTAATTTTAGAGATACGAATGTTAGTACAAAAACTGAAGGAAAGGGGATAGCTGCAAAATCTCTGCACACAATGCTTAGTTCTCAGAAGTAAATAATATGTGCCATGTTGTTTCATTTAGGTTTATAATGTTAGGTGCTATACCCTCCGTTTTGCTTTCCTATATAGGAAATGCTAGGTTTAGACATACGAATGTTAGCACAAAAACTGAAGGAAAGGAGATAGCTGCAAAATCTCTGCACACAATGCTTAGTTCTCAGAAGGAAATCATATGTGCCATGTTCTTTCATTTAGGGTTAAAGGGTTAGGTGTTATACCCTCGTTTATGCTTTCCTGTAAGTTAAATGCTAGTTTTAGAGATACGAATGTTAGCACGAAAACTGAAGGAAAGGGGATAGCTGCAAAATCTCTGCACACAATGCTTAGTTCTCAGAAGTAAATCATATGTGCCATATTGTTTCATTTAGGGTTAAAGCATTAGGTGTTATACCCTGGGTTATGCTTTCCTTTACAGGAAATGCTAGTTTTAGAGATACGAATATTATCACAAAAACTGAAGGAAAGGAGATAGCTGCAAAATCTCTGCACACAATGCTTAGTTCTCAGAAGGAAATCATATGTGCCATGTTGTTTCATTTAGGTTTAAAGAGTTAGGTGCTATACCCTCGGTTATGCTTTGCAATATAGGAAAAGCTAGTTTTACACAGAGGTTTGTTAGCCCAAAAACTTAAGGAAAGGAGATAGCTGCAAAATCTCTGCACACAATGCTTAGTTCTGAGAAGTAAATCATATGTGCCATATTGTTTCATTTAGGTTTAAAGCGTTAGGTGTTATACCCTCGGTTATGATTTCCTTCATAGGAAATGCTAGTTTTAGAGATACAAATGTTATCACAAAAACTGAAGGAAAGGAGATAGCAGCAAAATGTCAGCACACAATGCTTAGTTCACAGAAGGAAATCATATGTGCCATGTTGTTTCGTTTAAGTTTAAAGAGTTAGCTGCTATACCATCTTTTATGCTTTCCTATAAGGTAAATGCTAGTTTTAGATATAGGAATGTTAGCACAAAAACTGAAGGAAAGGAGATAGCAGCAAAATCTCTGCAGGCAATGCTTAGTTCTCAGAAGTAAATCATTTGTGCCATGTTGTTTCATTTAGTTTTAAAGAGTTAGGTTCTATACCCTCGGTTATGCTTTGCAATATAGGAAATGCTAGTTTTACACATAGGAATGTTAGCACAAAAACTGAACGAAAGGAGATAGCTGCAAAATCTCTGCACACTATGCTTACTTCTCAGAAGTAAATCATATGTGCCATGATGTTTCATTTAGGTTTAAAGAGTTAGGTGTTATACCCTCGATTATGCTTTCAATTATAGGAAATGCTAGTTTTAGAGATACGAATGTTAGCACAAAAACTGAAGGAAAGGGGATAGCGGCAAAATCTCTGCACACAATGCCTAGTTCTCAGAAGGAAATCATATGTGCCATGTTGTTTCATTTAGATTTAAAGAGTTAGGTGCTATACCCTCGGTTATGCTTTCCTATAATATAAATGCTAGTTTTAGATATAGGAATGTTAGCACAAAACCTGAAGGAAAGGAGATAGCTGCAAAATCTCTGCACACAATGCTTAGTTCTGAGAAGGAAATCATATGTGCCATGTTGTTTCATTTCGGTTTAAAGAGTTAGGTGCTATACCCTCGGTTATGCTGTGCACTATAGAAAAAGCTAGTTTTACACAGAGGAATGTTAGCCCAAAAACTTAAGGAAAGGAGATAGCTGCAAAATCTCTGCACACAATGCTTAGTTCTCAGAAGGAAATCATATGTGCCATGTTGTTTCATTTAGATTTAAAGAGTTAGGTGCTATACCCTCGGTTATGCTTTCCTATAATATAAATGCTAGTTTTAGATATAGGAATGTTAGCACAAAACCTGAAGGAAAGGAGATAGCTGCAAAATCTCTGCACACAATGCTTAGTTCACAGAAGTAAATCATATGTGCCATGTTGTTTCATTTAGCTTTAAAGTGTTAGGTGCTATACCCTCAGTTATGCTTTCCTATAGTGTAAATGCTAGTTTTAGATATAGGAATGTTAGCACAAAAACTAAAGGAAAGGAAATCACTGCAAAATGTCTGCACACAATGCTTAGTTCTCAGAAGGAAATCATATGAGCCATGTTGTTTCATTCAGGTTTAAAGAGTTATGGGCTATACCCTGGTTAGGCTTTCCTACAGTGTAAATGCTAGTTTTAGATATACGAATGTTAGCACAAAAAGTGAAGGAAAGGAGATAGCTGCAAAATCTCTGCACACAATGCTTAGTTCTCAAAAGTAAATCATATATGCCATATTGTTTCATTTAGGTTTAAAGCGTTAGGTGTTATACCCTCGGTTATGCTTTCCTTTAAAGGAAATGCTAGTTTTAGAGATACGAATGTTATCACAAAAACTGAAGGAAAGGAGATAGCTGCAAAATCTCTGCACACAATGCTTAGTTCTCAGAAGTACATCTATTGTGCGATGTTGTTTCTTTTAAGTTTAAAGAGTTAGGTGCTATACCCTCTTTTATGCTTTCCTATAAGGTAAATACTAGTTTTAGGTATAGGAATGTTAGCAAAAAAACTGAAGGAAAGGGGATAGCTGCAAAATGTCTCCACACAATGCTTAGTTCTCAGAAGGAAATCATATGTGCCATGTTGTTTCATATAGGTTTACAGAGTTAGGTGCTATACCCTGGTTAGGCTTTCCTATAGTGTAAATGCTAGTTTTAGATATAGGAATGTTAGCAGAAAAACTGAAGGAAAGGAGAAAGCTGCAAAATCTCTGCACACAATGCTTAGTTCTCAGAAGTAAATAATATGTGCCAAGTTGTTTCATTTACTTTTAAAGCATTAGGTGCTATGCAGTCGGTTATGCTTTCATGTTTAGGAAATGCTAGTTTTACACATACGAATGTTAGCACAAAACCTGAAGGAAAGGAGATAGCTGCAAATTCTCTGCACACAATGCTTAGTTCTCAAATGGAAATCATATGTGCCATGCTGTTTCATTTAGGGTTAAAGAGTTAGGTGTTATACTCTCGGTTATGATTTCCTATAAGGTAAATTCTAATTTTAGAGATACGAATGTTAGCACAAAAAATGAAGGAAAGGGGATAGCTGCAAAATCATTGCACACAATGCTTAGTTCTCAGAAGTAAATAATATGTGCCATGTTATTTCATTTAGGTTTAAAGAGTTAGGAGCTATACCCTCGGTTATGCTTTGCATTATAGGCAATGCTTGTTTACACAGAGGAATGTTAGCACAAAAACTGAAGGAAAGGAGATAGCTGCAAAATCTCTGCACACAATGCTTAGTTCTCAGAAGGAAATCATATGTGCCATGTTGTTTCATTTAGGTTTAAAGAGTTAGGTGCTATACCCTCGGTTATGCTCTCTTATAGTGTAAGTGCTAGTTTTAGATATAAGAATGTTAGCACAAAACTGAAGGAAAGGAGATAGCTGCAAAATCTCTGCACACAATGCTTAGTTCTCAGACGTAAATAATATGTGCCATGTGTTTCATTTAGGTTTAAAGAGTTAGATGCTATACCTTTGGTCATGCTTTGCAATATAGGAAATGCTAGTTTTAGAGATACGAATGTTATCAAAAAACTGAAGGAAAGGAGATAGCTGCAAAATGTCAGCACACAATGCTTAGTTCTCAGTAGTAAATCATATGTCCCCTGTTGTTTCATTTAAGTTGAAAGAGTTAGATGCTATCCCCTCGGTTATACTCTCCTATAATATAAATGCTAGTTTTAGATATAGGAATGTTAGCACAAAACCTGAAGGAAAGAAGATAGGTGCAAAATCTCTGCACACAATGCTTAGTTCTCAGAAGGAAATGATATGTGCCATGTTGTTTCATTTAGGTTTAAAGAGTTAGGGGCTATACCCTCGGTTATGCTCTCCTATAGTGTAAATGCTAGTTTTAGATATAGGAATGTTAGCACAAAAACTGAAGGAAAGGAGATAGCTGCCAAATCTCTGCACACAATGCTTAGTTCTCAGAAGTAAATAATATGTGCCATGTTGTTTCATTTAGCTTTAAAGCGTTAGGTGCTATACCCTCGGTAATGCTTTCCTATATAGGAAATGCTAGTTTTAGACATACGAATATTAGCACAAAAACTGAAGGAAAGGAGATAGCTGCAAAATCTCTGCACACAATGCTTAGTTCTCAGAAGGATATCATCTGTGCCATATTGTTTCATTTAGGTTTTAAGAGTTAGGTGTTATACCCTTGGTTATGCTTTCCAATATAGGAAATGCTAGTTTTAGAGATACGAATGTTAGCACAAAAACTGAAGCAAAGGGGATAGCTGCAAAATCTCTGCACACAATGCTTAGTTCTCAGAAGTAAATCGTATGTGCCATGTTGTTTCATTTAAGTTTAAAGAGTTAGGTGCTATACCCTCGGTTATGCTTTGCAATATAGGGAATGCTAGTTTTACACAGAGGAATGTTAGCACAAAAACTGAAGGAATGGAGATAGCTGCAAAATCTCTGCACACAATGCTTAGTTCTCCGAAGTAAATCATATGTGCCATATTGTTCATTTAGGTTTAAAGCGTTAGGTGTTATAACCTCGGTTATGCTTTCCTTTATAGGAAATGCTAGTTTTATAGATATGAATGTTATCACAAAAATGGAAGGAAAGGAGATAGCTGCAAAATATCAGCACACAATGCTTAGTTCTCAGAAGTATATCTATTGTGCCATGTTGTTTCTTTTAAGTTTGAAGAGTTAGGTGCTATACCCTCTTTTACGCTTTCCTATAAGGTAAATGCTAGTTTTAGATATAGGAATGTTAGCACAAAAACTGAAGGAAAGGAGATAGCTGCAAAATATCAGCACACAATGCTTATTTCTCAGAAGTAAATCTATTGTGCCATGTTGTTTCATTTAGGTTTAAAGAGTTAGGTGCTATACCCTCGGTTATGCTTTCGTATAGTGTAAATGCTGGTTTTAGATATAGGAATGTTAGCACAAGAACTGAAAGAAAGGAGATAGCTGCAAAATCTCTGCACACAATGCTTAGTTCTCAGAAGGAAATCATATGTGCCATGTTGTTTCATTTAGGTTTAAAGAGTTAGGTGCTATACCCTCGGTTATGCTTTGCAATATAGGAAAAGCTAGTTTTACACAGAGGTTTGTTAGCCCAAAAACTTAAGGAAAGGAGATAGCTGCAAAATCTCTGCACACAATGCTTAGTTCTGAGAAGTAAATCATATGTGCCATATTGTTTCATTTAGGTTTAAAGCGTTAGGTGTTATACCCTCGGTTATGATTTCCTTCATAGGAAATGTTAGTTTTAAAGATACAAATGTTATCACAAAAACTGAAGGAAAGGAGATAGCAGCAAAATGTCAGCACACAATGCTTAGTTCACAGAAGGAAATCATATGTGCCATGCTGTTTCGTTTAAGTTTAAAGAGTTAGCTGCTATACCATCTTTTATGCTTTCCTATAAGGTAAATGCTAGTTTTAGATATAGGAATGTTAGCACAAAAACTGAAGGAAAGGAGATAGCAGCAAAATCTCTGCAGGCAATGCTTAGTTCTCAGAAGGAAATCATTTGTGCCATGTTGTTTCATTTAGTTTTAAAGAGTTAGGTTCTATACCCTCGGTTATGCTTTGCAATATAGGAAATGCTAGTTTTACACATAGGAATGTTAGCACAAAAACTGAACGAAAGGAGATAGCTGCAAAATCTCTGCACACTATGCTTACTTCTCAGAAGTAAATCATATGTGCCATGATGTTTCATTTAGGTTTAAAGAGTTAGGTGTTATACCCTCGATTATGCTTTCAATTATAGGAAATGCTAGTTTTAGAGATACGAATGTTAGCACAAAAACTGAAGGAAAGGGGATAGCGGCAAAATCTCTGCACACAATGCCTAGTTCTCAGAAGGAAATCATATGTGCCATGTTGTTTCATTTAGATTTAAAGAGTTAGGTGCTATACCCTCGGTTATGCTTTCCTATAATATAAATGCTAGTTTTAGATATAGGAATGTTAGCACAAAACCTGAAGGAAAGGAGATAGCTGCAAAATCTCTGCACACAATGCTTAGTTCTGAGAAGGAAATCATATGTGCCATGTTGTTTCATTTCGGTTTAAAGAGTTAGGTGCTATACTCTCGGTTATGCTGTGCACTATAGAAAAAGCTAGTTTTACACAGAGGAATGTTAGCCCAAAAACTTAAGGAAAGGAGATAGCTGCAAAATCTCTGCACACAATGCTTAGTTCTCAGAAGGAAATCATATGTGCCATGTTGTTTCATTTAGATTTAAAGAGTTAGGTGCTATACCCTCGGTTATGCTTTCCTATAATATAAATGCTAGTTTTAGATATAGGAATGTTAGCACAAAACCTGAAGGAAAGGAGATAGCTGCAAAATCTCTGCACACAATGCTTAGTTCACAGAAGTAAATCATATGTGCCATGTTGTTTCATTTAGCTTTAAAGTGTTAGGTGCTATACCCTCAGTTATGCTTTCCTATAGTGTAAATGCTAGTTTTAGATATAGGAATGTTAGCACAAAAACTAAAGGAAAGGAAATCACTGCAAAATGTCTGCACACAATGCTTAGTTCTCAGAAGGAAATCATATGAGCCATGTTGTTTCATTCAGGTTTAAAGAGTTATGGGCTATACCCTGGTTAGGCTTTCCTACAGTGTAAATGCTAGTTTTAGATATACGAATGTTAGCACAAAAAGTGAAGGAAAGGAGATAGCTGCAAAATCTCTGCACACAATGCTTAGTTCTCAAAAGTAAATCATATATGCCATATTGTTTCATTTAGGTTTAAAGCGTTAGGTGTTATACCCTCGGTTATGCTTTCCTTTAAAGGAAATGCTAGTTTTAGAGATACGAATGTTATCACAAAAACTGAAGGAAAGGAGATAGCTGCAAAATCTCTGCACACAATGCTTAGTTCTCAGAAGTACATCTATTGTGCGATGTTGTTTCTTTTAAGTTTAAAGAGTTAGGTGCTATACCCTCTTTTATGCTTTCCTATAAGGTAAATACTAGTTTTAGGTATAGGAATGTTAGCAAAAAAACTGAAGGAAAGGGGATAGCTGCAAAATGTCTCCACACAATGCTTAGTTCTCAGAAGGAAATCATATGTGCCATGTTGTTTCATATAGGTTTACAGAGTTAGGTGCTATACCCTGGTTAGGCTTTCCTATAGTGTAAATGCTAGTTTTAGATATAGGAATGTTAGCAGAAAAACTGAAGGAAAGGAGAAAGCTGCAAAATCTCTGCACACAATGCTTAGTTCTCAGAAGTAAATAATATGTGCCAAGTTGTTTCATTTACTTTTAAAGCATTAGGTGCTATGCAGTCGGTTATGCTTTCATGTTTAGGAAATGCTAGTTTTACACATACGAATGTTAGCACAAAACCTGAAGGAAAGGAGATAGCTGCAAATTCTCTGCACACAATGCTTAGTTCTCAAATGGAAATCATATGTGCCATGCTGTTTCATTTAGGGTTAAAGAGTTAGGTGTTATACTCTCGGTTATGATTTCCTATAAGGTAAATTCTAATTTTAGAGATACGAATGTTAGCACAAAAAATGAAGGAAAGGGGATAGCTGCAAAATCATTGCACACAATGCTTAGTTCTCAGAAGTAAATAATATGTGCCATGTTATTTCATTTAGGTTTAAAGAGTTAGGAGCTATACCCTCGGTTATGCTTTGCATTATAGGCAATGCTTGTTTACACAGAGGAATGTTAGCACAAAAACTGAAGGAAAGGAGATAGCTGCAAAATCTCTGCACACAATGCTTAGTTCTCAGAAGGAAATCATATGTGCCATGTTGTTTCATTTAGGTTTAAAGAGTTAGGTGCTATACCCTCGGTTATGCTCTCTTATAGTGTAAGTGCTAGTTTTAGATATAAGAATGTTAGCACAAAACTGAAGGAAAGGAGATAGCTGCAAAATCTCTGCACACAATGCTTAGTTCTCAGACGTAAATAATATGTGCCATGTGTTTCATTTAGGTTTAAAGAGTTAGATGCTATACCTTTGGTCATGCTTTGCAATATAGGAAATGCTAGTTTTAGAGATACGAATGTTATCAAAAAACTGAAGGAAAGGAGATAGCTGCAAAATGTCAGCACACAATGCTTAGTTCTCAGTAGTAAATCATATGTCCCCTGTTGTTTCATTTAAGTTGAAAGAGTTAGATGCTATCCCCTCGGTTATGCTCTCCTATAATATAAATGCTAGTTTTAGATATAGGAATGTTAGCACAAAACCTGAAGGAAAGAAGATAGGTGCAAAATCTCTGCACACAATGCTTAGTTCTCAGAAGGAAATCATATGTGCCATGTTGTTTCATTTAGGTTTAAAGAGTTAGGGGCTATACCCTCGGTTATGCTCTCCTATAGTGTAAATGCTAGTTTTAGATATAGGAATGTTAGCACAAAAACTGAAGGAAAGGAGATAGCTGCCAAATCTCTGCACACAATGCTTAGTTCTCAGAAGTAAATAATATGTGCCATGTTGTTTCATTTAGCTTTAAAGCGTTAGGTGCTATACCCTCGGTAATGCTTTCCTATATAGGAAATGCTAGTTTTAGACATACGAATATTAGCACAAAAACTGAAGGAAAGGAGATAGCTGCAAAATCTCTGCACACAATGCTTAGTTCTCAGAAGGATATCATCTGTGCCATATTGTTTCATTTAGGTTTTAAGAGTTAGGTGTTATACCCTTGGTTATGCTTTCCAATATAGGAAATGCTAGTTTTAGAGATACGAATGTTAGCACAAAAACTGAAGCAAAGGGGATAGCTGCAAAATCTCTGCACACAATGCTTAGTTCTCAGAAGTAAATCGTATGTGCCATGTTGTTTCATTTAAGTTTAAAGAGTTAGGTGCTATACCCTCGGTTATGCTTTGCAATATAGGGAATGCTAGTTTTACACAGAGGAATGTTAGCACAAAAACTGAAGGAATGGAGATAGCTGCAAAATCTCTGCACACAATGCTTAGTTCTCCGAAGTAAATCATATGTGCCATATTGTTCATTTAGGTTTAAAGCGTTAGGTGTTATAACCTCGGTTATGCTTTCCTTTATAGGAAATGCTAGTTTTATAGATATGAATGTTATCACAAAAATGGAAGGAAAGGAGATAGCTGCAAAATATCAGCACACAATGCTTAGTTCTCAGAAGTATATCTATTGTGCCATGTTGTTTCTTTTAAGTTTGAAGAGTTAGGTGCTATACCCTCTTTTACGCTTTCCTATAAGGTAAATGCTAGTTTTAGATATAGGAATGTTAGCACAAAAACTGAAGGAAAGGAGATAGCTGCAAAATATCAGCACACAATGCTTATTTCTCAGAAGTAAATCTATTGTGCCATGTTGTTTCATTTAGGTTTAAAGAGTTAGGTGCTATACCCTCGGTTATGCTTTCGTATAGTGTAAATGCTGGTTTTAGATATAGGAATGTTAGCACAAGAACTGAAAGAAAGGAGATAGCTGCAAAATCTCTGCACACAATGCTTAGTTCACAGAAGTAAGTCATATGTGCCATGTTGTTTCATTTCGGTTTAAAGAGTTAGGTGCTATACCCTCGGTTATGCTTTGCAATATAGGAAAAGCTACTTTTACACTGAGGTTTGTTAGCCATAAACTTAAGGAAAGGAGAGAGCTGCAAAATCTCTGCACACAATGCTTAGTTCTCAGAAGTAAATCATATGTGCCATATTGTTTCATTTAGGTTTAAAGTGTTAGGTGTTATACCCTCGGTTATGATTTCCTTTATAGGAAATGCTAGTTTTAGAGATACTAATGTTATCACAAAAACTGAAGGAAAGGAGATAGCTGCAAAATGTCAGCACACAATACTTAGTTCTCAGAAGGAAATCATATGGGCCATGTTGTTTTTTTAATTTTAAAGAGTTAGCTGCTATACCCTCTTTTATGCTTTCCTATAAGGTAAATGATAGTTTTAGATATAGGAATGTTTGCACAAAAACTGAAGGAAAGGAGATAGCAGCAAAATCTCTGCACACAATGCTTAGTTCTCAGAAGTAAATCATTTGTGCCACGTTGTTTCATTTAGATTTAAAGTGTTATGTTCTATACCCTCGGTTATGCTTTGCAATATAGGAAATGCTAGTTTTACACATAGGAATTTTAGCACAAAAACTGAACGAAAGGAGATAGCTGCAAAATCTCTGCACACGATGCTTACTTCTCAGAAGTAAATCATATGTGCCATGCTGTTTCATTTATGTTTAAAGAGTTAGGTGTTATTCCCTCGGTTATGCTTTCCAGTATAGGAAAGGGTAGTTGTAGAGATATGAATGTTAGCACAAAAACTGAAGAAAAGGGGATAACTGGAAAATGTCTCCACACAATGCTTAGTTCTCAGAAGGAAATCATATGTGCCATGCTGTTTCATTTATGGTTAAAGAGTTAGGTGTTATACTCTCGGTTATGCTTTCCTATAAGTTAAATGCTAATTTTAGAGATACGAATGTTAGCACAAAAACTGAAGGAAAGGGGATAGCTGCAAAATCTCTGCACACAATGCTTAGTTCTCAGAAGGAAATAATATGTGCCATGTTGTTTCATTTAGGTTTAAATAGTTAGGTGCTATACCCTCGGTTATGCTTTGCAATATAGGCAATGCTAGTTTTACACAGAGGAATGTTAGCACAAAAACTGAAGGAAAGGAGATAGCTGCAAAATGTCAGCACACAATGTTTAGTTCTCAGAAGTAAATCATATGTGCCATGTTGTTTCATTTAGGTTTAAAGAGTTAGGTTCTATACCCTCGGTTATGCTTTGCAATATAGGAAATGCTAGTTTTACACATAGGAATGTTAGCACAAAAACTGAACGAAGGAGATAGCTGCAAAATCTCTGCCCACAATGCTTAGTTCTCAGAAGTAAATCATATGTGCCATGTTGTTTCATTTAGGTTGAAAGCGTTAGGTGCTATACCCTCGGTTATGCTTTCCTATATAGGAAATGCTAATGTTAGAGTTAGGCATGTTAGCACAAAAACTGAAGGAAAGGAGAAAGCTGCAAAATCTCTACACACAATGCTTAGGTCTCAGAAGTAAATCATATGTGCCATGTTGTTTCATTTAGGTTTAAAGTGTTATGTGCTATACCCTCGGTTATGCTCTCCTATAGTGTAAATGCTAGTTTTAGATATAGGAATGTTAGCACAGAAACTGAAGGAAAGGAGATAGCTGCCAAATCTCTGCACACAATGCTTAGTTCTCAGAAGGAAATCATATGTGCCATGTTGTTTCATTTAGGTTTAAAGAGTTAGGTGTTATACCCCCAGTTATGCTTTCCAATATAGGAAATGCTAGTTTTAGAGATACGAATGTTAGCACAAAAACTGAAGGAAAGGGGATAGCTGCAAAATGTCTGCACACAATGCTTAGTTCTCAGAAGGAAATCATATGTGCCATGTTGTTTCATTTAAGTATACAGAGTTAGGTGCTATACACTCTTTTATGCTTTCCTATAAGTTAAAAGCTAGTTTTAGATATAGGAATGTTAGCACAAAAACTGAAGGAAAGGAGATAGCTGCAAAATCTCTGCACACAATGCTTAGTTCTCAGAAGGAATTCATATGTGCCATGTTGTTTCATTTAGGTTTAAAGTGTTAGGTGCTATACACTCGGTTATTCTTTGCAATGTAGGAAATGCTAGTTTTACACAGAGGAATGTTAGCACAAAAACTGAATGAAAGGAGATAGCTGCAAAATCTCTGCACACAATGCTTAGTTCTCAGAAGGAAATCATATTTGCCATGTTGTTTCATTTAGGTTTAAAGAGTTATGTGCTATGCCCTCGGTTATGCTCTTCTATAGTATAAATGATAGTTTTAGAAATAGGATTGTTAGCACAAAAACTGAAGGAAAGGAGGTAGCTGCAAAATCTCTGCACAGAATGCTTAGTTCTCAGAAGTAAATCATATGTGCCATGTTGTTTCATTTCGGTTTAAAGAGTTAAGTGCGACAGCCTTCATGTTACTCAAATATGGCCACTCTCACAGCCAAACTCAGCGTGTAGATGTGATGCATTCCCCCCAGCGTGGGACACGACACCTGGGGATGAGCCTCCCTGGCACCGAGGGATCACTACCACATACCAGCTGAAGAAGCAACTAGAAAATGACCTTGTATTAAAGATACAATGCGGAACAGCAGAATATACCTGTCTACATATAATAACATGACTTCGGGAAGCGGTTTGACCTAATGTAAGCGGGAAATGGAAAGGAGAAATGAGATTATAAGGCTGTGAGTCTCTAAAAAAGAGTCTGGAGGTTGTCAGAAGGAATACCCCTATGTACAACTGAACAGAGTCTAAGAGACAGATAAGGTAGATACAACCCCAGGTATTGGTTCTTTTGAGGGATAAAGAGACCCACGGGTTCTATGGTCATGGCAGAAGGGGTTCACTGCCATGACAGATGGCCCTTCTTTGGAGCTGGTGTTTCTGCGTGATGGAAATGGACTCAGAGGGGATCTCTTTTCACAAGACTTGCATGCTACTTTATTGGAACTGTAGTTGGTGCTGAGTTTAAGATATATGTAGGGGATTTGAATCTCTGGACTGATAATATGACACCCAGGCCCAGAGCCTCAACAGACTTCAGCTCCTACACTTTGACTTATTGGACTTACTCCACTCAGCTAACATGGAGTTGAAGAAGGTCAACCACCACAACATGGAGCCTAGAGTGTCTACTACTAGAAGCGGGAAGAGTTCATCCAGTACCCATGTGGAATCTAAGCCCGCACTTGACATAGGTGTGCAATGGACACAACCAATCCAATGTCCACAGAGGAAATGTGAAATGGGTGTGGGAACGGTAGCCATGGGGGCTGCTGGGTGTGGGGAACGGGAGGAAGAGATGAGATGTGGAGGCGTTCTCGGGACGTGGAGTTGTCCTGGATAGTGCTTCACGGACAATTATGGGACACTGTAGATCCCCCCAGGGCCCACTGGATGGAACGTGAGAGAGTCTGGGCTATGATGTGGACCATTGACTATGGGGTGCAGTGATGCTCAGAGATGAACTTACCAGGTGCAATGGATGTATCACGATGATGGGAGAGAGTGTTGCTGTGGGGGGAGTGGGGGGCGGGGGTGGTGGGGTTGAATGGGACCTCATATATTTTTTTTAATGTAATTAAAAAATAAAAAAAGAAAATAAATAAATAAATAAAGAGTTAGGTGCTATACCCTCGGTTATGCTTTGCAATATAGGAAAAGCTAGTTTTACAGCGGAGGAATGTTAGCCCAAAAACTTAAGGAAAGGAGATAGCTGCAAAATCTCGGAACACAATGCTTAGTTCTCAGAAGTAAATCATATGTGCCATATTGTTTCATTTAGGTTTAAAGCGTTAGGTGTTATACCCTCGGTTATGTTTTCCTTTATAGGAAATGCTAGTTTTAGAGATACGAATGTTATCACAAAAACTGAAGGAAAGGAGATAGCTGCAAAATCTCTGCACAAAATGCTTAGTTCTCAGAAGGAAATCATACGTGCCATGTTGATTCATTTAGGGTTAAAGAGTTAGGTATTATACCCTCGGTTATGCTTTCCTATAAGGTAAATGCTAGTTTTAGAGATACGAATGTTAGCACAAAAACTGAAGGAAAGGGGATAGCTGCAAAATCTCTGCACACAATGCTTAGTTCTCAGAAGGAAATCATATGTGCCATGTTGTTTCATTTAAGTTTAAAGAGTTAGGTGCTATACCCTCAGTTATGCTTTGCAATATAGGAAATGCTAGTTTTACACAGAGGAATGTTAGCACAAAAACTGAAGGAAAGGAGATAGCTGCAAAATGTCAGCAAACAATGCTTAGTTCTCACAAGGAAATCATATGTGCCATATTGTTTCATTTAGGTTTAAAGAGTTAGGTTCTATACCCTCAGTTATGCTTTGCAATATAGGAAATGCTAGTTTTACACATAGGAATGTTAGCACAAAAACTGAACAAAAGGAGATAGCTGCAAAATCTCTGCACACAATGCTTAGTTCTCAGAAGTAAATGATATGAGCTATGTTGTTTCATTTAGGTTGAAAGCGTTAGGTGCTATACCCTCGGTTATAATTTCCTATATAGGAAATGCTAATGTTAGAGTTAAGAATGTTAGCACAAAAAATGAAGGAAAGGAGATAGCTGCAAAATCTCTGCACACAATGCTTAATTCTCAGAAGGACATCATATGTGCCATGTTGATTCATTTAGGGTTAAAGAGTTAGGTGTTATACCCTCGGTTATGCTTTCCTATAAGGGAAAATCCAGTTTTAGAGATAAGAATGTTAGCACAAAAACTGAAGGAAAGGAGATAGATGCCAAATCTCTGCACACAATGCTTAGTTCTCAGAAGTAAATAATATGTGCCATGTTGTTTCATTTAGGTTTAAAGCGTTAGGTGCTATACCCTCGGTTATGCTTTCCTATATAGGAAATGCTAGTTTTAGACATACGAATGTTAGCACAAAAACTGAAGGAAAGGAAATAGCTGCAAATTCTCTGCACACAATGCTTAGTTCTCAGAATGAAATCATAAGTGCCATGTTGTTTCATTTAGGTTTAAAAAGTTATGTGCTATACCCTCGGGTATGCTCTCCTATAGTGTAAATGCTAATTTTAGATACAGGAATGTTAGCACAGAAACTGAAGGAAAGGAGATAGCTGCCAAATCTCTGCATACAATGCTTAGTTCTCAGAAGTAAATAATATGTGCCATGTTGTTTAATTTAGGTTTAAGCATTAGGTGCTATATCCTCGGTTATGCTTTCCTATATAGGAAATGCTAGTTTTAGACATACGAATGTTAGCACAAAACTGAAGGAAAGGAGATAGCTGCAAAATCTCTGCACACAATGCTTAGTTCTCAGAAGGAAATCATATGTGCCATGTTGTTTCATTTAGGTTTAAAGAGTTTGGTGTTATACCCTCGGTTATGCTTTCTAATATAGGAAATGCTAGTTTTAGAGATACGAATGTTAGCACAAAAACTGAAGCAAAGGGGATAGCTGCAAAATCTCTGCACACAATGCCTAGTTCTCAGAAGGAAATCATATGTGCCATGTTGTTCCATTTAAGTTTAAAGAGTTAGGTGCTATACCATCGGTTATGCTTTCAATATAGGAAATGCTAGTTTTACACAGAGGAATGTTAGCACAAAAACTGAAGGAAAGGAGATAGCTGCAAAATCTCTGCACAGAATGCTTAGTTGTCAGAAGGAAATCATATGCGCCATGTTGTTTCATTTAGGTTTAAAGCATTAGGTGCTATACCCTCGGTTATGCTCTCCTATAGTGTAAATGATAGTTTTAGATATAGGAAACTTAGCACAAAAACTGAAGGAGAGGATATAGCTGCCAAATCTCTGCACACAATGCTTAGTTCTCAGAAGTAAATCATATGTGCCATGTTGTTTCATTTAGGTTTAAAGAGTTAGGTGCTATACCCTCGGTTATGCTTTGCAATAGAGGAAATGCTAGTTTTACACAGAGGAATGTTAGCACAAAAACTGAAGGAAAGGAGATAGCCGCAAAATCTCTGCACAGAATGCTTAGTTGTCAGAAGGAAATCATATGTGCCATGTTGTTTCATTTAGGTTTAAAGCGTTAGGTGCTATACCCTCGGTTATGCTTTCCTGTATAGGAAATGCTAGTTTTAGACATACGTATGTTAGCACAAAACCTGAAGGAAAGGAGATAGCTGCAAAATCTCTGCACACAATGCTTAGGTCTCAGAAGTAAATCATATGTGCCATGTTGTTCCATTTAAGTTTAAAGAGTTACGTGCTATACCCTCGGTTATGCTTTGCAATATAGGAAATGCTAGTTTTACACAGAGGAATGTTAGCACAAAAACTGAAGGAAAGGAGATAGCTGCAAAATCTCTGCACAGAATGTTTAGTTGTCAGAAGGAAATCATATGTGCCATGTTGTTTTATTTAGGTTTAAAGCGTTAGGTGCTATACCCTCGGTTATGCTCTCCTACAGTGTAAATGCTAGTTTTGATATAGGAAACTTAGCACAAAAACTGAAGGAAAGGATATAGCTGCCAAATCTCTGCACACAATGCTTAGTTCGCAGAAGTAAATCATATGTGCCATGTTGTTTCATTTAGTTTTAAAGAGTTAGGTGCTATGCCCTCGGTTATCCTTTGTAATATAGGAAATGCTAGTTTTAGAGATACGAATGTTAGCACAAAAACTGAAGGAAAGGGAATAGCTGCAAAATGTCTGCACACAAATCTTAGTTCTCAGAAGAAAATCATATGTGCCATGTTGTTTCATTTAAGTTTAAAGAGTTAGGTGCTGTACCCTCAGTTATGCTTTGCAATATAGGAAATGCTAGTTTTACACAGAGGAATGTTAGCACAAAAACTGAAGGAAAGGAGATAGCTGCAAAATCTCTGCATGCAATGCTTAGTTCTCAGAAGGAAATCATATGTGACATGTTGTTTCATTTCGGTTTAAAGAGTTAGGTGCTATACCCTCGGTAATGCTTTGCAATATAGGAAATGCTAGTTTTACACAGAGGAATGTTAGCACAAATACTGAATGAAAGGAGATAGCTGCAAAATCTCTGCACACAATGCTTATTTCTCAGAAGTAAATCATATGTGCCATGTTGTTTCATTTCGGGTTAAAGGGTTAGGAGCTATACCCTCTTTTATGATTTCCTATAGGGTAAAAGCTTGTTTTAGATACAGGAATGTTAGCACAAAAACTGAAGGAAAGGAGATAGCTGCAAAATCTCTGCACACAATACTCAGTTCTCAGAAGTAAATCATATGTGCCATGTTGTTTCATTTCGGTTTAAAGAGTTAGGTGCTATACCCTCGGTTATGCTTTGCAATATAGGAAAAGCTAGGTTTACACAGAAGAATGTTAGCCAAAAAACTGAAGAAAAGAGATAGCTGCAAAATCTCTGCACACAATGCTTAGTTCTCAGAAGTAAATCATATGAACCATGTTGTTTCATTTAGGTTTAAAGAGTTAGTTGCTATACCCTCGGTTATGCTTTTCTATAGTGTAAAAGCTAGTTTTAGATATAGGAATGTTAGCACAAAAACTAAAGGAAAGGAGATAGCTGAAAATCTCTGCACAGAATGCTTAGTTCGCCGAGGTAAATCATATGTGCCAAGTTTTTTCATTTAGGTTTAAAGCGTTAGGTGCTATACGCTCGGTTTTGCTTTCCTATGCAGCAAATGCTAGGTTTAGACATACGAATGTTAGCACAAAAACTGAAGGAAAGGAGATAGCTGCAAAATCTCTGCACACAATGCTTAGGTCTCAGAAGTAAATCATATGAGCCATGTTGTTTCATTTAGGTTTAAAGAGTTAGGTGCTATACCCTCGGTTATGCTTTCCTATAGTGTAAATGCTAGTTGTAGATAAAGTAATGTTAGCACAAAAACTAAAGGAAAGGAGATAGCTGCAAAATCTCTGCACACAATGCTTACTTCTCAGAAGTAAATGATATGAGCCATGTTGTTTCATTTAGGTTTAAAGAGTTAGGTGCTATACCCTCGGTTATGCTTTCATATATAGGAAATGCTAGTTTTAGACATACAAATGTTAGCACAAAAACTGAAGGAAAGGAGATAGCTGCAAAATCTCTGCACACACTGCTTAGTTCTCAGAAGGAAATCATTTGTGCATGTTGTTTCATTTAGGTTTAAAGAGTTAGGTGCTATACCCTCGGTTATGCTTTCCTAAATAGGAAATGCTAGTTTTACAGATACAAATGTTAGCACAAAACCTGGAGGAAACGAGATAGCTGTCAAATCTCTGCACACAATGCTTAATTTTCAGAAGTAAATAATATGCTCCATGTTGTTTCATTTAGGTTTAAAGCGTTAGGTGCTACACCTCAGTTATGCTTTCCTATATAGGAAATGCTAGTTTTAGACATACGAATGTTAGCACAAAAACTGAAGGAAAGGAGATAGCTGCAAAATCTCTGCACACAAGCTTAGTTCTCAGTACGAAATCATATGTGCCTTGTTGTTTCATTTAGGGTTAAAGAGTTAGGTGCTATACCCTCGGTTATGCTTTCCAATATAGGAAATGCTGGTTTTAGAGATACGAATGTTAGCACAATAACTGGAGGAAAGGGGATAGCTGCAATATGTCTGCACACAATGCTTAGTTCTCAGAAGGAAATCATATGTGCCATCTTGTTTCATTGAAGTTTAAAGAGTTAGGTGCTATACCCTCTTTTATGCTTCCCTATAAGGTAAAAGCTAGTTTTAGCTATAGGAATGTTATCACAAAAACTGAAGGAAAGGAGATAGCTGCAAAATCTCTGCAGACAATGCTCAGTTCTCAGTAGGAAATCATATGTGCCATGTTGTTTCATTTAGCTTTAAAGAGTTAGGTGCTATACCCTCTGTTATGCTTTCCTATAGTGTAAATGCTAGTTTTAGATATAGGAATGTTAGCACAAAACCTGAAGGAAAGGAGATAGCTGCAAAATCTCTGCACACAATGCTTAGTTCTCAGATGGAAATCATATGTGCCATGTTGTTCCATTTAAGTTTAAAGAGTTAGGTGCTATACCCTCGGTTATGCTTTGCAATATAGGAAATGCTAGTTTTACACAGAGGAATGTTAGCACAAAAACTGAAGGAAAGGAGATAGCTGCAAATTCTCTGCACAGAATGCTTAGTTGTCAGAAGGAAATCATATGTGCCATGTTGTTTCATTTAGGGTTAAAGAGTTAGGTGCTATACCCTCGGTTATGCTTTGCAATATAGGAAATGCTAGTTTTAGAGATACGAATGTCAGCACAAAAATGGAAGGAAAGGAGATAGCTGCAAAATCTCTGCACACAATCCTTAGTTCTCAGAAGGAAATCATATATGCCATGTTATTTCATTTAGGTTTAAAGCGTTAGGTGCTATAACCTTGGTTATGCTTTCCTGTATAGGAAATGCTAGTTTTAGATGTAGGAATGTTAGCACAAAAACTGAAGGAAAGGAGATAGCTGCAAAAACTCTGCACAGAATGCTTACTTCTCAGAAGTAAATCACATAAGCCATGTTGTTTCATTTAGGTTTAAAGAGTTAGGTGCTATACCCTCGGTTAGGCTTTCCTATAGTGTAAATGCTAGTTTAAATATAGGACTGTTTGCACAAAAACTAAAGGAAAGGAGATAGCTGCAAAATCTCTGCACACAATGCTTAGTTATCATAAGGAAATCATATGTGACATGTTGTTTCATTTCAGTTTAAAGAGTTAAGTGCTATACCCTATTTTATGCTTTCCTATAGGGTGAAAGCTAGTTTTAGATACAGGAATGTTAGCACAAAAACTGAAGGAAAGGAGATAGCTGCAAAATCTCTGCACACAATACTTAGTTCTCAGAAGTAAATCATATGTGCCATGTTGTTTCATTTTGGTTTAAAGAATTAGGTGCTATACCCTCGGTTATGCTTTGCAATATAGGAAAAGCTAGGTTTACACAAAGGAATGTTAGCCCAAAAACTGAAGGAAAGGAGATAGCTGCAAAATCTCTGCACACAATGCTTAGTTCTCAGAAGTAAATCATATGTGCAATGTTATTTCATTTAGTTTTAAAGGGTTAGGAGCTATACCCTCTTTTATGCTTTCCTATAGGGTAAAAGCTAGTTTTAGATACAGGAATGTTTGCACAAAAACTGAAGGAAAGGAGATAGCTGCAAAATCTCAGCACACAATACTTAGTTCTCAGATTAAATCATATGTGCCATGTTGTTTCATTTCGGTTTAAAGAGTTAGGTGCTATACCCTAAGTTAAGCTTTGCAATAGAGGAAATGCTAGTTTTACACAGAGGAATGTTATCACAAATACTGAAGGAAAGGAGATAGCTGCAAAATCTCTGCACACAATGCTTAGTTCTCAGAAGTAAATGATATGAGCCATGTTGTTTCATTTAGGTTTAAAGAGTTAGGTGCTATACCCTCGGTTATGCTTTGCAATATAGGAAATGATAGTTTTAGAGATACGAATGTTAGCACAAAAACTGAAGGAAAGGAGACAGCTGCAAAATCTCTGTACACAATACTTAGTTCTCAGAAGTAAAACATATGTACCATGTTGTTTCATTTCGGTTTAAAGAGGTAGTTGCTATACCCTCGGTTAAGCTTTCCTATAGTGTAAATGCTAGTTTTAGATATAGGAATGTTAGCCAAAAGACTAAAGGAAAGGAGATAGCTGCAAAATCTCTGCACACAATGCTTAGTTCTCAGAGGTAAATCATATGTGCCAAGTTGTTTCATTTAGGTATAAAGCGTTAGGTGCGATACGCTGGGTTTTGCTTTCCTATATAGGAAATGATAGGTTTAGACATACGAATGTTAGCACAAAATCTGAAGGAAAGGAGATAGCTGCAAAATCTCTGCACAGAATGCTTAGTTCTCAGAAGTAAATCATATGAGCCATGTTGTTTCATTAGGTTTAAAGAGTTAGGTGCTATACCCTCGGTTATGCTTTCCTATAGTGTAAATGCTAGTTTAAGATATAGGAATGTTAGCACAAAAACTAAAGGAAAGGAGATAGCTGCAAAATCTATGCACACAATGCTTACTTTTAAGAAGTAAATAATATGTGCCATGTTGTTTCATTTAGGTTTAAAGCGTTAGGTTCTATATCCTCGGTTATGCTTTCCTGTATAGGAAATGCTAGTTTTAGAGATACGAATGTTAGCACAATAACTGAAGGAAAGGGGAAAGCTGCAAAATGTCTGCACACAATGCTTAGTTCTCAGAAGGAAATCATACGTGCCATCTTGTTTCATTTAAGTATAAAGAGTTAGGTGCTATACCCTGGTTAGGCTTTCCTATAGTGTAAATGCTAGTTTTAGATATAGGAATGTTAGCAGAAAAACTGAAGGAAAGGAGAAAGCTGCAAAATCTCTGCACACAATGCTTAGTTCTCAGAAGTAAATAATATGTGCCAAGTTGTTTCATTTACTTTTAAAGCATTAGGTGCTATGCAGTCGGTTATGCTTTCATGTTTAGGAAATGCTAGTTTTACACATACGAATGTTAGCACAAAACCTGAAGGAAAGGAGATAGCTGCAAATTCTCTGCACACAATGCTTAGTTCTCAAATGGAAATCATATGTGCCATGCTGTTTCATTTAGGGTTAAAGAGTTAGGTGTTATACTCTCGGTTATGATTTCCTATAAGGTAAATTCTAATTTTAGAGATACGAATGTTAGCACAAAAAATGAAGGAAAGGGGATAGCTGCAAAATCATTGCACACAATGCTTAGTTCTCAGAAGTAAATAATATGTGCCATGTTATTTCATTTAGGTTTAAAGAGTTAGGAGCTATACCCTCGGTTATGCTTTGCATTATAGGCAATGCTTGTTTACACAGAGGAATGTTAGCACAAAAACTGAAGGAAAGGAGATAGCTGCAAAATCTCTGCACACAATGCTTAGTTCTCAGAAGGAAATCATATGTGCCATGTTGTTTCATTTAGGTTTAAAGAGTTAGGTGCTATACCCTCGGTTATGCTCTCTTATAGTGTAAGTGCTAGTTTTAGATATAAGAATGTTAGCACAAAACTGAAGGAAAGGAGATAGCTGCAAAATCTCTGCACACAATGCTTAGTTCTCAGACGTAAATAATATGTGCCATGTGTTTCATTTAGGTTTAAAGAGTTAGATGCTATACCTTTGGTCATGCTTTGCAATATAGGAAATGCTAGTTTTAGAGATACGAATGTTATCAAAAAACTGAAGGAAAGGAGATAGCTGCAAAATGTCAGCACACAATGCTTAGTTCTCAGTAGTAAATCATATGTCCCCTGTTGTTTCATTTAAGTTGAAAGAGTTAGATGCTATCCCCTCGGTTATACTCTCCTATAATATAAATGCTAGTTTTAGATATAGGAATGTTAGCACAAAACCTGAAGGAAAGAAGATAGGTGCAAAATCTCTGCACACAATGCTTAGTTCTCAGAAGGAAATGATATGTGCCATGTTGTTTCATTTAGGTTTAAAGAGTTAGGGGCTATACCCTCGGTTATGCTCTCCTATAGTGTAAATGCTAGTTTTAGATATAGGAATGTTAGCACAAAAACTGAAGGAAAGGAGATAGCTGCCAAATCTCTGCACACAATGCTTAGTTCTCAGAAGTAAATAATATGTGCCATGTTGTTTCATTTAGCTTTAAAGCGTTAGGTGCTATACCCTCGGTAATGCTTTCCTATATAGGAAATGCTAGTTTTAGACATACGAATATTAGCACAAAAACTGAAGGAAAGGAGATAGCTGCAAAATCTCTGCACACAATGCTTAGTTCTCAGAAGGATATCATCTGTGCCATATTGTTTCATTTAGGTTTTAAGAGTTAGGTGTTATACCCTTGGTTATGCTTTCCAATATAGGAAATGCTAGTTTTAGAGATACGAATGTTAGCACAAAAACTGAAGCAAAGGGGATAGCTGCAAAATCTCTGCACACAATGCTTAGTTCTCAGAAGTAAATCGTATGTGCCATGTTGTTTCATTTAAGTTTAAAGAGTTAGGTGCTATACCCTCGGTTATGCTTTGCAATATAGGGAATGCTAGTTTTACACAGAGGAATGTTAGCACAAAAACTGAAGGAATGGAGATAGCTGCAAAATCTCTGCACACAATGCTTAGTTCTCCGAAGTAAATCATATGTGCCATATTGTTCATTTAGGTTTAAAGCGTTAGGTGTTATAACCTCGGTTATGCTTTCCTTTATAGGAAATGCTAGTTTTATAGATATGAATGTTATCACAAAAATGGAAGGAAAGGAGATAGCTGCAAAATATCAGCACACAATGCTTAGTTCTCAGAAGTATATCTATTGTGCCATGTTGTTTCTTTTAAGTTTGAAGAGTTAGGTGCTATACCCTCTTTTACGCTTTCCTATAAGGTAAATGCTAGTTTTAGATATAGGAATGTTAGCACAAAAACTGAAGGAAAGGAGATAGCTGCAAAATATCAGCACACAATGCTTATTTCTCAGAAGTAAATCTATTGTGCCATGTTGTTTCATTTAGGTTTAAAGAGTTAGGTGCTATACCCTCGGTTATGCTTTCGTATAGTGTAAATGCTGGTTTTAGATATAGGAATGTTAGCACAAGAACTGAAAGAAAGGAGATAGCTGCAAAATCTCTGCACACAATGCTTAGTTCTCAGAAGGAAATCATATGTGCCATGTTGTTTCATTTAGGTTTAAAGAGTTAGGTGCTATACCCTCGGTTATGCTTTGCAATATAGGAAAAGCTAGTTTTACACAGAGGTTTGTTAGCCCAAAAACTTAAGGAAAGGAGATAGCTGCAAAATCTCTGCACACAATGCTTAGTTCTGAGAAGTAAATCATATGTGCCATATTGTTTCATTTAGGTTTAAAGCGTTAGGTGTTATACCCTCGGTTATGATTTCCTTCATAGGAAATGCTAGTTTTAAAGATACAAATGTTATCACAAAAACTGAAGGAAAGGAGATAGCAGCAAAATGTCAGCACACAATGCTTAGTTCACAGAAGGAAATCATATGTGCCATGCTGTTTCGTTTAAGTTTAAAGAGTTAGCTGCTATACCATCTTTTATGCTTTCCTATAAGGTAAATGCTAGTTTTAGATATAGGAATGTTAGCACAAAAACTGAAGGAAAGGAGATAGCAGCAAAATCTCTGCAGGCAATGCTTAGTTCTCAGAAGGAAATCATTTGTGCCATGTTGTTTCATTTAGTTTTAAAGAGTTAGGTTCTATACCCTCGGTTATGCTTTGCAATATAGGAAATGCTAGTTTTACACATAGGAATGTTAGCACAAAAACTGAACGAAAGGAGATAGCTGCAAAATCTCTGCACACTATGCTTACTTCTCAGAAGTAAATCATATGTGCCATGATGTTTCATTTAGGTTTAAAGAGTTAGGTGTTATACCCTCGATTATGCTTTCAATTATAGGAAATGCTAGTTTTAGAGATACGAATGTTAGCACAAAAACTGAAGGAAAGGGGATAGCAGCAAAATCTCTGCACACAATGCCTAGTTCTCAGAAGGAAATCATATGTGCCATGTTGTTTCATTTAGATTTAAAGAGTTAGGTGCTATACCCTCGGTTATGCTTTCCTATAATATAAATGCTAGTTTTAGATATAGGAATGTTAGCACAAAACCTGAAGGAAAGGAGATAGCTGCAAAATCTCTGCACACAATGCTTAGTTCTGAGAAGGAAATCATATGTGCCATGTTGTTTCATTTCGGTTTAAAGAGTTAGGTGCTATACTCTCGGTTATGCTGTGCACTATAGAAAAAGCTAGTTTTACACAGAGGAATGTTAGCCCAAAAACTTAAGGAAAGGAGATAGCTGCAAAATCTCTGCACACAATGCTTAGTTCTCAGAAGGAAATCATATGTGCCATGTTGTTTCATTTAGATTTAAAGAGTTAGGTGCTATACCCTCGGTTATGCTTTCCTATAATATAAATGCTAGTTTTAGATATAGGAATGTTAGCACAAAACCTGAAGGAAAGGAGATAGCTGCAAAATCTCTGCACACAATGCTTAGTTCACAGAAGTAAATCATATGTGCCATGTTGTTTCATTTAGCTTTAAAGTGTTAGGTGCTATACCCTCAGTTATGCTTTCCTATAGTGTAAATGCTAGTTTTAGATATAGGAATGTTAGCACAAAAACTAAAGGAAAGGAAATCACTGCAAAATGTCTGCACACAATGCTTAGTTCTCAGAAGGAAATCATATGAGCCATGTTGTTTCATTCAGGTTTAAAGAGTTATGGGCTATACCCTGGTTAGGCTTTCCTACAGTGTAAATGCTAGTTTTAGATATACGAATGTTAGCACAAAAAGTGAAGGAAAGGAGATAGCTGCAAAATCTCTGCACACAATGCTTAGTTCTCAAAAGTAAATCATATATGCCATATTGTTTCATTTAGGTTTAAAGCGTTAGGTGTTATACCCTCGGTTATGCTTTCCTTTAAAGGAAATGCTAGTTTTAGAGATACGAATGTTATCACAAAAACTGAAGGAAAGGAGATAGCTGCAAAATCTCTGCACACAATGCTTAGTTCTCAGAAGTACATCTATTGTGCGATGTTGTTTCTTTTAAGTTTAAAGAGTTAGGTGCTATACCCTCTTTTATGCTTTCCTATAAGGTAAATACTAGTTTTAGGTATAGGAATGTTAGCAAAAAAACTGAAGGAAAGGGGATAGCTGCAAAATGTCTCCACACAATGCTTAGTTCTCAGAAGGAAATCATATGTGCCATGTTGTTTCATATAGGTTTACAGAGTTAGGTGCTATACCCTGGTTAGGCTTTCCTATAGTGTAAATGCTAGTTTTAGATATAGGAATGTTAGCAGAAAAACTGAAGGAAAGGAGAAAGCTGCAAAATCTCTGCACACAATGCTTAGTTCTCAGAAGTAAATAATATGTGCCAAGTTGTTTCATTTACTTTTAAAGCATTAGGTGCTATGCAGTCGGTTATGCTTTCATGTTTAGGAAATGCTAGTTTTACACATACGAATGTTAGCACAAAACCTGAAGGAAAGGAGATAGCTGCAAATTCTCTGCACACAATGCTTAGTTCTCAAATGGAAATCATATGTGCCATGCTGTTTCATTTAGGGTTAAAGAGTTAGGTGTTATACTCTCGGTTATGATTTCCTATAAGGTAAATTCTAATTTTAGAGATACGAATGTTAGCACAAAAAATGAAGGAAAGGGGATAGCTGCAAAATCATTGCACACAATGCTTAGTTCTCAGAAGTAAATAATATGTGCCATGTTATTTCATTTAGGTTTAAAGAGTTAGGAGCTATACCCTCGGTTATGCTTTGCATTATAGGCAATGCTTGTTTACACAGAGGAATGTTAGCACAAAAACTGAAGGAAAGGAGATAGCTGCAAAATCTCTGCACACAATGCTTAGTTCTCAGAAGGAAATCATATGTGCCATGTTGTTTCATTTAGGTTTAAAGAGTTAGGTGCTATACCCTCGGTTATGCTCTCTTATAGTGTAAGTGCTAGTTTTAGATATAAGAATGTTAGCACAAAACTGAAGGAAAGGAGATAGCTGCAAAATCTCTGCACACAATGCTTAGTTCTCAGACGTAAATAATATGTGCCATGTGTTTCATTTAGGTTTAAAGAGTTAGATGCTATACCTTTGGTCATGCTTTGCAATATAGGAAATGCTAGTTTTAGAGATACGAATGTTATCAAAAAACTGAAGGAAAGGAGATAGCTGCAAAATGTCAGCACACAATGCTTAGTTCTCAGTAGTAAATCATATGTCCCCTGTTGTTTCATTTAAGTTGAAAGAGTTAGATGCTATCCCCTCGGTTATGCTCTCCTATAATATAAATGCTAGTTTTAGATATAGGAATGTTAGCACAAAACCTGAAGGAAAGAAGATAGGTGCAAAATCTCTGCACACAATGCTTAGTTCTCAGAAGGAAATCATATGTGCCATGTTGTTTCATTTAGGTTTAAAGAGTTAGGGGCTATACCCTCGGTTATGCTCTCCTATAGTGTAAATGCTAGTTTTAGATATAGGAATGTTAGCACAAAAACTGAAGGAAAGGAGATAGCTGCCAAATCTCTGCACACAATGCTTAGTTCTCAGAAGTAAATAATATGTGCCATGTTGTTTCATTTAGCTTTAAAGCGTTAGGTGCTATACCCTCGGTAATGCTTTCCTATATAGGAAATGCTAGTTTTAGACATACGAATATTAGCACAAAAACTGAAGGAAAGGAGATAGCTGCAAAATCTCTGCACACAATGCTTAGTTCTCAGAAGGATATCATCTGTGCCATATTGTTTCATTTAGGTTTTAAGAGTTAGGTGTTATACCCTTGGTTATGCTTTCCAATATAGGAAATGCTAGTTTTAGAGATACGAATGTTAGCACAAAAACTGAAGCAAAGGGGATAGCTGCAAAATCTCTGCACACAATGCTTAGTTCTCAGAAGTAAATCGTATGTGCCATGTTGTTTCATTTAAGTTTAAAGAGTTAGGTGCTATACCCTCGGTTATGCTTTGCAATATAGGGAATGCTAGTTTTACACAGAGGAATGTTAGCACAAAAACTGAAGGAATGGAGATAGCTGCAAAATCTCTGCACACAATGCTTAGTTCTCCGAAGTAAATCATATGTGCCATATTGTTCATTTAGGTTTAAAGCGTTAGGTGTTATAACCTCGGTTATGCTTTCCTTTATAGGAAATGCTAGTTTTATAGATATGAATGTTATCACAAAAATGGAAGGAAAGGAGATAGCTGCAAAATATCAGCACACAATGCTTAGTTCTCAGAAGTATATCTATTGTGCCATGTTGTTTCTTTTAAGTTTGAAGAGTTAGGTGCTATACCCTCTTTTACGCTTTCCTATAAGGTAAATGCTAGTTTTAGATATAGGAATGTTAGCACAAAAACTGAAGGAAAGGAGATAGCTGCAAAATATCAGCACACAATGCTTATTTCTCAGAAGTAAATCTATTGTGCCATGTTGTTTCATTTAGGTTTAAAGAGTTAGGTGCTATACCCTCGGTTATGCTTTCGTATAGTGTAAATGCTGGTTTTAGATATAGGAATGTTAGCACAAGAACTGAAAGAAAGGAGATAGCTGCAAAATCTCTGCACACAATGCTTAGTTCACAGAAGTAAGTCATATGTGCCATGTTGTTTCATTTCGGTTTAAAGAGTTAGGTGCTATACCCTCGGTTATGCTTTGCAATATAGGAAAAGCTACTTTTACACTGAGGTTTGTTAGCCATAAACTTAAGGAAAGGAGAGAGCTGCAAAATCTCTGCACACAATGCTTAGTTCTCAGAAGTAAATCATATGTGCCATATTGTTTCATTTAGGTTTAAAGTGTTAGGTGTTATACCCTCGGTTATGATTTCCTTTATAGGAAATGCTAGTTTTAGAGATACTAATGTTATCACAAAAACTGAAGGAAAGGAGATAGCTGCAAAATGTCAGCACACAATACTTAGTTCTCAGAAGGAAATCATATGGGCCATGTTGTTTTTTTAATTTTAAAGAGTTAGCTGCTATACCCTCTTTTATGCTTTCCTATAAGGTAAATGATAGTTTTAGATATAGGAATGTTTGCACAAAAACTGAAGGAAAGGAGATAGCAGCAAAATCTCTGCACACAATGCTTAGTTCTCAGAAGTAAATCATTTGTGCCACGTTGTTTCATTTAGATTTAAAGTGTTATGTTCTATACCCTCGGTTATGCTTTGCAATATAGGAAATGCTAGTTTTACACATAGGAATTTTAGCACAAAAACTGAACGAAAGGAGATAGCTGCAAAATCTCTGCACACGATGCTTACTTCTCAGAAGTAAATCATATGTGCCATGCTGTTTCATTTATGTTTAAAGAGTTAGGTGTTATTCCCTCGGTTATGCTTTCCAGTATAGGAAAGGGTAGTTGTAGAGATATGAATGTTAGCACAAAAACTGAAGAAAAGGGGATAACTGGAAAATGTCTCCACACAATGCTTAGTTCTCAGAAGGAAATCATATGTGCCATGCTGTTTCATTTATGGTTAAAGAGTTAGGTGTTATACTCTCGGTTATGCTTTCCTATAAGTTAAATGCTAATTTTAGAGATACGAATGTTAGCACAAAAACTGAAGGAAAGGGGATAGCTGCAAAATCTCTGCACACAATGCTTAGTTCTCAGAAGGAAATAATATGTGCCATGTTGTTTCATTTAGGTTTAAATAGTTAGGTGCTATACCCTCGGTTATGCTTTGCAATATAGGCAATGCTAGTTTTACACAGAGGAATGTTAGCACAAAAACTGAAGGAAAGGAGATAGCTGCAAAATGTCAGCACACAATGTTTAGTTCTCAGAAGTAAATCATATGTGCCATGTTGTTTCATTTAGGTTTAAAGAGTTAGGTTCTATACCCTCGGTTATGCTTTGCAATATAGGAAATGCTAGTTTTACACATAGGAATGTTAGCACAAAAACTGAACGAAGGAGATAGCTGCAAAATCTCTGTCCACAATGCTTAGTTCTCAGAAGTAAATCATATGTGCCATGTTGTTTCATTTAGGTTGAAAGCGTTAGGTGCTATACCCTCGGTTATGCTTTCCTATATAGGAAATGCTAATGTTAGAGTTAGGCATGTTAGCACAAAAACTGAAGGAAAGGAGAAAGCTGCAAAATCTCTACACACAATGCTTAGGTCTCAGAAGTAAATCATATGTGCCATGTTGTTTCATTTAGGTTTAAAGTGTTATGTGCTATACCCTCGGTTATGCTCTCCTATAGTGTAAATGCTAGTTTTAGATATAGGAATGTTAGCACAGAAACTGAAGGAAAGGAGATAGCTGCCAAATCTCTGCACACAATGCTTAGTTCTCAGAAGGAAATCATATGTGCCATGTTGTTTCATTTAGGTTTAAAGAGTTAGGTGTTATACCCCCAGTTATGCTTTCCAATATAGGAAATGCTAGTTTTAGAGATACGAATGTTAGCACAAAAACTGAAGGAAAGGGGATAGCTGCAAAATGTCTGCACACAATGCTTAGTTCTCAGAAGGAAATCATATGTGCCATGTTGTTTCATTTAAGTATACAGAGTTAGGTGCTATACACTCTTTTATGCTTTCCTATAAGTTAAAAGCTAGTTTTAGATATAGGAATGTTAGCACAAAAACTGAAGGAAAGGAGATAGCTGCAAAATCTCTGCACACAATGCTTAGTTCTCAGAAGGAATTCATATGTGCCATGTTGTTTCATTTAGGTTTAAAGTGTTAGGTGCTATACACTCGGTTATTCTTTGCAATGTAGGAAATGCTAGTTTTACACAGAGGAATGTTAGCACAAAAACTGAATGAAAGGAGATAGCTGCAAAATCTCTGCACACAATGCTTAGTTCTCAGAAGGAAATCATATTTGCCATGTTGTTTCATTTAGGTTTAAAGAGTTATGTGCTATGCCCTCGGTTATGCTCTTCTATAGTATAAATGATAGTTTTAGAAATAGGATTGTTAGCACAAAAACTGAAGGAAAGGAGGTAGCTGCAAAATCTCTGCACAGAATGCTTAGTTCTCAGAAGTAAATCATATGTGCCATGTTGTTTCATTTCGGTTTAAAGAGTTAAGTGCGACAGCCTTCATGTTACTCAAATATGGCCACTCTCACAGCCAAACTCAGCGTGTAGATGTGATGCATTCCCCCCAGCGTGGGACACGACACCTGGGGATGAGCCTCCCTGGCACCGAGGGATCACTACCACATACCAGCTGAAGAAGCAACTAGAAAATGACCTTGTATTAAAGATACAATGCGGAACAGCAGAATATACCTGTCTACATATAATAACATGACTTCGGGAAGCGGTTTGACCTAATGTAAGCGGGAAATGGAAAGGAGAAATGAGATTATAAGGCTGTGAGTCTCTAAAAAAGAGTCTGGAGGTTGTCAGAAGGAATACCCCTATGTACAACTGAACAGAGTCTAAGAGACAGATAAGGTAGATACAACCCCAGGTATTGGTTCTTTTGAGGGATAAAGAGACCCACGGGTTCTATGGTCATGGCAGAAGGGGTTCACTGCCATGACAGATGGCCCTTCTTTGGAGCTGGTGTTTCTGCGTGATGGAAATGGACTCAGAGGGGATCTCTTTTCACAAGACTTGCATGCTACTTTATTGGAACTGTAGTTGGTGCTGAGTTTAAGATATATGTAGGGGATTTGAATCTCTGGACTGATAATATGACACCCAGGCCCAGAGCCTCAACAGACTTCAGCTCCTACACTTTGACTTATTGGACTTACTCCACTCAGCTAACATGGAGTTGAAGAAGGTCAACCACCACAACATGGAGCCTAGAGTGTCTACTACTAGAAGCGGGAAGAGTTCATCCAGTACCCATGTGGAATCTAAGCCCGCACTTGACATAGGTGTGCAATGGACACAACCAATCCAATGTCCACAGAGGAAATGTGAAATGGGTGTGGGAACGGTAGCCATGGGGGCTGCTGGGTGTGGGGAACGGGAGGAAGAGATGAGATGTGGAGGCGTTCTCGGGACGTGGAGTTGTCCTGGATAGTGCTTCACGGACAATTATGGGACACTGTAGATCCCCCCAGGGCCCACTGGATGGAACGTGAGAGAGTCTGGGCTATGATGTGGACCATTGACTATGGGGTGCAGTGATGCTCAGAGATGAACTTACCAGGTGCAATGGATGTATCACGATGATGGGAGAGAGTGTTGCTGTGGGGGGAGTGGGGGGCGGGGGTGGTGGGGTTGAATGGGACCTCATATATTTTTTTTAATGTAATTAAAAAATAAAAAAAGAAAATAAATAAATAAATAAAGAGTTAGGTGCTATACCCTCGGTTATGCTTTGCAATATAGGAAAAGCTAGTTTTACAGCGGAGGAATGTTAGCCCAAAAACTTAAGGAAAGGAGATAGCTGCAAAATCTCGGAACACAATGCTTAGTTCTCAGAAGTAAATCATATGTGCCATATTGTTTCATTTAGGTTTAAAGCGTTAGGTGTTATACCCTCGGTTATGTTTTCCTTTATAGGAAATGCTAGTTTTAGAGATACGAATGTTATCACAAAAACTGAAGGAAAGGAGATAGCTGCAAAATCTCTGCACAAAATGCTTAGTTCTCAGAAGGAAATCATACGTGCCATGTTGATTCATTTAGGGTTAAAGAGTTAGGTATTATACCCTCGGTTATGCTTTCCTATAAGGTAAATGCTAGTTTTAGAGATACGAATGTTAGCACAAAAACTGAAGGAAAGGGGATAGCTGCAAAATCTCTGCACACAATGCTTAGTTCTCAGAAGGAAATCATATGTGCCATGTTGTTTCATTTAAGTTTAAAGAGTTAGGTGCTATACCCTCAGTTATGCTTTGCAATATAGGAAATGCTAGTTTTACACAGAGGAATGTTAGCACAAAAACTGAAGGAAAGGAGATAGCTGCAAAATGTCAGCAAACAATGCTTAGTTCTCACAAGGAAATCATATGTGCCATATTGTTTCATTTAGGTTTAAAGAGTTAGGTTCTATACCCTCAGTTATGCTTTGCAATATAGGAAATGCTAGTTTTACACATAGGAATGTTAGCACAAAAACTGAACAAAAGGAGATAGCTGCAAAATCTCTGCACACAATGCTTAGTTCTCAGAAGTAAATGATATGAGCTATGTTGTTTCATTTAGGTTGAAAGCGTTAGGTGCTATACCCTCGGTTATAATTTCCTATATAGGAAATGCTAATGTTAGAGTTAAGAATGTTAGCACAAAAAATGAAGGAAAGGAGATAGCTGCAAAATCTCTGCACACAATGCTTAATTCTCAGAAGGACATCATATGTGCCATGTTGATTCATTTAGGGTTAAAGAGTTAGGTGTTATACCCTCGGTTATGCTTTCCTATAAGGGAAAATCCAGTTTTAGAGATAAGAATGTTAGCACAAAAACTGAAGGAAAGGAGATAGATGCCAAATCTCTGCACACAATGCTTAGTTCTCAGAAGTAAATAATATGTGCCATGTTGTTTCATTTAGGTTTAAAGCGTTAGGTGCTATACCCTCGGTTATGCTTTCCTATATAGGAAATGCTAGTTTTAGACATACGAATGTTAGCACAAAAACTGAAGGAAAGGAGATAGCTGCAAATTCTCTGCACACAATGCTTAGTTCTCAGAATGAAATCATAAGTGCCATGTTGTTTCATTTAGGTTTAAAAAGTTATGTGCTATACCCTCGGGTATGCTCTCCTATAGTGTAAATGCTAATTTTAGATACAGGAATGTTAGCACAGAAACTGAAGGAAAGGAGATAGCTGCCAAATCTCTGCATACAATGCTTAGTTCTCAGAAGTAAATAATATGTGCCATGTTGTTTAATTTAGGTTTAAGCATTAGGTGCTATATCCTCGGTTATGCTTTCCTATATAGGAAATGCTAGTTTTAGACATACGAATGTTAGCACAAAACTGAAGGAAAGGAGATAGCTGCAAAATCTCTGCACACAATGCTTAGTTCTCAGAAGGAAATCATATGTGCCATGTTGTTTCATTTAGGTTTAAAGAGTTTGGTGTTATACCCTCGGTTATGCTTTCTAATATAGGAAATGCTAGTTTTAGAGATACGAATGTTAGCACAAAAACTGAAGCAAAGGGGATAGCTGCAAAATCTCTGCACACAATGCCTAGTTCTCAGAAGGAAATCATATGTGCCATGTTGTTCCATTTAAGTTTAAAGAGTTAGGTGCTATACCATCGGTTATGCTTTCAATATAGGAAATGCTAGTTTTACACAGAGGAATGTTAGCACAAAAACTGAAGGAAAGGAGATAGCTGCAAAATCTCTGCACAGAATGCTTAGTTGTCAGAAGGAAATCATATGCGCCATGTTGTTTCATTTAGGTTTAAAGCATTAGGTGCTATACCCTCGGTTATGCTCTCCTATAGTGTAAATGATAGTTTTAGATATAGGAAACTTAGCACAAAAACTGAAGGAGAGGATATAGCTGCCAAATCTCTGCACACAATGCTTAGTTCTCAGAAGTAAATCATATGTGCCATGTTGTTTCATTTAGGTTTAAAGAGTTAGGTGCTATACCCTCGGTTATGCTTTGCAATAGAGGAAATGCTAGTTTTACACAGAGGAATGTTAGCACAAAAACTGAAGGAAAGGAGATAGCTGCAAAATCTCTGCACAGAATGCTTAGTTGTCAGAAGGAAATCATATGTGCCATGTTGTTTCATTTAGGTTTAAAGCGTTAGGTGCTATACCCTGGGTTATGCTTTCCTGTATAGGAAATGCTAGTTTTTGACATACGAATGTTAGCAAAAAACCTGAAGGAAAGGAGATAGCTGCAAAATCTCTGCACACAATGCTTAGTTCTCAGAAGGAAATCATAGGTGCCATGTTGTTCCATTTAAGTTTAAAGAGTTAGGTGCTATACCCTCTGTTATGCTTTGCAATATAGGAAATGCTAGTTTTCCACAGAGGAATGTTACCACAAAAACTGAAGGAAAGGAGATAGCTTCAAAATCTCTGCACAGAATGCTTAGTTGTCAGAAGGAAATCATATGTGCCATGTTGTTTCATTTAGGTTTAAAGCGTTAGGTGCTATACCCTCGGTTATGCTTTCCTGTATAGGAAATGCTAGTTTTAGACATACGTATGTTAGCACAAAACCTGAAGGAAAGGAGATAGCTGCAAAATCTCTGCACACAATGCTTAGGTCTCAGAAGTAAATCATATGTGCCATGTTGTTCCATTTAAGTTTAAAGAGTTACGTGCTATACCCTCGGTTATGCTTTGCAATATAGGAAATGCTAGTTTTACACAGAGGAATGTTAGCACAAAAACTGAAGGAAAGGAGATAGCTGCAAAATCTCTGCACAGAATGTTTAGTTGTCAGAAGGAAATCATATGTGCCATGTTGTTTTATTTAGGTTTAAAGCGTTAGGTGCTATACCCTCGGTTATGCTCTCCTACAGTGTAAATGCTAGTTTTGATATAGGAAACTTAGCACAAAAACTGAAGGAAAGGATATAGCTGCCAAATCTCTGCACACAATGCTTAGTTCGCAGAAGTAAATCATATGTGCCATGTTGTTTCATTTAGTTTTAAAGAGTTAGGTGCTATGCCCTCGGTTATCCTTTGTAATATAGGAAATGCTAGTTTTAGAGATACGAATGTTAGCACAAAAACTGAAGGAAAGGGAATAGCTGCAAAATGTCTGCACACAAATCTTAGTTCTCAGAAGAAAATCATATGTGCCATGTTGTTTCATTTAAGTTTAAAGAGTTAGGTGCTGTACCCTCAGTTATGCTTTGCAATATAGGAAATGCTAGTTTTACACAGAGGAATGTTAGCACAAAAACTGAAGGAAAGGAGATAGCTGCAAAATCTCTGCATGCAATGCTTAGTTCTCAGAAGGAAATCATATGTGACATGTTGTTTCATTTCGGTTTAAAGAGTTAGGTGCTATACCCTCGGTAATGCTTTGCAATATAGGAAATGCTAGTTTTACACAGAGGAATGTTAGCACAAATACTGAATGAAAGGAGATAGCTGCAAAATCTCTGCACACAATGCTTATTTCTCAGAAGTAAATCATATGTGCCATGTTGTTTCATTTCGGGTTAAAGGGTTAGGAGCTATACCCTCTTTTATGATTTCCTATAGGGTAAAAGCTTGTTTTAGATACAGGAATGTTAGCACAAAAACTGAAGGAAAGGAGATAGCTGCAAAATCTCTGCACACAATACTCAGTTCTCAGAAGTAAATCATATGTGCCATGTTGTTTCATTTCGGTTTAAAGAGTTAGGTGCTATACCCTCGGTTATGCTTTGCAATATAGGAAAAGCTAGGTTTACACAGAAGAATGTTAGCCAAAAAACTGAAGAAAAGAGATAGCTGCAAAATCTCTGCACACAATGCTTAGTTCTCAGAAGTAAATCATATGAACCATGTTGTTTCATTTAGGTTTAAAGAGTTAGTTGCTATACCCTCGGTTATGCTTTTCTATAGTGTAAAAGCTAGTTTTAGATATAGGAATGTTAGCACAAAAACTAAAGGAAAGGAGATAGCTGAAAATCTCTGCACAGAATGCTTAGTTCGCCGAGGTAAATCATATGTGCCAAGTTTTTTCATTTAGGTTTAAAGCGTTAGGTGCTATACGCTCGGTTTTGCTTTCCTATACAGCAAATGCTAGGTTTAGACATACGAATGTTAGCACAAAAACTGAAGGAAAGGAGATAGCTGCAAAATCTCTGCACACAATGCTTAGGTCTCAGAAGTAAATCATATGAGCCATGTTGTTTCATTTAGGTTTAAAGAGTTAGGTGCTATACCCTCGGTTATGCTTTCCTATAGTGTAAATGCTAGTTGTAGATAAAGTAATGTTAGCACAAAAACTAAAGGAAAGGAGATAGCTGCAAAATCTCTGCACACAATGCTTACTTCTCAGAAGTAAATGATATGAGCCATGTTGTTTCATTTAGGTTTAAAGAGTTAGGTGCTATACCCTCGGTTATGCTTTCATATATAGGAAATGCTAGTTTTAGACATACAAATGTTAGCACAAAAACTGAAGGAAAGGAGATAGCTGCAAAATCTCTGCACACACTGCTTAGTTCTCAGAAGGAAATCATTTGTGCATGTTGTTTCATTTAGGTTTAAAGAGTTAGGTGCTATACCCTCGGTTATGCTTTCCTAAATAGGAAATGCTAGTTTTACAGATACAAATGTTAGCACAAAACCTGGAGGAAACGAGATAGCTGTCAAATCTCTGCACACAATGCTTAATTTTCAGAAGTAAATAATATGCTCCATGTTGTTTCATTTAGGTTTAAAGCGTTAGGTGCTACACCTCAGTTATGCTTTCCTATATAGGAAATGCTAGTTTTAGACATACGAATGTTAGCACAAAAACTGAAGGAAAGGAGATAGCTGCAAAATCTCTGCACACAAGCTTAGTTCTCAGTACGAAATCATATGTGCCTTGTTGTTTCATTTAGGGTTAAAGAGTTAGGTGCTATACCCTCGGTTATGCTTTCCAATATAGGAAATGCTGGTTTTAGAGATACGAATGTTAGCACAATAACTGGAGGAAAGGGGATAGCTGCAATATGTCTGCACACAATGCTTAGTTCTCAGAAGGAAATCATATGTGCCATCTTGTTTCATTGAAGTTTAAAGAGTTAGGTGCTATACCCTCTTTTATGCTTCCCTATAAGGTAAAAGCTAGTTTTAGCTATAGGAATGTTATCACAAAAACTGAAGGAAAGGAGATAGCTGCAAAATCTCTGCAGACAATGCTCAGTTCTCAGTAGGAAATCATATGTGCCATGTTGTTTCATTTAGCTTTAAAGAGTTAGGTGCTATACCCTCTGTTATGCTTTCCTATAGTGTAAATGCTAGTTTTAGATATAGGAATGTTAGCACAAAACTTGAAGGAAAGGAGATAGCTGCAAAATCTCTGCACACAATGCTTAGTTCTCAGATGGAAATCATATGTGCCATGTTGTTCCATTTAAGTTTAAAGAGTTAGGTGCTATACCCTCGGTTATGCTTTGCAATATAGGAAATGCTAGTTTTACACAGAGGAATGTTAGCACAAAAACTGAAGGAAAGGAGATAGCTGCAAATTCTCTGCACAGAATGCTTAGTTGTCAGAAGGAAATCATATGTGCCATGTTGTTTCATTTAGGGTTAAAGAGTTAGGTGCTATACCCTCGGTTATGCTTTGCAATATAGGAAATGCTAATTTTAGAGATACGAATGTCAGCACAAAAATGGAAGGAAAGGAGATAGCTGCAAAATCTCTGCACACAATCCTTAGTTCTCAGAAGGAAATCATATATGCCATGTTATTTCATTTAGGTTTAAAGCGTTAGGTGCTATAACCTTGGTTATGCTTTCCTGTATAGGAAATGCTAGTTTTAGATGTAGGAATGTTAGCACAAAAACTGAAGGAAAGGAGATAGCTGCAAAAACTCTGCACAGAATGCTTACTTCTCAGAAGTAAATCACATAAGCCATGTTGTTTCATTTAGGTTTAAAGAGTTAGGTGCTATACCCTCGGTTAGGCTTTCCTATAGTGTAAATGCTAGTTTAAATATAGGACTGTTTGCACAAAAACTAAAGGAAAGGAGATAGCTGCAAAATCTCTGCACACAATGCTTAGTTATCATAAGGAAATCATATGTGACATGTTGTTTCATTTCAGTTTAAAGAGTTAAGTGCTATACCCTATTTTATGCTTTCCTATAGGGTGAAAGCTAGTTTTAGATACAGGAATGTTAGCACAAAAACTGAAGGAAAGGAGATAGCTGCAAAATCTCTGCACACAATACTTAGTTCTCAGAAGTAAATCATATGTGCCATGTTGTTTCATTTTGGTTTAAAGAATTAGGTGCTATACCCTCGGTTATGCTTTGCAATATAGGAAAAGCTAGGTTTACACAAAGGAATGTTAGCCCAAAAACTGAAGGAAAGGAGATAGCTGCAAAATCTCTGCACACAATGCTTAGTTCTCAGAAGTAAATCATATGTGCAATGTTATTTCATTTAGTTTTAAAGGGTTAGGAGCTATACCCTCTTTTATGCTTTCCTATAGGGTAAAAGCTAGTTTTAGATACAGGAATGTTTGCACAAAAACTGAAGGAAAGGAGATAGCTGCAAAATCTCAGCACACAATACTTAGTTCTCAGATTAAATCATATGTGCCATGTTGTTTCATTTCGGTTTAAAGAGTTAGGTGCTATACCCTAAGTTAAGCTTTGCAATAGAGGAAATGCTAGTTTTACACAGAGGAATGTTATCACAAATACTGAAGGAAAGGAGATAGCTGCAAAATCTCTGCACACAATGCTTAGTTCTCAGAAGTAAATGATATGAGCCATGTTGTTTCATTTAGGTTTAAAGAGTTAGGTGCTATACCCTCGGTTATGCTTTGCAATATAGGAAATGATAGTTTTAGAGATACGAATGTTAGCACAAAAACTGAAGGAAAGGAGACAGCTGCAAAATCTCTGTACACAATACTTAGTTCTCAGAAGTAAAACATATGTACCATGTTGTTTCATTTCGGTTTAAAGAGGTAGTTGCTATACCCTCGGTTAAGCTTTCCTATAGTGTAAATGCTAGTTTTAGATATAGGAATGTTAGCCAAAAGACTAAAGGAAAGGAGATAGCTGCAAAATCTCTGCACACAATGCTTAGTTCTCAGAGGTAAATCATATGTGCCAAGTTGTTTCATTTAGGTATAAAGCGTTAGGTGCGATACGCTGGGTTTTGCTTTCCTATATAGGAAATGATAGGTTTAGACATACGAATGTTAGCACAAAATCTGAAGGAAAGGAGATAGCTGCAAAATCTCTGCACAGAATGCTTAGTTCTCAGAAGTAAATCATATGAGCCATGTTGTTTCATTAGGTTTAAAGAGTTAGGTGCTATACCCTCGGTTATGCTTTCCTATAGTGTAAATGCTAGTTTAAGATATAGGAATGTTAGCACAAAAACTAAAGGAAAGGAGATAGCTGCAAAATCTATGCACACAATGCTTACTTTTAAGAAGTAAATAATATGTGCCATGTTGTTTCATTTAGGTTTAAAGCGTTAGGTTCTATATCCTCGGTTATGCTTTCCTGTATAGGAAATGCTAGTTTTAGAGATACGAATGTTAGCACAATAACTGAAGGAAAGGGGAAAGCTGCAAAATGTCTGCACACAATGCTTAGTTCTCAGAAGGAAATCATACGTGCCATCTTGTTTCATTTAAGTATAAAGAGTTAGGTGCTATACCCTATTTTATGCTTCCCTATAAAGTAAAAGCTAGTTTTAGCTATAGGAATCTTAGCACAAAAACTGAAGGAAAGGAGATAGCTGCAAAATCTCTGCACAGAATGCTTAGCTGTCAGAAGGAAATCATATGTGCCATGTTGTTTCATTTAGGTTTAAAGAGTTAGGTGCTATACTATATTGTAATGCTAACTATAGATATAGGAATGTTAGTAGAAAAACTATAGATATAGGAATGTTAGTAGAAAAACTAAAGGAAAGGAGATAACTGCAAAATCTCTGCACACAATGCTTACTTCTCAGAAGTAAATAATATGTGCCATGTTGTTTCATTTAGGTTTAAAGTGTTAGGGGCTGTACCCTCGGTTATGCTTTCCTGTATAGGAAATGCTAGTTTTAGACATACGAATGTTAGCACAAAACCTGAAGGAAAGGAGATAGCTGCAAAATCTCTGCACACAATGCTTAGTTCTCAGAAGGAAATCATTTGTGTATGTTGATTCATTTAGGTTTAAAGAGTTAGGGGCTATACCCTCGGTTATGCTTTCCTAAATAGGAAGTGCTAGTTTTAGAGATACAAATGTTAGCACAAAACCTGAAGGAAAGGAGATAGCTGTCAAATCTCTGCACAAAATGCTTAGTTCTCAGAAGTAAATAATATGTGCCATGTTGTTTCATTTAGGTTTAAAGCGTTAGGTGCTACACCCTCGGTTATGCTTTCCTATATAGGAAATTCTAGTTTTAGACATACGAATGTTAGCACAAAAACTGAAAGAAAGGAGATAGCTGCAAAATCTCTGCACACAATGCTTAGTTCTCAGAAGGAAATCATTTGTGTATGTTGATTCATTTAGGTTTAAAGAGTTAGGGGCTATACCCTCGGTTATGCTTTCCTAAATAGGAAGTGCTAGTTTTAGAGATACAAATGTTAGCACAAAACCTGAAGGAAAGGAGATAGCTGTCAAATCTCTGCACAAAATGCTTAGTTCTCAGAAGTAAATAATATGTGCCATGTTGTTTCATTTAGGTTTAAAGCGTTAGGTGCTACACCCTCGGTTATGCTTTCCTATATAGGAAATTCTAGTTTTAGACATACGAATGTTAGCACAAAAACTGAAAGAAAGGAGATAGCTGCAAAATCTCTGCACACAATGCTTAGTTCTCAGAAGGAAATCATATGTCCCATGTATTTCATTTAAGTTTAAAGAGTTAGGTGCTATACCCTCATTTATGCTTTCCTATAAGCTAAATGCTAGTTTTAGCTAAAAGAATGTTATCACAAACACTGAAGGAAAGGAGATAGCTGCAAAATCTCTGCACACAATGCTTAGTTCTCAGAAGTAAATCATATGAGCCATGTTGTTTCATTAGGTTTAAATAGTTAGGTGGTAAACCCTCGATTATGCTTTCGTATATAGGAAATGCTAGTGTTGGAGAGAGGAATGTTAGCACAAAAACTTAAGGAAAGGAGATAGCTGCCAAATCTCTGCACACAATGCTTAGTTCTCAGAAGTAAATAATATGTGCCATGTTGTTTCATTTAGGTTTAAAGCGTTAGGTGCTACACCCTCGGTTATGCTTTCCTGTATAGGAAATACTAGGTTTAGACATACGAATGTTAGCACAAAAACTGAAGAAAAGGAGATAGCTCCAAATCTCTACACACAATGCTTAGTTCTCAGAAGGAAATCATATGTGCCATGTTGTTTCATTTAGGGTTAAAGAGTTAGCTGTTATACCCTCGGTTATGCTTTCCAAAATAGGAAATGCTAGTTTTAGAGATACGAATGTTAGCACAATAACTGAAGGAAAGGGGATAGCTGAAAAATGTCTGCACACAATGCTTAGTTCTCAAAAGGATGTGCCATGTTGTTTCATTTAAGTTTAAAGAGTTAGGTGCTATACCCTCATTTATGCTTTCCTATCAGGTAAATGCTAGTTTTATCTATAGGAATGTTATCACAAACACTGAAGGAAAGGAGATAGCTGCAAAATCTCTGCACACAATGCTTGCTTCTCAGAAGTAAATCATATGTGCCACGGTGTTTCATTTAGGTTTAAAGCGTTAGGTGCTACACCCTCGGTTATGCTTTCCTATATAGGAAATTCTAGTTTTAGACATACGAATGTTAGCACAAAAACTGAAGGAAAGGAGATAGCTGCAAAATCTCTGCACACAATGCTTAGTTCTCAGAATGAAATCATATGTCCCATGTTGTTTCATTTAAGTTTAAAGAGTTAGGTGCTTTACCCTCATTTATGCTTCCCTATAAGGTAAATGCTAGTTTTAGCTATAGGAATGTTATCACAAACACTGAAGGAAAGGAGATAGCTGCAAAATCTCTGCACACAATGCTTAGTTCTCAGACGTAAATCATATGTGCCATTTTGTTTAATTTAGGTTTAAAGAGTTAAGTGGTATACCCTCGGTTATTCTTTGCAATATAGGAAATGCTAGTTTTACACAAAGGAATGTTAGACCGAAAACTGAATGAAAGGAGATAGCTGCAAAATCTCTGCACACCATACTTAGTTCTCAGAAGGAAATCATATGTGCCATGTTGTTTCATTTAGGTTTAAAGAGTTATGTGCTATACGCTCGGTTATGCTCTCCTATAGTGTAAATGCTCGTTTTAGATATAGGAATGTTAGCACAAAAACTGATGGAAAGGAGATAGCTGCCAAATCTCTGCACACAATGCTTAGTTCTCAGAAGGAAATCATATGTGCCATATTGTTTCATTTAGGTTTAAAGCGTTAGGTGTTATACCCTCGGTTAGGCTTTCCTTTATAGGAAATGCTAGTTTTAGAGATACGAATGTTATCACAAAACCTGAAGGAAAGGAGATAGCTGCAAAATGTCTGCACACAATGCTTAGTTCTCAGAAGTAAATAATATATGCCATGTTGTTTCATTTAGGTTTAAAGAGTTAGGTGCTATACCCTCGGTTATGCTTTGCAATACAGGAAATGCTAGTTTTAGAGATACGAGTGTTAGCACAAAAACTGAAGGAAAGGAGATAGCTGCAAAATCTCTGCACACAATGCTTAGTTCTCAGAAGTAAATCATATGTGCCATATTGTTTAATTTACTTTTAAAGCGCTAGGTGTTATACCCTCGGTTATACTTTCCTTTATAGGAAATGCTAGTTTTAGAGATATGAATGTTATCACAAAAACAGAAGGAAAGGAGATAGCTGCCAAATGTCAGCACACAATGCTTACTTCTCAGAAGTTAATAATATGTGCCATGTTGTTTCATTTAGGTTTAAAGCATTAGGTGCTATACCCTCGGTTAAGCTTTCCAGTATAGCAAATGCTAGTTTTAGTTATAGGAATGTTAGCACAAAAACTGAAGGAAAGGAGATAGCTGCAAAATCTCTGCACACAATGCTTAGTTCTCAGAAGTAAATCATATGTTCCATGTTGTTTCATTTAGGTTTAAAGAGTTAGGTGCTATACACTATTTTATGCTTTCCTATAGGGTAAAAGCTAGTTTTAGATACAGGAATGTTAGCACAAAAACTGTAGGAAAGGAGATAGCTGCAAATCTCTGCACACAATGCTTAGTTCTCAGAAGGAAATCATATGTGAATGTGGTTTCATTTAGGTTTAAAGAGTTAGGCGCTATACCCTCAGTCACGCTTTCCTAATTAGGAAATGCTAGTTTTAGAGATACGAATGTTAGCACAAAAACTGAAGGAAAGGAGATAGCTGAAAAATCTCTGCACACAATGCTTACTTCTCAGAAGTAAATCATACGAGCCATGTTGTTTCATTTAGGTTTAAGGTGTTAGGTGCTATAACCTCGGTTATGCTTTCCTATTGTGTAAATGCTCGTTTTAGATATAGGACTGTTTGCACAAAAACTGAAGGAAAGGAGATAGCTGCAAAATCTCTGCACAAAATGCTTACTTCTCAGAAGTAAATAATATGTGCCATGTTGTTTCATTTAGGTTTAGAGCGTTAGGTGCTATACCCTCGGTTATGCTTTCCTGTATAGGAAATGCTAGTTTTATACATACGAATGTTAGCACAAAACCTGAAGGAAAGAAGATAGCTGCAAAATCTCTGCACACAATGCTTTTTTCTCAGAAGGAAAACATATGTGACATGTTTCATTTCGGTTTGAAGAGTTAGGTGCTATACCCTATTTTATGCTTTCCTATAGGGTAAAAGCTAGTTATAGATACAGGAATGTTAGCACAAAAACTGAAGGAAAGGAGATAGCTGCAAAATCTCTGCACACAATACTTAGTTCTCAGAAGTAAATCATATGTGCCATTTTGTTTCATTTAGGTTTAAAGAGTTAAGTGGTATACCCTCGGTTATTCTTTGCAATATAGGAAATGCTAGTTTTACACAAAGGAGTGTTAGACCGAAAACTGAATGAAAGGAGATAGCTGCAAAATCTCTGCACAACATGCTTATTTCTCAGAAGGAAATCATAGGTGCCATGTTGTTTCATTTAGGTTTAAAGAGTTATGTGCTATACGCTCGGTTATGCTCTCCTATAGTGTAAATGCTAGTTTTAGATATAGGAATGTTAGCACAAAAACTGAAGGAAAGGAGATAGCTGCCAAATCTCTGCACACAATGCTTAGTTCTCAGAAGGAAATCATATGTGCCAAATTGTTTCATTTAGGTTTAAAGCGTTAGGTGTTATACCCTCGGTTATGCTTTCCTTTATATGAAATGCTAGTTTTAGAGATACGAATGTTATCACAAAACCTGAAGGAAAGGAGATAGCTGCAAAATGTCTGCACACAATGCTTAGTTCTCAGAAGTAAATAATATGTGCCATGTTGTTTCATTTAGGGTTAAAGTGTTAGGTGCTATACCCTCGGTTATGCTTTAGTATAATATAAATGCTAGTTTTAACTATAGGAATCTTAGCACAAAACCTGAAGGAAAGGAGATAGCTGCAAAATCTCTGCACACAATGCTTAGTTCACAGAAGTAAATCATATGTGCCATGTTGTTTCATTTAGGTTTAAAGAGTTAGGTGCTATACCCTCGGTTATGCTTTGCAATACAGGAAATGCTAGTTTTAGAGATACGAATGTTATCACAAAAACTGAAGGAAAGGAGATAGCTACAAAATGTCAGCACACAATGCTTACTTCTCAGAAGTTAATAATATGTGAAATGTTGTTTCATTTAGGTTTAAAGCGTTAGGTGCTATACCCTCGGTTAAGCTTTCCTGTATAGGAAATGCTAGTTTTAGATATAGGAATGTTAGCACAAAAACTGAAGGAAAGGAGATAGCTGCAAAATCTCTTCACACAATGCTTAGTTCTCAGAAGTAAATCATATGAGCCATGTTGTTTCATTTAGGTTTAAGAGTTAGGAGCTATACCCTCGGTCACGCTTTCGTAAATAGGAAATGCTAGTTTTAAAGATACGAATGTTAGCACAAAACAGAAGGAAAGGAGATAGCTGCAAAATCTCTACACACAATGCTTAGTTGTCAGAGGTAAATCATATGTGCCAAGTTGTTTCATTTAAGTTTAAAGCGTTAGGTGCTATACGCTCGGTTTTGCTTTCCTATATAGGAAATGCTAGTTTTAGACATACGAATGTTAGCACAAAAACTGAAGGAAAGGAGATAGCTGCAAAATCTCTGCACACAATGCTTAGTTCTCAAAAGTATATCATATGTGCCGTGTTGTTTCATTTAGTTTAAAGAGTTAGGTGCTATACCCTCTTTCATGCTTTCCTATAAGTTAAATGCTAGTTTTAGATATAGGAATGTTATCACAAAAACTTAAGGAAAGGAGATAGCTGCAAAATCTCTGCACACAATGCTTAGTTCTCAGAAGTAAATCATATGTGCCATGTTGTTTCATTTAGGTTTAAAGAGTTAGGTGCTATACCCTCGGTTATGCTTTCCTATAGAGGAAAAGTAATTTTAGACATACGAATGTTAGCACAAAAACTGAAGGAAAGGATATAGCTGCAAAATCTCTGCACACAATGCTCAGTTCTCAAAAGTAAATCATCTATGCCGTGTTGTTTCATTTAGGTTTAAAGCGTTAGGTGTTATACCCTCGGTTATGCTTTCCTATATAGGATATGCTAGTTTTAGACATACGAATGTTAGCACAAAAACTGAAGGAAAGGAGATAGCTGCAAAATGTCTGCACACAATGCTTAGGTTTCAGATGGAAATCATATGCGCCATGTTGTTTCATTTAGGGTTAAAGAGTTAGGTGCTATACCCTCTTTTAGGCTTTCCTATAAGGTAAATGCTAGTTTTAGCAATAGGAATGTTACCACAAAAAATGAAGGAAAGGAGATAGCTGCAAAATCTCTGCACACAATTCTTAGTTCTCAGAAGGAAATCATATGTGCCATGTTGTTTCATTTAGGTTTAAAGAGTTAGGCGCTATACCCTCGGTCACGCTTTCCTAAATAGGAAATGCTAGTTTTAGATATACGAATGTTAGCACAAAACCTGAAGGAAAGGAGATAGCTGCCAAATCTCTGCACACAACGCTTAGTTCTCAGAAGTAAATCATATGTGCCATGTTGTATCATTTAGGTTTAAAGAGTTAGGCGCTGTATCCTCGGTCACGCTTTCCTAAATAGAAAATCCTAGTGTTGGAGATAGGAATGTTAGCATAAAAAATTAAGGAAAGGAGATAGCTGCAAAATCTCTGCATACAATGCTTAGTTCTCAGAAGGAAATCATATGTGCCATGTTGTTTCATTTAGGTTTAAAGCGTTAGGTGTTATACCCTCGGTTATGCTTTCCAAAGTAGGAAATGCTAGTTTTAGAGATACGAATGTTAGCACAAAAACTGAAGAAAAGGGGATAGCTGCAAAATCTCTGCACACAGTGCTTAGTTCTCAGAAGGAAATCATATGTGCCATGTTGTTTCATTTAAGTTTAAATCGTTAGGTGCTATACCCTCAGTTATGCTTTGCAATATAGGAAATGCTAGTTTTACTCAGAGGAATGTTAGCACAAAAAATGTAGGAAAGGAGATAGCTGCAAAATCTCTGCTCACAATGTTTAGTTCTCAGAAGTAAATCATATGTGCAATGTTATTTCATTTAGGTTTAAAGCGTTAGGTGCTATACCCTCTTTTATGCTTTCCTATAGGGTAAAAGCTAGTTTTAGATACAGGAATGTTAGCACAAAACCTGAAGGAAAGGAGATAGCTGCAAAATCTCTGCTCACAATGCTTAGTTCTCAGAAGGAAATCATATGTCCCATGTTGTTTCATTAATTTTAAAGTGTTAGGTGCTATTCCCTCATTTATGCTTTCCTATAAGGTAAATGCTAGTTTTAGCTATATGAATGTTATCACAAACACTGAAGGAAAGGAGATAGCTGCAAAATCTCTGCACACAATGCTTAGTTCTCAGTAATAAATCATATGTGCCATTTTGTTTCATTTAGGTTTAAAGAGTTAAGTGCTATACCCTCGGTTCTTCTTTACAATATAGGAAATGCTAGTTTTACACAAAGGAATGTTAGACCGAAAACTGAATCAAAGGAGATAGCTGCAAAATCTCTGCACACCATGCTTAGTTCTCAGAGGTAAATCACATGTGCGAAGTTGTTTCATTTAGGTTTAAAGAGTTAGGTGGTAAACCCACGGTTATGCTTTCGTATATAGGAAATGCTAGTGTTGGAGATAGCAATGGTAGCACAAAAATTTAAAGAAAGGAGATAGCTGCAAAATCTCTGCACACAAAGCTTAGTTCTCAGAAGTAAATCATATGTGCCATGTTGTTTCATTTAGGTTTAAAGCGTTAGGTGTTATATCCTCGGTTATGCTTTCCAATATAGGAAATGCTAGTTTTAGAGATACAAATGTTAGCACATAAACTGAAGGAAAGGGGATAGCTGCAAAATCTCTGCACACAATGCTTAGTTCTCAGAGGTAAATCATATGTGCCAAGTTGTTTCATTTAGGTTTAAAGCGTTAGGTGCTATACGCTCGGTTTTGCTTTCCTATATAGGAAATGCTAGTTTTAGACATACGAATGTTAGCAAAAAAACTGAAGGAATGGAGATAGCTGCAAAATCTCTGCACACAATGATTAGTTCTCAGAAGGAAATCATATGTGCCATGTTGTTTCATTTAGGTTTAAAGAGTTAGGTGCTATACCCTCGGTTATGCTTTCCTGTATAGGAAATGCTAGTTTTAGACATACGAATGTTAGCAAAAACCTGAAGGAAAGGAGATAGCTGCAAAATGTCTGCACACAATGGTTAGGTCTCAGAAGGAAATCATATGTGCCATGTTGTTTCATGTAGGGTTAAAGAGTTAGGTGTTATACCCTCCGTTATGCTTTCCTATAAGGTAAATGCTAGTTTTAGAGATAAGAATGTTAACACAGAAACTGAAGGAAAGGGGATAGTTGCAAAATCTTTGCACACAATGCTTAGTTCTCAGAACAAAATCATATGTGCCATGTTGTTTTTATTAAGTTTAAAGAGTTAGGTGCTATACCCTCTCTTATGCATTCCTATAGGGAAATGCCAGTTTTAGCTATGGGAATGTTATCACAAAAACTGAAGGAAAGGAGATAGCTGCAAAATCTCTGCACACAATGCTTAGTTCTCAGAAGTAAATCATATGTGCCATGTTGTTTCATTTAAGTTTAAAGAGTTAGGTGCTATACCCTCTCTTATGCATTCCTATTAGGGAAATGCTAGTTTTAGCTATGGGAATGTTATCACAAAAACTGAAGGAAAGGAGATAGCTGCAAAATCTCTGCACACAATGCTTAGTTCTCAGAAGTAAATCATATGTGCCATGTTGTTTCATTTAGGTTTAAAGAGTTAGGTGCTATACCCTCGGTTATGCTTTGCAATATAGGAAATGCTAGTTTTACACAGAGGAATGTTAGCACAAAATCTGAAGGAAAGGAGATAGGTGCAAAATCTCTGCACAGAATGCTTAGTTTGAGAGGGAAATCATAGGTGCCATGTTGTTTCATTTAGGTTTAAAGCGTTAGGTGCTATACCCTCGGTTATGCTCTCCTATAGTGTAAATGCTGGTTTTAGATATAGGAAACTTAGCACAAAAACTGAAGGAAAGGATATAGCTGCCAAATCTCTGCACACAATGCTTAGTTCTCAGAAGTAAATCACATGTGCCATGTTGTTTCATTTAGGTTTAAAGAGTTAGGTGCTATACCCTCGGTTATGCTTTGCAATATAGGAAATGCTAGTTTTAGAGATACGAATGTTAGCACAAAAACTGAAGGAAAGGAGATAGCTGCAAAATCTCTGCACACAATGCTTAGTTCTCAGAAGTAAATCATATGTGCCATATTGTTTCATTTACTTTTAAAGCGTTAGGTGTTATACCCTCGGTTATTCTTTCCTTTATAGGAAATGCTAGTTTCAGAGATACGAATGTTATCACAAAAACTGAAGGAAAGGAGATAGCTGCAAAATGTCAGCACACAATGCTTACTTCTCAGAAGTTAATAATATGTGCCATGTTGTTTCATTTAGGTTTAAAGCCTTAGGTGCTATACCCTCGGTTATGCTTTCCTGTATAGGAAATGCTAGTTTTAGACATACGAATGTTAGCACAAAACCTGAAGGAAAGGAGATAGCTGCAAAATCTCTGCACACAATGCTTAGTTCTCAGAAGGAAATCATATGTGCCATGTTGTTTCATGTAGGGTTAAAGAGTTCGGTGTTATACCCTCCGTTATGCTTTCCTATAAGGTAAATGCTAGTTTTAGAGATACGAAAGTTAGCACAAAAACTGAAGGAAAGGGGAGAGCTGCATAATCTCTGCACACAATGCTTAGTTCTCAGAAGTAAATCATATGAGCCATGTTGTTTCATTTAGGTTTAAAGAATTAGGTGCTATACCCTCGGTTATGCTTTCCTATAGTGTAAATGCTAGTTTTAGATAAAGGAATGTTAGCCCAAAGACTAAAGGAAAGGAGATAGCTGCAAAATCTCTGCACACAATGCGTAGTTCTCAGAGGTAAATCATATGTGCGAAGTTGTTTCATTTAGGTTTAAAGCGTTAGGTGCTATACGCTGGGTTTTGCTTTCCTATATAGGAAATGCTAGGTTTAGACATACGAATGTTAGCAGAAAAACTGAAGGAAAGGAGATAGCTGCAAAATCTCTGCACACAATGCTTAGTTCTCAGAATTAAATCATATGAGCCATGTTGTTTCATTTAGGTTTAAAGAGTTAGGTGCTATGCCCTCGGTTATGCTTTGCAATATAGATAATGCTAGTTTTACACAGAGGAATGTTAGCACAAAAACTGAAGGAAAGGAGATAGCTGCAAAATCTCTGCACAGAATGCTTAGTTGTCAGAAGGAAATCATATGTGCCATGTTGTTTCATTTAGGTTTAAAGCGTTAGGTGCTATACCCTCGGTTATGCTCTCCTATAGTGTAAATGCTGGTTTTAGATATAGGAAACTTAGTACAAAAACTGAAGGAAAGGATATAGCTGCCAAATCTCTGCACACAATGCTTACTTCTCAGAAGTAAATCATATGTGCCATGTTGTTTCATTTAGGTTTAAAGAGTTAGGTGCTATACGCTCCGTTATGCCTTGCAATATATGAAATGCTAGTTTTAGAGATACGAATGTTAGCACAAAAACTGAAGGAAAGGAGATAGCTGCAAAATCTCTGCACACAATCCTTAGTTCTCAGAAGTAAATCATATGTGCCATATTGTTTCATTTACTTTTAAAGCGTTAGGTGTTATACCCTCGGTTATGCTTTCCTTTATAGGAAGTGCTAGTTTCAGAGATACGAATGTTATCACAAAAACTGGAGGAAAGGAGATAGCTGCAAATTGTCAGCACACAATGCTTACTTCTCAGAAGTTAATAATATGTGCCATGTTGTTTCATTTAGGTTTAAAGCACTAGGTGCTATACCCTCGGTTATGCTTTCCTGTATAGGAAATGCTAGTTTTAGATATAGGAATGTTAGCACAAAAACTGAAGGAAAGGAGATAGCTGCAAAATCTCTGCACACAATGCTTAGTTCTCAGAAGTAAATCATATAAGTCATGTTGTTTCATTTAGGTTTAAAGAGTTAGGTGCTATACCCACGGTTATGCTTTCCTATAGTGTAAATGCTAGTTGTAGATATAGGAATGCTGGCAGAAAAACTAAAGGAAAGGAGATAGCTGCAAAATCTCTGCACACAATGCTTACTTCTCAGAATTAAATAATATGTGCCATGTTGTTTCATTTAGGTTTAAAGCGTTAGGAGCGATACGCTGGGTTTTGCTTTCCTATATAGGAAATCCTAGGTTTAGACTTACGAATGTTAGCACAAAAACTGAAGGAAAGGAGATAGTTGCAAAATCTCTGCACACAATACTTAGTTCTCAGAAGTAAATCATATGAGCCATGTTGTTTCATTTACGTTTAAAGAGTTACGTGCTATACCCTGGGTTATGCTTTGTAATATAGGAAATGCTAGTTTTATACAGAGGAATGTTAGCACAAAAACTGAAGGAAAGGAGATAGCTGCAAAATCTCTGCACACAATGCTTAGTTCTCAGACATAAATCATATGAGCCATGTTGTTTCATTTAGGTTTAAAGAGTTAGGTGCTATACCCTCGGTAATGCTTTCCTATATTGTAAATGCTAGCTGTAGATATAGGAATGTTAGCAGAAAAACTAAAGGAAAGGAGATAGCTGCAAAATCTCTACACACCATGCTTACTTCTCAGAAGTAAATAATATGTGCCATGTTGTTTCATTTAGGTTTAAAGAGTTAAGTGCTATACCCTCGGTTATGCTTTCCTGTATAGGAAATGCTAGTTTTAGACATACGAATGTTAGCACAAAAACTGAAGGAAAGGAGATAGCTGTCAAATTTCTGCACAAAATGCTTAGTTCTCAGAAGTAAATAATATGTGCCATGTTGTTTCATTTAGGTTTAAAGCGTTAGGTGTTATACCCTAGGTTATGCTTTCCAATATAGGAAATGCTAGTTTTAGAGATACGAATGTGAGCACAATAACTGAAGGAAAGGGGATAGCTGAAAAATGTCTGCACACAATGCTTAGTTCTCAGAAGGAAATCATATGTGCCATGTTGTTTCATTTAAGTTTAAAGAGTTAGGTGCTATACCCTCATTTATGCTTTCCTATAAGGTAAATGCTAGTTTTAGCTATAGGAATGTTATCACAAACACTGAAGGAAAGGAGATAGCTGCAAAATCTCTGCACAAAATGCTTGGTTCTCAGAAGTAAATCATATGTGCCATGTTGTTTCATTTAGGTTTAAAGAGTTAAGTGCTATACCCTCGGTTATGCTTTCCTATATAGGTAATTCTAGTTTTACACAAAGGAATGTTAGACCGAAAACTGAATGAAAGGAGATAGCTGCAAAGTCTCTGCACACCATGCTTAGTTCTCAGAAGGAAATCATATGTGCCATGTTGTTTCATTTAGGTTTAAAGAGTTAGGTGCTATACCCTCGATTAGGCTTTCCTATATAGGAAATGCTAGTTTTAGACATACGAATGTTAGCACAAAAACTGAAGGAACGGAGATAGCTGCAAAATCTCTGCACACAATGCTTAGTTCTCAGAAGTAAATCAAATGTGCCATATTGTTTCATGTAGGTTTAAAGAGTTAGATGCTATACCCTCGGTTATGCTTTGCAATATAGGAAATGCTAGTTTTAGACATCCGAATGTTAGCACAAAAACTGAAGGAAAGGAGATAGCTGCAAAATCTCTGCACACAATGCTTAGTTCTCAGAAGGAAATCATATGTGCCATGTTCTTTCATTTAAGTTTAAAGAGTTAGGTGCTATACCCTCTTTTATGCTTTCCTATAAGGTAAATGCTAGTTTTAGCTATAGGAATGTTATCACAAAAACTGAAGGAAAGGAGATAGCTGCAAAATCTCTGCACACAATGCTTAGTTCTCACAAGTAAATCATATGTGCCATGTTGTTTCATTTAGGTTTAAAGAGTTAGGTTCGATACCCTCGGTTATGCTTTGCAATATAGGAAACGCTAGTTTTACACATAGTAATGATAGCACAAAAACTGAATGAAAGGAGATAGCTGCAAAATCTTTGCACACAATGCTTAGTTCTCAGAAGTAAATCAGATGAGCCATGTTGTTTCATTTAGGTTTAAAGCGTTAGGTGCTATACCCTCGGTTATGCTTTCCTATATAGGAAATGCTAATGTTATACTTATGAATGTTAGCACAAAAACTCAAGGAAAGGAGATAGCTGCAAAATCTCTGCACACAAGGCTTACTTCTCAGAAGCAAATCATATGTGCCATGTTGTTTCATTTAGGTTTAAAGAGTTAGGTGCTATACCCTCTTTTACGCTTTCCTATAGGAAAAATGCTAGTGGTAGATATAGGAATGTTAGTACAAAAGCGGAAGGAAAGGAGATATCTGCAAAATCTCTGCACACAATGCTTAGTTCTGAGAAGGAAATCATATGTCCCATGTTGTTTCATTTAAGTTTAAAGACTTAGGTGCTATACCCTCGGTTATGCTTTCCTAAATAGGAAATGCTAGTTTTAGACATACGAATGTTAGCACAAAACATGAAGGAAAGGAGATAGCTGCAAAATCTCTGCACACAATGCTTAGCTCTCAGAAGTAAATCATATAAGCCATGTTGTTTCATTTAGGTTTAAAGGGTTAGGTGATAAACCCTCGGTTATGCTTTCATATATAGGAAATGCAAGAGTTGCAGATAGGAATGTTTGCACAAAAACTTAAGAAAAGGATATAGCTGCAAAATCTCTGCACGCAATGCTTAGTTCTCAGAAGGAAATCATATCTGCCATGTTGTTTCATTTAAGTTTATAGAATTAGGTGCTTTACCCTCTTTTATGCTTTCCTATAAGGTAAATGATAGTTTTAGATATAGGAATGTTATCAAAAACTGAAGGAAAGGAGATAGCTGCAAAATCTCTGCACACAATGATTAGTTCTCAGAAAGAATTCATATGTGCCTTGTTGTTTCATTTAGGTTTAAAGAGTTAGGTGCTATACCCAAGGTTATGCTTTCCTATAACATAAATGCTAGTTTTAGATATAGGAATGTTAGCAGAAAACTTGAAGGAAAGGAGATAGCTGCAAAATCTCTGCACACATTCCTTAGTTCTCAGAAGTAAATAATATGTCCCATGTCGTTTCATTTAGTTTAAAGAGTTAGGTGCTATACCTTCGGTTAAGCTTTGCAATATAGGAAATGCTAGTTTTAGACATACGGAATGTTAGCACAAAAACTGAAGGAAAGGGGATAGCTGCAAAATGTCTGCACACAAATCTTAGTTCTCAGAAGGAAATCATATTTCCCATGTTGTTTCATTTAAGTTTAAAGAGTTAGGTGCTATACCCTCTTTTATGCTTTCCTATAAGGTAAATGCTAGTTTTAGACATACGAATGTTAGCACAAAAACTGTAGGAAAGGAGATAGCTGCAAAATCTCTGCACACAATGCTTAGTTCTCAGAAGGAAATCATATGTGCATGTGGTTTCATTTAGGTTTAAAGAGTTAGGTGCTATACCCTCGGTTATGCTTTCCTTTATAGGAAATGCTAGTTTTAGACATACGAATGTTAGCACAAAAACTGAAGGAACGGAGATAGCTTCAAAATCTCTGCACACAATGCTTAGTTCTCAGAAGGAAATCATATGAGTCATGTTGTTTCATTTAGGTTTAAAGAGTTAGGCGCTCTACCCTCGGTCACGCTTTCCTAAATAGGAAATGCTAGTGTTGGAGATAGGAATGTTAGCACAAAAACTTAAGGAAAGGAGATAGCTGCAAAATCTCTGCACAAAATGCTTAGTTCTCAGAGGTAAATCATATGTGCCAAGTTGTTTCATTTAGGTTCAAAGCGTTAGGTGCTAACGCTCGGTTTTGCTTTCCTATATAGGAAATGCTAGTTTTAGACATACGAATGTTAGCACAAAAACTGAAGGAAAAGAGATAGCTGCAAAATCTCTGCACACAGTGCTTTGTTCTCAAAAGTAAATCATATGTGCCATGTTGTTTCATTTAGGTTTAAAGCATTAGGGGGTATACCCTATTGTATGCTTTCCTATAGGGTAAAAGCTAGTTTTAGATACAGGAATGTTAGCACAAAAACTGAAGGAACGGGGATAGCTGCAAAATCTCTGCACACAATGCTTAGTTCTCAGAGGGAAATCATATGAGCCATGTTGTTTCATTTAGGTTTACAAAGTTAGGCGCTATACCCTCGGTCACACTTCCTAAATAGGAAATGCTAGTGTTGGAGATAGGAATGTTAGCACAAAAACTGAAGGAAAGGGGATAGCTGCAAAATGTCTGCACACAATGCTTAGTTCTCAGAAGGAAATCATATGTCCCATGTTGTTCCATTTAAGTTTAAAGAGTTAGGTGCTATACCCTCGGTTATGCTTTGCAAAATGGGAAATGCTAGTTTTACACAGAGGAATGCTAGCACAAAAACTGAAGGAAAGGAGATAGCTGCAAAATCTCTGCACACAATGCTTAGTTCTCAGAAGGAAATCATATGTGCCACGTTGTTTCATTTAGGTTTAAAGCGTTAGTTGCCCGGAGAGGGTTAGGAGGTGGTGAAGAGTAAAATGCTGAGAAAATAATATCAAAATATCATAAAGAGGGTTACCTGTTAGAATGCTCGGAGGGGAGGGTCTGATGCAGGACGGGCTCCTGGGGAATGTCTAAATGCTCATTCTGCCAGAGTGGGTGACACCATGGGGTAGAATCCCAAGTAGTGAGAGTGGGGGTGGACCCACATCCTGGCGAGGACTAATGCCGCCAAATAGAGGGAACTCTATCCCTCGAGAGAAAGGGTGGCTCCCAGGGCATTGGGGCAGATGAGCAAGTTAGGCCCTAAACACTATTCCATCTATCTCTGGAAGTGGCCCCTCAGGTAACGGAGGTTGGCTGTCACTGTGGGCACCAAGGTGGAAGGGAAATTGGACGTTAAATGTGTGGAACCAAAGTAAATGGGGGGCAAGGGAGGAGTTTCTTGAGAGTACAAAATGATGGATATAAAACATGTCATATTACACCATAACATATAGGAGACGACAGACTGATAATGTAAACCATAATGTAAAACATAGGAGAAATAAAAATGTAAAGAACTGTGTATCCTAAAGTATGCACCATAATGTAAGCACAGATATTACCATGTTAGAAAGCTAATATCTCAGACTCTGTACATCACCTTAAGTAAATATGATGTGAATAGGGTGTAAGAGTATCGCTGTGGAAGGAAAAAGGTGTTGTGGTGGATGTATGGGAGTGCTGTATATTATATATATGCATTGCTGTGGTCTAGGACTCCTACGAAGAAATGCTGAATAATTAGGGGGGAGGGGGAAAAAAAAAAGGATAGGATGTGGAATTTTTTCAAGTCAACATTCTCTATCTAAGTTCTTTATCTAACTTTATCCAAGTTCTTTATCTATCCTTTAAACCCATCGCTATATGCCATTCCCTAGTAAGGGACCATGACATTATATTGGGCTTCAAATTTTGGGGAGTTCTGGATCACAGAGTGTTTCAACAATGGCAATGGAGGGATACTGGTATGGGATACCAATGACAGGTGATATATAGCTGACAGAACATATGTCCAGGGTGCATGGTAATGATTGGATATACTCATAGTGGCAACAATTAAAAACCCAGCAGGGGGGGTACTGGGTTCCTGGCCAGTGGTGCTCTGTCATGGTCCCTAGGGGAGCAGCGACAGTCTCCCAGGTACAGCGGCGGGGACCGGGAGGGAGTGAGGGTTCAACAGTGAGCCCCTGATGCTAATGACTATGCTTGTGAGCTGATAAACCTAAAATAAGAACAAGGCCTAGAGCAACATTGTGCCTGGGAATTTCCTCCTGTCAGCCTTCATGTTACTCAAATGTGGCCAGTCTCGAAGCCAAACTCAGCATGTAAATGCAATGCCTTCCCTCCAGCGTGGGACATGACACCCAGGGATGAGCCTCCCTGGCAACGAGGGACCACTATCAAATACCAACTGATGATGCAACTGGAAAAGGACCTTATATGGAAGGTTCAATGCGGATCAGCAGAATATCCATGTCTACATAAAATAACATGACTTTAAAATGCTGTTTGACCTAAAGTAAGGGGGAAATGGAAAGGAGAAATGAGTTTATATGGCTACGAGTTTCTAAAAAAGAGTCTGGAGGCTGGCAGAAGGATTGCCCTCATGCACAACTGAGCAGAGTCAGAGAGACAGATAAAGCAGATACAACCCCCAGATATTGGTTCCTATGAAGGCTAAAGAGACCCATGGGAGTTATGGTCATGGCCGATGGGGTTTACTACCAGGGCAGATGGCCCCTCTCTGGAAATGGTGTTTATGTGTGATGAATCTGGACCCAGATTGGATCTCCCTTCATAAGACTTTCATACTAATCTGCTGGAGGTGCAGTTAACGTTGGGGTTTAAGATATAGTTAGGGGATTTGAATCTCTGGACTGATAATGTGATAGCCAGGTCCTGAGCCTCAACAGACTCCAGCACCTACAATCTGATTTATTGGACTTACCACACTCAGCTAAGATGGAGTTGAAGAAGGACAATCACCACACCATGGAGGCTAGAGTGATTACAACTGAAAATGGGAGGATGGCAGCCAGCATCCATGTGGAATCTGAGCCTCCTCTTGACATAGAGGTGCAATGGACACAACCAATCCAATGTCCACATAGAAGAGGAGGCATTGGATTGGGAAAAGTGGACATGGTGGACGATGGGTATGGGGAAGGGCAGGAAGAGATGAGAGGTGGGGGCGTATTTGGGACGTGGAGCTGCCCTGGATGGCGCCTCGGGGGTGATCACCGTACATCGTGGATCCTCACAGGGCCCACTGGATGGAATGGAGGAGAGTATGGGCCATGATGTGGACCATTGTCTATGAGGTGCAGAGGTGCCCAAAGATGTACTTACCAAATCCAATGGATGTGTCATGATGATGGGAACGAGTGTTGTTGGGGGGGGAGAGGGGGGGTGGGGGGGTGGGGTTGAATGGGACCTCACATATATATTTTTAATGTAATATTATTACAAGGTCAATTAAAAAAGAAAAAAAAAATAAAGCATTAGTTGCTATACCCTCAGTTATGCTCTCCTATAGTGTAAATGCTAGTTTTAGATATAGGAAACTTAGCACAAAAACTGAAGGAAAGGATATAGCTGCCAAATCTCTGCACAAAATGCTTAGTTCTCAGAAGTAAATCATATGTGCCATGTTGTTTCATTTAGGTTTAAAGAGTTAGGGGCTATACCCTCGGTTATGCTTTGCAATATAGGAAATGCTAGTTTTACTCAGAGGAATGTTAGCACAAAAACTGTAGGAAAGGAGATAGCTGCAAAATCTCTGCTCACAATGCTTAGTTGTCAGAAGTAAATCATATGTGCCATGTTGTTTCATTTAGGTTTAAAGAGTTAGGTGCTATACCCTAATTTATGCTTTCTTATAGGGTAAAAGCTAGTTTTAGATACAGGAATGTTAGCACAAAAACTGAAGGAAAGGAGATAGCTGCAAATCTCTGCACACAATGCTTAGTACTCAGAAGGAAATCATATGTGCCAAGTTGTTTCATTTAGGTTTAAAGCGTTAGGTGCTATTCGCTCGGATTTGCTTTCCTATATAGGAAATGCTAGTTTTAGACATACGAATGTTAGCACAAAAATTGAAGGAATGGAGATGCCTGCAAAATCTCTGCACACAATGCTTAGTTCTCAGAAGGAAATCATATGTGCCATGTTGTTTCATTTAGGTTTAAAGAGTTAGACGCTATACCCTCGGTCACGCTTTCCTAAATAGGAAATGCTAGTTTTAGAGATACGAATCTTAGCACAAAACCTGAAGGAAAGGAGATAGCTGCCAAATCTCTGCACACAATGCTTAGTTCTCAGAAGGAAAACATATGTGCCATGTTGTTTCATTTAGGTTTAAATAGTTAGGTGCTATACCCTCTTTTATGCTTTCCTATAAGGTAAATGCTAGTTTTACATATAGGAATGTTATCACAAAAACTGAAGGAATGGAGATAGCTGCAAAATCTCTGCACACAATGCTTAGTTCTGAGAAGGAAATCATATGTGCCATGTTGTTTCATTTAGGTTTAAGGAGTTAGGTGCTATACCCTCGGTTATGCTTTCCTAAATAGGAAATGCTAGTTTTAGAGATACGAATGTTAGCACAAAAACTGAAGGAAAGGAGATAGCTGCAAAAACTCTGCACACAATGCTTACTTCTCAGAAGTAAATCATATGAGCCATGTTGTTTCATTTAGGTTTAAAGAGTTAGGTGGTAAACCCTTGGTTATGCTTTTGTATATAGGAAATGCTAGTGTTGGAGATAGGAATGTTAGCACAAAAACTTAAGGAAAGGATATAGCTGCAAAATCTCTGCACGCAATGCTTAGTTCTCAGAAGGAAATCATATGTGCCATGTTGTTTCATTTAGGTCAAAGAGTTAGGTGCTATACCCTCGGTTATGCTTTCCTATAACATAAATGCTAATTTTAGATATAGGAATGTTAGCACAAAACCTGAAGGAAAGGAGATAGCTGCAAAATCTCTGCAAACAATGCTCAGTTCTCAGAAGGAAATGATATGTGCCATGTTGTTTCATTTAGATTTAAAGAGTTAGGTGCTATACCCTCGGGTATGCTTTGCAATATAGGAAAAGCTAGTTTTCACAGAGGAATGTTAGCCCAAAAACTTAAGGAAAGGATATAGCTACAAAATCACTGCACACAATGCTTAGTTCTCCGAATATATCATATGTGCCATATTGTTTAATTTTGGTTTAAAACGTTAGGTGTGATTCCCTCGGTTATGCTTTCCTTTATAGGAAATGCTACTTTTAGAGATACGAATGTTATCACAAAAACTGAAAGAAAGGAGATAGCTGCAAAATCTCTGCACAGAATGCTTAGTTGTCAGAAGGAAATCATATGTGCCATGTTGTTTCATTTAGATTTAAAGCTTTAGGTGCTATAACCTCGGTTATGCTCACCTATAGTATAAATGCTAGTTTTAGATATAGGAAACTTAGCACAAAAACTGAAGGAAAGGAGATAGCTGCAAATTTCTGCACACAATGCTTAGTTTACAGAAGGAAATCATATGTGCATGTGGTTTCATTTGGGTTTAAAGAGTTAGGCACTATACCCTCGGTCAAGCTTTCCTAAATAGGAAATGCTAGTGTTAGAGATACGAATGTCAGCACAAAAACTGAAGGAAAAGAGATAGCTGCAAAATCTCTGCACACAACGCTTAGTTCTCAGAAGGAAATCATATGTGCCATGTTGTTTCATTTAGGTTTAAAGAGTTACGCGCTATACCCTCGGTCACGCTTTCCTAAATAGGAAATGCTTGTGTTGGAGATAGGAATGCTGGCAGAAAAACTTAGGAGGGAGATAGCTGCAAAATCTCTGCGCTCAATGCTTACTTCTCAGAAGTAAATCATATGTGCCATGTTGTTTCATTTAGGTTTAAAGGGTTAGGTGTTAAACCCTCGGTTATGCTTTCCAATATAGGAAATGCTAGTTTTAGAGACACGAATGTTAGCACAAAAACTGAAGGAAAGGGGATACCTGCAAACTGTCTGCACACAACGCTTAGTTCTCTGAAGGAAATCATATGTCCATGTTGTTTCATTTAAGTTTAAAGAGTTAGGTGCTATACCCTCTTTTATGCTTTCCTATAAGGTAAATGCTAGTTTTAGATAGAGGAATGTTATCACAAAAACTGAAGGAAAGGAGATAGCTGCAAAATCTCTGCACACAATGCTTAGTTCTGAGAAGGAAATCATATGTGCCATGTTGTTTCATTTAGGTTTAAGGAGTTAGGTGCTATACCCTCGGTTAAGCTTTCCTAAGTAGGAAATGCTAGTTTTAGAGATACGAATGTTAGTACAAAACCTGAAGGAAAGGAGATAGCTGCAAAATCTCTGCACACAATGCTTAGGTCTCAGAAGTAAATCGTATGAGCCATGTTGTTTCATTTAGGTGTAAAGAGTTAGGTGCTATACCCTCGGTTATGCTTTGCAATATAGGAAATGCTAGTTTTACACAGAGGAATGTTAGAACAAAAACTGAAGGAAAGGAGATAGCTGCAAAATCTCTGCACAGAATGCCTAGTTGTCAGAAGGAAATCATATGTGCCATGTTGTTTCATTTAGGTTTAAAGCGTTAGGTGCTATACCCTCGGTTATGCTCTCCTATAGTGTATATGCTGCTTTTAGATATAGGAAACTTAGCACAAAAACTGAAGGAAAGGATATAGTTGCCAAATCTCTGCACACAATGCTTAGTTCTCAGAAGTAAATCAAATGTGCCATGTTGTTTCATTTAGGTTTAAAGAGTTAGGTGCTATACACTCGGTTATGCTTTGCAATATAGGAAATGCTAGTTTTAGAGATACGAATGTTAGCACAAAAACTGAAGGAAAGAAGATACCTGCAAAATCTCTGCACACAATGCTTAGTTCTCAGAAGTAAATCATATGTGCCATATTGTTTCACTTACTTTTAAAGCATTAGGTGTTATACCCTCGGTTAGGCTTTCCTTTATAGGAAATGCTAGTTTTAGAGATACGAATGTTATCACAAAAACTGAAGGAAAGGAGATAGCTGTAAAATCTCTGCACACAATGCTTACTTCTCAGAAGTTAATAATATGTGCCATGTTGTTTCATTTAGGTTTAAAGCGTTAGGTGCTATACCCTCGGTTATGCTTTCCTGTATAGGAAATGCTAGTTTTAGATATAGGAATGTTAGCACAAAAACTGAAGGAAAGGAGATACCTGCAAAATCTCTGCACACAATGCTTAGTTCTCAGAAGTAAATCATATGAGCCATGTTGTTTCATTTAGGTTTAAAGAGTTACGTGCTATACCCTCTGTTATGCTTTCCTATAGTGTAAATGCTAGTTGTAGATATAGGAATGTTAGCAGAAAAACCTAAGGAAAGGAGATAGCTGCAAAATCTCTGCACACAATGCTTACTTCTCAGAAGTAAATCATATGAGCCATGTTGTTTCATTTCGGTTTAAAGAGTTAGGTGCTGTACCCACGGTTAGGCTTTGCAATATAGGAAATGCTAGTTTTACACAGAGGAATGTTAGCACAAAAACTGAAGGAAAGGAGATAGCTGCAAAATCTCTGCACGCAATGCTTAGTTATCAGAAGGAAATCATATGTGCCGTGTTGTTTCATTTAAGTTTAAAGAGTTAGGTGCTATACCTTCTTTTATGCTTTCCTATAAGGTAAACGCTGGTTTTAGCTATAGGAATGTTATCACAAAAACTGAAGGAAAGGAGATAGCTGCAAAATCTCTGCACGCAATGCTTACTTCTCAGAAGTAAATCATATGTGCCATGTTGTTTCATTTAGGTTTAAAGCGTTAGGTGTTATACCCTCGGTTATCCTTTCCAATATAGGAAATGCTAGTTTTAGAGATACGAATGTTAGCACAAAAACTGAAGGAAAGGGGATAGCTGCAAAATGTCTGCACACAACGCTTAGTTCTCTGAAGGAAATCATATGTCCCATTTTGTTTCATTTAAGTTTAAAGAGTTAGGTGCTATACCCTCTTTTATGCTTTCCTATAAGGTAAATTCTAGTTTTAGATATAGGAATGTTATCACAAAAACTGAAGGAAAGGAGATAGCTGCAAAATCTCTGCAAACAATGCTTAGTTCTGAGAAGCTAATCATATGTGCCATGTTGTTTCATTTAGGTTCAGAGTTAGGTGCTATACCCTCTTTTATGCTTTCCTATAGGAAAAATGCTAGTGGTAGATATAGGAATGTTAGCACAAAAGCGGAAGGAAAGGAGATAGCTGCAAAATCTCTGCACACAATGCTTAGTTCTCAGAAGGAAATCATATGTGCCATGTTGTTTCATTTAAGTGTAAAGAGTTAGTTGGTTAACCCTGGGTTATGCTTTCATATATAGGAAATGCTAGTGTTGGAGATAGGAATGTAGCACAAAAACTTAAGGAAAGTATATAGTTGCAAAATCTCTGCAAGCAATGCTTAGTTCTCAGAAGGAAATCATATGTGCCATGTTGTTTCATTTAAGTTTAAAGAGTTAGGTGCTTTACCCTCTTTTATGCTTTCCTATAAGGTAAATGATAGTTTTAGATATAGGAATGTTATCAAAAAACTGAAGGAAAGGAGATAGCTGCAAAATCTCTGCACACAGTGTTTATTTCTCAGAAGGAAATCATATGTGCCATGTTGTTTCATTTAGGTTTAAAGAGTTAGGTGCTATAACCTCGATTATGCTTTCCTATAATGTAAATGCACGTTAAATATAGGACTGTTTGCAGATAAACTGAAGGAAAGGAGATAGCTGCAAAATCTCTGCACACAATGCTCACTTCTCAGAAGTAAATAACATGTGCCATGTTGTTTCATTTAGGTTTAAAGCGTTAGGTGCTATACCCTCTGTTATGCTTTCCTATAGTGTAAATGCTAGTTGTAGATATAGGAATGTTAGCAGAAAAACCTAAGGAAAGGAGATAGCTGCAAAATCTCTGTACACAATGCTTACTTCTCAGAAGTAAATCATATGAGCCATGTTGTTTCATTTAGGTTTAAAGAGTTAGGTGCTATACCCACGGTTATGCTTTGCAATATAGGAAATGCTAGTTTTACACAGAGGAATGTTAGCACAAAAACTGAAGGAAAGGAGATAGCTGCAAAATCTCTGCACGCAATGCTTAGTTCTCAGAAGGAAATCATATGTGACATGTTGTATCATTTCGGTTTAAAGAGTTAGGTGCTATACCCTATTTTATGCTTTCCTATAGGGTAAAAGCTAGTTTTAGATACATGAATGTTAGCACAAAAACTGAAGGAAAGGAGGTAGCTGGAAAATCTCTACACACAATAATTAGTTCTCAGAAGTAAATCATATGTGCAATGTTGTTTCATTTCGGTTTAAAGAGTTAGGTGCTATACCCTCGGTTATGCTTTGCAATATAGGAAAAGCTAGGTTTACACAGAGGAATGTTAGCCCAAAAACTGAAGAAAAGGAGATAGCTGCAAAATCTCTGCACGCAATGCTTAGTTCTCAGAAGGAAGTCATATGTGACATGTTGTTTCATTTCTGTTTAAAGAGTTAGGTGATATAACCTTGGATATGCTTTGCAGTATAGGAAATGCTAGTTTTACACAGAGGAATGTTAGCACAAAAACTGAATGAAAGGAGATAGCTGCAAAATCTCTGCACACAATGCTTAGTTCTCAGAAGTAAATCATATGTGCCATGTTGTTTCATTTAGTTTTAAAGGGTTAGGAGCTATACCCTCTTTTATGCTTTCCTATAGGGTAAAAGCTAGTTTTAGATACAGGAATGTTAGCACAAAAACTGAAGGAAAGGATATAGCTGCAAAATCTCTGCACACAATGCTTACTTCTCAGAAGTAATTAATATGTGCCATGTTGTTTCAATTAGGTTTAAAGCGTTAGGTGCTGTACCCTCGGTTATGCTTTCCTGTATAGGAAAAGCTAGTTTTAGATATACGAATGTTAGCACAAAACCTGAAGGAAAGGAGATAGCCGCAAAATATCTGCACACATTGCTTAGTTCTCAGAAGGAAATCATATGTGCCATGTTGTTTCATTTAGGTTTAAGGAGTTAGGTGCTATACCCTCGGTTATGCTTTCCTAAATAGGAAATGCTAGTTTTAGAGATACGAATGTTAGCACAAAAACTGAAGGAAAGGAGATAGCTGCAAAATCTATGCACACAATGCTTAGTTCTCAGAGGTAAATCACATGTGCCAAGTTGTTTCATTTTGGTTTAAAGAGTTAGGTGGTAAACCCTCGGTTATGCTTTCGTATATAGGTAATGATAGTGTTGGGGATAGGAATGTTAGCACAAAAACTTAAAGAAAGGAGATAGCTGCAAAATCTCTGCACACAATGCTTAGTTCTCAGAAGTAAATCATATGTGCCATGTTGTTTCATTTAGGTTTAAGCCTTAGGTGGTATATCCTCGGTGATGCTTTCCAATATAGGAAATGCTAGTTTTAGAGATACGAATGTTAGCACAAAACCTGAAGGAAAGTGGATAGCTGCAAAATGTCTGCACACAATGCTTAGTTCTCAGAAGGAAAAAATATGTGCCATGTTGTTTCATTTATGTTTAAATAGTTAGGTGCTTTACCCTCGGTTATGCTTTGCAATATAGGAAATGCTAGTTTTACACAGAGGAATGTTAGCACAAAAACTGAATGAAAGGAGATAGCTGCAAAATCTTTGCACACAATGCTTAGTTCTCAGAAGTAAATCATATGAGCCATGTTGTTTCATTTAGGTTTAAAGCGTTAGGTGCTATACCCTCGGTTATGCTTTCCTATATAGGAAATGCTAATGTTAGACTTAGGAATGTTAGCACAAAAACTGAAGGAAAGGAGATAGCTGCAAAATCTCTGCACACAATGCTTACTTCTCAGAAGTAAATCATATGAGCCATGTTGTTTCATTTAGGTTTAAGGAGTTAGGTGGTAAACCCTCGGTTATGCTTTTGTATATAGGAAATGCTAGTGTTGGAGATAGGAGTGTTAGCACAAAAAGTTAAGGAAAGGATATAGCTGCAAAATCTCTGCACGCAATGCTTAGTTCTCAGAAGGAAATCATATGTGCCATGTTGTTTCATTTAGGTTAAAAAGTTAGGTGCTATACCCTCGGTTATGCTTTCCTATAATATAAATGCTAGTTTTAGATATAGGAATGTTAGCACAAAACCTGAAGGAAAGGAGATAGCTGCAAAATCTCTGCAAACAATGCTCAGTTCTCAGAAGGAAATTATATGTGCCATGTTGTTTCATTTAGATTTAAAGAGTTAGGTGCTATACGCTCGGTTATGCTTTGCAGTAGAGGAAAAGCTAGTTTTCACAGAGGATTGTTAGCCCAAAAACTTAAGGAAAGGAGATAGCTACAAAATCTCTGCACACAATGCTTACTTCTCCGAATATATCATATGGGCCATATTATTTAATTTTGGTTTAAAACGTTAGGTGTTATACCCTCGGTTATGCTTTCCTTTATAGGAAATGCTAGTTTTAGAGATACAAATGTTATCACAAAAACTGAAAGAAAGGAGATAGCTGCAAAATCTCAGCACACAATGCTTTGTTCTCAGAAGGAAATCATATGTGTCATGTTGTTTCATTTAAGTTTAAAGAGTTAGGTGCTATACCTTCTTTTATGCTTTCCTAAAAAGTAAATGCTAGTTTTAGATATAGGAATGTTATCACAAAACCTGAATGAAAGGAGATAGCTGCAAAATCTCAGCACACAATGCTTAGTTATCACAAGTAAATCATATGAGCCATGTTGTTTCATTTAGATTTAAAGAGTTAGGTGCTATACCCTCGGTTATGCTTTCCTATAGTGTCAATGCAAGTTTTAGATATAGGAATGTTAGCACAAAAACTAAAGGAAAGGAGATAGCTGCGAAATCTCTGCACACAATGCTTAGCTCTCACAAGGAATTCATATGAGCCATGTTGTTTCATTTAGGTTTAAGGAGTTAGGTGCTATCCCTTCCGTTATGCTTTCCTATAGTGTATATGCCAGTTTTAGATATAGGAATGTTGGCACAAAAACTGCAGGAAAGGAGATAGCTGCAAAATCTCTGCACACAATGCTTAGTTCTCAGAAAGAAATCATAAGTGCCATGCTGTTTCATTGAGTTTTAAGGAGTTAGGTGCTATCCCCTCCGTTATGCTTTCCTATAGCATATAAGCTAGTTTTAGATATAGGAATGTTAGCACAAAAACTGAAGGAAAGGAGATAGCTGCAAAACCTCTGCACACACTGTTTAGTTCTCAGAAAGAAATCATATGTGCCATATTGTTTCATTAAGGTTTAAAGAGTAAGGTGCTTTACCCTCGGTTATGCTTTCCTATATAGGAAATGCTAGTTTTACAGATACGAAATTTAGCACAAAAACTGAAGGAAAGGAGATAGCTGCAAAATCTCTGGACACAGTGCTAAGTTCTCAGAAGTAAATAATATGTGCCATGTTTTTCATTTAGGGTTAAAGTGTTAGGTGCTATTCCCTCGGTTATGCTTTCCTATATGGGAAAGGCTAGTTTTAGAGATAGGAATGTTAGCACAATAACTGAAAGAAAGGAGATAGCTGCAAAATCTCTGCACACAATGCTTAGCTCTCAGAAGGAATTCATATGAGCCATGTCGTTTCCTTTAGGTTTTATTTGTTAGGTGCTATACCCTCGGTTATGCTTTCGTATATAGGAAAGGCTAGTGTTAGACATAGGAATGTTAGCACAAAAACTGAAGGAAAGGCGAAAGCTGCAAAATATCTGCACACAATGCTTACTTCTCTGAAGTAAATCATATGTGCCATGTTGTTTCATTTAGGTTTAAAGAGTTAGGTGCTATATCCTCGGGTATGCTTTCCTATAGTGTAAAGGCTAGATTTAGATATAGGAATGTTAGCACAAAAAATGAAGGAAAGGAGGTAGCTGCAAAATCTCTGCACACAATGCTTAGTTCTCAGAAGGAAATTATACGTACCATGCTGTTTCATTTAGGTTTAAAGCGTTAGGTGCTATACGCTCGGTTATGCTTTGCAATATAGGAAATGCTAGTTTTAGAGATACGAATGTTAGCACAAAAACTGAAGGAAAGGAGATACCTGCAAAATCTCTGCACACAATGCTTAGTTCTCAGAAGTAAATCATATGTGCCATATTGTTTCACTTACTTTTAAAGCATTAGGTGTTATACCCTCGGTTAGGCTTTCCTTTATAGGAAATGCTAGTTTTAGAGATACGAATGTTATCACAAAAACTGAAGGAAAGGAGATAGCTGTAAAATCTCTGCACACAATGCTTACTTCTCAGAAGTTAATAATATGTGCCATGTTGTTTCATTTAGGTTTAAAGCGTTAGGTGCTATACCCTCGGTTATGCTTTCCTGTATAGGAAATGCTAGTTTTAGATATAGGAATGTTAGCACAAAAACTGAAGGAAAGGAGATACCTGCAAAATCTCTGCACACAATGCTTAGTTCTCAGAAGTAAATCATATGAGCCATGTTGTTTCATTTAGGTTTAAAGAGTTACGTGCTATACCCTCTGTTATGCTTTCCTATAGTGTAAATGCTAGTTGTAGATATAGGAATGTTAGCAGAAAAACCTAAGGAAAGGAGATAGCTGCTAAATCTCTGCACACAATGCTTACTTCTCAGAAGTAAATCATATGTGCCATGTTGTTTCACTTAGGTTTAAAGAGTTGGGTTCTATACCGTCGGTTATGCTTTGCAATATGGTAAATGCTAGTTTTAGACATAGGAATGTTAGCACATAAGTGAAGGAAAGGAGGTAGCTGGAAAATCTATGTAGGCAATGCTTAGTTCTCAGAAGTAAATCATGTGCCATGTTGTTTAATTTAGGTTTAAAGCGTTAGGTGCTATACCCTCGGTTATTCTTTCCTATAGTGTAAAGGCTAGTTTTAGATATAGGAATGTTAGCATAAAAACTGAAGGAAAGGAGATAGATGCAAAATCTCTGCACACAATGCTTAGTTCACAGGAGGAAATCATATCTGCCCCGTTGTTTCTTTTAGGTTTAAACCGTTAGGTGCTATACCCTCGGTTATGCTTTCATGTAGAGAAATGCTAATTTTAGAGATACGAATGTTCGCACAAAAACTGAAGGAAAGGAGATATCAGCAAAATCTCTGCACACAATGCTTAGTTCTCAGAAGGAAATCATATGTGCCATGCTGTTTCATTTAGTTTTAAGGAGTTAGGTGCTATCCCCTCCGTTATGCTTTCCTATAGTGTACATGATAGATTTAGATATAGGAATGTTAGCACAAAAACTGAAGGAAAGGAGATAGCTGCAAAATATCTGCACAGAATGCTTAGTTCTCAGAAGGAAATCATATGAGCCATGTTGTTTCATTCAGGTTTAAAGAGTTATGGGCTATACCCTGGTTAGGCTTTCCTATAGTGTAAATACTAGTTTTAGATATAGGAATGTTAGCACAAAAAGTGAAGGAAAGGAGATAGCTGCAAAATCTCTGCACACAATGCTTAGTTCTCAAAAGTAAATCATATATGCCATATTGTTTCATTTAGGTTTAAAGCGTTAGGTGTTATACCCTCGGTTATGCTTTCCTTTAAAGGAAATGCTAGTTTTAGAGATACGAATGTTATCACAAAAACTGAAGGAAAGGATATAGCTGCAAAATCTCTGCACACAATGCTTAGTTCTCAGAAGTACATCTATTGTGCGATGTTGTTCCTTTTAAGTTTAAAGAGTTAGGTGCTATACCCTCTTTTATGCTTTCCTATAAGGTAAATACTAGTTTTAGGTATAGGAATGTTAGCACAAAAACTGAAGGAAAGGGGATAGCTGCAAAATGTCTCCACACAATGTTTAGTTCTCAGAAGGAAATCATATGTGCCATGTTGTTTCATATAGGTTTAAAGAGTTAGGTGCTATACCCTCGGTTATTCTTTCCTATAATATAAATGCTTGTTTTAGATATAGGAATGTTAGCACAAAACCTGAAGGAAAGGAGATAGTTGCAAAATCTCTGCACACAATGCTTACTTCTCAGAAGTAAATCATATGAGTCATGGTGTTTCATTTAGGTTTAAAGAGTTATGTGCTATACCCTGGTTAGGCTTTCCTACAGTGTAAATGCTAGTTTTAGATATAGGAATGTTAGCAGAAAAACTGAAGGAAAGGAGATAGCTGCAAAATCTCTGCACACAATGCTTAGTTCTCAGAAGTAAATAATATGTGCCAAGTTGTTTCATTTACTTTTAAAGCATTAGGTGCTATGCAGTCGGTTATGCTTTCATGTTTAGGAAATGCTAGTTTTAGACATACGAATGTTAGCACAAAACCTGAAGGAAAGGAGATAGCTGCAAAATCTCTGCACACAATGCTTAGTTCTCAGATGGAAATCATATGTGCCATGCTGTTTCATTTAGGGTTAAAGAGTTAGGTGTTATACTCTCGGTTATGCTTTCCTATAAGGTAAATGCTAATTTTAGAGATACGAATGTTAGCACAAAAACTGAAGGAAAGGGGATAGCTGCAAAATCTCTGCACACAATGCTTAGTTCTCAGAAGTAAATAATATGTGCCATGTTGTTTCATTTAGGTTTAAAGAGTTAGGTGCTAAACCCTCGGTTTTGCTTTGCCATATAGGCAATGCTAGTTTTACACAGAGGAATGTTAGCACAAAAACTGAAGGAAAGGAGATAGCTGCAAAATCTCTGCACACAATGCTTAGATCGTAGAAGGAAATCATATGTGCCATGTTGTTTCATTTAGGTTTAAAGAGTTAGGTGCTATACCCTCGGTTATGCTCTCCTATAGTGTAAATGCTAGTTTTAGATATAGGAATGTTAGCACAAAAACTGAAGGAAAGGAGATAGCTGCAAAATCTCTGCACACAATGCTTAGTTCTCAGAAGTAAACAATATGTGCCATGTGTTTCATTTAGGTTTAAAGAGTTAGATGCTATACTTTCGGTCATGCTTTGCAATATAGGAAATGGTAGTTTTAGAGATACGAATGTTATCAAAAAACTGAAGGAAAGGAGATACCTGCAAAATGTCAGCACACAATGCTTAGTTCTCAGTAGTAAATCATATGTCCCATGTTGCTTCATTTAAGTTGAAAGAGTTAGATGCTATACGCTCTTTTATGCTTTCCTATAAGGTAAATGCCAGTTTTACATATAGGAATGTTAGCACAAAAACTGAAGGAAAGGAGAGAGCTGCAAAATCTCCACACACAATGCTTAGTTCTCAGAAGGAAATCATATGTGCCATGTTGTTTCATTTAGGTTTAAAGAGTTAGGGGCTATACCCTCGGTTATGCTCTCCTATAGTGTAAATGCTAGTTTTAGATATAGGAATGTTAGCACAAAAACTGAAGGAAAGGAGATAGCTGCAAAATCTCTGCACACAATGCTAGTTCTCAGAAGTAAATAATATGTGCCATGTTGTTTCATTTAGGTTTAAAGCGTTAGGTGCTATACCCTCGGTTATGCTTTCCTATATAGGAAATGCTAGTTTTAGACATACGAATGTTAGCACAAAAACTGAAGGAAAGGAGATAGCTGCAAAATCTCTGCACGCAATGCTTAGTTCTCAGAAGGAAATCATCTGTGCCATGTTGTTTCATTTAGGTTTAAAGAGTTAGGTGTTATACCCTCGGTTATGCTTTCCAATATAGGAAATGCTAGTTTTAGAGATACGAATGTTAGCACAAAAACTGAAGAGAAGGGGATAGCTGCAAAATCTCTGCACACAATGCTTAGTTCTCAGAATAAATCATATGTGCCATGTTGTTTCATTTAAGTTTAAAGAGTTAGGTGCTATACCCTCGGTTATGCTTTGCAATATAGGAAATGCTAGTTTTACACAGAGGAATGTTAGCACAAAAACTGAAGGAATGGAGATAGCTGCAAAATATCAGCACACAATGCTTAGTTCTCAGAAGTATTTTTATTGTGGCATGTTGTTTCTTTTAAGTTTAAAGAGTTAGGTGCTATACCCTCTTTTATGATTTCCTATAACGTAAATGCTAGTTTTAGATATAGGAATGTTAGCACAAAAACTGAAGGAAAGGATATAGCTGCAAAATATCAGCACACAATGCTTATTTCTCAGAAGTAAATCTATTGTGCCATGTTGTTTCATTTAGGTTTAAAGAGTTAGGTGCTATACCCTTGGTTATGCTTTCGTATAGTGTAAATGCTAGTTTTAGATGTAGGAATGTTAGAACAACAACTGAAGGAAAGGAGATAGCTGCAAAATCTCTGCACACAATGCTTAGTTCACAGAAGTAAGTCATATGTGCCATGTTGTTTCATTTCGGTTTAAAGAGTTAGGTGCTATACCCTCGGTTATGCTTTGCAATATAGGAAAAGCTACTTTTACACTGAGGTTTGGTAGCCAAAAACTTAAGGAAAGGAGATAGCTGCAAAATCTCTGCACACAATGCTTAGTTCTCAGAAGTAAATCATATGTGCCATATTGTTTCATTTAGGTTTAAAGTGTTAGGTGTTATACCCTCGGTTATGTTTTCCTTTATAGGAAATGCGAGTTTTAGAGATACTAATGTTATCACAAAAACTGAAGGAAAGGAGGTAGCTGCAAAATGTCAGCACACAATACTTAGTTCTCAGAAGGAAATCATATGGGCCATGTTGTTTCATTTAATTTTAAAGAGTTAGCTGCTATACCCTCTTTTATGCTTTCCTATAAGGTAAATGATAGTTTTAGATATAGGAATGATTGCACAAAAACTGAAGGAAAGGAGATAGCAGCAAAATCTCTGCACAAAATGCTTAGTTCTCAGAAGTAAATCATTTGTGCCATCTTGTTTCATTTAGATTTAAAGAGTTATGTTCTATACCCTCGGTTATGCTTTGCAATATAGGAAATGCTAGTTTTACACATAGGAATGTTAGCACAAAAACTGAATGAAAGGAGATAGCTGCAAAATCTCTGCACACGATGCTTACTTCTCACAGGTAAATCATATGTGCCATGTTGTTTCATTTAGGTTTAAAGAGTTAGGTGTTATACCCATGGTTATGCTTTCCAATATAAGAAAGGGTAGTTTTAGAGATACGAATGTTAGGACAAAAACTGAAGGAAAGGAGATAGCTGCAAAATGTCTCCACACAATGCTTAGATCTCAGAAGGAAATCATATGTGCCATGTTGTTTCACTTAGGTTTAAAGAGTTAGGTGCTATACCCTAGGTTATGCTTTCCTACATTATAAATGCAAGTTCTAGATAAAGGAATGTTAGCACAAAACCTGAAGGAAATGAGATAGCTACAAAATATCTGCACAGAATGCTTAGTTCTCAGAAGTAAATCATATGAGCCATGTTGTTTCATTCAGGTTTAAAGAGTTATGGGCTATACCCTGGTTAGGCTTTCCTATAGTGTAAATGCTAGTTTTAGGTATAGGAATGTTAGCACAAAAACTGAAGGAAAGGAGATAGCTGCAAAATCTCTGCACACAATGCCTAGTTCTCAGAAGTAAATCATATGTGCCATATTGTTTCATTTAGGTTTAAAGCGTTAGGTGTTATACCCTCGGTTATGCTTTCCTTTATGCGAAATGCTAGTTTTAGAGATACGAATGTTATCACAAAAACTGAAGGAAAGGAGATAGCTGCAAAATATCAGAACACAATATTTAGGTCTCAGAAGTAAATCATATGTGCCATGTTGTTTCATTTAAGTTTAAAGAGTTAGGTGCTATACCCTCTTTTATGCTTTCCTGTAATGTAAATGCTAGTTTTAGATATAGAAATGTTATCACAAAAACTGAAGGAAAGGAGAAAGCTGCAAAATCTCTGCACACAATGCTTAGTTCTCAGAAGGAAATCATATGTGCCATGTTGTTTCATTTAGATTTAAAGCGTTAAGTGCTATACCCTATGTTATGCTTTCCTATATAGGAAATGCTAGTTTTAGACATACGAATGTTAGCACAAAAACTGAAGGAAAGGAGATAGCTGCAAAATCTCTGCACACAATGCTTAGTTCTCAGAAGGAAATCATATGTGCCATGTTGTTTCATTTAGGGTTAAAGAGTTAGGTGTTATGCCCTCGGTTATGCTTTCCTATAAAGTAAATGCTAGTTTGAGAGATACGAATGTTAGCACGGAAACTGAAGGAAAGGAGATAGCTGCAAAATCTCTGCACACAATGCTTAGTTCTCAGAAGTATATCATATGTGCCATATTGTTTCATTTAGGTTTAAAGCGTTAGGTGTTATACCCTGGGTTATGCTTTCCTTTATAGGAAATGCTAGTTTTAGAGATACGAATGTTATCACAAAAACTGAAGGAAAGGAGATAGCTGCAAAATCTCTGCACACAATGCTTAGTTCTCAGAAGTATATTTATTGTGCCATGTTGTTTCTTTTAAGTTTAAAGTGTTACGTGCTATACCCTCTTTTATGCTTTCCTATAAGGTAAATGCTAGTTTTAGGTATAGGAATGTTAGCACAAAAACTGAAGGAAAGGGGATAGCTGCAAAATGTCTCCACACAATGCTTAGTTCTCAGAAGTAAATCATATGTGCCATGTTGTTTCATTTAGGTTTAAAGAGTTAGGTGCTATACCCTCGGTTATTCTTTCATATAATATAAATGCTAGTTTTAGATATAGGAATGTTAGCACAAAAACTGAAGGAAAGGAGATAGCTGAAAAATCTCTGCACACAATGCTTAGTTCTCAGAAGTAAATAATATGTGCCATGTTGTTTCATTTACTTTTGAAGCGTTACGTGCTATGCAGTCGGTTATGCTTTCATGTTTAGGAAATGCTAGTTTTACACATACGAATGTTAGCACAAAACCTGAAGGAAAGGAGATAGCTGCAAATTCTCTGCACACAATGCTTAGTTCTCAAATGGAAATCATATGTGCCATGCTGCTTCATTTAGGGTTAAAGAGTTAGGTGTTATACTCTCGGTCATGATTTCCTATAAGGTAAATTCTAATTTTAGAGATACGAATGTTAGCACAGAAACTGAAGCAAAGGGGATAGCTGCAAAATCTCTGCACACAATGCTTAGTTCTCAGAAGTAAATCATATGTGCCATGTTGTTTCATTTAAGTTTAAAGAGTTAGGTGCTATACCCTCGGTTATGCTTTGCAATATAGGGAATGCTAGTTTTACACAGAGGAATGTTAGCACAAAAACTGAAGGAATGGAGATAGCTGCAAAATCTCTGCACACAATGCTTAGTTCTCCGAAGTAAATCATATGTGCCATATTGTTCATTTAGGTTTAAAGCGTTAGGTGTTATAACCTCGGTTATGCTTTCCTTTATAGGAAATGCTAGTTTTATAGATACGAATGTTATCACAAAAATGGAAGGAAAGGAGATAGCTGCAAAATATCAGCACACAATGCTTAGTTCTCAGAAGTGTATCTATTGTGCCATGTTGTTTCTTTTAAGTTTGAAGAGTTAGGTGCTATACCCTCTTTTGTGCTTTCCTATAAGGTAAATGCTAGTTTTAGATATAGGAATGTTAGCACAAAAACTGAAGGAAAGGAGATAGCTGCAAAATATCAGCACACAATGCTTATTTCTCAGAAGTAAATCTATTGTGCCATGTTGTTTCATTTAGGTTTAAAGAGTTAGGTGTTATACCCTCGGTTATGATTTCCTTTATAGGAAATGCTAGTTTTAGAGATACTAATGTTATCACAAAAACTGAAGGAAAGGAGATAGCTGCAAAATGTCAGCACACAATACTTAGTTCTCAGAAGGAAATCATATGGGCCATGTTGTTTTTTTAATTTTAAAGAGTTAGCTGCTATACCCTCTTTTATGCTTTCCTATAAGGTAAATGATAGTTTTAGATATAGGAATGTTTGCACAAAAACTGAAGGAAAGGAGATAGCAGCAAAATCTCTGCACACAATGCTTAGTTCTCAGAAGTAAATCATTTGTGCCACGTTGTTTCATTTAGATTTAAAGTGTTATGTTCTATACCCTCGGTTATGCTTTGCAATATAGGAAATGCTAGTTTTACACATAGGAATGTTAGCACAAAAACTGAACGAAAGGAGATAGCTGCAAAATCTCTGCACACGATGCTTACTTCTCAGAAGTAAATCATATGTGCCATGCTGTTTCATTTATGTTTAAAGAGTTAGGTGTTATTCCCTCGGTTATGCTTTCCAGTATAGGAAAGGGTAGTTGTAGAGATATGAATGTTAGCACAAAAACTGAAGAAAAGGGGATAGCTGCAAAATGTCTCCACACAATGCTTAGTTCTCAGAAGGAAATCATATGTGCCATGCTGTTTCATTTATGGTTAAAGAGTTAGGTGTTATACTCTCGGTTATGCTTTCCTATAAGTTAAATGCTAATTTTAGAGATACGAATGTTAGCACAAAAACTGAAGGAAAGGGGATAGCTGCAAAATCTCTGCACACAATGCTTAGTTCTCAGAAGGAAATAATATGTGCCATGTTGTTTCATTTAGGTTTAAATAGTTAGGTGCTATACCCTCGGTTATGCTTTGCAATATAGGCAATGCTAGTTTTACACAGAGGAATGTTAGCACAAAAACTGAAGGAAAGGAGATAGCTGCAAAATGTCAGCACACAATGTTTAGTTCTCAGAAGTAAATCATATGTGCCATGTTGTTTCATTTAGGTTTAAAGAGTTTGGTTCTATACCCTCGGTTATGCTTTGCAATATAGGAAATGCTAGTTTTACACATAGGAATGTTAGCACAAAAACTGAACGAAGGAGATAGCTGCAAAATCTCTGCCCACAATGCTTAGTTCTCAGAAGTAAATCATATGTGCCATTTTGTTTCATTTAGGTTGAAAGCGTTAGGTGCTATACCCTCGGTTATGCTTTCCTATATTGGAAATGCTAATGTTAGTGTTAGGCATGTTAGCACAAAAACTGAAGGAAAGGAGAAAGCTGCAAAATCTCTACACACAATGCTTAGGTCTCAGAAGTAAATCATATGTGCCATGTTGTTTCATTTAGGTTTAAAGTGTTATGTGCTATACCCTCGGTTATGCTCTCCTATAGTGTAAATGCTAGTTTTAGATATAGGAATGTTAGCACAGAAACTGAAGGAAAGGAGATAGCTGCCAAATCTCTGCACACAATGCTTAGTTCTCAGAAGGAAATCATATGTGCCATGTTGTTTCATTTAGGTTGAAAGCGTTAGGTGCTATACCCTCGGTTATGCTTTCCTATATAGGAAATGCTAATGTTAGAGTTAGGCATGTTAGCACAAAAACTGAAGGAAAGGAGAAAGCTGCAAAATCTCTACACACAATGCTTAGGTCTCAGAAGTAAATCATATGTGCCATGTTGTTTCATTTAGGTTTAAAGTGTTATGTGCTATACCCTCGGTTATGCTCTCCTATAGTGTAAATGCTAGTTTTAGATATAGGAATGTTAGCACAGAAACTGAAGGAAAGGAGATAGCTGCCAAATCTCTGCACACAATGCTTAGTTCTCAGAAGGAAATCATATGTGCCATGTTGTTTCATTTAGGTTTAAAGAGTTAGGTGTTATACCCCCAGTTATGCTTTCCAATATAGGAAATGCTAGTTTTAGAGATACGAATGTTAGCACAAAAACTGAAGGAAAGGGGATAGCTGCAAAATGTCTGCACACAATGCTTAGTTCTCAGAAGGAAATCATATGTGCCATGTTGTTTCATTTAAGTATACAGAGTTAGGTGCTATACACTCTTTTATGCTTTCCTATAATCTAAAAGCTAGTTTTAGATATAGGAATGTTAGCACAAAAACTGAAGGAAAGGAGATAGCTGCAAAATCTCTGCACACAATGCTTAGTTCTCAGAAGGAATTCATATGTGGCATGTTGTTTCATTTAGGTTTAAAGTGCTAGGTGCTATACACTCGGTTATTCTTTGCAATGTAGGAAATGCTAGTTTTACACAGAGGAATGTTAGCACAAAAACTGAATGAAAGGAGATAGCTGCAAAATCTCTGCACACAATGCTTAGTTCTCAGAAGGAAATCATATTTGCCATGTTGTTTCATTTAGGTTTAAAGAGTTATGTGCTATGCCCTCGGTTATGCTCTTCTATAGTATAAATGATAGTTTTAGAAATAGGATTGTTAGCACAAAAACTGAAGGAAAGGAGGTAGCTGCAAAATCTCTGCACAGAATGCTTAGTTCTCAGAAGTAAATCATATGTGCCATGTTGTTTCATTTCGGTTTAAAGAGTTAGGTGCGACAGCCTTCATGTTACTCAAATATGGCCACTCTCACAGCCAAACTCAGCGTGTAGATGTGATGCATTCCCCCCAGCGTGGGACACGACACCTGGGGATGAGCCTCCCTGGCACCGAGGGATCACTACCACATACCAGCTGAAGAAGCAACTAGAAAATGACCTTGTATTAAAGATACAATGCGGAACAGCAGAATATACCTGTCTACATATAATAACATGACTTCGGGAAGCGGTTTGACCTAATGTAAGCGGGAAATGGAAAGGAGAAATGAGATTATAAGGCTGTGAGTCTCTAAAAAAGAGTCTGGAGGTTGTCAGAAGGAATACCCCTATGTACAACTGAACAGAGTCTAAGAGACAGATAAGGTAGATACAACCCCAGGTATTGGTTCTTTTGAGGGATAAAGAGACCCACGGGTTCTATGGTCATGGCAGAAGGGGTTCACTGCCATGACAGATGGCCCTCTTTGGAGCTGGTGTTTCTGCGTGATGGAAATGGACTCAGAGGGGATCTCTTTTCACAAGACTTGCATGCTACTTTATTGGAACTGTAGTTGGTGCTGAGTTTAAGATATATGTAGGGGATTTGAATCTCTGGACTGATAATATGACACCCAGGCCCAGAGCCTCAACAGACTTCAGCTCCTACACTTTGACTTATTGGACTTACTCCACTCAGCTAACATGGAGTTGAAGAAGGTCCACCACCACAACATGGAGCCTAGAGTGTCTACAACTAGAAGTGGGAAGAGTTCATCCAGTACCCATGTGGAATCTAAGCCCGCACTTGACATAGGTGTGCAATGGACACAACCAATCCAATGTCCACAGAGGAAATGTGAAATGGGTGTGGGAACGGTAGCCATGGGGGCTGCTGGGTGTGGGGAACGGGAGGAAGAGATGAGATGTGGAGGCGTTCTCGGGACGTGGAGTTGTCCTGGATAATGCTTCACGGACAATTATGGGACACTGTAGATCCCCCCAGGGCCCACTGGATGGAACGTGAGAGAGTCTGGGCTATGATGTGGACCATTGACTATGGGGTGCAGTGATGCTCAGAGATGAACTTACCAGGTGCAATGGATGTATCACGATGATGGGAGAGAGTGTTGCTGTGGGGGGAGTGGGGGGCGGGGGTGGTGGGGTTGAAGGGGACCTCATATATTTTTTTTAATGTAATTAAAAAATAAAAAAAGAAAATAAATAAATAAATAACGACTTAGGTGCTATACCCTCGGTTATGCTTTGCAATATAGGAAAACCTAGTTTTACAGCGGAGGAATGTTAGTCCAAAAACTTAAGGAAAGGAGATAGCTGCAAAATCTCGGCACACAATGCTTAGTTCTCAGAAGTAAATCATATGTGCCATATTGTTTCATTTAGGTTTAAAGCGTTAGGTGTTATACCCTCGGTTATGTTTTCCTTTATAGGAAATGCTAGTTTTAGAGATACGAATGTTATCACAAAAACTGAAGGAAAGGAGATAGCTGCAAAATCTCTGCACAAAATGCTTAGTTCTCAGAAGGAAATCATATGTGCCATGTTGATTCATTTAGGGTTAAAGAGTTAGGTATTATACCCTCGGTTATGCTTTCCTATAAGGTAAATGCTAGTTTTAGAGATACGAATGTTAGCACAAAAACTGAAGGAAAGGGGATAGCTGTAAAATCTCTGCACACAATGCTTAGTTCTCAGAAGGAAATCATATGTGCCATGTTGTTTCATTTAAGTTTAAAGAGTTAGGTGCTATACCCTCAGTTATGCTTTGCAATATAGGAAATGCTAGTTTTACACAGAGGAATGTTAGCACAAAAACTGAAGGAAAGGAGATAGCTGCCAAATCTCTGCACACAATGCTTAGTTCTCAGAAGTAAATAATATGTGCCATGTTGTTTCATTTAGTTTTAAAGCGTTAGGTGCTATACCCTCAGTTCTGCTTTCCTATATAGGAAATGCTAGTTTTAGACATATGAATGTTAGCACAAAAACTGAAGGAAAGGAGATAGCTGCAAAATGTCAGCAAACACTGCTTAGTTCTCAGAAGGAAATCATATGTGCCATATTGTTTCATTTAGGTTTAAAGAGTTAGGTTCTATACCCTCAGTTATGCTTTGCAATATAGGAAATGCTAGTTTTACACATAGGAATGTTAGCACAAAAACTGAACAAAAGGAGATAGCTGCAAAATCTCTGCACACAATGCTTAGTTCTCAGAAGTAAATGATATGAGCTATGTTGTTTCATTTAGGTTGAAAGCGTTAGGTGCTATACCCTTGGTTATAATTTCCTATATAGGAAATGCTAATGTTAGAGTTAAGAATGTTAGCACAAAAAATGAAGGAAAGGAGATAGCTGCAAAATCTCTGCACACAATGCTTAATTCTCAGAAGGACATCATATGTGCCATGTTGATTCATTTAGGGTTAAAGAGTTAGGTGTTATACCCTCGGTTATGCTTTCCTATAAGGGAAAATCCAGTTTTAGAGATAAGAATGTTAGCACAAAAACTGAAGGAAAGGAGATAGATGCCAAATCTCTGCACACAATGCTTAGTTCTCAGAAGTAAATAATATGTGCCATGTTGTTTCATTTAGGTTTAAAGCGTTAGGTGCTATACCCTCGGTTATGCTTTCCTATATAGGAAATGCTAGTTTTAGACATACGAATGTTAGCACAAGAACTGAAGGAAAGGAGATAGCTGCAAATTCTCTGCACACAATGCTTAGTTCTCAGAATGAAATCATAAGTGCCATGTTGTTTCATTTAGGTTTAAAAAGTTATGTGCTATACCCTCGGGTATGCTCTCCTATAGTGTAAATGCTAATTTTAGATACAGGAATGTTAGCACAGAAACTGAAGGAAAGGAGATAGCTGCCAAATCTCTGCATACAATGCTTAGTTCTCAGAAGTAAATAATATGTGCCATGTTGTTTCATTTAGGTTTAAGCATTAGGTGCTATATCCTCGGTTATGCTTTCCTATATAGGAAATGCTAGTTTTAGACATACGAATGTTAGCACAAAACTGAAGGAAAGGAGATAGCTGCAAAATCTCTGCACACAATGCTTAGTTCTCAGAAGGAAATCATATGTGCCATGTTGTTTCATTTAGGTTTAAAGAGTTAGGTGTTATACCCTCGGTTATGCTTTCTAATATAGGAAATGCTAGTTTTAGAGATACGAATGTTAGCACAAAAACTGAAGCAAAGTGGATAGCTGCAAAATCTCTGCACACAATGCTTAGTTCTCAGAAGGAAATCATATGTGCCATGTTGTTCCATTTAAGTTTAAAGAGTTAGGTGCTATACCATCGGTTATGCTTTCAATATAGGAAATGCTAGTTTTACACAGAGGAATGTTAGCAAAAAACTGAAGGAAAGGAGATAGCTGCAAAATCTCTGCACAGAATGCTTAGTTGTCAGAAGGAAATCATATGTGCCATGTTGTTTCATTTAGGTTTAAAGCATTAGGTGCTATACCCTCGGTTATGCTCTCCTATAGTGTAAATGCTAGTTTTAGATATAGGAAACTTAGCACAAAAACTGAAGGAGAGGATATAGCTGCCAAATCTCTGCACACAATGCTTAGTTCTCAGAAGTAAATCATATGTGCCATGTTGTTTCATTTAGGTTTAAAGAGTTAGGTGCTATACCCTCGGTTATGCTTTGCAATAGAGGAAATGCTAGTTTTACACAGAGGAATGTTAGCACAAAAACTGAAGGAAAGGAGATAGCTGCAAAATCTCTGCACACAATGCTTAGTTGTCAGAAGGAAATCATATGTGCCATGTTGTTTCATTTAGGTTTAAAGCGTTAGGTGCTATACCCTCGGTTATGCTTTCCGGTATAGAAATGCTAGTTTCAGATATAGGAATGTTAGCACAAAAACTGAAGGAAAGGGGATAGCTGCAAAATCTCTGCACACAAAGCTTAGTTCTCAGAAGAAAATCGTATGTGCCATGTTGTTTCATTTAAGTTTAAAATGTTGGGTGCTATACCCTCGGATATGCTTTGCAATATAGGAAATGCTAGTTTTACACAGAGGAATTTTAGCACAAAAACTGACAGAAAGGGGATAGCTGCAAAATCTCTGCACGCAATGCTTAGTTCTCAGAATTTAATAACATGTGCCATGTTGTTTCTTTTAAGTTTAAAGCGTTAGGTGCTATACCCTCGGTTATGATTTCCTCTATAGGAAATTCTAGTTTTAGATATAGGAACGTTAGCACAAAAACTGAAGGAAAGGAGATAGCTGCAAAATCTCTGCACACAATGGTTAGTTCTCAGAAGTAAATCATATGAGCCATGTTGTTTCATGTAGGTTTCAAGAGTTATGTGCTATACACTCGGTTATGCTTTCCTATAGTGTAAATGTTCGTTTTAGATATAGGACTGTTTGCACAAAAACTGAAGGAAAGGAGATAGCTGCAAAATCTCTACACACAATGCTTACTTCTCAGAAGTAAATAATATGTGCCATGTTGTTTCATTTAGGTTTAAAGCGTTAGGTGCTATACCCTCGGTTATGCTTTACTGTATAGGAAATGCTAGTTTTAGACATACGAATGTTAGCACAAAACCTGAAGGAAAGGAGATAGCTGCAAAATGTCTCCACACAATGCGTAGTTCTCAGAAGGAAATCATATGTGCCATGTTAATTCATTTAGGGTTAAAGAGTTAGGTGTTATACCCTCCGTTATGCTTTCCGATAAGGTAAATCCTAGTTTTAGAGATACGAATGTTAGCACAAAACCTGAAAGAAAGGGTATAGCTGCAAAATCTCTGCACACAATGCTTAGTTCTCAGAAGAAAATCATATGTTCCATGTTGTTTCATTTAAGTTTAAAGATTTAGGTGCTATACCCTCGGTTATGCTTTGCAATATAGGAAATACTAGTATTACACAGAGGAATGTTAGCACGAAAACTGAAGGAAAGGAGACAGCTGCAAAATCTCTGCACGCAATGCTTAGTTCTCAGAAGGAAATCATATGTGACATGTTGTTTCATTTCAGTTTAAAGAGTTAGGTGCTATACCCTCGGTTGTGCTTTGCAATATAGGAAATGCTAGTTTTATACAGAGGAATTTTCGCACAAAAACTGAATGAAAGGAGATAGCTGCAAAATCTCTGCACACAATGCTAAGTTCTCAGAAGTAAATCATAGGTGCCATGTTGTTTCATATCGGTTTAAAGGGTTAGGAGCTATACCCTCTTTTATGCTTTCCTATAGGGTAAAAGCTAGTTTTATATACAGGAATGTTAGCACAAAAACTGAAGGAAAGGAGATAGCTGCAAAATCTCTGCACACAATACTTAGTTCTCAGACGTAAATCATATGTGCCATGTTGTTTCATTTCGGTTTAAAGAGTTAGGTGCTATACCCTCGGTTATGCTTTGCAATATAGGAAAATCTAAGTTTACACAGAAGAATGTTAGCCCAAAAACTGAAGGAAAGAGATAGCTGCAAAATCTCTGCACACAATGCTTAGTTTCAGAAGTAAATCATATGAACCATGTTGTTTCATTTAGGTTTAAAGAGTTAGGTGCTATACCCTCGGTTATGCTTTCCTATAGTGTAAATGCTAGTTTTAGATATAGGAATGTTAGCAAAAAAACTAAAGGAAAGGAGATAGCTGAAAATCTCTGCACAGAATGCTTAGTTCCCAGAGGTAAATCATATGTGCCAAGTTGTTTCATTTAGGTTTAAAGCGTTAGGTGCTATACGCTCGGTTTTGCTTTCCTATATAGGAAATGCTAGGTTTAGACATAGGAATTTTAGCACAAAAACTGAAGGAAAGGAGATAGCTGCAAAATCTCTGCACACAATACTTAGTTCTCAGAAGTAATTCATATGTGCCATGTTGTTTCATTTCGGTTTACAGAGTTAGGTGCTATACCCTCGGTTATGCTTTGCAATATAGGAAAAGCTAGTTTTACACAGAGGAATGTTAGCCCAAAAACTGAAGGAAAGGAGATACCTGCAAAATCTCTGCACACAATGCTTAGTTCTCAGAAGTAAATGATATGAGCAATGTTGTTTCATTTAGGTTTAAAGAGTTAGGTGCTATACCCTCGGTTATGCTTTGCAATATAGGAAATGCAAGTTTTAGAGATTCGAATGTTAGCACAAAAACTGAAGGAAAGGAGACAGCTGCAAAATCTCTGCACACAATGCTTAGTTCTCAGAAGTAAATCATATGTGCCATATTGTTTCATTTAGTTTTAAAGCATTATATGTTATACCCTCGGTTATGCTTTCCTTTATAGGAAATGCTAGTTTTTGAGATACGAATGTTATCACAAAACCTGAAGGAAAGGAGATACCTGCAAAATATGGGCACACAATGCTTACTTCACAGAAGTTAATAATATGTGCCATGTTGTTTCATTTAAGTTTAAAGCGTTAGGTGCTATACCCTCGGTTATGCTTTTCTGTATAGGAAATGCTCGTTTTAGATATTGGAATGTTAGCACAAAAACTGAAGGAAAAGAGATAGCTGCAAAATCTCTGCACACAATGCTTAGTTCTCAGAAGTAAATCATATGAGCCATGTTGTTTCATTTAGGTTTAAAGAGTTAGGTGCTATACCCTCGGTTATGCTTTCCTATAGTGTAAATGCTCGTTTTAGATATAGGACTGTTTGCACAAAAACTGAAGGAAAGGAGATAACTTCAAAATCTCTGCACACAATTATTACTTCTCAGAAGTAAATAATATGTGCCATGTTGTTTCATTTAGGTTTAAAGCGTTAGGTGCTATACCCTCGGTGATGCTTTACTGTATAGCAAATGCTAGTTTTAGACATACGAATGATAGCACAAAACATGAAGGAAAGGAGATAGCAGCAAAATGTCTGCACACAATGCTTAGTTCTCAGAAGGAAATCATATGTGCCATGTTGTTTCATTTAGGTTTAAAGAGTTAGGTGCTATACCCTCGGTTATGCTTTCCTATAGTGTAAATGCTAGTTTTTGATATAGGAATGTTACCACAAACACTAAAGGAAAGGAGATAGCTGAAAATCTCTGCACAGAATGCTTAGTTCGCAGAGTTAAATCATATGTGCCAAGTTGTTTCATTTAGGTTTAAAGCGTTAGGTGCTATACGCTCGGTGTTTCTTTCCGATATAGGAAATGCTAGCTTTAGACATACGAATGTTAGCACAAAAACTGAAGGAAAGGAGATAGCTGCAAAATCTCTGCACACAATGCTCAGTTCTCAGAAGTAAATCATATGTGCCATGTTGTTTCATTTAGGTTTAAAGGGTTAGGAGCTATACCCTCTTTTATGCTTTCATATAGGGTAAAAGCTAGTTTTAGATACAGGAATGTTAGCACAAAAAGTGAACGAAAGGAGATAGCTGCAAAATATCTGCACACAATACTTAGTTCTCAGAAGTAAATCATATGTGCCATGTTGTTTCATTTCGGTTTACAGAGTTAGTTGCTATACCCTCGGTTATGCTTTGCAATATAGGAAAAGCTAGTTTTACACAGAGGAATGTTAGCCCAAAAATGAAGGAAAGGAGATAGCTGCAAAATCTCTGCACACAATGCTTATTTCTCAGAAGTAAATCATATGTGCCATATTGTTTCATTAATTTTAAAGCGTTAGTTGTTATACCCTCGGTTATGCTTTCCTTTATAGGAAATGCTAGTTTTAGAGATACGAATGTTATCACAAAAACTGAAGGAAAGGAGATAGCTGCAAAATGTCAGCACACAATGCTTACTTCTCAGATGTTAATAATATGTGCCATATTGTTTCATTTAGGTTTAAAGCGTTAGGTGCTATACCCTCGTTTATGCTTTCCTGTATAGGAAATGCTAATTTTAGATATAGGAATGTTAGCACAAAAACTGTAGGAAAGGGAATAGCTGCAAAATGTCTGCACACAAAGATTAGTTCTCAGAAGAAAATCATATGTGCCATGTTGTTTCATTTAATTTTTAAGAGTTAGGTGCTGTACCCTCAGTTATGCTTTGCAATATAGGAAATGCTAGTTTTACACAGAGGAATGTTAGCACAAAAACTGAAGGAAAGGAGATAGCTGCAAAATCTCTGCATGCAATGCTTATTTCTCAGAAGTAAATCATATGTGCCATGTTGTTTCATTTCGGGTTAAAGGGTTACGAGCTATACCCTCTTTTATGATTTCCTATAGGGTAAAAGCTTGTTTTAGATACAGGAATGTTAGCACAAAAACTGAAGGAAAGGAGATAGCTGCAAAATCTCTGCACACAATACTCAGTTCTCAGAAGTAAATCATATGTGCCATGTTGTTTCATTTCGGTTTAAAGAGTTAGGTGCTATACCCTCGGTTATGCTTTCCTATAGTGTAAATGCTAGTTGTAGATATAGGAATGTTAGCAGAAAAACTAAAGGAAAGGAGATAGCTGCAAAATCTCTGCACACAATGCTTACTTCTCAGAAGTAAATGATATGAGCCATGTTGTTTCATTTAGGTTTAAAGAGTTAGGTGCTATACCCTCGGTTATGCTTTCCTAAATAGGAAATGCTAGTTTTAGAGATACAAATGTTAGCACAAAACCTGGAGGAAAGGAGATAGCTGTCAAATCTCTGCACACAATGCTTAATTTTCAGAAGTAAATAATATGTTCCATGTTGTTTCATTTAGGTTTAAAGCGTTAGGTGCTACACCTCAGTTATGCTTTCCTATATAGGAAATGCTAGTTTTAGACATACGAATGTTAGCACAAAAACTGAAGGAAAGGAGATAGCTGCAAAATCTCTGCACACAATGCTTAGTTCTCAGAAAGAAATCATATGTCCCATATTGTTTCATTTAAGTTTAAAGAGTTAGGTGCCATAGCCTCATTCATGCTTTCCTATAAGGTAAACGCTAGCTTTAGCTATAGGAATGTTATCACAAACACTGAAGGAAAGGAGATAGCTGCAAAATCTCTGCACACAATGCTTAGTTCACAGAAGTAAATCATATGTGCCATTTTGTTTCATTTAGGTTTAAAGAGTTAAGTGCTGTACCCTCGGTTATTCTTTGCAATATAGGAAATGCTAGTTTTACACAAAGGAATGTTAGACCAAAAACTGAACGAAAGGAGATAGCTGCAAAATCTCTGCACACCATGCTTAGTTCCCAGAAGGAAATCATATGTGCCATGTTGTTTCATTTAGGTTTAAAGAGTTATGTGCTATACGCTCGGTTATGCTCTCCAATAGTGTAAATGCTAGTTTTAGATATAGGAATGTTAGCGCAAAAACTGAAGGAAAGGAGATAGCTGCAAAATCTCTGCACACAAGCTTTGTTCTCAGAACGAAATCATATGTGCCATGTTGTTTCATTTAGGGTTAAAGAGTTAGGTGCTATACCCTCGGTTATGCTTTCCAATATAGGAAATGCTGGTTTTAGAGATACGAATGTTAGCACAATAACTGGAGGAAAGGGGATAGCTGCAATATGTCTGCACACAATGCTTAGTTCTCAGAAGGAAATCATATGTGCCATCTTGTTTCATTGAAGTTTAAAGAGTTAGGTGCTATACCCTCTTTTATGCTTCCCTATAAGGTAAAAGCTAGTTTTAGCTATAGGAATGTTATCACAAAAACTGAAGGAAAGGAGATAGCTGCAAAATCTCTGCAGACAATGCTCAGTTCTCAGTAGGAAATCATATGTGCCATGTCGTTTCATTTAGCTTTAAAGAGTTAGGTGCTATACCCTCTGTTATGCTTTCCTATAGTGTAAATGCTAGTTTTAGATATAGGAATGTTAGCACAAAACCTGAAGGAAAGGAGATAGCTGCAAAATCTCTGCACACAATACTTAGTTCTCAGAAGTAAATCATATGTGCCATGTTGTTTCATTTCAGTTTAAAGAATTAGGTGCTATACCCTCGGTTATGCTTTGCAATATAGGAAAAGCTAGGTTTACACAAAGGAATGTTAGCCCAAAAACTGAAGGAAAGGAGATAGCTGCAAAATCTCTGCACACAATGCTTAGTTCTCAGAAGTAAATCATATGTGCAATGTTATTTCATTTAGTTTTAAAGGGTTAGGAGCTATACCCTCTTTTATGCTTTCCTATAGGGTAAAAGCTAGTTTTAGATACAGGAATGTTTGCACAAAAACTGAAGGAAAGGAGATAGCTGCAAAATCTCAGCACACAATACTTAGTTCTCAGAATTAAATCATATGTGCCATGTTGTTTCATTTCGGTTTAAAGAGTTAGGTGCTATACCCTCGGTTAAGGTTTGCAATAGAGGAAATGCTAGTTTTACACAGAGGAATGTTATCACAAAAACTGAAGGAAAGGAGATAGCTGCAAAATCTCTGCACACAAAGCTTAGTTCTCAGAAGTAAATGATATGAGCCATGTTGTTTCATTTAGGTTTAAAGAGTTAGGTGCTATACCCTCGGTTATGCTTTGCAATATAGGAAATGCTAGTTTTAGAGATACGAATGTTAGCACAAAAACTGAAGGAAAGGAGACAGCTGCAAAATCTCTGTACACAATACTTAGTTCTCAGAAGTAAAACATATGTACCATGTTGTTTCATTTCGGTTTAAAGAGTTAGTTGCTATATCCTCGGTTATGCTTTGCAATATAGGAAAAGCTAGGTTTACACAGAGGAATGTTAGCCCAAAAAGTGAAGGAAAGGGGATAGCTGCAAAATATCTGCACACAATGCTTAGTTCTCAGAAGTAAATCATATTAGCCATGTTGTTTCATTTAGGTTTAAAGAATTAGGTGCTATACCCTCGGTTATGCTTTCCTATAGTGTAAATGCTAGTTTTAGATATAGGAATGTTAGGCAAAAGACTAAAGGAAAGGAGATAGCTGCCAAATCTCTGCACACAATGATTAGTTCTCAGAAGGAAATCATATGTGCCATGTTGTTTCATTTAGGGTTAAAGAGTTAGCTGTTATACCCTCGGTTATGCTTTCCAAAATAGGAAATGCTAGTTTTAGAGATACGAATGTTAGCACAATAACTGAAGGAAAGGGGATAGCTGAAAAATGTCTGCACACAATGCTTAGTTCTCAAAAGGATGTGCCATGTTGTTTCATTTAAGTTTAAAGAGTTAGGTGCTATACCCTCATTTATGCTTTCCTATCAGGTAAATGCTAGTTTTATCTATAGGAATGTTATCACAAACACTGAAGGAAAGGAGATAGCTGCAAAATCTCTGCACACAATGCTTGCTTCTCAGAAGTAAATCATATGTGCCACGGTGTTTCATTTAGGTTTAAAGCGTTAGGAGCTACACCCTCGGTTATGCTTTCCTATATAGGAAATTCTAGTTTTAGACATACGAATGTTAGCACAAAAACTGAAGGAAAGGAGATAGCTGCAAAATCTCTGCACACAATGCTTAGTTCTCAGAAGGAAATCATATGTCCCATGTTGTTTCATTTAAGTTTAAAGAGTTAGGTGCTTTACCCTCATTTATGCTTCCCTATAAGGTAAATGCTAGTTTTAGCTATAGGAATGTTATCACAAACACTGAAGGAAAGGAGATAGCTGCAAAATCTCTGCACACAATGCTTAGTTCTCAGACGTAAATCATATGTGCCATTTTGTTTAATTTAGGTTTAAAGAGTTAAGTGCTATACCCTCGGTTATGCTTTGCAATACAGGAAATGCTAGTTTTAGAGATACGAATGTTAGCACAAAAACTGAAGGAAAGGAGATAGCTGCAAAATCTCTGCACACAATGCTTAGTTCTCAGAAGTAAATCATATGTGCCATATTGTTTCATTTACTTTTAAAGCGCTAGGTGTTATACCCTCGGTTATACTTTCCTTTATAGGAAATGCTAGTTTTAGAGATACGAATGTTATCACAAAAACAGAAGGAAAGGAGATAGCTGCAAATTGTCAGCACACAATGCTTACTTCTCAGAAGTTAATAATATGTGCCATGTTGTTTCATTTAGGTTTAAAGCGTTAGGTGCTATACCCTCGGTTAAGCTTTCCAGTATAGCAAATGCTAGTTTTAGATATAGGAATGTTAGCACAAAAACTGAAGGAAAGGAGATAGCTGCAAAATCTCTGCACACAATGCTTAGTTCTCAGAAGTAAATCATATGTTCCATGTTGTTTCATTTAGATTTAAAGAGTTAGGTGCTATACACTATTTTATGCTTTCCTATAGGGTAAAAGCTAGTTTTAGATACAGGAATGTTAGCACAAAAACTGTAGGAAAGGAGATAGCTGCAAATCTCTGCACACAATGCTTAGTTCTCAGAAGGAAATCATATGTGCATGTGGTTTCATTTAGGTTTAAAGAGTTAGGTGCTATACCCTCGGTTATGCTTTCCTGTGTAGGAAATGCTAGTTTTATACATACGAATGTTAGCACAAAACCTGAAGGAAAGGAGATAGCTGCAAAATCTCTGCACACAATGGTTTTTTCTCAGAAGGAAAACATATGTGACATGTTTCATTTCGGTTTGAAGAGTTAGGAGCTATACCCTATTTTATGCTTTCCTATAGGGTAAAAGCTAGTTATAGATACAGGAATGCTAGCACAAAAACTGAAGGAAAGGAGATAGCTGCAAAATCTCTGCACACAATACTTAGTTCTCAGAAGTAAATCATATGTGCCATTTTGTTTCATTTAGGTTTAAAGAGTTAAGTGCTATACCCTCGGTTATTCTTTGCAATATAGGAAATGCTAGTTTTACACAAAGGAGTGTTAGACCGAAAACTGAATGAAAGGAGATAGCTGCAAAATCTCTGCACACCATGCTTATTTCTCAGAAGGAAATCATAGCTGCCATGTTGTTTCATTTAGGTTTAAAGAGTTAGGTGCTATACCCTCGGTTATGCTTTACTATAATATAAATGCTAGTTTTAACTATAGGGATCTTAGCACAAAACCTGAAGGAAAGGAGATAGCTACAAAATCTCTGCACACAATGCTTAGTTCACAGAAGTAAATCATATGTGCCATGTTGTTTCATTTAGGTTTAAAGAGTTAGGTGCTATACCCTCGGTTATGCTTTGCAATACAGGAAATGCTAGTTTTAGAGATACGAATGTTATCACAAAAACTGAAGGAAAGGAGATAGCTACAAAATATCAGCACACAATGCTTACTTCTCAGAAGTTAATAATATGTGAAATGTTGTTTCATTTAGGTTTAAAGCGTTAGGTGCTATACCCTCGGTTAAGCTTTCCTGTATAGGAAATGCTAGTTTTAGATATAGGAATGTTAGCACAAAAACTGACGGAAAGATGATAGCTGCAAAATCTCTGCACACAATGCTTAGTTCTCAGAAGTAAATCATATGTGCCATGTTATTTCATTTGGTTTAAAGTCTTAGATGCTATACCCTATGTTATGTTTTGCAATATAAGAAAAGCTAGGTTTACACAGAAGAATGTTAGCCCAAAAACTGAAGGAAAGGAGATAGCTGCAAAATCTCTGCACACAATGCTTAGTTCTCAGAAGTAAATCATATGAGCCATGTTGTTTAATTTGGTTTAAAGAGATAGGTGCTATACCCTCGGTTATGCTTTCCTATAGTGTAAATGCTAGTTTTATATATAGGAATGTTAGCACGAAAACTAAAGGAAAGGAGATAGCTGCAAAATCTCTACACAGAATGCTTAGTTCTCAGAGGTAAATCATATGTGCCAAGTTGTTTCATTAGGTTTAAAGTGTTAGGTGCTATACGCTCGCTTTTTCTTTCCTATATAGGAAATGTTAGGTTTAGACATACGAACGTTAGCACAAAAACTGAAGGAAAGGAGATAGCTGCAAAATCTGTGCACACAATGCTTAGTTCTCAGAAGTAAATCATATGTGCCATGTTGTTTCATTTAGGTTTAAAGAGTTAGGTGTTATACCTTCGGTTATGCTTTCCTTTATAGGAAATGCTAGTTTTAGAGATACGAATGTTATCATTAAAACTGAAGGAAAGGAGATAGCTGAAAATGTCAGCACACAATGCTTACTTCTCAGCAGTTAATAATATCTGCCAAGTTGTTTCATTTAGGTTTAAAACGTTAGATGCTATACCCTCGGTTATGCTTTCCTGTAAAGGAAATGCTAGTTTTAGATATAGGAATGTTAGCACAAAAACTGAAGGAAAAAAGATAGCTGCAAAATCTCTGCACACAATGCTTACTTCTCAGAAGTAAATCATATGAGCCATGTTGTTTCATTTAGGTTTAAAGAGTTAGGTGCTATACCCTCGGTTATGCTTTCCTATAGTGTAAATGCTCATTTTATATATAGGACTGTTTGCACAAAAACTGAAGGAAAGGAGATAACTGCAAAATCTCTGCACACAATGCTTACTTCTCAGAAGTAAATAATATGTGCCATGTTGTTTCTTTTAGGTTTAAAGCGTTAGGTGCTATACCCTCGGTTATGCTTTCCTGTATAGGAAATGGTAGTTTTAGACATACGAATGTTAGCCCAAAACCTGAAGGAAAGGAGATAGCAGCAAAATGTCTGCACACAATGCTTAGTTCTCAGAAGGAAATCATATGTGCCATGTTGTTTCATTTAGGGTTAAAGAGTTAGGTGTTATATCCGTTGTTATGCTTTCCTATAAGGTAAATGCTAGTTTTCGAGATACGAATGATAGCACAAAAACTGAAGAAAAGGGGATAGCTGCAAAATCTCTGCACACAATGCTTAGTTCTCAGAAGAAAATCATATGTGCCACGTTGTTTCATTTAAGTTTAAAGAGTTAGGTGCTATACCCTCGGTTATGCTTTGCAAAATAGGAAATGCTAGTTTTACACAGAGGAATGTTAGCACAAATACTGAATGAACGGAGATACCTGCAAAATCTCTGCACGCAATGCTTAGTTTTCAGAAGTAAATCACATGTGCCATGTTGTTTCGTTTATTTTTAAAGGGTTAGGAGCTATACCCTCTTTAATGCTTTCCTATAGGGTAAAAGCTAGTTTTAGATACAGGAATGTTAGCACAAAAACTGAAGGAAAGAGATAGCTGCAAAGTCTCTGCACACAATATTTAGTTCTCAGAAGTAAATCATATGTGCCATGTTGTTTCATTTCGGTTTAAAGAGTTAGGTGCTATACCCTCGGTTATGCCTTGCAATATAGGAAAAGCTAGGTTTACACAGAGGAATGTTAGCCGAAAAACTGAAGGAAAGGGGATAGCTGCAAAATCTCTGCACACAGTGCTTAGTTCGCAGAAGTAAATCATATGAGCCATGTTGTTTCATTTAGGTTTAAAGAATTAGGTGCTATACCCTCGGTTATGCTTTCCTATAGTGTAAATGCTAGTTTTAGATATAGGAATGTTAGCCCAAAGACTAAAGGAAAGGAGATAGCTGCAAAATCTCTGTACACAATGCTTAGTTCTCAGAGGTAAATCATATGTGCCAAGTTGTTTCATTTAGATTTAAAGCGTTAGGAGCGATACGCTGGGTTTTGCTTTCCTATATAGGAAATGCTCGGTTTAGACTTACGAATGTTAGCACAAAAACTGAAGGAAAGGAGATAGCTGCAAAATCTCTGCACACAATGCTTAGTTCTCAGAAGTAAATCATATGAGCCATGTTGTTTCATTTAGGTTTAAAGAGTTAGGTGCTATACCTCGGTTATGCTTTGCAATATATGAAATGCTAGTTTTACACAGAGGAATGTTAGCACAAAAACTGAAGGAAAGGACATAGCTGCAAAATCTCTGCACGCAATGCTAGGTTCTCAGAAGGAAATCATATGTGCCATGTTGATTCATTTCGGTTTAAAGAGTTAGGTGCTATACCCTCGGTTATGGTATCCTATAGTGTAAATGCTAGTTTTATATATAGGAATGTTAGCACGAAAACTGAAGGAAAGGAGAAAGCTGCCAAATCTCTGCACACAATGCTTAGTTCTCAGAAGAAAATAATATGTGCCATGTTGTTTCATTTAGTTTAAAGAGTTAGGTGCTATACCATCGGTTATGCTTTGCAATAGAGGAAATGCTAGTTTTAGACATACGGAATGTTAGCACAAAAACTGAAGGAAAGGAGATTGCTGCAAAATCTCTGCACACAATGCTTAGTTCTCAGAAGGAAATCATATGTGCCATGTTGTTTCATTTAGGTTTAAAGAGTTAGGAGCTATACCCTTGGTCACGTTTTCCTAAATAGGAAATGCTACTGTTGGATATAGGAATATTAGCACAAAAACTTAAGGAAAGGATATAGCTGCAATATCTCTGCACGCAATGCTTAGTTCTCAGAAGGAAATCATATGTGCCATGTTGTTTCATTTGGGTTTAAAGAGTTAGGTGCTATACCCTCGGTTATGCTTTCCTATATTATAAATGCTAGTTTTAGATATAGGAATGTTAGCACAAAACTTGAAGGAAAGGAGATAGCTGCAAAATCTCTGCACACAATGCTTAGTTCTCAGAAGGAAATCATATGTGTCATGTTGTTTCATTTAGGTTTAAAGAGTTAGGAGCTATACCCTCGGTCACGTTTTCCTAAATAGGAAATGCTACTGTTGGAGATAGGAATATTAGCACAAAAACTTAAGGAAAGGAGATAGCTGCCAAATCTCTGCACACAATGCTTACTTCTCAGAAGTAAATCATATGTGCCATGTTGTTTCATTTAGGTTTAAAGCGTTAGGCGTTATACCCTCGGTTATGCTTTCCAATATAGGAAATGCTAGTTTTAGAGATACGAATGTTAGCACAAAACCTGAAGGAAAGGGGATAGCTGCAAAATGTCTGCAAACAATGCTTAGTTCTCAGAAGGAAATCATATGTCCCATGTTGTTTCATTTAAGTTTAAAGAGTTAGGAGCTATACCCTCTTTTATGCTTTCCTGTAAGGTAAATCCTAGTTTTAGATATAGGAATGTTATCACAAAAACTGAAGGAAAGGAGATAGCTGTAAAATCTCTGCACACAATGCTTAGTTCTGAGAAGTAAAGCATATGTGCCATGTTGTTTCATTTAGGTTTAAAGGGTTAGGTGCTATACCCACTTTTATGCTTTCATATAGGGTAAAATCTACTTTTAGATACAGGAATGTTAGCACAAAAACTGAAGGAAAGGAGATAGCTGCAAAATCTCTGCACACAATGCTTAGTTCTCAGAAGTAAATCATATGTGACATATTGTTTCATTTACTTTTAAAGCGTTAGGTGTTATACCCTCGGTTATGCTTTCCTTTATAGGAAATGGTTGTTTTAGAGATACGAATGTTAGCACAAAAAGTGAACGAAAGGAGATAGCTGCAAAATGTCAGCACACAATGCTTACTTCTCAGAAGTTAATAATATGTGCCATGTTGTTTCATTTAGGTTTAAAGCGTTAGATGCTATACCCTCGGTTATGCTTTCCTGTATAAGAAATGATAGTTTTAAATATAGGAATGTTAGCACAAAAACTGAAGGAAAGGAGATAGCTGCAAAATCTCTGCACAATATGCTTAGTTCTCAGAAGAAAATCATATGTGCCATGTTGTTTCATTTAAGTTTAAAGACTTAGGTGCTATACCCTCGGTTATGCTTTGCAATATAGGAAATGCTAGTTTTACACAGAGGAATGTTAGCACAAAAACTGAAGGAAAGGAGATAGCTACAAAATCTCTGCACGCAATGCTTAGTTCTCAGAAGGAAATCATATGTGCCATGTTGTTTCATTTAAGTTTAAAGAGTTAGGTGCTATACATTTTCTGCTTTCCTATAATGTAAATGCTAGTTTTACACAGAGGAATGTTAGCACAAAAACTGAAGACAAGGAGATAGCTGCAATATCTCTGCACAGAATGCTTAGTTGTCAGTAGGAAGTTATATGTGCCATGTTGTTTCATTTAGGTTGAAAGCATTAGGTGCTATAACCTCGGTTATGCTCTCCTATAGTGTAAATGCTAGTTTTAGATATAGGAAACTTAGCACAAAAACTGAAGGAAAGGATATAGCTGCAAAATCACTGCACACAATGCTTACTTCTCAGAAGGAAATCATATGTGCATGTGGTTTCATTTGGGTTTAAAGAGTTAGGCGCTATACCCTCGGTCACGCTTTCCTAAATAGGAAATGCTTGTGTTGGATATAGGAATGTTAGCACAAAAACTTAAGGAAAGGAGATAGCTGCAAACTCTCGGCACACAATGCTTACTTCTCAGAAGTAAATCGTATGTGCCATGTTGTTTCATTTAGGTTTAAAGCGTTAGGTGTTATACCCTCGGTTATGCTTTCCAATATAGGAAATGCTAGTTTTAGAGATACGAATGTTAGCACAAAAACAGAAGGAAAGGGGATAGCTGCAAAATGTCTGCACACAATGCTTAGTTCTCAGAAGGAAATCATATGTGCCATGTTGTTCCATTTAAGTTTAAAGAGTTAGGGCCTATACCCTCGGTTATGCTTTGCAATATAGGAAATGCTAGTTTTACACAGAGGAATGTTAGCACAAAAACTGAATGAAAGGAGATAGCTGCAAAATCTCTGCACAAAATGCTTAGTTCTCAGAAGTAAATCATATGTGCCATGTTGTTTTTTTAGGTTTAAAGCATTAGGTGCAATACCCTCGGTTATGCTTTCCTGTATAGGAAATGCTAGTTTTAGATATAGGAATGTTAGCACAAAATCTGAAGGAAAGGAGATAGCTGCAAAATCTCTGCACACAATGCTTAGTTCTCAGAAGAAAATCATATGTGCCATGTTGTTTCATTTAAGTTTAAGACACAGGTGTTATACCCTCGGTTATGCTTTGCAATATAGGAAATGCTAGTTTTACACAGAGGAATGTTAGCACAATAACTGAAGGAAAGGAGATAGCTGCAACATCTCTGCACACAATGCTTAGTTCTCAGAAAGAAATCATATGTGATATGTTGTTCCATTTCGGTTTGAAGAGTTAGGTGCTATACCCTCGGTTATGCTTTGCAATATAGGAAATGCTAGTTTTACCCAGAGGAATGTTAGCACAAAATATGAATGAAAGGAGATAGCTGCAAAATCTCTGCACACAATGCTTAGTTCTCAGAACTAAATCATATGTTCCATGTTGTTTCATTTCGGTTTAAAGAGTTAGGTGCTATACCCTCGGTTATGCTTTGCAATATAGGAAAAGCTAGTTTTACACAGAGGAATGTTAGCCCAAAAACTGAAGGAAAGGAGATAGCTGCAAAATCTCTGCACACAATGCTTAGTTCTCAGAAGTAAATCATATGAGCCATATTGGTTCATTTAGGTTTAAAGAGCTGGTGCTATACCCTCGGTTATGCTTTCCTATAGTGTAAATGCTAGTTTTAGATAAAGGAATGTTAGACAAAAACTAAAGGAAAGGAGATAGCTGCAAAATCTCTGCACACAATGCTTACTTCTCGAAGTAAATCATATGTGCCATGTTGTTTCATTTAGGTTTAAAGCGTTGGTGCTATACCCTCAGTTATGCTTTCCTGTATAGGAAATGCTCGTTTTAGACATACGATTGTTAGCACAAAACCTGAAGGAAATTAGATAGCTGCAAAATCTCTGCACACAATGCTTAGTTCTCAGAAGGAAATCATATGTGCCAAGTTGTTCCATTTAAGTTTAAAGAGTTAGGTCCTTTACCCTCGGTTTTGCTTTGCAATATAGTAAATGCAAGTTTTACACAGAGGATTGTTCGCACAAAAACTGAATGAAAGGAGATAGCTGCAAAATTTCTGCACACAATGCTTAGTTCTCAGAAGCAAATCATATGTGCCACATTGTTTAATTTACTTTTAAAGCGTTAGGTGTTATACCCTCGGTTATGCTTTCCTTTATATGAAATGCTAGTTTTAGAGATACGAATGTTATCTCAAAAACTGAAGGAAAGGAGATAGCTGCAAAATGTCAGCACACAATGCTTACTTCTCAGAAGTTAATAATATCTGCCATGTTGTTTCATTTCGTTTTAAAGCGTTAGATGCTATACCCCCTTTTATGCTTTCCTGTAACGGAAATGGTAGTTTTAGATATAGGAAAGTTAGCACAAAAACTAAAGGAAAGGTGATAGCGGCAAAATCTCTGCACACAATGCTTACTTCTCAGAAGTAAATAATACGTGCCATGTTGTTTGATTTAGGTTTAAAGCGTTAAGTGCTATACCCTCTGTTATGCTTTCCTGTATAGGAAATGCTAGTTTTAGACATACGAATGTTAGCACAAAACCTGAAGGAAAGGAGATAGCTGCAAAATCTCTGCACGCAATGCTTTGTACTCAGAAGGAAATCATATGTGACATGTTGTTCCATTTCTGTTTAAAGAGTTAGGTGCTATACCCTCCGTTATGCTTTGCAATATAGGAAATTCTAGTCTTACACAGAGGAATGTTAGCACAAAAACTGAATGAAAGGAGATAGCTGCAAAATCTCTGCACACAATGCTTAGTTCTCAGAAGTAAATCATATGTGCCATGTTGTTTCATTTAGTTTTAAAGGGTTAGGAGCTATACCCTCTTTTATGCTTTCCTATTGGGTAAAAGCTAGTTTTAGATACAGGAATGTTAGCACAAAAACTGACGGAAAGGAGATAGGTGCAAAACCTCTGCACAGAATGCTTAGTTCTCAGAAGTAAATCATATGTGCCATGTTGTTTCATTTAGTTTTAAAGGGTTAGGAGCTATACCCTCTTTTATGCTTTCCTATTGGGTAAAAGCTAGTTTTAGAAACAGGAATGTTAGCACAAAAACTGACGGAAAGATGATAGCTGCAAAATCTCTGCACACAATGCTTAGTTCTCAGAAGTAAATCATATGTGCCATGTTATTTCATTTGTTTTAAAGTCTTAGATGCTATACCCTATGTTATGTTTTGCAATATAAGAAAAGCTAGGTTTACACAGAAGAATGTTAGCCCAAAAACTGAAGGAAAGGAGATAGCTGCAAAATCTCTGCACACAATGCTTAGTTCTCAGAAGTAAATCATATGAGCCATGTTGTTTAATTTGGTTTAAAGAGATAGGTGCTATACCCTCGGTTATGCTTTCCTATAGTGTAAATGCTAGTTTTATATATAGGAATGTTAGCACGAAAACTAAAGGAAAGGAGATAGCTGCAAAATCTCTACACAGAATGCTTAGTTCTCAGAGGTAAATCATATGTGCCAAGTTGTTTCATTAGGTTTAAAGTGTTAGGTGCTATATGCTCGCTTTTTCTTTCCTATATAGGAAATGTTAGGTTTAGACATACGAATGTTAGCACAAAAACTGAAGGGAAGGAGATAGCTGCAAAATCTGTGCACACAATGCTTAGTTCTCAGAAGTAAATCATATGTGCCATGTTGTTTCATTTAGGTTTAAAGAGTTAGGTGTTATATCTTCGGTTATGCTTTCCTTTATAGGAAATGCTAGTTTTAGAGATATGAATGTTATCATTAAAACTGAAGGAAAGGAGATAGCTGAAAATGTCAGCACACAATGCTTACTTCTCAGCAGTTAATAATATCTGCCAAGTTGTTTCATTTAGGTTTAAAACGTTAGATGCTATACCCTCGGTTATGCTTTCCTGTATAGGAAATGCTAGTTTTAGATATAGGAATGTTAGCACAAAAACTGAAGGAAAGAAGATAGCTGCAAAATCTCTGCACACAATGCTTACTTCTCAGAAGTAAATCATATGAGCCATGTTGTTTCATTTAGGTTTAAAGAGTTAGGTGCTATACCCTCGGTTATGCTTTCCTATAGTGTAAATGCTCATTTTATATATAGGACTGTTTGTACAAAAACTGAAGGAAAGGAGATAACTGCAAAATCTCTGCACACAATGCTTACTTCTCAGAAGTAAATAATATGTGCCATGTTGTTTCATTTAGGTTTAAAGCGTTAGGTGCTATACCGTCGGTTATGCTTTCCTGTATAGGAAATGGTAGTTTTAGACATACGAATGTTAGCCCAAAACCTGAAGGAAAGGAGATAGCAGCAAAATGTCTGCACACAATGCTTAGTTCTCAGAAGGAAATCATATGTGCCATGTTGTTTCATTTAGGGTTAAAGAGTTAGGTGTTATATCCATTGTTATGCTTTCCTATAAGGTAAATGCTAGTTTTCGAGATACGAATGATAGCACAAAAACTGAAGAAAAGGGGATAGCTGCAAAATCTCTGCACACAATGCTTAGTTCTCAGAAGAAAATCATATGTGCCACGTTGTTTCATTTAAGTTTAAAGTGTTAGGTGCTATACCCTCGGTTATGCTTTGCAATATAGGAAATGCTAGTTTTACACAGAGGAATGTTAGCACAAATACTGAATGAACGGAGATACCTGCAAAATCTCTGCACGCAATGCTTAGTTTTCAGAAGTAAATCACATGTGCCATGTTGTTTCATTTATTTTTAAAGGGTTAGGAGCTATACCCTCTTTAATGCTTTCCTATAGGGTAAAAGCTAGTTTTAGATACAGGAATGTTAGCACAAAAACTGAAGGAAAGAGATAGCTGCAAAGTCTCTGCACACAATACTTAGTTCTCAGAAGTAAATCATATGTGCCATGTTGTTTCATTTCCGTTTAAAGAGTTAGGTGCTATACCCTCGGTTATGCCTTGCAATATAGGAAAAGCTAGGTTTACACAGAGGAATGTTAGCCCAAAAACTGAAGGAAAGGGGATAGCTGCAAAATCTCTGCACACAGTGCTTAGTTCGCAGAAGTAAATCATATGAGCCATGTTGTTTCATTTAGGTTTAAAGAATTAGGTGCTATACCCTCGGTTATGCTTTCCTATAGTGTAAATGCTAGTTTTAGATATAGGAATGTTAGCCCAAAGACTAAAGGAAAGGAGATAGCTGCAAAATCTCTGTACACAATGCTTAGTTCTCAGAGGTAAATCATATGTGCCAAGTTGTTTCATTTAGATTTAAAGCGTTAGGAGCGATACGCTGGGTTTTGCTTTCCTATATAGGAAATGCTCGGTTTAGACTTACGAATGTTAGCACAAAAACTGAAGGAAAGGAGATAGCTGCAAAATCTCTGCACACAATGCTTAGTTCTCAGAAGTAAATCATATGTGCCATGTTATTTCATTTAGGTTTAAAGAGTTAGGTGCTATACCCTCGGTTATGCCTTGCAATATAGGAAATGCTAGTTTTAAGATACGAATGTTACCACACAAACTGAAGGAAAGGAGATAGCTGCAAAATCTCTGCACGCAATGCTTAGTTCTCAGAAGGAAATCATATGTGACATGTTGTTTCATTTCGGTTTAAAGAGTTAGGTGCTATACCCTCGGTTATGCTTTGCAATATAGGAAAAGCTAGGTTTACACAGAGGAATGTTAGCCCAAAAACTGAAGGAAAGCGGATAACTGCAAAATCTCTGCACACAATGCTTAGTTCGCAGAAGAATCATATGAGCCATGTTGTTTCATTTAGGTTTAAAGAATTAGGTGCTATACCCTCGGTTATGCTTTCCTATAGTGTAAATGCTAGTTTTAGATATAGGAATGTTAGCCCAAAGACTATAGGAATGGAGATAGCTGCAAAATCTCTGCACACAATGCTTAGTTCTCAGAAGTAAATCATATGAGCCATGTTGTTTCAATTAGGTTTAAAGAGTTAGGTGCTATACCCTCGGTTATGCTTTGCAATAAAGGAAATGCTAGTTTTACACAGAGGAATGTTAGCACAAAAACTGAAGAAAAGGAGATAGCTGCAAAATCTCTGCACAGAATGCCTAGTTGTCAGAAGGAAATCATATGTGCCATGTTGTTTCATTTAGGTTTAAAACGTTAGGTGCTATACCCTCAGTTATGCTCTCCTATAGTGTAAATGCTGGTTTTACATATAGGAAACTTAGCACAAAAACTGAAGGAAAGGATATATTTGCCAAATCTCTACACACAATGCTTAGTTCTCAGAAGTAAATCAAGTGTGCCGTGTTATTTCATTTAGGTTTAAAGAGTTAGGTGCTATACCCTCGGTTATGCTTTGCAATATAGGAAATGCTAGTTTTAGAGATACGAATGTTACCACAAAAACTGAAGGAAAGGAGATACCTGCAAAATCTCTGCACACAATGCTTAGTTCTCAGAATTAAATCATATGTGCCATATTGTTTCAATTACTGTTAAAGCATTAGGTGTTATACCCTCGTTTATGCTTTCCTTTATATGAAATGCTAGTTTTAGAGATACGAATGTTATCACAAAAACTGAAGGAAAGGAGATAGCTGCAAAATCTCTGCACACAATGCTTACTTCTCAGAAGGTAATAATATGTGCCATGTTGTTTCATTTAGGTTTAAAGCGTTAGGTGCTATACCCTGGGTTATGCTTTCCTGTATAGGAAATGCTAGTTTAGATATAGGAATGTTAGCACAAAAACTGAAGGAAAAGAGATAGCTGCAAAATCTCTGCACACAATGCTTAGTTCTCAGAAGTAAATCATATGAGCCATGTTGTTTCATTTAGGTTTACAGAGTTAGGTGCTATACCCTCGGTTATGCTTTGCAATATTGGAAATGCTAGTTTTACCCAGAGGAATGTTAGCACAAAAACTGAAGGAAAGGAGATAGCTGCAAAATCTCTGCACGCAATGTTTAGTTCTCAGAAGGAAATCACATGTGCCATGTTGTTTCATTTAAGTTTAAAGAGTTAGGTGCTTTACCCTCTTTTATGCTTTCCTATAATGTAAATGATAGTTTTAGTTATAGGAATGTTATCAAAAAACTGAAGGAAAGGAGATAGCTGCAAAATCTCTGCACACAGTGCTTAGTTCTCAGAAGGAAATCATATGTGCCATGTTGTTTCATTTAGGTTTAAAGAGTTAGGTGCTATACCCTCTTTTATGCTTTCCTATAATGTAAATGCTAGTTTTATATATAGGACTGTTTGCACAAAAACTGATGGAAAGGAGAAAGCTGCCAAATCTCTGCAAACAATGCTCAGTTCTCAGAAGGAAATCATATGTGCCATGTTGTTTCCTTTAGGTTTAAAGAGTTATGTACTATACCGAAGGTTATGCTTTCCTATAATATAAATGCTAGTTTTAGATATAGGATTGTTAGCACAAAACTTGAAGGAAAGGAGATAGCTGCAAAATCTCTGCAAACAATGCTCAGTTCTCAGAAGGAAATCATATGTGCCATGTTGTTTCATTTAAGTTTAAAGAGTTAGGTGCTATACCCTCGGTTATGCTTTGCAATATAGGAAATGCTAGTTTTACACAGAGGAATGTTAGCACAAAAACTGAAGGAAAGGAGATAGCTGGAAAATCTCTGCACGCAATGCTTAGTTCTCAGAAGGAAATCATATGTGCCATGTTGTTTCATTTCGGTTTAAAGAGTTAGGTGCTATACCCTCGGTTATGCTCTCCTATAGTGTAAATGCTAGTTTTATATATAGGAATGTTAGCACAAAAACTGAAGGAAAGGAGAAAGCTGCCAAATCTCTGCACACAATGCTTAGTTCTCAGAAGTAAATAATATGTGCCATATGGTTTCATTTAGTTTAAAGAGTTAGGTGGTATACCTTCGGTTATGCTTTGCAATATAGGAAATGCTAGTTTTAGACATATGGAATATTAGAACAAAAACTGAAGGAAAGGAGATAGCTGCAAAATCTCTGCACACAATTCTTAGTTCTCAGAAGGAAATCATATGTGCCATGTTGTTTCATTTATGTTTAAAGAGTTAGGCGCTATACCCTCGGACACGCTTTCCTAAATAGGAAATGCTAGTTTTAGATATACGAATGTTAGCACAAAACCTGAAGGAAAGGAGATAGCTGCCAAATCTCTGTACACAATGCTTAGTTCTCAGAACTAAATCATATGTGCCATGTTGTATCATTTAGGTTTAAAGAGTTAGGCACTGTACCCTCGGTCACGCTTTCCTAAATAGGAAATCCTAGTGTTGGAGATAGGAATGTTAGCACAAAAACTTAAGGAAAGGAGATAGCTGCAAAATCTCTGCACACAATGCTTAATTCTCAGAAGTAAATCAAATGTGCCATGTTGCTTCATTTAGGTTTAAAGCATTAGGTGTTATACCCTCGGATATGCTTTCCAATATAGGAAATCCTAGTTTTAGAGATACGAATGTTAGCACAAGAACTGAAGGAAAGGGGATAGCTGCAAAATGTCTGCGCACAATGCTTATTTCTCAGAAGGAATTCATATGTCCCATTTTGTTTCATTTAAGTTTAAAGAGTTAGGTGCTATACACTCTATGCTTTCCTATAAGGTAAATGCTAGATTTAGCTAAAGGAATGTTATCACAAAAACTGAAGGAAAGGAGATTCCTGCAAAATCTCTGCACACAATGCTTAGTTCTCAGAAGGAAATCATATGTGCAATGTTGTATCATTTAAGTTTAAAGAGTTAGGTTCTATACCCTCTTTTATGCTTTCCTATAAGGTAAATGCTAGTTTTAGCTATAGGAATGTTATCACAAAAACTGAAGGAAAGGAGATAGCTGCAAAATCTCTGCACAAAATGCTTAGTTCTCAGAAGTAAATCATATGTGCCATGTTGTTTCATTTAGGTTTAAAGAGTTAGGTTCTATACCCTCGGTTATCTTTTGCAATATAGGAAACGCTAGTTTTACACATACTAATGATTGCACAAAAAATGAACGAAAGGAGATAGCTGCAAAATCTTTGCACAAAATGCTTAGTTCTCAGACGTAAATCATATGAGCCATGTTGTTTCATTTAGGTTTAAAGAGTTAGGTGGTAAACCCTCGGTTATGCTTTCATATATAGGAAATGCTAGTGTTGGAGATAGGAATGTTAGAACAAAAACTTAAGGAAAGGATATAGCTGTAATCTCTGCACGCAATGCTTAGTTCTCAGAAGGAAATCATATGTGCCATGTTGTTTCATTTAAGTTTAAAGAGTTAGGTGCTTTACCCTCTTTTATGCTTTCCTATAAGGTAAATGATAGTTTTAGATATAGGAATGTTATCAAAAAACTGAAGGAAAGGAGATAGCTGCAAAATCTCTGCACACAATGCTTGGTTCTCAGCAGGAAATCATATGTGCCATGTTGTTTCATTTAGGTTTAAAGAGTTAGGTGCTATACCCTCGGTTATGCATACCTATATTATAAATGCTAGTTTTAGATATAGGAATGTTTGCACAAAAGTTGAAGGAAAGGAGATAGCTGCAAAATCTCTGCAAACAATGCTCAGTTCTCAGAAGGAAATCATATGTGCCATGTAGTTTCATTTAAGTTTAAAGAGTTAGGTGCTATACCCTCGGTTATGCTTTCCTAAATAGGAAATGCTAGTTTTAATGATACGAATGTTAGCACAAAACGTGAAGGAAAGGAGGTAGCTGTCACATCTCTGCAAACAATGCTTAGTTCTCAGAAGTAAATAATATGTGCTATGTTGTTTCACTTAGGTTTTAAAGCGTTAGGTGTTACACCCTCGGTTATGGTTTCCAATAAAAGAAATGCTAGTTTTAGACATACGAATGTTTGCACAAAAACTGAAGGAAAGGAGATAGCTGCAAAATCTCTGCTCACAATGCTTAGTTCTCAGAAGTAAATCATATGTGCAATATTATTTCATTTAGGTTTAAAGAGTTAGGTGCTATACCCTAATTTATGCTTTCTTATAGTGTAAAAGCTAGTTTTAGATACAGGAATGTTAACACAAAAACTGAAGGAAAGGAGATAGCTGCAAAATATCTGCACACAATGCTTAGTTCTCAGAAGGAAATAATATGTGCCATGTTGTTTCATTTAGGTTTAAAGAGTTAGGTGCTATACCCTCGGTTATGCTTTCCTAAATAGGAAATGCTAGTTTTAGAGATACGAATGTTAGCACAAAAGCTGAAGGAAAGGAGTTAGCTGCAAAATCTCTGCACACAATGCTTAGTTCTCAGAGGTAAATCACATGTGCCAAATTGTTTCATTTAGGTTTAAAGAGTTAGGTGGTAAACCCTCGGGTATGCTTTCTTATATAGGATATGCTAGTTTTGGAGATAGGAATGTTAGCACAAAAACTTAAAGAAAGGAGGTAGCTGCAAAATCTCTGCACACAAAGCTTAGTTCTCAGAAGTAAATCATATGTGCCATGTTGTTTCATTTAGGTTTAAAGCGTTAGGTGTTATATCCTCGGTTATGCTTTCCAATATAGGAAATGCTAGTTTTAGAGATACGAATGTTAGCACATAAACTGAAGGAAAGGGGATAGCTGCAAAATGTCTGCACACAATCCTTAGTTCTCAGAAGGAAATCACATGTGCCATGTTGTTTCATTTAGATTTAAATAGTTAGGTGCTATACCCTCGGTTATGCTTTGCAATATAGGAAATGCTAGTTTTACACAGAGGAATGTTAGCACAAAAACTGAATGAAAGGAGATAGCTGCAAAATCTCTGCACACCATGCTTTGTTCTCAGAAGTAAATCATATGTGCCATGTTGTTTCATTTAGGTTTAAAGAGTTAGGTGCTATACCCTCGGTTATGCTTTGCAATACAGGAAATGCTAGTTTTAGAGATACGAATGTTAGCACAAAAACTGAAGGAAAGGAGATAGCTGCAAAATGTCTGCACACAATGCTTAGTTCTCAGAAGTAAATCATATGTTCCATATTGTTTCATTTACTTTTAAAGCGTTAGGTGTTATACCCTCGGTTATGCTTTCCTTTATAGGAAATGCTAGTTTTAGAGATACGAATGTTATCACAAAAACTGAAGGAAAGGAGATAGCTGCAAAATGTCAGCACACAATGCTTACTTCTCAGAAGTTAATAATATGTGCCATGTTGTTTCATTTAGGTTTAAAGCGTTAGGTGCTATACCCTCGGTTAAGCTTTTCTGTATAGGAAATGCTAGTTTTAGATATAGGAATGTTTGCACAAAAACTGAAGGAAAGGAGATAGTTGCAAAATCTCTGCACACAATGCTTAGTTCTCAGAAGTAAATCATATGAGCCATGTTGTTTCATTTAGGTTTAAAGAGTTAGGTGCCATACCCTCGGTAATGCTTTCCTATATTGTAAATGCTAGCTGTAGATATAGGAATGTTAGCAGAAAAACTAAAGGAAAGGAGATAGATGCAAAATCTCTGCACACAATGCTTACTTCTCAGAAGTAAATAATATGTGCCATGTTGTTTCATTTAGGTTTAAAGCGCTAGGGGCTATACCCTCGGTTATGCTTTCCTGTATAGGAAATGCTAGTTTTAGACATACGAATGTTAGCACAAAACCTGAAGGAAAGGAGATAGCTGCCAAATCTCTGCATACAATGCTTAGTTCTCAGAAGGAAATCATTTGTGTATGTTGATTCATTTAGGTTTAAAAAGTTAGGGGCTATACCCTCGGTTATGCTTTCCTAAATAGGAAGTGATAGTTTTAGAGATACAAATGTTAGCACAAAACCTGAAGGAAAGGAGGTAGCTGTCAAATCTCTGCACAAAATGCTTAGTTCTCAGAAGTAAATATTATGTGCCATATTGTTTCATTTAGGTTTAAAGTGTTAGGTGCTACACCCTCGGTTACGCTTTCCTATATAGGAAATTCTAGTTTTAGACATACGAATGTTAGCACAAAAACTGAAAGAAAGGAGATAGCTGAAAAATCTCTGCACACAATGCTTAGTTCTCAGAAGGAAATCATATGTCCCATGTTGTTTCGTTTAAGTTTAAAGAGTTAAGTGCTATACCCTCATTTATGCTTTCCTATAAGCTAAATGCTAGTTTTAGCTTTAGGAATGTTATCACAAACACTGAAGGAAAGGAGATAGCTGCAAAATCTCTGCACACAATGCTTAGTCCTCAGAAGTAAATCATATGAGCCATGTTGTTTCATTAGGTTTAAATAGTTAGGTGGTAAACCCTCGATTATGCTTTCGTATATAGGAAATGCTAGTGTTGGAGATAGGAATGTTAGCACAAAAACTTAAGGAAAGGAGATAGCTGCCAAATCTCTGCACACAATGCTTAGTTCTCAGAAGTAAATAATATGTGCCATGTTCTTTCATTTAGGTTTAAAGCGTTAGGTGCTACACCCTCGGTTATGCTTTCCTGTATATGAAATGCTAGGTTTAGACATACGAAAGTTAGCACAAAAACTGAAGAAAAGGAGATAGCTGCAAAATCTCTGCACACAATGCTTAGTTCTCAGAAGGAAATCATATGTGCCATGTTGTTTCATTTAGGGTTAAAGAGTTAGGTGTTATACCCTCGGTTATGCTTTCCAAAATAGGAAATGCTAGTTTTAGAGATACGAAAGTTAGCACAATAACTGAAGGAAAGGGGATAGCTGAAAAATGTCTGCACACAATGCTTAGTTCTCAGAAGGAAATCATATGTGCCATGTTGTTTCATTTAAGTTTAAAGAGTTAGGTGCTATACCCTCATTTATGCTTTCCTATAAGGTAAATGCTAGTTTTAGCTAAAGGAATGTTATCAAAAACACTGAAGGAAAGGAGATAGCTGCAAAATCTCTGCACACAATGCTTGGTTCTCAGAGGTAAATCATATGTGCCATGTTGTTTCATTTAGGTTTAAAGCGTTAGGTGCTACACCCTCGGTTATGCTTTCCTATATAGGAAATTCTAGTTTTAGACATACGAATGTTAGCACAAAAACTGAAGGAAAGGAGATAGCTGCAAAATCTCTGCACACAATTCTTAGTTCTCAGAAGGAAATCATATGTCCCATGTTGTTTCATTTAAGTTTAAAGAGTTAGGTGCTATACCCTCATTTATGCTTTCCTATAAGGTAAATGCTAGTTTTAGCTATAGGAATGTTATCACAAACACTGAAGGAAAGGAGATAGCTGCAAACTCTCTGCACACAATGCTTAGTTCTCAGAAGTAAATCATATGTGCCATTTTGTTTCTTTTACTTTTAAAGACTTAAGTGCTATACCCTCGGTTATTCTTTGCAATATAGGAAATGCTAGTTTTACACAAAGGAATGTTAGACCGAAAAGCCTCTGAATGAAAGGAGATAGCTGCAAAATCTCTGCACACCATGCTTAGTTCTAAGAAGGAAATCATATGTGCCATGTTGTTTAATTTAGCTTTAAAGAGTTATGTGCTATACGCTCGGTTATGCTCTCCCATTAGGTAAAGGCTAGTTTTAGATATAGGAATGTTACCACAAAAACTGAAGGAAAGGAGATAGCTGCCAAATCTCTGCACACAATGCTTAGTTCTCAGAAGGAAATTATATGTGCATATTGTTTCATTTAGGTTTAAAGCGTTAGGTGTTATACCCTCGGTTATGCTTTCCTATATAGGAAATGCTAGTTTTAGAGATACGAATGTTATCACAAAACCTGAAGGAAAGGAGATAGCTGCAAAATGTCTGCACACAATGCTTAGTTCTCAGAAGTAAATAATATGTGCCATGTTGTTTCATTTAGGGTTAAAGAGTAAGGTGTTATACCCTCGGTTATGCTTTCCAATATAGGAAATGCTAGTTTAAGAGATACGAATGTTAGCACAAAAACTGAAGGAAAGGGGATAGCTGCAAAATGTCTGCACACAATGCTTAGTTCTCAGAAGGATCATATGTGCCATGTTGTTTCATTTATGTTTAAAGAGTTAGGTGCTATACCCTCGGTTATGCTTTCCTATAATATAAATGCTAGTTTTAGATACAGGAATCTTAGCACAAAACCTGAAGGAAAGGAGATAGCTGCAAAATCTCTGCACACAATGCTTAGTTCACAGAAGAAAATCATATGTGCCATGTTGTTTCATTTAGGTTTAAAGTGTTAGGTGCTACACCCTCGGTTATGCTTTCCTATATAGGAAATTCTAGTTTTAGACATACGAATGTTAGTACAAAAACTGAAGGAAAGGAGATAGCTGCAAAATCTCTGCACACAATGCTTAATTCTCAGAAGGAAATCATATGTGCCATGTAGTTTCATTTAAGTTTAAAGAGTTAGGTGCTATACCCTCGGTTATGCTTTGCAATATAGTTAATGCTAGTTTTACACAGAGGAATGTTAGCACAAAAACTGAAGGAAAGGAGATAACTGCAAAATCTCTGCACAGAATGCTTAGTTCTCAGAAGTAAATCATATATGCCATGTTGTTTCATTTAGGTTTAAAGAGTTAGGTGCTATACCCTCGGTTATGCTTTGCAATATAGGAAATGCTAGTTTTAGAGATACGAATGTTAGCACAAAAACTGAAGGAAAGGAGATAGCTGCAAAATCTCTGCACACAATGCTTAGTTCTCAGAAGTAAATCATATGTGCCATATTGTTTCATTTACTTTTAAAGCGTTAGGTGTTATACCCTCGGTTATGCTTTCCTTTATAGGAAATGGTAGTTTTAGAGATACGAATGTTATCACAAAAACTGAAGGAAAGGAGATAGCTGCAAAATGTCAGCACACAATGCTTACTTCTCAGAAGTTAATAATATGTGCCATGTTGTTTCATTTAGGTTTAAAGCGTTAGATGCTATACCCTCGGTTATGCTTTCCTGTATAGGAAATGCTAGTTTTAGATATAGGAATGTTAGCACAAAAAATGAAGGAAAGGAGATAGCTGCAAAATCTCTGCACATTATGCTTAGTTCTCAGAAGCAAATCATATGTGCCATGTTGTTACATTTAAGTTTAAAGAGTTAGGTGCTATACCCTCGGTTATGCTTTGCAATATATAAAATGCTAGTTTTACACAGAGGAATGTTAGCACAAAAACTGAAGGAAAGGAGATAGCTGCAACATCTCTGCACGCAATGCTTAGTTCTCAGAAGGAAATCATATGTGCCATGTTGTTTCATTTAAGTTTAAAGAGTTAGGTGCTATACCTTCTTTTATGCTTTCCTATAAGGTAAATGCTAGTTTTAGCTATAGGAATGTTATCACAAAAACTGAAGGAAAGGAGATAGCTGCAATATCTCTGCACACAATGCTTAGTTCTCAGTAGGAAATCATATGTGCCATGTTATTTTACTTAAATTTAAAGAGTTAGGTGCTATACCCTCTTTTATGCTTTCCTATAAGGTAAATGCTAGTTTTACCTATAGGAATGTTATCACAAACCTGAAGGAAAGGAGGTAGCTGCAAACTCTCTGCGCACAAAGCTTAGTTCTCAGTAGGAAATAATATGTGCCATGTTGTTTCATTTAGGTTTAAAGAGTTAGGTGCTATACCCTCTGTTAAGCTTTCCTATAGTGTAAATGCTAGTTTTAGATAAAAGAATGTTAGCACAAAAAATGAAGGAAAGGAGATAGCTGCAAAATCTCTGCACGCAATGCTTAGTTCTCAGAAGTAAATCATATGAGCCATGCTGTTTCATTTAGGTTTAAAGAGTTAGGTGCTATAACCTCGGTTATGCTTTGCAATATAGGAAATGCTAGTTTTACACAGAGGAATGTTAGCACAAAAACTGAAGGAAAGGAGATAGCTGCAAAATCTCTGCACAGAATGATTAGTTGTCAGAATGAAATCATATGCGCCATGTTGTTTCATTTAGGTTTAAAGCGTTAGGTGCTATACCCTCGGTTATGCACTACTATAGTGTAAATGCTGGTTTTAGATATAGGAAACTTAGCACAAAAACTGAAGGAAAGGAGATACCTGCAAAATCTCTGCACACAATGCTTAGTTCTCAGAAGTTAATCATATGTGCCATGTTGTTTCATTTAGGTTTAAAGTGTTAGGTGCTATACCTTCGGTTATGCTTTCCTGTATAGGAAATGCTAGTTTTAGATATAGGAATGTTAGCACAAAAACTGCAGGAAAGGAGATAGATGCAAAATCTCTGCACACAATGCTTAGTTCTCAGAAGTAAATCATATGAGCCATGTTGTTTCTTTTAGGTTTAAAGAGTTACGGGCTATACCCTCGGTCACGCTTTCCTAAATAGGAAATGCTAGTGTTGGAGACAGGAATGTAAGCACAAAAACTTAAGGAAAGGAGATAGCTGCAAAATCTCTGCACAGAATGATTAGTTGTCAGAATGAAATCATATGTGCCATGTTGTGTCATTTAGGTTTAAAGCGTTAGGTGCTACACCCTCGGTTATGGTTTCCATTATAGGAAATGCTAGTTTTAGACATACGAATGTTAGCACAAAAACTTAAGGAAAGGAGATAGCTTCAAAATCCCTGCACACAATGCTTAGTTCTCAGAAGAAAATCATATGTGCCATGTTGTTTCATTTCGGTTTAAAGAGTTAGGTGCCTTACCCTCGGTAATGCTTTGCAATATAGGAAAAGCTAGTTTTACCCAGAGGAATGTTAGCCCAAAAACTGAAGGAAAGGAGATAGCTGCAAAATCTCTGCACACAATGCTTAGTTCTCTGAATTAAATCATATGAGCCATGTTGTTTCATTTAGGTTTAAAGAGTTAGGTGCTATACCCTCGGTTATGCTTTCCTATAGTGTAAATGCTAGTTTTAGATATAGGAATGTTAGCAGAAAAACTAAAGGAAAGGAGATAGCTGCAAAATCTCTGCACACAATGCTTACTTCTCAGAAGTAAATAATATGTGCCATGTTGTTTCACTTAGGTTTAAAGCTATACCCTTGTTATGCTTTCCTGTATAGGAAAGCATAGTTTTAGACATACGAATGTTACCACAAAACCTGAAGGAAAGGAGATAGCTGCAAAACCTCTGCACACAATGCTTAGTTCTCAGAAGTAAATCATATGTGCCATATTGTTTCATTTAGGTTTAAAGAGTTAGGTGCTATACCCTCGGTTATGCTTTGCAATATAGGAAATGCTAGTTTTAGAGATACGAATGTTAGCACAAAAACTGAAGGAAAGGAGATAGCTGCACAATCTCTGCATACAATGCTTAGTTCTCAGAAGGAAATCTTATGTGCCATGTTCCTTCATTTAAGTTTAAAGAGTTAGGTGATATACCCTCTCTTATGCATTCCTATAGGGAAATGCTAGTTTTAGCTATAGGAATGTTATCACAAAAACTGAAGGAAAGGAGATTGCTGCAAAATCTCTGCACACAATGCTTAGTTCTCAGAAGGAAATCATATGTGCCATGTTGTTTCATTTAGGTTTAAAGAGTTAGGCGCTATACCCTCGGTCATGCTTTCCTAAATAGGAAATGCTAGTGTTGGATATAGGAATGTTAGCACAAAAACTTAAGGAAAGGAGATAGCTGCAAAATCTCTGCACACAATGCTTACTTCTCAGAAGTAAATCATATGTGCCATGTTGTTTCATTTACGCTTAAAGCGTTAGGTGTTATACCCTCGGTTATGCTTTCCAATATAGGAAATGCTAGTTTTAGAGATACGAATGTTAGCACAAAAACTGAAGGAAAGGGGATAGCTGCAAAATGTCTGCACACAATGCTTAGTTCTCAGAAGGAAATCATATGTCTCATGTTGTTTCATTTAAGTTTAAAGGGTTAGGTGCTATACCCACTTTTATGTTTTCCTATAGGGTAAAAGCTAGTTTTAGATACCGGAAAGTTAGCACAAAAACTGAAGGAAAGGAGATACCTGCAAATCTCTGCACACAATGCTTAGTTCTCAGAAGGAAATCATATGTGCCATGTAGTTTCATTTAAGTTTAAAGAGTTAGGTGCTATACCCTCGGTCACGCTTTCCTAAATAGGAAATGCTAGTGTTGGAGACAGGAATGTAAGCACAAAAACTTAAGGAAAGGAGATAGCTGCAAAATCTCTGCACAGAATGATTAGTTGTCAGAATGAAATCATATGTGCCATGTTGTGTCATTTAGGTTTAAATCCTTAGGTGCTACACCCTCGATTTTGCTTTCCTATATTGGAAATGCTACTTTTAGACATACGAATGTTAGCACAAAAACTTAAGGAAAGGAGATAGCTTCAAAATCCCTGCACACAATGCTTAGTTCTCAGGAGGAAATCATATGTACCATGTTGTTTCATTTAAGTTTAAAGAGTTAGGTGCTATACCCTCTTTTATGCTTTTCTATAAGGCAATTCCTAGTTTTTGGTATAGGAATGTTATCACAAAAACTGAAGGAAAGGTGATAGCTGCAAAATCTCTGCAGACAATGCTTAGTTCTCAATAGGAAATCATATGTGCCATGTTGTTTCATTTAGGTTTAAGGAGTTAGGTGCTATACCCTCGGTTATGCTTTCCTAAAAAGGAAATGCTAATGTTAGACTTAGGAATGTTAGCACAAAAACTGAAGGAAAGGAGATAGCTGCAAAATCTCTGCACACAAGTCTGACTTCTCAGAAGCCAATCATATGTGCCATGTTGTTTCCTTTAGGTTTAAGGAGTTAGGTGCTATACCCTCGGTTATGCTTTACTAAATAGGAAATGCTAGTTTTATAGATACGAATGTTAGCACAAAACCTGAAGGAATGGAGATAGCTGCAAAATCTCTGCACAAATTGCTTAGTTCTCAGAAGTAAATCATATGAGCCATGTAGTTTCATTTAGGTTTAAAGAGTTAGGTGGTAAACCCTCGGTTATGCTTTTGTATATAGGAAATGCTAGTGTTGCAGATAGGAATGTTAGCACAAAAAATTAAGGAAAGGATATAGCTGCAAAAACTCTGCATGCAATGCTTAGGTCTCAGAAGGAAATCATATGTGCCATGTTGTTTCATTTAGGTTAAGGAGTTAGGTGCTATACCCTCGGTTATGCTTTCCTATAATATAAATGCTAGTTTTAGATATAGGAATGCTGGCACAAAACCTGAAGGAAAGGAGATAGCTGCAAAATCTCTGCAAACAATGCTCAGTTCTCAGAAGGAAATGATATGTGCCAAGTTGTTTCATTTAGATTTAAAGAGTTAGGTGCTATACCCTCGGTTATGCTTTGCAATATAGGAAAAGCTAGCTTTCACAGAGGAATGCTAGCCCAAAAACTTAAGGAAAGGAGATAGCTACAAAATCTCTGCACACAATGCTTAGTTCTCCGAATATATCATATGTGCCATATTGTTTAATTTTGGTTTAAAGAGTTTGGTGCTATACCTTCTTTTATGCTTTCCTATAAGGTAAATGCTTGTTTTAGATATAGGAATGTTATCACAAAACCTGAATGAAAGGAGATAGCTGCAAAATCTCAGCACACAATGCTTACTTCTCAGAAGTAAATAATATGTGCCATGTTGTTTCATTTAGGTTTAAAGAGTTATGTGCTATACCCTCGGTTATGCTCTCCTATAGTGTAAATGATAGTTTTAGACATACGAATGTTAGCACAAAACCTGAAGGAAAGGAGATAGCTGCAAAATCTCTGCACACAATGCTTAGTTCTCAGAAGGAAATCATATGTGCCATATTGTTCCATTTAAGTTTAAAGAGTTAGGTGCTATACCCTCGGTTATGCTTTGCAATATAGGAAATGCTAGTTTTACACAGAGGAATGTTAGCACAAAAACTGAAGAAAGGAGATAGCTGCAAACTCTCTGCACAGAATGCTTAGTTTTCAGAAGGAAATCATATGTGCCATGTTGTTTCATTTAGGTTTAAAGCGTTAGGTGCTATACCCTCGGTTATGCTCTCCTATAGTGTAAATGCTAGTTTTAGATATAGGAAACTTAGCACAAAAACTGAAGGAAAGGAGATACCTGCAAATCTCTGCACACAATGCTTAGTTCTCAGAAGGAAATCATATGTGCATGTGGTTTCATTTGGGTTTAAAGAGTTAGGCTCTATACCCTTGGTCACGCTTTCTTAATAGGAAATGCTAGTTTTAGAGATATGAATGTTAGCACAAAATCTGAAGGAAAAGAGATAGCTGCAAAATCACTGCACACAATGCTTAGTTCTCAGAAGGAAATTATATGTGTCATGTTGTTTCATTTAGGTTTAAAGAGTTAGGGGCTATATCCTCGGTCAAGCTTTCCTAAATAGGAAATGCTTGTGTTGGAGATAGGAATGTTATCACAAACCTTAAGGAAAGGAGATAGCTGCAAAATCTCTGTGCTCAATGCTTAGTTCTGAGAAGGAAATCATATGTACCATGTTGTTTCATTTAGGTTTAAGGAGTTAGGCACTATACCCTCGGTTATGCTTTCCAAAAAAGGAAATGGTAGTTTTAGAGATACGAATGTCAGCACAAAACCTGAAGGAAAGGAGATAGCTGCAAAATGTCAGCACACAATGCTTACTTCTCAGAAGTTAATAATATGTGCCATGTTGTTTCATTTAGGTTTAAAGCGTTAGGTGTTATACCCTCGGTTATACCTTCCAATATAGGAAATGCTAGTTTTAGAGATACGAATGTTAGCACAAAAACTGAAGGAAAGGAGATAGCTGCAAAATGTCTGCACACAATGCTTAGTTCTCAGAAGAAAATCATATGTGCCATGTTGTTTCATTTAAGTTTAAAGAGTTAGGAGCTATACCCTCGGTTATGCTTTGCAATATAGGAAATGCTAGTTTTCAACAGAGGAATGTTAGCACAAATACTGAATGAAAGGAGATAGCTGCAAAATCTCTGCACACAATGCTTAGTTCAAAGAAGTAAACCATATGTGCCATGTTGTTGCATTTCGGTTTAAAGGGTTAGGAGCTATACCATCTTTTATGCGTTCCTATAGGGTAAAAGCTAGTTTTAGATACAGGAATGTTATCACAAAAACTGAAGGAATGGAGATAGCTGCAAAATCTCTGCACACAATGCTTAGTTCTCAGAAGTAAATCATATGTGCCATGTTGTTTCATTTAGGTTTAAAGCGTTAGATGCTATCCCCTCGGTTATGATTTCATGTATAGGAAATGCTAGTTTTAGACATACGAATGTTAGCACAAAACCTGAAGGAAAGGAGATAGCTGCAAAATGTCTGCACACAATGCTTAGTTCTCAGAAGGAAATCATATGTGCCATGTTGTTTCATTTAGGGTTAAAGAGTTAGGAGTTATACCCTCAGTTATGCTTTCCTATAAGGTAAATGCTCGCTTTAGAGACACGAATGTTAGCAGAAAAACTGAAGGAAAGGGGATAGCTGCAAAATCTCTGCACACCATGCTTATTTCTCAGAAGAAAATCATATGTGCCATGTTGTTTCATTTAAGTTTAAAGACTTAGGTGTTATACCCTCGGTTATGCTTTGGAATATAGGAAATGCTAGTTTTACACAGAGGAATGTTAGCACAATAACTGAAGGAAAGGAGATAGCTGCAACATCTCTGCACACAATGCTTAGTTCTCAGAAAGAAATCATATGTGATATGTTGTTCCATTTCGGTTTGAAGAGTTAGGTGCTATACCCTCGGTTATGCTTTGCAATATAGGAAATGCTAGTTTTACACAGAGGAATGTTAGCAAAAAAATTAATGAAAGGAGAGAGCTGCAAAATCTCTGCACACAATGCTTAGTTCTCAGAAGTAAATCATATGAGCCATGTTGTTTCATTTAGGTTTAAAGAGTTAGGTGCTATACCCTCGGTTATGCTTTCCTATAGTGTAAATGCTAGTTTTAGGTAAAGGAATGTTAGCACAAAAACTAAAGGAAAGGAGATAGCTGCAAAATCTCTGCACAAAATGCTTACTTCTCAGAAGTAAATCATATGTGCCATGTTGTTTCATTTAGGTTTAAAGCGTTGGTGCTATACCCTCAGTTATGCTTTCCAGTATAGGAAATGCTCGTTTTAGACATACGATTGTTAGCACAAAACCTGAAGGAAATTAGATAGCTGCAAAATCTCTGCACACAATGCTTAGTTTTCAGAAGGAAATCATATGTGCCAAGTTGTTCCATTTAAGTTTAAAGAGTTAGTTCCTTTACCCTCGGTTTTGCTTTGCAATATAGTAAATGCTAGTTTTACACAGAGGATTGTTCGCACAAAAACTGAATGAAAGGAGATAGCTGCAAAATTTCTGCACACAATGCTTAGTTCTCAGAATCAAATCATATGTGCCACATTGTTTCATTTACTTTTAAAGCGTTAGGTGTTATACCCTCGGTTATGCTTTCCTTTATATGAAATTCTAGTTTTACAGATACGAATGTTATCTCAAAAACTGAAGGAAAGGAGATAGCTGCAAAATGTCAGCACACAATGCTTACTTCTCCGAAGTTAATAATATCTGCCATGTTGTTTCATTTCGGTTTAAAGCGTTAGATAATATACCCCCTTTTATGCTTTCCTGTAAAGGAAAAGGTAGTTTTAGATATAGGAATGTTAGCACAAAAACTGAAGGAAAGGAGATAGCTGCAAAATCTCTGCACACAATGCTTACTTCTCAGAAGTAAATAATATGTGCCATGTTGTTTCATTTAGGTTTAAAGCGTTAAGTGCTATACCCTCTGTTATGCTTTCCTGTATAGGAAATGCTAGTTTTAGACATACGAATGTTAGCACAAAACCTGAAGGAAAGGAGATAGCTGCAAAATCTCTGCACGCAATGCTTTGTACTCAGAAGGAAATCATATGTGACATGTTGTTCCATTTCGGTTTAAAGAGTTAGGTGCTATACCCTCGGTTATGCTTTGCAATATAGGAAATTCTAGTTTTACACAGAGGAATGTTAGCACAAAAACTGAATGAAAGGAGATAGCTGCAAAATCTCTACACACAATGCTTAGTTCTCAGAAGTAAATCATATGTGCCATGTTGTTTCATTTAGTTTTAAAGGGTTAGGAGCTATACCCTCTTTTATGCTTTCCTATTCGGTAAAAGCTACTTTTAGAACCAGGAATGTTAGCACAAAAACTGAATGAAAGGAGATAGCTGCAAAATCTCTGCACAAAATGCTTAGTTCTCAGAAGTACATCATATGTGCCATGTTATTTCATTTCGGTTTAAAGACTTAGATGCTATACCCTATGTTATGTTTTGCAATATAGGAAAAGCTAGGTTTACACAGAAGAATGTTAGCCCAAAAACTGAAGGAAAGGAGATAGCTGCAAAATCTCTGCACACAATGCTTAGTTCTGAGAAGTAAAGCATATGTGCCATGTTGTTTCATTTAGGTTTAAAGGGTTAGGTGCTATACCCACTTTTATGCTTTCCTATAGGGTAAAATCTAGTTTTAGATACAGGAATGTTAGCAAAAAACTGAAGGAAAGGAGATAGCTGCAAATCTCTGCACACAATGCTTAGTTCTCAGAAGGAAACCATATGTGCCATGTAGTTTCATTTAAGTTTAAAGAGTTAGGTGCTATACCCTCGGTTATGCTTTGCAATATAGGAAATGCTAGTTTTACACAGAGGAATGTTAGCACAAAAACTGAAGGAAAGGAGATAGCTGCAAAATCTCTGCACAGAATGCTTAATTCTCAGAAGTAAATCATATGTGCCATGTTGTTTCATTTAGGTTTAAAGAGTTAGGTGCTATACCCTCGGTTATGCTTTGCAATATAGGAAATGCTAGTTTTAGAGATACGAATGTTAGCACAAAAACTGAAGGAAAGGAGATAGCTGCAAAATCTCTGCACACAATGCTTAGTTCTCAGAAGTAAATCATATGTGCCATATTGTTTCATTTACTTTTAAAGCGTTAGGTGTTATACCCTCGGTTATGCTTTCCTTTATAGGAAATGGTAGTTTTAGAGATACGAATGTTAGCACAAAAACTGAAGGAAAGGAGATAGCTGCAAAATGTCTACACACAATGCTTAGTTCTCGCAAGGAAATCATATGTGCCATGTTGTTCCATTTAAGTTTAAAGAGTTAGGTGCTATACCCTCGGTTATGCTTTGCAATATAGGAAATGCTACTTTTACACAGAGGAATCTTAGCAGAAAAACTGAAGGAAAGGAGATAGCTGCAAAATCTCTGCACAGAATGCTTAGTTTTCAGAAGGAAATCATATGTGCCATGTTGTTTCATTTAGGTTTAAAGCGTTAGGTGCTATACCCTCGGTTATGCTTTCCTGTATAGGAAATGCTAGTTTTAGACATACGAATGTTAGCACAAAACCTGAAGGAAAGGAGATAGCTGCAAAATCTCTGCACACCATGCCTAGTTCTCAGAAGTAAATCATATGTGCCATGTTGTTTCATTAGGTTTAAAGAGTTAGGAGCTATACCCTATTTTATGCTTTCGTATAGGGTAAAAGCTAGTTTTGGATACAGGAATGTTAGCAGAAAAACTGAAAGAAAGGAGATAGCTGCAAATCTCTGCACACAATGCTTAGTTCTCAGAAGGAAATCATATGTGCATGTTGTTTCATTTAGGTTTAAAGAGTTTGGCGCTATACCCTAGGTCACGCTTTCCCAAATAGGAAATGCTAGTTTTAGAGATACGAATGTTAGCAAAAAAACTGAAGGAAAGGAGAGAGGTGCAAAATCTCTGCACACAATGCTTAGATCTCAGAGGTAAACCATATATGCCAAGTTGTTTCATTTAGGTTTATGGCATTAGGTGCTATACGCTCGGTTTTGCTTTCCTATATAGGAAACGCTAGTTTTAGACATACGAATGTTAGCACAAAAACGGAAGGAAAGGAGATAGCTGCAAAATCTCTGCATACAATGCTTACTTCTCAGAAGTAAATAATATGTGCCATGTTGTTTCATTTAGGTTTAAAGCGTTAGGTGCTATACCCTCGGTTATGTTTTCCTGTATAGGAAATGCTAGTTTTAGACATACGAATGTTAGCACAAAACCTGAAGGAAAGGAGATAGCTGCAAAATATCTGCACACAATGCTTAATTGTCAGAAGGAAATCATATGAGCCATGTTGTTTCATTTAGGGTTAAAAAGTTAGGTGTTATACCCTCCGTTATGCTTTCCTATAAGGTAAATGCTAGTTTTAGAGATACAAATGTTTGCACGAAAACTGAAGGAAAGGGGATAGCTGCAAAATCTCTGCACACAAAGCATAGTTCTCAGAAGAAAATCATATGTGCCATGTTGTTTCATTTAAGTTTAATGAGTTAGGTGCTATACCCTCGGTTATGCTTTGCAATATAGGAAATGCTAGTTTTACACAGAGGAATGTTAGCACAAAAACTGACGGAAAGGGGATAGCTGCAAAATCTCTGCACGCAATGCTTAGTTCTCAGAAGGAAATCATATGTGCCATGTTGTTTCATTTCGCTTTAAAGAGTTAGGTGCTATACCCTCGGTTATGCTTTGCAATATAGGAAATGCTAGTTTTACACAGAGGAATGTTAGCACAAAAACTGAATGAAAGGAGATAGCTGCAAAATCTCTGCACACAATGCTTAGTTCTCAGAAGTAAATCATATGTGACATGTTGTTTCATTTCGGTTTAAAGAGTTAAGTTCTATACCCTCGGTTATGCTTTGCAATAAAGGAAATGTTAGTTTTACATATAGTAATGATAGCAAAAAAACTGAACGAAAAGAGATAGCTGCAAAATCTTTGCACACAATGCTTAGTTCTCAGTAGTAAATCATATGGGCCATGTTGTTTCATTTAGCTTTAAAGCGTTAGGTGCTATACCCTCGGTTATGCTTTCCTACATAGGAAATGCTAGTTTTAGACATACGAATGTTAGCACAAAACATGAAGGAAAGGAGATAGCTGCAAAATCTCTGCACACAATGCTTAGTTCTCAGAAGTAAATCATATAAGCCATGTTGTTTCATTTAGGTTTAAAGAGTTAGGTGGTAAACCTCGGTTATGCTTTCATATATAGGAAATGCTAGTGTTGGAGATAGGAATGTTACCACAAAAACTTAAGGAAAGGATATAGCTGCAAAATCTCTGCACGCAATGCTTAGTTCTAAGAAGGAAATCATATGTGCCATGTTGTTTCATTTAAGTTTAAAGAGTTAGGTGCCTTACCCTATTTTATGCTTTCCTATAATGTAAATGATAGTTTTAGATATAGGAATGTTATCAATAAACTGAAGGAAAGGAGATAGCTGCAAAATCTCTGCACACAGTGCTTAGTTCTCAGAAAGAAATCATATGTGCCATGTTCTTTCCTTTAGGTTTAAAGAGTTAGGTACTATACCCAAGGTTATGCTTTCCTATAATATAAAAGCTAGTTTTAGGTATAGGAATGTTAGCACAAAACTTGAAGGAAAGGAGATAGCTGCAAAATCTCTGCAAACGATGCTCAGTTCTCAGAAGGAAATCATATGTGCCATGTTGTTTCATTTAAGTTTAAAGAGTTAGGTGCTATACCCTCGGTTATGCTTAGCAATATAGGAAATGCTAGTTTTACACAGAGGAATGTTAGCACAAAAACTGAAGGAAAGGAGATAGCTGCAAAATCTATGTACGCAATGCTTAGTTCTCAGAAGGAAAACATATGTGCCATGTTGTTTCATTTCAGTTTAAAGAGTTACGTGCTATACCCTCGGTTATGCTCTCCTATAGTGTAAATGCTAGTTTTATATATAGGAATGTTAGCACAAAAACTGAAGGAAAGGAGAAAGCTGCCAAATCTCTGCACACAATGCTTAGTTCTCAGAAGTAAATAATATGTGCCATATTGTTTCATTTAGTTTAAAGAGTTAGGTGGTATACTTTCGGTTATGCTTTGCAATATAGGAAATGCTAGTTTTAGACATACGGAATGTTAGCACAAAAACTGAAGGAAAGGAGATAGCTGCAAAATCTCTGCACACAATTCTTAGTTCTCAGAAGGAAATCATATGTGCCATGTTGTTTCATTTAGATTTAAAGACTTAGGCGCTATACCCTCTGTCACGCTTTCCTAAATAGGAAATGCTAGTTTTAGATATACGAATGTTAGCACAAAACGTGAAGGAAAGGAGGTAGCTGTCACATCTCTGCAAACAATGCTTCGTTCTCAGAAGTAAATAATATGTGCTATGTTGTTTCACTTAGGTTTAAAGCGTTAGGTGTTACACCCTCGGTTATGGTTTCCAATACAAGAAATGCTAGTTTTAGACAAACGAATGTTAGCACAAACACTGAAGGAAAGGAGATATTTGCAAAATCTCTGCACACAATGCTTAGTTCTCAGAAGGAAATCATATGTGCCATGTTGTTTCATTTAGGTTTAAAGCGTTAGGTGTTATACCCTCGGTTATGCTTTCCAAAGTAGGAAATGCTAGTTTTAGAGATACGAATGTTAGCACAAAAACTGAAGAAAAGGGGATAGCTGCAAAATATCTGCACACAATGCTTAGTTCTCAGAAGGAAATCATATGTGCCATGTTGTTTCATTTAAGTTTAAATCGTTAGGTGCTATACCCTCGGTTATGCTTTGCAATATAGGAAATGCTACTTTTACTCAGAGGAATGTTAGCACAAAAAATGTAGGAAAGGAGATAGCTGCAAAATCTCTGCTCACAATGCTTAGTTCTCAGAAGTAAATCATATGTGCAATGTTATTTCATTTAGGTTTAAAGAGTTAGGTGCCATACCCTAATTTATGCTTTCTTATAGGGTAAAAGTTAGTTTTAGATACAGGAATGTTAGCACAAAAACTGAAGGAAAGGAGATAGCTGCAAAATCTCTGCACACAATGCTTAGTTCTGAGAAGGAAATCATATGTGCCATGTTGTTTCATTTAGGTTTAAAGAGTTAGGTGCTATACCCTCGGTTATGCTTTCCTAAATAGGAAATTCTAGTTTTAGAGATACAAATGTTAGCACAAAAACTGAAGGAAAGGAGATAGCTGCAAAATCTCTGCACACAATGCTTAGTTCTCAGACGTAAATCACATTTGTCAAGTTGTTTCATTTAGTTTTAAAGAGTTAGGTGGTAAACCCTCGGGTATGCTTTCGTATATAGGAAATGCTAGTGTTGGAGATAGGAATGTTAGCACAAAAACTTAAAGAAAGGAGATAGCTGCAAAATCTCTGCACACAAAGCTTAGTTCTCAGAAGTACATCATATGTGCCATGTTGTTTCATTTAGGTTTAAAGCGTTAGGTGTTACATCCTCGGTTATGCTTTCCAATATAGGAAATGCTAGTTTTAGAGATACGAATGTTAGCACATAAACTGAAGGAAAGGGGATAGCTGCAAAATGTCTGCACACAATCCTTAGTTCTCAGTAGGAAATCATATGTGCCATGTTGTTTCATTTAGGTTTAAATAGTTAGGTGCTATACCCTCGGTTATGCTTTGCAATATAGGAAATGCTAGTTTTACACAGAGGAATGTTGGCACAAAAACTGAATGAAAGGTGATAGCTGCCGAATCTTTGCACAGAGTGCTTAGTTCTCAGAAGTAAATAATATGTGCCATGTTCTTTCATTTAGGTTTAAAGCGTTAGGTGCTACACCCTCGGTTATGCTTTCCTATATAGGAAATTCTAGTTTTAGACATACGAATGTAGGCCAAAAAACTGAAGGAAAGGAGATAGCTGCAAAATCTCTGCACACAATGCTTAGTTCTCAGAAGTAAATCATATGTGCCATTTTGTTTCATTTAGGTTTAAAGACTTAAGTGCTATACCCTCGGTTATTCTTTGCAATATTGGAAATGCTAGTTTTACACAAAGGAATGTTAGACCGAAAACCCTCTGAATGAAAGGAGATAGCTGCAAAATCTCTGCACACCATGCTTAGTTCTAAGAAGGAAATCATGTGTGCCATGTTGTTTAATTTAGCTTTAAAGAGTTATGTGCTATACGCTCAGTTATGCTCTCCTCCAGTGTAAATGCTAGTTTTATATATAGGAATGTTACCACAAAAACTGAAGGAAAGGAGATAGCTGCCAAATCTCTGCACACAATGCTTAGTTCTCAGAAGGAAATTATATGTGCCATATTGTTTCATTTAGGTTTAAAGCGTTAGGTGTTATACCCTCGGTTATGCTTTCCTTTATAGGAAATGCTAGTTTTAGAGATACGAATGTTATCACAAAACCTGAAGGAAAGGAGATAGCTGCAAAATGCCTGCACACAATGCTTAGTTCTCAGAAGTAAATAATATGTGCCATGTTGTTTCATTTAGGGTTAAAGAGTTAGGTGTTATACCCTCGGTTATGCTTTCCAATATAGGAAATGCTAGTTTTAGAGATACGAATGTTAGCACAATAACTGAAGGATAGGGGATAGCTGAAAATGTCTGCACACAATGCTTAGTTCTCAGAAGGAAATCATATGTGCCATGTTGATTCATTTAGGTTTAAAGAGTTAGGTGCTATACCCTCGGTTATGCTTTCCTATAATATAAGTGCTAGTTTTAGATATAGGAATCTTAGCACAAAACCTGAAGGAAAGGAGATAGCTGCAAAATCTCTGCACACAATGCTTAATTCACAGAAGTAAATCATATGTGCCATGTTGTTTCATTTAGGTTTAAAGAGTTAGGTGCTATACCCTCGGTTATGCTTTGCAATACAGGAAATGCTAGTTTTAGAGATACGAATGTTCGCACAAAAACTGAAGGAAAGGAGATAGCTGCAAAATCTCTGCACACAATGCTTAGTTCTCAGAAGTAAATCATATGTGCCCTATTGTTTCCTTTACTTTTAAAGCGTTAGGTGTTATAGCCTCGGTTATGCTTTCCTTTATAGGAAATGCTAGTTTTAGAGATACGAATGTTATCACAAATACTGAAGGAAAGGAGATAGCTGAAAAATGTCTGCACACAATGCTTAGTTCTCAGAAGGAAATCATATGTGCCATGTTGTTTCATTTAAGTTTAAAGAGTTAGGTGCTATACCCTCATTTATGCTTTCCTATAAGGTAAATGCTAGTTTTACCTATAGGAATGTTATCACAAACACTGAAGGAAAGGAGATAGTTGCAAAATCTCTGCACACAATGCTTGGTTCTCAGAAGTAAATCATATGTGCCATGTTGTTTCATTTAGGTTTAAAGAGTTAAGTGCTATATCCTCGGTTATGCTTTCCTATATAGGAAATTCTATTTTTACACAAAGGAATGTTAGACCGAAAACTGAATGAAAGGAGATAGCTGCAAAATCTCTGCACACAATGCTTAGTTCTCAAAAGGAAATCATATGTGCCATATTGTTTCATTTCGGTTTAAAGCGTTAGGTGTTATACCCTCGGTTATGCTTTCCTTTATAGGAAATGCTAGTTTTAGAGATACGAATGTTATCACAAAAACTGAAGGAAAGGAGATAGCTGCAAAATGTCAGCGCACAATGCTTACTCCTCAGAAGTTAAAAATATGTGCCATGTTGTTTCATTTAGGTTTAAAGCTTTAGGTGCTATACCCTCCGTTAAGCTTTCCTGTATAGGAAATGCTAGTTTTAGATATAGGAATGTTAGCACAAAAACTGAAGGAAAGGAGATAGCTGCAAAATCTCTGCACACAATGCTTAGTTCTCAGAAGTAAATCATATGAGCCATGTTGTTTCATTTAGGTTTAAAGAGTTAGGTGCTATACCCTCGGTAATGCTTTCCTATATTGTAAATCCTAGGTGTAGATATAGGAATGTTAGCAGAAAAACTAAAGGAAAGGAGATGGCTGCAAAATCTCTGCACACAATGCTTACTTCTCAGAAGAAAATAATATGTGCCATGTTGTTTCATTTCGGTTTAAAGCGTTAGGGGCTATACCCTCGGTTATGCTTTCCTGTATAGGAAATGCTAGTTTTAGACATACGAATGTTAGCACAAAACCTGAAGGAAAGGAGATAGCTGCAAAATCTCTGCACAAAATGCTTAGTTCTCAGAAGTAAATAATATGTGCCATGTTCTTTCATTAGGTTTACATCGTTAGGTGCTACACCCTCGGTTATGCTTTCCTATATAGGAAATTCTAGTTTAAACATACGAATGTTAGCACAAACACTGAAAGAAAGGAGATAGCTGCAAAATCTCTGCACACAATGCTTAGTTCTCAGAAGGAAATCATATGTCCCATGTTGTTTCATTTAGGTTTAAAGAGTTATGTGCTATACGCTCGGTTATGCTCTCCTTTATAGGAAGTGCTAGTTTTAGATATAGGAATGTTAGCACAAAAACTGAAGGAAAGGAGATAGGTGCAAAATCTCTGCAGACAATGCTTAGTTCTCAGAAGTAAATCATATGAGCCATGTTGTTTCATTTAGGTTTAAAGAGTTAGGTGCTATACCCTCGGTAATGCTTTCCTATATTGTAAATGCTAGGTGTAGATATAGGAATGTTAGCAGAAAAACTAAAGGAAAGGAGATAGCTGCAAAATCTCTGCACACAATGCTTACTTCTCAGAAGTAAATCATATGTGTCATGTTGTTTCATTTGGTTTAAAGCGTTAGGGGCTATACCCTCGGTTATGCTTTCCTGTATAGGAAATGCTTGTTTTAGACATACGAATGTTAGCACAAAACCTGAAGGAAAGGAGATAGCTGCAAAATCTCTGCACACAATGCTTAGTTCTCAGAAGGAAATCATTTGTGTATGTTGATTCATTTAGGTTTAAAGCGTTAGGGGCTATACCCTCGGTTATGCTTTCCTAAATTGGAAATGCTAGTTTTAGAGATACAAATATCAGCACAAAACCTGAAGGAAAGGAGATAGCTGTCAAATCTCTGCACAAAATGCTTAGTTCTCAGAAGGAAATCATATGTCCCATGTTGTTTCATTTAAGTTTAAAGAGTTAGGTGCTATACCCTCATTTATGCTTTCCTATAAACTAAATGCTAGTTTTAGCTATTGGAATGTTATCACAAACACTGAAGGAAAGGAGATAGCTGCAAAATCTCTGCACACAATACTTAGTTCTCAGAAGTAAATCATATGTGCCATATTGTTTCATTTACTTTTAAAGCGTTAGGTGTTATACCCTCGGTTTGGCTTTCCTTTATAGGAAATGCTAGTTTCAGAGATACAAATGTTATCACAAAAACTGAAAGAAAGGAGATAGCTCCAAAATGTCAGCACACAATGCTTACTTCTCAGAAGTTAATAATATGTGCCATGTTGTTTCATTTAGGTTTAAAGCATTAGGTGCTATACCCTCGGTTATGCTTTCGTGTATAGGAAATGCTAGTTTTAGATATAGGAATGTTAGCACAAAAACTGAAGGAAAGGAGATAGCTGCAAAATCTCTGCACACAATGCTTAGTTCTCAGAAGTAAATCATATGAGCCATGTTTTTTCATTTAGGTTTAAAGAGTTAGGTGCTATACCCTCGGTTATGCTTTGCAATATAGGAAATGCTAGTTTTACACAGAGGAATGTTAGCACAAAAACTGAAGGAAAGGAGATAGCTGCAAAATCTCTGCACAGAATGCTTAGCTGTCAGAAGGAAATCATATGTGCCATGTTGTTTCATTTAGGTTTAAAGCGTTAGGTGTTATACCCTCGGTTATGCTCTCCTATAGTGTAAATGCTGGTTTTAGATATAGGAAACTTATCACAAAAAATGAAGGAAAGGATATAGCTGCCAAATCTCTGCACACAATGCTTAGTTCTCAGAAGTAAATCATATGTGCCATGTTGATTCATTTAGATTTAAAGAGTTAGGTGCTATACCCTCGGTTATGCCTTGCAATATAGGAAATGCTAGTTTTAGAGATACGAATGTTAGCACAAAAACTGAAGGAAAGGAGATAGCTGCAAAATGTCAGCACACAATGCTTACTTCTCAGAAGTTAATAACATGTGCCATGTTTCATTTAGGTTTAAAGCACTAGGTGCTATACCCTCGGTTATGCTTTCCTGTATAGGAAATGCTAGTTTTAGATATAGGAATGTTAGCACAAAAACTGAAGGAAAGGAGATAGCTGCAAAATCTCTGCACACAATGCTTACTTTTCAGAAGTAAATCATATGAGCCATGTTGTTTCATTTAGGTTTAAAGAGTTAGGTGCTATACCCACGGTTATGCTTTCCTATATTGTAAATGCTAGTTGTAGATATAGGAATGCTGGCAGAAAAACTAAAGGAAAGGAGATAGCTGCAAAATCTCTGCACACAATGCTTACTTCTCAGAAGTAAATAATATGTGCCATGTTGTTTCATTTAGGTTTAAAGCGTTAGTTGGTATACCCTCGGTTTTGCTTTCTTGTATAGGAAATGCTAGTTTTAGACATACGAATGTTAGCACAAAACCTGAAGGAAAGGAGATAGCTGCAAAATCTCTGCACACAATGCTTAGTTCTCAGAAAAAAATCCTATGTGACATGTTGTTTCATTTCGGTTTAAAGAGTTAGGTGCTATACCCTCGGTTATGCTTTGCAATATAGGAAATGCTAGTTTTACACAGAGGATTGTTAGCACAAAAACTGAATGAAAGGAGATAGCTGCAAAATCTCTGCACGCAATGCTTAGTTCTCAGAAGTAAATCACATGTGCCATGTTGTTTCATTTAGTTTTAAAGGGTTAGGAGCTATACCCTCTTTTATGCTTTCCTATAGGGTAAAAGCTAGTTTTAGATACAGGAATGTTAGCACAAAAACTGAAGGAAAGGAGATAGCTGCAAAGTCTCTGCACACAATACTTAGTTCTCAGAAGTAAATCATATGTGCAATATTATTTCATTTCGGTTTAAAGAGTTATGTGCCATAACCCTCGGTTATGTTTGCAATATAGGAAAAGCTAGGTTTACACAGAGGAATGTTAGCCCAAAAACTGAAGGAAAGGGGATAGCTGCAAAATCTCTGCAAACAATGCTTAGTTCGCAGAAGTAAATCATATGAGCCATGTTGCTTCATTTAGGTTTAAAGAATTAGGTGCTATACCCTCGGTTATGCTTTCCTATAGTGTAAATGCTAGTTTTAGACATAGGAATGTTACCACAAAAACTAAAGGAAAGGAGATAGCTGCAAAATCTCTGCACACAATGCTTACTTCTCAGAAGTAAATAATATGTGCCATGTTGTTTCATTTAGGTTTAAAGCCTTAGATGTTATACCCTCGGTTATGCTTTCCTGTATAGGAAATGCTAGTTTTAGACATACGAATGTTAGCCCAAAACCTGAAGGAAAGGAGATAGCTGCAAAATCTCTGCACACAATGATTCGTTTTCAGAAGGAATTCATATGTGCCATGTTGTTTCATTTAGGGTTAAAGAGTTCGGTGTTATACCCTCCGTTATGCTTTCCTATAAGGTAAATGCTACTTTTAGAGATACGAAAGTTAGCACAAAAACTGAAGGAAAGGGGATAGCTGCATAATCTCTGCACACAATGCTTAGTTCTCAGAAGTAAATCATATGAGCCATGTTGTTTCATTTAGGTTTAAAGAATTAGGTGCTATACCCTCGGTTATGCTTTACTATATTGTAAGTGCTAGTTTTAGATAAAGGAATGTTAGCCCAAAGACTAAAGGAAAGGAGTTAGCTGCAAAATCTCTGCACACAATGCTTACTTCTCAGAAGTAAATCATATGAGCCATGTTGTTTCATTTAGGTTTAAAGAGTTAGGTGCTATACCCACGGTTATGCTTTCCTATAGTGTAAATGCTAGTTGTAGATATAGGAATGCTGGCAGAAAAACTAAAGGAAAGGAGATAGCTGCAAAATCTCTGCACACAATGCTTACTTCTCAGAAGTAAATAATATGTGCCATGTTGTTTCATTTAGGTTTAAAGCGTTAGGTGCTATACCCTCGGTTAAGCTTTCTTGTATAGGAAATGCTAGTTTTAGACATACGAATGTTAGCACAAAACCTGAAGGAAAGGAGATAGCTGCAAAATCTCTGCACACAATGCTTAGTTCTCAGAAGGAAATCATATGTGACATGTTGTTTCATTTAGGTTTAAAGAGTTACGTGCTATACCCTCGGTTATGCTTTGCAATATATGAAATGCTAGTTTTACACAGAGGAATGTTAGCACAAAAACTGAATGAAAGGAGATAGCTGCAAAATCTCTGCACGCAATGCTTTGTTCTCAGAAGTAAATCACATGTGCGATGTTGTTTCATTTAGTTTTAAAGGGTTAGGAGCTATACCCTCTTTTATGCTTTCCTATAGGGTAAAAGCTAGTTTCAGATACAGGAATGTTAGCACAAAAACTGAAGGAAAAGAGATAGCTGCAAAGTCTCTGCACACAATACTTAGTTCTCAGAAGTAAATCATATGTGCAATGTTGTTTCATTTCGGTTTAAAGAGTTATGTGCCATAACCCTCGGATATGTTTGCAATATAGGAAAAGCTAGGTTTACACAGAGGAATGTTAGCCCAAAAACTGAAGGAAAGGGGATAGCTGCAATATCTCTGCAAACAATGCTTAGTTCACAGAAGTAAATCATATGAGCCATGTTGCTTCATTTAGGTTTAAAGAATTAGGTGCTATACCCTCGGTTATGCTTTCCTATAGTGTAAATGCTACTTTTAGATAAAGGAATGTTAGCCCAAAGACTAAAGGAAAGGAGATAGCTGCAAAATCTCTGCACACAATGCTTAGTTCTCAGAGGTAAATCATATGTGCGAAGTTGTTTCATTTAGGTTTAAAGCGTTAGGTGCTATACCCTCGGTTGTGCTTTGCAATATAGGAAATGCTAGTTTTACACAGAGGAATGTTAGCACAAAAACTGAAGGAAAGGAGATAGCTGCAAAATCTCTGCACAGAATGCTTAGTTGTCAGAAGGAAATCATATGTGCCATGTTGTTTCATTTAGTTTTAAAGCGTTAGGTGCTATACCCTCGGTTATGCTCTCCTATAGTGTAAATGCTGGTTTTAGATATAAGAAACTTAGCACAAAAACTGAAGGAAAGGATATAGCTGCCAAATCTCTGCACTCAATGCTTAGTTCTCAGAAGTAAATCATATGTGCCATGTTGTTTCATTTAGGTTTAAAGAGTTAGGTGCTGTACCCTCGGTTATGCCTTGCAATATAGGAAATGCTAGTTTTAGAGATACGAATGTTAGCACAAAAACTGAAGGAAAGGAGATAGCTGCAAAATCTCTGCACACAATGCTTAGTTCTCAGAAGTAAATCATATGTGCAATGTTGTTTCATTTCGGTTTAAAGAGTTATGTGCCATAACCCTCGGTTATGTTTGCAATATAGGAAAAACTAGGTTTACACAAAGGAATGTTAGCCCAAAAACTGAAGGAAAGGGGATAGCTGCAAAATCTCTGCAAAAAATGCTTAGTTCGCAGAAGTAAATCATATGAGCCATGTTGCTTCATTTAGGTTTAAAGAATTACGTGCTAAACCCTCGGTTATGCTTTACTATATTGTAAGTGCTAGTTTTAGATAAAGGAATGTTAGCCCAAAGACTAAAGGAAAGGAGTTAGCTGCAAAATCTCTGCACACAATGCTTACTTCTCAGAAGTAAATCATATGAGCCATGTTGTTTCATTTAGGTTTAAAGAGTTAGGTGCTATACCCACGGTTATGCTTTCCTATAGTGTAAATGCTAGTTGTAGATATAGGAATGCTGGCAGAAAAACTAAAGGAAAGGAGATAGCTGCAAAATCTCTGCACACAATGCTAACTTCTCAGAAGTAAATAATATGTGCCATGTTGTTTCATTTAGGTTTAAAGCGTTAGGTGCTATACCCTCGGTTAAGCTTTCTTGTATAGGAAATGCTAGTTTTAGACATACGAATGTTAGCACAAAACCTGAAGGAAAGGAGATAGCTGCAAAATCTCTGCACACAATGCTTAGTTCTCAGAAGGAAATCATATGTGACATGTTGTTTCATTTCGGTTTAAAGAGTTAGGTGCTATACCCTCGGTTATGCTTTGCAATATATGAAATGCTAGTTTTACACAGAGGAATGTTAGCACAAAAACTGAATGAAAGGAGATAGCTGCAAAATCTCTGCACGCAATGCTTTGTTCTCAGAAGTAAATCACATGTGCGATGTTGTTTCATTTAGTTTTAAAGGGTTAGGAGCTATACCCTCTTTTATGCTTTCCTATAGGGTAAAAGCTAGTTTCAGATACAGGAATGTTAGCACAAAAACTGAAGGAAAAGAGATAGCTGCAAAGTCTCTGCACACAATACTTAGTTCTCAGAAGTAAATCATATGTGCAATGTTGTTTCATTTCGGTTTAAAGAGTTATGTGCCATAACCCTCGGATATGTTTGCAATATAGGAAAAGCTAGGTTTACACAGAGGAATGTTAGCCCAAAAACTGAAGGAAAGGGGATAGCTGCAATATCTCTGCAAACAATGCTTAGTTCACAGAAGTAAATCATATGAGCCATGTTGCTTCATTTAGGTTTAAAGAATTAGGTGCTATACCCTCGGTTATGCTTTCCTATAGTGTAAATGCTACTTTTAGATAAAGGAATGTTAGCCCAAAGACTAAAGGAAAGGAGATAGCTGCAAAATCTCTGCACACAATGCTTAGTTCTCAGAGGTAAATCATATGTGCGAAGTTGTTTCATTTAGGTTTAAAGCGTTAGGTGCTATACCCTCGGTTGTGCTTTGCAATATAGGAAATGCTAGTTTTACACAGAGGAATGTTAGCACAAAAACTGAAGGAAAGGAGATAGCTGCAAAATCTCTGCACAGAATGCTTAGTTGTCAGAAGGAAATCATATGTGCCATGTTGTTTCATTTAGTTTTAAAGCGTTAGGTGCTATACCCTCGGTTATGCTCTCCTATAGTGTAAATGCTGGTTTTAGATATAAGAAACTTAGCACAAAAACTGAAGGAAAGGATATAGCTGCCAAATCTCTGCACTCAATGCTTAGTTCTCAGAAGTAAATCATATGTGCCATGTTGTTTCATTTAGGTTTAAAGAGTTAGGTGCTATACCCTCGGTTATGCCTTGCAATATAGGAAATGCTAGTTTTAGAGATACGAATGTTAGCACAAAAACTGAAGGAAAGGAGATAGCTGCAAAATCTCTGCACACAATGCTTAGTTCTCAGAAGTAAATCATATGTGCAATGTTGTTTCATTTCGGTTTAAAGAGTTATGTGCCATAACCCTCGGTTATGTTTGCAATATAGGAAAAACTAGGTTTACACAAAGGAATGTTAGCCCAAAAACTGAAGGAAAGGGGATAGCTGCAAAATCTCTGCAAAAAATGCTTAGTTCGCAGAAGTAAATCATATGAGCCATGTTGCTTCATTTAGGTTTAAAGAATTAGGTGCTATACCCTCGGTTATGCTTTCCAATAGTGTAAATGCTAGTTTTAGATATAGGAATGTTACCACAAAAACTAAAGGAAAGGAGATAGCTGCAAAATCAATGCACACAATGTTTAGTCCTCAGAAGTAAATCATATGAGTCATGTTGTTTCATTAGGATTAAATAGTTAGGTGGTAAACCCTCGATTATGCTTTCGTATATAGGAAATGCTAGTGTTGGAGATAGGAATGTTAGCACAAAAACTAAAGGAAAGGATATAGCTGCCAAATCTCTGCACACAATGCTTAGTTCTCAGAAGGAATTCATATGTGCCATGTTGTTTCATTTAGGGTTAAAGAGTTCGGTGTTATACCCTCCGTTATGCTTTCCTATAAGGTAAATGCTACTTTTAGAGATACGAAATTTAGCACAAAAACTGAAGGAAAGGGGATAGCTGCATAATCTCTGCACACAATGCTTAGTTCTCAGAAGTAAATCATATGAGCCATGTTGTTTCATTTAGGTTTAAAGAATTAGGTGCTATACCCTCGGTTATGCTTTCCTATACTGTAAGTGCTAGTTTTAGATAAAGGAATGTTAGCCCAAAGACTAAAGTAAAGGAGATAGCTGCAAAATCTCTGCACACAATGCTGAGTTCTCAGAGGTAAATCATATGTGCGAAGTTGTTTCACTTAGGTTTAAAGCGTTAGGTGCTATACGCTGGGTTTTGCTTTCCTATATAGGAAATGCTAGGTTTAGACATATCAATGTTAGCACAAAAACTGAAGGAAAGGAGATAGCTGCAAAATCTCTGCACACAATGCTTAGTTCTCAGAGGTAAATCATATGTGCGAAGTTGTTTCATTTAGGTTTAAAGCGTTAGGTGCTATACCCTCGGTTATGCTTTGCAATATAGGAAATGCTAGTTTTACACAGAGGAATGTTAGCACAAAAACTGAAGGAAAGGAGATAGCTGCAAAATCTCTGCACAGAATGCTTAGTTGTCAGAAGGAAATCATATGTGCCATGTTGTTTCATTTAGGTTTAAAGCGTTAGGTGCTATACCCTCGGTTATGCTCTCCTATAGTGTAAATGCTGGTTTTAGATATAGGAAACTTAGCACAAAAACTGAAGGAAAGGATATAGCTGCCAAATCTCTGCACACAATGCTTAGTTCTCAGAAGTAAATCATATGTGCCTTGTTGTTTCATTTAGGTTTAAAGAGTTAGGTGCTATACCCTCGGTTATGCCTTGCAATATAGGAAATGCTAGTTTTAGAGATACGAATGTTAGCACAAAAACTGAAGGAAAGGAGATAGCTGCAAAATCTCTGCACAAAATGCTTAGTTCTCAGAAGTAAATCATATGTGCCATATTGTTTCATTTACTTTTAAATGGTTAGGTGTTATAACCTCGGTTTGGCTTTCCTTTATAGGAAATGCTAGTTTCAGAGATACAAATGTTATCACAAAAACTGAAGGAAAGGAGATAGCTGCAAAATGTCAGCACACAATGCTTACTTCTCAGAAGTTAATAATATGTGCCATGTTGTTTCATTTAGGTTTAAATCGTTAGGTGGTATACCCTCGGTTTTGCTTTCTTGTATAGGAAATGCTAGTTTTAGACATACGAATGTTAGCACAAAACCTGAAGGAAAGGGGATAGCTGCAAAATCTCTGCACACAATGCTTAGTTCTCAGAAGGAAATCATATGTGACATGTTGTTTCATTTCGGTTTAAAGAGTTAGGTGCTATACCCTCGGTTATGCTTTGCAATATAGGAAACGCTAGTTTTACACAGAGGATTGTTAGCACAAAAACTGAATGAAAGGAGATAGCTGCAAAATCTCTGCACGCAATGCTTAGTTCTCAGAAGTAAATCACATGTGCCATGTTCTTTCATTTAGTTTTAAAGGGTTAGGAGCTATACCCTCTTTTATGCTTTCCTATAGGGTAAAAGCTAGTTTTAGTAACAGGAATGTTAGCACAAAAACTGAAGGAAAGGAGATAGCTGCAAAGTCTCTGCACACAATACTTAGTTCTCAGAAGTAAATCATATGTGCAATGTTGTTTCATTTCGGTTTAAAGAGTTATGTGCCATAACCCTCGGATATGTTTGCAATATAGGAAAAGCTAGGTTTACACAGAGGAATGTTAGCCCAAAAACTGAAGGAAGGGGATAGCTGCAAAATCTCTGCAAACAATGCTTAGTTTGCAGAAGTAAATCATATGAGCCATGTTGCTTCATTTAGGTTTAAAGAATTAGGTGCTATACCCTCGGTTATGCTTTCCTATAGTGTAAATGCTAGTTTTAGATATAGGAATGTTACCACAAAAACTAAAGGAAAGGAGATAGCTGCAAAATCTCTGCACACAATGTTTACTTCTCAGAAGTAAATAATATGTGCCATGTTGTTTCATTTAGGTTTAAATCCTTAGGTGGTATACCCTCGGTTATGCTTTCCTGTATAGGAAATGCTAGTTTTAGACATACGAATGTTAGCACAAAACCTGAAGGAAAGGAGGTAGCTGCAAAATCTCTGCACACAATGCTTGGGTTTCAGAAGGAATACATATGTGCCATGTTGTTTCATTTAGGGTTAAAGAGTTCGGTGTTATACCCTCCGTTATGCTTTCCTATAAGGTAAATGCTACTTTTAGAGATACGAAAGTTAGCCCAAAAACTGAAGGAAAGGGGATAGCTGCATAATCTCTGCACACAATGCTTAGTTCTCAGAAGTAAATCATATGAGCCATGTTGTTTCATTTAGGTTTAAAGAATTAGGTGCTATACCCTCGGTTATGCTTTCCTATAGTGTAAGTGCTGGTTTTAGATAAAGGAATGTTAGCCCAAAGACTAAAGGAAAGGAGATAGCTGCAAAATCTCTGCACACAATGCTTAGTTCTCAGAGGTAAATCATATGTGCGAAGTTGTTTCATTTAGGTTTAAAGCGTTAGGTGCTATACGCTGGGTTTTGCTTTCCTATATAGGAAATGCTAGGTTTAGACATACGAATGTTAGCAGAAAAACTGAAGGAAAGGAGATAGCTGCAAAATCTCTGCACAGAATGCTTAGTTGTCAGAAGGAAATCATATGTGCCATGTTGTTTCTTTTAGGTTTAAAGCATTAGGTGCTATACCCTCGGTTATGCTCTCCTACAGTGTAAATGCTGGTTTCAGATATAAGAAACTTAGCACAAAAACTGAAGGAAAGGATATAGCTGCCAAATCTCTGCACTCAATGCTTAGTTCTCAGAAGTAAATCATATGAGCCATGTTTTTTCATTTAGGTTTAAAGAGTTAAGTGCTATACCCTCGGTTATGCTTTGCAATATAGGAAATGCTAGTTTTACACAGAGGAATGTTAGCACAAAAACTGAAGGAAAGGAGATAGCTGCAAAATCTCTGCACAGAATGCTTAGTTGTCAGAAGGAAATCATATGTGCCATGTTGTTTCATTTAGGTTTAAAGCGTTAGGTGCTATACCCTCGTTTTTGCTCTCCTATAGTGTAAATGCTGGTTTTAGATATAGGAAACTTAGCACAAAAACTGAAGGAAAGGATATACCTGCAAAATCTCTGCACACAATGCTTAGTTCTCAGAAGTAAATCATATGTGCCATGTTGTTTCATTTAGGTTTAAAGAGTTAGGTGCTATACCCTCGGTTATGCCTTGCAATATAGGAAATGCTAGTTTTAGAGATACGAATGTTAGCACAAAAACTGAAGGAAAGGAGATAGCTGCAAAATCTCTGCACACAATGCTTACTTCTCAGAAGTAAATAATATGTGCCATGTTGTTTCATTTAGGTTTAAAGCGTTAGGTGCTATACCCTCGGTTATGCTTTCTTGTATAGGAAATGCTAGTTTTAGACATACGAATGTTAGCACAAAACCTGAAGGAAAGGAGATAGCTGCAAAATCTCTGCACGCAATGCTTAGTTCTCAGAAGTAAATCACATGTGCCATGTTGTTTCATTTAGTTTTAAAGGGTTAGGAGCTATACCCTCTTTTATGCTTTCCTATAGGGTAAAAGCTAGTTTCAGATACAGGAATGTTAGCACAAAAACTGAAGGAAAGGAGATAGCTGCAAAGTCTCTGCACACAATACTTAGTTCTCAGAAGTAAATCATATGTGCAATGTTGTTTCATTTCGGTTTAAAGAGTTATGTGCCATAACCCTCGGTTATGTTTGCAATATAGGAAAAGCTAGGTTTACACAGAGGAATGTTAGCCGAAAATCTGAAGGAAAGGGGATATCTGCAAAATCTCTGTAAACAATGCGTAGTTCGCAGAAGTAAATCATATGAGCCATGTTACTTCATTTAGGTTTAAAGAATTAGGTGCTATACCCTCGGTTATGCTTTCCTATAGTGTAAATGCTAGTTGTAGATATAGAATGCTGGCAGAAAAACTAAAGGAAAGGAGATAGCTGCAAAATCTCTGCACACAATGCTAACTTCTCAGAAGTAAATAATATGTGCCATGTTGTTTCATTTAGGTTTAAAGCGTTAGGTGCTATACCCTCGGTTAAGCTTTCTTGTATAGGAAATGCTAGTTTTAGACATACGAATGTTAGCACAAAACCTGAAGGAAAGGAGATAGCTGCAAAATCTCTGCACACAATGCTTAGTTCTCAGAAGGAAATCATATGTGACATGTTGTTTCATTTCGGTTTAAAGAGTTAGGTGCTATACCCTCGGTTATGCTTTGCAATATATGAAATGCTAGTTTTACACAGAGGAATGTTAGCACAAAAACTGAATGAAAGGAGATAGCTGCAAAATCTCTGCACGCAATGCTTTGTTCTCAGAAGTAAATCACATGTGCGATGTTGTTTCATTTAGTTTTAAAGGGTTAGGAGCTATACCCTCTTTTATGCTTTCCTATAGGGTAAAAGCTAGTTTCAGATACAGGAATGTTAGCACAAAAACTGAAGGAAAAGAGATAGCTGCAAAGTCTCTGCACACAATACTTAGTTCTCAGAAGTAAATCATATGTGCAATGTTGTTTCATTTCGGTTTAAAGAGTTATGTGCCATAACCCTCGGATATGTTTGCAATATAGGAAAAGCTAGGTTTACACAGAGGAATGTTAGCCCAAAAACTGAAGGAAAGGGGATAGCTGCAATATCTCTGCAAACAATGCTTAGTTCACAGAAGTAAATCATATGAGCCATGTTGCTTCATTTAGGTTTAAAGAATTAGGTGCTATACCCTCGGTTATGCTTTCCTATAGTGTAAATGCTACTTTTAGATAAAGGAATGTTAGCCCAAAGACTAAAGGAAAGGAGATAGCTGCAAAATCTCTGCACACAATGCTTAGTTCACAGAGGTAAATCATATGTGCGAAGTTGTTTCATTTAGGTTTAAAGCGTTAGGTGCTATACCCTCGGTTGTGCTTTGCAATATAGGAAATGCTAGTTTTACACAGAGGAATGTTAGCACAAAAACTGAAGGAAAGGAGATAGCTGCAAAATCTCTGCACAGAATGCTTAGTTGTCAGAAGGAAATCATATGTGCCATGTTGTTTCATTTAGTTTTAAAGCGTTAGGTGCTATACCCTCGGTTATGCTCTCCTATAGTGTAAATGCTGGTTTTAGATATAAGAAACTTAGCACAAAAACTGAAGGAAAGGATATAGCTGCCAAATCTCTGCACTCAATGCTTAGTTCTCAGAAGTAAATCATATGTGCCATGTTGTTTCATTTAGGTTTAAAGAGTTAGGTGCTATACCCTCGGTTATGCCTTGCAATATAGGAAATGCTAGTTTTAGAGATACGAATGTTAGCACAAAAACTGAAGGAAAGGAGATAGCTGCAAAATCTCTGCACACAATGCTTAGTTCTCAGAAGTAAATCATATGTGCAATGTTGTTTCATTTCGGTTTAAAGAGTTATGTGCCATAACCCTCGGTTATGTTTGCAATATAGGAAAAACTAGGTTTACACAAAGGAATGTTAGCCCAAAAACTGAAGGAAAGGGGATAGCTGCAAAATCTCTGCAAAAAATGCTTAGTTCGCAGAAGTAAATCATATGAGCCATGTTGCTTCATTTAGGTTTAAAGAATTAGGTGCTATACCCTCGGTTATGCTTTCCAATAGTGTAAATGCTAGTTTTAGATATAGGAATGTTACCACAAAAACTAAAGGAAAGGAGATAGCTGCAAAATCTCTGCACACAATGTTTAGTCCTCAGAAGTAAATCATATGAGTCATGTTGTTTCATTAGGATTAAATAGTTAGGTGGTAAACCCTCGATTATGCTTTCGTATATAGGAAATGCTAGTGTTGGAGATAGGAATGTTAGCACAAAAACTAAAGGAAAGGATATAGCTGCCAAATCTCTGCACACAATGCTTAGTTCTCAGAAGGAATTCATATGTGCCATGTTGTTTCATTTAGGGTTAAAGAGTTCGGTGTTATACCCTCCGTTATGCTTTCCTATAAGGTAAATGCTACTTTTAGAGATACGAAATTTAGCACAAAAACTGAAGGAAAGGGGATAGCTGCATAATCTCTGCACACAATGCTTAGTTCTCAGAAGTAAATCATATGAGCCATGTTGTTTCATTTAGGTTTAAAGAATTAGGTGCTATACCCTCGGTTATGCTTTCCTATAGTGTAAGTGCTAGTTTTAGATAAAGGAATGTTAGCCCAAAGACTAAAGTAAAGGAGATAGCTGCAAAATCTCTGCACACAATGCTGAGTTCTCAGAGGTAAATCATATGTGCGAAGTTGTTTCACTTAGGTTTAAAGCGTTAGGTGCTATACGCTGGGTTTTGCTTTCCTATATAGGAAATGCTAGGTTTAGACATATGAATGTTAGCACAAAAACTGAAGGAAAGGAGATAGCTGCAAAATCTCTGCACACAATGCTTAGTTCTCAGAGGTAAATCATATGTGCGAAGTTGTTTCATTTAGGTTTAAAGCGTTAGGTGCTATACCCTCGGTTATGCTTTGCAATATAGGAAATGCTAGTTTTACACAGAGGAATGTTAGCACAAAAACTGAAGGAAAGGAGATAGCTGCAAAATCTCTGCACAGAATGCTTAGTTGTCAGAAGGAAATCATATGTGCCATGTTGTTTCATTTAGGTTTAAAGCGTTAGGTGCTATACCCTCGGTTATGCTCTCCTATAGTGTAAATGCTGGTTTTAGATATAGGAAACTTAGCACAAAAACTGAAGGAAAGGATATAGCTGCCAAATCTCTGCACACAATGCTTAGTTCTCAGAAGTAAATCATATGTGCCTTGTTGTTTCATTTAGGTTTAAAGAGTTAGGTGCTATACCCTCGGTTATGCCTTGCAATATAGGAAATGCTAGTTTTAGAGATACGAATGTTAGCACAAAAACTGAAGGAAAGGAGATAGCTGCAAAATCTCTTCACACAATGCTTAGTTCTCAGAAGTAAATCATATGTGCCATATTGTTTCATTTACTTTTAAATGGTTAGGTGTTATAACCTCGGTTTGGCTTTCCTTTATAGGAAATGCTAGTTTCAGAGATACAAATGTTATCACAAAAACTGAAGGAAAGGAGATAGCTGCAAAATGTCAGCACACAATGCTTACTTCTCAGAAGTTAATAATATGTGCCATGTTGTTTCATTTAGGTTTAAAGCATTAGGTGCTATACCCTCTGTTATGCTTTCCTGTATAGGAAATGCTAGTTTTAGATATAGGAATGTTAGCACAAAAACTGAAGGAAAGGAGATAGCTGCAAAATCTCTGCACACAATGCTTAGTTCTCAGAAGTAAATCATATGAGCCATGTTTTTTCATTTAGGTTTAAAGAGTTAGGTGCTATACCCTCCGTTATGCTTTGCAATATAGGAAATGCTAGTTTTACACAGAGGAATGTTAGCACAAAAACTGAAGGAAAGGAGATAGCTGCAAAATCTCTGCACAGAATGCTTAGTTGTCAGAAGGAAATCATATGTGCCATGTTGTTTCATTTAGGTTTAAAGCGTTAGGTGCTATACCCTCGGTTATGCTCTCCTATAGTGTAAATGCTGGTTTTAGATATAGGAAACTTAGCACAAAAACTGAAGGAAAGGATATAGCTGCCAAATCTCTGCACACAATGCTTAGTTCTCAGAAGTAAATCATATGTGCCTTGTTGTTTCATTTAGGTTTAAAGAGTTAGGTGCTATACCCTCGGTTATGCCTTGCAATATAGGAAATGCTAGTTTTAGAGATACGAATGTTAGCACAAAAACTGAAGGAAAGGAGATAGCTGCAAAATCTCTTCACAGAATGCTTAGTTCTCAGAAGTAAATCATATGTGCCATATTGTTTCATTTACTTTTAAAGCGTTAGGTGTTATACCCTCGGTTATGCTTTCCTTTATAGGAAGTGCTAGTTTCAGAGATACGAATGTTATCACAAAAACTGAAGGAAAGGAGATAGCTGCAAAATGTCAGCACACAATGCTTACTTCTCAGAAGGTAATAATATGTGCCATGTTGTTTCATTTAGGTTTAAAGCACTAGGTGCTATACCCTCGGTTATGCTTTCCTGTATAGGAAATGCTAGTTTTAGATATATGAATGTTAGCACAAAAACTGAAGGAAAGGAGATAGCTGCAAAATCTCTGCACACAATGCTTACTTCTCAGAAGTAAATCATATGAGCCATGTTGTTTCATTTAGGTTTAAAGAGTTAGGTGCTATACCCACGGTTATGCTTTCCTATATTGTAAATGCTAGTTGTAGATATAGGAATGCTGTCAGAAAACCTAAAGGAGAGGAGATAGCTGCAAAATCACTGCACACAATGCTTACTTCTCAGAAGTAAATAATATGTGCCATGTTGTTTCATTTAGGTTTAAATCGTTAGGTGGTATACCCTCGGTTTTGCTTTCTTGTATAGGAAATGCTAGTTTTAGACATACGAATGTTAGCACAAAACCTGAAGGAAAGGGGATAGCTGCAAAATCTCTGCACACAATGCTTAGTTCTCAGAAGGAAATCATATGTGACATGTTGTTTCATTTCGGTTTAAAGAGTTAGGTGCTATACCCTCGGTTATGCTTTGCAATATAGGAAACGCTAGTTTTACACAGAGGATTGTTAGCACAAAAACTGAATGAAAGGAGATAGCTGCAAAATCTCTGCACGCAATGCTTAGTTCCCCGAAGTAAATCACATGTGCCATGTTCTTTCATTTAGTTTTAAAGGGTTAGGAGCTATACCCTCTTTTATGCTTTCCTATAGGGTAAAAGCTAGTTTTAGTAACAGGAATGTTAGCACAAAAACTGAAGGAAAGGAGATAGCTGCAAAGTCTCTGCACACAATACTTAGTTCTCAGAAGTAAATCATATGTGCAATGTTGTTTCATTTCGGTTTAAAGAGTTATGTGCCATAACCCTCGGATATGTTTGCAATATAGGAAAAGCTAGGTTTACACAGAGGAATGTTAGCCCAAAAACTGAAGGAAAGGGGATAGCTGCAAAATCTCTGCAAACAATGCTTAGTTTGCAGAAGTAAATCATATGAGCCATGTTGCTTCATTTAGGTTTAAAGAATTAGGTGCTATACCCTCGGTTATGCTTTCCTATAGTGTAAATGCTAGTTTTAGATATAGGAATGTTACCACAAAAACTAAAGGAAAGGAGATAGCTGCAAAATCTCTGCACACAATGTTTACTTCTCAGAAGTAAATAATATGTGCCATGTTGTTTCATTTAGGTTTAAATCCTTAGGTGGTATACCCTCGGTTATGCTTTCCTGTATAGGAAATGCTAGTTTTAGACATACGAATGTTAGCACAAAACCTGAAGGAAAGGAGGTAGCTGCAAAATCTCTGCACACAATGCTTGGGTTTCAGAAGGAATACATATGTGCCATGTTGTTTCATTTAGGGTTAAAGAGTTCGGTGTTATACCCTCCGTTATGCTTTCCTATAAGGTAAATGCTACTTTTAGAGATACGAAAGTTAGCCCAAAAACTGAAGGAAAGGGGATAGCTGCATAATCTCTGCACACAATGCTTAGTTCTCAGAAGTAAATCATATGAGCCATGTTGTTTCATTTAGGTTTAAAGAATTAGGTGCTATACCCTCGGTTATGCTTTCCTATAGTGTAAGTGCTGGTTTTAGATAAAGGAATGTTAGCCCAAAGACTAAAGGAAAGGAGATAGCTGCAAAATCTCTGCACACAATGCTTAGTTCTCAGAGGTAAATCATATGTGCGAAGTTGTTTCATTTAGGTTTAAAGCGTTAGGTGCTATACGCTGGGTTTTGCTTTCCTATATAGGAAATGCTAGGTTTAGACATACGAATGTTAGCACAAAAACTGAAGGAAAGGAGATAGCTGCAAAATCTCTGCACAGAATGCTTAGTTGTCAGAAGGAAATCATATGTGCCATGTTGTTTCTTTTAGGTTTAAAGCATTAGGTGCTATACCCTCGGTTATGCTCTCCTACAGTGTAAATGCTGGTTTCAGATATAAGAAACTTAGCACAAAAACTGAAGGAAAGAATATAGCTGCCAAATCTCTGCACTCAATGCTTAGTTCTCAGAAGTAAATCATATGAGCCATGTTTTTTCATTTAGGTTTAAAGAGTTAAGTGCTATACCCTCGGTTATGCTTTGCAATATAGGAAATGCTAGTTTTACACAGAGGAATGTTAGCACAAAAACTGAAGGAAAGGAGATAGCTGCAAAATCTCTGCACAAAATGCTTAGTTCTCAGTAGGAACCATATGTGCCATGTTGTTTCATTTAAGTTTAAAGAGTTAGGTCCTATACCCTCTTTTCTGCTTTCCTATAGTGTAAATGATAGTTTTAAATATAGGAATGTTAGCACAAAAACTGAAGGAAGGGGATAGCTGCAAAATCTCTGCACACAATGCTTAGTTTTCAGATCCAAATCATATGTGACATGTTGTTTCATTTAGGTTTAAAGAGTTAGGTTCTATACCCTCGGTTATGCTTTGCAATAAAGGAAATGTTAGTTTTACATATAGTAATGATAGCAAAAAAACTGAACGAAAGGAGATAGCTGCAAAATCTTTGCACACAATGCTTAGTTCTCAGTAGTAAATCATATGGGCCATGTTGTTTAATTTAGCTTTAAAGCGTTAGGTGCTAGACCCTCAGTTATGCATTCCTATATAGGAAATGCTAAGGTTAGAGTTAGGGATGTTACCACAAAAACTGAAGGAAAGGGGATAGCTGCAAAATCTCTGCACACAATACTTAGTTCTCAGAAGTAAATCATATGTGCCATGTTGTTTCATTTCGGTTTAAAGAGTTAGGTGCTATACCCTCGGTGATGCTGTCCTATAGTATAAATGCTTGTTTTATATATACGAATGTTAGCACAAAAAATGAAGGAAAGGAGATAGCTGCAAAATCTCTGCACACAATGCTTAGTTCTCAGAAGTAAATAATATGTGCCATGTTGTTTCATTTAGGTTTAAAGAGTTAGGTGCTATACCTTCAGTTATGTTTTGCATTATAGGAAATGCTAGTTTTAGACATACGGAATGTTAGCACAAAAACTGAAGGAAAGGAGATAGCTGCAAAATCTCTGCACACAATGCTTAGTTCTCAGTAGGAACCATATGTGCCATGTTGTTTCATTTAAGTTTAAAGAGTTAGGTCCTATACCCTCTTTTCTGCTTTCCTATAGTGTAAATGATAGTTTTAAATATAGGAATGTTAGCACAAAAACTGAAGGAAGGGGATAGCTGCAAAATCTCTGCACACAATGCTTAGTTTTCAGATCCAAATCATATGTGACATGTTGTTTCATTTAGGTTTAAAGAGTTAGGTTCTATACCCTCGGTTATGCTTTGCAATAAAGGAAATGTTAGTTTTACATATAGTAATGATAGCAAAAAAACTGAACGAAAGGAGATAGCTGCAAAATCTTTGCACACAATGCTTAGTTCTCAGTAGTAAATCATATGGGCCATGTTGTTTAATTTAGCTTTAAAGCGTTAGGTGCTAGACCCTCAGTTATGCATTCCTATATAGGAAATGCTAAGGTTAGAGTTAGGGATGTTACCACAAAAACTGAAGGAAAGGGGATAGCTGCAAAATCTCTGCACACAATACTTAGTTCTCAGAAGTAAATCATATGTGCCATGTTGTTTCATTTCGGTTTAAAGAGTTAGGTGCTATACCCTCGGTGATGCTGTCCTATAGTATAAATGCTTGTTTTATATATACGAATGTTAGCACAAAAAATGAAGGAAAGGAGATAGCTGCAAAATCTCTGCACACAATGCTTAGTTCTCAGAAGTAAATAATATGTGCCATGTTGTTTCATTTAGGTTTAAAGAGTTAGGTGCTATACCTTCAGTTATGTTTTGCATTATAGGAAATGCTAGTTTTAGACATACGGAATGTTAGCACAAAAACTGAAGGAAAGGAGATAGCTGCAAAATCTCTGCACACAATGCTTAGTTCTCAGAAGGAAATCATATGTGCCATGTTTTTTCATTTAAGCTTAAAGAGTTAGGTGCTATACCCTCTTTTATGTTTTCCTATAAGGTAAATGCTATTTTTAGCTATAGGAATGTTATCACAAAAACTGAAGGAAAGCAGATAGCTGCAAAATCTCTGCACACAATGCTTAGTTCACAGAAGTAAATCATATGAGCCATGTTGTTTCATTTCGGTTTAAAGCGTTAGGCGCTATACCCTCGGTAAAGCTTTCCTATATAGGAAATGCTAATGTTATACTTAGGAATGTTAGCACAAAAACTGAAGGAAAGGAGATAGCTGCAAAATCTTTGCACACAAGGCTTACTTCTCAGAAGCAAATCATATGTGCCATGTTGTTTCATTTAGGTTTAAAGAGTTAGGTGCTATACCCTCTTTTAGGCTTTCCTATAGGAAAAATGCTAGTGGTAGATATAGGAATGTTAGTACAAAAGCGAAAGGAAAGGAGATAGCTGCAAAATCTCTGCACACAATGCTTAGTTCTGAGAAGGAAATCATATGTGCCATGTTGTTTCATTTAGGTTTAAAGACTTAGGTGCTATACCCTCGGTTATGCTTTCCTACATAGGAAATGCTAGTTTTAGACATACGAATGTTAGCACAAAACATGAAGGAAAGGAGATAGCTGCAAAATCTCTGCACACAATGCTTAGTTCTCAGAAGTAAATCATATAAGCCATGTTGTTTCATTTAGGTTTAAAGAGTTAGGTGGTAAACCTCGGTTATGCTTTCATATATAGGAAATGCTAGTGTTGGAGATAGGAATGTTACCACAAAAACTTAAGGAAAGGATATAGCTGCAAAATCTCTGCACGCAATGCTTAGTTCTAAGAAGGAAATCATATGTGCCATGTTGTTTCATTTAAGTTTAAAGAGTTAGGTGCCTTACCCTCTTTTATGCTTTCCTATAATGTAAATGATAGTTTTAGATATAGGAATGTTATCAAAAACCTGAAGGAAAGGCGATAGCTGCAAAATCTCTGCACACAGTGCTTAGTTCTCAGAAAGAAATCATATGTGCCATGTTCTTTCCTTTAGGTTTAAAGAGTTAGGTACTATACCCAAGGTTATGCTTTCCTATAATATAAAAGCTAGTTTTAGGTATAGGAATGTTAGCACAAAACTTGAAGGAAAGGAGATAGCTGCCAAATCTCTGCACACAATGCTTAGTTCTCAGAAGTAAATAATATGTGCCATATTGTTTCATTTAGTTTGAAGAGTTAGGTGGTATACCTTCGGTTATGCTTTGCAATATAGGAAATGCTAGTTTTAGAAATACGGAATGTTAGCACAAAAACTGAAGGAAAGGAGATAGCTGCAAAATCTCTGCACACAATTCTTAGTTCTCAGAAGGAAATCATATGTGCCATGTTGTTTCATTTAGGTTTAAAGACTTAGGCGCTATACCCTCGGTCACGCTTTCCTAAATAGGAAATGCTAATTTTAGATATACGAATGTTAGCACAAAACCTGAAGGAAAGGAGATAGCTGCCAAATCTCTGCACACAATGCTTAGTTCTCAGAACTAAATCATATGTGCCATGTTGTATCATTTAGTTTTAAAGAGTTAGGCACAGTACCCACGGTCACGCTTTCCTAAATAGGAAATCCTAGTGTTAGAGATAGGAATGTTAGCACAAAAACTTAAGGAAAGGAGATAGCTGCAAAATCTCTGCACACAAAGCTTGCTTCTCAGAAGTAAATCATATGTGCCATGTTGTTTCATTTAGGTTTAAAGCATTAAGTGTTATACCCTCGGATATGCTTTCCAATATAGGAAATGCTAGTTTTAGAGATACGAATGTTAGCACAAGAACTGAAGGAAAGGGGATAGCTGCAAAATGTCTGCGCACAATGCTTATTTCTCAGAAGGAATTCATATGTCCCATTTTGTTTCATTTAAGTTTAAAGAGTTAGGTGCTATACCCTCTTTTATGCTTTCCTATAAGGTAAATGATAGATTTAGCTATAGGAATGTTATCACAAAAACTGAAGGAAATGAGATTGCTGCAAAATCTCTGCACACAATGCTTAGTTCTCAGAGGGAAATCATATGTGCAATGTTGTATCATTTAAGTTTAAAGAGTTAAGTTCTATACCCTCTTTTATGCTTTCCTATAAGGTAAATGCTAGTTTTAGCTATAGGAATGTTATCACAAAATCTGAAGGAAAGGAGATAGCTGCAAAATCTCTGCACACAATGCTTAGTTCTTAGAAGTAAATCATATGTGCCATGTTGTTTCATTTAGGTTTAAAGAGGTAGGTTCTATACCCTCGGTTATCTTTTGCAATATAGGAAACGCTGGTTTTACACATACAAATGATTGCACAAAAAATGAACGAAAGGAGATAGCTGCAAAATCTTTGCACACAATGCTTAGTTCTCAGACGTAAATCATATGAGCCATGTTGTTTCATTTAGGTTTAAAGAGTTAGGTGGTAAACCCTCGGTTATGCTTTCATATATAGGAAATGCTAGTGTTGGAGATAGGAATGTTAGCACAAAACTTAAGGAAAGGATATAGCTGCAAAATCTCTGCACCCAATGCTTAGTTCTCAGAAGGAAATCATATGTGCCATGTTGTTTCATTTAAGATTAAAGAGTTAGGTGCTTTACCCTCTTTTATGCTTTCCTATAAGGTAAATGATAGTTTTCGATATAGGAATGTTATCAAAAAACTGAAGGAAAGGAGATAGCTGCAAAATCTCTACACACAGTGCTTAGTTCTCAGCAGGAAATCATATGTGCCATGTTGTTTCATTTAGGTTTAAAGAGTTAGGTGCTATACACTCTGTTATGCTTACTTATATTATAATTGCAAGTTTTAGATATAGGAATGTTAGCACAAAAGTTGAAGGAAAGGAGATAGCTGCAAAATCTCTGCAAACAATGCTCAGTTCTCAGAAGGAAATCATATGTGCCATGTAGTTTCATTTAAGTTTAAAGAGTTAGGTGCTATACCCTCGGTTATGCTTTCCTAACTAGGAAATGCTAGTTTTAGAGATACGAATGTTAGCACAAAACGTGAAGGAAAGGAGGTAGCTGTCACAACTCTACAAACAATGCTTCGTTCTCAGAAGTAAATAATATGTGCTACGTTGTTTCACTTAGGTTTAAAGCGTTAGGTGTTACACACTCGGTTATGGTTTCCAATATAAGAAATGCTAGTTTTAGACATACGAATGTTAGCACAAACACTGAAGGAAAGGAGATATTTGCAAAATCTCTGCACACAATGCTTACTTCTCAGAAGGAAATCATATGTGCCATGTTGTTTCATTTAGGTTTAAAGCGTTAGGTGTTATACCCTCGGTTATGCTTTCCAAAGTAGGAAATGCTAGTTTTAGAGATACGAATGTTAGCACAAAAACTGAAGAAAAGGGGATAGCTGCAAAATATCTGCACACAATGCTTAGTTCTCAGAAGGAAATCATATGTGCCATGTTGTTTCATTTAAGTTTAAATCATTAGGTGCTATACCCTCGGTTATGTTTTGCAATATAGGAAATGCTAGTTTTACTCAGAGGAATGTTAGCACAAAAAATGTAGGAAAGGAGATAGCAGCAAAATCTCTGCTCACAATGCTTAGTTCTCAGAAGTAAATCATATGTGCAATGTTATTTCATTTAGGTTTAAAGAGTTAGGTGCCATACCCTAATTTATGCTTCCTATAGGGTAAAAGCTAGTTTTAGATACAGGAATGTTAGCACAAAAACTGAAGGAAAGGAGATAGCTGCAAAATCTCTACACACAATGCTTAGTTCTGAGAAGGAAATCATATGTGCCATGTTGTTTCATTTAGGTTTAAAGAGTTAGGTGCAATACCCTCGGTTATGCTTTCATAAATAGGAAATGCTAGTTTTAGAGATACGAATGTTAGCACAAAAACTGAAGGAAAGGAGATAGCTGCAAAATCTCTGCACACAATGCTTAGTTCCCAGAGGTAAATCACATTTGCCAAGTTGTTTCATTTAGGTTTAAAGAGTTAGGTGGTAAACCCTCGGGTATGCTTTCGTATATAGGAAATGCTAGTGTTGAAGATAGGAATGTTAGCACAAAAACTTAAAGAAAGGAGATAGCTGCAAAATCTCTGCACACAAAGCTTAGTTCTCAGAAGTAAATCATATGTGCCATGTTGTTTCATTTAGGTTTAAAGCGTTAGGTGTTACATCCTCGGTTATGCTTTCCAATATAGGAAATGCTAGTTTTAGAGATACGAATGTTAGCACATAAACTGAAGGTAAGGGGATAGCTGCGAAATGTCTGCACACAATCCTTAGTTCTCAGAAGGAAATCATATGTGCCATGTTGTTTCATTTAGGTTGAAATAGTTAGGTGCTATACCCTCGGTTATGCTTTGCAATATAGGAAATGCTAGTTTTACACAGAGGAATGTTGGCACAAAAACTGAATGAAAGGAGATAGCTGCAAATCTCTGCGCACAATGCTTAGTTCTCAGAAGAAAATCATATGTGCATGTTGTTTCATTTTGGTTTAAAGACTTTGGCGCTATACCCTCGGTCACGCTTTCCCAAAGAGGAAATGCTAGTTTTAGAGATACGAATGTTAGCACAATAACTGAAGAAAATGAGATAGCTACAAAATCTCTGCACACAATGCTTAGTTCTCAGAGTTAAATCATATGTGCCAAGTTGTTTCATTTAGGTTTAAAGCGTTAGTTGCTATACGCTCGGTTTTGCTTTCCTATATAGGAAATGCTAGTTTTAGAGATACGAATGTTGGCACAATAACTGAAGGAAAGGAGATAGCTGCAAAATCTCTGCACACAATGCTTAGTTCTCAGAAGGAAATCATATGTGCCATGTTGTTTCATTTAGGGTTAAAGAATTCGGTGTTATACCCTTGGTTATGCTTTCCAATATAGGAAATGCTAGTTTTAGAGATACGAATGTTGGCACAATAACTGAAGGAAAGGGGATAGCTGCAAAATGTCTACACACAATGCTTAGTTCTCAGAAGGAAATCATATGTGCCATGTTGTTTCATTTACGTTTAAAGAGTTAGGTGCTATACCCTCATTTATGCTTTCCTATTAGGTAAATGCTAGTTTTAGCTAAAGGAATGTTATCACAAACACTGAAGGAAAGGAGATAGCTGCAAAATCTCTGCACACAATGCTTGGTTCTCAGAAGTAAATCATATGTGCCATGTTGTTTCATTTAGGTTTAAAGCGTTAGGTGCTACACTCTAGGTTATGCTTTCCTATATAGGAAATTCTAGTTTTAGACATACGAATGTAGGCAAAAAAACTGAAGGAAAGGAGATAGCTGCAAAATCTCTGCACACAATGCTTAGTTCTCACAAGTAAATCATCTGTGCCATTTTGTTTCATTTAGGTTTAAAGACTTAAGTGCTATACCCTCGGTTATTCTTTGCAATATAGGAAATGATAGTTTTACACAAAGGAATGTTAGACCGAAAACCCTCTGAATGAAAGGAGATAGCTGCAAAATCTCTGCACACCATGCTTAGTTCTAAGAAGGAAATCATGTGTGCCATGTTGTTTAATTTAGCTTTAAAGAGTTATGTGCTATACGCTCGGTTATGCTCTCCTATAGTGTAATGCTAGTTTTATATATAGGAATGTTACCACAAAAACTGAAGGAAAGGAGATAGCTGCCAAATCTCTGCACACAATGCTTAGTTCTCAGAAGGAAATTATATGTGCCATATTGTTTCATTTAGGTTTAAAGCGTTAGGTGTTATACCCTCGTTTATGCTTTCCTTTATAGGAAATGCTAGTTTTAGAGACACGAATGTTATCACAAAACCTGAAGGAAAGGAGATAGCTGCAAAATGCAGGGACACAATGCTTAGTTCTCAGAAGTAAATAATACGTGCCATGTTGTTTCATTTAGGGTTAAAGAGTTAGGTGTTGTACCCTCGGTTATGCTTTCCAATATAGGAAATGCTAGTTTTCGAGATACGAATGTTAGCACATAAACTGAAGGAAAGGGGATAGCTGCAAAATGTCTGCACACAATGCTTAGTTCTCAGAAGGAAATCATATGTGCCATGTTGTTTCATTTAGGTTTAAAGAGTTAGGTGCTATACCCTCGGTTATGCTTTCCTATAATATAAGTGCTAGTTTTAGATATACGAATCTTAGCACAAAACCTGAAGGAAAGGAGATAGCTGCAAAATGTCTGCACACAATGCTTAATTCACAGAAGTAAATCATATGTGCCATGTTGTTTCATTTAGGTTTAAAGAGTTACGTGCTATACCCTCGGTTATGCTTTGCAATACAGGAAATGCTAGTTTTAGAGATACGAATGTTAGCACAAAAACTGAAGGAAAGGAGATAGCTGCAAATTGTCAGCACACAATGCTTACTTCTCAGAAGTTAAAAATATGTGCCATGTTGTTTCATTTACGTTTAAAGCTTTAGGTGCTATACCCTCGGTTAAGCTTTCCTGTATAGGAAATGCTAGTTTTAGATATAGGAATGTTAGCACAAAAACTGAAGGAAAGGAGATAGCTGCAAAATCTCTGCACACAATGCTTAGTTCTCAGAAGTAAATCATATGAGCCATGTTGTTTCATTTAGGTTTAAAGAGTTAGGTGCTATACCCACGGTTATGCTTTCCTATATTGAAAATGCTAGTTGTAGATATAGGAATGCTGGCAGAAAAACTAAAGGAAAGGAGATAGCTGCAAAATCTCTGCACACAATGCTTACTTCTCAGAAGTAAATCACATGTGCCATGTTGTTTCATTTAGTTGTAAAGGGTTAGGAGCTATACCCTCTTTAATTGTTTCCTATAGGGTAAAAGCTAGTTTTAGATACAGGAATGTTAGCACAAAAACTGAAGGAAAGGAGATAGCTGCAAAGTCTCTGCACACAATACTTAGTTCTCAGAAGTAAATCATATGTGCAATGTTGTTTCATTTCGGTTTAAAGAGTTATGTGCCATAACCCTCGGTTATGTTTGCAATATAGGAAAAGCTAGGTTTACACAGAGGAATGTTAGCCCAAAAACTGAAGGAAAGGGGATAGCTGCAAAATCTCTGCAAACAATGCTTAGTTCGCAGAAGTAAATCATATGAGCCATGTTGCTTCATTTAGGTTTAAAGAATTAGGTGCTATACCCTCGGTTATGCTTTCCTATAGTGTAAATGATAGTTTTAGATATAGGAATGTTACCACAAAAACTAAAGGAAAGGAAATAGCTGCAAAATCTCTGCACACAATGCTTACTTCTCAGAAGTAAATAATATGTGCCATGTTGTTTCATTTAGGTTTAAAGCCTTAGGTGCTATACCCTCGGTTATGCTTTCCTGTATAGGAAATGCTAGTTTTAGACATACGAATGTTAGCACAAAACCTGAAGGAAAGGAGATAGCTGCAAAATCTCTGCACACAATGCTTAGTTCTCAGAAGGAAATCATTTGTGTATGTTGATTCATTTAGGTTTAAAGAGTTAGGGGCTATACCCTCGGTTATGCTTTCCTAAATAGGAAATGCTAGTTTTAGAGATACAAATATTAGCACAAAACCTGAAAGAAAGGAGATAGCTGTCAAATCTCTGCACAAAATGCTTAGTTCTCAGAAGTAAATAATATGTGCCATGTTGTTTAATTTAGGTTTAAAGCGTTAGGTGCTACACCCTCGGTTATGCTTTCCTATATAGGAAATTCTAGTTTAAACATACGAATGTTAGCACAAACACTGAAAGAAAGGAGATAGCTGCAAAATCTCTCCACACAATGCTTAGTTCTCAGAAGGAAATCATATGTCCCATGTTGTTTCATTTAAGTTTAAAGAGGTAGGTGCTATACCCTCATTTATGCTTTCCTATAAGCTAAATGCTAGTTTTAGCTATAGGAATGTTATCACAAACACTGAAGGAAAGGAGATAGCTGCAAAATCTCTGCACACAATGCTTGGTTCTCAGAAGGAAATCATATGTGCCATGTTGTTTCATTTAGGTTTAAAGAGTTATGTGCTATACGCTCGGTTATGCTCTCCTATAATGTAAATACTAGTTTTAGATATAGGAATGTTAGCACAAAAACTGAAGTAAAGGAGATAGCTGCCAAATCTCTGCACACAATGCTTAGTTCTCAGAAGGATATCATATGTGCCATATTGTTTCATTTAGGTTAAAAGCGTTAGGTGTTATACCCTCGGTTATGCTTTCCTTTATAGGAAGTGCTAGTTTTAGATATAGGAATGTTAGCACAAAAACTGAAGGAAAGGAGATAGGTGCAAAATCTCTGCAGATAATGCTTAGTTCTCAGAAGTAAATCATATGAGCCATGTTGTTTCATTTAGGTTTAAAGATTTAGGTGCTATACCCTCGGTAATGCTTTCCTATATTGGAAATGCTAGGTGTATATATAGGAATGTTAGCAGAAAAACTAAAGGAAAGGAGATAGCTGCAAAATCTCTGCACACAATGCTTACTTCTCAGAAGTAAATCATATGTGCCATGTTGTTTCATTTGGTTTAAAGCGTTAGCGGCTATACCCTCGGTTATGCTTTCCTGTATAGGAAATGCTAGTTTTAGACATACGAATGTTAGCACAAAACCTGAAGGAAAGGAGATAGCTGTAAAATCTCTGCACGCAATGCTTGGTTCTCAGAAGGAAATCATTTGTGTATGTTGATTCATTTAGGTTTAAAGAGTTAGGGGCTATACCCTCGGTTATGCTTTCCTAAATAGGAAATGCTAGTTTTAGAGATACAAATATTAGCACAAAACCTGAAGGAAAGGAGATAGCTGTCAAATCTCTGCACAAAATGCTTATTTCTCAAAAGTAAATAATATGTGCCATGTTGTTTCATTTAGGTTTAAAGCGTTACGTGCTACACCCTCGGTTATGCTTTCCTATATAGGAAATTCTAGTTTTAGACATACGAATGTTAGCACAAACACTGAAAGAAAGGAGATAGCTGCAAAATCTCTGCACACAATGCTTAGTTCTCAGAAGGAAATCATATGTGCAATGTTGTATCATTTAAGTTTAAAGAGTTAGGTTCTATACCCTCTTTCATGCTTTCCTATAAGGTAAATGCTAGTTTTAGCTATAGGAATGTTATCACAAAAACTGAAGGAAAGGAGATAGCTGCAAAATCTCTGCACACAATGCTTAGTTCTCAGAAGTAAATCATATGTGCCATGTTGTTTCATTTAGGTTTAAAGAGTTAGGTTCTATACCCTCGGTTATCTTTTGCAATATAGGAAACGCTAGTTTTACACATACTAATGATTGCACAAAAAATGAACGAAAGGAGATAGCTGCAAAATCTTTGCACACAATACTTAGTTCTCAGACGTAAATCATATGAGCCATGTTGTTTCATTTAGGTTTAAAGAGTTAGGTGGTAAACCCTCGGTTATGCTTTCATATATAGGAAATGCTAGTGTTGGAGATAGGAATGTTAGCACAAAAACTTAAGGAAAGGATATAGCTGCAAAATTTCTGCACGCAATGCTTAGTTCTCAGAAGGAAATCATATGTGCCATGTTGTTTCATTTAAGTTTAAAGAGTTAGGTGCTTTACCCTCTTTTATGCTTTCCTATAACGTAAATGATAGTTTTAGATATAGGAATGTTATCAAAAAACTGAAGGAAATGAGATAGCTGCAAAATCTCTGCACACAGTGCTTAGTTCTCAGCAGGAAATCATATGTGCCATGTTGTTTCATTTAGGTTTAAAGAGTTAGGTGCTATACCCTCTGTTATGCTTACCTATATTATAATTGCTAGTTTTAGATATAGGAATGTTAGCACAAAAGTTGAAGGAAAGGAGATAGCTGCAAATTCTGCAAACAATGCTCAGTTCTCAGAAGGAAATCATATGTGCCATGTAGTTTCATTTAAGTTTAAAGAGTTAGGTGCTATACCCTCGGTTATGCTTTCCTAAATAGGAAATGCTAGTTTTAGAGATACGAATGTTAGCACAATAACTGAAGGAAAGGGGATAGCTGAAAAATGTCTGCACACAATGCTTAGTTCTCAGAAGGAAATCATATGTGCCATGTTGTTTCATTTATGTTTAAAGAGTTAGGTGCTATACTCTCATTTATGCTTTCCTATAAGGTAAATGCTAGTTTTAGCTAAAGGAATGTTATCACAAACACTGAAGGAAACGTGATAGCTACAAAATCTCTGCACACAATGCTTGGTTCTCAGAAGTAAATCATATGTGCCATGTTGTTTCATTTAGATTTAAAGCGTTAGGTGCTACACCCTCGGTTATGCTTTCCTATATAGGAAATTCTAGTTTTAGACATACGAATGTTAGCACAAAAACTGAAGGAAAGGAGATAGCTGCAAAATCTCTGCTCACAATGCTTAGTTCTCAGAAGGAAATCATATGTCCCATGTTGTTTCATTTAAGTTTAAAGAGTTAGGTGCTATACCCTCATTTATGCTTTCCTATAAGGTAAATGCCAGTTTTAGCTATAGGAATGTTATCACGAACACTGAAGGAAAGGAGATAGCTGCAAAATCTCTGCACACAATGCTTAGTTCTCAGAAGAAAATCATATGTGCCATTTTGTTTCATTTAGGTTTAAAGAGTTAAGTGCTATACCCTCGTTTATTCCTTGCAATATAAGAACGGCTAGTTTTACACAAAGGAATGTTAGACCGAAAACTGAATGAAAGGAGATAGCTGCAAAAGCTCTGCACACCATGCTTAGTTCTCAGAAGGAAATCATATGTGCCATGTTGTTTCATTTAGGTTTAAAGGGTTATGTGCTATACGCTCGGTTATGCTCTCCTATAGTGTAAATGCTAGTTTTAGATATAGGAATGTTAGCACGAAAACTGAAGGAAAGGAGATAACTGCCAAATCTCTGCACACAATGCTTAGTTCTCAGAAGGAAATCATATGTGCCATATTGTTTCATTTAGGTTTAAAGTGTTAGGTGTTATACCCTCGGTTTTGATTTCCTTTATAGGAAATGCTAGTTTTAGAGATACGAATGTTATCACAAAAACTGAAGGAAAGGAGATAGCTGCAAAATGTCAGCACACAATGCTTACTTCTCAGAAGTTAATAATATGTGCCATGTTGTTTCATATAGGTTTAAAGCATTAGGTGCTATACCCTCGGTTAAGCTTTCCTGTGTAGGAAATGCTGGTTTTAGATATAGGAATGTTAGCACAAAAACTGAAGGAAAGGAGATAGCTGCAATATCTCTGCACACAATGCTTAGTTCTCAGAAGTAAATCATATGAGCCATGTTGTTTCTTTTAGGTTTAAAGAGTTAGGTGCTATACCCTCGGTAATGCTTTCCTATATTGTAAATGCTAGCTGTAGATATAGGAATGTTAGCAGAAAAACTAAAGGAAAGGAGATAGCTGCAAAATCTCTGCACACAATGCTTACTTCTCAGAAGTAAATAATATGTGCAATGTTGTTTCATTTAGGTTTAAAGCGTTAGGGGCTATACCCTCGGTTATGCTTTCCTGTATAGGAAATGCTAGTTTTAGACATACGAATGTTAGCACAAAACCTGAAGGAAAGGAGATAGCTGCAAAATCTCTGCACAAAATGCTTAGTTCTCAGAAGGAAATCATTTGTGTATGTTGATTCATATAGGTTTAAAGAGTTAGGGGCTCTACCCTCAGTTATGCTTTCCTAAATAGGAAATGCTGGTTTTAGAGATACAAATGTTAGCACAAAACCTGAAGGAAAGGAGATAGCTGTCAAATCTCTGCACAAAATGCTTAGTTCTCAGAAGTAAATAATATGTGCCATGTTGTATCATTTAGGTTTAAAGCGTTAGGTGCTACACCCTCGGTTTTGCTTTCCTATATAGGAAATTCTAGTTTTAGACATACGAATGTTAGCACAAAAACTGAAAGAAAGGAGATACCTGCAAAATCTCTGCACACAATGCTTATTTCTCAGAAGGAAATCATATGTCCCATGTTGTTTCATTTATGTTTAAAGAGTGAAGTGCTATACCCTCATTTATGCTTTCCTATAAGGTAAATGCTAATTTTAGCTATAGGAATGTTTACACAAACACTGAAGGAAAGGAGATAGCTGCAAAATGTCTGCACACAATGCTTAGTCCTCAGAAGTAAATCATATGAGTCATGTTGTTTCATTAGGATTAAATAGTTAGATGGTAAACCCTCGATTATGCTTTCGTATATAGGAAATGCTAGTGTTGGAGATAGGAATGTTAGCACAAAAACTAAAGGAAAGGATATAGCTGCAAAATCTCTGCACACAATGCTTAGGTCTCAGAAGGAAATCATATGTGCCATGTTGTTTCATTTAGGGTTAAAGAGTTAGGTGTTATACCCTCGGTTATGCTTCCCAAAATAGGAAATGCTAGTTTTAGAGATACGAATGTTAGCACAATAACTGAAGGAAAGGGGATACCTGAAAAATGTCTGCACACAATGCTTAGTTCTCAGAAGGAAATCATATGTGCCATGTTGTTTCATTTAAGTTTAAAGACTTAAGTGCTATACCCTCATTTATGCTTTCCTATAAGGTAAATGCTACTTTTAGCTATAGGAATGTTATCACAAACACTGAAGGAAAGGAGATAGCTGCAAAATTTCTGCACACAATGCGTGGTTCTCAGAAAAATCATATGTGCCATGTTATTTCATTTAGGTTTAAAGAGTTAAGTGCTATACCTTCGGATATGCTTTCCTATATAGGAAAATGTAGTTTTACACAAAGATATGTTAGACCGAAAACTGAATGAAACGAGATAGCTGCAAAATCTCTGCACACCATGCTTAGTTCTCAGAAGGAAATCATATGTGCCATGTTGTTTCATTTAGGTTTAAAGAGTTAGGTGCTATACCCTCGGTTATGCTTTGCAATATACGAAATGCTAGTTTTACACACAGGAATGCTAGCACAAAAACTGAATGAAAGGAGATAGCTGCAAAATCTCTGCACACAATGCTTAGTTCTCAGAATTAAATCATACGTACCATCTTGTTTCATTTAAGTATAAAGAGTTAGGTGCTATACACTCTTTTATGCTTCCCTGTAAGGTAAAAGCTAGTTTTAGCTATAGGAATGTTATCACAAAACCTGAAGGAAAGGAGATAGGTGCAAAATCTCTGCACACAATGGTTAGTTCTCAGTAGGAATTCATACGTGCCATGTTGTTTCATTTAGGTTTAAAGAGTTAGGTGCTATACCCTCTGTTATGCTTTCCTATAGTGTAAATGCTAGTTTTAGATATAGGAATGTTAGCACAAAACCTGAAGGAAAGGAGAGCTGCAAAATCTGTGCACACAATGCTTACTTCGCAGAAGTAAATAATATGTGCCATGATGTTTCTTTTAGGTTTAAAGCATTAGGTGCTATACCCTCGGTTATCCTTTCTTGTATAGGAAATGCTAGTTTTAGACATACGAATGTTAGCAGAAAACATTAAGGAAAGGAGATAGCTGCAAAACCTCTGCACACAATGCTTAGTTCTCAGAAGGAAATCATATGTGCCATGTTGTTCCATTTAAGTTTAAAGAGTTAGGTGCTATACCCTCGGTTATGCTTTGCAATATAGGAAATGCTAGTTTTACACAGTGGAATGTTAGCACAAAAACTGAATGAAAGGAGATAGCTGCAAAATCTGTGCACACAATACTCAGTTCTCAGAAGTAAATCATATGTGCCATGTTGTTTAATTTCGGTTTAAAGAGTTAGGTGCTATACCCTCGGTTATGCTTTGCAATATAGGAAAAGCTAGGTTTACACAGAAGAATGATAGCCCAAAAACTGAAGGAAAGAGATAGCTGCAAAATCTCTGCACACAATGCTTAGTTCTCAGAAGTAAATCATATGAACCATGTTGTTTCATTTAGGTTTAAAGAGTTAGTTGCTATACCCTCGGTTATGCTTTCCTATAGTGTAAATGCTAGTTTTAGATATAGGAATGTTAGCACAAAAACTAAAGGAAAGGAGATAGCTGAAAATCTCTGCACAGAATGCTTAGTTCACAGAGGTAAATCATATGTGCCAAGTTGTTTCATTTATGTTTAAAGAGTTAGGTGCTATAACCTCGGTTATGCTTTCCTATATAGGAAATGCTAGGTTTAGACATACGAATGTTAGCACAAAAACTGAAGGAAAGTATATAGCTGCAAAATCTCTGCAAATAATGCTTCGTTCTCAGAAGTAAATCATATGAGCCATGTTTTTTCATTTAGGTTTAAAGAGTTAAGTGCTATACCCTCCGTTATGCTTTGCAATATAGGAAATGCTAGTTTTACACAGAGGAATGTTAGCACAAAAACTGAAGGAAAGGAGATAGCTGCAAAATCTCTGCACAGAATGCTTAGTTGTCAGAAGGAAATCATATGTGCCATGTTGTTTCATTTAGGTTTAAAGCGTTAGGTGCTATACCCTCGGTATGCTTTCCTATAGTGTAAATGCTAGTTTTAGATAAAGGAATGTTAGCCCAAAGACTAAAGGAAAGGAGATAGCTGCAAAATCTCTGCACACAATGCTTAGTTCTCAGAGGTAAATCATATGTGCGAAATTGTTTCATTTAGGTTTAAAGCGTTAGGTGCTATACCCTCGGTTTTGCTTTGCAATATAGGAAAGGCTAGTTTTACACAGAGGAATGTTAGCACAAAAACTGAAGGAAAGGAGATAGCTGCAAAATCTCTGCACAGAATGCTTAGTTGTCAGAAGGAAATCATATGTGCCATGTTGTTTCATTTAGGTTTAAAGCGTTAGGTGCTATACCCTCGGTTATGCTCTGCTATAGTGTAAATGCTGGTTTTAGATAAAGGAAACTTAGCACAGAAACTGAAGGAAAGGATATAGCTGCCAAATCTCTGCACACAATGTTTAGTTCTCAGAAGTAAATCATATGTGCCATGTTGTTTCATTTAGGTTTAAACAGTTAGGTGCTATACCCTCGGTTATGCCTTGCAATATAGGAAATGCTAGTTTTAGAGATACGAATGTTAGCACAAAAACTGAAGGAAAGGAGATAGCTGCAAAATCTCTGCACACAATGCTTAGTTCTCAGAAGTAAATCATATGTGCCATATTGTTTCATTTACTTTTAAAGCGTTAGGTGTTATACCCTCGGTTATGCTTTCCTTTATAGGAAGTGCTAGTTTCAGAGATACGAATGTTATCACAAAAACTGAAGGAAAGGAGATAGCTGCAAATTGTCAGCACACAATGCTTACTTCTCAGAAGTTAATAATATGTGCCATGTTGTTTCATTTAGGTTTAAATCACTAGGTGCTATACCCTCGGTTATGCTTTCCTGTATAGGAAATGCTAGTTTTAGATATAGGAATGTTAGCACAAAAACTGAAGGAAAGGTGATAGCTGTACAATCTCTGCACACAATGCTTACTTCTCAGAAGTAAATCATATGAGCCATGTTGTTTCATTTAGGTTTAAAGAGTTAGATGCTATACCCACGGTTATGCTTTCCTATAGTGTAAATGCTAGTTGTAGATATAGGAATGCTGGCAGAAAAACTAAAGGAATGGAGATAGCTGCAAAATCTCTGCACACAATGCTTACTTCTCAGAAGTAAATAATATGTGCCATGTTGTTTCATTTAGGTTTAAAGCGTTAGGTGCTATACCCTCGCTTATGCTTTCTTGTATAGGAAATTCTAGTTTTAGACATACGAATGTTAGCACAAAACCTGAAGGAAAGGAGATAGCTGCAAAATCTCTGCACACAATGCTTAGTTCTCAGAAGGAAATCATATGTGACATGTTGTTTCATTTAGGTTTAAAGCGTTAGGTGCTATACCCTCGGTTATGGTCTCCTATAGTGTAAATGCTGGTTTTAGATATAAGAAACTTAGCACAAAACCTGAAGGAAAGGATATACCTGCCAAATCTCTGCACTCAATGCTTAGTTCTCAGAAGGAAATCATATGTGACATGTTGTTTCATTTAGGTTTAAAGAATTACGTGCTATACCCTCGGTTATGCTTTCCTATAGTGTAAGTGCTAGTTTTAGATAAAGGAATGTTAGCCCAAAGACTAAAGGAAAGGAGATAGCTGCAAAATCTCTGCACACAATGCTTAGTTCTCAGAGGTAAATCATATGTGCAAAGTTGTTTCATTTAGGTTTAAAGCATTAGGTGCTATACGCTGGGTTTTGCTTTCCTATATAGGAAATGCTAGGTTTAGACATACGAATGTTAGCACAAAAACTGAAGGAAAGGAGATAGCTGCAAATCTCTGCACAAAATGCTTAGTTCTCAGAAGGAAATCATATGTGCCAAGTTGTTTCATTTAGGTTTAAAGCGGTAGGTGCTATACGCTCGGTTTTGCTTTCCTATATAGGAAATGCTAGTTTTAGACATACGAATGTTAGCACAAAAACTTAAGGAAAGGATATACCTGCAAAATCTCTGCACACAATGCTTAGGTCTCAGAAGGAAATCATATGTGCCATGTTGTTTCATTTAAGTTTAAAGAGTTAGGTGCTTTATCCTCTTTTTTGCTTTCTTATAAGGTAAATGATAGTTTTAGATATAGGAATGTTATCAAAAAACTGAAGGAAAGGAGATAGCTGCAAAATCTCTGCACACAGTGCATACTTCTCAGAAGGAAATCATATGTGCCATATTTTTTCATTTAGGTTTAAAGAGTTAGGTGCTATACCCTCGGTTCTGCTTTCCTATATTATAAATGCTAGTTTTAGATATAGGAATGTTAGCACAAAACTTGAAGGAAAGGAGATAGCGGCAAAATCACTGCAAACATTGCTGAGTTCTCAGAAGGAAATCATATGTGCCATGTTGTTACATTTTAGTTTAAAGAGTTAGGTGCTATACCCTCGGTTATGCTTTGCAATATAGGAAATGCTAGTTTTACACAGAGGAATGTTAGCACAAAAACTGAAGGAATGGAGATAGCTGCAAAATCTCTGCACGCAATGCTTAGTTCTCAGAAGGAAATCATATGTGCCATGGTGTTTCATTTCGGTTTAAACAGTTAGGTGCTATACCCTCGGTTATGCTCTCCTATAGTGTAAATGCTAGTTGTAGTTATAGGAATGTTAGCACAAAACCTGAAGGAAAGGAGATAGCTGCAAAATCTCTGCACACAATGCTTAGTTCTGTGAAGGAAACCATATGTGCCATGTTGTTTCATTTAGGTTTAAAGAGTTAGGTGCTATACGCTCTTTTATGCTTTCCTGTAGGAAAAATGCTAATGGTAGATATCGGAATGTTAGAACGAAAACTGAAGGAAAGGAGATAGCTGCAAAATCTCTGCACACAATGCTTAGTTCTCAGAAGGAAATCATATGTGCCAAGTTGTTTCATTTAGGTTTAAAGCGGTAGGTGCTATACGCACGGTTTTGCTTTCCTATATAGGAAATGCTAGTTTTAGACATACGAATGTTAGCACAAAAACTTAAGGAAAGGATATAGCTGCAAAATCTCTGCACGCAATGCTTAGTTCTCAGAAGTAAATCATATGTGCCATGTTGTTTCATTTTGGTTTAAAGAGTTAGGTGCTATACCCTCGGGTATGCTTTGCAACATAGGAAAAGCTAGGTTTACACAGAGGAATGTTAGCCCAAAAACTGAAGGAAAGGGGATAGCTGCATAATTTCTACACACAATGCTTAGTTCTCAGAAGTAAATACTATGAGCCATGTTGTTTCATTTAGGTTTAAAGAATTAGGTGCTATACCCTCGGTTATGCTTTCCTATAGTGTAAATGCTAGTTTTAGATATAGGAATGTTAGCCCAAAGACTAAAGGAAAGGAGATAGCTGCAAAATCTCTGCACACAATGCTTAGTTCTCAGAGGTAAATCATATGTGCCAAGTTGTTTCATTTAGGTTTAAAGCGTTAGGTGCGATACGCTGGGTTTTGCTTTCCTATATAGGAAAAGCTAGGTTTAGACATACGAATGTTAGCACAAAAACTGAAGGAAAGGAGATAGCTGCGAAATCTCTGCACACAATGCTTAGTTCTCAGAAGGAAATCATATGTGCCATGTTGTTTCATTTAGGTTTAAGGAGTTAAGTGCTATACCCTCGGTTATGCTTTCCTAAATAGTAAATGCTAGTTTTAGAGATACGAATGTTAGCACAAAACCTGAAGGAAAGGAGATAGCTGCAAAATCTCTGCACACAATGCTTACTTCTCAGAAGTAAATAATATGTGCCATGTTGTTTCATTTAGGTTAAACGCGTTAGGTGCTATACCCCCGGTTATGCTTTCCTGTATAAGAAATGCTAGTTTTATACATACGAATAATAGCACAAAACCTGAAGGAAAGGAGATATCAGCAAAATGTCTGCACACAATGCTTAGTTGTCAGAAGGAAATCATATGTGTCTTGTTGTTTCATTTAGGGTTAAAGAGTTAGGTGTTATACCCTCCGTTATGCTTTCTTATAAGGTAAAAGCTAGTTTTAGAGATACGAATGTTAGCACAAAAACTGAAGGAAAGGGGATCGCAACAAAATCTCTGCACACAATGCTTAGTTCTCAGAAGAAAATCATATGTGCCATGTTGTTTCATTTAGGTTTAAAGGGTTAGGTGCTATACCCTCGGTTATGCTTTGCAATATAGGAAATGCTAGTTTTACACAGAGGAATGCTAGCACAAAAACTGAATGAAAGGAGATAGCTGCAAAATCTCTGCACACAATGCTTAGTTCTCAGAAGTAAATCATATGAGCCATGTTGTTTCATTTAGGTTTAAAGAGTTAGGTGCTATACCCTCGGTTATGCTTTCCTATAGTGTAAATGCTAGTTTTAGATATAGGAATGTTAGCACAAAAACTAAAGGAAAGGAGATAGCTGCAAAATCTCTGCACACAATGCTTACTTCTCAGAAGTAAATAATATGTGCCATGTTGTTTCATTTAGGTTTAAAGCCTTAGGTGCTATACCCTCGGTTATGCTTTCCTGTATAGGAAATGCTAGTTTTAGACATACGAATGTTAGCACAAAACCTGAAGGAAAGGAGATAGCTGCAAAATCTCTGCACACAATGCTTAGTTCTCAGAAGGAAATCATATGTGCCATGTTGTTTCATTTAGGGTTAAAGAGTTCGGTGTTATACCCTCCGTTATGCTTTCCTATAAGGTAAATGCTACTTTTAGAGATACGAAAGTTAGCATAAAAACTGAAGGAAAGGGGATAGCTGCATAATCTCTGCACACAATGATTAGTTCTCAGTAGTAAATCATACGAGCCATGTTGTTTCATTTAGGTTTAAAGAATTAGGTGCTATACCCTCGTTTATGCTTTCCTATAGTGTAAGAGCTAGTTTTAAATAAAGGAATGTTAGCCCAAAGACTAAAGGAAAGGAGACAGCTGCAAAATCTCTGCACACAATGCTTAGTTCTCAGAGGTAAATGATATGTGCGAAGTTGTTTCATTTAGGTTTAAAGCGTTAGGTGGTATACGCTGGGTTTTGCTTTCCTATATAGGAAATGCTAGGTTTAGACATACGAATGTTAGCACAAAAACTGAAGGAAAGGAGATAGCTGCAAAATCTGTGCACAGAATGCTTAGTTCTCAGAAGTAAATCATATGAGCCATGTTTTTTCATTTAGGTTTAAAGAGTTAGGTGCTATACCCTCGGTTATGCTCTCCTATAGTGTAAATGCTGGTTTTAGATATAGGAAACTTAGCACAAAAACTGAAGGAAAGGATATAGCTGCCAAATCTCTGCACACAATGCTTAGTTCTCAGAAGTAAATCATATGTGCCATGTTGTTTCATTTAGGTTTAAAGAGTTAGGTGCTATACCCTCGGTTATGCCTTGCAATATAGGACATGCTAGTTTTAGAGATACGAATGTTACCACATAAACTGAAGGAAAGGAGATAGCTGCAAAATATCTGCACACAATGCTTAGTTCTCAGAAGTAATCATATCTGCCATATTGTTTCATTTACTTTTAAAGCGTTAGGTGTTATACCCTCGGTTATGCTTTCCTTTTAGGAAGTGCTAGTTTCAGAGATACGAATGTTATCACAAAAACTGAAGGAAAGGAGATAGCTGCAAAATGTCATCACATAGTGCTTACTTCTCAGAAGTTAATAATATGTGCCATGTTGTTTCATTTAGGTTTAAAGCACTCGGTGCTATACCCTCGGTTATGCTTTCCTGTATAGGAAATGCTAGTTTTAGATATAGGAATGTTAGCACAAAAACTAAAGGAAAGGATATAGCTGCAAAATCTCTGCACGCAATGCTTACATCTCAGAAGTAAATCATATTAGCCATGTTGTTTCATTTAGGTTTAAAGAGTTAGGTGCTATACCCACGGTTATGCTTTCCTATAGCGTAAATGCTAGTTGCAGATATAGGAATGCTGGCAGAAAAACTAAAGGAAAGGAGATAGCTGCAAAATCTCTGCACACAATGCTTACTTCTAAGAAGTAAATAATATGTGCCATGTTGTTTCATTTAGGTTTACAGCGTTAGGTGCTATACCCTCGGTTATGCTTTCTTGTATAGGAAATGCTAGTTTTAGACATACGAATGTTAGCACAAAACCTGAAGGAAAGGAGATAGCTGCAAAATCTCTGCACACAATGCTTAGTTCTCAGAAGGAAATCATATGTGAAATGTTGTTTCATTTCGGTTTAAAGTGTTAGGTGCTATACCCTCGGGTATGCTTTGCAATATAGGAAATGCTAGTTTTACACAGAGGAATGTTAGCACAAAAACTGAATGAAAGGAATTAGCTGCCAAATCTCTGCACGCAATGCTTAGTTCTCAGAAGTAAATCACATGTGTCATGTTGTTTCATTTAGTTTTAAAGGGTTAAGAGCTATACCCTCTTTTATGCTTTCCTATAGGGTAAAAGCTAGTTTTAGATACAGGAATGTTAGCACAAAAACTGAAGGAAAGGAGATAGCTGCAAAGTCTCTGCACACAATACTTAGTTCTCAGAAGTAAATCATATGTGCAATGTTGTTTCATTTCGGTTTAAAGAGTTATGTGCCATAATCCTCGGTTATTTTTGCAATATAGGAAAAGCTAGGTTTACACAGAGGAATGTTAGCCCAAAAACTGAAGGAAAGGGGATAGCTGCAAAATCTCTGCAAACAATGCTTAATTCGCAGAAGTAAATCATATGAGCCATGTTGCTTCATTTAGGTTTAAAGAATTAGGTGCTATACCCTCGGTTATGCTTTCCTATAGTGTAAATTCTAGTTTTAGATATAGGAATGTTACCACAATAACTAAAGGAAAGGAGATAGCTGCAAAATCTCTGCACACAATGCTTACTTCTCAGAAGTAAATAATATGTGCCATGTTGTTTCATTTAGGTTTAAAGCCTTAGGTGCTATACCCTCGGTTATGCTTTCCTGTATAGGAAATGCTAGTTTTAGACATACGAATGTTAGCACAAAACCTGAAGGAAAGGAGATAGCTGCAAAATCTCTGCACACAATGCTTAGTTCTCAGAAGGAATTCATATGTGCCATGTTGTTTCATTTAGGGTTAAAGAGTTCGGTGTTATACCCTCCGTTATGCTTTCCTATAAGGTAAATGCTACTTTTAGAGATACGAAAGTTAGCACAAAAGCTGAAGGAAAGGGGATAGCTGCATAATCTCTGCACACAATGCTTAGTTCTCAGAAGTAAATCATATGAGCCATGTTGTTTCATTTAGGTTTAAAGAATTAGGTGCTATACCCTCAGTTATGCTTTCCTATAGTGTAAGTGCTAGTTTTAGATAAACGAATGTTAGCCCAAAGACTAAAGGAAAGGAGATAGCTGCAAAATCTCGGCACACAATGCTTAGTTCTCAGAGGTAAATCATATGTGCGAAGTTGTTTCATTTAGATTTAAAGCGTTAGGTGCTGTACGCTGGGTTTTGCTTTCCTATATAGGAAATGCTAGGTTTAGACATACGAATGTTAGCACAAAAACTGAAGGAAAGGAGATAGCTGCAAAATCTCTGCACACAATGCTTAGTTCTCAGAAGTAAATCATATGAGCCATGTTTTTTCATTTAGGTTTAAAGAGTTAAGTGCTATACCCTCGGTTATGCTTTGCAATATAGGAAATGCTAGTTTTAGATATAGGAATGTTAGCACAAAAACTGAAGGAAAGGAGATAGCTGCAAAATCTCTGCACACAATGCTTAGTTCTCAGAAGTAAATCATATGAGCCATGTTTTTTCATTTAGGTTTAAAGAGTTAGGTGCTATACCCTCGGTTATGTTTTCCTATAGTGTAAATGCTAGTTTTAGATAAAGGAATGTTAGCCCAAAGACTAAAGGAAAGGAGATAGCTGCAAAATCTCTGCACACAATGCTTAGTTCTCAGAGGTAAATCATATGTGCGAAGTTGTTTCATTTAGGTTTAAAGCGTTAGGTGCTATACGCTGGGTTTTGCTTTCCTATATATGAAATGCTAGGTTTAGACATACGAATGTTAGCACAAAAACTGAAGGAAAGGAGATAGCTGCAAAATCTCTGCACACAATGCTTAGTTCTCAGGAGTAAATCATATGAGCCATGTTTTTTCATTTAGGTTTAAAGAGTTAAGTGCTATACCCTCGGTTATGCTTTGCAATATAGGAAATGCTAGTTTTAGATATAGGAATGTTAGCACAAAAACTGAAGGAAAGGAGATAGCTGCAAAATCTCTGCACACAATGCTTAGTTCTCAGAAGTAAATCATATGAGCCATGTTTTTTCATTTAGATTTAAAGAGTTAGGTGCTATACCTTCGGTTATGCTTTCCTATAGTGTAAATGCTAGTTTTAGATAAAGGAATGTTAGCCCAAAGACTAAAGGAAAGGAGATAGCTGCAAAATCTCTGCACACAATGCTTAGTTGTCAGAGGTAAATCATATGTGCGAAGTTGTTTCATTTAGGTTTAAAGCGTTAGGTGCTATACGCTGGGTTTTGCTTTCCTATATAGGAAATGCTAGGTTTAGACATACGAATGTTAGCACAAACACTGAAGGAAAGGAGATAGCTGCAAAATCTCTGCACACAATGCTTAGTTCTCAGGAGTAAATCATATTAGCCATGTTTTTTCTTTTAGGTTTAAAGAGTTAAGTGCTATACCCTCGGTTATGCTTTGCAATATAGGAAATGCTATTTTTACACAGAGGAATGTTAGCACAAAAACTGAAGGAAAGGAGATAGCTGCAAAATCTCTGCACAGAATGCTTAGTTGTCAGAAGGAAATCATATGTGCCATGTTGTTTCATTTAGGTTTAAAGCGTTAGGTGCTATACCCTCGGTTATGCTTTGCAATATAGGAAATGCTAGTTTTAGATATAGGAATGTTAGCACAAAAACTGAAGGAAAGGAGATAGCTGCAAAATCTCTGCACACAATGCTTAGTTCTCAGAAGTAAATCATATGAGCCATGTTTTTTCATTTAGGTTTAAAGAGTTAGGTGCTATACCCTCGGTTATGCTTTCCTATAGTGTAAATGCTAGTTTTAGATAAAGGAATGTTAGCCCAAAGACTAAAGGAAAGGAGATAGCTGCAAAATCTCTGCACACAATGCTTAGTTCTCAGAGGTAAATCATATGTGCGAAGTTGTTTCATTTAGGTTTAAAGCGTTAGGTGCTATACGCTGGGTTTTGCTTTCCTATATATGAAATGCTAGGTTTAGACATACGAATGTTAGCACAAAAACTGAAGGAAAGGAGATAGCTGCAAAATCTCTGCACGCAATGCTTACATCTCAGAAGTAAATCATATGAGCCATGTTGTTTCATTTAGGTTTAAAGAGTTAGGTGCTATACCCACGGTTATGCTTTCCTATAGCGTAAATGCTAGTTGTAGATATAGGAATGCTGGCAGAAAAACTAAAGGAAAGGAGATAGCTGCAAAATCTCTGCACACAATGCTTACTTCTCAGAAGTAAATAATATGTGCCATGTTGTTTCATTTAGGTTTACAGCGTTAGGTGCTATACCCTCGGTTATGCTTTCTTGTATAGGAAATGCTAGTTTTAGACATACGAATGTTAGCACAAAACCTGAAGGAAAGGAGATAGCTGCAAAATCTCTGCACACAATGCTTAGTTCTCAGAAGGAAATCATATGTGAAATGTTGTTTCATTTCGGTTTAAAGTGTTAGGTGCTATACCCTCGGGTGTGCTTTGCAATATAGGAAATGCTAGTTTTACACAGAGGAATGTTAGCACAAAAACTGAATGAAAGGAATTAGCTGCCAAATCTCTTACGCAATGCTTAGTTCTCAGAAGTAAATCACATGTGTCATGTTGTTTCATTTAGTTTTAAAGGGTTAGGAGCTATACCCTCTTTTATGCTTTCCTATAGGGTAAAAGCTAGTTTTAGATACAGGAATGTTAGCCCAAAAACTGAAGGAAAGGGGATAGCTGCAAAATCTCTGCAAACAATGCTTAATTCGCAGAAGTAAATCATATGAGCCATGTTGCTTCATTTAGGTTTAAAGAATTAGGTGCTATACCCTCGGTTATGCTTTCCTATAGTGTAAATTCTAGTTTTAGATATAGGAATGTTACCACAATAACTAAAGGAAAGGAGATAGCTGCAAAATCTCTGCACACAATGCTTACTTCTCAGAAGTAAATAATATGTGCCATGTTGTTTCATTTAGGTTTAAAGCCTTAGGTGCTATACCCTCGGTTATGCTTTCCTGTATAGGAAATGCTAGTTTTAGACATACGAATGTTAGCACAAAACCTGAAGGAAAGGAGATAGCTGCAAAATCTCTGCACACAATGCTTAGTTCTCAGAAGGAATTCATATGTGCCATGTTGTTTCATTTAGGGTTAAAGAGTTCGGTGTTATACCCTCCGTTATGCTTTCCTATAAGGTAAATGCTACTTTTAGAGATACGAAAGTTAGCACAAAAGCTGAAGGAAAGGGGATAGCTGCATAATCTCTGCACACAATGCTTAGTTCTCAGAAGTAAATCATATGAGCCATGTTGTTTCATTTAGGTTTAAAGAATTAGGTGCTATACCCTCAGTTATGCTTTCCTATAGTGTAAGTGCTAGTTTTAGATAAAGGAATGTTAGCCCAAAGACTAAAGGAAAGGAGATAGCTGCAAAATCTCGGCACAAAATGCTTAGTTCTCAGAGGTAAATCATATGTGCGAAGTTGTTTCATTTAGATTTAAAGCGTTAGGTGCTGTACGCTGGGTTTTGCTTTCCTATATAGGAAATGCTAGGTTTAGACATACGAATGTTAGCACAAAAACTGAAGGAAAGGAGATAGCTGCAAAATCTCTGCACACAATGCTTAGTTCTCAGAAGTAAATCATATGAGCCATGTTTTTTCATTTAGGTTTAAAGAGTTAAGTGCTATACCCTCGGTTATGCTTTGCAATATAGGAAATGCTAGTTTTAGATATAGGAATGTTAGCACAAAAACTGAAGGAAAGGAGATAGCTGCAAAATCTCTGCACACAATGCTTAGTTCTCAGATGTAAATCATATGAGCCATGTTTTTTCATTTAGGTTTAAAGAGTTAGGTGCTATACCCTCGGTTATGCTTTCCTATAGTGTAAATGCTAGTTTTAGATAAAGGAATGTTAGCCCAAAGACTAAAGGAAAGGTGATAGCTGCAAAATCTCTGCACACAATGCTTAGTTCTCAGAGGTAAATCATATGTGCGAAGTTGTTTCATTTAGGTTTAAATCGTTAGGTGCTATACGCTGGGTTTTGCTTTCCTATATATGAAATGCTAGGTTTAGACATACGAATGTTAGCACAAAAACTGAAGGAAAGGAGATAGCTGCAAAATCTCTGCACACAATGCTTAGTTCTCAGGAGTAAATCATATGAGCCATGTTTTTTCATTTAGGTTTAAAGAGTTAAGTGCTATACCCTCGGTTATGCTTTGCAATATAGGAAATGCTAGTTTTAGATATAGGAATGTTAGCACAAAAACTGAAGGAAAGGAGATAGCTGCAAAATCTCTGCACACAATGCTTAGTTCTCAGAAGGAAATCATATGTGCCAAGTTGTTTCATTTAGGTTTAAAGCGGTAGGTGCTATACGCTCGGTTTTGCTTTCCTATATAGGAAATGCTAGTTTTAGACATACGAATGTTAGCACAAAAACTTAAGGAAAGGATATACCTGCAAAATCTCTGCACACAATGCTTAGGTCTCAGAAGGAAATCATATGTGCCATGTTGTTTCATTTAAGTTTAAAGAGTTAGGTGCTTTATCCTCTTTTATGCTTTCTTATAAGGTAAATGATAGTTTTAGATATAGGAATGTTATCAAAAAACTGAAGGAAAGGAGATAGCTGCAAAATCTCTGCACACAGTGCATACTTCTCAGAAGGAAATCATATGTGCCATATTTTTTCATTTAGGTTTAAAGAGTTAGGTGCTATACCCTCGGTTCTGCTTTCCTATATTATAAATGCTAGTTTTAGATATAGGAATGTTAGCACAAAACTTGAAGGAAAGGAGATAGCGGCAAAATCTCTGCAAACATTGCTGAGTTCTCAGAAGTAAATCATATGTGCCATGTTGTTACATTTTAGTTTAAAGAGTTAGGTGCTATACCCTCGGTTATGCTTTGCAATATAGGAAATGCTAGTTTTAGATATAGGAATGTTAGCACAAAAACTGAAGGAAAGGAGATAGCTGCAAAATCTCTGCACACAATGCTTAGTTCTCAGAAGTAAATCATATGAGCCATGTTTTTTCATTTAGATTTAAAGAGTTAGGTGCTATACCTTCGGTTATGCTTTCCTAAATAGGAAATGCTAGTTTTAGAGATACAAATATTAGCACAAAACCTGAAGGAAAGGAGATAGCTGCAAAATCTCTGCACACAATGCTTAGTTCTCAGAAGTAAATAATATGTGCCATGTTGTTTCATTTAGGTTTAAAGCGTTAGGTGCTACACCCTCGGTTATGCTTTGCAATATAGGAAATGCTAGTTTTACACAGAGGAATGTTAGCACAAAAACTAAAGTAAGGAGATAGCTGCAAAATCTCTGCACACAATGCTTAATTCTCAGAAGTAAATAATATGTGCCATGTTGTTTCATTAAGGTTTAAAGCGTTAGGAGCTATACCCTCGGTTACGCTTTGCAATATATGAAAAGCTAGTTTTACACAGAGGAATGCTAGCCCAAAAATTGAAGGAAAGGAGATAGCTGCAAAATCTCTGCACACAATGCTTAGTTCTCAGAAGGAAATCATATGTGCCATGTTGTTTCATTTAGGTTTAAAGAGTTAGGTTCTATACCCTCGGTTATCTTTTGCAATATAGGAAATGCTAGTTTTACACATACTAATGATTGCACAAAAAATGAACGAAAGGAGATAGCTGCAAAATCTCTGCACACAATGCTTACTTCTCAGAAGTAAATCAAATGAACCATGTTGTTTCATTTAGGTTTAAAGAGTTAGATGCTATACCCACGGTTATGCTTTCCTATAGTGTAAATGCTAGTTGTAGATATAGGAATGCTGGCAGAAAAACTAAAGGAATGGAGATAGCTGCAAAATCTCTGCACACAATGCTTACTTCTCAGAAGTAAATAATATGTGCCATGTTGTTTCATTTAGGTTTAAAGCGTTAGGTGCTATACCCTCGCTTATGCTTTCTTGTATAGGAAATGCTAGTTTTAGACATACGAATGTTAGCACAAAACCTGAAGGAAAGGAGATAGCTGCAAAATCTCTGCACACAATGCTTAGTTCTCAGAAGGAAATCATATGTGACATGTTGTTTCATTTAGGTTTAAACGTTAGGTGCTATACCCTCGGTTATGGTCTCCTATAGTGTAAATGCTGGTTTTAGATATAAGAAACTTAGCACAAAACCTGAAGGAAAGGATATACCTGCCAAATCTCTGCACTCAATGCTTAGTTCTCAGAAGGAAATCATATGTGACATGTTGTTTCATTTAGGTTTAAAGAATTACGTGCTATACCCTCGGTTATGCTTTCCTATAGTGTAAGTGCTAGTTTTAGATAAAGGAATGTTAGCCCAAAGACTAAAGGAAAGGAGATAGCTGCAAAATCTCTGCACACAATGCTTAGTTCTCAGAGGTAAATCATATGTGCGAAGTTGTTTCATTTAGGTTTAAAGCATTAGGTGCTATACGCTGGGTTTTGCTTTCCTATATAGGAAATGCTAGGTTTAGACATACGAATGTTAGCACAAAAACTGAAGGAAAGGAGATAGCTGCAAATCTCTGCACACAATGCTTAGTTCTCAGAAGGAAATCATATGTGCCAAGTTGTTTCATTTAGGTTTAAAGCGGTAGGTGCTATACGCTCGGTTTTGCTTTCCTATATAGGAAATGCTAGTTTTAGACATACGAATGTTAGCACAAAAACTTAAGGAAAGGATATACCTGCAAAATCTCTGCACACAATGCTTAGGTCTCAGAAGGAAATCATATGTGCCATGTTGTTTCATTTAAGTTTAAAGAGTTAGGTGCTTTATCCTCTTTTATGCTTTCTTATAAGGTAAATGATAGTTTTAGATATAGGAATGTTATCAAAAAACTGAAGGAAAGGAGATAGCTGCAAAATCTCTGCACACAGTGCATACTTCTCAGAAGGAAATCATATGTGCCATATTTTTTCATTTAGGTTTAAAGAGTTAGGTGCTATACCCTCGGTTCTGCTTTCCTATATTATAAATGCTAGTTTTAGATATAGGAATGTTAGCACAAAACTTGAAGGAAAGGAGATAGCGGCAAAATCTCTGCAAACATTGCTGAGTTCTCAGAAGTAAATCATATGTGCCATGTTGTTACATTTTAGTTTAAAGAGTTAGGTGCTATACCCTCGGTTATGCTTTGCAATATAGGAAATGCTAGTTTTACACAGAGGAATGTTAGCACAAAAACTGAAGGAATGGAGATAGCTGCAAAATCTCTGCACGCAATGCTTAGTTCTCAGAAGGAAATCATATGTGCCATGGTGTTTCATTTCGGTTTAAAGAGTTAGGTGCTATACCCTCGGTTATGCTTTCCTATAGTGTAAATGCTAGTTGTAGTTATAGGAATGTTAGCACAAAAACTGAAGGAAAGGAGATAGCTGCAAAATCTCTGCACACAATGCTTAGTTCTGTGAAGGAAACCATATGTGCCATGTTGTTTCATTTAGGTTTAAAGAGTTAGGTGCTATACGCTCTTTTATGCTTTCCTGTAGGAAAAATGCTAATGGTAGATATCGGAATGTTAGCACGAAAACTGAAGGAAAGGAGATAGCTGCAAAATCTCTGCACACAATGCTTAGTACTCAGAAGGAAATCATATGTGCCATGTTGTTTCATTTTGGTTTAAAGAGTTAGGTGCTATACCCTCGGGTATGCTTTGCAACATAGGAAAAGCTAGGTTTACACAGAGGAATGTTAGCCCAAAAACTGAAGGAAAGGGGATAGCTGCATAATTTCTACACACAATGCTTAGTTCTCAGAAGTAAATACTATGAGTCATGTTGTTTCATTTAGGTTTAAAGAATTAGGTGCTATACCCTCGGTTATGCTTTCCTATAGTGTAAATGCTAGTTTTAGATATAGGAATGTTAGCCCAAAGACTAAAGGAAAGGAGATAGCTGCAAAATCTCTGCACACAATGCTTCGTTCTCAGAGGTAAATCATATGTGCCAAGTTGTTTCATTTAGGTTTAAAGCGTTAGGTGCAATACGCTGGGTTTTGCTTTCCTATATAGGAAAAGCTAGGTTTAGACATACGAATGTTAGCACAAAAACTGAAGGAAAGGAGATAGCTGCGAAATCTCTGCACACAATGCTTAGTTCTCAGAAGGAAATCATATGTGCCATGTTGTTTCATTTAGGTTTAAGGAGTTAAGTGCTATACCCTCGGTTATGCTTTCCTAAATAGTAAATGCTAGTTTTAGAGATACGAATGTTAGCACAAAACCTGAAGGAAAGGAGATAGCTGCAAAATCTCTGCACACAATGCTTACTTCTCAGAAGTAAATAATATGTGCCATGTTGTTTCATTTAGGTTAAACGCGTTAGGTGCTATACCCCCGGTTATGCTTTCCTGTATAAGAAATGCTAGTTTTATACATACGAATATTAGCACAAAACCTGAAGGAAAGGAGATATCTGCAAAATGTCTGCACACAATGCTTAGTTGTCAGAAGGAAATCATATGTGTCTTGTTGTTTCATTTAGGGTTAAAGAGTTAGGTGTTATACCCTCCGTTATGCTTTCTTATAAGGTAAAAGCTAGTTTTAGAGATACGAATGTTAGCACAAAAACTGAAGGAAAGGGGATCGCAACAAAATCTCTGCACACAATGCTTAGTTCTCAGAAGAAAATCATATGTGCCATGTTGTTTCATTTAAGTTTAAAGAGTTAGGTGCTATACCCTCGGTTATGCTTTGCAATATAGGAAATGCTGGTTTTACACAGAGGAATGTTAGCACAAAAACTGAAGGAAAGGAGATAGCTGCAAAATCTCTGCACACAATGCTTAGTTCTCAGAAGGAAATCATATGTGTCATGTTGTTTCATTTCGGTTTAAAGAGTTAGGTGCTATACCCTCGGTTATGCTTTGCAATATAGGAAATGCTAGTTTTACACGGAGGAATGTTAGCACAAAAACTGAATGAAAGGAGATAGATGCAAAATCTCTGCACACAATGCTTAGTTCTAAGAAGTAAACCATATGTGCCATGTTGTTTCATTTTGGTTTAAAGGGTTAGGAGCTATACCCTCTTTTATGCTTTCCTATAGGGTAAAAGCTAGTTTTAGATAGAGGAATGTTAGCACAAAAACTGAAGGAAAGGAGATAGCTGCAAAATCTCTGCACACAATACTTAGTTCTCAGAAGTAAATCATATGTGCCATGTTCTTTCATTTCGGTTTAAATATTTAGGTGCTATACCCTCGGTTATGCTTTGCAATATAGGAAAAGCTAGGTTTACACAGAAGAATGTTAGCCCAAAAACTGCAGGAAAGAGATAGCTGCGAAATCTCTGCACACAATGCTTAGTTCTCAGAAATAAATCATATGAACCATGTTGTTTCATTTAGGTTTAAAGAGTTAGGTGCTATACCCTCGGTTATGCTTTCCTATAGTGTAAATGCTAGTTTTAGATATAGGAATGTTAGCACAAAAACTAAAGGAAAGGGCATAGCTGCAAAATCTCTGCACAGAATGCTTAGTTCTCAGAGGTAAATCATATGTGCCAAGTTGTTTCATTTAGGTTTAAAGCGTTAGGTGCTATACGCTCAGTTTTCCTTTCCTATATAGGAAATGCTAGGTTTAGACATATGAATGTTAGCACAAAAAATGAATGAAAGGAGATAGCTGCAAAATCTCTGCACACAATGCTTAGTTCCCAGAAGTAAATCATATATGCCATGTTGTATCATTTAGGCTTAAAGGTTTAGGAGCTATACCCTCTTTTATGCTTTCCTGTAGGGTAAAAGCTAGTTTTAGATACAGGAATGTTAGCACAAAAACTGAAGGAAAGGAGATAGCTGCAAAATCTGTGCACACATGCTTAATTCTCAGAAGAAAATCATATGTGCCATATTGTTTCATTCAGTTTTAAAGCGTTAGGTGTTATACCCTCGTTTATGCTTTCCTTTATAGGAAATGTTAGTTTTAGAGATACGAATGTTATCACAAAAACTGAAGGAAAGGAGATAGCTGCAAAATGTCAGCACACAATGCTTACTTTTCAGAAGTTAATAATATCTGCCATGTTGTTTCATTTAGGTTTAAAGCGTTAGATGCTATACCCTCGGTTATGCTTTCCTGTATAGGAAATGCTAGTTTTAGATACAGGAATGTTAGCACAAAAACTGAAGGAAAGGAGATAACTGCAAAATCTCTGCACACAATGCTTACTTCTCAGAAGTAAATCATATCAGCCATGTTGTTTCATTTAGGTTTAAAAAATTAGGTGCTATACCCTCGGTTATGCTTTCCTATAGTGTAAATGCTCATTTTAGATATAGGACTGTTTGCACAAAAACTGAAGAAAAGGAGATAGCTGCAAAATCTCTGCACACAATGCTTAGTTCTCAGAAGAAAATCATATGTGCCATGTTGTTTCATTTAAGTTTAAAGAGTTAGGTGCTATACCCTCGGTTATGCTTTGCAATATAGGAAATGCTAGTGTTGGAGATAGGAATGTTAGCACAAAAACTTAAGGAAAGGAGATAGCTGCAAAATCTCTGCACACAATGCTTAGTTCTCAGAAGTAAGTCATATGTGCCATGTTGTTTCATTTAGGTTTAAAGAGTTAGGAGCTATACCCTATTTTATGCTTTCCTATAGGAAAAATGTTAGTTTTAGATACAGGAATGTTCGCACAAAAACTGAAGGAAAGGATATAGCTGCAAATCTCTGCACACAATGCTGAGTTCTCAGAGGTAAATCATATGTGCCAAGTTGTTTCATTTAGGTTTAAAGCGTTAGGTGCGATACGCTGGGTTTTGCTTTCCTATATAGGAAAAGCTAGGTTTAGACATACGAATGTTAGCACAAAAACTGAAGGAAAGGAGATAGCTGCGAAATCTCTGCACACAATGCTTAGTTCTCAGAAAGAAATCATATGTGCCATGTTGTTTCATTTAGGTTTAAGGAGTTAAGTGCTATACCCTCGGTTATGCTTTCCTAAATAGTAAATGCTAGTTTTAGAGATACGAATGTTAGCACAAAACCTGAAGGAAAGGAGATAGCTGCAAAATCTTTGCACACAATGCTTAGGTCTCAGAAGTAAATCATATGAGCCATGTTGTTTCATTTAGTTTTAAAGTGTTAGGTGGTAAACCATCTGTTATCCTTTCGTATATAGGAAATGCTAGTGTTGGAGATAGGAATGTTAGCACAAAAATTTAAGGAAAGGATATAGTTGCAAAATCTCTGCACACAATGCTTAGTTCTCAAAAGTAAATCATATGTGCCATGTTGTTTCATTTAGGTTTAAAGCGTTAGGTGTTATACCCTTGGTTAAGCTTTCCAATATAGGAAATGGTAGTTTTAGAGATACGAATGTTAGCACAAAAACTGAAGGAAAGGGGATAGCTGCAAAATGTCTGCACACAATGCTTAGTTCTCAGAAGGAAATCATATGTGCCATGTTGTTTCATTTAGGTTTAAATAGTTAGGTGCTATACCCTCGGTTATGCTTTGCAATATAGGAAATTCTAGTTTTACACAGAGGAATGTTAGCACAAAAACTCAATGAAAGGAGATAGCTGCAAAATCTCTGCACACAGTGCTTAGTTCTCAGAAGTAAATCATATGTGCCATGTTGTTTTATTTAGGTTTGAAGAGTTAGGTGCTATACCCTATTTTATGCTTTCTATAGGGTAAAAGCTAGTTTTAGATACAGGAATGTTAGCACAAAAATTGAAGGAAAGGAGATAGCTGCAAAATCTCTGCACACAATACTTAGTTCTCAGAAGTAAATCATATGTGGCATGTTGTTTCATTTCGGTTTAAAGAGTTAGGTGCTATACCCTCGGTTATGCTTTCCTATAGTGTAAATGCTACTTTTAGATATAGGACTGTTTGCACAAAAACTGAAGTAAAGGAGATAGCTGCAAAATCTCTGCACACAATGCTTACTTCTCAGAAGTAAATAATATGTGCCATGTTGTTTCATTTAGGTTAAACGCGTTAGGTGCTATAGCCCCGGTTATGCTTTCCTGTATAGGAAATGCTAGTTTTATACATACGAATGTTAGCACAAAACCTGAAGGAAAGGAGATATCTGCAAAATGTCTGCACACAATGCTTAGTTGTCAGAAGGAAATCATATGAACCATGTTGTTTCATTTAGGTTTAAAGAGTTAGGTGCTATACCCTCGGTTATGCTTTCCTATAGTGTAAATGCTAGTTTTAGATATACGAATGTTAGCACAAAAACTAAAGGAAAGGGGATAGCTGCAAAATCTCTGCACAGAATGCTTAGTTCTCAGAGGTAAATCATATGTGCCAAGTTGTTTCATTTAGGTTTAAAGCGTTAGGTGCTATACGCTCGGTTTTCCTTTCCTATATAGGAAATGCTAGGTTTAGACATACGAATGTTAGCACAAAAAATGAATGAAAGGAGATAGCTGCAAAATCTCTGCACACAATGCTTAGTTCTCAGAAGTAAATCATATATGCCATGTTGTATCATTTAGGCTTAAAGGTTTAGGAGCTATACCCTCTTTTATGCTTTCCTGTAGGGTAAAAGCTAGTTTTAGATACAGGAATGTTAGCACAAAAACTGAAGGAAAGAAGATAGCTGCAAAATCTGTGCACACATGCTTAATTCTCAGAAGAAAATCATATGTGCCATATTGTTTCATTCAGTTTTAAAGCGTTAGGTGTTATAACCTCGTTTATGCTTTCCTTTATAGGAAATGTTAGTTTTAGAGATACGAATGTTATCACAAAAACTGAAGGAAAGGAGATAGCTGCAAAATGTCAGCACACAATGCTTAGTTCTCAGAAGTAAATCAAATGTGCCATATTGTTTCATTTAGGTTTAAAGCGTTAGATGCTATACCCTCGGTTAAGCTTTCCTGTATCGGAAATGCTAGTGTTGGAGGTAGGAATGTTAGCACAAAAACTTAAGGAAAGGAGATAGCTGCAAAATCTCTGCACACAATGCTTACTTCTCAGAAGGAAATCATATGTCCCATGTTGTTTCATTTAAGTTTAAAGAGTTAGGTGCTATACCCTCTTTTATGCTTTCCTGTAAGGTAAATCCTAGGTTTAGATATAGGAATGTTATTACAAAAACTGAAGGAAAGGAGATAGCTGCAAAATCTCTGCAAACAATGCTTAGTTCTTAGAAGTAAAGCATATGTGCCATATTGTTTCATTTAGGTTTAAAGTGTTAGGTGCCATACCCACTTTTATGCTTTCCTATAGGGTAAAAGCTAGTTTTAGATACAGGAATGTTAGCACAAAAACTGAAGGAAAGGAGATAGCTGCCAATCTCTGCACACAATGCTTAGTTCTCAGAAGGAAATCATATGTGCCATGTAGTTTCCTTTAAGTTTAAAGAGTTAGGTGCTATAACCTCGGTTATGCTTTGCAATATAGGAAATGCTAGTTTTACACAGAGGAATGTTAGCACAAAAACTGAAGGAAAGGGGATAGCTGCAAAATGTCTGCACACAATGCTTAGTTCTCAGAAGGAAATCATATGTCCCATGTTGTTTCATTTAAGTTTAAAGAGTTATGTGCTATACCCTCTTTTATGCTTTCCTGTAAGGTAAATCCTAGGTTTAGATATAGGAATGTTATTACAAAAACTGAAGGAAAGGAGATAGCTGCAAAATCTCTGCAAACAATTCTTAATTCTGAGAAGTAAAGCATATGTGCCATGTTGTTTCATTTAGGTTTAAAGGGTTAGGTGCCATACCCACTTTTATGCTTTCCTATAGGGTAAAAGCTAGTTTTAGATACAGGAATGTTAGCACAAAACCTGAAGGAAAGGAGATAGCTGCAAATCTCTGCACACAATGCTTAGTTCTCAGAAGGTAATCATATGTGCCATGTAGTTTAATTACGTTTAAAGAGTTAGGTGCTATACCCTCGGTTATGCTTTGCAATATAGGAAATGCTAGTTTTACACAGAGGAATGTTAGCACAAAAACTGAAGGAAAGGAGATAGCTGTAAAATCTCTGCACAGAATGCTTAGTTGTCAGAAGGAAATCATATGTGCCATGTTGTTTCATTTAGGTTTAAAGCGTTAGGTGCTATACCCTTGGTTATGCTCTCTTATAGTGTAAATGCTAGTTTTCGATATAGGAAACTTAGCACAAAAACTGAAGGAAAGGATATAGCTGCCAAATCTCTGCACACAATGCTTAGTTCTCAGAGCAAATCATATGTGCCATGTTGTTTCATTTAGGTTTAAAGAGTTAGGTGCTATACCCTCGGTTATGCTTTGCAATATAGGAAATGCTAGTTTTAGAGATACGAATGTTAGCACAAATCGTGAAGGAAAGGAGGTAGCTGTCACATCTCTGCAAACAATGCTTAGTTCTCAGAAGTAAATAATATGTGCTATGTTGTTTCACTTAGGTTTAAAGCGTTAGGTGTTACACCCTCGGATATGTTTTCCAATATAGGAAATGCTAGTTTTAGACATACGAATGTTAGCACAAAAACTGAAGGAAAGGAGTAGCTGCAAAATCTCTGCACACAATGCTTAGTTCTCAAAAGGAAATCATATGTGCCATGTAGTTTCATTTAAGTTTAAAGAGTTAGGTGCTATTCCCTCGGTTATGCTTTCCTAAATAGGAAATGCTAGTTTTAGAGATACGAATGTTAGCACAAAACGTGAAGGAAAGGAGGTAGCTGTCACATCTCTGCAAACAATGCTTAGTTCTCAGACGTAAATAATATGTGCTATGTTGTTTCACTTAGGTTTAAAGCGTTAGGTGCTATACCCTCGGTTATGGTTTCCAATATAGGAAATGCTAGTTTTAGACATACGAATGTTAGCATAAAAACTGAAGGAAAGGAAATAATTGCAAAATCTCTGCACACAATGCTTAGTTCTCAGAAGGAAATCATATGTGCCATGTTGTTTCATTTAGGTTTAAAGCGTTAGGTGTTATACCCTCGGTTATGCTTTCCAATATAGGAAATGCTAGTTTTAGAGATACGAATGTTAGCACAAAAACTGAAGGAAAGGAGGTAGCTGCAAAATCTTTGCACACAATGCTTAGTTTCAGAGGTAAATCACATGTGCCATGTTGTTTCATTTAGGTTTAAATAGTTATGTGCTATACCCTCGGTTATGCTTTGCAATATAGGAAATGCTAGTTTTACACAGAGGAATGTTAGCACAAAAACTGATTGAAAGGAGATAGCTGCAAAATCTCTGCACACCATGCTTAGTTCTCAGAATTAAATCATATGTGCCATGTTGTTTCATTTAGGTTTAAAGTGTTGGGTGCTATACCCTATTTTATGCTTTCCTATAGGGTAAAAGCTAGTTTTAGATATAGGAATGTTAGCACATAAACTGAAGGAAAGGAGATAGCTGCATATCTCTGCACACAATAATTAGTTCTCAAAAGTAAATCATATGTGCCATGTTGTTTCATTTAGGTTTAAAGAGTTAGGTGCTATACCCTCGGTTATGCTTTCCTATATAGGAAATGCTAGTTTTAGAATTACGAATGTTAGCACAAAAACTTAAGGAACGGAGATAGCTGCAAAATCTCTGCACACAATGCTTAGTTCTCAGAAGGAAATCATATGTGCCATGTTGTTTCATTTAGGTTAAAAGAGTTAGGTGCTATACCCTCGGTCACGCTTTCCTAAATAGGAAATGCTAGTTTTAGAGATACGAATGTTAGCACAATACCTGAAGGAAAGGAGATAGCTGCCAAATCTCTGCACGCAATGCTTAATTCTCAGAAGGAAATCATATGTGCCATGTTGTATCACTTATGTTTAAAGAGTTAGGCGCTATACCCTCGGTCACGCTTTCATAAATAGGAAATGCTAGTGTTGGAGATAGGAATGTTAGCACAAAAACTTAAGGAAAGGAGATAGCTGCAAAAATCTGCACACAATGCTTACTTCTCAGAAGTAATTCATATGTGCCATGTTGTTTCATTTATGTTTAAAGCGTTAGGTGTTATACCCTCGGTTATGCTTTCCAATATAGGAAATGCTAGTTTTAGAGATACGAATGTTAGCACAAAAACTGAAGGAAAAGGGGTAGCTGCAAAATGTCTGCACACAATGCTTAGTTCTCAGAAGGAAATCATATGTCCCATGATGTTTCACTTAAGAGTTAGGTGCTATACCCTCTTTTATGCTTTCCTATAAGGTAAATGCTAGTTTTAGATATAGGAATGTTATCACAAATATTGAAGGAAAGGAGATAGTTGCAAAATCTCTGCACACAATGATTAGTTCTCAGAAGGAAATCATATATGCCATGTTGTTTAATTTAGGTTTAAAGTGTTAGGTGCTATACCCTCTTTTATGCTTTCCTAAAGGGTAAAAGCTAGTTTTAGATACAGGAATGTTAGCACAAAAACTGAAGGAAAGGAGATAGCTGCAAAATCTCTGCACACAATGCTTAGTTCTCAGAAGTAAATCATATGAGCCATGTTTTTTCATTTAGGTTTAAAGAGTTTGGTGCTATACCCTCGGTTATGCTTTGCAATATAGGAAATGCTAGTTTTACACAGAGGAATGTTAGCACAAAAACTGAAGGAAAGGAGATAGCTGCAAAATCTCTGCACAGAATGCTTAGTTGTCAGAAGGAAATCATATGTGCCATGTTGTTTCATTTAGGTTTAAAGCGTTAGGTGCTATACCCTCGGTTATGCTCTCCTATAGTGTAAATGCTGGTTTTAGATATAGGAAACGTAGCACAAAAACTGAAGGAAAGGATATAGCTGCCAAATCTCTGCACACAATGCTTAGTTCTCAGAAGTAAATCATATGTGCCATGTTGTTTCATTTAGGTTTAAAGAGTTAGGTGCTATACCCTCGGTTATGCCTTGCAATATAGGCAATGCTAATTTTAGAGATATGAATGTTAGCACAAAAACTGAAGGAAAGGAGATAGCTGCAAAATCTCTGCACACAATGCTTACTTCTCAGAAGTAAATCATATGTGCCATGTTGTTTCATTTGGTTTAAAGCGTTAGGGGCTACACCTTCGGTTATGCTTTCCTGTATAGGAAATGCTAGTTATAGACATACGAATGTTAGCACAAAACCTGAAGGAAAGGAGATAGCTGCAAAATCTCTGCACACAATGCTTAGTTCTCAGAAGGAAATCATTTGTGTATGTTGATTCATTTAGGTTTAAAGAGTTAGGGGCTATACCCTCGGTTATGCTTTCCTAAATAGGAAATGCTAGTTTTAGAGATACAAATATTAGCACCAAACCTGAAGGAAAGGAGATAGCTGTCAAATCTCTGCACAAAATGCTTAGTTCTCAGAAGTAAATAATATGTGCCATGTTGTTTCATTTAGGTTTAAAGCGTTAGGTGCTATACCCTCGGTTATGCTCTTCTATAGTGTAAATGCTGGTTTTAGATATAGGAAACTTAGCATAAAAACTGAAGGAAAGGATATAGCTGCCAAATCTCTGCACACAATCCTTAGTTCTCAGAAGTAAATCATATGTGCCATGTTGTTTCATTTAGGTTTAAAGAGTTAGGTGCTATACCCTCGATTATGCCTTGCAATATAGGAAATGCTAGTTTTAGAGATACGAATGTTAGCACAAAAACTGAAGGAAAGGAGATAGCTGCAAAATCTCTGCACACAATGCTTAGTTCTCAGCAGTAAATCATATGTGCCATATTGTTTGATTTACTTTTATAGCATTAGGTGTTATACCCTCGGTTAGGCTTTCCTTTATAGGAAATGCTAGTTTCAGAGATACGAATGTTATCACAAAAACTGAAGGAAAGGAGATAGCTGCAAAATGTCAGCACACAATGCTTACTTCTCAGAAGTTAATAATATGTGCCATGTTGTTTCATTTAGGTTTAAAGCATTAGGTGCTATACCCTCGGTTGTGCTTTCCTGTATAGGAAATGCTAGTTTTAGATATAGGAATGTTAGCACAAAAACTGAAGGAAAGGAGATAGCTGCAAAATCTCTGCACACAATGCTTAGTTCTCAGAAGTAAATCATATGAGCCATGTTTTTTCATTTAGGTTTAAAGAGTTTGGTGCTATACCCTCGGTTATGCTTTGCAATATAGGAAATGCTAGTTTTACACAGAGGAATGTTAGCACAAAAACTGAAGGAAAGGAGATAGCTGCAAAATCTCTGCACAGAATGCTTAGTTGTCAGAAGGAAATCATATGTGCCATGTTGTTTCATTTAGGTTTAAAGCGTTAGGTGCTATACCCTCGGTTATGCTCTCCTATAGTGTAAATGCTGGTTTTAGATATAGGAAACGTAGCACAAAAACTGAAGGAAAGGATATAGCTGCCAAATCTCTGCACACAATGCTTAGTTCTCAGAAGTAAATCATATGTGCCATGTTGTTTCATTTAGGTTTAAAGAGTTAGGTGCTATACCCTCGGTTATGCCTTGCAATATAGGCAATGCTAATTTTAGAGATATGAATGTTAGCACAAAAACTGAAGGAAAGGAGATAGCTGCAAAATCTCTGCACACAATGCTTACTTCTCAGAAGTAAATCATATGTGCCATGTTGTTTCATTTGGTTTAAAGCGTTAGGGGCTACACCTTCGGTTATGCTTTCCTGTATAGGAAATGCTAGTTATAGACATACGAATGTTAGCACAAAACCTGAAGGAAAGGAGATAGCTGCAAAATCTCTGCACACAATGCTTAGTTCTCAGAAGGAAATCATTTGTGTATGTTGATTCATTTAGGTTTAAAGAGTTAGGGGCTATACCCTCGGTTATGCTTTCCTAAATAGGAAATGCTAGTTTTAGAGATACAAATATTAGCACCAAACCTGAAGGAAAGGAGATAGCTGTCAAATCTCTGCACAAAATGCTTAGTTCTCAGAAGTAAATAATATGTGCCATGTTGTTTCATTTAGGTTTAAAGCGTTAGGTGCTATACCCTCGGTTATGCTCTTCTATAGTGTAAATGCTGGTTTTAGATATAGGAAACTTAGCATAAAAACTGAAGGAAAGGATATAGCTGCCAAATCTCTGCACACAATCCTTAGTTCTCAGAAGTAAATCATATGTGCCATGTTGTTTCATTTAGGTTTAAAGAGTTAGGTGCTATACCCTCGATTATGCCTTGCAATATAGGAAATGCTAGTTTTAGAGATACGAATGTTAGCACAAAAACTGAAGGAAAGGAGATAGCTGCAAAATCTCTGCACACAATGCTTAGTTCTCAGCAGTAAATCATATGTGCCATATTGTTTGATTTACTTTTATAGCATTAGGTGTTATACCCTCGGTTAGGCTTTCCTTTATAGGAAATGCTAGTTTCAGAGATACCAATGTTATCACAAAAACTGAAGGAAAGGAGATAGCTGCAAAATGTCAGCACACAATGCTTACTTCTCAGAAGTTAATAATATGTGCCATGTTGTTTCATTTAGGTTTAAAGCATTAGGTGCTATACCCTCGATTATGCTTTCCTGCATAGGAAATGCTAGTTTTAGATATAGGAATGTTAGCACAAAAACTGAAGGAAAGGAGATACCTGAAAAATCTCTGCACACAATGCTTAGTTCTCAGAAGGAAATCATATGTGCCATGTTGTTTCATTTAGGTTTAAAGGGTTAGGTGCTATACCTTCGGTTATGCTTTGCAATATAGGAAATGCTAGTTTTACACAGAGGAATGCTAGCACAAAAACTGAATTAAAGGAGATAGCTGCAAAATCTCTGCACACAATGCTTAGTTCTCAGAAGTAAATCATATGAGCCATGTTGTTTCATTTAGGTTTAAAGAGTTAGGTGCTATACCCTCGGTTATGCTTTCCTATACTCTAAATGCTAGTTTTAGATATAGGAATGTTAGCACAAAAACTAAAGGAAAGGAGATAGCTGCAAAATCTCTGCACACAATGCTTACTTCTCAGAAGTAAATAATATGTGCCATGTTGTTTCATTTAGGTTTAAAGCCTTAGGTGCTATACCCTCGGTTATGCTTTCCTGTATAGGAAATGCTAGTTTTAGACATACGAATGTTAGCACAAAACCTGAAGGAAAGGAGATAGCTGCAAAATCTCTGCACACAATGCTTAGTTCTCAGAAGGAAATCATATGTGCCATGTTGTTTCATTTAGGGTTAAAGAGTTCGGTGTTATACCCTCCGTTATGCTTTCCTATAAGGTAAATGATACTTTTAGAGATACGAAAGTTAGCATAAAAACTGAAGGAAAGGGGATAGCTGCATAATCTCTGCACACAATGATTAGTTCTCAGTAGTAAATCATACGAGCCATGTTGTTTCATTTAGGTTTAAAGAATTAGGTGCTATACCCTCGTTTATGCTTTCCTATAGTGTAAGAGCTAGTTTTATATAAAGGAATGTTAGCCCAAAGACTAAAGGAAAGGAGATAGCTGCAAAATCTCTGCACACAATGCTTAGTTCTCAGAGGTAAATGATATGTGCGAAGTTGTTTCATTTAGGTTTAAAGCGTTAGGTGCTATACGCTGGGTTTTGCTTTCCTATATAGGAAATGCTAGGTTTAGACATACGAATGTTAGCACAAAAACTGAAGGAAAGGAGATAGCTGCAAAATCTGTGCACAGAATGCTTAGTTCTCAGAAGGAAATCATATGAGCCATGTTTTTTCATTTAGGTTTAAAGAGTTAGGTGCTATACTCTCGGTTATGCTTTGCAATATAGGAAATGCTAGTTTTACACAGAGGAATGTTAGCACAAAAACTGAAGGAAAGGAGATAGCTGCAAAATCTCTGCACAGAATGCTTAGTTGTCAGAAGGAAATCATATGTGACATGTTGTTTCATTTAGGTTTAAAGAGTTAGGTGCTATACCCTCGGTTATGCTTTGCAATATAGGAAATGCTAGTTTTACACAGAGGAATGTTAGCACAAAAACTGAAGGAAAGGAGATAGCTGCAAAATCTCTGCACAGAATGCTTAGTTGTCTGAAGGAAATCGTATGTGCCATGTTGTTTCATTTAGGTTTAAAGCGTTAGGTGCTATACCCTCGGTTATGCTCTCCTATAGTGTAAATGCTGGTTTTAGATATAGGAAACTTAGCACAAAAACTGAAGGAAAGGATATAGCTGCCAAATCTCTGCACACAATGCTTAGTTCTCAGAAGTAAATCATATGTGCCATGTTGTTTCATTTAGGTTTAAAGAGTTATGTGCTATACCCCCGGTTATGCCTTGCAATATAGGAAATGCTAGTTTTAGAGATACGAATGTTACCACATAAACTGAAGGAAAGGAGATAGCTGCAAAATCTCTGCACACAATGCTTAGTTCTCAGAAGTAAATCATATCTGCCATATTGTTTCATTTACTTTTAAAGCGTTAGGTGTTATACCCTCGGTTATGCTTTCCTTTTAGGAAGTGCTAGTTTCAGAGATACGAATGTTATCACAAAAACTGAAGGAAAGGAGATAGCTGCAAAATGTCAGCACATAGTGCTTACTTCTCAGAAGTTAATAATATGTGCCATGTTGTTTCATTTAGGTTTAAAGCACTCGGTGCCATACCCTCGGTTATGCTTTCCTGTATAGGAAATGCTAGTTTTAGATATAGGAATGTTAGCACAAAAACTTAAGGAAAGGATATAGCTGCAAAATCTCTGCACGCAATGCTTACATCTCAGAAGTAAATCATATGAGCCATGTTGTTTCATTTAGGTTTAAAGAGTTAGGTGCTATACCCACGGTTATGCTTTCCTATAGCGTAAATGCTAGTTGTAGATATAGGAATGCTGGCAGAAAAACTAAAGGAAAGGAGATAGCTGCAAAATCTCTGCACACAATGCTTACTTCTCAGAAGTAAATAATATGTGCCACGTTGTTTCATTTAGGTTTACAGCGTTAGGTGCTATACCCTCGGTTATGCTTTCTTGTATAGGAAATGCTAGTTTTAGACATACGAATGTTAGCACAAAACCTGAAGGAAAGGAGATAGCTGCAAAATCTCTGCACACAATGCTTAGTTCTCAGAAGGAAATCATATGTGAAATGTTGTTTCATTTCGGTTTAAAGTGTTAGGTGCTATACCCTCGGTTATGCTTTGCAATATAGGAAATGCTAGTTTTACACAGAGGAATGTTAGCACAAAAACTGAATGAAAGGAATTAGCTGCAAAATCTCTGCACGCAATTCTTAGTTCTCAGAAGTAAATCACATGTGTCATGTTGTTTCATTTAGTTTTAAAGGGTTAGGAGCTATACCCTCTTTTATGCTTTCCTATAGGGTAAAAGCTAGTTTTAGATACAGGAATGTTAGCACAAAAACTGAAGGAAAGGAGATAGCTGCAAAGTCTCTGCACACAATACTTAGTTCTCAGAAGTAAATCATATGTGCAATATTGTTTCATTTCAGTTTAAAGAGTTATGTGCCATAATCCTCGGTTATTTTTGCAATATAGGAAAAGCTAGGTTTACACAGAGGAATGTTAGCCCAAAAACTGAAGGAAAGGGGATAGCTGCAAAATCTCTGCAAACAATGCTTAATTCGCAGAAGTAAATCATATGAGCCATGTTGCTTCATTTAGGTTTAAAGAATTAGGTGCTATACCCTCGGTTATGCTTTCCTATAGTGTAAATTCTAGTTTTAGATATAGGAATGTTACCACAATAACTAAAGGAAAGGAGATAGCTGCAAAATCTCTGCACACAATGCTTACTTCTCAGAAGTAAATAATATGTGCCATGTTGTTTCATTTAGGTTTAAAGCCTTAGGTGCTATACCCTCGGTTATGCTTTCCTGTATAGGAAATGCTAGTTTTAGACATACGAATGTTAGCACAAAACCTGAAGGAAAAGAGATAGCTGCAAAATCTCTGCACACAATGCTTAGTTCTCAGAAGGAATTCATATGTGCCATGTTGTTTCATTTAGGGTTAAAGAGTTCGGTGTTATACCCTCCGTTATGCTTTCCTATAAGGTAAATGCTACTTTTAGAGATACGAAAGTTAGCACAAAAGCTGAAGGAAAGGGGATAGCTGCATAATCTCTGCACACAATGCTTAGTTCTCAGAAGTAAATCATATGAGCCATGTTGTTTCATTTAGGTTTAAAGCATTAGGTGCTATACCGTCGGTTATGCTTTCCTGTATAGGAAATGATAGTTTTAGGTATAGGAATGTTAGCCCAAAGACTAAAGGAAAGGAGATAGCTGCAAAATCTCGGCACACAATGCTTAGTTCTCAGAGGTAAATCATATGTGCGAAGTTGTTTCATTTAGATTTAAAGCGTTAGGTGCTGTACGCTGGGTTTTGCTTTCCTATATAGGAAATGCTAGGTTTAGACATACGAATGTTAGCACAAAAAATGAAGGAAAGGAGATAGCTGCAAAATCTCTGCACACAATGCTTAGTTCTCAGAAGTAAATCATATGAGCCATGTTTTTTCATTTAGGTTTAAAGAGTTAAGTGCTATACCGTCGGTTATGCTTTGCAATATAGGAAATGCTAGTTTTAGATATAGGAATGTTAGCACAAAAACTGAAGGAAAGGAGATAGCTGCAAAATCTCTGCACAGAATGCTTAGTTCTCAGAAGTAAATCATATGAGCCATGTTTTTTCATTTAGGTTTAAAGAGTTAGGTGCTATACCCTCGGTTATGCTTTCCTATAGTGTAAATGCTAGTTTTAGATAAAGGAATGTTAGCCCAAAGACTAAAGGAAAGGAGATAGCTGCAAAATCTCTGCACACAATGCTTAGTTCTCAGAGGTAAATCATATGTGCGAAGTTGTTTCATTTAGGTTTAAAGCGTTAGGTGCTATACGCTGGGTTTTGCTTTCCTATATATGAAGTGCTAGGTTTAGACATACGAATGTTAGCACAAAAACTGAAGGAAAGGAGATAGCTGCAAAATCTCTGCACACAATGCTTAGTTCTCAGGAGTAAATCATATGAGCCATGCTTTTTCATTTAGGTTTAAAGAGTTAAGTGCTATACCCTCGGTTATGCTTTGCAATATAGGAAATGCTAGTTTTAGATATAGGAATGTCAGCACAAAAACTGAAGGAAAGGAGATAGCTGCAAAATCTCTGCACACAATGCTTAGTTCTCAGGAGTAAATCATATTAGCCATGTTTTTTCTTTTAGGTTTAAAGAGTTAAGTGCTATACCCTCGGTTATGCTTTGCAATATAGGAAATGCTATTTTTACACAGAGGAATGTTAGCACAAAAACTGAAGGAAAGGAGATAGCTGCAAAATCTCTGCACAGAATGCTTAGTTGTCAGAAGGAAATCATATGTGCCATGTTGTTTCATTTAGGTTTAAAGCGTTAGGTGCTATACCCTCGGGTATGCTCTCCTAGAGTGTAAATGCTGGTTTTAGATATAGGAAAATTAGCACAAAAACTGAAGGAAAGGATATAGCTGCCAAATCTCTGCACACAATGCTTAGTTCTCAGAAGTAAATCATATGAGCCATGTTGTTTCATTTAGGTTTAAAGAGTTAGGTGCTATACCCTCGGTTATGCCTTGCAATATAGGAAATGCTAGTTTTAGAGATACGAATGTTAGCACAAAAACTGAAGGAAAGGAGATAGCTGCAAAATCTCTGCACACCATGCTTAGTTCTCAGAAGTAAATCATATGTGCCATATTGTTTCATTTACTTTTAAAGCGTTAGGTGTTATACCCTCGGTTATGCTTTCCTTTATAGGAAGTGCTAGTTTCAGAGATACGAATGTTATCACAAAAACTGAAGGAAAGGGGATAGCTGCAAAATGTCAGCACACAATGCTTACTTCTCAGAAGTTAATAATATGTGCCATGTTGTTTCATTTAGGTTTAAAGCCTAGGTGCTATACCCTCGGTTATGCTTTCCTGTATAGGAAATGCTAGTTTTAGATATAGGAATGTTAGCACAAAAACTGAAGGAAAGGAGATAGCTGCAAAATCTCTGCACACAATGCTTAGTTCTCAGATGTAAATCACATTTGCCAAGTTGTTTCATTTAGGTTTAAAGAGTTAGGTGGTAAACCCTCGGGTATGCTTTCCTTTATAGGAAGTGCTAGTTTCAGAGATACGAATGTTATCACAAAAACTGAAGGAAAGGAGATAGCTGCAAAATGTCAGCACACAATGCTTACTTCTCAGAAGTTAATAATATGTGCCATGTTGTTTCATTTAGGTTTAAAGCACTAGGTGCTACACCCTCGGTTATGCTTTCCTATATAGGAAATTCTAGTTTTAGACATACGAATGTTAGCACAAACACTGAAAGAAAGGAGATAGCTGCAAAATCTCTGCACACAATGCTTAGTTCTCAGAACGAAATCATATGTCCCATGTTGTTTCATTTAAGTTTAACGAGTTAGGTGCTATACCCTCATTTATGCTTTCCTATAAGCTAAATGCTAGTTTTAGCTATAGGAATGTTATCACAAACACTGAAGGAAAGGAGATAGCTGCAAACTCTCTGCACACAATGCTTAGTTTTCTGAAGTAAATCATATGTGCCATATTGTTTCATTTACTTTTAAAGCGTTAGGTGTTATACCCTCGGTTTGGCTTTCCTTTATAGGAAATGCTAGTTTCAGAGATACGAATGTTATCACAAAAACTGAAGGAAAGGAGATAGCTGCAAAATGTCAGCACACAATGCTTACTTCTCAGAAGTTAATAATATGTGCCATGTTGTTTCATTTAGGTTTAAAGCATTAGGTGCTATACCCTCGGTTGTGCTTTCCTGTATAGGAAATGCTAGTTTTAGATATAGGAATGTTAGCACAAAAACTGAAGGAAAGGAGATAGCTGCAAAATCTCTGCACACAATGCTTAGTTCTCAGAAGTAAATCATATGAGCCATGTTTTTTCATTTAGGTTTAAAGAGTTTGGTGCTATACCCTCGGTTATGCTTTGCAATATAGGAAATGCTAGTTTTACACAGAGGAATGTTAGCACAAAAACTGAAGGAAAGGAGATAGCTGCAAAATCTCTGCACAGAATGCTTAGTTGTCAGAAGGAAATCATATGTGCCATGTTGTTTCATTTAGGTTTAAAGCGTTAGGTGCTATACCCTCGGTTATGCTCTCCTATAGTGTAAATGCTGGTTTTAGATATAGGAAACGTAGCACAAAAACTGAAGGAAAGGATATAGCTGCCAAATCTCTGCACACAATGCTTAGTTCTCAGAAGTAAATCATATGTGCCATGTTGTTTCATTTGGTTTAAAGCGTTAGGGGCTACACCTTCGGTTATGCTTTCCTGTATAGGAAATGCTAGTTATAGACATACGAATGTTAGCACAAAACCTGAAGGAAAGGAGATAGCTGCAAAATCTCTGCACACAATGCTTAGTTCTCAGAAGGAAATCATTTGTGTATGTTGATTCATTTAGGTTTAAAGAGTTAGGGGCTATACCCTCGGTTATGCTTTCCTAAATAGGAAATGCTAGTTTTAGAGATACAAATATTAGCACCAAACCTGAAGGAAAGGAGATAGCTGTCAAATCTCTGCACAAAATGCTTAGTTCTCAGAAGTAAATAATATGTGCCATGTTGTTTCATTTAGGTTTAAAGCGTTAGGTGCTACACCCTCGGTTATGCTTTCCTATATAGGAAATTCTAGTTTAAACATACGAATGTTAGCACAAACACTGAAAGAAAGGAGATAGCTGCAAAATCTCTGCACACAATGCTTAGTTCTCAGAAGGAAATCATATGTCCCATGTTGTTTCATTTAAGTTTAAAGAGTTAGGTGCTATACCCTCATTTATGCTTTCCTATTAGCTAAATGCTAGTTTTAGCTATAGGAATGTTATCACAAACACTGAAGGAAAGGAGATAGCTGCAAAATCTCTGCACACAATGCTTAGTCCTCAGAAGTAAATCATATGAGTCATGTTGTTTCATTAGGATTAAATAGTTAGGTGGTAAACCCTCGATTATGCTTTCGTATATAGGAAATGCTAGTGTTGGAGATAGGAATGTTAGCACAAAAACTAAAGGAAAGGATATAGCTGCCAAATCTCTGCACACAATGCTTAGTTCTCAGAAGTAAATAATATGTGCCATGTTGTTTCATTTAGGTTTAAAGCGTTAGGTGCTACACCCTCGGTTAGGCTTTCCTGTATAGGAAATGCTAGGTTTAGACATACGAATGTTAGCACAAAAACTGAAGAAATGGAGATAGCTGCAAAATCTCTGCACACAATGCTTAGTTCTCAGAAGGAAATCATATGTGCAAGGTTGTTTCATTTAGGGTTAAAGAGTTAGATGTTATACCCTCAGTTATGCTTTCCAAAATAGGAAATGCTAGTTTTAGAGATACGAATGTTAGCACAATAACTGAAGGAAAGGGGATAGCTGAAAAATGTCTGCACACAATGCTTAGTTCTCAGAAGGAAATCATATGTGCCATGTTGTTTCATTTAAGTTTAAAGAGTTAGGTGCTATACCCTCATTTATGCTTTCCTATAAGCTAAATGCTAGTTTTAGCTATAGGAATGTTATCACAAACACTGAAGGAAAGGAGATAGCGGCAAAATCTCTGCACACAATGCTTGGTTCTCAGAAGTAAAGCATATGTGCCATGTTGTTTCATTTAGGTTTAAAGAGTTAAGTGCTATACCCACGGTTATGCTTTCCTATATAGGAAATTCTAGTTTTACACAAAGGAATGTTAGACCGAAAACTGAATGAAAGGAGATAGCTGCAAAATCTCTGCACACCATGCTTAGTTCTCAGAAGGAAATCATATGTGCCATATTGTTTCATTTAGGTTTAAAGAGTTATGTGCCATACGCTCGGTTATGCTCTCCTATAGTGTAAATGCTAGTTTTAGATATAGGAATGTTAGCACAAACCTGAAGTAAAGGAGATAGCTGCCAAAACTCTGCACACAATGCTTAGTTCTCAGAAGGAAATCATATGTGCCATATTGTTTCATTTAGGTATAAAGCGTTAGGCGTTATACCCTCGGTTATGCTTTCCTTTATAGGAAGTGCTAGTTTTAGATATAGGAATGTTAGCACAAAAACTGAAGGAAAGGACATAGCTGCAAAATCTCTGCAGACAATGCTTAGGTCTCAGAAGTAAATCATATGAGCCATGTTGTTTCATTTAGGTTTAAAGAGTTAGGTGCTATACCCTCGGTAATGCTTTCCTATATTGTAAATGCTAGGTGTAGATATAGGAATGTTAGCAGAAAAACTAAAGGAAAGGAGATAGCTGCAAAATCTCTGCACACAATGCTTACTTCTCAGAAGTAAATCATATGTGCCATGTTGTTTCATTTGGTTTAAAGCGTTAGGGGCTATACCTTCGGTTATGCTTTCCTGTATAGGAAATGCTAGTTTTAGACATACGAATGTTAGCACAAAACCTGAAGGAAAGGAGATAGCTGCAAAATCTCTGCACACAATGCTTAGTTCTCAGAAGGAAATCATTTGTGTATGTTGATTCATTTAGGTTTAAAGAGTTAGGGGCTATACCCTCGGTTATGCTTTCCTAAATAGGAAATGCTAGTTTTAGAGATACAAATATTAGCACAAAACCTGAAGGAAAGGAGATAGCTGCAAAATCTCTGCACACAATGCTTACTTCTCAGAAGTAAATAATATGTGCCATGCTGTTTCATTTAGGTTTAAAGCGTTAGGTGCTACACCCTCGGTTATGCTTTGCAATATAGGAAATGCTAGTTTTACACAGAGGAATGTTAGCACAAAAACTAAAGTAAGGAGATAGCTGCAAAATCTCTGCACACAATGCTTAATTCTCAGAAGTAAATAATATGTGCCATGTTGTTTCATTAAGGTTTAAAGCATTAGGAGCTATACCCTCGGTTACGCTTTGCAATATATGAAAAGCTAGTTTTACACAGAGGAATGCTAGCCCAAAAATTGAAGGAAAGGAGATAGCTGCAAAATCTCTGCACACAATGCTTAGTTCTCAGAAGGAAATCATATGTGCCATGTTGTTTCATTTAGGTTTAAAGAGTTAGGTTCTATACCCTCGGTTATCTTTTGCAATATAGGAAACGCTAGTTTTACACATACTAATGATTGCACAAAAAATGAACGAAAGGAGATAGCTGCAAAATCTTTGCACACAGTGCTTAGTTCTCAGACGTAAATCATATGAGCCATGTTTTTTCTTTAAGGTTTAAAGAGTTAGGTGGTAAACCCTCGGTTATGCTTACATATATAGGAAATGCTAGTGTTGGAGATACGAATGTTAGCACAAAAACTTAAGGAAAGGATATAGCTGCAAAATCTCTGCACGCAATGCTCAGTTCTCAGAAGGAAATCATATGTGCCATGTTGTTTCATTTAAGTTTAAAGAGTTAGGTGCTTTACCCTCTTTTATGCTTTCCTATTAGGTAAATGATAGTTTTAGATATAGGAATGTGATCAAAAACTTGAAGGAAAGGAGATAGCTGCAAATGTCACCACACAATGCTTACTTCTCAGAAGTTAATAATATGTGCCATGTTGTTTCATTTAGGTTTAAAGCATTAGGTGCTATACCCTCGGTTATGCTTTCCTGTATAGGAAATGCTAGTTTTAGATATAGGAATGTTAGCACAAAAACTGAAGGAAAGGAGATAGCTGAAAAATCTCTGCACACAATGCTTAGTTCTCAGAAGGAAATCATATGTGCCATGTTGTTTCATTTAGGATTAAAGAGTTAGGTGCTATACCCTCGGTTATGCTTTGCAATATAGGAAATGCTAGTTTTACACAGAGGAATGCTAGCACAAAAACTGAATGAAAGGAGATAGCTGCAAAATCTCTGCACACAATGCTTAGTTCTCAGAAGTAAATCATATGAGCCATATTGTTTCATTTAGGTTTAAAGAGTTAGGTGCTATACCCTCGGTTATGCTTTCCTATAGTGTAAATGCTAGTTTTAGATATAGGAATGTTAGCACAAAAACTAAAGGAAAGGAGATAGCTGCAAAATCTCTGCACACAATGCTTACTTCTCAGAAGTAAATAATATGTGCCATGTTGTTTCATTTAGGTTTAAAGCCTTAGGTGCTATACCCTCGGTTATGCTTTCCTGTATAGGAAATGCTAGTTTTAGACATACGAATGTTAGCACAAAACCTGAAGGAAAGGAGATAGCTGCAAAATCTCTGCACACAATGCTTAGTTCTCAGAAGGAAATCATATGTGCCATTTTGTTTCATTTAGGGTTAAAGAGTTCGGTGTTATACCCTCCGTTATGCTTTCCTATAAGGTAAATGCTACTTTTAGAGATACGAAAGTTAGCACAATAACTGAAGGAAAGGGGATAGCTGCATAATCTCTGCACACAGTGCTTAGTTCTCAGAAGTAAATCATATGAGGCATGTTGTTTCATTTAGGTTTAAAGAATTAGGTGCTATACCCACGGTTATGCTTTCCTTTAGTGTAAGTGCTAGTTTTAGATAAAGGAATGTTAGCCCAAAGACTAAAGGAAAGGAGATAGTTGCAAAATCTCTGCACACAATGTTTAGTTCTCAGAGGTAAATCATATGTGCGAAGTTGTTTCATTTACGTTTAAAGCGTTAGGTGCTATACGCTGGGTTTTGCTTTCCTATATAGGAAACGCTAGGTTTAGACATACGAATGTTAGCACAGAAACTGAAGGAAAGGAGATAGCTGCAAAATCTCTGCACACAATGCTTAGTTCTCAGAAGTAAATCATATGACCCATGTTTTTTCATTTAGGTTTAAAGAGTTAAGTGCTATACCCTCCGTTATGCTTTGCAATATAGGAAATGCTAGTTTTACACAGAGGAATGTTAGCACAAAAACTGAAGGAAAGGAGATAGCTGCAAAATCTCTGCACAGAATGCTTAGTTGTCAGAAGGAAATCATATGTGCCATGTTGTTTCATTTAGGTTTAAAGCGTTAGGTGCTATACCCTCGGTTATGCTCTCCTATAGTGTAAACGCTGGTTTTAGATATAGGAAACTTAGCACAAAAACTGAAGAAAAGGATATAGCTGCCAAATCTCTGCACACAATGCTTAGTTCTCAGAAGTAAATCATATGTGCCATGTTGTTTTATTTAGGTTTAAAGAGTTAGGTGCTATACCCTCGGTTATGCCTTGCAATATAGGAAATGCTAGTTTTAGAGATACGAATGTTAGCACAAAAACTGAAGGAAAGGAGATAGCTGCCAAATCTCTGCACACAATGCTTAGTTCTCAGAAGTAAATCATATGTGCCATGTTGTTTCATTTAGGTTTAAAGCACTAGGTGCTATACCCTCGGTTATGCTTTCCTGTATAGGAAATGCTAGTTTTACATATAGGAATGTTTGCACAAAAACTGAAGGAAAGGAGATAGCTGCAAAATCTCTGCACACAATGCTTACTTCTCAGAAGTAAATCATATGAGCCATGTTGTTTCATTTAGGTTTAAAGAGTTAGGTGCTATACCCACGGTTATGCTTTCCTATAGTGTAAATGCTAGTTGTAGATATAGGAATGCTGGCAGAAAAACTAAAGGAAAGGAGATAGCTGCAAAATCTCTGCACACAATGCTTACTTCTCAGAAGTAAATAATATGTGCCATGTTGTTTCATTTAGGTTTAAAGCGTTAGGTGCTATACCCTCGGTTATGCCTTGCAATATAGGAAATGCTAGTTTTAGAGATACGAATGTTAGCACAAAAACTGAAGGAAAGGAGATAGCTGCAAAATATCTGCACACAATGCTTAGTTCTCAGAAGTAAATCATAGGTGCCATATTGTTTCATTTACTTTTAAAGCGTTAGGTGTTATACCCTCGGTTATGCTTTCCTTTATAGGAAGTGCTAGTTTCAGAGATACGAATGTTATCACAAAAACTGAAGGAAAGGAGATAGCTGCAAAATGTCAGCACAGAATGCTTACTTCTCAGAAGTTAATAATATGTGCCATGTTGTTTCATTTAGGTTTAAAGCACTAGGTGCTATACCCTCGGTTATGCTTTCCTGTATAGGAAATGCTAGTTTTAGATATAGGAATGTTAGCACAAAAACTGAAGGAAGGGAGATAGCTGCAAAATCTCTGCACACAATGCTTAGTTCTCAGAAGGAAATCATATGTGCCATGTTGTTTCATTTAGATTTAAAGAGTTAGGTGCTATACCCTCGGTTATGCTTTGCAATATAGGAAATGCTAGTTTTACACAGAGGAATGCTAGCACAAAAACTGAATGAAAGGAGATAGCTGCAAAATCTTTGCACACAATGCTTAGTTCTCAGAAGTAAATCATATGAGCAATGTTGTTTCATTTAGGTTTAAAGAGTTAGGTGCTATACCCTCGGTTATGCTTTCCTATAGTGTAAATGCTAGTTTTAGATATAGGAATGTTAGCACAAAAACTAAAGGAAAGGAGATAGCGGCCAAATCTCTGCACACAATGCTTACTTCTCAGAAGTAAATCATATGAGCCATGTTGTTTCATTTAGGTTTAAAGAGTTAGGTGCTATACCCACGGTTATGCTTTCCTATAGTGTAAATGCTAGTTGTAGATATAGGAATGCTGGCAGAAAAACTAAAGGAAAGGAGATAGCTGCAAAATCTCTGCACACAATGCTTACTTCTCAGAAGTAAATAATATGTGCCATGTTGTTTCATTTAGGTTTAAAGCGTTAGGTGCTATACCCTCGGTTATGCTTTCTTGTATAGGAAATGCTAGTTTTAGACATACGAATGTTAGCACAAAACCTGAAGGAAAGGAGATAGCTGCAAAATCTCTGCACACAATGCTTAGTTCTCAGAAGTAAATCATATGTGCCATGTTGTTTCATTTAGGTTTAAAGAGTTAGGTGCTATACCCTCGGTCACGCTTTCCTAAATAGGAAATTCTAGTTTTAGAGATACGAATGTTTGCACAAAACCTGAAGGAAAGGAGATAGCTGCCAAATCCCTGCACACAATGCTTAGTTCTCAGGAGTAAATCATATGGGTCATGTAGTTTCATTTAGGTTTAAAGAGTTAGGTGGTAAACCCTCGGTTATGCTTTCTATATAGGAAATGCTGGTGTTGGAGATAGGAATGTTTGCACAAAAACTTAAGGAAAGGAGATAGCTGCAAAATCAATGCACACAATGCTTAGTTCCCAGAAGTAAATCATATGTGCCATGTTGTTTTATTTAGGTTTAAAGAGTTAGGTGCTATACCCTCGGTTATGCCTTGCAATATAGGAAATGCTAGTTTTAGAGATACGAATGTTAGCACAAAAACTGAAGGAAAGGAGATAGCTGCCAAATCTCTGCACACAATGCTTAGTTCTCAGAAGTAAATCATATGTGCCATGTTGTTTCATTTAGGTTTAAAGCACTAGGTGCTATACCCTCGGTTATGCTTTCCTATATAGGAAATGCTAGTTTTAGATATAGGAATTTTTGCACAAAAACTGAAGGAAAGGAGATAGCTGCAAAATCTCTGCACACAATGCTTACTTCTCAGAAGTAAATCATATGAGCCATGTTGTTTCATTTAGGTTTAAAGAGTTAGGTGCTATACCCACGGTTATGCTTTCCTATAGTGTAAATGCTAGTTGTAGATATAGGAATGCTGGCAGAAAAACTAAAGGAAAGGAGATAGCTGCAAAATCTCTGCACACAATGCTTACTTCTCAGAAGTAAATAATATGTGCCATGTTGTTTCATTTAGGTTTAAAGCACTAGGTGCTATACCCTCGGTTATGCTTTCCTGTATAGGAAATGCTAGTTTTAGATATAGGAATGTTAGCACAAAAACTGAAGGAAGGGAGATAGCTGCAAAATCTCTGCACACAATGCTTAGTTCTCAGAAGGAAATCATATGTGCCATGTTGTTTCATTTAGATTTAAAGAGTTAGGTGCTATACCCTCGGTTATGCTTTGCAATATAGGAAATGCTAGTTTTACACAGAGGAATGCTAGCACAAAAACTGAATGAAAGGAGATAGCTGCAAAATCTTTGCACACAATGCTTAGTTCTCAGAAGTAAATCATATGAGCAATGTTGTTTCATTTAGGTTTAAAGAGTTAGGTGCTATACCCTCGGTTATGCTTTCCTATAGTGTAAATGCTAGTTTTAGATATAGGAATGTTAGCACAAAAACTAAAGGAAAGGAGATAGCGGCCAAATCTCTGCACACAATGCTTAGTTCTCAGGAGTAAATCATATGAGCCACGTTGTTTCATTTAGGTTTAAAGAGTTAGGTGCTATACCCTCGGTTATGCTTTCCTATAGTGTAAATGCTAGTTTTAGATATAGGAATGTTAGCACAAAAACTAAAGGAAAGGAGATAGCTGCAAAATCTCTGCACACAATGCTTACTTCTCAGAAGTAAATAATATGTGCCAAGTTGTTTCATTTAGGTTTAAAGCCTTAGGTGCTATACCCTCGGTTATGCTTTCCTGTATAGGAAATGCTAGTTTTAGACATACGAATGTTAGCACAAAACTTGAAAGAAAGGAGATAGCTGCAAAATCTCTGCACACAATGCATAGTTCTCAGAAGGAAATCATATGTGCCATGTTGTTTCATTTAGGGTTAAAGAGTTCGGTGTTATACCCTCCGTTATGCTTTCCTATAAGGTAAATGCTACTTTTAGAGATACGAAAGTTAGCATAAAAACTGAAGGAAAGGGGATAGCTGCATAATCTCTGCACACAATGCTTAGTTCTCAGAAGTAAATCATATGAGCCATGTTGTTTCATTTAGGTTTAAAGAATTAGGTGCTATACCCTCGGTTATGCTTTCATATAGTGTAAGTGCTAGTTTTAGATAAAGGAATGTTAGCCCAAAGACTAAAGGAAAGGAGATAGCTGCAAAATCTCTGCAAACAATGCTTAGTTCGCATAAGTAAATCATATGAGCCATGTTGCTTCATTTAGGTTTAAAGAATTAGGTGCTATAACCTCGGGTATGCTTTCCTATAGTGTAAATGCTAGTTTTAGATATAGGAATGTTACCTCAAAAACTAAAGGAAAGGAGATAGCTGCAAAATCTCTGCACACAATGCTTACTTCTCAGAAGTAAATAATATGTGCTATGTTGTTTCATTTAGTTTTAAAGCGTTAGGTGCTACACCCTCGGTTATGCTTTCCTATATAGGAAATTCTACTTTAAACATACGAATGTTAGCACAAACACTGAAAGAAAGGAGATAGCTGCAAAATCTCTGCACACAATGCTTAGTTCTCAGAAGGAAATCATATGTCCCATGTTGTATCATTTAAGTTTAAAGAGTTAGGTGCTATACCCTCATTTATGCTTTCCTATAAGCTAAATGCTAGTTTTAGCTATAGGAATGTTATCACAAACACTGAAGTAAAGGAGATAGCTGCAAAATCTCTGCACACAATGCTTAGTTCTCAGAAGGAAATCATATGTCCCATGTTGTTTCATTTAAGTTTAACGAGTTAGGTGCTATACCCTCATTTATGCTTTCCTATAAGCTAAATGCTAGTTTTAGCTATAGGAATGTTATCACAAACACTGAAGGAAAGGAGATAGCTGCAAACTCTCTGCACACAATGCTTAGTTCTCTGAAGTAAATCATATGTGCCATATTGTTTCATTTACTTTTAAAGCGTTAGGTGTTATACCCTCGGTTTGGCTTTCCTTTATAGGAAATGCTAGTTTCAGAGATACGAATGTTATCACAAAAACTGAAGGAAAGGAGATAGCTGCAAAATGTCAGCACACAATGCTTACTTCTCAGAAGTTAATAATATGTGCCATATTGTTTCATTTAGGTTTAAAGCATTAGGTGCTATACCCTCGGTTATGCTTTCCTGTATAGGAAATGCTAGTTTTAGATATAGGAATGTTAGCACAAAAACTGAGGGAAAGGAGATAGCTGCAAAATCTCTGCACACAATGCTTAGTTCTCAGAAGTAAATCATATGAGCCATGTTTTTTCATTTAGGTTTAAAGAGTTAGGTGCTATACCCTCGGTTATGCTTTGCAATATAGGAAATGCTAGTTTTACACAGAGGAATGTTAGCACAAAAACTGAAGGAAAGGAGACAGCTGCAAAATCTCTGCACAGAATGCTTAGTTGTCAGAAGGAAATCATATGTGCCATGTTGTTTCATTTAGGTTTAAAGCGTTAGGTGCTATACCCTCGGTTATGCTATCCTATAGTGTAAATGCTGGTTTTAAATATAGGAAACTTAGCACAAAAACTGAAGGAAAGGATATAGCTGCCAAATCTCTGCACACAATGCTTAGTTCTCAGAAGTAAATCATATGTGCCATGTTGTTTCATTTAGGTTTAAAGAGTTAAGTGCTATACCCTCGGTTATGCTTTCCTATATAGGAAATTCTAGTTTTACACAAAGGAATGTTAGACGGAAAACTGAATGAAAGGAGATAGCAGCAAAATCTCTGCACACCATGCTTAGTTCTCAGAAGGAAATCATATGTGCCATATTGTTTCATTTAGGTTTAAAGAGTTATGTGCTATACGCTCGGTTATGCTCTCCTATAGTGTAAATGCTAGTTTTAGATATAGGAATATTAGCACAAAAACTGAAGTAAAGGAGATAGCTGCAAAATCTCTGCACACAATGCTTAGTTCTCAGAAGGAAATCATATGTGCCATATTCTTTCATTTAGGTTTAAAGCGTTAGGTGTTATACCCTCGGTTATGCTTTCCTTTATATGAAGTGCTAGTTTTAGATATAGGAATGTTAGCACAAAAACTGAAGGAAAGGAGATAGCTGCAAAATCTCTGCAGACAATGCTTAGTTCTCAGAAGTAAATCATATGAGCCATGTTGTTTCATTTAGGTTTAAAGAGTTAGGTGCTATACCCTCGGTAATGCTTTCCTATATTGCAAATGCTAGGTGTAGATATAGGAATGTTAGCAGAAAAACTAAAGGAAAGGAGATAGCTGCAAAATCTCTGCACACAATGCTTACTTCTCAGAAGTAAATCATATGTGCCATGTTGTTTCATTTGGTTTAAAGCGTTAGGGGCTATACCTCGGTTATGCTTTCCTGTATAGGAAATGCTAGTTTTACACAGAGGATTGTTAGCACAAAAACTGAATGAAAGGAGATAGCTGCAAAATCTCTGCACGCAATGCTTAGTTCTCAGAAGTAAATCACATGTGCCATGTTGTTTCATTTAGTTTTAAGGGGTTAGGAGCTATATCCTCTTTTATGCTTTCCTATAGGGTAAAAGCTAGTTTTAGATACAGGAATGTTAGCACAAAAACTGAAGGGAAGGAGATAGCTGCAAAGTCTCTGCACACAATACTTAGTTCTCAGAAGTAAATCATATGTGCAATGTTGTTTCATTTCGGTTTAAAGAGTTATGTGCCATAACCCTCGGTTATGTTTGCAATATAGGAAAAGCTAGGTTTACACAGAGGAATGTTAGCCCAAAAACTGAAGGAAAGGGGATAGCTGCAAAATCTCTGCAAACAATGCTTAGTTCACAGAAGTAAATCATATGAGCCATGTTGCTTCCTTTAGGTTTAAAGAATTAGGTGCTATACCCTCGGTTATGCTTTCCTATAGTGTAAATGCTAGTTGTAGATATAGGAATGCTGGCAAAAAAAGGAAAAGAAAGGAGATAGCTGCAAAATCTCTGCACACAATGCTTACTTCTCAGAAGTAAATAATATGTGCCATATTGTTTCATTTCGGTTTAAAGCGTTAGGTGCTATACCCTCGGTTATGCTTTCTTGTATAGGAAATGCTAGTTTTAGACATAAGAATGTTAGCACAAAACCTGAAGGAAAGGAGATAGCTGCAAAATCTGCACACAATGCTTAGTTCTCAGAAGGAAATCATATGTGACATGTTGTTTCATTTCGGTTTAAAGAGTTAGGTGCTATACCCTCGGTTATGCTTTGCAATATAGGAAATGCTAGTTTTACACATAGGAATGTTAGCACAAAAACTAAATGAAAGGAGATAGCTGCAAAATCTCTGCACGCAATGCTTTGTTCTCAGAAGTAAATCACATGTGCCATGTTGTTTCATTTAGGTTTAAAGCGTTAGGTGCTATACCCTCGGTTATGCTCTCCTATAGTGTAAATGCTGGTTTTAGATATAAGAAACTTAGCACAAAAACTGAAGGAAAGGATATAGCTGCCAAATCTCTGCACTCAATGCTTAGTTCTCAGAAGTAAATCATATGTGCCATGTTGTTTCATTTAGGTTTAAAGAGTTAGGTGCTATACCCACGGTTATGCCTTGCAATATAGGAAATGCTAGTTTTAGAGATACGAATGTTAGCACAAAAACTGAAGGAAAGGAGATAGCTGCAAAATCTCTGCACACAATGCTTAGTTCTCAGAATTAAATCATATGTGCAATGTTGTTTCATTTCGGTTTAAAGAGTTATGTGCCATAACCCTCGGTTATGTTTGCAATATAGGAAAAGCTAGGTTTACACAAGGAATGTTAGCCCAAAAACTGAAGGAAAGGGGATAGCCTCAAAATCTCTGCAAACAATGCTTAGTTCGCAGAAGTAAATCATATGAGCCATGTTGCTTCATTTAGGTTTAAAGAATTAGGTGCTATACCCTCGGTTATGCTTTCCTATAGTGTAAATGCTAGTTTTAGATATAGGAATGTTACCACAAAAACTAAAGGAAAGGAGATAGCTGCAAAATCTCTGCACACAATGCTTAGTCCTCAGAAGTAAATCATATGAGTCATGTTGTTTCATTAGGATTAAATAGTTAGGTGGTAAACCCTCGATTATGCTTTCGTATATAGGAAATGCTAGTGTTTGAGATAGGAATGTTAACACAAAAACTAAAGGAGAGGATATAGCTGCCAAATCTCTGCACACAATGCTTAGTTCTCAGAAGGAATTCATATGTGCCATGTTGTTTCATTTAGGGTTAAAGAGTTCGGTGTTATACCCTCCGTTATGCTTTCCTATTAGGTAAATGCTACTTTTAGGGATACGAAAGTTAGCACAAAAACTGAAGGAAAGGGGATAGCTGCATAATCTCTGCACACAATGCTTAGTTCTCAGAAGTAAATCATATGAGCCATGTTGTTTCATTTAGGTTTAAAGAATTAGGTGCTGTACCCTCAGTTATGCTTTCCTATAGTGTAAGTGCTAGTTTTAGATAAAAGAATGTTAGCCCAAAGACTAAAGTAAAGGAGATAGCTGCAAAATCTCTGCACACAATGCTTAGTTCTCAGAGGTAAATCATATGTGCGAAGTTGTTTCATTTAGGTTTAAAGCGTTAGGTGCTATACGCTGGGTTTTGCTTTCCTATATAGGAAATGCTAGGTTTAGACATATGAATGTTAGCACAAAAACTGAAGGAAAGGAGATAGCTACAAAATCTCTGCCCACAATTCTTAGTTCTCAGAAGTAAATCATTTGAGCCATGTTTTTTCATTTAGGTTTAAAGAGTTAAGTGCTATACCCTCGGTTATGCTTTGCAATATAGGAAATGCTAGTTTTACACAGAGGAATGTTAGCACAAAAACTGAAGGAAAGGAGATAGCTGCAAAATCTCTGCACAGAATGCTTAGTTGTCAGAAGGAAATCATATGCGCCATGTTGTTTCATTTAGGTTTAAAGCGTTAGGTGCTATACCCTCGGTTATGCTCTCCTATAGTGTAAATGCTGGTTTTAGATATAGGAAACTTAGCACAAAAACTGAAGGAAAGGATGTAGCTGCCAAATCTCTGCACACAATGCTTAGTTCTCAGAAGTAAATCATATGTGCCATGTTGTTTCATTTAGGTTTAAAGAGTTAGGTGCTATACCCTCGGTTATGCCTTGCAATATAGGAAATGCTAGTTTTAGAGATACGAATGTTAGCACAAAAACTGAAGGAAAGGAGATAGCTGCAAAATCTCTGCACACATTGCTTAGTTCTCAGAAGTAAATCATATGTGCAATGTTGTTTCATTTCGGTTTAAAGAGTTATGTGCCATAACCCTCGGTTATGTTTGCAATATAGGAAAAGCTAGGTTTACACAAAGGAATGTTAGCCCAAAAACTGAAGGAAAGGGGATAGCTGCAAAATCTCTGCACACAATGCTTACTTCTCAGAAGTAAATCATATGTGCCATATTGTTTCATTTACTTTTAAAGCGTTAGGTGTATACCCTCGGTTATGCTTTCCTTTATAGGAAGTGCTAGTTTCAGAGATACGAATGTTATCACAAAAACTGAAGGAAAGGAGATAGCTGCAAAATATCAACACACAATGCTTACCTCTCAGAAGTTAATAATATGTGCCATGTTGTTTCATTTAGGTTTAAAGCACTAGGTGCTATACCCTCGGTTATGCTTTCCTGTATAGGAAGTGCTAGTTTTAGATATAGGAATGTTAGCACAAAAACTGAAGGAAAGGAGATAGCTGCAAAATCTCTGCACACAATGCTTACTTCTCAGAAGTAAATCATATGAGCCATGTTGTTTCATTTAGGTTTAAAGAGTTAGGTGCTAAACCCACGGTTATGCTTTCCTATAGTGTAAATGCTAGTTGTAGATATAGGAATGCTGGCAGAAAAACTAAAGGAAAGGAGATAGCTGCAAAATCTCTGCACACAATGCTTACTTCTCAGAAGTAAATAATATGTGCCATATTGTTTCATTTCGGTTTAAAGCGTTAGGTGCTATACCCTCGGTTATGCTTTCTTGTATAGGAAATGCTAGTTTTAGACATACGAATGTTAGCACAAAACCTGAAGGAAAGGAGATAGCTGCAAAATCTCTGCACACAATGCTTAGTTCTCAGAAGGAAATCATATGTGACATGTTGTTTCATTTCAGTTTAAAGAGTTAGGTGCTATACCCTCGGTTATGCTTTGCAATATAGGAAATGCTAGTTTTACACAGAGGAATGTTAGCACAAAAACTGAATGAAAGGAGATAGCTGCAAAATCTCTGCACGCAATGCTTTGTTCTCAGAAGGAAATCACATGTGCCATGTTGTTTCATTTAGTTTTAAAGGGTTAGGAGCTATACCCTCTTTTATGCTTTCCTATAGGGTAAAAGCTAGTTTCAGATACAGGAATGTTAGCACAAAAACTGAAGGAAAGGAGATAGCTGCAAAATCTCTGCACACAATGCTTAGTTCTCAAAAGTAAATCATATGTGCCATGTTGTTTCATCAAGGTTTAAAGCGTTAGGTGCTATACCCTATTTTATGCATTCCTATAGGGTAAAAGCTAGTTCTAGATACAGGAATGTTAGCACAAAAACTGAAGGAACGTGGATAGCTGCAAAATCTCTGCACACAATGCTTAGTTCTCAGAGGGAAATCATATGAGCCATGTTGTTTCATTTAGGTTTACAAAGTTAGGCGCTTTACCCTCGGTCACGCTTCCTAAATAGGAAATGCTAGTGTTGGAGATAGGAATGTTATTACAAAAAGTGAAGGAAAGGGGATAGCTGCAAAATCTCTGCACACAATGCTTAGCTCTAAGAAGGAAATCATATGGGCCACGTTGATTCATTTAGGTTTAAAGCGTTAGTTGTTATACCCTCAGTTATGCTCTCCTATAGTGTAAATGCTAGTTTTAGATATAGGAAACTTAGCAGAAAAACTGAAGAAAAGGATATAGCTGCCAAATCTCTGCACAAAATGCTTAGTTCTCAGAAGTAAATCATATATGCAATGTTGTTTCATTTAGGTTTAAAGAGTTAGGTGCTATACCCTAATTTATGCTTTCTTATAGGGTAAAAGCTAGTTTTAGATACAGGAATGTTAGAACAAAAACTGAAGGAAAGGAGATAGCTGCAAATCTCTGCACACAATGCTTAGTTCTCAGAAGGAAATTATATGTGCATGTGGTTTCATTTAGCTTTAAAGAGTTAGGCGATATACCCTCGGTCACGCTTTCTTAAACAGGGAATGCTAGTTTTAGACATATGAATGTTAGCACAAAAACTGAAGGAAAGGAGATAGCTGCAAAATCTCTGCACACCATGCTTAGTTCTCAGAGGTAAATAATATGTGCCAAGTTGTTTCATTTAGGTTTAAAGTGTTAGGTGCTATACGCTCGGTTTTGCTTTCCTATATAAGAAATGCTAGTTTTAGACATACGAATGTTAGCACAAAATTTGAAGGAATGGAGATAGCTGCAAAATCTCTGCACACAATGCTTAGTTCTCAGAAGGAAATCAAATGTGCCATGTTGTTTCATTTAGGTTTAAAGAGTTAGGTGCTATACCCTCGGTCACACGTTCCTAAATAGGAAATGCTAGTTTTAGAGATACGAATGTTAGCACAAAACCTGAAGGAAAGGAGATAGCTGCCAAATCTCTGCACACAATGCTTAGTTCTCAGAAGGAAATCATATGTGCCATGTTGTTTCAGTTAGGTTTAAGGAGTTAGGTGGTAAATCCTCGGTTATGCTTTCGTATATAGGAAATGCTAGTTTTCGAGATGGGAATGTTAGCACAAAAACTTAAGGAAAGGAGATAGCTGCAAAATCTCTGCACACAATGCTTAGTTCTCAGAAGGAAATCATATGTGACATGTTGTTTCATTTAGGTTTAAAGCGTTAGGTGTTATACCCTCGGTTATGCTTTCCCATATAGGAAATGCTTGTTTTAGAGATACGAATGTTAGCACAAAAACTGAAGGAAAGGGAATAGGTGCAAAATGTCTGCACACAATGCTTAGTTCTCAGAAGGAAAACATATCTGCCATGTTGTTTCATTTAGGTTTAAATAGTTAGGTGCTATACCCTCTTTTATGCTTTCCTATAAGGTAAATGCTAGTTTTAGATATAGGAATGTTATCACAAAAACTGAAGGAATGGAGATAGCTGCAAAATCTCTGCCAACAATGCTTAGTTCTGAGAAGGAAATCATATGTGCCATGTTGTTTCATTTAGGTTTAAGGAGTTAGGTGCTGTACCCTCGGTTATGCTTTCCTAAATAGGAAATGCTAGTTTTAGAGATACGAATGTTAGCACGAAAACTGAAGGAAAGAAGATAGCTGCAAAATCTCTGCACAGAATGCTTAGTTCTCAGAGGTAAATCACATGTGCCAATTGTTTCATTTTGGTTTAAAGAGTTAGGTGGTAAACCCTCGGTTATGCTTTCGTATATAGGTAATGATAGTGTTGGGGATAGGAATGTTAGCACAAAAACTTAAAGAAAGGAGATAGCTGCAAAATCTGTGCACACAATGCTTAGTTCTCAGAAGTAAATCATATGTGCCATGTTGTTTCATTTAGGTTTAAAGCGTTAGGTGGTATATCCTCGGTTATGCTTTCCAATATAGGAAATGCTAGTTGTAGAGATACGAATGTTAGCACAAAAACTGAAGGAAAGGGGATAGCTGCAAAATGTCTGCACACAATGCTTAGTTTCAGAAGGAAATCATATGTGCCATGTTGTTTCATTTATGTTTAAATAGTTATGTGCTTTACCCTCGGTTATGCTTTCCTATATAAGAAATGCTAATGTTAGACTTAGGAATGTTAGCACAAAAACTGAAGGAAAGCAGATAGCTGAAAAATCTCTGCACACAATGCTTAGTTCTCAGAAGGAAATCATATGTGCCATGTTGTTTCATTTTGGTATAAAGAGTTAGGTGCTATACCCTCGGTTATGCTTTGCAATATAGGAAATGATAGTTTTACACAGAGGAATGCTAGCACAAAAACTGAATGAAAGGAGATAGCTGCAAAATCTCTACACACAATGCTTAGTTCTCAGAAGTAAATCATGTGAGCCATGTTATTTCATTTAGGTTTAAAGAGTTAGGTGCTATACCCTCGGTTATGCTTTGCAATATAGGAAATGCTAGTTTTACACAGAGGAATGCTAGCACAAAAACTGAATGAAAGGAGATAGCTGCAAAATCTCTGCACACAATGCTTAGTTCTCAGAAGTAAATCATATGAGCCATGTTGTTTCATTTACGTTTAAAGCGTTAGGTGCTATACCCTCGGTTATGCTTTCCTATAGTGTAAATGCTAGTTTTAGATATAGGGATGTTACCACAAAAACTAAAGGAAAGGAGATAGCTGCAAAATCTCTGCACAAAATGCTTACTTCTCAGAGGTACATAATATGTGCCATGTTGTTTCATTTAGGTTTAAAGCCTTAGGTGGTATACCCTCGGTTATGCTTTCCTGTATAGGAAATGCTAGTTTTAGACATACGAAAGTTAGCAAAAAACCTGAAGTAAAGGAGATAGCTGCAAAATCTCTGCACACAAAAACTGAAGGAAAGGAGATAGCTGCAAAATCTCTGCACAGAATGCTTAGTTGTCAGAAGGAAATCATATGTGCCATGTTGTTTCATTTAGGTTTAAAGCGTTAGGTGCTATATCCTCGGTTATGCTCTCCTATAGTGTAAATGCTGGTTTTAGATATAGGAAACTTAGCATAAAAACTGAAGGAAAGGATATAGCTGCCAAATCTCGGCACACAATGCTTAGTTCTCAGAAGTAAATCATATGAGCCATGTTGTTTCATTTAGGTTTAAAGAGTTAGGTGCTATACCCTCGGTTATGCTTTCCTATAGTGTAAATGCTAGTTTTAGATATAAGAATGTTACCACAAAAAGTAAAGGAAAGGAGATAGCTGCAAAATCTCTGCACACAATGCTTACTTCTCAGAAGTAAATAATATGTGCCATGTTGTTTCATTTAGGTTTAAAGCCTTAGGTGCTATACCCTCAGTTATGCTTTCCTGTATAGGAAATGCTACTTTTAGAGATACGAAAGTTAGCACAAAAACTGAAGGAAAGGGGATAGCTGCATAATCTCTGCACACAATGCTTAGTTCTCAGAAGTAAATCATATGTGCCATGTTGTTTCATTTAGGGCTAAAGAGTTCGGTGTTATACCCTCGGTTATGCTTTCCTATAGTGTAAGTGCTGGTTTTAGATAAAGGAATGTTAGCCCAAAGACTAAAGGAAAGGAGATAGCTGCAAAATCTCTGCACACAATGCTTAGTTCTCAGAGGTAAATCATATGTGCGAAGTTGTTTCATTTAGGTTTAAAGCATTAGGTGCTATACGCTGGGTTTTGCTTTCCTATATAGGAAATGCTAGGTTTAGACATACGAATGTTAGCACAAAAACTGAAGGAAAGGAGATAGCTGCAAAATCTCTGCACACAATGCTTAGTTCTCAGAAGTAAATCATATGAGCCATGTTGTTTCATTTAGGTTTAAAGAGTTAGGTGCTATACCCTCGGTTATGCTTTGCAATATAGGAAATGCTAGTTTTACAGAGAGGAATGTTAGCACAAAAACTGAAGGAAAGGAGATAGCTGCAAAATCTCTGCACAGAATGCTTAGTTGTCAGAAGGAAATCATATGTACCATGTTGTTTCATTTAGGCTTAAAGCGTTAGGTGCTATACCCTCGGTTATGCCTTGCAATATAGGAAATGCTAGTTTTAGAGATACGAATGTTAGCACAAAAGCAGAAGGAAAGGATATAGCTGCAAAATCTCTGCACACAATGCTTAGTTTTCAGCAGTAAATCATATGTGCCATATTGTTTCATTTACTTTTAAAGCGTTAGGTGTTATACCTTCGGTTAGGCTTTCCTTTATAGGAAATGCAAGTTTCAGAGATACGAATGTTATCACAAAAACTGAAGGAAAGGAGATAGCTGCAAAATGCCAGCACACAATGCTTACTTCTCAGAAGTTAATAATATGTGCCATGTTGTTTCATTTAGGTTTAAAGCATTAGGTGCTATACCGTCGGTTATGCTTTCCTGTATAGGAAATGCTTGTTTTAGATATAGGAATGTTAGCACAAAACCTGAAGGAAAGGAGATAGCTGAAAAATCTCTGCACACAATGCTTAGTTCTCAGAAGGAAATCATATGTGCCATGTTGTTTCATTTAGGTTTAAAGAGTTAGGTGCTATACCCTCGGTTATGCTTTGCAATGTAGGAAATGCTAGTTTTACACAGAGGAATGCTAGCACAAAAACTGAATGAAAGGAGATAGCTGCAAAATCTCTGCACACAATGCTTAGTTCTCAGAAGTAAATCATATGAGCCATGTTGTTTCATTTAGGTTTAAAGAGTTAGGTGCTATACCCTCGGTTATGCTTTCCTATAGTGTAAATGCTAGTTTTAGATATAGGAATGTTACCACAAAAGCTAAAGGAAAGGAGATAGCTGCAAAATCTCTGCACGCAATGCTTACTTCTCAGAAGTAAATAATATGTGCCATGTTGTTTCATTTAGGTTTAAAGCCTTAGGTGGTATACCCTCGGTTATGCTTTCCTGTATAGGAAATGCTAGTTTTAGACATACGAAAGTTAGCAAAAAACCTGAAGGAAAGGAGATAGCTGCAAAATCTCTGCACACAAAAACTGAAGGAAAGGAGATAGCTGCAAAATCTCTGCACAGAATGCTTAGTTGTCAGAAGGAAATCATATGTGCCATGTTGTTTCATTTAGGTTTAAAGCGTTAGGTGCTATACCCTCGGTTATGCTCTCCTATAGTGTAAATGCTGGTTTTAGATATAGGAAACTTAGCATAAAAACTGAAGGAAAGGATATAGCTGCCAAATCTCGGCACACAATGCTTAGTTCTCAGAAGTAAATCATATGTGCCATGTTGTTTCATTTAGGTTTAAAGAGTTAGGTGCTATACCCTCGGTTATGCCTTGCAATATAGGAAATGCTAGTTTTAGAGATACGAATGTTAGCACAAAAACTGAAGGAAAGGAGATAGCTGCAAAATCTCTGCACACAATGCTTAGTTCTCAGCAGTAAATCATATGTGCCATATTGTTTCATTTACTTTTAAAGCATTAGGTGTTATACCCTCGGTTAGGCTTTCCTTTATAGGAAATGCTAGTTTCAGTGATACGAATGTTATCACAAAAACTGAAGGAAAGGAGATAGCTGCAAAATGTCAGCACACAATGCTTACTTCTCAGAAGTTAATAATATGTGCCATGTTGTTTCATTTAGGTTTAAAGCATTAGGTGCTATATCCTCGATTATGCTTTCCTGTACAGGAAATGCTAGTTTTAGGTATAGGAATGTTAGCACAAAAACTGAAGGAAAGCAGATAGCTGAAAAATCTCTGCACACAATGCTTAGTTCTCAGAAGGAAATCATATGTGCCATGTTGTTTCATTTTGGTATAAAGAGTTAGGTGCTATACCCTCGGTTATGCTTTGCAATATAGGAAATGATAGTTTTACACAGAGGAATGCTAGCACAAAAACTGAATGAAAGGAGATAGCTGCAAAATCTCTACACACAATGCTTAGTTCTCAGAAGTAAATCATGTGAGCCATGTTATTTCATTTAGGTTTAAAGAGTTAGGTGCTATACCCTCGGTTATGCTTTGCAATATAGGAAATGCTAGTTTTACACAGAGGAATGCTAGCACAAAAACTGAATGAAAGGAGATAGCTGCAAAATCTCTGCACACAATGCTTAGTTCTCAGAAGTAAATCATATGAGCCATGTTGTTTCATTTACGTTTAAAGCGTTAGGTGCTATACCCTCGGTTATGCTTTCCTATAGTGTAAATGCTAGTTTTAGATATAGGGATGTTACCACAAAAACTAAAGGAAAGGAGATAGCTGCAAAATCTCTGCACAAAATGCTTACTTCTCAGAGGTACATAATATGTGCCATGTTGTTTCATTTAGGTTTAAAGCCTTAGGTGGTATACCCTCGGTTATGCTTTCCTGTATAGGAAATGCTAGTTTTAGACATACGAAAGTTAGCAAAAAACCTGAAGTAAAGGAGATAGCTGCAAAATCTCTGCACACAAAAACTGAAGGAAAGGAGATAGCTGCAAAATCTCTGCACAGAATGCTTAGTTGTCAGAAGGAAATCATATGTGCCATGTTGTTTCATTTAGGTTTAAAGCGTTAGGTGCTATATCCTCGGTTATGCTCTCCTATAGTGTAAATGCTGGTTTTAGATATAGGAAACTTAGCATAAAAACTGAAGGAAAGGATATAGCTGCCAAATCTCGGCACACAATGCTTAGTTCTCAGAAGTAAATCATATGAGCCATGTTGTTTCATTTAGGTTTAAAGAGTTAGGTGCTATACCCTCGGTTATGCTTTCCTATAGTGTAAATGCTAGTTTTAGATATAAGAATGTTACCACAAAAAGTAAAGGAAAGGAGATAGCTGCAAAATCTCTGCACACAATGCTTACTTCTCAGAAGTAAATAATATGTGCCATGTTGTTTCATTTAGGTTTAAAGCCTTAGGTGCTATACCCTCAGTTATGCTTTCCTGTATAGGAAATGCTACTTTTAGAGATACGAAAGTTAGCACAAAAACTGAAGGAAAGGGGATAGCTGCATAATCTCTGCACACAATGCTTAGTTCTCAGAAGTAAATCATATGTGCCATGTTGTTTCATTTAGGGCTAAAGAGTTCGGTGTTATACCCTCGGTTATGCTTTCCTATAGTGTAAGTGCTGGTTTTAGATAAAGGAATGTTAGCCCAAAGACTAAAGGAAAGGAGATAGCTGCAAAATCTCTGCACACAATGCTTAGTTCTCAGAGGTAAATCATATGTGCGAAGTTGTTTCATTTAGGTTTAAAGCATTAGGTGCTATACGCTGGGTTTTGCTTTCCTATATAGGAAATGCTAGGTTTAGACATACGAATGTTAGCACAAAAACTGAAGGAAAGGAGATAGCTGCAAAATCTCTGCACACAATGCTTAGTTCTCAGAAGTAAATCATATGAGCCATGTTGTTTCATTTAGGTTTAAAGAGTTAGGTGCTATACCCTCGGTTATGCTTTGCAATATAGGAAATGCTAGTTTTACAGAGAGGAATGTTAGCACAAAAACTGAAGGAAAGGAGATAGCTGCAAAATCTCTGCACAGAATGCTTAGTTGTCAGAAGGAAATCATATGTACCATGTTGTTTCATTTAGGCTTAAAGCGTTAGGTGCTATACCCTCGGTTATGCCTTGCAATATAGGAAATGCTAGTTTTAGAGATACGAATGTTAGCACAAAAGCAGAAGGAAAGGATATAGCTGCAAAATCTCTGCACACAATGCTTAGTTTTCAGCAGTAAATCATATGTGCCATATTGTTTCATTTACTTTTAAAGCGTTAGGTGTTATACCTTCGGTTAGGCTTTCCTTTATAGGAAATGCAAGTTTCAGAGATACGAATGTTATCACAAAAACTGAAGGAAAGGAGATAGCTGCAAAATGCCAGCACACAATGCTTACTTCTCAGAAGTTAATAATATGTGCCATGTTGTTTCATTTAGGTTTAAAGCATTAGGTGCTATACCGTCGGTTATGCTTTCCTGTATAGGAAATGCTTGTTTTAGATATAGGAATGTTAGCACAAAACCTGAAGGAAAGGAGATAGCTGAAAAATCTCTGCACACAATGCTTAGTTCTCAGAAGGAAATCATATGTGCCATGTTGTTTCATTTAGGTTTAAAGAGTTAGGTGCTATACCCTCGGTTATGCTTTGCAATGTAGGAAATGCTAGTTTTACACAGAGGAATGCTAGCACAAAAACTGAATGAAAGGAGATAGCTGCAAAATCTCTGCACACAATGCTTAGTTCTCAGAAGTAAATCATATGAGCCATGTTGTTTCATTTAGGTTTAAAGAGTTAGGTGCTATACCCTCGGTTATGCTTTCCTATAGTGTAAATGCTAGTTTTAGATATAGGAATGTTACCACAAAAGCTAAAGGAAAGGAGATAGCTGCAAAATCTCTGCACGCAATGCTTACTTCTCAGAAGTAAATAATATGTGCCATGTTGTTTCATTTAGGTTTAAAGCCTTAGGTGGTATACCCTCGGTTATGCTTTCCTGTATAGGAAATGCTAGTTTTAGACATACGAAAGTTAGCAAAAAACCTGAAGGAAAGGAGATAGCTGCAAAATCTCTGCACACAAAAACTGAAGGAAAGGAGATAGCTGCAAAATCTCTGCACAGAATGCTTAGTTGTCAGAAGGAAATCATATGTGCCATGTTGTTTCATTTAGGTTTAAAGCGTTAGGTGCTATACCCTCGGTTATGCTCTCCTATAGTGTAAATGCTGGTTTTAGATATAGGAAACTTAGCATAAAAACTGAAGGAAAGGATATAGCTGCCAAATCTCGGCACACAATGCTTAGTTCTCAGAAGTAAATCATATGTGCCATGTTGTTTCATTTAGGTTTAAAGAGTTAGGTGCTATACCCTCGGTTATGCCTTGCAATATAGGAAATGCTAGTTTTAGAGATACGAATGTTAGCACAAAAACTGAAGGAAAGGAGATAGCTGCAAAATCTCTGCACACAATGCTTAGTTCTCAGCAGTAAATCATATGTGCCATATTGTTTCATTTACTTTTAAAGCATTAGGTGTTATACCCTCGGTTAGGCTTTCCTTTATAGGAAATGCTAGTTTCAGTGATACGAATGTTATCACAAAAACTGAAGGAAAGGAGATAGCTGCAAAATGTCAGCACACAATGCTTACTTCTCAGAAGTTAATAATATGTGCCATGTTGTTTCATTTAGGTTTAAAGCATTAGGTGCTATATCCTCGATTATGCTTTCCTGTACAGGAAATGCTAGTTTTAGGTATAGGAATGTTAGCACAAAAACTGAAGGAAAGCAGATAGCTGAAAAATCTCTGCACACAATGCTTAGTTCTCAGAAGGAAATCATATGTGCCATGTTGTTTCATTTTGGTATAAAGAGTTAGGTGCTATACCCTCGGTTATGCTTTGCAATATAGGAAATGATAGTTTTACACAGAGGAATGCTAGCACAAAAACTGAATGAAAGGAGATAGCTGCAAAATCTCTACACACAATGCTTAGTTCTCAGAAGTAAATCATGTGAGCCATGTTATTTCATTTAGGTTTAAAGAGTTAGGTGCTATACCCTCGGTTATGCTTTGCAATATAGGAAATGCTAGTTTTACACAGAGGAATGCTAGCACAAAAACTGAATGAAAGGAGATAGCTGCAAAATCTCTGCACACAATGCTTAGTTCTCAGAAGTAAATCATATGAGCCATGTTGTTTCATTTACGTTTAAAGCGTTAGGTGCTATACCCTCGGTTATGCTTTCCTATAGTGTAAATGCTAGTTTTAGATATAGGGATGTTACCACAAAAACTAAAGGAAAGGAGATAGCTGCAAAATCTCTGCACAAAATGCTTACTTCTCAGAGGTACATAATATGTGCCATGTTGTTTCATTTAGGTTTAAAGCCTTAGGTGGTATACCCTCGGTTATGCTTTCCTGTATAGGAAATGCTAGTTTTAGACATACGAAAGTTAGCAAAAAACCTGAAGTAAAGGAGATAGCTGCAAAATCTCTGCACACAAAAACTGAAGGAAAGGAGATAGCTGCAAAATCTCTGCACAGAATGCTTAGTTGTCAGAAGGAAATCATATGTGCCATGTTGTTTCATTTAGGTTTAAAGCGTTAGGTGCTATATCCTCGGTTATGCTCTCCTATAGTGTAAATGCTGGTTTTAGATATAGGAAACTTAGCATAAAAACTGAAGGAAAGGATATAGCTGCCAAATCTCGGCACACAATGCTTAGTTCTCAGAAGTAAATCATATGAGCCATGTTGTTTCATTTAGGTTTAAAGAGTTAGGTGCTATACCCTCGGTTATGCTTTCCTATAGTGTAAATGCTAGTTTTAGATATAAGAATGTTACCACAAAAAGTAAAGGAAAGGAGATAGCTGCAAAATCTCTGCACACAATGCTTACTTCTCAGAAGTAAATAATATGTGCCATGTTGTTTCATTTAGGTTTAAAGCCTTAGGTGCTATACCCTCAGTTATGCTTTCCTGTATAGGAAATGCTACTTTTAGAGATACGAAAGTTAGCACAAAAACTGAAGGAAAGGGGATAGCTGCATAATCTCTGCACACAATGCTTAGTTCTCAGAAGTAAATCATATGTGCCATGTTGTTTCATTTAGGGCTAAAGAGTTCGGTGTTATACCCTCGGTTATGCTTTCCTATAGTGTAAGTGCTGGTTTTAGATAAAGGAATGTTAGCCCAAAGACTAAAGGAAAGGAGATAGCTGCAAAATCTCTGCACACAATGCTTAGTTCTCAGAGGTAAATCATATGTGCGAAGTTGTTTCATTTAGGTTTAAAGCATTAGGTGCTATACGCTGGGTTTTGCTTTCCTATATAGGAAATGCTAGGTTTAGACATACGAATGTTAGCACAAAAACTGAAGGAAAGGAGATAGCTGCAAAATCTCTGCACACAATGCTTAGTTCTCAGAAGTAAATCATATGAGCCATGTTGTTTCATTTAGGTTTAAAGAGTTAGGTGCTATACCCTCGGTTATGCTTTGCAATATAGGAAATGCTAGTTTTACAGAGAGGAATGTTAGCACAAAAACTGAAGGAAAGGAGATAGCTGCAAAATCTCTGCACAGAATGCTTAGTTGTCAGAAGGAAATCATATGTACCATGTTGTTTCATTTAGGCTTAAAGCGTTAGGTGCTATACCCTCGGTTATGCCTTGCAATATAGGAAATGCTAGTTTTAGAGATACGAATGTTAGCACAAAAGCAGAAGGAAAGGATATAGCTGCAAAATCTCTGCACACAATGCTTAGTTTTCAGCAGTAAATCATATGTGCCATATTGTTTCATTTACTTTTAAAGCGTTAGGTGTTATACCTTCGGTTAGGCTTTCCTTTATAGGAAATGCAAGTTTCAGAGATACGAATGTTATCACAAAAACTGAAGGAAAGGAGATAGCTGCAAAATGCCAGCACACAATGCTTACTTCTCAGAAGTTAATAATATGTGCCATGTTGTTTCATTTAGGTTTAAAGCATTAGGTGCTATACCGTCGGTTATGCTTTCCTGTATAGGAAATGCTTGTTTTAGATATAGGAATGTTAGCACAAAACCTGAAGGAAAGGAGATAGCTGAAAAATCTCTGCACACAATGCTTAGTTCTCAGAAGGAAATCATATGTGCCAAGTGTTTCATTTAGGTTTAAAGAGTTAGGTGCTATACCCTCGGTTATGCTTTGCAATGTAGGAAATGCTAGTTTTACACAGAGGAATGCTAGCACAAAAACTGAATGAAAGGAGATAGCTGCAAAATCTCTGCACACAATGCTTAGTTCTCAGAAGTAAATCATATGAGCCATGTTGTTTCATTTAGGTTTAAAGAGTTAGGTGCTATACCCTCGGTTATGCTTTCCTATAGTGTAAATGCTAGTTTTAGATATAGGAATGTTACCACAAAAGCTAAAGGAAAGGAGATAGCTGCAAAATCTCTGCACGCAATGCTTACTTCTCAGAAGTAAATAATATGTGCCATGTTGTTTCATTTAGGTTTAAAGCCTTAGGTGGTATACCCTCGGTTATGCTTTCCTGTATAGGAAATGCTAGTTTTAGACATACGAAAGTTAGCAAAAAACCTGAAGGAAAGGAGATAGCTGCAAAATCTCTGCACACAAAAACTGAAGGAAAGGAGATAGCTGCAAAATCTCTGCACAGAATGCTTAGTTGTCAGAAGGAAATCATATGTGCCATGTTGTTTCATTTAGGTTTAAAGCGTTAGGTGCTATACCCTCGGTTATGCTCTCCTATAGTGTAAATGCTGGTTTTAGATATAGGAAACTTAGCATAAAAACTGAAGGAAAGGATATAGCTGCCAAATCTCGGCACACAATGCTTAGTTCTCAGAAGTAAATCATATGTGCCATGTTGTTTCATTTAGGTTTAAAGAGTTAGGTGCTATACCCTCGGTTATGCCTTGCAATATAGGAAATGCTAGTTTTAGAGATACGAATGTTAGCACAAAAACTGAAGGAAAGGAGATAGCTGCAAAATCTCTGCACACAATGCTTAGTTCTCAGCAGTAAATCATATGTGCCATATTGTTTCATTTACTTTTAAAGCATTAGGTGTTATACCCTCGGTTAGGCTTTCCTTTATAGGAAATGCTAGTTTCAGTGATACGAATGTTATCACAAAAACTGAAGGAAAGGAGATAGCTGCAAAATGTCAGCACACAATGCTTACTTCTCAGAAGTTAATAATATGTGCCATGTTGTTTCATTTAGGTTTAAAGCATTAGGTGCTATACCCTCGATTATGCTTTCCTGTACAGGAAATGCTAGTTTTAGGTATAGGAATGTTAGCACAAAAACTGAAGGAAAGCAGATAGCTGAAAAATCTCTGCACACAATGCTTAGTTCTCAGAAGGAAATCATATGTGCCATGTTGTTTCATTTTGGTATAAAGAGTTAGGTGCTATACCCTCGGTTATGCTTTGCAATATAGGAAATGATAGTTTTACACAGAGGAATGCTAGCACAAAAACTGAATGAAAGGAGATAGCTGCAAAATCTCTACACACAATGCTTAGTTCTCAGAAGTAAATCATGTGAGCCATGTTATTTCATTTAGGTTTAAAGAGTTAGGTGCTATACCCTCGGTTATGCTTTGCAATATAGGAAATGCTAGTTTTACACAGAGGAATGCTAGCACAAAAACTGAATGAAAGGAGATAGCTGCAAAATCTCTGCACACAATGCTTAGTTCTCAGAAGTAAATCATATGAGCCATGTTGTTTCATTTACGTTTAAAGCGTTAGGTGCTATACCCTCGGTTATGCTTTCCTATAGTGTAAATGCTAGTTTTAGATATAGGGATGTTACCACAAAAACTAAAGGAAAGGAGATAGCTGCAAAATCTCTGCACAAAATGCTTACTTCTCAGAGGTACATAATATGTGCCATGTTGTTTCATTTAGGTTTAAAGCCTTAGGTGGTATACCCTCGGTTATGCTTTCCTGTATAGGAAATGCTAGTTTTAGACATACGAAAGTTAGCAAAAAACCTGAAGTAAAGGAGATAGCTGCAAAATCTCTGCACACAAAAACTGAAGGAAAGGAGATAGCTGCAAAATCTCTGCACAGAATGCTTAGTTGTCAGAAGGAAATCATATGTGCCATGTTGTTTCATTTAGGTTTAAAGCGTTAGGTGCTATATCCTCGGTTATGCTCTCCTATAGTGTAAATGCTGGTTTTAGATATAGGAAACTTAGCATAAAAACTGAAGGAAAGGATATAGCTGCCAAATCTCGGCACACAATGCTTAGTTCTCAGAAGTAAATCATATGAGCCATGTTGTTTCATTTAGGTTTAAAGAGTTAGGTGCTATACCCTCGGTTATGCTTTCCTATAGTGTAAATGCTAGTTTTAGATATAAGAATGTTACCACAAAAAGTAAAGGAAAGGAGATAGCTGCAAAATCTCTGCACACAATGCTTACTTCTCAGAAGTAAATAATATGTGCCATGTTGTTTCATTTAGGTTTAAAGCCTTAGGTGCTATACCCTCAGTTATGCTTTCCTGTATAGGAAATGCTACTTTTAGAGATACGAAAGTTAGCACAAAAACTGAAGGAAAGGGGATAGCTGCATAATCTCTGCACACAATGCTTAGTTCTCAGAAGTAAATCATATGTGCCATGTTGTTTCATTTAGGGCTAAAGAGTTCGGTGTTATACCCTCGGTTATGCTTTCCTATAGTGTAAGTGCTGGTTTTAGATAAAGGAATGTTAGCCCAAAGACTAAAGGAAAGGAGATAGCTGCAAAATCTCTGCACACAATGCTTAGTTCTCAGAGGTAAATCATATGTGCGAAGTTGTTTCATTTAGGTTTAAAGCATTAGGTGCTATACGCTGGGTTTTGCTTTCCTATATAGGAAATGCTAGGTTTAGACATACGAATGTTAGCACAAAAACTGAAGGAAAGGAGATAGCTGCAAAATCTCTGCACACAATGCTTAGTTCTCAGAAGTAAATCATATGAGCCATGTTGTTTCATTTAGGTTTAAAGAGTTAGGTGCTATACCCTCGGTTATGCTTTGCAATATAGGAAATGCTAGTTTTACAGAGAGGAATGTTAGCACAAAAACTGAAGGAAAGGAGATAGCTGCAAAATCTCTGCACAGAATGCTTAGTTGTCAGAAGGAAATCATATGTACCATGTTGTTTCATTTAGGCTTAAAGCGTTAGGTGCTATACCCTCGGTTATGCCTTGCAATATAGGAAATGCTAGTTTTAGAGATACGAATGTTAGCACAAAAGCAGAAGGAAAGGATATAGCTGCAAAATCTCTGCACACAATGCTTAGTTTTCAGCAGTAAATCATATGTGCCATATTGTTTCATTTACTTTTAAAGCGTTAGGTGTTATACCTTCAGTTAGGCTTTCCTTTATAGGAAATGCAAGTTTCAGAGATACGAATGTTATCACAAAAACTGAAGGAAAGGAGATAGCTGCAAAATGCCAGCACACAATGCTTACTTCTCAGAAGTTAATAATATGTGCCATGTTGTTTCATTTAGGTTTAAAGCATTAGGTGCTATACCATCGGTTATGCTTTCCTGTATAGGAAATGCTTGTTTTAGATATAGGAATGTTAGCACAAAACCTGAAGGAAAGGAGATAGCTGAAAAATCTCTGCACACAATGCTTAGTTCTCAGAAGGAAATCATATGTGCCATGTTGTTTCATTTAGGTTTAAAGAGTTAGGTGCTATACCCTCGGTTATGCTTTGCAATGTAGGAAATGCTAGTTTTACACAGAGGAATGCTAGCACAAAAACTGAATGAAAGGAGATAGCTGCAAAATCTCTGCACACAATGCTTAGTTCTCAGAAGTAAATCATATGAGCCATGTTGTTTCATTTAGGTTTAAAGAGTTAGGTGCTATACCCTCGGTTATGCTTTCCTATAGTGTAAATGCTAGTTTTAGATATAGGAATGTTACCACAAAAGCTAAAGGAAAGGAGATAGCTGCAAAATCTCTGCACGCAATGCTTACTTCTCAGAAGTAAATAATATGTGCCATGTTGTTTCATTTAGGTTTAAAGCCTTAGGTGGTATACCCTCGGTTATGCTTTCCTGTATAGGAAATGCTAGTTTTAGACATACGAAAGTTAGCAAAAAACCTGAAGGAAAGGAGATAGCTGCAAAATCTCTGCACACAAAAACTGAAGGAAAGGAGATAGCTGCAAAATCTCTGCACAGAATGCTTAGTTGTCAGAAGGAAATCATATGTGCCATGTTGTTTCATTTAGGTTTAAAGCGTTAGGTGCTATACCCTCGGTTATGCTCTCCTATAGTGTAAATGCTGGTTTTAGATATAGGAAACTTAGCATAAAAACTGAAGGAAAGGATATAGCTGCCAAATCTCGGCACACAATGCTTAGTTCTCAGAAGTAAATCATATGTGCCATGTTGTTTCATTTAGGTTTAAAGAGTTAGGTGCTATACCCTCGGTTATGCCTTGCAATATAGGAAATGCTAGTTTTAGAGATACGAATGTTAGCACAAAAACTGAAGGAAAGGAGATAGCTGCAAAATCTCTGCACACAATGCTTAGTTCTCAGCAGTAAATCATATGTGCCATATTGTTTCATTTACTTTTAAAGCATTAGGTGTTATACCCTCGGTTAGGCTTTCCTTTATAGGAAATGCTAGTTTCAGTGATACGAATGTTATCACAAAAACTGAAGGAAAGGAGATAGCTGCAAAATGTCAGCACACAATGCTTACTTCTCAGAAGTTAATAATATGTGCCATGTTGTTTCATTTAGGTTTAAAGCATTAGGTGCTATACCCTCGATTATGCTTTCCTGTACAGGAAATGCTAGTTTTAGGTATAGGAATGTTAGCACAAAAACTGAAGGAAAGCAGATAGCTGAAAAATCTCTGCACACAATGCTTAGTTCTCAGAAGGAAATCATATGTGCCATGTTGTTTCATTTTGGTATAAAGAGTTAGGTGCTATACCCTCGGTTATGCTTTGCAATATAGGAAATGATAGTTTTACACAGAGGAATGCTAGCACAAAAACTGAATGAAAGGAGATAGCTGCAAAATCTCTACACACAATGCTTAGTTCTCAGAAGTAAATCATGTGAGCCATGTTATTTCATTTAGGTTTAAAGAGTTAGGTGCTATACCCTCGGTTATGCTTTGCAATATAGGAAATGCTAGTTTTACACAGAGGAATGCTAGCACAAAAACTGAATGAAAGGAGATAGCTGCAAAATCTCTGCACACAATGCTTAGTTCTCAGAAGTAAATCATATGAGCCATGTTGTTTCATTTACGTTTAAAGCGTTAGGTGCTATACCCTCGGTTATGCTTTCCTATAGTGTAAATGCTAGTTTTAGATATAGGGATGTTACCACAAAAACTAAAGGAAAGGAGATAGCTGCAAAATCTCTGCACAAAATGCTTACTTCTCAGAGGTACATAATATGTGCCATGTTGTTTCATTTAGGTTTAAAGCCTTAGGTGGTATACCCTCGGTTATGCTTTCCTGTATAGGAAATGCTAGTTTTAGACATACGAAAGTTAGCAAAAAACCTGAAGTAAAGGAGATAGCTGCAAAATCTCTGCACACAAAAACTGAAGGAAAGGAGATAGCTGCAAAATCTCTGCACAGAATGCTTAGTTGTCAGAAGGAAATCATATGTGCCATGTTGTTTCATTTAGGTTTAAAGCGTTAGGTGCTATATCCTCGGTTATGCTCTCCTATAGTGTAAATGCTGGTTTTAGATATAGGAAACTTAGCATAAAAACTGAAGGAAAGGATATAGCTGCCAAATCTCGGCACACAATGCTTAGTTCTCAGAAGTAAATCATATGAGCCATGTTGTTTCATTTAGGTTTAAAGAGTTAGGTGCTATACCCTCGGTTATGCTTTCCTATAGTGTAAATGCTAGTTTTAGATATAAGAATGTTACCACAAAAAGTAAAGGAAAGGAGATAGCTGCAAAATCTCTGCACACAATGCTTACTTCTCAGAAGTAAATAATATGTGCCATGTTGTTTCATTTAGGTTTAAAGCCTTAGGTGCTATACCCTCAGTTATGCTTTCCTGTATAGGAAATGCTACTTTTAGAGATACGAAAGTTAGCACAAAAACTGAAGGAAAGGGGATAGCTGCATAATCTCTGCACACAATGCTTAGTTCTCAGAAGTAAATCATATGTGCCATGTTGTTTCATTTAGGGCTAAAGAGTTCGGTGTTATACCCTCGGTTATGCTTTCCTATAGTGTAAGTGCTGGTTTTAGATAAAGGAATGTTAGCCCAAAGACTAAAGGAAAGGAGATAGCTGCAAAATCTCTGCACACAATGCTTAGTTCTCAGAGGTAAATCATATGTGCGAAGTTGTTTCATTTAGGTTTAAAGCATTAGGTGCTATACGCTGGGTTTTGCTTTCCTATATAGGAAATGCTAGGTTTAGACATACGAATGTTAGCACAAAAACTGAAGGAAAGGAGATAGCTGCAAAATCTCTGCACACAATGCTTAGTTCTCAGAAGTAAATCATATGAGCCATGTTGTTTCATTTAGGTTTAAAGAGTTAGGTGCTATACCCTCGGTTATGCTTTGCAATATAGGAAATGCTAGTTTTACAGAGAGGAATGTTAGCACAAAAACTGAAGGAAAGGAGATAGCTGCAAAATCTCTGCACAGAATGCTTAGTTGTCAGAAGGAAATCATATGTACCATGTTGTTTCATTTAGGCTTAAAGCGTTAGGTGCTATACCCTCGGTTATGCCTTGCAATATAGGAAATGCTAGTTTTAGAGATACGAATGTTAGCACAAAAGCAGAAGGAAAGGATATAGCTGCAAAATCTCTGCACACAATGCTTAGTTTTCAGCAGTAAATCATATGTGCCATATTGTTTCATTTACTTTTAAAGCGTTAGGTGTTATACCTTCGGTTAGGCTTTCCTTTATAGGAAATGCAAGTTTCAGAGATACGAATGTTATCACAAAAACTGAAGGAAAGGAGATAGCTGCAAAATGCCAGCACACAATGCTTACTTCTCAGAAGTTAATAATATGTGCCATGTTGTTTCATTTAGGTTTAAAGCATTAGGTGCTATACCGTCGGTTATGCTTTCCTGTATAGGAAATGCTTGTTTTAGATATAGGAATGTTAGCACAAAACCTGAAGGAAAGGAGATAGCTGAAAAATCTCTGCACACAATGCTTAGTTCTCAGAAGGAAATCATATGTGCCATGTTGTTTCATTTAGGTTTAAAGAGTTAGGTGCTATACCCTCGGTTATGCTTTGCAATGTAGGAAATGCTAGTTTTACACAGAGGAATGCTAGCACAAAAACTGAATGAAAGGAGATAGCTGCAAAATCTCTGCACACAATGCTTAGTTCTCAGAAGTAAATCATATGAGCCATGTTGTTTCATTTAGGTTTAAAGAGTTAGGTGCTATACCCTCGGTTATGCTTTCCTATAGTGTAAATGCTAGTTTTAGATATAGGAATGTTACCACAAAAGCTAAAGGAAAGGAGATAGCTGCAAAATCTCTGCACGCAATGCTTACTTCTCAGAAGTAAATAATATGTGCCATGTTGTTTCATTTAGGTTTAAAGCCTTAGGTGGTATACCCTCGGTTATGCTTTCCTGTATAGGAAATGCTAGTTTTAGACATACGAAAGTTAGCAAAAAACCTGAAGGAAAGGAGATAGCTGCAAAATCTCTGCACACAAAAACTGAAGGAAAGGAGATAGCTGCAAAATCTCTGCACAGAATGCTTAGTTGTCAGAAGGAAATCATATGTGCCATGTTGTTTCATTTAGGTTTAAAGCGTTAGGTGCTATACCCTCGGTTATGCTCTCCTATAGTGTAAATGCTGGTTTTAGATATAGGAAACTTAGCATAAAAACTGAAGGAAAGGATATAGCTGCCAAATCTCGGCACACAATGCTTAGTTCTCAGAAGTAAATCATATGTGCCATGTTGTTTCATTTAGGTTTAAAGAGTTAGGTGCTATACCCTCGGTTATGCCTTGCAATATAGGAAATGCTAGTTTTAGAGATACGAATGTTAGCACAAAAACTGAAGGAAAGGAGATAGCTGCAAAATCTCTGCACACAATGCTTAGTTCTCAGCAGTAAATCATATGTGCCATATTGTTTCATTTACTTTTAAAGCATTAGGTGTTATACCCTCGGTTAGGCTTTCCTTTATAGGAAATGCTAGTTTCAGTGATACGAATGTTATCACAAAAACTGAAGGAAAGGAGATAGCTGCAAAATGTCAGCACACAATGCTTACTTCTCAGAAGTTAATAATATGTGCCATGTTGTTTCATTTAGGTTTAAAGCATTAGGTGCTATACCCTCGATTATGCTTTCCTGTACAGGAAATGCTAGTTTTAGGTATAGGAATGTTAGCACAAAAACTGAAGGAAAGCAGATAGCTGAAAAATCTCTGCACACAATGCTTAGTTCTCAGAAGGAAATCATATGTGCCATGTTGTTTCATTTTGGTATAAAGAGTTAGGTGCTATACCCTCGGTTATGCTTTGCAATATAGGAAATGATAGTTTTACACAGAGGAATGCTAGCACAAAAACTGAATGAAAGGAGATAGCTGCAAAATCTCTACACACAATGCTTAGTTCTCAGAAGTAAATCATGTGAGCCATGTTATTTCATTTAGGTTTAAAGAGTTAGGTGCTATACCCTCGGTTATGCTTTGCAATATAGGAAATGCTAGTTTTACACAGAGGAATGCTAGCACAAAAACTGAATGAAAGGAGATAGCTGCAAAATCTCTGCACACAATGCTTAGTTCTCAGAAGTAAATCATATGAGCCATGTTGTTTCATTTACGTTTAAAGCGTTAGGTGCTATACCCTCGGTTATGCTTTCCTATAGTGTAAATGCTAGTTTTAGATATAGGGATGTTACCACAAAAACTAAAGGAAAGGAGATAGCTGCAAAATCTCTGCACAAAATGCTTACTTCTCAGAGGTACATAATATGTGCCATGTTGTTTCATTTAGGTTTAAAGCCTTAGGTGGTATACCCTCGGTTATGCTTTCCTGTATAGGAAATGCTAGTTTTAGACATACGAAAGTTAGCAAAAAACCTGAAGTAAAGGAGATAGCTGCAAAATCTCTGCACACAAAAACTGAAGGAAAGGAGATAGCTGCAAAATCTCTGCACAGAATGCTTAGTTGTCAGAAGGAAATCATATGTGCCATGTTGTTTCATTTAGGTTTAAAGCGTTAGGTGCTATATCCTCGGTTATGCTCTCCTATAGTGTAAATGCTGGTTTTAGATATAGGAAACTTAGCATAAAAACTGAAGGAAAGGATATAGCTGCCAAATCTCGGCACACAATGCTTAGTTCTCAGAAGTAAATCATATGAGCCATGTTGTTTCATTTAGGTTTAAAGAGTTAGGTGCTATACCCTCGGTTATGCTTTCCTATAGTGTAAATGCTAGTTTTAGATATAAGAATGTTACCACAAAAAGTAAAGGAAAGGAGATAGCTGCAAAATCTCTGCACACAATGCTTACTTCTCAGAAGTAAATAATATGTGCCATGTTGTTTCATTTAGGTTTAAAGCCTTAGGTGCTATACCCTCAGTTATGCTTTCCTGTATAGGAAATGCTACTTTTAGAGATACGAAAGTTAGCACAAAAACTGAAGGAAAGGGGATAGCTGCATAATCTCTGCACACAATGCTTAGTTCTCAGAAGTAAATCATATGTGCCATGTTGTTTCATTTAGGGCTAAAGAGTTCGGTGTTATACCCTCGGTTATGCTTTCCTATAGTGTAAGTGCTGGTTTTAGATAAAGGAATGTTAGCCCAAAGACTAAAGGAAAGGAGATAGCTGCAAAATCTCTGCACACAATGCTTAGTTCTCAGAGGTAAATCATATGTGCGAAGTTGTTTCATTTAGGTTTAAAGCATTAGGTGCTATACGCTGGGTTTTGCTTTCCTATATAGGAAATGCTAGGTTTAGACATACGAATGTTAGCACAAAAACTGAAGGAAAGGAGATAGCTGCAAAATCTCTGCACACAATGCTTAGTTCTCAGAAGTAAATCATATGAGCCATGTTGTTTCATTTAGGTTTAAAGAGTTAGGTGCTATACCCTCGGTTATGCTTTGCAATATAGGAAATGCTAGTTTTACAGAGAGGAATGTTAGCACAAAAACTGAAGGAAAGGAGATAGCTGCAAAATCTCTGCACAGAATGCTTAGTTGTCAGAAGGAAATCATATGTACCATGTTGTTTCATTTAGGCTTAAAGCGTTAGGTGCTATACCCTCGGTTATGCCTTGCAATATAGGAAATGCTAGTTTTAGAGATACGAATGTTAGCACAAAAGCAGAAGGAAAGGATATAGCTGCAAAATCTCTGCACACAATGCTTAGTTTTCAGCAGTAAATCATATGTGCCATATTGTTTCATTTACTTTTAAAGCGTTAGGTGTTATACCTTCGGTTAGGCTTTCCTTTATAGGAAATGCAAGTTTCAGAGATACGAATGTTATCACAAAAACTGAAGGAAAGGAGATAGCTGCAAAATGCCAGCACACAATGCTTACTTCTCAGAAGTTAATAATATGTGCCATGTTGTTTCATTTAGGTTTAAAGCATTAGGTGCTATACCGTCGGTTATGCTTTCCTGTATAGGAAATGCTTGTTTTAGATATAGGAATGTTAGCACAAAACCTGAAGGAAAGGAGATAGCTGAAAAATCTCTGCACACAATGCTTAGTTCTCAGAAGGAAATCATATGTGCCATGTTGTTTCATTTAGGTTTAAAGAGTTAGGTGCTATACCCTCGGTTATGCTTTGCAATGTAGGAAATGCTAGTTTTACACAGAGGAATGCTAGCACAAAAACTGAATGAAAGGAGATAGCTGCAAAATCTCTGCACACAATGCTTAGTTCTCAGAAGTAAATCATATGAGCCATGTTGTTTCATTTAGGTTTAAAGAGTTAGGTGCTATACCCTCGGTTATGCTTTCCTATAGTGTAAATGCTAGTTTTAGATATAGGAATGTTACCACAAAAGCTAAAGGAAAGGAGATAGCTGCAAAATCTCTGCACGCAATGCTTACTTCTCAGAAGTAAATAATATGTGCCATGTTGTTTCATTTAGGTTTAAAGCCTTAGGTGGTATACCCTCGGTTATGCTTTCCTGTATAGGAAATGCTAGTTTTAGACATACGAAAGTTAGCAAAAAACCTGAAGGAAAGGAGATAGCTGCAAAATCTCTGCACACAAAAACTGAAGGAAAGGAGATAGCTGCAAAATCTCTGCACAGAATGCTTAGTTGTCAGAAGGAAATCATATGTGCCATGTTGTTTCATTTAGGTTTAAAGCGTTAGGTGCTATACCCTCGGTTATGCTCTCCTATAGTGTAAATGCTGGTTTTAGATATAGGAAACTTAGCATAAAAACTGAAGGAAAGGATATAGCTGCCAAATCTCGGCACACAATGCTTAGTTCTCAGAAGTAAATCATATGTGCCATGTTGTTTCATTTAGGTTTAAAGAGTTAGGTGCTATACCCTCGGTTATGCCTTGCAATATAGGAAATGCTAGTTTTAGAGATACGAATGTTAGCACAAAAACTGAAGGAAAGGAGATAGCTGCAAAATCTCTGCACACAATGCTTAGTTCTCAGCAGTAAATCATATGTGCCATATTGTTTCATTTACTTTTAAAGCATTAGGTGTTATACCCTCGGTTAGGCTTTCCTTTATAGGAAATGCTAGTTTCAGTGATACGAATGTTATCACAAAAACTGAAGGAAAGGAGATAGCTGCAAAATGTCAGCACACAATGCTTACTTCTCAGAAGTTAATAATATGTGCCATGTTGTTTCATTTAGGTTTAAAGCATTAGGTGCTATACCCTCGATTATGCTTTCCTGTACAGGAAATGCTAGTTTTAGGTATAGGAATGTTAGCACAAAAACTGAAGGAAAGCAGATAGCTGAAAAATCTCTGCACACAATGCTTAGTTCTCAGAAGGAAATCATATGTGCCATGTTGTTTCATTTTGGTATAAAGAGTTAGGTGCTATACCCTCGGTTATGCTTTGCAATATAGGAAATGATAGTTTTACACAGAGGAATGCTAGCACAAAAACTGAATGAAAGGAGATAGCTGCAAAATCTCTACACACAATGCTTAGTTCTCAGAAGTAAATCATGTGAGCCATGTTATTTCATTTAGGTTTAAAGAGTTAGGTGCTATACCCTCGGTTATGCTTTGCAATATAGGAAATGCTAGTTTTACACAGAGGAATGCTAGCACAAAAACTGAATGAAAGGAGATAGCTGCAAAATCTCTGCACACAATGCTTAGTTCTCAGAAGTAAATCATATGAGCCATGTTGTTTCATTTACGTTTAAAGCGTTAGGTGCTATACCCTCGGTTATGCTTTCCTATAGTGTAAATGCTAGTTTTAGATATAGGGATGTTACCACAAAAACTAAAGGAAAGGAGATAGCTGCAAAATCTCTGCACAAAATGCTTACTTCTCAGAGGTACATAATATGTGCCATGTTGTTTCATTTAGGTTTAAAGCCTTAGGTGGTATACCCTCGGTTATGCTTTCCTGTATAGGAAATGCTAGTTTTAGACATACGAAAGTTAGCAAAAAACCTGAAGTAAAGGAGATAGCTGCAAAATCTCTGCACACAAAAACTGAAGGAAAGGAGATAGCTGCAAAATCTCTGCACAGAATGCTTAGTTGTCAGAAGGAAATCATATGTGCCATGTTGTTTCATTTAGGTTTAAAGCGTTAGGTGCTATATCCTCGGTTATGCTCTCCTATAGTGTAAATGCTGGTTTTAGATATAGGAAACTTAGCATAAAAACTGAAGGAAAGGATATAGCTGCCAAATCTCGGCACACAATGCTTAGTTCTCAGAAGTAAATCATATGAGCCATGTTGTTTCATTTAGGTTTAAAGAGTTAGGTGCTATACCCTCGGTTATGCTTTCCTATAGTGTAAATGCTAGTTTTAGATATAAGAATGTTACCACAAAAAGTAAAGGAAAGGAGATAGCTGCAAAATCTCTGCACACAATGCTTACTTCTCAGAAGTAAATAATATGTGCCATGTTGTTTCATTTAGGTTTAAAGCCTTAGGTGCTATACCCTCAGTTATGCTTTCCTGTATAGGAAATGCTACTTTTAGAGATACGAAAGTTAGCACAAAAACTGAAGGAAAGGGGATAGCTGCATAATCTCTGCACACAATGCTTAGTTCTCAGAAGTAAATCATATGTGCCATGTTGTTTCATTTAGGGCTAAAGAGTTCGGTGTTATACCCTCGGTTATGCTTTCCTATAGTGTAAGTGCTGGTTTTAGATAAAGGAATGTTAGCCCAAAGACTAAAGGAAAGGAGATAGCTGCAAAATCTCTGCACACAATGCTTAGTTCTCAGAGGTAAATCATATGTGCGAAGTTGTTTCATTTAGGTTTAAAGCATTAGGTGCTATACGCTGGGTTTTGCTTTCCTATATAGGAAATGCTAGGTTTAGACATACGAATGTTAGCACAAAAACTGAAGGAAAGGAGATAGCTGCAAAATCTCTGCACACAATGCTTAGTTCTCAGAAGTAAATCATATGAGCCATGTTGTTTCATTTAGGTTTAAAGAGTTAGGTGCTATACCCTCGGTTATGCTTTGCAATATAGGAAATGCTAGTTTTACAGAGAGGAATGTTAGCACAAAAACTGAAGGAAAGGAGATAGCTGCAAAATCTCTGCACAGAATGCTTAGTTGTCAGAAGGAAATCATATGTACCATGTTGTTTCATTTAGGCTTAAAGCGTTAGGTGCTATACCCTCGGTTATGCCTTGCAATATAGGAAATGCTAGTTTTAGAGATACGAATGTTAGCACAAAAGCAGAAGGAAAGGATATAGCTGCAAAATCTCTGCACACAATGCTTAGTTTTCAGCAGTAAATCATATGTGCCATATTGTTTCATTTACTTTTAAAGCGTTAGGTGTTATACCTTCGGTTAGGCTTTCCTTTATAGGAAATGCAAGTTTCAGAGATACGAATGTTATCACAAAAACTGAAGGAAAGGAGATAGCTGCAAAATGCCAGCACACAATGCTTACTTCTCAGAAGTTAATAATATGTGCCATGTTGTTTCATTTAGGTTTAAAGCATTAGGTGCTATACCGTCGGTTATGCTTTCCTGTATAGGAAATGCTTGTTTTAGATATAGGAATGTTAGCACAAAACCTGAAGGAAAGGAGATAGCTGAAAAATCTCTGCACACAATGCTTAGTTCTCAGAAGGAAATCATATGTGCCATGTTGTTTCATTTAGGTTTAAAGAGTTAGGTGCTATACCCTCGGTTATGCTTTGCAATGTAGGAAATGCTAGTTTTACACAGAGGAATGCTAGCACAAAAACTGAATGAAAGGAGATAGCTGCAAAATCTCTGCACACAATGCTTAGTTCTCAGAAGTAAATCATATGAGCCATGTTGTTTCATTTAGGTTTAAAGAGTTAGGTGCTATACCCTCGGTTATGCTTTCCTATAGTGTAAATGCTAGTTTTAGATATAGGAATGTTACCACAAAAGCTAAAGGAAAGGAGATAGCTGCAAAATCTCTGCACGCAATGCTTACTTCTCAGAAGTAAATAATATGTGCCATGTTGTTTCATTTAGGTTTAAAGCCTTAGGTGGTATACCCTCGGTTATGCTTTCCTGTATAGGAAATGCTAGTTTTAGACTTACGAAAGTTAGCAAAAAACCTGAAGGAAAAGAGATAGCTGCAAAATCTCTGCACACAAAAACTGAAGGAAAGGAGATAGCTGCAAAATCTCTGCACAGAATGCTTAGTTGTCAGAAGGAAATCATATGTGCCATGTTGTTTCATTTAGGTTTAAAGCGTTAGGTGCTATACCCTCGGTTATGCTCTCCTATAGTGTAAATGCTGGTTTTAGATATAGGAAACTTAGCATAAAAACTGAAGGAAAGGATATAGCTGCCAAATCTCGGCACACAATGCTTAGTTCTCAGAAGTAAATCATATGTGCCATGTTGTTTCATTTAGGTTTAAAGAGTTAGGTGCTATACCCTCGGTTATGCCTTGCAATATAGGAAATGCTAGTTTTAGAGATACGAATGTTAGCACAAAAACTGAAGGAAAGGAGATAGCTGCAAAATCTCTGCACACAATGCTTAGTTCTCAGCAGTAAATCATATGTGCCATATTGTTTCATTTACTTTTAAAGCATTAGGTGTTATACCCTCGGTTAGGCTTTCCTTTATAGGAAATGCTAGTTTCAGTGATACGAATGTTATCACAAAAACTGAAGGAAAGGAGATAGCTGCAAAATGTCAGCACACAATGCTTACTTCTCAGAAGTTAATAATATGTGCCATGTTGTTTCATTTAGGTTTAAAGCATTAGGTGCTATACCCTCGATTATGCTTTCCTGTACAGGAAATGCTAGTTTTAGGTATAGGAATGTTAGCACAAAAACTGAAGGAAAGCAGATAGCTGAAAAATCTCTGCACACAATGCTTAGTTCTCAGAAGGAAATCATATGTGCCATGTTGTTTCATTTTGGTATAAAGAGTTAGGTGCTATACCCTCGGTTATGCTTTGCAATATAGGAAATGATAGTTTTACACAGAGGAATGCTAGCACAAAAACTGAATGAAAGGAGATAGCTGCAAAATCTCTACACACAATGCTTAGTTCTCAGAAGTAAATCATGTGAGCCATGTTATTTCATTTAGGTTTAAAGAGTTAGGTGCTATACCCTCGGTTATGCTTTGCAATATAGGAAATGCTAGTTTTACACAGAGGAATGCTAGCACAAAAACTGAATGAAAGGAGATAGCTGCAAAATCTCTGCACACAATGCTTAGTTCTCAGAAGTAAATCATATGAGCCATGTTGTTTCATTTACGTTTAAAGCGTTAGGTGCTATACCCTCGGTTATGCTTTCCTATAGTGTAAATGCTAGTTTTAGATATAGGGATGTTACCACAAAAACTAAAGGAAAGGAGATAGCTGCAAAATCTCTGCACAAAATGCTTACTTCTCAGAGGTACATAATATGTGCCATGTTGTTTCATTTAGGTTTAAAGCCTTAGGTGGTATACCCTCGGTTATGCTTTCCTGTATAGGAAATGCTAGTTTTAGACATACGAAAGTTAGCAAAAAACCTGAAGTAAAGGAGATAGCTGCAAAATCTCTGCACACAAAAACTGAAGGAAAGGAGATAGCTGCAAAATCTCTGCACAGAATGCTTAGTTGTCAGAAGGAAATCATATGTGCCATGTTGTTTCATTTAGGTTTAAAGCGTTAGGTGCTATATCCTCGGTTATGCTCTCCTATAGTGTAAATGCTGGTTTTAGATATAGGAAACTTAGCATAAAAACTGAAGGAAAGGATATAGCTGCCAAATCTCGGCACACAATGCTTAGTTCTCAGAAGTAAATCATATGAGCCATGTTGTTTCATTTAGGTTTAAAGAGTTAGGTGCTATACCCTCGGTTATGCTTTCCTATAGTGTAAATGCTAGTTTTAGATATAGGAATGTTACCACAAAAAGTAAAGGAAAGGAGATAGCTGCAAAATCTCTGCACACAATGCTTACTTCTCAGAAGTAAATAATATGTGCCATGTTGTTTCATTTAGGTTTAAAGCCTTAGGTGCTATACCCTCAGTTATGCTTTCCTGTATAGGAAATGCTACTTTTAGAGATACGAAAGTTAGCACAAAAACTGAAGGAAAGGGGATAGCTGCATAATCTCTGCACACAATGCTTAGTTCTCAGAAGTAAATCATATGTGCCATGTTGTTTCATTTAGGGCTAAAGAGTTCGGTGTTATACCCTCGGTTATGCTTTCCTATAGTGTAAGTGCTGGTTTTAGATAAAGGAATGTTAGCCCAAAGACTAAAGGAAAGGAGATAGCTGCAAAATCTCTGCACACAATGCTTAGTTCTCAGAGGTAAATCATATGTGCGAAGTTGTTTCATTTAGGTTTAAAGCATTAGGTGCTATACGCTGGGTTTTGCTTTCCTATATAGGAAATGCTAGGTTTAGACATACGAATGTTAGCACAAAAACTGAAGGAAAGGAGATAGCTGCAAAATCTCTGCACACAATGCTTAGTTCTCAGAAGTAAATCATATGAGCCATGTTGTTTCATTTAGGTTTAAAGAGTTAGGTGCTATACCCTCGGTTATGCTTTGCAATATAGGAAATGCTAGTTTTACAGAGAGGAATGTTAGCACAAAAACTGAAGGAAAGGAGATAGCTGCAAAATCTCTGCACAGAATGCTTAGTTGTCAGAAGGAAATCATATGTACCATGTTGTTTCATTTAGGCTTAAAGCGTTAGGTGCTATACCCTCGGTTATGCCTTGCAATATAGGAAATGCTAGTTTTAGAGATACGAATGTTAGCACAAAAGCAGAAGGAAAGGATATAGCTGCAAAATCTCTGCACACAATGCTTAGTTTTCAGCAGTAAATCATATGTGCCATATTGTTTCATTTACTTTTAAAGCGTTAGGTGTTATACCTTCGGTTAGGCTTTCCTTTATAGGAAATGCAAGTTTCAGAGATACGAATGTTATCACAAAAACTGAAGGAAAGGAGATAGCTGCAAAATGCCAGCACACAATGCTTACTTCTCAGAAGTTAATAATATGTGCCATGTTGTTTCATTTAGGTTTAAAGCATTAGGTGCTATACCGTCGGTTATGCTTTCCTGTATAGGAAATGCTTGTTTTAGATATAGGAATGTTAGCACAAAACCTGAAGGAAAGGAGATAGCTGAAAAATCTCTGCACACAATGCTTAGTTCTCAGAAGGAAATCATATGTGCCATGTTGTTTCATTTAGGTTTAAAGAGTTAGGTGCTATACCCTCGGTTATGCTTTGCAATGTAGGAAATGCTAGTTTTACACAGAGGAATGCTAGCACAAAAACTGAATGAAAGGAGATAGCTGCAAAATCTCTGCACACAATGCTTAGTTCTCAGAAGTAAATCATATGAGCCATGTTGTTTCATTTAGGTTTAAAGAGTTAGGTGCTATACCCTCGGTTATGCTTTCCTATAGTGTAAATGCTAGTTTTAGATATAGGAATGTTACCACAAAAGCTAAAGGAAAGGAGATAGCTGCAAAATCTCTGCACGCAATGCTTACTTCTCAGAAGTAAATAATATGTGCCATGTTGTTTCATTTAGGTTTAAAGCCTTAGGTGGTATACCCTCGGTTATGCTTTCCTGTATAGGAAATGCTAGTTTTAGACATACGAAAGTTAGCAAAAAACCTGAAGGAAAGGAGATAGCTGCAAAATCTCTGCACACAAAAACTGAAGGAAAGGAGATAGCTGCAAAATCTCTGCACAGAATGCTTAGTTGTCAGAAGGAAATCATATGTGCCATGTTGTTTCATTTAGGTTTAAAGCGTTAGGTGCTATACCCTCGGTTATGCTCTCCTATAGTGTAAATGCTGGTTTTAGATATAGGAAACTTAGCATAAAAACTGAAGGAAAGGATATAGCTGCCAAATCTCGGCACACAATGCTTAGTTCTCAGAAGTAAATCATATGTGCCATGTTGTTTCATTTAGGTTTAAAGAGTTAGGTGCTATACCCTCGGTTATGCCTTGCAATATAGGAAATGCTAGTTTTAGAGATACGAATGTTAGCACAAAAACTGAAGGAAAGGAGATAGCTGCAAAATCTCTGCACACAATGCTTAGTTCTCAGCAGTAAATCATATGTGCCATATTGTTTCATTTACTTTTAAAGCATTAGGTGTTATACCCTCGGTTAGGCTTTCCTTTATAGGAAATGCTAGTTTCAGTGATACGAATGTTATCACAAAAACTGAAGGAAAGGAGATAGCTGCAAAATGTCAGCACACAATGCTTACTTCTCAGAAGTTAATAATATGTGCCATGTTGTTTCATTTAGGTTTAAAGCATTAGGTGCTATACCCTCGATTATGCTTTCCTGTACAGGAAATGCTAGTTTTAGGTATAGGAATGTTAGCACAAAAACTGAAGGAAAGCAGATAGCTGAAAAATCTCTGCACACAATGCTTAGTTCTCAGAAGGAAATCATATGTGCCATGTTGTTTCATTTTGGTATAAAGAGTTAGGTGCTATACCCTCGGTTATGCTTTGCAATATAGGAAATGATAGTTTTACACAGAGGAATGCTAGCACAAAAACTGAATGAAAGGAGATAGCTGCAAAATCTCTACACACAATGCTTAGTTCTCAGAAGTAAATCATGTGAGCCATGTTATTTCATTTAGGTTTAAAGAGTTAGGTGCTATACCCTCGGTTATGCTTTGCAATATAGGAAATGCTAGTTTTACACAGAGGAATGCTAGCACAAAAACTGAATGAAAGGAGATAGCTGCAAAATCTCTGCACACAATGCTTAGTTCTCAGAAGTAAATCATATGAGCCATGTTGTTTCATTTACGTTTAAAGCGTTAGGTGCTATACCCTCGGTTATGCTTTCCTATAGTGTAAATGCTAGTTTTAGATATAGGGATGTTACCACAAAAACTAAAGGAAAGGAGATAGCTGCAAAATCTCTGCACAAAATGCTTACTTCTCAGAGGTAAATAATATGTGCCATGTTGTTTCATTTAGGTTTAAAGCCTTAGGTGCTATACCCTCGGTTATGCTTTCCTGTATAGGAAATGCTAGTTTTAGACATACGAAAGTTAGCAAAAAGCCTGAAGTAAAGGAGATAGCTGCAAAATCTCTGCACACAAAAACTGAAGGAAAGGAGATAGCTGCAAAATCTCTGCACAGAATGCTTAGTTGTCAGAAGGAAATCATATGTGCCATGTTGTTTCATTTAGGTTTAAAGCGTTAGGTGCTATATCCTCGGTTATGCTCTCCTATAGTGTAAATGCTGGTTTTAGATATAGGAAACTTAGCATAAAAACTGAAGGAAAGGATATAGCTGCCAAATCTCGGCACACAATGCTTAGTTCTCAGAAGTAAATCATATGAGCCATGTTGTTTCATTTAGGTTTAAAGAGTTAGGTGCTATACCCTCGGTTATGCTTTCCTATAGTGTAAATGCTAGTTTTAGATATAAGAATGTTACCACAAAAAGTAAAGGAAAGGAGATAGCTGCAAAATCTCTGCACACAATGCTTACTTCTCAGAAGTAAATAATATGTGCCATGTTGTTTCATTTAGGTTTAAAGCCTTAGGTGCTATACCCTCAGTTATGCTTTCCTGTATAGGAAATGCTACTTTTAGAGATACGAAAGTTAGCACAAAAACTGAAGGAAAGGGGATAGCTGCATAATCTCTGCACACAATGCTTAGTTCTCAGAAGTAAATCATATGTGCCATGTTGTTTCATTTAGGGCTAAAGAGTTCGGTGTTATACCCTCGGTTATGCTTTCCTATAGTGTAAGTGCTGGTTTTAGATAAAGGAATGTTAGCCCAAAGACTAAAGGAAAGGAGATAGCTGCAAAATCTCTGCACACAATGCTTAGTTCTCAGAGGTAAATCATATGTGCGAAGTTGTTTCATTTAGGTTTAAAGCATTAGGTGCTATACGCTGGGTTTTGCTTTCCTATATAGGAAATGCTAGGTTTAGACATACGAATGTTAGCACAAAAACTGAAGGAAAGGAGATAGCTGCAAAATCTCTGCACACAATGCTTAGTTCTCAGAAGTAAATCATATGAGCCATGTTGTTTCATTTAGGTTTAAAGAGTTAGGTGCTATACCCTCGGTTATGCTTTGCAATATAGGAAATGCTAGTTTTACAGAGAGGAATGTTAGCACAAAAACTGAAGGAAAGGAGATAGCTGCAAAATCTCTGCACAGAATGCTTAGTTGTCAGAAGGAAATCATATGTACCATGTTGTTTCATTTAGGCTTAAAGCGTTAGGTGCTATACCCTCGGTTATGCCTTGCAATATAGGAAATGCTAGTTTTAGAGATACGAATGTTAGCACAAAAGCAGAAGGAAAGGATATAGCTGCAAAATCTCTGCACACAATGCTTAGTTTTCAGCAGTAAATCATATGTGCCATATTGTTTCATTTACTTTTAAAGCGTTAGGTGTTATACCTTCGGTTAGGCTTTCCTTTATAGGAAATGCAAGTTTCAGAGATACGAATGTTATCACAAAAACTGAAGGAAAGGAGATAGCTGCAAAATGCCAGCACACAATGCTTACTTCTCAGAAGTTAATAATATGTGCCATGTTGTTTCATTTAGGTTTAAAGCATTAGGTGCTATACCGTCGGTTATGCTTTCCTGTATAGGAAATGCTTGTTTTAGATATAGGAATGTTAGCACAAAACCTGAAGGAAAGGAGATAGCTGAAAAATCTCTGCACACAATGCTTAGTTCTCAGAAGGAAATCATATGTGCCATGTTGTTTCATTTAGGTTTAAAGAGTTAGGTGCTATACCCTCGGTTATGCTTTGCAATGTAGGAAATGCTAGTTTTACACAGAGGAATGCTAGCACAAAAACTGAATGAAAGGAGATAGCTGCAAAATCTCTGCACACAATGCTTAGTTCTCAGAAGTAAATCATATGAGCCATGTTGTTTCATTTAGGTTTAAAGAGTTAGGTGCTATACCCTCGGTTATGCTTTCCTATAGTGTAAATGCTAGTTTTAGATATAGGAATGTTACCACAAAAGCTAAAGGAAAGGAGATAGCTGCAAAATCTCTGCACGCAATGCTTACTTCTCAGAAGTAAATAATATGTGCCATGTTGTTTCATTTAGGTTTAAAGCCTTAGGTGGTATACCCTCGGTTATGCTTTCCTGTATAGGAAATGCTAGTTTTAGACTTACGAAAGTTAGCAAAAAACCTGAAGGAAAAGAGATAGCTGCAAAATCTCTGCACACAAAAACTGAAGGAAAGGAGATAGCTGCAAAATCTCTGCACAGAATGCTTAGTTGTCAGAAGGAAATCATATGTGCCATGTTGTTTCATTTAGGTTTAAAGCGTTAGGTGCTATACCCTCGGTTATGCTCTCCTATAGTGTAAATGCTGGTTTTAGATATAGGAAACTTAGCATAAAAACTGAAGGAAAGGATATAGCTGCCAAATCTCGGCACACAATGCTTAGTTCTCAGAAGTAAATCATATGTGCCATGTTGTTTCATTTAGGTTTAAAGAGTTAGGTGCTATACCCTCGGTTATGCCTTGCAATATAGGAAATGCTAGTTTTAGAGATACGAATGTTAGCACAAAAACTGAAGGAAAGGAGATAGCTGCAAAATCTCTGCACACAATGCTTAGTTCTCAGCAGTAAATCATATGTGCCATATTGTTTCATTTACTTTTAAAGCATTAGGTGTTATACCCTCGGTTAGGCTTTCCTTTATAGGAAATGCTAGTTTCAGTGATACGAATGTTATCACAAAAACTGAAGGAAAGGAGATAGCTGCAAAATGTCAGCACACAATGCTTACTTCTCAGAAGTTAATAATATGTGCCATGTTGTTTCATTTAGGTTTAAAGCATTAGGTGCTATACCCTCGATTATGCTTTCCTGTACAGGAAATGCTAGTTTTAGGTATAGGAATGTTAGCACAAAAACTGAAGGAAAGCAGATAGCTGAAAAATCTCTGCACACAATGCTTAGTTCTCAGAAGGAAATCATATGTGCCATGTTGTTTCATTTTGGTATAAAGAGTTAGGTGCTATACCCTCGGTTATGCTTTGCAATATAGGAAATGATAGTTTTACACAGAGGAATGCTAGCACAAAAACTGAATGAAAGGAGATAGCTGCAAAATCTCTACACACAATGCTTAGTTCTCAGAAGTAAATCATGTGAGCCATGTTATTTCATTTAGGTTTAAAGAGTTAGGTGCTATACCCTCGGTTATGCTTTGCAATATAGGAAATGCTAGTTTTACACAGAGGAATGCTAGCACAAAAACTGAATGAAAGGAGATAGCTGCAAAATCTCTGCACACAATGCTTAGTTCTCAGAAGTAAATCATATGAGCCATGTTGTTTCATTTACGTTTAAAGCGTTAGGTGCTATACCCTCGGTTATGCTTTCCTATAGTGTAAATGCTAGTTTTAGATATAGGGATGTTACCACAAAAACTAAAGGAAAGGAGATAGCTGCAAAATCTCTGCACAAAATGCTTACTTCTCAGAGGTACATAATATGTGCCATGTTGTTTCATTTAGGTTTAAAGCCTTAGGTGGTATACCCTCGGTTATGCTTTCCTGTATAGGAAATGCTAGTTTTAGACATACGAAAGTTAGCAAAAAACCTGAAGTAAAGGAGATAGCTGCAAAATCTCTGCACACAAAAACTGAAGGAAAGGAGATAGCTGCAAAATCTCTGCACAGAATGCTTAGTTGTCAGAAGGAAATCATATGTGCCATGTTGTTTCATTTAGGTTTAAAGCGTTAGGTGCTATATCCTCGGTTATGCTCTCCTATAGTGTAAATGCTGGTTTTAGATATAGGAAACTTAGCATAAAAACTGAAGGAAAGGATATAGCTGCCAAATCTCGGCACACAATGCTTAGTTCTCAGAAGTAAATCATATGAGCCATGTTGTTTCATTTAGGTTTAAAGAGTTAGGTGCTATACCCTCGGTTATGCTTTCCTATAGTGTAAATGCTAGTTTTAGATATAGGAATGTTACCACAAAAAGTAAAGGAAAGGAGATAGCTGCAAAATCTCTGCACACAATGCTTACTTCTCAGAAGTAAATAATATGTGCCATGTTGTTTCATTTAGGTTTAAAGCCTTAGGTGCTATACCCTCAGTTATGCTTTCCTGTATAGGAAATGCTACTTTTAGAGATACGAAAGTTAGCACAAAAACTGAAGGAAAGGGGATAGCTGCATAATCTCTGCACACAATGCTTAGTTCTCAGAAGTAAATCATATGTGCCATGTTGTTTCATTTAGGGCTAAAGAGTTCGGTGTTATACCCTCGGTTATGCTTTCCTATAGTGTAAGTGCTGGTTTTAGATAAAGGAATGTTAGCCCAAAGACTAAAGGAAAGGAGATAGCTGCAAAATCTCTGCACACAATGCTTAGTTCTCAGAGGTAAATCATATGTGCGAAGTTGTTTCATTTAGGTTTAAAGCATTAGGTGCTATACGCTGGGTTTTGCTTTCCTATATAGGAAATGCTAGGTTTAGACATACGAATGTTAGCACAAAAACTGAAGGAAAGGAGATAGCTGCAAAATCTCTGCACACAATGCTTAGTTCTCAGAAGTAAATCATATGAGCCATGTTGTTTCATTTAGGTTTAAAGAGTTAGGTGCTATACCCTCGGTTATGCTTTGCAATATAGGAAATGCTAGTTTTACAGAGAGGAATGTTAGCACAAAAACTGAAGGAAAGGAGATAGCTGCAAAATCTCTGCACAGAATGCTTAGTTGTCAGAAGGAAATCATATGTACCATGTTGTTTCATTTAGGCTTAAAGCGTTAGGTGCTATACCCTCGGTTATGCCTTGCAATATAGGAAATGCTAGTTTTAGAGATACGAATGTTAGCACAAAAGCAGAAGGAAAGGATATAGCTGCAAAATCTCTGCACACAATGCTTAGTTTTCAGCAGTAAATCATATGTGCCATATTGTTTCATTTACTTTTAAAGCGTTAGGTGTTATACCTTCGGTTAGGCTTTCCTTTATAGGAAATGCAAGTTTCAGAGATACGAATGTTATCACAAAAACTGAAGGAAAGGAGATAGCTGCAAAATGCCAGCACACAATGCTTACTTCTCAGAAGTTAATAATATGTGCCATGTTGTTTCATTTAGGTTTAAAGCATTAGGTGCTATACCGTCGGTTATGCTTTCCTGTATAGGAAATGCTTGTTTTAGATATAGGAATGTTAGCACAAAACCTGAAGGAAAGGAGATAGCTGAAAAATCTCTGCACACAATGCTTAGTTCTCAGAAGGAAATCATATGTGCCATGTTGTTTCATTTAGGTTTAAAGAGTTAGGTGCTATACCCTCGGTTATGCTTTGCAATGTAGGAAATGCTAGTTTTACACAGAGGAATGCTAGCACAAAAACTGAATGAAAGGAGATAGCTGCAAAATCTCTGCACACAATGCTTAGTTCTCAGAAGTAAATCATATGAGCCATGTTGTTTCATTTAGGTTTAAAGAGTTAGGTGCTATACCCTCGGTTATGCTTTCCTATAGTGTAAATGCTAGTTTTAGATATAGGAATGTTACCACAAAAGCTAAAGGAAAGGAGATAGCTGCAAAATCTCTGCACGCAATGCTTACTTCTCAGAAGTAAATAATATGTGCCATGTTGTTTCATTTAGGTTTAAAGCCTTAGGTGGTATACCCTCGGTTATGCTTTCCTGTATAGGAAATGCTAGTTTTAGACATACGAAAGTTAGCAAAAAACCTGAAGGAAAGGAGATAGCTGCAAAATCTCTGCACACAAAAACTGAAGGAAAGGAGATAGCTGCAAAATCTCTGCACAGAATGCTTAGTTGTCAGAAGGAAATCATATGTGCCATGTTGTTTCATTTAGGTTTAAAGCGTTAGGTGCTATACCCTCGGTTATGCTCTCCTATAGTGTAAATGCTGGTTTTAGATATAGGAAACTTAGCATAAAAACTGAAGGAAAGGATATAGCTGCCAAATCTCGGCACACAATGCTTAGTTCTCAGAAGTAAATCATATGTGCCATGTTGTTTCATTTAGGTTTAAAGAGTTAGGTGCTATACCCTCGGTTATGCCTTGCAATATAGGAAATGCTAGTTTTAGAGATACGAATGTTAGCACAAAAACTGAAGGAAAGGAGATAGCTGCAAAATCTCTGCACACAATGCTTAGTTCTCAGCAGTAAATCATATGTGCCATATTGTTTCATTTACTTTTAAAGCATTAGGTGTTATACCCTCGGTTAGGCTTTCCTTTATAGGAAATGCTAGTTTCAGTGATACGAATGTTATCACAAAAACTGAAGGAAAGGAGATAGCTGCAAAATGTCAGCACACAATGCTTACTTCTCAGAAGTTAATAATATGTGCCATGTTGTTTCATTTAGGTTTAAAGCATTAGGTGCTATACCCTCGATTATGCTTTCCTGTACAGGAAATGCTAGTTTTAGGTATAGGAATGTTAGCACAAAAACTGAAGGAAAGCAGATAGCTGAAAAATCTCTGCACACAATGCTTAGTTCTCAGAAGGAAATCATATGTGCCATGTTGTTTCATTTTGGTATAAAGAGTTAGGTGCTATACCCTCGGTTATGCTTTGCAATATAGGAAATGATAGTTTTACACAGAGGAATGCTAGCACAAAAACTGAATGAAAGGAGATAGCTGCAAAATCTCTACACACAATGCTTAGTTCTCAGAAGTAAATCATGTGAGCCATGTTATTTCATTTAGGTTTAAAGAGTTAGGTGCTATACCCTCGGTTATGCTTTGCAATATAGGAAATGCTAGTTTTACACAGAGGAATGCTAGCACAAAAACTGAATGAAAGGAGATAGCTGCAAAATCTCTGCACACAATGCTTAGTTCTCAGAAGTAAATCATATGAGCCATGTTGTTTCATTTACGTTTAAAGCGTTAGGTGCTATACCCTCGGTTATGCTTTCCTATAGTGTAAATGCTAGTTTTAGATATAGGGATGTTACCACAAAAACTAAAGGAAAGGAGATAGCTGCAAAATCTCTGCACAAAATGCTTACTTCTCAGAGGTAAATAATATGTGCCATGTTGTTTCATTTAGGTTTAAAGCCTTAGGTGCTATACCCTCGGTTATGCTTTCCTGTATAGGAAATGCTAGTTTTAGACATACGAAAGTTAGCAAAAAGCCTGAAGTAAAGGAGATAGCTGCAAAATCTCTGCACACAAAAACTGAAGGAAAGGAGATAGCTGCAAAATCTCTGCACAGAATGCTTAGTTGTCAGAAGGAAATCATATGTGCCATGTTGTTTCATTTAGGTTTAAAGCGTTAGGTGCTATATCCTCGGTTATGCTCTCCTATAGTGTAAATGCTGGTTTTAGATATAGGAAACTTAGCATAAAAACTGAAGGAAAGGATATAGCTGCCAAATCTCGGCACACAATGCTTAGTTCTCAGAAGTAAATGATATGAGCCATGTTGTTTCATTTAGGTTTAAAGAGTTAGGTGCTATACCCTCGGTTATGCTTTCCTATAGTGTAAATGCTAGTTTTAGATATAGGAATGTTACCACAAAAAGTAAAGGAAAGGAGATAGCTGCAAAATCTCTGCACACAATGCTTACTTCTCAGAAGTAAATAATATGTGCCATGTTGTTTCATTTAGGTTTAAAGCCTTAGGTGCTATACCCTCGGTTATGCTTTCCTGTATAGGAAATGCTACTTTTAGAGATACGAAAGTTAGCACAAAAACTGAAGGAAAGGGGATAGCTGCATAATCTCTGCACACAATGCTTAGTTCTCAGAAGTAAATCATATGTGCCATGTTGTTTCATTTAGGGTTAAAGAGTTCAGTGTTATACCCTCGGTTATGCTTTCCTATAGTGTAAGTGCTGGTTTTAGATAAAGGAATGTTAGCCCAAAGACTAAAGGAAAGGAGATAGCTGCAAAATCTCTGCACACAATGCTTAGTTCTCAGAGGTAAATCATATGTGCGAAGTTGTTTCATTTAGGTTTAAAGCATTAGGTGCTATACGCTGGGTTTTGCTTTCCTATATAGGAAATGCTAGGTTTAGACATACGAATGTTAGCACAAAAACTGAAGGAAAGGAGATAGCTGCAAAATCTCTGCACACAATGCTTAGTTCTCAGAAGTAAATCATATGAGCCATGTTGTTTCATTTAGCTTTAAAGAGTTAGGTGCTATACCTCGGTTATGCTTTGCAATATAGGAAATGCTCGTTTTACACAGAGGAATGTTACCACAAAAACTGAAGGAAAGGAGATAGCTGCAAAATCTCTGCACAGAATGCTTAGTTGTCAGAAGGAAATCATATGTGCCATGTTGTTTCATTTAGGTTTAAAGCGTTAGGTGCTATACCGTCGGTTATGCTCTCCTATAGTTTAAATTCTGGTTTTAGATATAGGAAAGTTAGCATAAAAACTGAAGGAAAGGATATAGCTGCCAAATCTCTGCACACAATGCTTAGTTCTCAGAAGTAAATCATATGTGCCATGTTGTTTCATTTAGGTTTAAAGAGTTAGGTGCTATACCCTCGGTTATGCCTTGCAATATAGGAAATGCTAGTTTTAGAGATACGAATGTTAGCACAAAAACTGAAGGAAAGGACATAGTTGCAAAATCTCTGCACACAATGCTTAGTTCTCAGCAGTAAATCATATGTGCCATATTGTTTCATTTACTTTTAAAGCATTAGGTGTTACACCCTCGGTTAGGCTTTCTTTTATAGGAAATGCTAGTTTCAGAGATACGAATGTTATCACAAAAACTGAAGGAAAGGAGATAGCTGCAAAATGTCAGCACACAATGCTTACTTCTCAGAAGTTAATAATATGTGCCATGTTGTTTCATTTAGGGCTAAAGAGTTCGGTGTTATACCCTCGGTTATGCTTTCCTATAGTGTAAGTGCTGGTTTTAGATAAAGGAATGTTAGCCCAAAGACTAAAGGAAAGGAGATAGCTGCAAAATCTCTGCACACAATGCTTAGTTCTCAGAGGTAAATCATATGTGCAAAGTTGTTTCATTTAGGTTTAAAGCATTAGGTGCTATACGCTGGGTTTTGCTTTCCTATATAGGAAATGCTAGGTTTAGACATACGAATGTTAGCACAAAAACTGAAGGAAAGGAGATAGCTGCAAAATCTCTGCACACAATGCTTCGTTCTCAGAAGTAAATCATATGAGCCATGTTGTTTCATTTAGGTTTAAAGAGTTAGGTGCTATACCCTCGGTTATGCTTTGCAATATAGGAAATGCTAGTTTTACAGAGAGGAATGTTAGCACAAAAACTGAAGGAAAGGAGATAGCTGCAAAATCTCTGCACAGAATGCTTAGTTGTCAGAAGGAAATCATATGTACCATGTTGTTTCATTTAGGCTTAAAGCGTTAGGTGCTATACCCTCGGTTATGCCTTGCAATATAGGAAATGCTAGTTTTAGAGATACGAATGTTAGCACAAAAGCAGAAGGAAAGGATATAGCTGCAAAATCTCTGCACACAATGCTTAGTTTTCAGCAGTAAATCATATGTGCCATATTGTTTCATTTACTTTTAAAGCGTTAGGTGTTATACCTTCGGTTAGGCTTTCCTTTATAGGAAATGCAAGTTTCAGAGATACGAATGTTATCACAAAAACTGAAGGAAAGGAGATAGCTGCAAAATGCCAGCACACAATGCTTACTTCTCAGAAGTTAATAATATGTGCCATGTTGTTTCATTTAGGTTTAAAGCATTAGGTGCTATACCGTCGGTTATGCTTTCCTGTATAGGAAATGCTTGTTTTAGATATAGGAATGTTAGCACAAAACCTGAAGGAAAGGAGATAGCTGAAAAATCTCTGCACACAATGCTTAGTTCTCAGAAGGAAATCATATGTGCCATGTTGTTTCATTTAGGTTTAAAGAGTTAGGTGCTATACCCTCGGTTATGCTTTGCAATGTAGGAAATGCTAGTTTTACACAGAGGAATGCTAGCACAAAAACTGAATGAAAGGAGATAGCTGCAAAATCTCTGCACACAATGCTTAGTTCTCAGAAGTAAATCATATGAGCCATGTTGTTTCATTTAGGTTTAAAGAGTTAGGTGCTATACCCTCGGTTATGCTTTCCTATAGTGTAAATGCTAGTTTTAGATATAGGAATGTTACCACAAAAGCTAAAGGAAAGGAGATAGCTGCAAAATCTCTGCACGCAATGCTTACTTCTCAGAAGTAAATAATATGTGCCATGTTGTTTCATTTAGGTTTAAAGCCTTAGGTGGTATACCCTCGGTTATGCTTTCCTGTATAGGAAATGCTAGTTTTAGACATACGAAAGTTAGCAAAAAACCTGAAGGAAAGGAGATAGCTGCAAAATCTCTGCACACAAAAACTGAAGGAAAGGAGATAGCTGCAAAATCTCTGCACAGAATGCTTAGTTGTCAGAAGGAAATCATATGTGCCATGTTGTTTCATTTAGGTTTAAAGCGTTAGGTGCTATACCCTCGGTTATGCTCTCCTATAGTGTAAATGCTGGTTTTAGATATAGGAAACTTAGCATAAAAACTGAAGGAAAGGATATAGCTGCCAAATCTCGGCACACAATGCTTAGTTCTCAGAAGTAAATCATATGTGCCATGTTGTTTCATTTAGGTTTAAAGAGTTAGGTGCTATACCCTCGGTTATGCCTTGCAATATAGGAAATGCTAGTTTTAGAGATACGAATGTTAGCACAAAAACTGAAGGAAAGGAGATAGCTGCAAAATCTCTGCACACAATGCTTAGTTCTCAGCAGTAAATCATATGTGCCATATTGTTTCATTTACTTTTAAAGCATTAGGTGTTATACCCTCGGTTAGGCTTTCCTTTATAGGAAATGCTAGTTTCAGTGATACGAATGTTATCACAAAAACTGAAGGAAAGGAGATAGCTGCAAAATGTCAGCACACAATGCTTACTTCTCAGAAGTTAATAATATGTGCCATGTTGTTTCATTTAGGTTTAAAGCATTAGGTGCTATACCCTCGATTATGCTTTCCTGTACAGGAAATGCTAGTTTTAGGTATAGGAATGTTAGCACAAAAACTGAAGGAAAGCAGATAGCTGAAAAATCTCTGCACACAATGCTTAGTTCTCAGAAGGAAATCATATGTGCCATGTTGTTTCATTTTGGTATAAAGAGTTAGGTGCTATACCCTCGGTTATGCTTTGCAATATAGGAAATGATAGTTTTACACAGAGGAATGCTAGCACAAAAACTGAATGAAAGGAGATAGCTGCAAAATCTCTACACACAATGCTTAGTTCTCAGAAGTAAATCATGTGAGCCATGTTATTTCATTTAGGTTTAAAGAGTTAGGTGCTATACCCTCGGTTATGCTTTGCAATATAGGAAATGCTAGTTTTACACAGAGGAATGCTAGCACAAAAACTGAATGAAAGGAGATAGCTGCAAAATCTCTGCACACAATGCTTAGTTCTCAGAAGTAAATCATATGAGCCATGTTGTTTCATTTACGTTTAAAGCGTTAGGTGCTATACCCTCGGTTATGCTTTCCTATAGTGTAAATGCTAGTTTTAGATATAGGGATGTTACCACAAAAACTAAAGGAAAGGAGATAGCTGCAAAATCTCTGCACAAAATGCTTACTTCTCAGAGGTAAATAATATGTGCCATGTTGTTTCATTTAGGTTTAAAGCCTTAGGTGCTATACCCTCGGTTATGCTTTCCTGTATAGGAAATGCTAGTTTTAGACATACGAAAGTTAGCAAAAAACCTGAAGTAAAGGAGATAGCTGCAAAATCTCTGCACACAAAAACTGAAGGAAAGGAGATAGCTGCAAAATCTCTGCACAGAATGCTTAGTTGTCAGAAGGAAATCATATGTGCCATGTTGTTTCATTTAGGTTTAAAGCGTTAGGTGCTATATCCTCGGTTATGCTCTCCTATAGTGTAAATGCTGGTTTTAGATATAGGAAACTTAGCATAAAAACTGAAGGAAAGGATATAGCTGCCAAATCTCGGCACACAATGCTTAGTTCTCAGAAGTAAATGATATGAGCCATGTTGTTTCATTTAGGTTTAAAGAGTTAGGTGCTATACCCTCGGTTATGCTTTCCTATAGTGTAAATGCTAGTTTTAGATATAGGAATGTTACCACAAAAAGTAAAGGAAAGGAGATAGCTGCAAAATCTCTGCACACAATGCTTACTTCTCAGAAGTAAATAATATGTGCCATGTTGTTTCATTTAGGTTTAAAGCCTTAGGTGCTATACCCTCGGTTATGCTTTCCTGTATAGGAAATGCTACTTTTAGAGATACGAAAGTTAGCACAAAAACTGAAGGAAAGGGGATAGCTGCATAATCTCTGCACACAATGCTTAGTTCTCAGAAGTAAATCATATGTGCCATGTTGTTTCATTTAGGGTTAAAGAGTTCAGTGTTATACCCTCGGTTATGCTTTCCTATAGTGTAAGTGCTGGTTTTAGATAAAGGAATGTTAGCCCAAAGACTAAAGGAAAGGAGATAGCTGCAAAATCTCTGCACACAATGCTTAGTTCTCAGAGGTAAATCATATGTGCGAAGTTGTTTCATTTAGGTTTAAAGCATTAGGTGCTATACGCTGGGTTTTGCTTTCCTATATAGGAAATGCTAGGTTTAGACATACGAATGTTAGCACAAAAACTGAAGGAAAGGAGATAGCTGCAAAATCTCTGCACACAATGCTTAGTTCTCAGAAGTAAATCATATGAGCCATGTTGTTTCATTTAGCTTTAAAGAGTTAGGTGCTATACCTCGGTTATGCTTTGCAATATAGGAAATGCTCGTTTTACACAGAGGAATGTTACCACAAAAACTGAAGGAAAGGAGATAGCTGCAAAATCTCTGCACAGAATGCTTAGTTGTCAGAAGGAAATCATATGTGCCATGTTGTTTCATTTAGGTTTAAAGCGTTAGGTGCTATACCGTCGGTTATGCTCTCCTATAGTTTAAATTCTGGTTTTAGATATAGGAAAGTTAGCATAAAAACTGAAGGAAAGGATATAGCTGCCAAATCTCTGCACACAATGCTTAGTTCTCAGAAGTAAATCATATGTGCCATGTTGTTTCATTTAGGTTTAAAGAGTTAGGTGCTATACCCTCGGTTATGCCTTGCAATATAGGAAATGCTAGTTTTAGAGATACGAATGTTAGCACAAAAACTGAAGGAAAGGACATAGTTGCAAAATCTCTGCACACAATGCTTAGTTCTCAGCAGTAAATCATATGTGCCATATTGTTTCATTTACTTTTAAAGCATTAGGTGTTACACCCTCGGTTAGGCTTTCTTTTATAGGAAATGCTAGTTTCAGAGATACGAATGTTATCACAAAAACTGAAGGAAAGGAGATAGCTGCAAAATGTCAGCACACAATGCTTACTTCTCAGAAGTTAATAATATGTGCCATGTTGTTTCATTTAGGGCTAAAGAGTTCGGTGTTATACCCTCGGTTATGCTTTCCTATAGTGTAAGTGCTGGTTTTAGATAAAGGAATGTTAGCCCAAAGACTAAAGGAAAGGAGATAGCTGCAAAATCTCTGCACACAATGCTTAGTTCTCAGAGGTAAATCATATGTGCAAAGTTGTTTCATTTAGGTTTAAAGCATTAGGTGCTATACGCTGGGTTTTGCTTTCCTATATAGGAAATGCTAGGTTTAGACATACGAATGTTAGCACAAAAACTGAAGGAAAGGAGATAGCTGCAAAATCTCTGCACACAATGCTTCGTTCTCAGAAGTAAATCATATGAGCCATGTTGTTTCATTTAGGTTTAAAGAGTTAGGTGCTATACCCTCGGTTATGCTTTGCAATATAGGAAATGCTAGTTTTACAGAGAGGAATGTTAGCACAAAAACTGAAGGAAAGGAGATAGCTGCAAAATCTCTGCACAGAATGCTTAGTTGTCAGAAGGAAATCATATGTACCATGTTGTTTCATTTAGGCTTAAAGCGTTAGGTGCTATACCCTCGGTTATGCCTTGCAATATAGGAAATGCTAGTTTTAGAGATACGAATGTTAGCACAAAAGCAGAAGGAAAGGATATAGCTGCAAAATCTCTGCACACAATGCTTAGTTTTCAGCAGTAAATCATATGTGCCATATTGTTTCATTTACTTTTAAAGCGTTAGGTGTTATACCTTCGGTTAGGCTTTCCTTTATAGGAAATGCAAGTTTCAGAGATACGAATGTTATCACAAAAACTGAAGGAAAGGAGATAGCTGCAAAATGCCAGCACACAATGCTTACTTCTCAGAAGTTAATAATATGTGCCATGTTGTTTCATTTAGGTTTAAAGCATTAGGTGCTATACCGTCGGTTATGCTTTCCTGTATAGGAAATGCTTGTTTTAGATATAGGAATGTTAGCACAAAACCTGAAGGAAAGGAGATAGCTGAAAAATCTCTGCACACAATGCTTAGTTCTCAGAAGGAAATCATATGTGCCATGTTGTTTCATTTAGGTTTAAAGAGTTAGGTGCTATACCCTCGGTTATGCTTTGCAATGTAGGAAATGCTAGTTTTACACAGAGGAATGCTAGCACAAAAACTGAATGAAAGGAGATAGCTGCAAAATCTCTGCACACAATGCTTAGTTCTCAGAAGTAAATCATATGAGCCATGTTGTTTCATTTAGGTTTAAAGAGTTAGGTGCTATACCCTCGGTTATGCTTTCCTATAGTGTAAATGCTAGTTTTAGATATAGGAATGTTACCACAAAAGCTAAAGGAAAGGAGATAGCTGCAAAATCTCTGCACGCAATGCTTACTTCTCAGAAGTAAATAATATGTGCCATGTTGTTTCATTTAGGTTTAAAGCCTTAGGTGGTATACCCTCGGTTATGCTTTCCTGTATAGGAAATGCTAGTTTTAGACATACGAAAGTTAGCAAAAAACCTGAAGGAAAGGAGATAGCTGCAAAATCTCTGCACACAAAAACTGAAGGAAAGGAGATAGCTGCAAAATCTCTGCACAGAATGCTTAGTTGTCAGAAGGAAATCATATGTGCCATGTTGTTTCATTTAGGTTTAAAGCGTTAGGTGCTATACCCTCGGTTATGCTCTCCTATAGTGTAAATGCTGGTTTTAGATATAGGAAACTTAGCATAAAAACTGAAGGAAAGGATATAGCTGCCAAATCTCGGCACACAATGCTTAGTTCTCAGAAGTAAATCATATGTGCCATGTTGTTTCATTTAGGTTTAAAGAGTTAGGTGCTATACCCTCGGTTATGCCTTGCAATATAGGAAATGCTAGTTTTAGAGATACGAATGTTAGCACAAAAACTGAAGGAAAGGAGATAGCTGCAAAATCTCTGCACACAATGCTTAGTTCTCAGCAGTAAATCATATGTGCCATATTGTTTCATTTACTTTTAAAGCATTAGGTGTTATACCCTCGGTTAGGCTTTCCTTTATAGGAAATGCTAGTTTCAGTGATACGAATGTTATCACAAAAACTGAAGGAAAGGAGATAGCTGCAAAATGTCAGCACACAATGCTTACTTCTCAGAAGTTAATAATATGTGCCATGTTGTTTCATTTAGGTTTAAAGCATTAGGTGCTATACCCTCGATTATGCTTTCCTGTACAGGAAATGCTAGTTTTAGGTATAGGAATGTTAGCACAAAAACTGAAGGAAAGCAGATAGCTGAAAAATCTCTGCACACAATGCTTAGTTCTCAGAAGGAAATCATATGTGCCATGTTGTTTCATTTTGGTATAAAGAGTTAGGTGCTATACCCTCGGTTATGCTTTGCAATATAGGAAATGATAGTTTTACACAGAGGAATGCTAGCACAAAAACTGAATGAAAGGAGATAGCTGCAAAATCTCTACACACAATGCTTAGTTCTCAGAAGTAAATCATGTGAGCCATGTTATTTCATTTAGGTTTAAAGAGTTAGGTGCTATACCCTCGGTTATGCTTTGCAATATAGGAAATGCTAGTTTTACACAGAGGAATGCTAGCACAAAAACTGAATGAAAGGAGATAGCTGCAAAATCTCTGCACACAATGCTTAGTTCTCAGAAGTAAATCATATGAGCCATGTTGTTTCATTTACGTTTAAAGCGTTAGGTGCTATACCCTCGGTTATGCTTTCCTATAGTGTAAATGCTAGTTTTAGATATAGGGATGTTACCACAAAAACTAAAGGAAAGGAGATAGCTGCAAAATCTCTGCACAAAATGCTTACTTCTCAGAGGTAAATAATATGTGCCATGTTGTTTCATTTAGGTTTAAAGCCTTAGGTGCTATACCCTCGGTTATGCTTTCCTGTATAGGAAATGCTAGTTTTAGACATACGAAAGTTAGCAAAAAACCTGAAGTAAAGGAGATAGCTGCAAAATCTCTGCACACAAAAACTGAAGGAAAGGAGATAGCTGCAAAATCTCTGCACAGAATGCTTAGTTGTCAGAAGGAAATCATATGTGCCATGTTGTTTCATTTAGGTTTAAAGCGTTAGGTGCTATATCCTCGGTTATGCTCTCCTATAGTGTAAATGCTGGTTTTAGATATAGGAAACTTAGCATAAAAACTGAAGGAAAGGATATAGCTGCCAAATCTCGGCACACAATGCTTAGTTCTCAGAAGTAAATGATATGAGCCATGTTGTTTCATTTAGGTTTAAAGAGTTAGGTGCTATACCCTCGGTTATGCTTTCCTATAGTGTAAATGCTAGTTTTAGATATAGGAATGTTACCACAAAAAGTAAAGGAAAGGAGATAGCTGCAAAATCTCTGCACACAATGCTTACTTCTCAGAAGTAAATAATATGTGCCATGTTGTTTCATTTAGGTTTAAAGCCTTAGGTGCTATACCCTCGGTTATGCTTTCCTGTATAGGAAATGCTACTTTTAGAGATACAAAAGTTAGCACAAAAACTGAAGGAAAGGGGATAGCTGCATAATCTCTGCACACAATGCTTAGTTCTCAGAAGTAAATCATATGTGCCATGTTGTTTCATTTAGGGTTAAAGAGTTCAGTGTTATACCCTCGGTTATGCTTTCCTATAGTGTAAGTGCTGGTTTTAGATAAAGGAATGTTAGCCCAAAGACTAAAGGAAAGGAGATAGCTGCAAAATCTCTGCACACAATGCTTAGTTCTCAGAGGTAAATCATATGTGCGAAGTTGTTTCATTTAGGTTTAAAGCATTAGGTGCTATACGCTGGGTTTTGCTTTCCTATATAGGAAATGCTAGGTTTAGACATACGAATGTTAGCACAAAAACTGAAGGAAAGGAGATAGCTGCAAAATCTCTGCACACAATGCTTAGTTCTCAGAAGTAAATCATATGAGCCATGTTGTTTCATTTAGCTTTAAAGAGTTAGGTGCTATACCTCGGTTATGCTTTGCAATATAGGAAATGCTCGTTTTACACAGAGGAATGTTACCACAAAAACTGAAGGAAAGGAGATAGCTGCAAAATCTCTGCACAGAATGCTTAGTTGTCAGAAGGAAATCATATGTGCCATGTTGTTTCATTTAGGTTTAAAGCGTTAGGTGCTATACCGTCGGTTATGCTCTCCTATAGTTTAAATTCTGGTTTTAGATATAGGAAACTTAGCATAAAAACTGAAGGAAAGGATATAGCTGCCAAATCTCTGCACACAATGCTTAGTTCTCAGAAGTAAATCATATGTGCCATGTTGTTTCATTTAGGTTTAAAGAGTTAGGTGCTATACCCTCGGTTATGCCTTGCAATATAGGAAATGCTAGTTTTAGAGATACGAATGTTAGCACAAAAACTGAAGGAAAGGACATAGTTGCAAAATCTCTGCACACAATGCTTAGTTCTCAGCAGTAAATCATATGTGCCATATTGTTTCATTTACTTTTAAAGCATTAGGTGTTACACCCTCGGTTAGGCTTTCTTTTATAGGAAATGCTAGTTTCAGAGATACGAATGTTATCACAAAAACTGAAGGAAAGGAGATAGCTGCAAAATGTCAGCACACAATGCTTACTTCTCAGAAGTTAATAATATGTGCCATGTTGTTTCATTTAGGGCTAAAGAGTTCGGTGTTATACCCTCGGTTATGCTTTCCTATAGTGTAAGTGCTGGTTTTAGATAAAGGAATGTTAGCCCAAAGACTAAAGGAAAGGAGATAGCTGCAAAAACTCTGCACACAATGCTTAGTTCTCAGAGGTAAATCATATGTGCAAAGTTGTTTCATTTAGGTTTAAAGCATTAGGTGCTATACGCTGGGTTTTGCTTTCCTATATAGGAAATGCTAGGTTTAGACATACGAATGTTAGCACAAAAACTGAAGGAAAGGAGATAGCTGCAAAATCTCTGCACACAATGCTTAGTTCTCAGAAGTAAATCATATGAGCCATGTTGTTTCATTTAGGTTTAAAGAGTTAGGTGCTATACCCTCGGTTATGCTTTGCAATATAGGAAATGCTAGTTTTACAGAGAGGAATGTTAGCACAAAAACTGAAGGAAAGGAGATAGCTGCAAAATCTCTGCACAGAATGCTTAGTTGTCAGAAGGAAATCATATGTGCCATGTTGTTTCATTTAGGCTTAAAGCGTTAGGTGCTATACCCTCGGTTATGCCTTGCAATAAAGGAAATGCTAGTTTTAGAGATACGAATGTTAGCACAAAAGCTGAAGGAAAGGATATAGCTGCAAAATCTCTGCACACAATGCTTAGTTTTCAGCAGTAAATCATATGTGCCATATTGTTTCATTTACTTTTAAAGCGTTAGGTCTTATACCTTCGGTTAGGCTTTCCTTTATAGGAAATGCTAGTTTCAGAGATACGAATGTTATCACAAAAACTGAAGGAAAGGAGATAGCTGCAAAATGCCAGCACACAATGCTTACTTCTCAGAAGTTAATAATATGTGCCATGTTGTTTCATTTAGGTTTAAAGCATTAGGTGCTATACCGTCGGTTATGCTTTCCTGTATAGGAAATGCTAGTTTTAGATATAGGAATGTTAGCACAAAACCTGAAGGAAAGGAGATAGCTGAAAAATCTCTGCACACAATGCTTAGTTCTCAGAAGGAAATCATATGTGCCATGTTGTTTCATTTAGGTTTAAAGAGTTAGGTGCTATACCCTCGGTTATGCTTTGCAATGTAGGAAATGCTAGTTTTACACAGAGGAATGCTAGCACAAAAACTGAATGAAAGGAGATAGCTGCAAAATCTCTGCACACAATGCTTAGTTCTCAGAAGTAAATCATATGAGCCATGTTGTTTCATTTAGGTTTAAAGAGTTAGGTGCTATACCCTCGGTTATGCTTTCCTATAGTGTAAATGCTAGTTTTAGATATAGGAATGTTACCACAAAAGCTAAAGGAAAGGAGATAGCTGCAAAATCTCTGCACGCAATGCTTACTTCTCAGAAGTAAATAATATGTGCCATGTTGTTTCATTTAGGTTTAAAGCCTTAGGTGGTATACCCTCGGTTATGCTTTCCTGTATAGGAAATGCTAGTTTTAGACATACGAAAGTTAGCAAAAAACCTGAAGGAAAGGAGATAGCTGCAAAATCTCTGCACACAAAAACTGAAGGAAAGGAGATAGCTGCAAAATCTCTGCACAGAATGCTTAGTTGTCAGAAGGAAATCATATGTGCCATGTTGTTTCATTTAGGTTTAAAGCGTTAGGTGCTATACCCTCGGTTATGCTCTCCTATAGTGTAAATGCTGGTTTTAGATATAGGAAACTTAGCATAAAAACTGAAGGAAAGGATATAGCTGCCAAATCTCGGCACACAATGCTTAGTTCTCAGAAGTAAATCATATGTGCCATGTTGTTTCATTTAGGTTTAAAGAGTTAGGTGCTATACCCTCGGTTATGCCTTGCAATATAGGAAATGCTAGTTTTAGAGATACGAATGTTAGCACAAAAACTGAAGGAAAGGAGATAGCTGCAAAATCTCTGCACACAATGCTTAGTTCTCAGCAGTAAATCATATGTGCCATATTGTTTCATTTACTTTTAAAGCATTAGGTGTTATACCCTCGGTTAGGCTTTCCTTTATAGGAAATGCTAGTTTCAGTGATACGAATGTTATCACAAAAACTGAAGGAAAGGAGATAGCTGCAAAATGTCAGCACACAATGCTTACTTCTCAGAAGTTAATAATATGTGCCATGTTGTTTCATTTAGGTTTAAAGCATTAGGTGCTATACCCTCGATTATGCTTTCCTGTACAGGAAATGCTAGTTTTAGGTATAGGAATGTTAGCACAAAAACTGAAGGAAAGCAGATAGCTGAAAAATCTCTGCACACAATGCTTAGTTCTCAGAAGGAAATCATATGTGCCATGTTGTTTCATTTTGGTATAAAGAGTTAGGTGCTATACCCTCGGTTATGCTTTGCAATATAGGAAATGATAGTTTTACACAGAGGAATGCTAGCACAAAAACTGAATGAAAGGAGATAGCTGCAAAATCTCTACACACAATGCTTAGTTCTCAGAAGTAAATCATGTGAGCCATGTTATTTCATTTAGGTTTAAAGAGTTAGGTGCTATACCCTCGGTTATGCTTTGCAATATAGGAAATGCTAGTTTTACACAGAGGAATGCTAGCACAAAAACTGAATGAAAGGAGATAGCTGCAAAATCTCTGCACACAATGCTTAGTTCTCAGAAGTAAATCATATGAGCCATGTTGTTTCATTTACGTTTAAAGCGTTAGGTGCTATACCCTCGGTTATGCTTTCCTATAGTGTAAATGCTAGTTTTAGATATAGGGATGTTACCACAAAAACTAAAGGAAAGGAGATAGCTGCAAAATCTCTGCACAAAATGCTTACTTCTCAGAGGTAAATAATATGTGCCATGTTGTTTCATTTAGGTTTAAAGCCTTAGGTGCTATACCCTCGGTTATGCTTTCCTGTATAGGAAATGCTAGTTTTAGACATACGAAAGTTAGCAAAAAACCTGAAGTAAAGGAGATAGCTGCAAAATCTCTGCACACAAAAACTGAAGGAAAGGAGATAGCTGCAAAATCTCTGCACAGAATGCTTAGTTGTCAGAAGGAAATCATATGTGCCATGTTGTTTCATTTAGGTTTAAAGCGTTAGGTGCTATATCCTCGGTTATGCTCTCCTATAGTGTAAATGCTGGTTTTAGATATAGGAAACTTAGCATAAAAACTGAAGGAAAGGATATAGCTGCCAAATCTCGGCACACAATGCTTAGTTCTCAGAAGTAAATGATATGAGCCATGTTGTTTCATTTAGGTTTAAAGAGTTAGGTGCTATACCCTCGGTTATGCTTTCCTATAGTGTAAATGCTAGTTTTAGATATAGGAATGTTACCACAAAAAGTAAAGGAAAGGAGATAGCTGCAAAATCTCTGCACACAATGCTTACTTCTCAGAAGTAAATAATATGTGCCATGTTGTTTCATTTAGGTTTAAAGCCTTAGGTGCTATACCCTCGGTTATGCTTTCCTGTATAGGAAATGCTACTTTTAGAGATACGAAAGTTAGCACAAAAACTGAAGGAAAGGGGATAGCTGCATAATCTCTGCACACAATGCTTAGTTCTCAGAAGTAAATCATATGTGCCATGTTGTTTCATTTAGGGTTAAAGAGTTCAGTGTTATACCCTCGGTTATGCTTTCCTATAGTGTAAGTGCTGGTTTTAGATAAAGGAATGTTAGCCCAAAGACTAAAGGAAAGGAGATAGCTGCAAAATCTCTGCACACAATGCTTAGTTCTCAGAGGTAAATCATATGTGCGAAGTTGTTTCATTTAGGTTTAAAGCATTAGGTGCTATACGCTGGGTTTTGCTTTCCTATATAGGAAATGCTAGGTTTAGACATACGAATGTTAGCACAAAAACTGAAGGAAAGGAGATAGCTGCAAAATCTCTGCACACAATGCTTAGTTCTCAGAAGTAAATCATATGAGCCATGTTGTTTCATTTAGCTTTAAAGAGTTAGGTGCTATACCTCGGTTATGCTTTGCAATATAGGAAATGCTCGTTTTACACAGAGGAATGTTACCACAAAAACTGAAGGAAAGGAGATAGCTGCAAAATCTCTGCACAGAATGCTTAGTTGTCAGAAGGAAATCATATGTGCCATGTTGTTTCATTTAGGTTTAAAGCGTTAGGTGCTATACCGTCGGTTATGCTCTCCTATAGTTTAAATTCTGGTTTTAGATATAGGAAACAGCATAAAAACTGAAGGAAGGGATATAGCTGCCAAATCTCTGCACACAATGCTTAGTTCTCAGAAGTAAATCATATGTGCCATGTTGTTTCATTTAGGTTTAAAGAGTTAGGTGCTATACCCTCGGTTATGCCTTGCAATATAGGAAATGCTAGTTTTAGAGATACGAATGTTAGCACAAAAACTGAAGGAAAGGACATAGTTGCAAAATCTCTGCACACAATGCTTAGTTCTCAGCAGTAAATCATATGTGCCATATTGTTTCATTTACTTTTAAAGCATTAGGTGTTACACCCTCGGTTAGGCTTTCTTTTATAGGAAATGCTAGTTTCAGAGATACGAATGTTATCACAAAAACTGAAGGAAAGGAGATAGCTGCAAAATGTCAGCACACAATGCTTACTTCTCAGAAGTTAATAATATGTGCCATGTTGTTTCATTTAGGGCTAAAGAGTTCGGTGTTATACCCTCGGTTATGCTTTCCTATAGTGTAAGTGCTGGTTTTAGATAAAGGAATGTTAGCCCAAAGACTAAAGGAAAGGAGATAGCTGCAAAATCTCTGCACACAATGCTTAGTTCTCAGAGGTAAATCATATGTGCAAAGTTGTTTCATTTAGGTTTAAAGCATTAGGTGCTATACGCTGGGTTTTGCTTTCCTATATAGGAAATGCTAGGTTTAGACATACGAATGTTAGCACAAAAACTGAAGGAAAGGAGATAGCTGCAAAATCTCTGCACACAATGCTTAGTTCTCAGAAGTAAATCATATGAGCCATGTTGTTTCATTTAGGTTTAAAGAGTTAGGTGCTATACCCTCGGTTATGCTTTGCAATATAGGAAATGCTAGTTTTACAGAGAGGAATGTTAGCACAAAAACTGAAGGAAAGGAGATAGCTGCAAAATCTCTGCACAGAATGCTTAGTTGTCAGAAGGAAATCATATGTGCCATGTTGTTTCATTTAGGCTTAAAGCGTTAGGTGCTATACCCTCAGTTATGCCTTGCAATATAGGAAATGCTAGTTTTAGAGATACGAATGTTAGCACAAAAGCTGAAGGAAAGGATATAGCTGCAAAATCTCTGCACACAATGCTTAGTTTTCAGCAGTAAATCATATGTGCCATATTGTTTCATTTACTTTTAAAGCGTTAGGTGTTATACCTTCGGTTAGGCTTTCCTTTATAGGAAATGCTAGTTTCAGAGATACGAATGTTATCACAAAAACTGAAGGAAAGGAGATAGCTGCAAAATGCCAGCACACAATGCTTACTTCTCAGAAGTTAATAATATGTGCCATGTTGTTTCATTTAGGTTTAAAGCATTAGGTGCTATACCGTCGGTTATGCTTTCCTGTATAGGAAATGCTAGTTTTAGATATAGGAATGTTAGCACAAAACCTGAAGGAAAGGAGATAGCTGAAAAATCTCTGCACACAATGCTTAGTTCTCAGAAGGAAATCATATGTGCCATGTTGTTTCATTTAGGTTTAAAGAGTTAGGTGCTATACCCTCGGTTATGCTTTGCAATGTAGGAAATGCTAGTTTTACACAGAGGAATGCTAGCACAAAAACTGAATGAAAGGAGATAGCTGCAAAATCTCTGCACACAATGCTTAGTTCTCAGAAGTAAATCATATGAGCCATGTTGTTTCATTTAGGTTTAAAGAGTTAGGTGCTATACCCTCGGTTATGCTTTCCTATAGTGTAAATGCTAGTTTTAGATATAGGAATGTTACCACAAAAGCTAAAGGAAAGGAGATAGCTGCAAAATCTCTGCACGCAATGCTTACTTCTCAGAAGTAAATAATATGTGCCATGTTGTTTCATTTAGGTTTAAAGCCTTAGGTGGTATACCCTCGGTTATGCTTTCCTGTATAGGAAATGCTAGTTTTAGACATACGAAAGTTAGCAAAAAACCTGAAGGAAAGGAGATAGCTGCAAAATCTCTGCACACAAAAACTGAAGGAAAGGAGATAGCTGCAAAATCTCTGCACAGAATGCTTAGTTGTCAGAAGGAAATCATATGTGCCATGTTGTTTCATTTAGGTTTAAAGCGTTAGGTGCTATACCCTCGGTTATGCTCTCCTATAGTGTAAATGCTGGTTTTAGATATAGGAAACTTAGCATAAAAACTGAAGGAAAGGATATAGCTGCCAAATCTCGGCACACAATGCTTAGTTCTCAGAAGTAAATCATATGTGCCATGTTGTTTCATTTAGGTTTAAAGAGTTAGGTGCTATACCCTCGGTTATGCCTTGCAATATAGGAAATGCTAGTTTTAGAGATACGAATGTTAGCACAAAAACTGAAGGAAAGGAGATAGCTGCAAAATCTCTGCACACAATGCTTAGTTCTCAGCAGTAAATCATATGTGCCATATTGTTTCATTTACTTTTAAAGCATTAGGTGTTATACCCTCGGTTAGGCTTTCCTTTATAGGAAATGCTAGTTTCAGTGATACGAATGTTATCACAAAAACTGAAGGAAAGGAGATAGCTGCAAAATGTCAGCACACAATGCTTACTTCTCAGAAGTTAATAATATGTGCCATGTTGTTTCATTTAGGTTTAAAGCATTAGGTGCTATACCCTCGATTATGCTTTCCTGTACAGGAAAAGCTAGTTTTAGGTATAGGAATGTTAGCACAAAAACTGAAGGAAAGCAGATAGCTGAAAAATCTCTGCACACAATGCTTAGTTCTCAGAAGGAAATCATATGTGCCATGTTGTTTCATTTTGGTATAAAGAGTTAGGTGCTATACCCTCGGTTATGCTTTGCAATATAGGAAATGATAGTTTTACACAGAGGAATGCTAGCACAAAAACTGAATGAAAGGAGATAGCTGCAAAATCTCTACACACAATGCTTAGTTCTCAGAAGTAAATCATGTGAGCCATGTTATTTCATTTAGGTTTAAAGAGTTAGGTGCTATACCCTCGGTTATGCTTTGCAATATAGGAAATGCTAGTTTTACACAGAGGAATGCTAGCACAAAAACTGAATGAAAGGAGATAGCTGCAAAATCTCTGCACACAATGCTTAGTTCTCAGAAGGAAATCATATGTGCCATGTTGTTTCATTTAGGTTTAAAGAGTTAGGTGCTATACCCTCGGTTATGCTTTGCAATGTAGGAAATGCTAGTTTTACACAGAGGAATGCTAGCACAAAAACTGAATGAAAGGAGATAGCTGCAAAATCTCTGCACACAATGCTTAGTTCTCAGAAGTAAATCATATGAGCCATGTTGTTTCATTTAGGTTTAAAGAGTTAGGTGCTATACCCTCGGTTATGCTTTCCTATAGTGTAAATGCTAGTTTTAGATATAGGAATGTTACCACAAAAGCTAAAGGAAAGGAGATAGCTGCAAAATCTCTGCACGCAATGCTTACTTCTCAGAAGTAAATAATATGTGCCATGTTGTTTCATTTAGGTTTAAAGCCTTAGGTGGTATACCCTCGGTTATGCTTTCCTGTATAGGAAATGCTAGTTTTAGACATACGAAAGTTAGCAAAAAACCTGAAGGAAAGGAGATAGCTGCAAAATCTCTGCACACAAAAACTGAAGGAAAGGAGATAGCTGCAAAATCTCTGCACAGAATGCTTAGTTGTCAGAAGGAAATCATATGTGCCATGTTGTTTCATTTAGGTTTAAAGCGTTAGGTGCTATACCCTCGGTTATGCTCTCCTATAGTGTAAATGCTGGTTTTAGATATAGGAAACTTAGCATAAAAACTGAAGGAAAGGATATAGCTGCCAAATCTCGGCACACAATGCTTAGTTCTCAGAAGTAAATCATATGTGCCATGTTGTTTCATTTAGGTTTAAAGAGTTAGGTGCTATACCCTCGGTTATGCCTTGCAATATAGGAAATGCTAGTTTTAGAGATACGAATGTTAGCACAAAAACTGAAGGAAAGGAGATAGCTGCAAAATCTCTGCACACAATGCTTAGTTCTCAGCAGTAAATCATATGTGCCATATTGTTTCATTTACTTTTAAAGCATTAGGTGTTATACCCTCGGTTAGGCTTTCCTTTATAGGAAATGCTAGTTTCAGTGATACGAATGTTATCACAAAAACTGAAGGAAAGGAGATAGCTGCAAAATGTCAGCACACAATGCTTACTTCTCAGAAGTTAATAATATGTGCCATGTTGTTTCATTTAGGTTTAAAGCATTAGGTGCTATACCCTCGATTATGCTTTCCTGTACAGGAAATGCTAGTTTTAGGTATAGGAATGTTAGCACAAAAACTGAAGGAAAGCAGATAGCTGAAAAATCTCTGCACACAATGCTTAGTTCTCAGAAGGAAATCATATGTGCCATGTTGTTTCATTTTGGTATAAAGAGTTAGGTGCTATACCCTCGGTTATGCTTTGCAATATAGGAAATGATAGTTTTACACAGAGGAATGCTAGCACAAAAACTGAATGAAAGGAGATAGCTGCAAAATCTCTACACACAATGCTTAGTTCTCAGAAGTAAATCATGTGAGCCATGTTATTTCATTTAGGTTTAAAGAGTTAGGTGCTATACCCTCGGTTATGCTTTGCAATATAGGAAATGCTAGTTTTACACAGAGGAATGCTAGCACAAAAACTGAATGAAAGGAGATAGCTGCAAAATCTCTGCACACAATGCTTAGTTCTCAGAAGTAAATCATATGAGCCATGTTGTTTCATTTACGTTTAAAGCGTTAGGTGCTATACCCTCGGTTATGCTTTCCTATAGTGTAAATGCTAGTTTTAGATATAGGGATGTTACCACAAAAACTAAAGGAAAGGAGATAGCTGCAAAATCTCTGCACAAAATGCTTACTTCTCAGAGGTAAATAATATGTGCCATGTTGTTTCATTTAGGTTTAAAGCCTTAGGTGCTATACCCTCGGTTATGCTTTCCTGTATAGGAAATGCTAGTTTTAGACATACGAAAGTTAGCAAAAAACCTGAAGTAAAGGAGATAGCTGCAAAATCTCTGCACACAAAAACTGAAGGAAAGGAGATAGCTGCAAAATCTCTGCACAGAATGCTTAGTTGTCAGAAGGAAATCATATGTGCCATGTTGTTTCATTTAGGTTTAAAGCGTTAGGTGCTATATCCTCGGTTATGCTCTCCTATAGTGTAAATGCTGGTTTTAGATATAGGAAACTTAGCATAAAAACTGAAGGAAAGGATATAGCTGCCAAATCTCGGCACACAATGCTTAGTTCTCAGAAGTAAATGATATGAGCCATGTTGTTTCATTTAGGTTTAAAGAGTTAGGTGCTATACCCTCGGTTATGCTTTCCTATAGTGTAAATGCTAGTTTTAGATATAGGAATGTTACCACAAAAAGTAAAGGAAAGGAGATAGCTGCAAAATCTCTGCACACAATGCTTACTTCTCAGAAGTAAATAATATGTGCCATGTTGTTTCATTTAGGTTTAAAGCCTTAGGTGCTATACCCTCGGTTATGCTTTCCTGTATAGGAAATGCTACTTTTAGAGATACGAAAGTTAGCACAAAAACTGAAGGAAAGGGGATAGCTGCATAATCTCTGCACACAATGCTTAGTTCTCAGAAGTAAATCATATGTGCCATGTTGTTTCATTTAGGGTTAAAGAGTTCAGTGTTATACCCTCGGTTATGCTTTCCTATAGTGTAAGTGCTGGTTTTAGATAAAGGAATGTTAGCCCAAAGACTAAAGGAAAGGAGATAGCTGCAAAATCTCTGCACACAATGCTTAGTTCTCAGAGGTAAATCATATGTGCGAAGTTGTTTCATTTAGGTTTAAAGCATTAGGTGCTATACGCTGGGTTTTGCTTTCCTATATAGGAAATGCTAGGTTTAGACATACGAATGTTAGCACAAAAACTGAAGGAAAGGAGATAGCTGCAAAATCTCTGCACACAATGCTTAGTTCTCAGAAGTAAATCATATGAGCCATGTTGTTTCATTTAGCTTTAAAGAGTTAGGTGCTATACCTCGGTTATGCTTTGCAATATAGGAAATGCTCGTTTTACACAGAGGAATGTTACCACAAAAACTGAAGGAAAGGAGATAGCTGCAAAATCTCTGCACAGAATGCTTAGTTGTCAGAAGGAAATCATATGTGCCATGTTGTTTCATTTAGGTTTAAAGCGTTAGGTGCTATACCCTCGGTTATGCTCTCCTATAGTGTAAATGCTGGTTTTAGATATAGGAAACTTAGCATAAAAACTGAAGGAAAGGATATAGCTGCCAAATCTCGGCACACAATGCTTAGTTCTCAGAAGTAAATCATATGTGCCATGTTGTTTCATTTAGGTTTAAAGAGTTAGGTGCTATACCCTCGGTTATGCCTTGCAATATAGGAAATGCTAGTTTTAGAGATACGAATGTTAGCACAAAAACTGAAGGAAAGGAGATAGCTGCAAAATCTCTGCACACAATGCTTAGTTCTCAGCAGTAAATCATATGTGCCATATTGTTTCATTTACTTTTAAAGCATTAGGTGTTATACCCTCGGTTAGGCTTTCCTTTATAGGAAATGCTAGTTTCAGTGATACGAATGTTATCACAAAAACTGAAGGAAAGGAGATAGCTGCAAAATGTCAGCACACAATGCTTACTTCTCAGAAGTTAATAATATGTGCCATGTTGTTTCATTTAGGTTTAAAGCATTAGGTGCTATACCCTCGATTATGCTTTCCTGTACAGGAAATGCTAGTTTTAGGTATAGGAATGTTAGCACAAAAACTGAAGGAAAGCAGATAGCTGAAAAATCTCTGCACACAATGCTTAGTTCTCAGAAGGAAATCATATGTGCCATGTTGTTTCATTTTGGTATAAAGAGTTAGGTGCTATACCCTCGGTTATGCTTTGCAATATAGGAAATGATAGTTTTACACAGAGGAATGCTAGCACAAAAACTGAATGAAAGGAGATAGCTGCAAAATCTCTACACACAATGCTTAGTTCTCAGAAGTAAATCATGTGAGCCATGTTATTTCATTTAGGTTTAAAGAGTTAGGTGCTATACCCTCGGTTATGCTTTGCAATATAGGAAATGCTAGTTTTACACAGAGGAATGCTAGCACAAAAACTGAATGAAAGGAGATAGCTGCAAAATCTCTGCACACAATGCTTAGTTCTCAGAAGTAAATCATATGAGCCATGTTGTTTCATTTACGTTTAAAGCGTTAGGTGCTATACCCTCGGTTATGCTTTCCTATAGTGTAAATGCTAGTTTTAGATATAGGGATGTTACCACAAAAACTAAAGGAAAGGAGATAGCTGCAAAATCTCTGCACAAAATGCTTACTTCTCAGAGGTAAATAATATGTGCCATGTTGTTTCATTTAGGTTTAAAGCCTTAGGTGCTATACCCTCGGTTATGCTTTCCTGTATAGGAAATGCTAGTTTTAGACATACGAAAGTTAGCAAAAAACCTGAAGTAAAGGAGATAGCTGCAAAATCTCTGCACACAAAAACTGAAGGAAAGGAGATAGCTGCAAAATCTCTGCACAGAATGCTTAGTTGTCAGAAGGAAATCATATGTGCCATGTTGTTTCATTTAGGTTTAAAGCGTTAGGTGCTATATCCTCGGTTATGCTCTCCTATAGTGTAAATGCTGGTTTTAGATATAGGAAACTTAGCATAAAAACTGAAGGAAAGGATATAGCTGCCAAATCTCGGCACACAATGCTTAGTTCTCAGAAGTAAATGATATGAGCCATGTTGTTTCATTTAGGTTTAAAGAGTTAGGTGCTATACCCTCGGTTATGCTTTCCTATAGTGTAAATGCTAGTTTTAGATATAGGAATGTTACCACAAAAAGTAAAGGAAAGGAGATAGCTGCAAAATCTCTGCACACAATGCTTACTTCTCAGAAGTAAATAATATGTGCCATGTTGTTTCATTTAGGTTTAAAGCCTTAGGTGCTATACCCTCGGTTATGCTTTCCTGTATAGGAAATGCTACTTTTAGAGATACGAAAGTTAGCACAAAAACTGAAGGAAAGGGGATAGCTGCATAATCTCTGCACACAATGCTTAGTTCTCAGAAGTAAATCATATGTGCCATGTTGTTTCATTTAGGGTTAAAGAGTTCAGTGTTATACCCTCGGTTATGCTTTCCTATAGTGTAAGTGCTGGTTTTAGATAAAGGAATGTTAGCCCAAAGACTAAAGGAAAGGAGATAGCTGCAAAATCTCTGCACACAATGCTTAGTTCTCAGAGGTAAATCATATGTGCGAAGTTGTTTCATTTAGGTTTAAAGCATTAGGTGCTATACGCTGGGTTTTGCTTTCCTATATAGGAAATGCTAGGTTTAGACATACGAATGTTAGCACAAAAACTGAAGGAAAGGAGATAGCTGCAAAATCTCTGCACACAATGCTTAGTTCTCAGAAGTAAATCATATGAGCCATGTTGTTTCATTTAGCTTTAAAGAGTTAGGTGCTATACCTCGGTTATGCTTTGCAATATAGGAAATGCTCGTTTTACACAGAGGAATGTTACCACAAAAACTGAAGGAAAGGAGATAGCTGCAAAATCTCTGCACAGAATGCTTAGTTGTCAGAAGGAAATCATATGTGCCATGTTGTTTCATTTAGGTTTAAAGCGTTAGGTGCTATACCGTCGGTTATGCTCTCCTATAGTTTAAATTCTGGTTTTAGATATAGGAAACAGCATAAAAACTGAAGGAAGGGATATAGCTGCCAAATCTCTGCACACAATGCTTAGTTCTCAGAAGTAAATCATATGTGCCATGTTGTTTCATTTAGGTTTAAAGAGTTAGGTGCTATACCCTCGGTTATGCCTTGCAATATAGGAAATGCTAGTTTTAGAGATACGAATGTTAGCACAAAAACTGAAGGAAAGGACATAGTTGCAAAATCTCTGCACACAATGCTTAGTTCTCAGCAGTAAATCATATGTGCCATATTGTTTCATTTACTTTTAAAGCATTAGGTGTTACACCCTCGGTTAGGCTTTCTTTTATAGGAAATGCTAGTTTCAGAGATACGAATGTTATCACAAAAACTGAAGGAAAGGAGATAGCTGCAAAATGTCAGCACACAATGCTTACTTCTCAGAAGTTAATAATATGTGCCATGTTGTTTCATTTAGGGCTAAAGAGTTCGGTGTTATACCCTCGGTTATGCTTTCCTATAGTGTAAGTGCTGGTTTTAGATAAAGGAATGTTAGCCCAAAGACTAAAGGAAAGGAGATAGCTGCAAAATCTCTGCACACAATGCTTAGTTCTCAGAGGTAAATCATATGTGCAAAGTTGTTTCATTTAGGTTTAAAGCATTAGGTGCTATACGCTGGGTTTTGCTTTCCTATATAGGAAATGCTAGGTTTAGACATACGAATGTTAGCACAAAAACTGAAGGAAAGGAGATAGCTGCAAAATCTCTGCACACAATGCTTAGTTCTCAGAAGTAAATCATATGAGCCATGTTGTTTCATTTAGGTTTAAAGAGTTAGGTGCTATACCCTCGGTTATGCTTTGCAATATAGGAAATGCTAGTTTTACAGAGAGGAATGTTAGCACAAAAACTGAAGGAAAGGAGATAGCTGCAAAATCTCTGCACAGAATGCTTAGTTGTCAGAAGGAAATCATATGTGCCATGTTGTTTCATTTAGGCTTAAAGCGTTAGGTGGTATACCCTCAGTTATGCCTTGCAATATAGGAAATGCTAGTTTTAGAGATACGAATGTTAGCACAAAAGCTGAAGGAAAGGATATAGCTGCAAAATCTCTGCACACAATGCTTAGTTTTCAGCAGTAAATCATATGTGCCATATTGTTTCATTTACTTTTAAAGCGTTAGGTGTTATACCTTCGGTTAGGCTTTCCTTTATAGGAAATGCTAGTTTCAGAGATACGAATGTTATCACAAAAACTGAAGGAAAGGAGATAGCTGCAAAATGCCAGCACACAATGCTTACTTCTCAGAAGTTAATAATATGTGCCATGTTGTTTCATTTAGGTTTAAAGCATTAGGTGCTATACCGTCGGTTATGCTTTCCTGTATAGGAAATGCTAGTTTTAGATATAGGAATGTTAGCACAAAACCTGAAGGAAAGGAGATAGCTGAAAAATCTCTGCACACAATGCTTAGTTCTCAGAAGGAAATCATATGTGCCATGTTGTTTCATTTAGGTTTAAAGAGTTAGGTGCTATACCCTCGGTTATGCTTTGCAATGTAGGAAATGCTAGTTTTACACAGAGGAATGCTAGCACAAAAACTGAATGAAAGGAGATAGCTGCAAAATCTCTGCACACAATGCTTAGTTCTCAGAAGTAAATCATATGAGCCATGTTGTTTCATTTAGGTTTAAAGAGTTAGGTGCTATACCCTCGGTTATGCTTTCCTATAGTGTAAATGCTAGTTTTAGATATAGGAATGTTACCACAAAAGCTAAAGGAAAGGAGATAGCTGCAAAATCTCTGCACGCAATGCTTACTTCTCAGAAGTAAATAATATGTGCCATGTTGTTTCATTTAGGTTTAAAGCCTTAGGTGGTATACCCTCGGTTATGCTTTCCTGTATAGGAAATGCTAGTTTTAGACATACGAAAGTTAGCAAAAAACCTGAAGGAAAGGAGATAGCTGCAAAATCTCTGCACACAAAAACTGAAGGAAAGGAGATAGCTGCAAAATCTCTGCACAGAATGCTTAGTTGTCAGAAGGAAATCATATGTGCCATGTTGTTTCATTTAGGTTTAAAGCGTTAGGTGCTATACCCTCGGTTATGCTCTCCTATAGTGTAAATGCTGGTTTTAGATATAGGAAACTTAGCATAAAAACTGAAGGAAAGGATATAGCTGCCAAATCTCGGCACACAATGCTTAGTTCTCAGAAGTAAATCATATGTGCCATGTTGTTTCATTTAGGTTTAAAGAGTTAGGTGCTATACCCTCGGTTATGCCTTGCAATATAGGAAATGCTAGTTTTAGAGATACGAATGTTAGCACAAAAACTGAAGGAAAGGAGATAGCTGCAAAATCTCTGCACACAATGCTTAGTTCTCAGCAGTAAATCATATGTGCCATATTGTTTCATTTACTTTTAAAGCATTAGGTGTTATACCCTCGGTTAGGCTTTCCTTTATAGGAAATGCTAGTTTCAGTGATACGAATGTTATCACAAAAACTGAAGGAAAGGAGATAGCTGCAAAATGTCAGCACACAATGCTTACTTCTCAGAAGTTAATAATATGTGCCATGTTGTTTCATTTAGGTTTAAAGCATTAGGTGCTATACCCTCGATTATGCTTTCCTGTACAGGAAATGCTAGTTTTAGGTATAGGAATGTTAGCACAAAAACTGAAGGAAAGCAGATAGCTGAAAAATCTCTGCACACAATGCTTAGTTCTCAGAAGGAAATCATATGTGCCATGTTGTTTCATTTTGGTATAAAGAGTTAGGTGCTATACCCTCGGTTATGCTTTGCAATATAGGAAATGATAGTTTTACACAGAGGAATGCTAGCACAAAAACTGAATGAAAGGAGATAGCTGCAAAATCTCTACACACAATGCTTAGTTCTCAGAAGTAAATCATGTGAGCCATGTTATTTCATTTAGGTTTAAAGAGTTAGGTGCTATACCCTCGGTTATGCTTTGCAATATAGGAAATGCTAGTTTTACACAGAGGAATGCTAGCACAAAAACTGAATGAAAGGAGATAGCTGCAAAATCTCTGCACACAATGCTTAGTTCTCAGAAGTAAATCATATGAGCCATGTTGTTTCATTTACGTTTAAAGCGTTAGGTGCTATACCCTCGGTTATGCTTTCCTATAGTGTAAATGCTAGTTTTAGATATAGGGATGTTACCACAAAAACTAAAGGAAAGGAGATAGCTGCAAAATCTCTGCACAAAATGCTTACTTCTCAGAGGTACATAATATGTGCCATGTTGTTTCATTTAGGTTTAAAGCCTTAGGTGGTATACCCTCGGTTATGCTTTCCTGTATAGGAAATGCTAGTTTTAGACATACGAAAGTTAGCAAAAAACCTGAAGTAAAGGAGATAGCTGCAAAATCTCTGCACACAAAAACTGAAGGAAAGGAGATAGCTGCAAAATCTCTGCACAGAATGCTTAGTTGTCAGAAGGAAATCATATGTGCCATGTTGTTTCATTTAGGTTTAAAGCGTTAGGTGCTATATCCTCGGTTATGCTCTCCTATAGTGTAAATGCTGGTTTTAGATATAGGAAACTTAGCATAAAAACTGAAGGAAAGGATATAGCTGCCAAATCTCGGCACACAATGCTTAGTTCTCAGAAGTAAATCATATGAGCCATGTTGTTTCATTTAGGTTTAAAGAGTTAGGTGCTATACCCTCGGTTATGCTTTCCTATAGTGTAAATGCTAGTTTTAGATATAGGAATGTTACCACAAAAAGTAAAGGAAAGGAGATAGCTGCAAAATCTCTGCACACAATGCTTACTTCTCAGAAGTAAATAATATGTGCCATGTTGTTTCATTTAGGTTTAAAGCCTTAGGTGCTATACCCTCAGTTATGCTTTCCTGTATAGGAAATGCTACTTTTAGAGATACGAAAGTTAGCACAAAAACTGAAGGAAAGGGGATAGCTGCATAATCTCTGCACACAATGCTTAGTTCTCAGAAGTAAATCATATGTGCCATGTTGTTTCATTTAGGGCTAAAGAGTTCGGTGTTATACCCTCGGTTATGCTTTCCTATAGTGTAAGTGCTGGTTTTAGATAAAGGAATGTTAGCCCAAAGACTAAAGGAAAGGAGATAGCTGCAAAATCTCTGCACACAATGCTTAGTTCTCAGAGGTAAATCATATGTGCGAAGTTGTTTCATTTAGGTTTAAAGCATTAGGTGCTATACGCTGGGTTTTGCTTTCCTATATAGGAAATGCTAGGTTTAGACATACGAATGTTAGCACAAAAACTGAAGGAAAGGAGATAGCTGCAAAATCTCTGCACACAATGCTTAGTTCTCAGAAGTAAATCATATGAGCCATGTTGTTTCATTTAGGTTTAAAGAGTTAGGTGCTATACCCTCGGTTATGCTTTGCAATATAGGAAATGCTAGTTTTACAGAGAGGAATGTTAGCACAAAAACTGAAGGAAAGGAGATAGCTGCAAAATCTCTGCACAGAATGCTTAGTTGTCAGAAGGAAATCATATGTACCATGTTGTTTCATTTAGGCTTAAAGCGTTAGGTGCTATACCCTCGGTTATGCCTTGCAATATAGGAAATGCTAGTTTTAGAGATACGAATGTTAGCACAAAAGCAGAAGGAAAGGATATAGCTGCAAAATCTCTGCACACAATGCTTAGTTTTCAGCAGTAAATCATATGTGCCATATTGTTTCATTTACTTTTAAAGCGTTAGGTGTTATACCTTCGGTTAGGCTTTCCTTTATAGGAAATGCTAGTTTCAGAGATACGAATGTTATCACAAAAACTGAAGGAAAGGAGATAGCTGCAAAATGCCAGCACACAATGCTTACTTCTCAGAAGTTAATAATATGTGCCATGTTGTTTCATTTAGGTTTAAAGCATTAGGTGCTATACCGTCGGTTATGCTTTCCTGTATAGGAAATGCTTGTTTTAGATATAGGAATGTTAGCACAAAACCTGAAGGAAAGGAGATAGCTGAAAAATCTCTGCACACAATGCTTAGTTCTCAGAAGGAAATCATATGTGCCATGTTGTTTCATTTAGGTTTAAAGAGTTAGGTGCTATACCCTCGGTTATGCTTTGCAATGTAGGAAATGCTCGTTTTACACAGAGGAATGCTAGCACAAAAACTGAATGAAAGGAGATAGCTGCAAAATCTCTGCACACAATGCTTAGTTCTCAGAAGTAAATCATATGAGCCATGTTGTTTCATTTAGGTTTAAAGAGTTAGGTGCTATACCCTCGGTTATGCTTTCCTATAGTGTAAATGCTAGTTTTAGATATAGGAATGTTACCACAAAAGCTAAAGGAAAGGAGATAGCTGCAAAATCTCTGCACGCAATGCTTACTTCTCAGAAGTAAATAATATGTGCCATGTTGTTTCATTTAGGTTTAAAGCCTTAGGTGGTATACCCTCGGTTATGCTTTCCTGTATAGGAAATGCTAGTTTTAGACATACGAAAGTTAGCAAAAAACCTGAAGGAAAGGAGATAGCTGCAAAATCTCTGCACACAAAAACTGAAGGAAAGGAGATAGCTGCAAAATCTCTGCACAGAATGCTTAGTTGTCAGAAGGAAATCATATGTGCCATGTTGTTTCATTTAGGTTTAAAGCGTTAGGTGCTATACCCTCGGTTATGCTCTCCTATAGTGTAAATGCTGGTTTTAGATATAGGAAACTTAGCATAAAAACTGAAGGAAAGGATATAGCTGCCAAATCTCGGCACACAATGCTTAGTTCTCAGAAGTAAATCATATGTGCCATGTTGTTTCATTTAGGTTTAAAGAGTTAGGTGCTATACCCTCGGTTATGCCTTGCAATATAGGAAATGCTAGTTTTAGAGATACGAATGTTAGCACAAAAACTGAAGGAAAGGAGATAGCTGCAAAATCTCTGCACACAATGCTTAGTTCTCAGCAGTAAATCATATGTGCCATATTGTTTCATTTACTTTTAAAGCATTAGGTGTTATACCCTCGGTTAGGCTTTCCTTTATAGGAAATGCTAGTTTCAGTGATACGAATGTTATCACAAAAACTGAAGGAAAGGAGATAGCTGCAAAATGTCAGCACACAATGCTTACTTCTCAGAAGTTAATAATATGTGCCATGTTGTTTCATTTAGGTTTAAAGCATTAGGTGCTATACCCTCGATTATGCTTTCCTGTACAGGAAATGCTAGTTTTAGGTATAGGAATGTTAGCACAAAAACTGAAGGAAAGCAGATAGCTGAAAAATCTCTGCACACAATGCTTAGTTCTCAGAAGGAAATCATATGTGCCATGTTGTTTCATTTTGGTATAAAGAGTTAGGTGCTATACCCTCGGTTATGCTTTGCAATATAGGAAATGATAGTTTTACACAGAGGAATGCTAGCACAAAAACTGAATGAAAGGAGATAGCTGCAAAATCTCTACACACAATGCTTAGTTCTCAGAAGTAAATCATGTGAGCCATGTTATTTCATTTAGGTTTAAAGAGTTAGGTGCTATACCCTCGGTTATGCTTTGCAATATAGGAAATGCTAGTTTTACACAGAGGAATGCTAGCACAAAAACTGAATGAAAGGAGATAGCTGCAAAATCTCTGCACACAATGCTTAGTTCTCAGAAGTAAATCATATGAGCCATGTTGTTTCATTTACGTTTAAAGCGTTAGGTGCTATACCCTCGGTTATGCTTTCCTATAGTGTAAATGCTAGTTTTAGATATAGGGATGTTACCACAAAAACTAAAGGAAAGGAGATAGCTGCAAAATCTCTGCACAAAATGCTTACTTCTCAGAGGTACATAATATGTGCCATGTTGTTTCATTTAGGTTTAAAGCCTTAGGTGGTATACCCTCGGTTATGCTTTCCTGTATAGGAAATGCTAGTTTTAGACATACGAAAGTTAGCAAAAAACCTGAAGTAAAGGAGATAGCTGCAAAATCTCTGCACACAAAAACTGAAGGAAAGGAGATAGCTGCAAAATCTCTGCACAGAATGCTTAGTTGTCAGAAGGAAATCATATGTGCCATGTTGTTTCATTTAGGTTTAAAGCGTTAGGTGCTATATCCTCGGTTATGCTCTCCTATAGTGTAAATGCTGGTTTTAGATATAGGAAACTTAGCATAAAAACTGAAGGAAAGGATATAGCTGCCAAATCTCGGCACACAATGCTTAGTTCTCAGAAGTAAATCATATGAGCCATGTTGTTTCATTTAGGTTTAAAGAGTTAGGTGCTATACCCTCGGTTATGCTTTCCTATAGTGTAAATGCTAGTTTTAGATATAGGAATGTTACCACAAAAAGTAAAGGAAAGGAGATAGCTGCAAAATCTCTGCACACAATGCTTACTTCTCAGAAGTAAATAATATGTGCCATGTTGTTTCATTTAGGTTTAAAGCCTTAGGTGCTATACCCTCAGTTATGCTTTCCTGTATAGGAAATGCTACTTTTAGAGATACGAAAGTTAGCACAAAAACTGAAGGAAAGGGGATAGCTGCATAATCTCTGCACACAATGCTTAGTTCTCAGAAGTAAATCATATGTGCCATGTTGTTTCATTTAGGGCTAAAGAGTTCGGTGTTATACCCTCGGTTATGCTTTCCTATAGTGTAAGTGCTGGTTTTAGATAAAGGAATGTTAGCCCAAAGACTAAAGGAAAGGAGATAGCTGCAAAATCTCTGCACACAATGCTTAGTTCTCAGAGGTAAATCATATGTGCGAAGTTGTTTCATTTAGGTTTAAAGCATTAGGTGCTATACGCTGGGTTTTGCTTTCCTATATAGGAAATGCTAGGTTTAGACATACGAATGTTAGCACAAAAACTGAAGGAAAGGAGATAGCTGCAAAATCTCTGCACACAATGCTTAGTTCTCAGAAGTAAATCATATGAGCCATGTTGTTTCATTTAGGTTTAAAGAGTTAGGTGCTATACCCTCGGTTATGCTTTGCAATATAGGAAATGCTAGTTTTACAGAGAGGAATGTTAGCACAAAAACTGAAGGAAAGGAGATAGCTGCAAAATCTCTGCACAGAATGCTTAGTTGTCAGAAGGAAATCATATGTACCATGTTGTTTCATTTAGGCTTAAAGCGTTAGGTGCTATACCCTCGGTTATGCCTTGCAATATAGGAAATGCTAGTTTTAGAGATACGAATGTTAGCACAAAAGCAGAAGGAAAGGATATAGCTGCAAAATCTCTGCACACAATGCTTAGTTTTCAGCAGTAAATCATATGTGCCATATTGTTTCATTTACTTTTAAAGCGTTAGGTGTTATACCTTCGGTTAGGCTTTCCTTTATAGGAAATGCAAGTTTCAGAGATACGAATGTTATCACAAAAACTGAAGGAAAGGAGATAGCTGCAAAATGCCAGCACACAATGCTTACTTCTCAGAAGTTAATAATATGTGCCATGTTGTTTCATTTAGGTTTAAAGCATTAGGTGCTATACCGTCGGTTATGCTTTCCTGTATAGGAAATGCTTGTTTTAGATATAGGAATGTTAGCACAAAACCTGAAGGAAAGGAGATAGCTGAAAAATCTCTGCACACAATGCTTAGTTCTCAGAAGGAAATCATATGTGCCATGTTGTTTCATTTAGGTTTAAAGAGTTAGGTGCTATACCCTCGGTTATGCTTTGCAATGTAGGAAATGCTAGTTTTACACAGAGGAATGCTAGCACAAAAACTGAATGAAAGGAGATAGCTGCAAAATCTCTGCACACAATGCTTAGTTCTCAGAAGTAAATCATATGAGCCATGTTGTTTCATTTAGGTTTAAAGAGTTAGGTGCTATACCCTCGGTTATGCTTTCCTATAGTGTAAATGCTAGTTTTAGATATAGGAATGTTACCACAAAAGCTAAAGGAAAGGAGATAGCTGCAAAATCTCTGCACGCAATGCTTACTTCTCAGAAGTAAATAATATGTGCCATGTTGTTTCATTTAGGTTTAAAGCCTTAGGTGGTATACCCTCGGTTATGCTTTCCTGTATAGGAAATGCTAGTTTTAGACATACGAAAGTTAGCAAAAAACCTGAAGGAAAGGAGATAGCTGCAAAATCTCTGCACACAAAAACTGAAGGAAAGGAGATAGCTGCAAAATCTCTGCACAGAATGCTTAGTTGTCAGAAGGAAATCATATGTGCCATGTTGTTTCATTTAGGTTTAAAGCGTTAGGTGCTATACCCTCGGTTATGCTCTCCTATAGTGTAAATGCTGGTTTTAGATATAGGAAACTTAGCATAAAAACTGAAGGAAAGGATATAGCTGCCAAATCTCGGCACACAATGCTTAGTTCTCAGAAGTAAATCATATGTGCCATGTTGTTTCATTTAGGTTTAAAGAGTTAGGTGCTATACCCTCGGTTATGCCTTGCAATATAGGAAATGCTAGTTTTAGAGATACGAATGTTAGCACAAAAACTGAAGGAAAGGAGATAGCTGCAAAATCTCTGCACACAATGCTTAGTTCTCAGCAGTAAATCATATGTGCCATATTGTTTCATTTACTTTTAAAGCATTAGGTGTTATACCCTCGGTTAGGCTTTCCTTTATAGGAAATGCTAGTTTCAGTGATACGAATGTTATCACAAAAACTGAAGGAAAGGAGATAGCTGCAAAATGTCAGCACACAATGCTTACTTCTCAGAAGTTAATAATATGTGCCATGTTGTTTCATTTAGGTTTAAAGCATTAGGTGCTATACCCTCGATTATGCTTTCCTGTACAGGAAATGCTAGTTTTAGGTATAGGAATGTTAGCACAAAAACTGAAGGAAAGCAGATAGCTGAAAAATCTCTGCACACAATGCTTAGTTCTCAGAAGGAAATCATATGTGCCATGTTGTTTCATTTTGGTATAAAGAGTTAGGTGCTATACCCTCGGTTATGCTTTGCAATATAGGAAATGATAGTTTTACACAGAGGAATGCTAGCACAAAAACTGAATGAAAGGAGATAGCTGCAAAATCTCTACACACAATGCTTAGTTCTCAGAAGTAAATCATGTGAGCCATGTTATTTCATTTAGGTTTAAAGAGTTAGGTGCTATACCCTCGGTTATGCTTTGCAATATAGGAAATGCTAGTTTTACACAGAGGAATGCTAGCACAAAAACTGAATGAAAGGAGATAGCTGCAAAATCTCTGCACACAATGCTTAGTTCTCAGAAGTAAATCATATGAGCCATGTTGTTTCATTTACGTTTAAAGCGTTAGGTGCTATACCCTCGGTTATGCTTTCCTATAGTGTAAATGCTAGTTTTAGATATAGGGATGTTACCACAAAAACTAAAGGAAAGGAGATAGCTGCAAAATCTCTGCACAAAATGCTTACTTCTCAGAGGTACATAATATGTGCCATGTTGTTTCATTTAGGTTTAAAGCCTTAGGTGGTATACCCTCGGTTATGCTTTCCTGTATAGGAAATGCTAGTTTTAGACATACGAAAGTTAGCAAAAAACCTGAAGTAAAGGAGATAGCTGCAAAATCTCTGCACACAAAAACTGAAGGAAAGGAGATAGCTGCAAAATCTCTGCACAGAATGCTTAGTTGTCAGAAGGAAATCATATGTGCCATGTTGTTTCATTTAGGTTTAAAGCGTTAGGTGCTATATCCTCGGTTATGCTCTCCTATAGTGTAAATGCTGGTTTTAGATATAGGAAACTTAGCATAAAAACTGAAGGAAAGGATATAGCTGCCAAATCTCGGCACACAATGCTTAGTTCTCAGAAGTAAATCATATGAGCCATGTTGTTTCATTTAGGTTTAAAGAGTTAGGTGCTATACCCTCGGTTATGCTTTCCTATAGTGTAAATGCTAGTTTTAGATATAGGAATGTTACCACAAAAAGTAAAGGAAAGGAGATAGCTGCAAAATCTCTGCACACAATGCTTACTTCTCAGAAGTAAATAATATGTGCCATGTTGTTTCATTTAGGTTTAAAGCCTTAGGTGCTATACCCTCAGTTATGCTTTCCTGTATAGGAAATGCTACTTTTAGAGATACGAAAGTTAGCACAAAAACTGAAGGAAAGGGGATAGCTGCATAATCTCTGCACACAATGCTTAGTTCTCAGAAGTAAATCATATGTGCCATGTTGTTTCATTTAGGGCTAAAGAGTTCGGTGTTATACCCTCGGTTATGCTTTCCTATAGTGTAAGTGCTGGTTTTAGATAAAGGAATGTTAGCCCAAAGACTAAAGGAAAGGAGATAGCTGCAAAATCTCTGCACACAATGCTTAGTTCTCAGAGGTAAATCATATGTGCGAAGTTGTTTCATTTAGGTTTAAAGCATTAGGTGCTATACGCTGGGTTTTGCTTTCCTATATAGGAAATGCTAGGTTTAGACATACGAATGTTAGCACAAAAACTGAAGGAAAGGAGATAGCTGCAAAATCTCTGCACACAATGCTTAGTTCTCAGAAGTAAATCATATGAGCCATGTTGTTTCATTTAGGTTTAAAGAGTTAGGTGCTATACCCTCGGTTATGCTTTGCAATATAGGAAATGCTAGTTTTACAGAGAGGAATGTTAGCACAAAAACTGAAGGAAAGGAGATAGCTGCAAAATCTCTGCACAGAATGCTTAGTTGTCAGAAGGAAATCATATGTACCATGTTGTTTCATTTAGGCTTAAAGCGTTAGGTGCTATACCCTCGGTTATGCCTTGCAATATAGGAAATGCTAGTTTTAGAGATACGAATGTTAGCACAAAAGCAGAAGGAAAGGATATAGCTGCAAAATCTCTGCACACAATGCTTAGTTTTCAGCAGTAAATCATATGTGCCATATTGTTTCATTTACTTTTAAAGCGTTAGGTGTTATACCTTCGGTTAGGCTTTCCTTTATAGGAAATGCAAGTTTCAGAGATACGAATGTTATCACAAAAACTGAAGGAAAGGAGATAGCTGCAAAATGCCAGCACACAATGCTTACTTCTCAGAAGTTAATAATATGTGCCATGTTGTTTCATTTAGGTTTAAAGCATTAGGTGCTATACCGTCGGTTATGCTTTCCTGTATAGGAAATGCTTGTTTTAGATATAGGAATGTTAGCACAAAACCTGAAGGAAAGGAGATAGCTGAAAAATCTCTGCACACAATGCTTAGTTCTCAGAAGGAAATCATATGTGCCATGTTGTTTCATTTAGGTTTAAAGAGTTAGGTGCTATACCCTCGGTTATGCTTTGCAATGTAGGAAATGCTAGTTTTACACAGAGGAATGCTAGCACAAAAACTGAATGAAAGGAGATAGCTGCAAAATCTCTGCACACAATGCTTAGTTCTCAGAAGTAAATCATATGAGCCATGTTGTTTCATTTAGGTTTAAAGAGTTAGGTGCTATACCCTCGGTTATGCTTTCCTATAGTGTAAATGCTAGTTTTAGATATAGGAATGTTACCACAAAAGCTAAAGGAAAGGAGATAGCTGCAAAATCTCTGCACGCAATGCTTACTTCTCAGAAGTAAATAATATGTGCCATGTTGTTTCATTTAGGTTTAAAGCCTTAGGTGGTATACCCTCGGTTATGCTTTCCTGTATAGGAAATGCTAGTTTTAGACATACGAAAGTTAGCAAAAAACCTGAAGGAAAGGAGATAGCTGCAAAATCTCTGCACACAAAAACTGAAGGAAAGGAGATAGCTGCAAAATCTCTGCACAGAATGCTTAGTTGTCAGAAGGAAATCATATGTGCCATGTTGTTTCATTTAGGTTTAAAGCGTTAGGTGCTATACCCTCGGTTATGCTCTCCTATAGTGTAAATGCTGGTTTTAGATATAGGAAACTTAGCATAAAAACTGAAGGAAAGGATATAGCTGCCAAATCTCGGCACACAATGCTTAGTTCTCAGAAGTAAATCATATGTGCCATGTTGTTTCATTTAGGTTTAAAGAGTTAGGTGCTATACCCTCGGTTATGCCTTGCAATATAGGAAATGCTAGTTTTAGAGATACGAATGTTAGCACAAAAACTGAAGGAAAGGAGATAGCTGCAAAATCTCTGCACACAATGCTTAGTTCTCAGCAGTAAATCATATGTGCCATATTGTTTCATTTACTTTTAAAGCATTAGGTGTTATACCCTCGGTTAGGCTTTCCTTTATAGGAAATGCTAGTTTCAGTGATACGAATGTTATCACAAAAACTGAAGGAAAGGAGATAGCTGCAAAATGTCAGCACACAATGCTTACTTCTCAGAAGTTAATAATATGTGCCATGTTGTTTCATTTAGGTTTAAAGCATTAGGTGCTATACCCTCGATTATGCTTTCCTGTACAGGAAATGCTAGTTTTAGGTATAGGAATGTTAGCACAAAAACTGAAGGAAAGCAGATAGCTGAAAAATCTCTGCACACAATGCTTAGTTCTCAGAAGGAAATCATATGTGCCATGTTGTTTCATTTTGGTATAAAGAGTTAGGTGCTATACCCTCGGTTATGCTTTGCAATATAGGAAATGATAGTTTTACACAGAGGAATGCTAGCACAAAAACTGAATGAAAGGAGATAGCTGCAAAATCTCTACACACAATGCTTAGTTCTCAGAAGTAAATCATGTGAGCCATGTTATTTCATTTAGGTTTAAAGAGTTAGGTGCTATACCCTCGGTTATGCTTTGCAATATAGGAAATGCTAGTTTTACACAGAGGAATGCTAGCACAAAAACTGAATGAAAGGAGATAGCTGCAAAATCTCTGCACACAATGCTTAGTTCTCAGAAGTAAATCATATGAGCCATGTTGTTTCATTTACGTTTAAAGCGTTAGGTGCTATACCCTCGGTTATGCTTTCCTATAGTGTAAATGCTAGTTTTAGATATAGGGATGTTACCACAAAAACTAAAGGAAAGGAGATAGCTGCAAAATCTCTGCACAAAATGCTTACTTCTCAGAGGTACATAATATGTGCCATGTTGTTTCATTTAGGTTTAAAGCCTTAGGTGGTATACCCTCGGTTATGCTTTCCTGTATAGGAAATGCTAGTTTTAGACATACGAAAGTTAGCAAAAAACCTGAAGTAAAGGAGATAGCTGCAAAATCTCTGCACACAAAAACTGAAGGAAAGGAGATAGCTGCAAAATCTCTGCACAGAATGCTTAGTTGTCAGAAGGAAATCATATGTGCCATGTTGTTTCATTTAGGTTTAAAGCGTTAGGTGCTATATCCTCGGTTATGCTCTCCTATAGTGTAAATGCTGGTTTTAGATATAGGAAACTTAGCATAAAAACTGAAGGAAAGGATATAGCTGCCAAATCTCGGCACACAATGCTTAGTTCTCAGAAGTAAATCATATGAGCCATGTTGTTTCATTTAGGTTTAAAGAGTTAGGTGCTATACCCTCGGTTATGCTTTCCTATAGTGTAAATGCTAGTTTTAGATATAAGAATGTTACCACAAAAAGTAAAGGAAAGGAGATAGCTGCAAAATCTCTGCACACAATGCTTACTTCTCAGAAGTAAATAATATGTGCCATGTTGTTTCATTTAGGTTTAAAGCCTTAGGTGCTATACCCTCAGTTATGCTTTCCTGTATAGGAAATGCTACTTTTAGAGATACGAAAGTTAGCACAAAAACTGAAGGAAAGGGGATAGCTGCATAATCTCTGCACACAATGCTTAGTTCTCAGAAGTAAATCATATGTGCCATGTTGTTTCATTTAGGGCTAAAGAGTTCGGTGTTATACCCTCGGTTATGCTTTCCTATAGTGTAAGTGCTGGTTTTAGATAAAGGAATGTTAGCCCAAAGACTAAAGGAAAGGAGATAGCTGCAAAATCTCTGCACACAATGCTTAGTTCTCAGAGGTAAATCATATGTGCGAAGTTGTTTCATTTAGGTTTAAAGCATTAGGTGCTATACGCTGGGTTTTGCTTTCCTATATAGGAAATGCTAGGTTTAGACATACGAATGTTAGCACAAAAACTGAAGGAAAGGAGATAGCTGCAAAATCTCTGCACACAATGCTTAGTTCTCAGAAGTAAATCATATGAGCCATGTTGTTTCATTTAGGTTTAAAGAGTTAGGTGCTATACCCTCGGTTATGCTTTGCAATATAGGAAATGCTAGTTTTACAGAGAGGAATGTTAGCACAAAAACTGAAGGAAAGGAGATAGCTGCAAAATCTCTGCACAGAATGCTTAGTTGTCAGAAGGAAATCATATGTACCATGTTGTTTCATTTAGGCTTAAAGCGTTAGGTGCTATACCCTCGGTTATGCCTTGCAATATAGGAAATGCTAGTTTTAGAGATACGAATGTTAGCACAAAAGCAGAAGGAAAGGATATAGCTGCAAAATCTCTGCACACAATGCTTAGTTTTCAGCAGTAAATCATATGTGCCATATTGTTTCATTTACTTTTAAAGCGTTAGGTGTTATACCTTCGGTTAGGCTTTCCTTTATAGGAAATGCAAGTTTCAGAGATACGAATGTTATCACAAAAACTGAAGGAAAGGAGATAGCTGCAAAATGCCAGCACACAATGCTTACTTCTCAGAAGTTAATAATATGTGCCATGTTGTTTCATTTAGGTTTAAAGCATTAGGTGCTATACCGTCGGTTATGCTTTCCTGTATAGGAAATGCTTGTTTTAGATATAGGAATGTTAGCACAAAACCTGAAGGAAAGGAGATAGCTGAAAAATCTCTGCACACAATGCTTAGTTCTCAGAAGGAAATCATATGTGCCATGTTGTTTCATTTAGGTTTAAAGAGTTAGGTGCTATACCCTCGGTTATGCTTTGCAATGTAGGAAATGCTAGTTTTACTCAGAGGAATGCTAGCACAAAAACTGAATGAAAGGAGATAGCTGCAAAATCTCTGCACACAATGCTTAGTTCTCAGAAGTAAATCATATGAGCCATGTTGTTTCATTTAGGTTTAAAGAGTTAGGTGCTATACCCTCGGTTATGCTTTCCTATAGTGTAAATGCTAGTTTTAGATATAGGAATGTTACCACAAAAGCTAAAGGAAAGGAGATAGCTGCAAAATCTCTGCACGCAATGCTTACTTCTCAGAAGTAAATAATATGTGCCATGTTGTTTCATTTAGGTTTAAAGCCTTAGGTGGTATACCCTCGGTTATGCTTTCCTGTATAGGAAATGCTAGTTTTAGACATACGAAAGTTAGCAAAAAACCTGAAGGAAAGGAGATAGCTGCAAAATCTCTGCACACAAAAACTGAAGGAAAGGAGATAGCTGCAAAATCTCTGCACAGAATGCTTAGTTGTCAGAAGGAAATCATATGTGCCATGTTGTTTCATTTAGGTTTAAAGCGTTAGGTGCTATACCCTCGGTTATGCTCTCCTATAGTGTAAATTCTGGTTTTAGATATAGGAAACTTAGCATAAAAACTGAAGGAAAGGATATAGCTGCCAAATCTCTGCACACAATGCTTAGTTCTCAGAAGTAAATCATATGTGCCATGTTGTTTCATTTAGGTTTAAAGAGTTAGGTGCTATACCCTCGGTTATGCCTTGCAATATAGGAAATGCTAGTTTTAGAGATACGAATGTTAGCACAAAAACTGAAGGAAAGGACATAGTTGCAAAATCTCTGCACACAATGCTTAGTTCTCAGCAGTAAATCATATGTGCCATATTGTTTCATTTACTTTTAAAGCATTAGGTGTTACACCCTCGGTTAGGCTTTCTTTTATAGGAAATGCTAGTTTCAGAGATACGAATGTTATCACAAAAACTGAAGGAAAGGAGATAGCTGCAAAATGTCAGCACACAATGCTTACTTCTCAGAAGTTAATAATATGTGCCATGTTGTTTCATTTAGGGCTAAAGAGTTCGGTGTTATACCCTCGGTTTTGCTTTCCTATAGTGTAAGTGCTGGTTTTAGATAAAGGAATGTTAGCCCAAAGACTAAAGGAAAGGAGATAGCTGCAAAATCTCTGCACACAATGCTTAGTTCTCAGAGGTAAATCATATGTGCAAAGTTGTTTCATTTAGGTTTAAAGCATTAGGTGCTATACGCTGGGTTTTGCTTTCCTATATAGGAAATGCTAGGTTTAGACATACGAATGTTAGCACAAAAACTGAAGGAAAGGAGATAGCTGCAAAATCTCTGCACACAATGCTTAGTTCTCAGAAGTAAATCATATGAGCCATGTTGTTTCATTTAGGTTTAAAGAGTTAGGTGCTATACCCTCGGTTATGCTTTGCAATATAGGAAATGCTAGTTTTACAGAGAGGAATGTTAGCACAAAAACTGAAGGAAAGGAGATAGCTGCAAAATCTCTGCACAGAATGCTTAGTTGTCAGAAGGAAATCATATGTGCCATGTTGTTTCATTTAGGCTTAAAGCGTTAGGTGCTATACCCTCGGTTATGCCTTGCAATATAGGAAATGCTAGTTTTAGAGATACGAATGTTAGCACAAAAGCTGAAGGAAAGGATATAGCTGCAAAATCTCTGCACACAATGCTTAGTTTTCAGCAGTAAATCATATGTGCCATATTGTTTCATTTACTTTTAAAGCGTTAGGTGTTATACCTTCGGTTAGGCTTTCCTTTATAGGAAATGCTAGTTTCAGAGATACGAATGTTATCACAAAAACTGAAGGAAAGGAGATAGCTGCAAAATGCCAGCACACAATGCTTACTTCTCAGAAGTTAATAATATGTGCCATGTTGTTTCATTTAGGTTTAAAGCATTAGGTGCTATACCGTCGGTTATGCTTTCCTGTATAGGAAATGCTAGTTTTAGATATAGGAATGTTAGCACAAAACCTGAAGGAAAGGAGATAGCTGAAAAATCTCTGCACACAATGCTTAGTTCTCAGAAGGAAATCATATGTGCCATGTTGTTTCATTTAGGTTTAAAGAGTTAGGTGCTATACCCTCGGTTATGCTTTGCAATGAAGGAAATGCTAGTTTTACACAGAGGAATGCTAGCACAAAAACTGAATGAAAGGAGATAGCTGCAAAATCTCTGCACACAATGCTTAGTTCTCAGAAGTAAATCATATGAGCCATGTTGTTTCATTTAGGTTTAAAGAGTTAGGTGCTATACCCTCGGTTATGCTTTCCTATAGTGTAAATGCTAGTTTTAGATATAGGAATGTTACCACAAAAATTAAAGGAAAGGAGATAGCTGCAAAATCTCTGCACGCAATGCTTACTTCTCAGAAGTAAATAATATGTGCCATGTTGTTTCATTTAGGTTTAAAGCCTTAGGTGGTATATCCTCGGTTATGCTTTCCTGTATAGGAAATGCTAGTTTTAGACATACGAAAGTTAGCAAAAAACCTGAAGGAAAGGAGATAGCTGCAAAATCTCTGCACACAAAAACTGAAGGAAAGGAGATAGCTGCAAAATCTCTGCACAGAATGCTTAGTTGTCAGAAGGAAATCATATGTGCCATGTTGTTTCATTTAGGTTTAAAGCGTTAGGTGCTATACCCTCGGTTATGCTCTCCTATAGTGTAAATGCTGGTTTTAGATATAGGAAACTTAGCATAAAAACTGAAGGAAAGGATATAGCTGCCAAATCTCTGCACACAATGCTTAGTTCTCAGAAGTAAATCATATGTGCCATGTTGTTTCATTTAGGTTTAAAGAGTTAGGTGCTATACCCTCGGTTATGCCTTGCAATATAGGAAATGCTAGTTTTAGAGATACGAATGTTAGCACAAAAACTGAAGGAAAGGACATAGTTGCAAAATCTCTGCACACAATGCTTAGTTCTCAGCAGTAAATCATATGTGCCATATTGTTTCATTTACTTTTAAAGCATTAGGTGTTACACCCTCAGTTAGGCTTTCTTTTATAGGAAATGCTAGTTTCAGAGATACGAATGTTATCACAAAAACTGAAGGAAAGGAGATAGCTGCAAAATGTCAGCACACAATGCTTACTTCTCAGAAGTTAATAATATGTGCCATGTTGTTTCATTTAGGGCTAAAGAGTTCGGTGTTATACCCTCGGTTATGCTTTCCAATAGTGTAAGGGCTCGTTTTAGATAAAGGAATGTTAGCCCAAAGACTAAAGGAAAGGAGATAGCTGCAAAATCTCTGCACACAATGCTTAGTTCTCAGAGGTAAATCATATGTGCGAAGTTGTTTCATTTAGGTTTAAAGCATTAGGTGCTATACGCTGGGTTTTGCTTTCCTATATAGGAAATGCTAGGTTTAGACATACGAATGTTAGCACAAAAACTGAAGGAAAGGAGATAGCTGCAAAATCTCTGCACACAATGCTTAGTTCTCAGAAGTAAATCATATGAGCCATGTTGTTTCATTTAGGTTTAAAGAGTTAGGTGCTATACCCTCGGTTATGCTTTGCAATATAGGAAATGCTAGTTTTACAGAGAGGAATGTTAGCACAAAAACTGAAGGAAAGGAGATAGCTGCAAAATGCCAGCACACAATGCTTACTTCTCAGAAGTTAATAATATGTGCCATGTTGTTTCATTTAGGTTTAAAGCATTAGGTGCTATACCGTCGGTTATGCTTTCCTGTATAGGAAATGCTAGTTTTAGATATAGGAATGTTAGCACAAAACCTGAAGGAAAGGAGATAGCTGAAAAATCTCTGCACACAATGCTTAGTTCTCAGAAGGAAATCATATGTGCCATGTTGTTTCATTTAGGTTTAAAGAGTTAGGTGCTATACCCTCGGTTATGCTTTGCAATGTAGGAAATGCTAGTTTTACACAGAGGAATGCTAGCACAAAAACTGAATGAAAGGAGATAGCTGCAAAATCTCTGCACACAATGCTTAGTTCTCAGAAGTAAATCATATGAGCCATGTTGTTTCATTTAGGTTTAAAGAGTTAGGTGCTATACCCTCGGTTATGCTTTCCTATAGTGTAAATGCTAGTTTTAGATATAGGAATGTTACCACAAAAATTAAAGGAAAGGAGATAGCTGCAAAATCTCTGCACGCAATGCTTACTTCTCAGAAGTAAATAATATGTGCCATGTTGTTTCATTTAGGTTTAAAGCCTTAGGTGGTATACCCTCGGTTATGCTTTCCTGTATAGGAAATGCTAGTTTTAGACATACGAAAGTTAGCAAAAAACCTGAAGGAAAGGAGATAGCTGCAAAATCTCTGCACACAAAAACTGAAGGAAAGGAGATAGCTGCAAAATCTCTGCACAGAATGCTTAGTTGTCAGAAGGAAATCATATGTGCCATGTTGTTTCATTTAGGTTTAAAGCGTTAGGTGCTATACCCTCGGTTATGCTCTCCTATAGTGTAAATGCTGGTTTTAGATATAGGAAACTTAGCATAAAAACTGAAGGAAAGGATATAGCTGCCAAATCTCGGCACACAATGCTTAGTTCTCAGAAGTAAATCATATGTGCCATGTTGTTTCATTTAGGTTTAAAGAGTTAGGTGCTATACCCTCGGTTATGCCTTGCAATATAGGAAATGCTAGTTTTAGAGATACGAATGTTAGCACAAAAACTGAAGGAAAGGAGATAGCTGCAAAATCTCTGCACACAATGCTTAGTTCTCAGCAGTAAATCATATGTGCCATATTGTTTCATTTACTTTTAAAGCATTAGGTGTTATACCCTCGGTTAGGCTTTCCTTTATAGGAAATGCTAGTTTCAGTGATACGAATGTTATCACAAAAACTGAAGGAAAGGAGATAGCTGCAAAATGTCAGCACACAATGCTTACTTCTCAGAAGTTAATAATATGTGCCATGTTGTTTCATTTAGGTTTAAAGCATTAGGTGCTATACCCTCGATTATGCTTTCCTGTACAGGAAATGCTAGTTTTAGGTATAGGAATGTTAGCACAAAAACTGAAGGAAAGCAGATAGCTGAAAAATCTCTGCACACAATGCTTAGTTCTCAGAAGGAAATCATATGTGCCATGTTGTTTCATTTTGGTATAAAGAGTTAGGTGCTATACCCTCGGTTATGCTTTGCAATATAGGAAATGATAGTTTTACACAGAGGAATGCTAGCACAAAAACTGAATGAAAGGAGATAGCTGCAAAATCTCTACACACAATGCTTAGTTCTCAGAAGTAAATCATGTGAGCCATGTTATTTCATTTAGGTTTAAAGAGTTAGGTGCTATACCCTCGGTTATGCTTTGCAATATAGGAAATGCTAGTTTTACACAGAGGAATGCTAGCACAAAAACTGAATGAAAGGAGATAGCTGCAAAATCTCTGCACACAATGCTTAGTTCTCAGAAGTAAATCATATGAGCCATGTTGTTTCATTTACGTTTAAAGCGTTAGGTGCTATACCCTCGGTTATGCTTTCCTATAGTGTAAATGCTAGTTTTAGATATAGGGATGTTACCACAAAAACTAAAGGAAAGGAGATAGCTGCAAAATCTCTGCACAAAATGCTTACTTCTCAGAGGTACATAATATGTGCCATGTTGTTTCATTTAGGTTTAAAGCCTTAGGTGGTATACCCTCGGTTATGCTTTCCTGTATAGGAAATGCTAGTTTTAGACATACGAAAGTTAGCAAAAAACCTGAAGTAAAGGAGATAGCTGCAAAATCTCTGCACACAAAAACTGAAGGAAAGGAGATAGCTGCAAAATCTCTGCACAGAATGCTTAGTTGTCAGAAGGAAATCATATGTGCCATGTTGTTTCATTTAGGTTTAAAGCGTTAGGTGCTATATCCTCGGTTATGCTCTCCTATAGTGTAAATGCTGGTTTTAGATATAGGAAACTTAGCATAAAAACTGAAGGAAAGGATATAGCTGCCAAATCTCGGCACACAATGCTTAGTTCTCAGAAGTAAATCATATGAGCCATGTTGTTTCATTTAGGTTTAAAGAGTTAGGTGCTATACCCTCGGTTATGCTTTCCTATAGTGTAAATGCTAGTTTTAGATATAGGAATGTTACCACAAAAAGTAAAGGAAAGGAGATAGCTGCAAAATCTCTGCACACAATGCTTACTTCTCAGAAGTAAATAATATGTGCCATGTTGTTTCATTTAGGTTTAAAGCCTTAGGTGCTATACCCTCAGTTATGCTTTCCTGTATAGGAAATGCTACTTTTAGAGATACGAAAGTTAGCACAAAAACTGAAGGAAAGGGGATAGCTGCATAATCTCTGCACACAATGCTTAGTTCTCAGAAGTAAATCATATGTGCCATGTTGTTTCATTTAGGGCTAAAGAGTTCGGTGTTATACCCTCGGTTATGCTTTCCTATAGTGTAAGTGCTGGTTTTAGATAAAGGAATGTTAGCCCAAAGACTAAAGGAAAGGAGATAGCTGCAAAATCTCTGCACACAATGCTTAGTTCTCAGAGGTAAATCATATGTGCGAAGTTGTTTCATTTAGGTTTAAAGCATTAGGTGCTATACGCTGGGTTTTGCTTTCCTATATAGGAAATGCTAGGTTTAGACATACGAATGTTAGCACAAAAACTGAAGGAAAGGAGATAGCTGCAAAATCTCTGCACACAATGCTTAGTTCTCAGAAGTAAATCATATGAGCCATGTTGTTTCATTTAGGTTTAAAGAGTTAGGTGCTATACCCTCGGTTATGCTTTGCAATATAGGAAATGCTAGTTTTACAGAGAGGAATGTTAGCACAAAAACTGAAGGAAAGGAGATAGCTGCAAAATCTCTGCACAGAATGCTTAGTTGTCAGAAGGAAATCATATGTACCATGTTGTTTCATTTAGGCTTAAAGCGTTAGGTGCTATACCCTCGGTTATGCCTTGCAATATAGGAAATGCTAGTTTTAGAGATACGAATGTTAGCACAAAAGCAGAAGGAAAGGATATAGCTGCAAAATCTCTGCACACAATGCTTAGTTTTCAGCAGTAAATCATATGTGCCATATTGTTTCATTTACTTTTAAAGCGTTAGGTGTTATACCTTCGGTTAGGCTTTCCTTTATAGGAAATGCAAGTTTCAGAGATACGAATGTTATCACAAAAACTGAAGGAAAGGAGATAGCTGCAAAATGCCAGCACACAATGCTTACTTCTCAGAAGTTAATAATATGTGCCATGTTGTTTCATTTAGGTTTAAAGCATTAGGTGCTATACCGTCGGTTATGCTTTCCTGTATAGGAAATGCTTGTTTTAGATATAGGAATGTTAGCACAAAACCTGAAGGAAAGGAGATAGCTGAAAAATCTCTGCACACAATGCTTAGTTCTCAGAAGGAAATCATATGTGCCATGTTGTTTCATTTAGGTTTAAAGAGTTAGGTGCTATACCCTCGGTTATGCTTTGCAATGTAGGAAATGCTAGTTTTACACAGAGGAATGCTAGCACAAAAACTGAATGAAAGGAGATAGCTGCAAAATCTCTGCACACAATGCTTAGTTCTCAGAAGTAAATCATATGAGCCATGTTGTTTCATTTAGGTTTAAAGAGTTAGGTGCTATACCCTCGGTTATGCTTTCCTATAGTGTAAATGCTAGTTTTAGATATAGGAATGTTACCACAAAAGCTAAAGGAAAGGAGATAGCTGCAAAATCTCTGCACGCAATGCTTACTTCTCAGAAGTAAATAATATGTGCCATGTTGTTTCATTTAGGTTTAAAGCCTTAGGTGGTATACCCTCGGTTATGCTTTCCTGTATAGGAAATGCTAGTTTTAGACATACGAAAGTTAGCAAAAAACCTGAAGGAAAGGAGATAGCTGCAAAATCTCTGCACACAAAAACTGAAGGAAAGGAGATAGCTGCAAAATCTCTGCACAGAATGCTTAGTTGTCAGAAGGAAATCATATGTGCCATGTTGTTTCATTTAGGTTTAAAGCGTTAGGTGCTATACCCTCGGTTATGCTCTCCTATAGTGTAAATGCTGGTTTTAGATATAGGAAACTTAGCATAAAAACTGAAGGAAAGGATATAGCTGCCAAATCTCGGCACACAATGCTTAGTTCTCAGAAGTAAATCATATGTGCCATGTTGTTTCATTTAGGTTTAAAGAGTTAGGTGCTATACCCTCGGTTATGCCTTGCAATATAGGAAATGCTAGTTTTAGAGATACGAATGTTAGCACAAAAACTGAAGGAAAGGAGATAGCTGCAAAATCTCTGCACACAATGCTTAGTTCTCAGCAGTAAATCATATGTGCCATATTGTTTCATTTACTTTTAAAGCGTTAGGTGTTATACCTTCGGTTAGGCTTTCCTTTATAGGAAATGCAAGTTTCAGAGATACGAATGTTATCACAAAAACTGAAGGAAAGGAGATAGCTGCAAAATGTCAGCACACAATGCTTACTTCTCAGAAGTTAATAATATGTGCCATGTTGTTTCATTTAGGTTTAAAGCATTAGGTGCTATACCCTCGGTTATGCTTTCCTATAGTGTAAATGCTAGTTTTAGATATAGGAATGTTACCACAAAAACTAAAGGAAAGGAGATAGCTGCAAAATCTCTGCACACAATGCTTACTTCTCAAAGGTAAATAATATGTGCCATGTTGTTTCATTTAGGTTTAAAGCCTTAGGTGCTATACCCTCGGTTATGCTTTCCTGTATAGGAAATGCTAGTTTTAGACATACGAAAGTTAGCAAAAAACCTGAAGTAAAGGAGATAGCTGCAAAATCTCTGCACACAAAAACTGAAGGAAAGGAGATAGCTGCAAAATCTCTGCACAGAATGCTTAGTTGTCAGAAGAAAATCATATGTGCCATGTTGTTTCATTTAGGTTTAAAGCGTTAGGTGCTATACCCTCGGTTATGCTCTCCTATAGTGTAAATGCTGGTTTTAGATATAGGAAACTTAGCATAAAAACTGAAGGAAAGGATATAGCTGCCAAATCTCGGCACACAATGCTTAGTTCTCAGAAGTAAATCATATGAGCCATGTTGTTTCATTTAGGTTTAAAGAGTTAGGTGCTATACCCTCTGTTATGCTTTCCTATAGTGTAAATGCTAGTTTTAGATATAGGAATGTTACCACAAAAAGTAAAGGAAAGGAGATAGCTGCAAAATCTCTGCACACAATGCTTACTTCTCAGAAGTAAATAATATGTGCCATGTTGTTTCATTTAGGTTTAAAGCCTTAGGTGCTATACCCTCGGTTATGCTTTCCTGTATAGGAAATGCTACTTTTAGAGATACGAAAGTTAGCACAAAAACTGAAGGAAAGGGGATAGCTGCATAATCTCTGCACACAATGCTTAGTTCCAGAAGTAAATCATATGTGCCATGTTGTTTCATTTAGGGTTAAAGAGTTCGGTGTTATACCCTCGGTTATGCTTTCCTATAGTGTAAGTGCTGGTTTTAGATAAAGGAATGTTAGCCCAAAGACTAAAGGAAAGGAGATAGCTGCAAAATCTCTGCACACAATGCTTAGTTCTCAGAGGTAAATCATATGTGCGAAGTTGTTTCATTTAGGTTTAAAGCATTAGGTGCTATACGCTGGGTTTTGCTTTCCTATATAGGAAATGCTAGGTTTAGACATACGAAGTTAGCACAAAAACTGAAGGAAAGGAGATAGCTGCAAAATCTCTGCACACAATGCTTAGTTCTCAGAAGTAAATCATATGAGCCATGTTGTTTCATTTAGGTTTAAAGAGTTAGGTGCTATACCTCGGTTATGCTTTGCAATATAGGAAATGCTCGTTTTACACAGAGGAATGTTACCACAAAAACTGAAGGAAAGGAGATAGCTGCAAAATCTCTGCACAGAATGCTTAGTTGTCAGAAGGAAATCATATGTGCCATGTTGTTTCATTTAGGTTTAAAGCGTTAGGTGCTATACCGTCGGTTATGCTCTCCTATAGTGTAAATTCTGGTTTTAGATATAGGAAACTTAGCATAAAAACTGAAGGAAAGGATATAGCTGCCAAATCTCTGCACACAATGCTTAGTTCTCAGAAGTACATCATATGTGCCATGTTGTTTCATTTAGGTTTAAAGAGTTAGGTGCTATACCCTCGGTTATGCCTTGCAATATAGGAAATGCTAGTTTTAGAGATACGAATGTTAGCACAAAAACTGAAGGAAAGGACATAGTTGCAAAATCTCTGCACACAATGCTTAGTTCTCAGCAGTAAATCATATGTGCCATATTTTTTCATTTACTTTTAAAGCATTAGGTGTTACACCCTCGGTTAGGCTTTCTTTTATAGGAAATGCTAGTTTCAGAGATACGAATGTTATCACAAAAACTGAAGGAAAGGAGATAGCTGCAAAATGTCAGCACACAATGCTTACTTCTCAGAAGTTAATAATATGTGCCATGTTGTTTCATTTAGGTTTAAAGCATTAGGTGCTATACCCTCTGTTATGCTTTCCTGTATAGGAAATGCTAGTTTTAGACATACGAATGTTAGCACAAAAACTGAAGGAAAGGAGATAGCTGCAAAATCTCTGCACACAATGCTTAGTTCTCAGAAGGAAATCATATGTGCCATGTTGTTTCATTTAGGGTTAAAGAGTTCGGTGTTATACCCTCCGTTATGCTTTCCTATAAGGTAAATGCTACTTTTAGAGATACGAAAGTTAGCACAAAAACTGAAGGAAAGGGGATAGCTGCATAATCTCTGCACACAATGCTTACTTCTCAGAAGTAAATCATATGAGCCATGTTGTTTCATTTAGGTTTAAAGCATTAGGTGCTATACCCTCGGTTATGCTTTCCTATAGTGTAAATGCTAGTTTTAGATATAGGAATGTTACCACAAAAACTAAAGGAAAGGAGATAGCTGCAAAATCTCTGCACACAATGCTTACTTCTCAAAGGTAAATAATATGTGCCATGTTGTTTCATTTAGGTTTAAAGCCTTAGGTGCTATACCCTCGGTTATGCTTTCCTGTATAGGAAATGCTAGTTTTAGACATACGAAAGTTAGCAAAAAACCTGAAGTAAAGGAGATAGCTGCAAAATCTCTGCACACAAAAACTGAAGGAAAGGAGATAGCTGCAAAATCTCTGCACAGAATGCTTAGTTGTCAGAAGAAAATCATATGTGCCATGTTGTTTCATTTAGGTTTAAAGCGTTAGGTGCTATACCCTCGGTTATGCTCTCCTATAGTGTAAATGCTGGTTTTAGATATAGGAAACTTAGCATAAAAACTGAAGGAAAGGATATAGCTGCCAAATCTCGGCACACAATGCTTAGTTCTCAGAAGTAAATCATATGAGCCATGTTGTTTCATTTAGGTTTAAAGAGTTAGGTGCTATACCCTCTGTTATGCTTTCCTATAGTGTAAATGCTAGTTTTAGATATAGGAATGTTACCACAAAAAGTAAAGGAAAGGAGATAGCTGCAAAATCTCTGCACACAATGCTTACTTCTCAGAAGTAAATAATATGTGCCATGTTGTTTCATTTAGGTTTAAAGCCTTAGGTGCTATACCCTCGGTTATGCTTTCCTGTATAGGAAATGCTACTTTTAGAGATACGAAAGTTAGCACAAAAACTGAAGGAAAGGGGATAGCTGCATAATCTCTGCACACAATGCTTAGTTCCAGAAGTAAATCATATGTGCCATGTTGTTTCATTTAGGGTTAAAGAGTTCGGTGTTATACCCTCGGTTATGCTTTCCTATAGTGTAAGTGCTGGTTTTAGATAAAGGAATGTTAGCCCAAAGACTAAAGGAAAGGAGATAGCTGCAAAATCTCTGCACACAATGCTTAGTTCTCAGAGGTAAATCATATGTGCGAAGTTGTTTCATTTAGGTTTAAAGCATTAGGTGCTATACGCTGGGTTTTGCTTTCCTATATAGGAAATGCTAGGTTTAGACATACGAAGTTAGCACAAAAACTGAAGGAAAGGAGATAGCTGCAAAATCTCTGCACACAATGCTTAGTTCTCAGAAGTAAATCATATGAGCCATGTTGTTTCATTTAGGTTTAAAGAGTTAGGTGCTATACCTCGGTTATGCTTTGCAATATAGGAAATGCTCGTTTTACACAGAGGAATGTTACCACAAAAACTGAAGGAAAGGAGATAGCTGCAAAATCTCTGCACAGAATGCTTAGTTGTCAGAAGGAAATCATATGTGCCATGTTGTTTCATTTAGGTTTAAAGCGTTAGGTGCTATACCGTCGGTTATGCTCTCCTATAGTGTAAATTCTGGTTTTAGATATAGGAAACTTAGCATAAAAACTGAAGGAAAGGATATAGCTGCCAAATCTCTGCACACAATGCTTAGTTCTCAGAAGTAAATCATATGTGCCATGTTGTTTCATTTAGGTTTAAAGAGTTAGGTGCTATACCCTCGGTTATGCCTTGCAATATAGGAAATGCTAGTTTTAGAGATACGAATGTTAGCACAAAAACTGAAGGAAAGGACATAGTTGCAAAATCTCTGCACACAATGCTTAGTTCTCAGCAGTAAATCATATGTGCCATATTTTTTCATTTACTTTTAAAGCATTAGGTGTTACACCCTCGGTTAGGCTTTCTTTTATAGGAAATGCTAGTTTCAGAGATACGAATGTTATCACAAAAACTGAAGGAAAGGAGATAGCTGCAAAATGTCAGCACACAATGCTTACTTCTCAGAAGTTAATAATATGTGCCATGTTGTTTCATTTAGGTTTAAAGCATTAGGTGCTATACCCTCTGTTATGCTTTCCTGTATAGGAAATGCTAGTTTTAGACATACGAATGTTAGCACAAAAACTGAAGGAAAGGAGATAGCTGCAAAATCTCTGCACACAATGCTTAGTTCTCAGAAGGAAATCATATGTGCCATGTTGTTTCATTTAGGGTTAAAGAGTTCGGTGTTATACCCTCCGTTATGCTTTCCTATAAGGTAAATGCTACTTTTAGAGATACGAAAGTTAGCACAAAAACTGAAGGAAAGGGGATAGCTGCATAATCTCTGCACACAATGCTTACTTCTCAGAAGTAAATCATATGAGCCATGTTGTTTCATTTAGGTTTAAAGAATTAGGTGCTATACCCTCGGTTATGCTTTCCTATAGTGTAAGTGCTAGTTTTAGATAAAGGAATGTTAGCCCAAAGACTAAAGGAAAGGAGATAGCTGCAAAATCTCTGCACACAATGCTTAGTTCTCAGAGGTAAATCATATGTGCGAAGTTGTTTCATTTAGGTTTAAAGCGTTAGGTGGTATACGCTGGGTTTTGCTTTCCTATATAGGAAATGCTAGGTTTAGACATACGAGTGTTAGCACAAAAGCTGAAGGAAAGGAGATAGCTGCAAAATCTCTGCACACAATGCTTAGTTCTCAGAGGTAAATCATATGAGCGAAGTTGTTTCATTTAGGTTTAAAGCGTTAGGTGCTATACCCTCGGTTATGCTTTGCAATATAGGAAATGCTAGTTTTACACAGAGGAATGCTAGCACAAAAACTGAATGAAAGGAGATAGCTGCAAAATCTCTGCACACAATGCTTAGTTCTCAGAAATAAATCATATGAGCCATGTTGTTTCATTTAGGTTTAAAGAGTTAGGTGCTATAACTTCGGTTAAGCTTTCCTATAGTGTAAATGCTAGTTTTAGATATAGTAATGTTAGCACAAAAACTAAAGGAAAGGAGATAGCTGCAAAATCTCTGCACACAATGCTTACTTCTCAGAAGTAAATAATATGTGCCATGTTGTTTCATTTAGGTTTAAAGCCTTAGGTGCTATACCCTCGGTTATGCTTTCCTGTATAGGAAATGCTAGTTTTAGACATACGAATGTTAGCACAAAACCTGAAGGAAAGGAGATAGCTGCAAAATCTCTGCACACAATGCTTAGTTCTCAGAAGGAAATCATATGTGCCATGTTGTTTCATTTAGGGTTAAAGAGTTCGGTGTTATACCCTCCGTTATGCTTTCCTATAAGGTAAATGCTACTTTTACAGATACGAAAGTTAGCATAAAAACTGAAGGAAAGGGGATACCTGCATAATCTCTGCACACAATGCTTAGTTCTCAGAAGTAAATCATATGAGCCATGTTGTTTCATTTAGGTTTAAAGAATTAGGTGCTATACCCCCGGTCATGCTTTCCTGAATAGGAAATGCTAGTTTTAGATATAGGAATGTTAGCACAAAAACTGAAGGAAAGGAGATAGCTGAAAAACTCTGCACACAATGCTTAGTTCTCAGAAGGAAATCATATGTGCCATGTTGTTTCATTTATGTTTAAAGAGTTAGGTGCTATACCCTCGGTTATGCTTTGCAATATAGGAGATGCTAGTTTTACACAGAGGAATGCTAGCACAAAAACTGAATGAAAGGAGATAGCTGCAAAATCTCTGCACACAATGCTTAGTTCTCAGAAATAAATCATATGAGCCATGTTGTTTCATTTAGGTTTAAAGAGTTAGGTGCTATACCCTCGGTTATGCTTTCCTATAGTGTAAATGCTAGTTTTAAATATAGGAATGTTAGCACAAAAACTAAAGGAAAGGAGATAGCTGCAAAATCTCTGCACACAATGCTTATTTCTCAGAAGTAAATAATATGTGCCATGTTGTTTCATTTAGGTTTAAAGCCTTAGGTGCTATACCCTCGGTTATGCTTTCCTGTATAGGAAATGCTAGTTTTTAGACATACGAATGTTAGCACAAAACCTGAAGGAAAGGAGATAGCTGCAAAATCTCTGCACACAATGCTTAATTCTCAGAAGGAATTCATATGTGCCATGTTGTTTCATTTAGGGTTAAAGAGTTCGGTGTTATACCCTCCTTTATGCTTTCCTATAAGGTAAATGCTACTTTTAGAGATACGAAAGTTAGCACAAAAACTGAAGTAAAGGGGATAGCTGCATAATCTCTGCACACAATGCTTAGTTCTCAGAAGTAAATCATATGAGCCATGTTGTTTCATTTAGGTTTAAAGAATTAGGTGCTACACCCTCGGTTATGCTTTCCTATAGTGTAAGTGCTAGTTTTAGATAAAGGAATGTTAGCCCAAAGACTAAAGGAAAGGAGATAGCTGCAAAATCTCTGCACACAATGCTTGGTTCTCAGAGGTAAATCATATGTGCGAAGTTGTTTCATTTAGGTTTAAAGCGTTAGGTGCTATACGCTGGGTTTTGCTTTCCTATATAGGAAATGCTAGGTTTAGACATACGAATGTTAGCACAAAAACTGAAGGAAAGGAGATAGCTGCAAAATCTCTGCACACAATGCTTAGTTCTCAGAAGAAAATCATATGAGCCATGTTGTTTCATTTAGGTTTAAAGAGTTAGGTACTATACCCTCGGTTATGCTTTGCAATATAGGAAATGCTAGTTTTACACAGAGGAATGTTAGCACAAAAACTGAAGGAAAGGAGATAGCTGCAAAATCTCTGCACAGAATGCTTAGTTGTCAGAAGGAAATCATATGTGCCATGTTGTTTCATTTAGGTTTAAAGCGTTAGGTGCTATACCCTCGGTTATGCTCTCCTATAGTGTAAATGCTGGTTTTAGATATAGGAAACTTAGCATAAAAACTGAAGGAAAGGATATAGCTGCCAAATCTCTGCACACAATGCTTAGTTCTCAGAAGTAAATCATATGTGCCATGTTGTTTCATTTAGGTTTAAAGAGTTAGGTGCTATACCCTCGGTTATGCCTTGCAATATAGGAAATGCTAGTTTTAGAGATACGAATGTTAGCACAAAAACTGAAGGAAAGGAGATAGCTGCAAAATCTCTACACACAATGCTTAGGTCTCAGCAGTAAATCATATGTGCCATATTGTTTCATTTACTTTTAATGCGTTAGGTGTTATACCCTCGGTTAGGCTTTCCTTTATAGGAAATGCTAGTTTCAGAGATACGAATGCTATCACAAAAACTGAAGGAAAGGAGATAGCTGCAAAATGTCAGCACACAATGCTTACTTCTCAGAAGTTAATAATAGGTGCCATGTTGTTTCATTTAGGTTTAAAGCATTAGGTGCTATACCCTCGGTTATGCTTTCCTGTATAGGAAATGCTAGTTTTAGATATAGGAATGTTAGCACAAAAACTGAAGGAAAGGAGATAGCTGAAAAATCTCTGCACACAATGCTTAGTTCTCAGAAGGAAATCATATGTGCCATGTTGTTTCATTTAGGTTTAAAGAGTTAGGTCTATACCCTCGGTTATGCTTTGCAATATAGTAAATGCTAGTTTTACACAGAGGAATGCTAGCACAAAAACTGAATGAAAGGAGATAGCTGCAAAATCTCTGTACACAATGCTTAGTTCTCAGAAGTAAATCATATGAGCCATGTTGTTTCATTTAGGTTTAAAGAGTTAGGTGCTATACCCTCGGTTATGCTTTCCTATAGTGTAAATACTAGTTTTAGATATAGGAATGTTACCACAAAAAGTAAAGGAAAGGAGATAGCTGCAAAATCTCTGCACACAATGCTTACTTCTCAGAAGTAAATAATATGTGCCATGTTGTTTCATTTAGGTTTAAAGCCTTAGGTGCTATACCCTCGGTTATGCCTTGCAATATAGGAAATGCTAGTTTTAGAGAGACGAATGTTAGCACAAAACCTGAAGGAAAGGAGATAGCTGCAAAATCTCTGCACACAATGCTTAGTTCTCAGCAGTAAATAATATGTGCCATGTTGTTTCATTTAGGTTTAAAGCCTTAGGTGCTATACCCTCGGTTATGCCTTGCAATATAGGAAAAGCTATTTTTAGAGATACGAATGTTAGCACAAAAACTGAAGGAAAGGAGATAGCTGCAAAATCTCTGCACACAATGCTTAGTTCTCAGCAGTAAATCATATGTGCCATATTGTTTCATTTACTTTTAATGCGTTAGGTGTTATACCCTCGGTTAGGCTTTCTTTTATACGAAATGCTAGTTTCAGAAATACGAATGTTATCACAAAAACTGAAGGAAAGGAGATAGCTGCAAAATATCAGCACACAATGCTTACTTCTCAGAAGTTAATAATATCTGCCATGTTGTTTCATTTAGGTTTAAAGCATTAGGTGCTATACCCTCTGTTATGCTTTCCTGTATAGGAAATGCTAGTTTTAGACATACGAATGTTAGCACAAAACTGAAGGAAAGGAGATAGCTGCAAAATCTCTGCACACAATGCTTAGTTCTCAGAAGTAAATCATATGAGCCATGTTGTTTCATTTAGGTTTAAAGAGTTAGGTGCTATACCCTCGGTTATGCTTTGCAATATAGGAAATGCTAGTTTTACACAGAGGAATGTTAGCACAAAAACTGAAGGAAAGGAGATAGCTGCAAAATCTCTGCACAGAATGCTTAGTTGTCAGAAGGAAATCATATGTGCCATGTTGTTTCATTTAGGTTTAAAGCGTTAGGTGCTATAACCTCGGTTATGCTCTCCTATAGTGTAAATGCTGGTTTTAGATATAGGAAACTTAGCATAAAAACTGAAGGAAAGGATATAGCTGCCAAATCTCTGCACACAATGCTTAGTTCTCAGAAGTAAATCATATGTGCCATGTTGTTTCATTTAGGTTTACATAGTTAGGTGCTATACCCTCAGTTATGCCTTGCAATATAGGAAATGCTAGTTTTAGAGATACGAATGTTAGCACAAAAACTGAAGGAAAGGAGATAGCTGCAAAATCTCTGCACACAATGCTTAGTTCTCAGCAGTAAATCATGTGTGCCATATTGTTTCATTTACTTTTAAAGCGTTAGGTGTTATACCCTCGGTTAGACTTTCCTTTATAGGAAATGCTAGATTCAGAGATACGAATGTTATCACAAAAACTGAAGGAAAGGAGATAGCTGAAAAATCTCTGCACACAATGCTTAGTTCTCAGAAGGAAATCATATGTGCCATGTTGTTTCATTTAGGTTTAAAGAGTTAGGTGCTATACCCTCGGTTATGCTTTGCAATATAGGAAATGCTAGTTTTACACAGAGGAATGCTAGCACAAAAACTGAATGAAAGGAGATAGTTGCAAAATCTCTGCACACAATGCTTAGTTCTCAGAAGTAAATCATATGAGCCATGTTGTTTCATTTAGGTTTAAAGAGTTAGGTGCTATACCCTCGGTTATGCTTTCCTATATTGTAAAGGCTAGTTTTAGATATAGGAATGTTACCACAAAAACTAAAGGAAAGGAGCTGCAAAGTCTCTGCACACAATACTTAGTTCTCAGAAGTTAATAATATGTGCCATGTTGTTTCATTAGGTTTAAAGCATTAGGTGCTATACCCTCGGTTATGCTTTCCTATAGTGTAAATGCTAGTTTTAGATATAGGAATGTTAGCACAAAAACTGAAGGAAAGGAGATAGCTGAAAAATCTCTGCACACAATGCTTAGTTCTCATAAGGAAATCATATGTGCCATGTTGTTTTTTTATGTTTAAAGAGTTAGGTGCTATACCTTCGGTTATGCTTTCCTGTATAGGAAATGCTAGGTTTAGACATACGAAAGTTAGCAAAAAACCTGAAGTAAAGGAGATAGCTGCAAAATCTCTGCACACAAAAACTGAAGGAAAGGAGATAGCTGCAAAATCTCTGCACAGAATGCTTAGTTGTCAGAAGGAAATCATATGTGCCATGTTGTTTCATTTAGGTTTAAAGCGTTAGGTGCTATACCCTCGGTTCTGCTCTCCTATATTTTAAATGCTGGTTTTAGATATAGGAAACTTAGCATAAAAACTGAAGGAAAGGATATAGCTGCCAAATCTCGGCACACAATGCTTAGTTCTCAGAAGTAAATCATATGAGCCATGTTGTTTCATTTAGGTTTAAAGAGTTAGGTGCTATATCCTCGGTTATGCTTTCCTATAGTGTAAATGCTAGTTTTAGATATAGGAATGTTACCACAAAAAGTAAAGGAAAGGAGATAGCTGCAAAATCTCTGCACACAATGCTTACTTCTCAGAAGTAAATAATATGTGCCATGTTGTTTCATTTAGGTTTAAAGCCTTAGGTGCTATACCCTCGGTTATGCTTTCCTGTATAGGAAATGCTACTTTTAGAGATACGAAAGTTAGCACAAAAACTGAAGGAAAGGGGATAGCTGCATAATCTCTGCACACAATGCTTAGTTCTCAGAAGTAAATCATATGTGCCATGTTGTTTCATTTAGGGTTAAAGAGTTCGGTGTTATACCCTCGGTTATGCTTTCCTATAGTGTAAGTGCTGGTTTTAGATAAAGGAATGTTAGCCCAAAGACTAAAGGAAAGGAGATAGCTGCAAAATCTCTGCACACAATGCTTAGTTCTCAGAGGTAAATCATATGTGCGAAGTTGTTTCATTTAGGTTTAAAGCATTAGGTGCTATACGCTGGGTTTTGCTTTCATATATAGGAAATGCTAGGTTTAGACATACGAATGTTAGCACAAAAACTGAAGGAAAGGAGATAGCTGCAAAATCTCTGCACACAATGCTTAGTTCTCAGAAGTAAATCATATGAGCCATGTTGTTTCATTTAGGTTTAAAGAGTTAGGTGCTATACCGTCGGTTATGCTTTGCAATATAGGAAATGCTAGTTTTACACAGAGGAATGTTAGCACAAAAACTGAAGGAAAGGAGATAGCTGCAAAATCTCTGCACAGAATGCTTAGTTGTCAGAAGGAAATCATATGTGCCATGTTGTTTCATTTAGGTTTAAAGCGTTAGGTGCTATACCCTCGGTTATGCTCTCCTATAGTGTAAATGCTGGTTTTAGATATAGGAAACTTAGCATAAAAACTGAAGGAAAGGTATTAGCTGTCAAATCTCTGCACACAATGCTTAGTTCTCAGAAGTAAATCATATGTCCCATGTTGTTTCATTTAGGTTTAAAGAGTTAGGTGCTATACCCTCGGTTATGCCTTGCAATATAGGAAATGCTAGTTTTAGAGATACGAATGTTAGCACAAAACCTGAAGGAAAGGAGATACCTGCAAAATCTCTGCACACAATGCTTAGTTCTCAGAAGGAAATCATATGTGCCATGTTGTTTCATTTACTTTTAAAGCGTTAGGAGTTATACCCTCGATTAGGCTTTCTTTTATAGTAAATGCTAGTTTCAGAGATACGAATGTTATCACAAAAACTGAAGGAAAGGAGATAGCTGCAAAATGTCAGCACACAATGCTTACTTCTCAGAAGTTAATAATATGTGCCTTGTTGTTTCATTTAGGTTTAAAGCCTTAGGTGCTATACCCTCGGTTATGCTTTCCTGTATAGGAAATGCTTGTTTTAGACATACGAATGTTAGCACAAAAACTGAAGGAAAGGAGATAGCTGCAAAATCTCTGCACACAATGCTTAGTTCTCAGAAGTAAATCATATGAGCCATGTTGTTTCATTTACGTTTAAAGAGTTAGGTGCTATACCCTCGATTATGCTTTCCTATAGTGTAAATGCTAGTTTTAGATATAGGAATGTTACCACAAAAACTAAAGGAAAGGAGATAGCTGCAAAATCTCTGCACACAATGCTTACTTCTAAGAAGTAAATAATATGTGCCATGTTGTTTCATTTAGGTTTAAAGCCTTAGGTGCTATACCCTCGGTTAAGCTTTCCTGTATAGGAAATGCTAGTTTTAGACATACGAATGTTAGCACAAAACCTGAAGGAAAGGAGATAGCTGCAAAATCTCTGCACACAATGCTTAGTTCTCAGAAGGAACTCATATGAGCCATGTTGTTTCATTTAGGTTTAAAGAATTAGGTGCTATACCCTCGGTTATGCTTTCCTATAGTGTAAGTGCTAGTTTTAGATAAAGGATTGTTAGCCCAAAGACTAAAGGAAAGGAGATAGCTGCAAAATCTCTGCACACAGTGCTTAGTTCTCAGAGGTAAATCATATGTGCGAAGTTGTTTCATTTAGGTTTAAAGCATTAGGTGCTATACGCTGGATTTTGCTTTCCTATATAGGAAATGCTAGGTTTAGACATACGAATGTTAGCACAAAAAGTGAAGGAAAGGAGATAGCTGCAAAATCTCTGCACACAATGCTTAGTTGTCAGAAGGAAATCATATGTGCCATGTTGTTTCATTTAGGCTTAAAGCGTTAGGTGCTATACCCTCGGTTATGCCTTGCAATATAGGAAATGCTAGTTTTAGAGATACGAATGTTAGCACAAAAGCTGAAGGAAAGGATATAGCTGCAAAATCTCTGCACACAATGCTTAGTTTTCAGCAGTAAATCATATGTGCCATATTGTTTCATTTACTTTTAAAGCGTTAGGTGTTATACCTTCGGTTAGGCTTTCCTTTATAGGAAATGCTAGTTTCAGAGATACGAATGTTAGCACAAAAACTGAAGGAAAGGAGATAGCTGCAAAATCTCTGCACACAATGCTTAGTTCTCAGAAGGAAATCATATGTGCCATGTTGTTTCATTTTGGGTTAAAGAGTTCGGTGTTATACCCTCCGTTATGCTTTCCTATAAGGTAAATGCTACTTTTAGAGATACGAATGTTAGCACAAAAACTGAAGGAAAGGAGATAGCTGCAAAATCTCTGCACACAATGCTTAGTTCTCAGCAGTAAATCATATGTGCCATATATTTTCATTTACTTTTAAAGCGTTAGGTGTTATACCCTCGGTTAGGCTTTCTTTTATAGGAAACGCTAGTTTCAGAGATATGAATGTTATCACAAAAACTGAAGGAAAGGATACAGCTGCAAAATGTCAGCACACAATGCTTAGTTCTCAGAAGTAAATCATATGAGCCATGTTGTTTCATTTAGGTTTAAAGAGTTAGGTGCTATACCCTCGGTTATGCTTTGCAATATAGGAAATGCTAGTTTTACACAGAGGAATGTTAGCACAAAAACTGAAGGAAAGGAGATAGCTGCAAAATCTCTGCACAGAATGCTTAGTTGTCAGAAGGAAATCATATGTGCCACATTGTTTCATTTAGGTTTAAAGCGTTAGGTGCTATACCCTCGGTTATGCTCTCCTATAGTGTAAATGCTGGTTTTAGATATAGGAAACTTAGCATAAAAACTGAAGGAAAGGTATTAGCTGCCAAATCTCTGCACACAATGCTTAGTTCTCAGAAGTAAATCATATGTCCCATGTTGTTTCATTTAGGTTTAAAGAGTTAGGTGCTATACCCTCGGTTATGCCTTGCAATATAGGAAATGCTAGTTTTAGAGATACGAATGTTAGCACAAAAACTGAAGGAAAGGAGATACCTGCAAAATCTCTGCACACAATGCTTAGTTCTCAGAAGGAAATCATATGTGCCATGTTGTTTCATTTACTTTTAAAGCGTTAGGTGTTATACCCTCGATTAGGCTTTCTTTTATAGGAAATGCTAGTTTCAGAGATACGAATGTTATCACAAAAACTGAAGGAAAGGAGATAGCTGCAAAATGTCAGCACACAATGCTTACTTCTCAGAAGTTAATAATATGTGCCTTGTTGTTTCATTTAGGTTTAAAGCCTTAGGTGCTATACCCTCGGTTATGCTTTCCTGTATAGGAAATGCTTGTTTTAGACATACGAATGTTAGCACAAAAACTGAAGGAAAGGAGATAGCTGCAAAATCTCTGCACACAATGCTTAGTTCTCAGAAGTAAATCATATGAGCCATGTTGTTTCATTTACGTTTAAAGAGTTAGGTGCTATACCCTCGATTATGCTTTCCTATAGTGTAAATGCTAGTTTTAGATATAGGAATGTTACCACAAAAACTAAAGGAAAGGAGATAGCTGCAAAATCTCTGCACACAATGCTTACTTCTAAGAAGTAAATAATATGTGCCATGTTGTTTCATTTAGGTTTAAAGCCTTAGGTGCTATACCCTCGGTTAAGCTTTCCTGTATAGGAAATGCTAGTTTTAGACATACGAATGTTAGCACAAAACCTGAAGGAAAGGAGATAGCTGCAAAATCTCTGCACACAATGCTTAGTTCTCAGAAGGAACTCATATGAGCCATGTTGTTTCATTTAGGTTTAAAGAATTAGGTGCTATACCCACGGTTATGCTTTCCTATAGTGTAAGTGCTAGTTTTAGATAAAGGATTGTTAGCCCAAAGACTAAAGGAAAGGAGATAGCTGCAAAATCTCTGCACACAATGCTTAGTTCTCAGAGGTAAATCATATGTGCGAAGTTGTTTCATTTAGGTTTAAAGCATTAGGTGCTATACGCTGGATTTTGCTTTCCTATATAGGAAATGCTAGGTTTAGACATACGAATGTTAGCACAAAAAGTGAAGGAAAGGAGATAGCTGCAAAATCTCTGCACACAATGCTTAGTTGTCAGAAGGAAATCATATGTGCCATGTTGTTTCATTTAGGTTTAAAGCGTTAGGTGCTATACCCTCGGTTATGCTCTCCTATAGTGTAAATGCTGGTTTTAGATATAGGAAACTTAGCATAAAAACTGAAGGGAAGGATATAGCTGCCAAATCTCTGCACATAATGCTTAGTTCTCAGAAGTAAATCATATGTGCCATGTTGTTTCATTTAGGTTTAAAGAGTTAGGTGCTATACCCTCGGTTATGCCTTGCAATATAGGAAATGCTAGTTTTAGAGATACGAATGTTAGCACAAAAACTGAAGGAAAGGAGATAGCTGCAAAATCTCTGCACACAATGCTTAGTTCTCAGCAGAAAATCATATGTGCCATATTGTTTCATTTACTTTTAAAGCGTTAGGTGTTATACCCTCGGTTAGGCTTTCCTTTATAGGAAATGCTAGTTTCAGAGATGCGAATGTTATCACAAAAACTGAAGGAAAGGAGATAGCTGCAAAATGTCAGCACACAATGCTTACTTCTCAGAAGTTAATAATATGTGCCATGTTGTGTCATTTAGGTTTAAAGCATTAGGTGCTATACCCTCGGTTATGCTTTCATATATAGGAAATGCTAGTTTTAGATATAGGAATGTTAGCACAGAAACTGAAGGAAAGGAGATAGCTGAAAAATCTCTGCACACAATGCTTAGTTCTCAGAAGGAAATCATATGTGCCATGTTGTTTTATTTAGGTTTAAAGAGTTAGGTGCTATACCCTCGGTTATGCTTTGCAATATAGGAAATGCCAGTTTTACTCAGAGGAATGCTAGCACAAAAACTGAATGAAAGGAGATAGCTGCAAAATCTCTGCACACAATGCTTAGTTCTCAGAAATAAATCATATGAGCCATGTTGTTTCATATAGATTTAAAGGGTTAGGTGCTATACCCTCGGTTATGCTTTCCTAAAGTGTAAATGCTAGTTTTAGATATAGGAATGTTAGCACAAAAACTAAAGGAAAGGAGATAGCTGCAAAATCTCTGCACACAATGCTTACTTCTCAGAAGTAAATAACATGTGCCATGTTGTTTCATTTAGGTTTAAAGCCTTAGGTGCTATACCCTCGGTTATGCTTTCCTGTATAGGAAATGCTAGTTTTAGACATACGAATGTTAGCACAAAACCTGAAGGAAAGGAGATAGCTGCAAAATCTCTGCACACAATGCTTAGTTCTCAGAAATAAATCATATGAGCCATGTTGTTTCATATAGATTTAAAGGGTTAGGTGCTATACCCTCGGTTATGCTTTCCTAAAGTGTAAATGCTAGTTTTAGATATAGGAATGTTAGCACAAAAACTAAAGGAAAGGAGATAGCTGCAAAATCTCTGCACACAATGCTTACTTCTCAGAAGTAAATAACATGTGCCATGTTGTTTCATTTAGGTTTAAAGCCTTAGGTGCTATACCCTCGGTTATGCTTTCCTGTATAGGAAATGCTAGTTTTAGACATACGAATGTTAGCACAAAACCTGAAGGAAAGGAGATAGCTGCAAAATCTCTGCACACAATGCTTAGTTCTCAGAAGGAATTCATATGTGCCATGTTGTTTCATTTAGGGTTAAAGAGTTCGGTGTTATACCCTCCGTTATGCTTTCCTATAAGGTAAATGCTACTTTTAGAGATACGAAAGTTAGCACAAAAACTGAAGGAAAGGGGATAGCTGCATAATCTCTGCACACAATGCTTAGTTCTCAGAAGTAAATTATATGAGCCATGTTGTTTCATTTAGGTTTAAAGAATTATGTGCTATACCCTCGGTTATGCTTTCCTATAGTGTAAGTGCTAGTTTTAGATAAAGGAATGTTAGCCCAAAGACTAAAGGAAAGGAGATAGCTGCAAAATCTCTGCACACAATGCTTAGTTCTCAGAGGTAAATCATATGTGCGAAGTTCTTTCATTTAGGTTTAAAGCGTTAGGTGGTATACGCTGGGTTTTGCTTTCCTATATAGGAAATGCTAGGTTTAGACATACGAGTGTTAGCACAAAAGCTGAAGGAAAGGAGATAGCTGCAAAATCTCTGCACACAATGCTTAGTTCTCAGAGGTAAATCATATGAGCGAAGTTGTTTCATTTAGGTTTAAAGCGTTAGGTGCTATACCCTCGGTTATGCTTTGCAATATAGGAAATGCTAGTTTTACACAGAGGAATGCTAGCACAAAAACTGAATGAAATTAGATAGCTGCAAAATCTCTGCACACAATGCTTAGTTCTCAGAAATAAACCATATGAGCCATGTTGTTTCATTTAGGTTTAAAGAGTTAGGTGCTATACCTTCGGTTAAGCTTTCCTATAGTGTAAATGCTAGTTTTAGATATAGTAATGTTAGCACAAAAACTAAAGGAAAGGAGATAGCTGCAAAATCTCTGCACACAATGCTTACTTCTCAGAAGTAAATAATATGTGCCATGTTGTTTCATTTAGGTTTAAAGCCTTAGGTGCTATACCCTCGGTTATGCTTTCCTGTATAGGAAATGCTTGTTTTAGACATACGAATGTTAGCACAAAAACTGAAGGAAAGGAGATAGCTGCAAAATCTCTGCACACAATGCTTAGTTCTCAGAAGTAAATCATATGAGCCATGTTGTTTCATTTACGTTTAAAGAGTTAGGTGCTATACCCTCGATTATGCTTTCCTATAGTGTAAATGCTAGTTTTAGATATAGGAATGTTACCACAAAAACTAAAGGAAAGGAGATAGCTGCAAAATCTCTGCACACAATGCTTACTTCTAAGAAGTAAATAATATGTGCCATGTTGTTTCATTTAGGTTTAAAGCCTTAGGTGCTATACCCTCGGTTAAGCTTTCCTGTATAGGAAATGCTAGTTTTAGACATACGAATGTTAGCACAAAACCTGAAGGAAAGGAGATAGCTGCAAAATCTCTGCACACAATGCTTAGTTCTCAGAAGGAACTCATATGAGCCATGTTGTTTCATTTAGGTTTAAAGAATTAGGTGCTATACCCTCGGTTATGCTTTCCTATAGTGTAAGTGCTAGTTTTAGATAAAGGATTGTTAGCCCAAAGACTAAAGGAAAGGAGATAGCTGCAAAATCTCTGCACACAGTGCTTAGTTCTCAGAGGTAAATCATATGTGCGAAGTTGTTTCATTTAGGTTTAAAGCATTAGGTGCTATACGCTGGATTTTGCTTTCCTATATAGGAAATGCTAGGTTTAGACATACGAATGTTAGCACAAAAAGTGAAGGAAAGGAGATAGCTGCAAAATCTCTGCACACAATGCTTAGTTGTCAGAAGGAAATCATATGTGCCATGTTGTTTCATTTAGGCTTAAAGCGTTAGGTGCTATACCCTCGGTTATGCCTTGCAATATAGGAAATGCTAGTTTTAGAGATACGAATGTTAGCACAAAAGCTGAAGGAAAGGATATAGCTGCAAAATCTCTGCACACAATGCTTAGTTTTCAGCAGTAAATCATATGTGCCATATTGTTTCATTTACTTTTAAAGCGTTAGGTGTTATACCTTCGGTTAGGCTTTCCTTTATAGGAAATGCTAGTTTCAGAGATACGAATGTTAGCACAAAAACTGAAGGAAAGGAGATAGCTGCAAAATCTCTGCACACAATGCTTAGTTCTCAGAAGTAAATCATATGTGCCATGTTGTTTCATTTAGGTTTAAAGAGTTAGGTGCTATACCCTCGGTTATGCCTTGCAATATAGGAAATGCTAGTTTTAGAGATACGAATGTTAGCACAAAAACTGAAGGAAAGGAGATAGCTGCAAAATCTCTGCACACAATGCTTAGTTCTCAGCAGTAAATCATATGTGCCATATAGTTTCATTTACTTTTAAAGCGTTAGGTGTTATACCCTCGGTTAGGCTTTCTTTTATAGGAAACGCTAGTTTCAGAGATATGAATGTTATCACAAAAACTGAAGGAAAGGATACAGCTGCAAAATGTCAGCACACAATGCTTACTTCTCAAAAGTTAATAATATGTGCCATGTTGTTTCATTTAGGTTTAAAGAGTTAGGTGGTATACCCTTGGTTATGCTTTCCTATAGTGTAAATGCTAGTTTTAGATATAGGAATGTTAGCACAAAAACTAAAGGAAAGGAGATAGCTGCAAAATCTCTGCACACAATGCTTACTTCTCAGAAGTAAATAATATGTGCCATGTTGTTTCATTTAGGTTTAAAGCCTTAGGTGCTATACCCTCGGTTATGCTTTCCTGTATAGGAAAAGCTAGTTTTAGACATACGAATGTTAGCACAAAACCTGAAGGAAAGGAGATAGCTGCAAAATCTCTGCACACAATGCTTAGTTCTGAGAAGGAATTCATATGTGCCATGCTGTTTCATTTAGGGTTAAAGAGTTCGGTGTTATACCCTCCGTTATGCTTTCCTATAAGGTAAATGCTACTTTTAGAGATACGAAAGTTAGCACAAAAACTGAAGTAAAGGGGATAGCTGCATAATCTCTGCACACAATGCTTAGTTCTCAGAAGGAAATCATATGAGCCATGTTGTTTCATTTAGGTTAAAAGAATTAGGTGCTATACCCTCGGTTATGCTTTCCTATAGTGTAAGTGCTAGTTTTAGATAAAGGAATGTTAGCCCAAAGACTAAAGGAAAGGAGATAGCTGCAAAATCTCTGCACACAATGCTTAGTTCTCAGAGGTAAATCATATGTGCGAAGTTGTTTCATTTAGGTTTAAAGCATTAGGTGCTATACGCTGGGTTTTGCTTTCCTATATAGGAAATGCTAGGTTTAGACATACGAATGTTAGCACAAAAACGGAAGGAAAGGAGATAGCTGCAAAATCTCTGCACACAATGCTTAGTTCTCAGAAGTAAATCATATGAGCCATGTTGTTTCATTTCGGTTTAAAGAGTTAGGTGCTATACCCTCGGATATGCTTTCCTATAGTGTAAATGCTAGTTTTAGATATAGGAATGTTACCACAAAAACTAAAGGAAAGGAGATAGCTGCAAAATCTCTGCACACAATGCTTACTTCTCAGAAGTAAATAATATGTGCCATGTTGTTTCATTTAGGTTTAAAGCCTTAGGTGCTATACCCTCGGTTATGTTTTCCTGTATAGGAAATGCTAGTTTTAGACATACGAATGTTAGCACAAAACCTGAAGGAAAGGAGATAGCTGCAAAATCTCTGCACACAATGCTTAGTTCTCAGAAGGAAATCATATGTGCCATGTTGTTTTATTTAGGTTTAAAGAGTTAGGTGCTATACCCTCGGTTATGCTTTGCAATATAGGAAATGCTAGTTTTACTCAGAGGAATGCTAGCACAAAAACTGAATGAAAGGAGATAGCTGCAAAATCTCTGCACACAATGCTTAGTTCTCAGAAATAAATCATATGAGCCACGTTGTTTCATATAGATTTAAAGGGTTAGGTGCTATACCCTCGGTTATGCTTTCCTAAAGTGAAAATGATAGTTTTAGATATAGGAATGTTAGCACAAAAACTAAAGGAAAGGAGATAGCTGCAAAATCTCTGCACACAATGCTTACTTCTCAGAAGTAAATAACATGTGCCATGTTGTTTCATTTAGGTTTAAAGCCTTAGGTGCTATACCCTCGGTTATGCTTTCCTGTATAGGAAATGCTAGTTTTAGACATACGAATGTTAGCACAAAACCTGAAGGAAAGGAGATAGCTGCAAAATCTCTGCACACAATGCTTAGTTCTCAGAAATAAATCATATGAGCCATGTTGTTTCATATAGATTTAAAGGGTTAGGTGCTATACCCTCGGTTATGCTTTCCTAAAGTGTAAATGCTAGTTTTAGATATAGGAATGTTAGCACAAAAACTAAAGGAAAGGAGATAGCTGCAAAATCTCTGCACACAATGCTTACTTCTCAGAAGTAAATAACATGTGCCATGTTGTTTCATTTAGGTTTAAAGCCTTAGGTGCTATACCCTCGGTTATGCTTTCCTGTATAGGAAATGCTAGTTTTAGACATACGAATGTTAGCACAAAACCTGAAGGAAAGGAGATAGCTGCAAAATCTCTGCACACAATGCTTAGTTCTCAGAAGGAATTCATATGTGCCATGTTGTTTCATTTAGGGTTAAAGAGTTCGGTGTTATACCCTCCGTTATGCTTTCCTATAAGGTAAATGCTACTTTTAGAGATACGAAAGTTAGCACAAAAACTGAAGGAAAGGGGATAGCTGCATAATCTCTGCACACAATGCTTAGTTCTCAGAAGTAAATTATATGAGCCATGTTGTTTCATTTAGGTTTAAAGAATTATGTGCTATACCCTCGGTTATGCTTTCCTATAGTGTAAGTGCTAGTTTTAGATAAAGGAATGTTAGCCCAAAGACTAAAGGAAAGGAGATAGCTGCAAAATCTCTGCACACAATGCTTAGTTCTCAGAGGTAAATCATATGTGCGAAGTTCTTTCATTTAGGTTTAAAGCGTTAGGTGGTATACGCTGGGTTTTGCTTTCCTATATAGGAAATGCTAGGTTTAGACATACGAGTGTTAGCACAAAAGCTGAAGGAAAGGAGATAGCTGCAAAATCTCTGCACACAATGCTTAGTTCTCAGAGGTAAATCATATGAGCGAAGTTGTTTCATTTAGGTTTAAAGCGTTAGGTGCTATACCCTCGGTTATGCTTTGCAATATAGGAAATGCTAGTTTTACACAGAGGAATGCTAGCACAAAAACTGAATGAAATTAGATAGCTGCAAAATCTCTGCACACAATGCTTAGTTCTCAGAAATAAACCATATGAGCCATGTTGTTTCATTTAGGTTTAAAGAGTTAGGTGCTATACCTTCGGTTAAGCTTTCCTATAGTGTAAATGCTAGTTTTAGATATAGTAATGTTAGCACAAAAACTAAAGGAAAGGAGATAGCTGCAAAATCTCTGCACACAATGCTTACTTCTCAGAAGTAAATAATATGTGCCATGTTGTTTCATTTAGGTTTAAAGCCTTAGGTGCTATACCCTCGGTTATGCTTTCCTGTATAGGAAATGCTTGTTTTAGACATACGAATGTTAGCACAAAAACTGAAGGAAAGGAGATAGCTGCAAAATCTCTGCACACAATGCTTAGTTCTCAGAAGTAAATCATATGAGCCATGTTGTTTCATTTACGTTTAAAGAGTTAGGTGCTATACCCTCGATTATGCTTTCCTATAGTGTAAATGCTAGTTTTAGATATAGGAATGTTACCACAAAAACTAAAGGAAAGGAGATAGCTGCAAAATCTCTGCACACAATGCTTACTTCTAAGAAGTAAATAATATGTGCCATGTTGTTTCATTTAGGTTTAAAGCCTTAGGTGCTATACCCTCGGTTAAGCTTTCCTGTATAGGAAATGCTAGTTTTAGACATACGAATGTTAGCACAAAACCTGAAGGAAAGGAGATAGCTGCAAAATCTCTGCACACAATGCTTAGTTCTCAGAAGGAACTCATATGAGCCATGTTGTTTCATTTAGGTTTAAAGAATTAGGTGCTATACCCTCGGTTATGCTTTCCTATAGTGTAAGTGCTAGTTTTAGATAAAGGATTGTTAGCCCAAAGACTAAAGGAAAGGAGATAGCTGCAAAATCTCTGCACACAGTGCTTAGTTCTCAGAGGTAAATCATATGTGCGAAGTTGTTTCATTTAGGTTTAAAGCATTAGGTGCTATACGCTGGATTTTGCTTTCCTATATAGGAAATGCTAGGTTTAGACATACGAATGTTAGCACAAAAAGTGAAGGAAAGGAGATAGCTGCAAAATCTCTGCACACAATGCTTAGTTGTCAGAAGGAAATCATATGTGCCATGTTGTTTCATTTAGGCTTAAAGCGTTAGGTGCTATACCCTCGGTTATGCCTTGCAATATAGGAAATGCTAGTTTTAGAGATACGAATGTTAGCACAAAAGCTGAAGGAAAGGATATAGCTGCAAAATCTCTGCACACAATGCTTAGTTTTCAGCAGTAAATCATATGTGCCATATTGTTTCATTTACTTTTAAAGCGTTAGGTGTTATACCTTCGGTTAGGCTTTCCTTTATAGGAAATGCTAGTTTCAGAGATACGAATGTTAGCACAAAAACTGAAGGAAAGGAGATAGCTGCAAAATCTCTGCACACAATGCTTAGTTCTCAGAAGTAAATCATATGTGCCATGTTGTTTCATTTAGGTTTAAAGAGTTAGGTGCTATACCCTCGGTTATGCCTTGCAATATAGGAAATGCTAGTTTTAGAGATACGAATGTTAGCACAAAAACTGAAGGAAAGGAGATAGCTGCAAAATCTCTGCACACAATGCTTAGTTCTCAGCAGTAAATCATATGTGCCATATAGTTTCATTTACTTTTAAAGCGTTAGGTGTTATACCCTCGGTTAGGCTTTCTTTTATAGGAAACGCTTGTTTCAGAGATATGAATGTTATCACAAAAACTGAAGGAAAGGATACAGCTGCAAAATGTCAGCACACAATGCTTACTTCTCAAAAGTTAATAATATGTGCCATGTTGTTTCATTTAGGTTTAAAGAGTTAGGTGGTATACCCTTGGTTATGCTTTCCTATAGTGTAAATGCTAGTTTTAGATATAGGAATGTTAGCACAAAAACTAAAGGAAAGGAGATAGCTGCAAAATCTCTGCACACAATGCTTACTTCTCAGAAGTAAATAATATGTGCCATGTTGTTTCATTTAGGTTTAAAGCCTTAGGTGCTATACCCTCGGTTATGCTTTCCTGTATAGGAAAAGCTAGTTTTAGACATACGAATGTTAGCACAAAACCTGAAGGAAAGGAGATAGCTGCAAAATCTCTGCACACAATGCTTAGTTCTGAGAAGGAATTCATATGTGCCATGCTGTTTCATTTAGGGTTAAAGAGTTCGGTGTTATACCCTCCGTTATGCTTTCCTATAAGGTAAATGCTACTTTTAGAGATACGAAAGTTAGCACAAAAACTGAAGTAAAGGGGATAGCTGCATAATCTCTGCACACAATGCTTAGTTCTCAGAAGGAAATCATATGAGCCATGTTGTTTCATTTAGGTTAAAAGAATTAGGTGCTATACCCTCGGTTATGCTTTCCTATAGTGTAAGTGCTAGTTTTAGATAAAGGAATGTTAGCCCAAAGACTAAAGGAAAGGAGATAGCTGCAAAATCTCTGCACACAATGCTTAGTTCTCAGAGGTAAATCATATGTGCGAAGTTGTTTCATTTAGGTTTAAAGCATTAGGTGCTATACGCTGGGTTTTGCTTTCCTATATAGGAAATGCTAGGTTTAGACATACGAATGTTAGCACAAAAACGGAAGGAAAGGAGATAGCTGCAAAATCTCTGCACACAATGCTTAGTTCTCAGAAGTAAATCATATGAGCCATGTTGTTTCATTTCGGTTTAAAGAGTTAGGTGCTATACCCTCGGATATGCTTTCCTATAGTGTAAATGCTAGTTTTAGATATAGGAATGTTACCACAAAAACTAAAGGAAAGGAGATAGCTGCAAAATCTCTGCACACAATGCTTACTTCTCAGAAGTAAATAATATGTGCCATGTTGTTTCATTTAGGTTTAAAGCCTTAGGTGCTATACCCTCGGTTATGTTTTCCTGTATAGGAAATGCTAGTTTTAGACATACGAATGTTAGCACAAAACCTGAATGAAAGGAGATAGCTGCAAAATCTCTGCACACAATGCTTAGTTCTCAGAAGGAAATCATATGTGCCATGTTGTTTTATTTAGGTTTAAAGAGTTAGGTGCTATACCCTCGGTTATGCTTTGCAATATAGGAAATGCTAGTTTTACTCAGAGGAATGCTAGCACAAAAACTGAATGAAAGGAGATAGCTGCAAAATCTCTGCACACAATGCTTAGTTCTCAGAAATAAATCATATGAGCCATGTTGTTTCATATAGATTTAAAGGGTTAGGTGCTATACCCTCGGTTATGCTTTCCTAAAGTGTAAATGCTAGTTTTAGATATAGGAATGTTAGCACAAAAACTAAAGGAAAGGAGATAGCTGCAAAATCTCTGCACACAATGCTTACTTCTCAGAAGTAAATAACATGTGCCATGTTGTTTCATTTAGGTTTAAAGCCTTAGGTGCTATACCCTCGGTTATGCTTTCCTGTATAGGAAATGCTAGTTTTAGACATACGAATGTTAGCACAAAACCTGAAGGAAAGGAGATAGCTGCAAAATCTCTGCACACAATGCTTAGTTCTCAGAAATAAATCATATGAGCCATGTTGTTTCATATAGATTTAAAGGGTTAGGTGCTATACCCTCGGTTATGCTTTCCTAAAGTGTAAATGCTAGTTTTAGATATAGGAATGTTAGCACAAAAACTAAAGGAAAGGAGATAGCTGCAAAATCTCTGCACACAATGCTTACTTCTCAGAAGTAAATAACATGTGCCATGTTGTTTCATTTAGGTTTAAAGCCTTAGGTGCTATACCCTCGGTTATGCTTTCCTGTATAGGAAATGCTAGTTTTAGACATACGAATGTTAGCACAAAACCTGAAGGAAAGGAGATAGCTGCAAAATCTCTGCACACAATGCTTAGTTCTCAGAAGGAATTCATATGTGCCATGTTGTTTCATTTAGGGTTAAAGAGTTCGGTGTTATACCCTCCGTTATGCTTTCCTATAAGGTAAATGCTACTTTTAGAGATACGAAAGTTAGCACAAAAACTGAAGGAAAGGGGATAGCTGCATAATCTCTGCACACAATGCTTAGTTCTCAGAAGTAAATTATATGAGCCATGTTGTTTCATTTAGGTTTAAAGAATTATGTGCTATACCCTCGGTTATGCTTTCCTATAGTGTAAGTGCTAGTTTTAGATAAAGGAATGTTAGCCCAAAGACTAAAGGAAAGGAGATAGCTGCAAAATCTCTGCACACAATGCTTAGTTCTCAGAGGTAAATCATATGTGCGAAGTTCTTTCATTTAGGTTTAAAGCGTTAGGTGGTATACGCTGGGTTTTGCTTTCCTATATAGGAAATGCTAGGTTTAGACATACGAGTGTTAGCACAAAAGCTGAAGGAAAGGAGATAGCTGCAAAATCTCTGCACACAATGCTTAGTTCTCAGAGGTAAATCATATGAGCGAAGTTGTTTCATTTAGGTTTAAAGCGTTAGGTGCTATACCCTCGGTTATGCTTTGCAATATAGGAAATGCTAGTTTTACACAGAGGAATGCTAGCACAAAAACTGAATGAAATTAGATAGCTGCAAAATCTCTGCACACAATGCTTAGTTCTCAGAAATAAACCATATGAGCCATGTTGTTTCATTTAGGTTTAAAGAGTTAGGTGCTATACCTTCGGTTAAGCTTTCCTATAGTGTAAATGCTAGTTTTAGATATAGTAATGTTAGCACAAAAACTAAAGGAAAGGAGATAGCTGCAAAATCTCTGCACACAATGCTTACTTCTCAGAAGTAAATAATATGTGCCATGTTGTTTCATTTAGGTTTAAAGCCTTAGGTGCTATACCCTCGGTTATGCTTTCCTGTATAGGAAATGCTTGTTTTAGACATACGAATGTTAGCACAAAAACTGAAGGAAAGGAGATAGCTGCAAAATCTCTGCACACAATGCTTAGTTCTCAGAAGTAAATCATATGAGCCATGTTGTTTCATTTACGTTTAAAGAGTTAGGTGCTATACCCTCGATTATGCTTTCCTATAGTGTAAATGCTAGTTTTAGATATAGGAATGTTACCACAAAAACTAAAGGAAAGGAGATAGCTGCAAAATCTCTGCACACAATGCTTACTTCTAAGAAGTAAATAATATGTGCCATGTTGTTTCATTTAGGTTTAAAGCCTTAGGTGCTATACCCTCGGTTAAGCTTTCCTGTATAGGAAATGCTAGTTTTAGACATACGAATGTTAGCACAAAACCTGAAGGAAAGGAGATAGCTGCAAAATCTCTGCACACAATGCTTAGTTCTCAGAAGGAACTCATATGAGCCATGTTGTTTCATTTAGGTTTAAAGAATTAGGTGCTATACCCTCGGTTATGCTTTCCTATAGTGTAAGTGCTAGTTTTAGATAAAGGATTGTTAGCCCAAAGACTAAAGGAAAGGAGATAGCTGCAAAATCTCTGCACACAGTGCTTAGTTCTCAGAGGTAAATCATATGTGCGAAGTTGTTTCATTTAGGTTTAAAGCATTAGGTGCTATACGCTGGATTTTGCTTTCCTATATAGGAAATGCTAGGTTTAGACATACGAATGTTAGCACAAAAAGTGAAGGAAAGGAGATAGCTGCAAAATCTCTGCACACAATGCTTAGTTGTCAGAAGGAAATCATATGTGCCATGTTGTTTCATTTAGGCTTAAAGCGTTAGGTGCTATACCCTCGGTTATGCCTTGCAATATAGGAAATGCTAGTTTTAGAGATACGAATGTTAGCACAAAAGCTGAAGGAAAGGATATAGCTGCAAAATCTCTGCACACAATGCTTAGTTTTCAGCAGTAAATCATATGTGCCATATTGTTTCATTTACTTTTAAAGCGTTAGGTGTTATACCTTCGGTTAGGCTTTCCTTTATAGGAAATGCTAGTTTCAGAGATACGAATGTTAGCACAAAAACTGAAGGAAAGGAGATAGCTGCAAAATCTCTGCACACAATGCTTAGTTCTCAGAAGTAAATCATATGTGCCATGTTGTTTCATTTAGGTTTAAAGAGTTAGGTGCTATACCCTCGGTTATGCCTTGCAATATAGGAAATGCTAGTTTTAGAGATACGAATGTTAGCACAAAAACTGAAGGAAAGGAGATAGCTGCAAAATCTCTGCACACAATGCTTAGTTCTCAGCAGTAAATCATATGTGCCATATAGTTTCATTTACTTTTAAAGCGTTAGGTGTTATACCCTCGGTTAGGCTTTCTTTTATAGGAAACGCTAGTTTCAGAGATATGAATGTTATCACAAAAACTGAAGGAAAGGATACAGCTGCAAAATGTCAGCACACAATGCTTACTTCTCAAAAGTTAATAATATGTGCCATGTTGTTTCATTTAGGTTTAAAGAGTTAGGTGGTATACCCTTGGTTATGCTTTCCTATAGTGTAAATGCTAGTTTTAGATATAGGAATGTTAGCACAAAAACTAAAGGAAAGGAGATAGCTGCAAAATCTCTGCACACAATGCTTACTTCTCAGAAGTAAATAATATGTGCCATGTTGTTTCATTTAGGTTTAAAGCCTTAGGTGCTATACCCTCGGTTATGCTTTCCTGTATAGGAAAAGCTAGTTTTAGACATACGAATGTTAGCACAAAACCTGAAGGAAAGGAGATAGCTGCAAAATCTCTGCACACAATGCTTAGTTCTGAGAAGGAATTCATATGTGCCATGCTGTTTCATTTAGGGTTAAAGAGTTCGGTGTTATACCCTCCGTTATGCTTTCCTATAAGGTAAATGCTACTTTTAGAGATACGAAAGTTAGCACAAAAACTGAAGTAAAGGGGATAGCTGCATAATCTCTGCACACAATGCTTAGTTCTCAGAAGGAAATCATATGAGCCATGTTGTTTCATTTAGGTTAAAAGAATTAGGTGCTATACCCTCGGTTATGCTTTCCTATAGTGTAAGTGCTAGTTTTAGATAAAGGAATGTTAGCCCAAAGACTAAAGGAAAGGAGATAGCTGCAAAATCTCTGCACACAATGCTTAGTTCTCAGAGGTAAATCATATGTGCGAAGTTGTTTCATTTAGGTTTAAAGCATTAGGTGCTATACGCTGGGTTTTGCTTTCCTATATAGGAAATGCTAGGTTTAGACATACGAATGTTAGCACAAAAACGGAAGGAAAGGAGATAGCTGCAAAATCTCTGCACACAATGCTTAGTTCTCAGAAGTAAATCATATGAGCCATGTTGTTTCATTTCGGTTTAAAGAGTTAGGTGCTATACCCTCGGATATGCTTTCCTATAGTGTAAATGCTAGTTTTAGATATAGGAATGTTACCACAAAAACTAAAGGAAAGGAGATAGCTGCAAAATCTCTGCACACAATGCTTACTTCTCAGAAGTAAATAATATGTGCCATGTTGTTTCATTTAGGTTTAAAGCCTTAGGTGCTATACCCTCGGTTATGTTTTCCTGTATAGGAAATGCTAGTTTTAGACATACGAATGTTAGCACAAAACCTGAAGGAAAGGAGATAGCTGCAAAATCTCTGCACACAATGCTTAGTTCTCAGAAGGAAATCATATGTGCCATGTTGTTTTATTTAGGTTTAAAGAGTTAGGTGCTATACCCTCGGTTATGCTTTGCAATATAGGAAATGCTAGTTTTACTCAGAGGAATGCTAGCACAAAAACTGAATGAAAGGAGATAGCTGCAAAATCTCTGCACACAATGCTTAGTTCTCAGAAATAAATCATATGAGCCATGTTGTTTCATATAGATTTAAAGGGTTAGGTGCTATACCCTCGGTTATGCTTTCCTAAAGTGTAAATGCTAGTTTTAGATATAGGAATGTTAGCACAAAAACTAAAGGAAAGGAGATAGCTGCAAAATCTCTGCACACAATGCTTACTTCTCAGAAGTAAATAACATGTGCCATGTTGTTTCATTTAGGTTTAAAGCCTTAGGTGCTATACCCTCGGTTATGCTTTCCTGTATAGGAAATGCTAGTTTTAGACATACGAATGTTAGCACAAAACCTGAAGGAAAGGAGATAGCTGCAAAATCTCTGCACACAATGCTTAGTTCTCAGAAATAAATCATATGAGCCATGTTGTTTCATATAGATTTAAAGGGTTAGGTGCTATACCCTCGGTTATGCTTTCCTAAAGTGTAAATGCTAGTTTTAGATATAGGAATGTTAGCACAAAAACTAAAGGAAAGGAGATAGCTGCAAAATCTCTGCACACAATGCTTACTTCTCAGAAGTAAATAACATGTGCCATGTTGTTTCATTTAGGTTTAAAGCCTTAGGTGCTATACCCTCGGTTATGCTTTCCTGTATAGGAAATGCTAGTTTTAGACATACGAATGTTAGCACAAAACCTGAAGGAAAGGAGATAGCTGCAAAATCTCTGCACACAATGCTTAGTTCTCAGAAGGAATTCATATGTGCCATGTTGTTTCATTTAGGGTTAAAGAGTTCGGTGTTATACCCTCCGTTATGCTTTCCTATAAGGTAAATGCTACTTTTAGAGATACGAAAGTTAGCACAAAAACTGAAGGAAAGGGGATAGCTGCATAATCTCTGCACACAATGCTTAGTTCTCAGAAGTAAATTATATGAGCCATGTTGTTTCATTTAGGTTTAAAGAATTATGTGCTATACCCTCGGTTATGCTTTCCTATAGTGTAAGTGCTAGTTTTAGATAAAGGAATGTTAGCCCAAAGACTAAAGGAAAGGAGATAGCTGCAAAATCTCTGCACACAATGCTTAGTTCTCAGAGGTAAATCATATGTGCGAAGTTCTTTCATTTAGGTTTAAAGCGTTAGGTGGTATACGCTGGGTTTTGCTTTCCTATATAGGAAATGCTAGGTTTAGACATACGAGTGTTAGCACAAAAGCTGAAGGAAAGGAGATAGCTGCAAAATCTCTGCACACAATGCTTAGTTCTCAGAGGTAAATCATATGAGCGAAGTTGTTTCATTTAGGTTTAAAGCGTTAGCTGCTATACCCTCGGTTATGCTTTGCAATATAGGAAATGCTAGTTTTACACAGAGGAATGCTAGCACAAAAACTGAATGAAATTAGATAGCTGCAAAATCTCTGCACACAATGCTTAGTTCTCAGAAATAAACCATATGAGCCATGTTGTTTCATTTAGGTTTAAAGAGTTAGGTGCTATACCTTCGGTTAAGCTTTCCTATAGTGTAAATGCTAGTTTTAGATATAGTAATGTTAGCACAAAAACTAAAGGAAAGGAGATAGCTGCAAAATCTCTGCACACAATGCTTACTTCTCAGAAGTAAATAATATGTGCCATGTTGTTTCATTTAGGTTTAAAGCCTTAGGTGCTATACCCTCGGTTATGCTTTCCTGTATAGGAAATGCTTGTTTTAGACATACGAATGTTAGCACAAAAACTGAAGGAAAGGAGATAGCTGCAAAATCTCTGCACACAATGCTTAGTTCTCAGAAGTAAATCATATGAGCCATGTTGTTTCATTTACGTTTAAAGAGTTAGGTGCTATACCCTCGATTATGCTTTCCTATAGTGTAAATGCTAGTTTTAGATATAGGAATGTTACCACAAAAACTAAAGGAAAGGAGATAGCTGCAAAATCTCTGCACACAATGCTTACTTCTAAGAAGTAAATAATATGTGCCATGTTGTTTCATTTAGGTTTAAAGCCTTAGGTGCTATACCCTCGGTTAAGCTTTCCTGTATAGGAAATGCTAGTTTTAGACATACGAATGTTAGCACAAAACCTGAAGGAAAGGAGATAGCTGCAAAATCTCTGCACACAATGCTTAGTTCTCAGAAGGAACTCATATGAGCCATGTTGTTTCATTTAGGTTTAAAGAATTAGGTGCTATACCCTCGGTTATGCTTTCCTATAGTGTAAGTGCTAGTTTTAGATAAAGGATTGTTAGCCCAAAGACTAAAGGAAAGGAGATAGCTGCAAAATCTCTGCACACAGTGCTTAGTTCTCAGAGGTAAATCATATGTGCGAAGTTGTTTCATTTAGGTTTAAAGCATTAGGTGCTATACGCTGGATTTTGCTTTCCTATATAGGAAATGCTAGGTTTAGACATACGAATGTTAGCACAAAAAGTGAAGGAAAGGAGATAGCTGCAAAATCTCTGCACACAATGCTTAGTTGTCAGAAGGAAATCATATGTGCCATGTTGTTTCATTTAGGCTTAAAGCGTTAGGTGCTATACCCTCGGTTATGCCTTGCAATATAGGAAATGCTAGTTTTAGAGATACGAATGTTAGCACAAAAGCTGAAGGAAAGGATATAGCTGCAAAATCTCTGCACACAATGCTTAGTTTTCAGCAGTAAATCATATGTGCCATATTGTTTCATTTACTTTTAAAGCGTTAGGTGTTATACCTTCGGTTAGGCTTTCCTTTATAGGAAATGCTAGTTTCAGAGATACGAATGTTAGCACAAAAACTGAAGGAAAGGAGATAGCTGCAAAATCTCTGCACACAATGCTTAGTTCTCAGAAGTAAATCATATGTGCCATGTTGTTTCATTTAGGTTTAAAGAGTTAGGTGCTATACCCTCGGTTATGCCTTGCAATATAGGAAATGCTAGTTTTAGAGATACGAATGTTAGCACAAAAACTGAAGGAAAGGAGATAGCTGCAAAATCTCTGCACACAATGCTTAGTTCTCAGCAGTAAATCATATGTGCCATATAGTTTCATTTACTTTTAAAGCGTTAGGTGTTATACCCTCGGTTAGGCTTTCTTTTATAGGAAACGCTAGTTTCAGAGATATGAATGTTATCACAAAAACTGAAGGAAAGGATACAGCTGCAAAATGTCAGCACACAATGCTTACTTCTCAAAAGTTAATAATATGTGCCATGTTGTTTCATTTAGGTTTAAAGAGTTAGGTGGTATACCCTTGGTTATGCTTTCCTATAGTGTAAATGCTAGTTTTAGATATAGGAATGTTAGCACAAAAACTAAAGGAAAGGAGATAGCTGCAAAATCTCTGCACACAATGCTTACTTCTCAGAAGTAAATAATATGTGCCATGTTGTTTCATTTAGGTTTAAAGCCTTAGGTGCTATACCCTCGGTTATGCTTTCCTGTATAGGAAAAGCTAGTTTTAGACATACGAATGTTAGCACAAAACCTGAAGGAAAGGAGATAGCTGCAAAATCTCTGCACACAATGCTTAGTTCTGAGAAGGAATTCATATGTGCCATGCTGTTTCATTTAGGGTTAAAGAGTTCGGTGTTATACCCTCCGTTATGCTTTCCTATAAGGTAAATGCTACTTTTAGAGATACGAAAGTTAGCACAAAAACTGAAGTAAAGGGGATAGCTGCATAATCTCTGCACACAATGCTTAGTTCTCAGAAGGAAATCATATGAGCCATGTTGTTTCATTTAGGTTAAAAGAATTAGGTGCTATACCCTCGGTTATGCTTTCCTATAGTGTAAGTGCTAGTTTTAGATAAAGGAATGTTAGCCCAAAGACTAAAGGAAAGGAGATAGCTGCAAAATCTCTGCACACAATGCTTAGTTCTCAGAGGTAAATCATATGTGCGAAGTTGTTTCATTTAGGTTTAAAGCATTAGGTGCTATACGCTGGGTTTTGCTTTCCTATATAGGAAATGCTAGGTTTAGACATACGAATGTTAGCACAAAAACGGAAGGAAAGGAGATAGCTGCAAAATCTCTGCACACAATGCTTAGTTCTCAGAAGTAAATCATATGAGCCATGTTGTTTCATTTCGGTTTAAAGAGTTAGGTGCTATACCCTCGGATATGCTTTCCTATAGTGTAAATGCTAGTTTTAGATATAGGAATGTTACCACAAAAACTAAAGGAAAGGAGATAGCTGCAAAATCTCTGCACACAATGCTTACTTCTCAGAAGTAAATAATATGTGCCATGTTGTTTCATTTAGGTTTAAAGCCTTAGGTGCTATACCCTCGGTTATGTTTTCCTGTATAGGAAATGCTAGTTTTAGACATACGAATGTTAGCACAAAACCTGAAGGAAAGGAGATAGCTGCAAAATCTCTGCACACAATGCTTAGTTCTCAGAAGGAAATCATATGTGCCATGTTGTTTTATTTAGGTTTAAAGAGTTAGGTGCTATACCCTCGGTTATGCTTTGCAATATAGGAAATGCTAGTTTTACTCAGAGGAATGCTAGCACAAAAACTGAATGAAAGGAGATAGCTGCAAAATCTCTGCACACAATGCTTAGTTCTCAGAAATAAATCATATGAGCCATGTTGTTTCATATAGATTTAAAGGGTTAGGTGCTATACCCTCGGTTATGCTTTCCTAAAGTGTAAATGCTAGTTTTAGATATAGGAATGTTAGCACAAAAACTAAAGGAAAGGAGATAGCTGCAAAATCTCTGCACACAATGCTTACTTCTCAGAAGTAAATAACATGTGCCATGTTGTTTCATTTAGGTTTAAAGCCTTAGGTGCTATACCCTCGGTTATGCTTTCCTGTATAGGAAATGCTAGTTTTAGACATACGAATGTTAGCACAAAACCTGAAGGAAAGGAGATAGCTGCAAAATCTCTGCACACAATGCTTAGTTCTCAGAAATAAATCATATGAGCCATGTTGTTTCATATAGATTTAAAGGGTTAGGTGCTATACCCTCGGTTATGCTTTCCTAAAGTGTAAATGCTAGTTTTAGATATAGGAATGTTAGCACAAAAACTAAAGGAAAGGAGATAGCTGCAAAATCTCTGCACACAATGCTTACTTCTCAGAAGTAAATAACATGTGCCATGTTGTTTCATTTAGGTTTAAAGCCTTAGGTGCTATACCCTCGGTTATGCTTTCCTGTATAGGAAATGCTAGTTTTAGACATACGAATGTTAGCACAAAACCTGAAGGAAAGGAGATAGCTGCAAAATCTCTGCACACAATGCTTAGTTCTCAGAAGGAATTCATATGTGCCATGTTGTTTCATTTAGGGTTAAAGAGTTCGGTGTTATACCCTCCGTTATGCTTTCCTATAAGGTAAATGCTACTTTTAGAGATACGAAAGTTAGCACAAAAACTGAAGGAAAGGGGATAGCTGCATAATCTCTGCACACAATGCTTAGTTCTCAGAAGTAAATTATATGAGCCATGTTGTTTCATTTAGGTTTAAAGAATTATGTGCTATACCCTCGGTTATGCTTTCCTATAGTGTAAGTGCTAGTTTTAGATAAAGGAATGTTAGCCCAAAGACTAAAGGAAAGGAGATAGCTGCAAAATCTCTGCACACAATGCTTAGTTCTCAGAGGTAAATCATATGTGCGAAGTTCTTTCATTTAGGTTTAAAGCGTTAGGTGGTATACGCTGGGTTTTGCTTTCCTATATAGGAAATGCTAGGTTTAGACATACGAGTGTTAGCACAAAAGCTGAAGGAAAGGAGATAGCTGCAAAATCTCTGCACACAATGCTTAGTTCTCAGAGGTAAATCATATGAGCGAAGTTGTTTCATTTAGGTTTAAAGCGTTAGGTGCTATACCCTCGGTTATGCTTTGCAATATAGGAAATGCTAGTTTTACACAGAGGAATGCTAGCACAAAAACTGAATGAAATTAGATAGCTGCAAAATCTCTGCACACAATGCTTAGTTCTCAGAAATAAACCATATGAGCCATGTTGTTTCATTTAGGTTTAAAGAGTTAGGTGCTATACCTTCGGTTAAGCTTTCCTATAGTGTAAATGCTAGTTTTAGATATAGTAATGTTAGCACAAAAACTAAAGGAAAGGAGATAGCTGCAAAATCTCTGCACACAATGCTTACTTCTCAGAAGTAAATAATATGTGCCATGTTGTTTCATTTAGGTTTAAAGCCTTAGGTGCTATACCCTCGGTTATGCTTTCCTGTATAGGAAATGCTTGTTTTAGACATACGAATGTTAGCACAAAAACTGAAGGAAAGGAGATAGCTGCAAAATCTCTGCACACAATGCTTAGTTCTCAGAAGTAAATCATATGAGCCATGTTGTTTCATTTACGTTTAAAGAGTTAGGTGCTATACCCTCGATTATGCTTTCCTATAGTGTAAATGCTAGTTTTAGATATAGGAATGTTACCACAAAAACTAAAGGAAAGGAGATAGCTGCAAAATCTCTGCACACAATGCTTACTTCTAAGAAGTAAATAATATGTGCCATGTTGTTTCATTTAGGTTTAAAGCCTTAGGTGCTATACCCTCGGTTAAGCTTTCCTGTATAGGAAATGCTAGTTTTAGACATACGAATGTTAGCACAAAACCTGAAGGAAAGGAGATAGCTGCAAAATCTCTGCACACAATGCTTAGTTCTCAGAAGGAACTCATATGAGCCATGTTGTTTCATTTAGGTTTAAAGAATTAGGTGCTATACCCTCGGTTATGCTTTCCTATAGTGTAAGTGCTAGTTTTAGATAAAGGATTGTTAGCCCAAAGACTAAAGGAAAGGAGATAGCTGCAAAATCTCTGCACACAGTGCTTAGTTCTCAGAGGTAAATCATATGTGCGAAGTTGTTTCATTTAGGTTTAAAGCATTAGGTGCTATACGCTGGATTTTGCTTTCCTATATAGGAAATGCTAGGTTTAGACATACGAATGTTAGCACAAAAAGTGAAGGAAAGGAGATAGCTGCAAAATCTCTGCACACAATGCTTAGTTGTCAGAAGGAAATCATATGTGCCATGTTGTTTCATTTAGGCTTAAAGCGTTAGGTGCTATACCCTCGGTTATGCCTTGCAATATAGGAAATGCTAGTTTTAGAGATACGAATGTTAGCACAAAAGCTGAAGGAAAGGATATAGCTGCAAAATCTCTGCACACAATGCTTAGTTTTCAGCAGTAAATCATATGTGCCATATTGTTTCATTTACTTTTAAAGCGTTAGGTGTTATACCTTCGGTTAGGCTTTCCTTTATAGGAAATGCTAGTTTCAGAGATACGAATGTTAGCACAAAAACTGAAGGAAAGGAGATAGCTGCAAAATCTCTGCACACAATGCTTAGTTCTCAGAAGTAAATCATATGTGCCATGTTGTTTCATTTAGGTTTAAAGAGTTAGGTGCTATACCCTCGGTTATGCCTTGCAATATAGGAAATGCTAGTTTTAGAGATACGAATGTTAGCACAAAAACTGAAGGAAAGGAGATAGCTGCAAAATCTCTGCACACAATGCTTAGTTCTCAGCAGTAAATCATATGTGCCATATAGTTTCATTTACTTTTAAAGCGTTAGGTGTTATACCCTCGGTTAGGCTTTCTTTTATAGGAAACGCTAGTTTCAGAGATATGAATGTTATCACAAAAACTGAAGGAAAGGATACAGCTGCAAAATGTCAGCACACAATGCTTACTTCTCAAAAGTTAATAATATGTGCCATGTTGTTTCATTTAGGTTTAAAGAGTTAGGTGGTATACCCTTGGTTATGCTTTCCTATAGTGTAAATGCTAGTTTTAGATATAGGAATGTTAGCACAAAAACTAAAGGAAAGGAGATAGCTGCAAAATCTCTGCACACAATGCTTACTTCTCAGAAGTAAATAATATGTGCCATGTTGTTTCATTTAGGTTTAAAGCCTTAGGTGCTATACCCTCGGTTATGCTTTCCTGTATAGGAAAAGCTAGTTTTAGACATACGAATGTTAGCACAAAACCTGAAGGAAAGGAGATAGCTGCAAAATCTCTGCACACAATGCTTAGTTCTGAGAAGGAATTCATATGTGCCATGCTGTTTCATTTAGGGTTAAAGAGTTCGGTGTTATACCCTCCGTTATGCTTTCCTATAAGGTAAATGCTACTTTTAGAGATACGAAAGTTAGCACAAAAACTGAAGTAAAGGGGATAGCTGCATAATCTCTGCACACAATGCTTAGTTCTCAGAAGGAAATCATATGAGCCATGTTGTTTCATTTAGGTTAAAAGAATTAGGTGCTATACCCTCGGTTATGCTTTCCTATAGTGTAAGTGCTAGTTTTAGATAAAGGAATGTTAGCCCAAAGACTAAAGGAAAGGAGATAGCTGCAAAATGTCTGCACACAATGCTTAGTTCTCAGAGGTAAATCATATGTGCGAAGTTGTTTCATTTAGGTTTAAAGCATTAGGTGCTATACGCTGGGTTTTGCTTTCCTATATAGGAAATGCTAGGTTTAGACATACGAATGTTAGCACAAAAACGGAAGGAAAGGAGATAGCTGCAAAATCTCTGCACACAATGCTTAGTTCTCAGAAGTAAATCATATGAGCCATGTTGTTTCATTTCGGTTTAAAGAGTTAGGTGCTATACCCTCGGATATGCTTTCCTATAGTGTAAATGCTAGTTTTAGATATAGGAATGTTACCACAAAAACTAAAGGAAAGGAGATAGCTGCAAAATCTCTGCACACAATGCTTACTTCTCAGAAGTAAATAATATGTGCCATGTTGTTTCATTTAGGTTTAAAGCCTTAGGTGCTATACCCTCGGTTATGTTTTCCTGTATAGGAAATGCTAGTTTTAGACATACGAATGTTAGCACAAAACCTGAAGGAAAGGAGATAGCTGCAAAATCTCTGCACACAATGCTTAGTTCTCAGAAGGAAATCATATGTGCCATGTTGTTTTATTTAGGTTTAAAGAGTTAGGTGCTATACCCTCGGTTATGCTTTGCAATATAGGAAATGCTAGTTTTACTCAGAGGAATGCTAGCACAAAAACTGAATGAAAGGAGATAGCTGCAAAATCTCTGCACACAATGCTTAGTTCTCAGAAATAAATCATATGAGCCATGTTGTTTCATATAGATTTAAAGGGTTAGGTGCTATACCCTCGGTTATGCTTTCCTAAAGTGTAAATGCTAGTTTTAGATATAGGAATGTTAGCACAAAAACTAAAGGAAAGGAGATAGCTGCAAAATCTCTGCACACAATGCTTACTTCTCAGAAGTAAATAACATGTGCCATGTTGTTTCATTTAGGTTTAAAGCCTTAGGTGCTATACCCTCGGTTATGCTTTCCTGTATAGGAAATGCTAGTTTTAGACATACGAATGTTAGCACAAAACCTGAAGGAAAGGAGATAGCTGCAAAATCTCTGCACACAATGCTTAGTTCTCAGAAATAAATCATATGAGCCATGTTGTTTCATATAGATTTAAAGGGTTAGGTGCTATACCCTCGGTTATGCTTTCCTAAAGTGTAAATGCTAGTTTTAGATATAGGAATGTTAGCACAAAAACTAAAGGAAAGGAGATAGCTGCAAAATCTCTGCACACAATGCTTACTTCTCAGAAGTAAATAACATGTGCCATGTTGTTTCATTTAGGTTTAAAGCCTTAGGTGCTATACCCTCGGTTATGCTTTCCTGTATAGGAAATGCTAGTTTTAGACATACGAATGTTAGCACAAAACCTGAAGGAAAGGAGATAGCTGCAAAATCTCTGCACACAATGCTTAGTTCTCAGAAGGAATTCATATGTGCCATGTTGTTTCATTTAGGGTTAAAGAGTTCGGTGTTATACCCTCCGTTATGCTTTCCTATAAGGTAAATGCTACTTTTAGAGATACGAAAGTTAGCACAAAAACTGAAGGAAAGGGGATAGCTGCATAATCTCTGCACACAATGCTTAGTTCTCAGAAGTAAATTATATGAGCCATGTTGTTTCATTTAGGTTTAAAGAATTATGTGCTATACCCTCGGTTATGCTTTCCTATAGTGTAAGTGCTAGTTTTAGATAAAGGAATGTTAGCCCAAAGACTAAAGGAAAGGAGATAGCTGCAAAATCTCTGCACACAATGCTTAGTTCTCAGAGGTAAATCATATGTGCGAAGTTCTTTCATTTAGGTTTAAAGCGTTAGGTGGTATACGCTGGGTTTTGCTTTCCTATATAGGAAATGCTAGGTTTAGACATACGAGTGTTAGCACAAAAGCTGAAGGAAAGGAGATAGCTGCAAAATCTCTGCACACAATGCTTAGTTCTCAGAGGTAAATCATATGAGCGAAGTTGTTTCATTTAGGTTTAAAGCGTTAGGTGCTATACCCTCGGTTATGCTTTGCAATATAGGAAATGCTAGTTTTACACAGAGGAATGCTAGCACAAAAACTGAATGAAATTAGATAGCTGCAAAATCTCTGCACACAATGCTTAGTTCTCAGAAATAAACCATATGAGCCATGTTGTTTCATTTAGGTTTAAAGAGTTAGGTGCTATACCTTCGGTTAAGCTTTCCTATAGTGTAAATGCTAGTTTTAGATATAGTAATGTTAGCACAAAAACTAAAGGAAAGGAGATAGCTGCAAAATCTCTGCACACAATGCTTACTTCTCAGAAGTAAATAATATGTGCCATGTTGTTTCATTTAGGTTTAAAGCCTTAGGTGCTATACCCTCGGTTATGCTTTCCTGTATAGGAAATGCTTGTTTTAGACATACGAATGTTAGCACAAAAACTGAAGGAAAGGAGATAGCTGCAAAATCTCTGCACACAATGCTTAGTTCTCAGAAGTAAATCATATGAGCCATGTTGTTTCATTTACGTTTAAAGAGTTAGGTGCTATACCCTCGATTATGCTTTCCTATAGTGTAAATGCTAGTTTTAGATATAGGAATGTTACCACAAAAACTAAAGGAAAGGAGATAGCTGCAAAATCTCTGCACACAATGCTTACTTCTAAGAAGTAAATAATATGTGCCATGTTGTTTCATTTAGGTTTAAAGCCTTAGGTGCTATACCCTCGGTTAAGCTTTCCTGTATAGGAAATGCTAGTTTTAGACATACGAATGTTAGCACAAAACCTGAAGGAAAGGAGATAGCTGCAAAATCTCTGCACACAATGCTTAGTTCTCAGAAGGAACTCATATGAGCCATGTTGTTTCATTTAGGTTTAAAGAATTAGGTGCTATACCCTCGGTTATGCTTTCCTATAGTGTAAGTGCTAGTTTTAGATAAAGGATTGTTAGCCCAAAGACTAAAGGAAAGGAGATAGCTGCAAAATCTCTGCACACAGTGCTTAGTTCTCAGAGGTAAATCATATGTGCGAAGTTGTTTCATTTAGGTTTAAAGCATTAGGTGCTATACGCTGGATTTTGCTTTCCTATATAGGAAATGCTAGGTTTAGACATACGAATGTTAGCACAAAAAGTGAAGGAAAGGAGATAGCTGCAAAATCTCTGCACACAATGCTTAGTTGTCAGAAGGAAATCATATGTGCCATGTTGTTTCATTTAGGCTTAAAGCGTTAGGTGCTATACCCTCGGTTATGCCTTGCAATATAGGAAATGCTAGTTTTAGAGATACGAATGTTAGCACAAAAGCTGAAGGAAAGGATATAGCTGCAAAATCTCTGCACACAATGCTTAGTTTTCAGCAGTAAATCATATGTGCAATATTGTTTCATTTGCTTTTAAAGCGTTAGGTGTTATACCTTCGGTTAGGCTTTCCTTTATAGGAAATGCTAGTTTCAGAGATACGAATGTTAGCACAAAAACTGAAGGAAAGGAGATAGCTGCAAAATCTCTGCACACAATGCTTAGTTCTCAGAAGTAAATCATATGTGCCATGTTGTTTCATTTAGGTTTAAAGAGTTAGGTGCTATACCCTCGGTTATGCCTTGCAATATAGGAAATGCTAGTTTTAGAGATACGAATGTTAGCACAAAAACTGAAGGAAAGGAGATAGCTGCAAAATCTCTGCACACAATGCTTAGTTCTCAGCAGTAAATCATATGTGCCATATAGTTTCATTTACTTTTAAAGCGTTAGGTGTTATACCCTCGGTTAGGCTTTCTTTTATAGGAAACGCTAGTTTCAGAGATATGAATGTTATCACAAAAACTGAAGGAAAGGATACAGCTGCAAAATGTCAGCACACAATGCTTACTTCTCAAAAGTTAATAATATGTGCCATGTTGTTTCATTTAGGTTTAAAGAGTTAGGTGGTATACCCTTGGTTATGCTTTCCTATAGTGTAAATGCTAGTTTTAGATATAGGAATGTTAGCACAAAAACTAAAGGAAAGGAGATAGCTGCAAAATCTCTGCACACAATGCTTACTTCTCAGAAGTAAATAATATGTGCCATGTTGTTTCATTTAGGTTTAAAGCCTTAGGTGCTATACCCTCGGTTATGCTTTCCTGTATAGGAAAAGCTAGTTTTAGACATACGAATGTTAGCACAAAACCTGAAGGAAAGGAGATAGCTGCAAAATCTCTGCACACAATGCTTAGTTCTGAGAAGGAATTCATATGTGCCATGCTGTTTCATTTAGGGTTAAAGAGTTCGGTGTTATACCCTCCGTTATGCTTTCCTATAAGGTAAATGCTACTTTTAGAGATACGAAAGTTAGCACAAAAACTGAAGTAAAGGGGATAGCTGCATAATCTCTGCACACAATGCTTAGTTCTCAGAAGGAAATCATATGAGCCATGTTGTTTCATTTAGGTTAAAAGAATTAGGTGCTATACCCTCGGTTATGCTTTCCTATAGTGTAAGTGCTAGTTTTAGATAAAGGAATGTTAGCCCAAAGACTAAAGGAAAGGAGATAGCTGCAAAATCTCTGCACACAATGCTTAGTTCTCAGAGGTAAATCATATGTGCGAAGTTGTTTCATTTAGGTTTAAAGCATTAGGTGCTATACGCTGGGTTTTGCTTTCCTATATAGGAAATGCTAGGTTTAGACATACGAATGTTAGCACAAAAACGGAAGGAAAGGAGATAGCTGCAAAATCTCTGCACACAATGCTTAGTTCTCAGAAGTAAATCATATGAGCCATGTTGTTTCATTTCGGTTTAAAGAGTTAGGTGCTATACCCTCGGATATGCTTTCCTATAGTGTAAATGCTAGTTTTAGATATAGGAATGTTACCACAAAAACTAAAGGAAAGGAGATAGCTGCAAAATCTCTGCACACAATGCTTACTTCTCAGAAGTAAATAATATGTGCCATGTTGTTTCATTTAGGTTTAAAGCCTTAGGTGCTATACCCTCGGTTATGTTTTCCTGTATAGGAAATGCTAGTTTTAGACATACGAATGTTAGCACAAAACCTGAAGGAAAGGAGATAGCTGCAAAATCTCTGCACACAATGCTTAGTTCTCAGAAGGAAATCATATGTGCCATGTTGTTTTATTTAGGTTTAAAGAGTTAGGTGCTATACCCTCGGTTATGCTTTGCAATATAGGAAATGCTAGTTTTACTCAGAGGAATGCTAGCACAAAAACTGAATGAAAGGAGATAGCTGCAAAATCTCTGCACACAATGCTTAGTTCTCAGAAATAAATCATATGAGCCATGTTGTTTCATATAGATTTAAAGGGTTAGGTGCTATACCCTCGGTTATGCTTTCCTAAAGTGTAAATGCTAGTTTTAGATATAGGAATGTTAGCACAAAAACTAAAGGAAAGGAGATAGCTGCAAAATCTCTGCACACAATGCTTACTTCTCAGAAGTAAATAACATGTGCCATGTTGTTTCATTTAGGTTTAAAGCCTTAGGTGCTATACCCTCGGTTATGCTTTCCTGTATAGGAAATGCTAGTTTTAGACATACGAATGTTAGCACAAAACCTGAAGGAAAGGAGATAGCTGCAAAATCTCTGCACACAATGCTTAGTTCTCAGAAGGAATTCATATGTGCCATGTTGTTTCATTTAGGGTTAAAGAGTTCGGTGTTATACCCTCCGTTATGCTTTCCTATAAGGTAAATGCTACTTTTAGAGATACGAAAGTTAGCACAAAAACTGAAGGAAAGGGGATAGCTGCATAATCTCTGCACACAATGCTTAGTTCTCAGAAGTAAATTATATGAGCCATGTTGTTGCATTTAGGTTTAAAGAATTATGTGCTATACCCTCGGTTATGCTTTCCTATAGTGTAAGTGCTAGTTTTAGATAAAGGAATGTTAGCCCAAAGACTAAAGGAAAGGAGATAGCTGCAAAATCTCTGCACACAATGCTTAGTTCTCAGAGGTAAATCATATGTGCGAAGTTCTTTCATTTAGGTTTAAAGCGTTAGGTGGTATACGCTGGGTTTTGCTTTCCTATATAGGAAATGCTAGGTTTAGACATACGAGTGTTAGCACAAAAGCTGAAGGAAAGGAGATAGCTGCAAAATCTCTGCACACAATGCTTAGTTCTCAGAGGTAAATCATATGAGCGAAGTTGTTTCATTTAGGTTTAAAGCGTTAGGTGCTATACCCTCGGTTATGCTTTGCAATATAGGAAATGCTAGTTTTACACAGAGGAATGCTAGCACAAAAACTGAATGAAATTAGGTAGCTGCAAAATCTCTGCACACAATGCTTAGTTCTCAGAAATAAACCATATGAGCCATGTTGTTTCATTTAGGTTTAAAGAGTTAGGTGCTATACCTTCGGTTAAGCTTTCCTATAGTGTAAATGCTAGTTTTAGATATAGTAATGTTAGCACAAAAACTAAAGGAAAGGAGATAGCTGCAAAATCTCTGCACACAATGCTTACTTCTCAGAAGTAAATAATATGTGCCATGTTGTTTCATTTAGGTTTAAAGCCTTAGGTGCTATACCCTCGGTTATGCTTTCCTGTATAGGAAATGCTAGTTTTAGACATACGAATGTTAGCACAAAACCTGAAGGAAAGGAGATAGCTGCAAAATCTCTGCACACAATGCTTAGTTCTCAGAAGGAAATCATATGTGCGATGTTGTTTCATTTAGGGTTAAAGAGTTCGGTGTTATACCCTCCGTTATGCTTTCCTATAAGGTAAATGCTACTTTTAGAGATACGAAAGTTAGCATAAAAACTGAAGGAAAGGGGATAGCTGCATAATCTCTGCACACAATGCTTAGTTCTCAGAAGTAAATCATATGAGCCAGGTTGTTTCATTTAGGTTTAAAGAATTAGGTGCTATACCCTCGGTTATGCTTTCCTATAGTGTAAGTGCTAGTTTTAGATAAAGGAATGTTAGCCCAAAGACTAAAGGAAAGGAGATAGCTGCAAAATCTCTGCACACAATGCTTAGTTCTCAGAGGTAAATGATATGTGCAAAGTTGTTTCATTTAGGTTTAAAGCGTTAGGTGCTATACCCTCGGTTATGCTTTGCAATATAGGAAATGCTTGTTTTACACAGAGGAATGTTAGCACAAAAACTGAAGGAAAGGAGATAGCTGCAAAATCTCTGCACACAATGCTTAGTTCTCAGCAGTAAATCATATGTGCCATATTGTTTCATTTACTTTTAAAGCGTTAGGTGTTATACCCTCGGTTAGGCTTTCTTTTATAGGAAATGCTAGTTTCAGAGATACGAATGTTATCACAAAAACTGAAGGAAAGGAGATAGCTGCAAAATGTCAGCACACAAGGCTTACTTCTCAGAAGTTAATAATATGTGCCATGTTGTTTCATTTAGGTTTAAAGCATTAGGTGCTATACCCTCGGTTATGCTTTCCTGTATAGGAAATGCTAGTTTTAGATATAGGAATGTTAGCACAAAAACTGAAGGAAAGGAGATAGCTGAAAAATCTCTGCACACAATGCTTAGTTCTCAGAAGGAAATCATATGTGCCATATGTTTTCATTTAGGTTTAAAGAGTTAGGTGCTATACCCTCGGTTATGCTTTCCTATATTATAAATGCTAGTTTTAGATATAGGAATGTTAGCACAAAACTTGAAGGAAAGGAGATAGCTGCAAAATCTCTGCAAACAATGCTCAGTTCTCAGAAGGAAATCATATGTGCCATGTTGTTTCATTTAGGTTTAAAGAGTTAGGTGTTATACCCTCGGTTATGCTTTCCTTTATAGGAAATGCTAGTTTTAGAGATACGAATGTTAGCCCAAAAACTAAAGGAAAGGAGATAGCTGCAAAATCTCTGCACACAATGCTTAGTTCCCAGAAGGAAATCATATGAGCCATGTTGATTCATTTAGGTTTGAAGAGTTAGGCGCTATACCCTCGGTCACGCTTTCCTAAATAGGAAATGCTAGTGTTGGAGATAGGGATGTTAGCACAAAAACTTAAGGAAAGCAGATAGCTGCAAAATCTCTGCACACAATGCTTAGTTCTCGGAAGTAAATCATATGTGCCATGTTGTTTCATTTAGGTTTATAGCGTTAGGTGTTATACCCTCGGTTATGCTTTACAATATAGGAAATGCTAGTTTTAGAGATACGAATCTTAGCACAAAAACTGAAGGAAAGGGGATAGCTGCAAAATGTCTGCACACAATGCTTAGTTCTTAGAAGGAAATCATATGTTCCATGTTGTTTCATTTAAGTTTAAAGAGTTAGGAGCTATACCCTCTTTTATGCTTTCCTATAAGGTAAATGCTAGTTTTAGATATAGGAATGTTATCACAAAAACTGAAGGAAAGGAGATAGCTGCAAAATCTCTGCACACAATGCTTAGCTCTCAGAAGGAAATCATATGTGCCATGATGTTTCATTTAGGTTTAAGGAGTTAGGTGCTATACCCTCGGTTATGCTTTCCTATATTATAAATGCTAGTTTTTGATATAGGAATGTTAGCACAAAACTTGAAGGAAAGGAGATAGCTGCAAAATCTCTGCAAACAATGCTCAGTTCTCAGAAGGAAATCATATGTGCCATGTTGTTACATTTTAGTTTAAAGAGTTAGGTGCTATACCCTCAGTTATGCTTTGCAATATAGGAAATGCTAGTTTTACACAGAGGAATGTTAGCACAAAAACTGAAGGAAAGGAGATAGCTGCAAAATCTCGGCACGCAATGCTTAGTTCTCAGAAGGAAATCATATGTGCCATGGTGTTTCATTTCGGTTTAAAGAGTTAGGTGCTATACCCTCGGTTATGCTCTCCTATAGTGTAAATGCTAGTTGTAGATAGAGGAATGTTAGCACAAAAACTGAAGGAAAGGAGATAGCTGCAAAATCTCTGCACACAATGCTTAGTTCTGTGAATGAAACCATATGTGCCATGTTGTTTCATTTAGGTTTAAAGAGTTAGGTGCTATACCCTCTTTTATGCTTTCCTATACGAAAAATGCTAATGGTAGATATAGGAATTTTAGCACGAAAACTGAAGGAAAAGAGATAGCTGCAAAATCTCTGCACACAATGCTTAGTTGTCAGAAGGAAAACATATGTGCCATGTTGTTTCATTTAAGTTTAAAGAGTTAGGTGCTATACCCTCTTTTATGCATTCCTATAGGGAAATGCTAGTTTTAGCTATAGGAATGTTATCACAAAAACTGAAGGAAAGGAGATTGCTGCAAAATCTCTGCACACAATGCTTAGTTCTCAGAGGGAAATCATATGTGCCATGCTGTTTCATTTAGGTTTAAAGAGTTAGGCGCTATACCCTCGGTCACGCTTTCATAAATAGGAAATGCTAGTGCTGGAGATAGGAATGTTAGCACAAAAAGTTAAGGAAAGGAGATAGCTGCAAAATCTCTGCACACAATGCTTAGTTCTGAGAAGTAAAGCATATGTGCCATGTTGTTTCATTTAGGTTTAAAGGGTTAGGTGCCATACCCACTTTTATGCTTTCCTATAGGGTTAAAGCTAGTTTTAGATACAGGAATGTTAGCACAAACCAGAAGGAAAGGAGATAGCTGCAAATCTCTGCACACAATGCTTAGTTCTCAGAAGGAAATCATATGTGCCATGTAGTTTCATTTAAGTTTAAAGAGTTAGGTGCTATACCCTCAGTTATGCTATGCAATATAGGAAATGCTAGTTTTCCACAGAGGAATGTTAGCACAAATACTGAAGAAAAGGAGATAGCTGTAAAATCTCTGCAGAGAATGCTTAGTTGTCAGAAGGAAATCATATGTGCCATGTTGTTTCATTTAGGTTTAAAGCGTTAGGTGCTATACCCTCGGTTATGCTCTCATATAGTGTAAATGCTAATTTTCGATATAGGAAACTTAGCACAAAAACTGAAGGAAAGGATATAGCTGCCAAATCTCTGCACACAATGCTTAGTTCTCAGAAGTAAATCATATGTGCCATGTTGTTTCATTTAGGTTTAAAGAGTTAGGTGTTATACCCTCGGTTATGCTTTCCTATATTATAAATTCTAATTTTAGATATAGGAATGTTAGCACAAAACTTGAAGGAAAGGAGATAGCTGCAAAATCTCTGCAAACAATGCTCAGTTCTCAGAAGGAAATCGTATGTGCCATGTTGTTTAACTTTAGTTAAAAGAGTTAGGTGCTATACCCTCAGTTATGCTTTGCAATATAGGAAATGCTAGTTTTACACGGAGGAATGTTAGCACAAAAACTGAAGGAAAGGAGATAGCTGCAAAATCTCTGCACGCAATGCTTAGTTCTCAGAAGGAAATCATATGTGCCATGTTATTTCATTTCGGTTTAAAGAGTTAGGTGCTATACCCTCGGTTATGCTCTCCTATAGTGTAAATGCTAGTTTTAGATATAGGAATGTTAGCACAAAAACTGAAGGAAAGGAGATAGCTGCAAAATCTCTGCACACAATGATTAGTTCTGAGAAGGAAATCATATGTGCCATGATGTTTCATTTAGGTTTAAAGAGTTAGGTGCTATACCCTCATTTATGCTTTCCTATAGGAAAAATGCTAATGGTAAATATCAGAATGTTAGCACAAAAACTGAAGAAAAGGAGATAGCTGCAAAATCTCTGCACACAATGCTTAGTTTTCAGAAGTAAATCATATGTGCCATGTTGTTTCATTTAGGTTTAAAGAGTTAGGTGCTATACCCTCGGTTATGCCTTGCAATATAGGAAATGCTAGTTTTAGAGATACGAATGTTAGCACAAAAACTGAAGGAAAGGAGATAGCTGCAAAATCTCTGCACACAATGCTTAGTTCTCAGCAGTAAATCATATGTGCCATATAGTTTCATTTACTTTTAAAGCGTTAGGTGTTATACCCTCGGTTAGGCTTTCTTTTATAGGAAACGCTAGTTTCAGAGATATGAATGTTATCACAAAAACTGAAGGAAAGGATACAGCTGCGAAATGTCAGCACACAATGCTTACTTCTCAAAAGTTAATAATATGTGCCATGTTGTTTCATTTAGGTTTAAAGAGTTAGGTGGTATACCCTTGGTTATGCTTTCCTATAGTGTAAATGCTAGTTTTAGATATAGGAATGTTAGCACAAAAACGAAAGGAAAGGAGATAGCTGCAAAATCTCTGCACACAATGCTTACTTCTCAGAAGTAAATAATATGTGCCATGTTGTTTCATTTAGGTTTAAAGCCTTAGGTGCTATACCCTCGGTTATGCTTTCCTGTATAGGAAAAGCTAGTTTTAGACATACGAATGTTAGCACAAAACCTGAAGGAAAGGAGATAGCTGCAAAATCTCTGCACACAATGCTTAGTTCTGAGAAGGAATTCATATGTGCCATGCTGTTTCATTTAGGGTTAAAGAGTTCGGTGTTATACCCTCCGTTATGCTTTCCTATAAGGTAAATGCTACTTTTAGAGATACGAAAGTTAGCACAAAAACTGAAGTAAAGGGGATAGCTGCATAATCTCTGCACACAATGCTTAGTTCTCAGAAGGAAATCATATGAGCCATGTTGTTTCATTTAGGTTAAAAGAATTAGGTGCTATACCCTCGGTTATGCTTTCCTATAGTGTAAGTGCTAGTTTTAGATAAAGGAATGTTAGCCCAAAGACTAAAGGAAAGGAGATAGCTGCAAAATCTCTGCACACAATGCTTAGTTCTCAGAGGTAAATCATATGTGCGAAGTTGTTTCATTTAGGTTTAAAGCATTAGGTGCTATACGCTGGGTTTTGCTTTCCTATATAGGAAATGCTAGGTTTAGACATACGAATGTTAGCACAAAAACGGAAGGAAAGGAGATAGCTGCAAAATCTCTGCACACAATGCTTACTTCTCAGAAGTAAATCATATGAGCCATGTTGTTTCATTTCGGTTTAAAGAGTTAGGTGCTATACCCTCGGATATGCTTTCCTATAGTGTAAATGCTAGTTTTAGATATAGGAATGTTACCACAAAAACTAAAGGAAAGGAGATAGCAGCAAAATCTCGGCACACAATGCTTACTTCTCAGAAGTAAATAATATGTGCCATGTTGTTTCATTTAGGTTTAAAGCCTTAGGTGCTATACCCTCGGTTATGTTTTCCTGTATAGGAAATGCTAGTTTTAGACATACGAATGTTAGCACAAAACCTGAAGGAAAGGAGATAGCTGTAAAATCTCTGCACATAATGCTTAGTTGTCAGAAGGAAATCATATGTGCCATGTTGTTTCATTTAGGTTTAAAGCGTTAGGTGCTATACCCTCGGTTATGCTCTCCTATAGTGTAAATGCTGGTTTTAGATATAGGAAACTTAGCATAAAAACTGAAGGAAAGGATATAGCTGCCAAATCTCTGCACACAATGCTTAGTTCTCAGAAGTAAATCATATGTGCCATGTTGTTTCATTTAGGTTTAAAGAGTTAGGTGCTATACCCTAGGTTATGCCTTGCAATATAGGAAATGCTAGTTTTAGAGATACGAATGTTAGCACAAAAACTGAAGGAAAGGAGATAGCTGCAAAATCTCTGCACACAATGCTTAGTTCTCAGCAGTAAATCATATGTGCCATATTGTTTCATTTACTATTAAAGCGTTAGGTGTTATACCCTCGGTTAGGCTTTCCTTCATAGGAAATGCTAGTTTCAGAGATACGAATGTTATCACAAAAACTGAAGGAAAGGAGATAGCTGCAAAATGTCAGCACACAATGCTTACTTCTCAGAAGTTAATAATGGGTGCCATGTTGTTTCATTTAGGTTTAAAGCATTAGGTGCTATACCCTCGGTTATGCTTTCCTGTATAGGAAATGCTAGTTTTAGAAATAGGAATGTTAGCACAAAAACTGAAGGAAAGGAGATAACTGAAAAATCTCTGCACACAATGCTTAGTTCTCAGAAGGAAATCATATGTGCCATGTTGTTTCATTTCGGTTTAAAGAGTTATGTGCCATAACCCTCGGTTATGTTTGCAATATAGGAAATGCTAGTTTTACACAGAGGAATGTTAGCACAAAAACTGAAGGAAAGGAGACAGCTGCAAAATCTCTGCACAGAGTGCTTACTTGTCAGAAGGAAATCATATGTGCCATGTTGTTTCATTTAGGTTTAAAGCGTTAGGTGCTATACCTTCGGTTATGCTCTCCTATAGTGTAAATGCTGGTTTTAGATATAGGAAACTTAGCATAAAAACTGAAGGAAAGGATATAGCTGCCAAATCTCTGCACACAATGCTTAGTTCTCAGCAGTAAATCATATGTGCCATATAGTTTCATTTACTTTTAAAGCGTTTGGTGTTATACCCTCGGTTAGGCTTTCTTTTATAGGAAACGCTAGTTTCAGAGATATGAATGTTATCACAAAAACTGAAGGAAAGGATAGAGCTGCAAAATGTCAGCACACAATGCTTACTTCTCAAAAGTTAATAATATGTGCCATGTTGTTTCATTTAGGTTTAAAGCATTAGGTGCTATACCCTCTGTTATGCTTTCCTGTATAGGAAATGCTAGTTTTACACATACGAATGTTAGCACAAAAACTGAAGGAAAGGAGATAGCTGCAAAATCTCTGCACACAATGCTTAGTTCTCAGAAGGAAATCATATGTGCCATGTTTTTTCATTTAGGGTTAAAGAGTTCGGTGTTATACCCTCCGTTATGCTTTCCTATAAGGTAAATGCTACTTTTAGAGATACGAAAGTTAGCACAAAAACTGAAGGAAAGGGGATAGCTGCATAATCTCTGCACACAATGCTTAGTTCTCAGAAGTAAATCATATGAGCCATGTTGTTTCATTTAGGTTTAAAGAATTAGGTGCTATACCCTCGGTTATGCTTTCCTATAGTGTAAGTGCTAGTTTTAGATAAAGGAATGTTAGCCCAAAGACTAAAGGAAAGGAGATAGCTGCAAAATCTCTGCACACAATGCTTAGTTCTCAGAGGTAAATCATATGTGCGAAGTTGTTTCATTTAGGTTTAAAACATTAGGTGCTATACGCTGGGTTTTGCTTTCCTATATAGGAAATGCTAGGTTTAGACATACGAATGTTAGCACAAAAACTGAAGGAAAGGAGATAGCTGGAAAATCTCTGCACACAATGCTTAGGTCTCAGCAGTAAATCATATGTGCCATATTGTTTCATTTACTTTTAAAGCGTTAGGTGTTATACCCTCGGTTAGGCTTTCCTTTATAGGAAATGCTAGTTTCAGAGATACGAATGTTATCACAAAAACTGAAGGAAAGGAGATAGCTGCAAAATGTCAGCACACAATGCTTACTTCTCAGAAGTTAATAATAGGTGCCATGTTGTTTCATTTAGGTTTAAAGCATTAGGTGCTATACCCTCGGTTATGCTTTCCTGTATAGGAAATGCTAGTGTTAGATATAGGAATGTTAGCACAAAAACTGAAGGAAAGGAGATAGCTGAAAAATCTCTGCACACAATGCTTAGTTCTCAGAAGGAAATCATATGTGCCATGTTGTTTCATTTAGGTTTAAAGAGTTAGGTCTATACCCTCGGTTATGCTTTGCAATATAGTAAATGCTAGTTTTACACAGAGGAATGCTAGCACAAAAACTGAATGAAAGGAGATAGCTGCAAAATCTCTGTACACAATGCTTAGTTCTCAGAAGTAAATCATATGAGCCATGTTGTTTCATTTAGGTTTAAAGAGTTAGGTGCTATACCCTCGGTTATGCTTTCCTATAGTGTAAATGCTAGTTTTAGATATAGGAATGTTACCACAAAAAGTAAAGGAAAGGAGATAGCTGCAAAATCTCTGCACACAATGCTTAGTTCTCAGCAGTAAATAATATGTGCCATGTTGTTTCATTTAGGTTTAAAGCCTTAGGTGCTATACCCTCGGTTAGGCCTTGCAATATAGGAAATGCTAGTTTTAGACATACGAATGTTAGCACAAAAACTGAAGGAAAGGAGATAGCTGCAAAATCTCTGCACACAGTGCTTAGTTCTCAGAAGTAAATCATATGAGCCATGTTGTTTCATTTAGGTTTAAAGAGTTAGGTGCTATACCCTCGGTTATGCCTTGCAATATAGGAAAAGCTATTTTTAGAGATACGAATGTTAGCACAAAAACTGAAGGAAAGGAGATAGCTGCAAAATCTCTGCACACAATGCTTAGTTCTCAGCAGTAAATCATATGTGCCATATTGTTTCATTTACTTTTAATGCGTTAGGTGTTATACCCTCGGTTAGGCTTTCTTTTATACGAAATGCTAGTTTCAGAAACACGAATGTTATCACAAAAACTGAAGGAAAGGAGATAGCTGCAAAATATCAGCACACAATGCTTACTTCTCAGAAGTTAATAATATGTGCCATGTTGTTTCATTTAGGTTTAAAGCATTAGGTGCTATACCCTCTGTTATGCTTTCCTGTATAGGAAATTCTAGTTTTAGACATACGAATGTTAGCACAAAACTGAAGGAAAGGAGATAGCTGCAAAATCTCTGCACACAATGCTTAGTTCTCAGAAGTAAATCATATGAGCCATGTTGTTTCATTTAGGTTTAAAGAGTTAGGTGCTATACCCTCGGTTATGCTTTGCAATATAGGAAATGCTAGTTTTACACAGAGGAATGTTAGCACAAAAACTGAAGGAAAGGAGATAGCTGCAAAATCTCTGCACAGAATGCTTAGTTTTCAGAAGGAAATCATATGTGCCATGTTGTTTCATTTAGGTTTAAAGCGTTAGGTGCTATACCCTCGGTTATGCTCTCCTATAGTGTAAATGCTGGTTTTAGATATAGGAAACTTAGCATAAAAACTGAAGGAAAGGATATAGCTGCCAAATCTCTGCACACAATGCTTAGTTCTCAGAAGTAAATCATATGTGCCATGTTGTTTCATTTAGGTTTACATAGTTAGGTGCTATACCCTCAGTTATGCCTTGCAATATAGGAAATGCTAGTTTTAGAGATACGAATGTTAGCACAAAAACTGAAGGAAAGGAGATAGCTGCAAAATCTCTGCACACAATGCTTAGTTCTCAGCAGTAAATCATGTGTGCCATATTGTTTCATTTACTTTTAAAGCGTTAGGTGTTATACCCTCGGTTAGGCTTTCCTTTATAGGAAATGCTAGATTCAGAGATACGAATGTTATCACAAAAACTGAGGGAAAGGAGATAGCTGAAAAATCTCTGCACACAATGCTTAGTTCTCAGAAGGAAATCATATGTGCCATGTTGTTTCATTTAGGTTTAAAGAGTTAGGTGCTATACCCTCGGTTATGCTTTGCAATATAGGAAATGCTAGTTTTACACAGAGGAATGCTAGCACAAAAACTGAATGAAAGGAGATAGTTGCAAAATCTCTGCACACAATGCTTAGTTCTCAGAAGTAAATCATATGAGCCATGTTGTTTCATTTAGGTTTAAAGAGTTAGGTGCTATACCCTCGGTTATGCTTTCCTATATTGTAAAGGCTAGTTTTAGATATAGGAATGTTACCACAAAAACTAAAGGAAAGGAGCTGCAAAGTCTCTGCACACAATACTTAGTTCTCAGAAGTTAATAATATGTGCCATGTTGTTTCATTAGGTTTAAAGCATTAGGTGCTATACCCTCGGTTATGCTTTCCTATAGTGTAAATGCTAGTTTTAGATATAGGAATGTTAGCACAAAAACTGAAGGAAAGGAGATAGCTGAAAAATCTCTGCACACAATGCTTAGTTCTCATAAGGAAATCATATGTGCCATGTTGTTTTTTTATGTTTAAAGAGTTAGGTGCTATACCCTCGGTTATGCTTTCCTATATTGTAAAGGCTAGTTTTAGATATAGGAATGTTACCACAAAAACTAAAGGAAAGGAGCTGCAAAGTCTCTGCACACAATACTTAGTTCTCAGAAGTTAATAATATGTGCCATGTTGTTTCATTAGGTTTAAAGCATTAGGTGCTATACCCTCGGTTATGCTTTCCTATAGTGTAAATGCTAGTTTTAGATATAGGAATGTTAGCACAAAAACTGAAGGAAAGGAGATAGCTGAAAAATCTCTGCACACAATGCTTAGTTCTCATAAGGAAATCATATGTGCCATGTTGTTTTTTTATGTTTAAAGAGTTAGGTGCTATACCCTCGGTTATGCTTTCCTGTATAGGAAATGCTAGGTTTAGACATACGAAAGTTAGCAAAAAACCTGAAGTAAAGGAGATAGCTGCAAAATCTCTGCACACAAAAACTGAAGGAAAGGAGATAGCTGCAAAATCTCTGCACAGAATGCTTAGTTGTCAGAAGGAAATCATATGTGCCATGTTGTTTCATTTAGGTTTAAAGCGTTAGGTGCTATACCCTCGGTTCTGCTCTCCTATATTTTAAATGCTGGTTTTAGATATAGCAAACTTAGCATAAAAACTGAAGGAAAGGATATAGCTGCCAAATCTCGGCACACAATGCTTAGTTCTCAGAAGTAAATCATATGAGCCATGTTGTTTCATTTAGGTTTAAAGAGTTAGGTGCTATATCCTCGGTTATGCTTTCCTATAGTGTAAATGCTAGTTTTAGATATAGGAATGTTACCACAAAAAGTAAAGGAAAGGAGATAGCTGCAAAATCTCTGCACACAATGCTTACTTCTCAGAAGTAAATAATATGTGCCATGTTGTTTCATTTAGGTTTAAAGCCTTAGGTGCTATACCCTCGGTTATGCTTTCCTGTATAGGAAATGCTACTTTTAGAGATACGAAAGTTAGCACAAAAACTGAAGGAAAGGGGATAGCTGCATAATCTCTGCACACAATGCTTAGTTCTCAGAAGTAAATCATATGTGCCATGTTGTTTCATTTAGGGTTAAAGAGTTCGGTGTTATACCCTCGGTTATGCTTTCCTATAGTGTAAGTGCTGGTTTTAGATAAAGGAATGTTAGCCCAAAGACTAAAGGAAAGGAGATAGCTGCAAAATCTCTGCACACAATGCTTAGTTCTCAGAGGTAAATCATATGTGCGAAGTTGTTTCATTTAGGTTTAAAGCATTAGGTGCTATACGCTGGGTTTTGCTTTCCTATATAGGAAATGCTAGGTTTAGACATACGAATGTTAGCACAAAAACTGAAGGAAAGGAGATAGCTGCAAAATCTCTGCACACAATGCTTAGTTCTCAGAAGTAAATCATATGAGCCATGTTGTTTCATTTAGGTTTAAAGAGTTAGGTGCTATACCGTCGGTTATGCTTTGCAATATAGGAAATGCTAGTTTTACACAGAGGAATGTTAGCACAAAAACTGAAGGAAAGGAGATAGCTGCAAAATCTCTGCACAGAATGCTTAGTTTTCAGAAGGAAATCATATGTGCCATGTTGTTTCATTTAGGTTTAAAGCGTTAGGTGCTATACCCTCGGTTATGCTCTCCTATAGTGTAAATGCTGGTTTTAGATATAGGAAACTTAGCATAAAAACTGAAGGAAAGGATATAGCTGCCAAATATCTTCACACAATGCTTAGTTCTCAGAAGTAAATCATATGTGCCATGTTGTTTCATTTAGGTTTAAAGAGTTAGGTGCTATACCCTCGGTTATGCCTTGCAATATAGGAAATGCTAGTTTTAGAGATACGAATGTTAGCACAAAAACTGAAGGAAAGGAGATAGCTGCAAAATCTCTGCACACAATGCTTAGTTCTCAGCAGTAAATCATATGTGCCATATTGTTTCATTTACTTTTAAAGCGTTAGGTGTTATACCCTCGGTTAGGCTTTCTTTTATAGGAAATGCTAGTTTCAGAGATACGAATGTTATCACAAAAACTGAAGGAAAGGAGATAGCTGCAAAATGTCAGCACACAAGGCTTACTTCTCAGAAGTTAATAATATGAGCCATGTTGTTTCATTTAGGTTTAAAGCATTAGGTGCTATACCCTCGGTTATGCTTTCCTGTATAGGAAATGCTAGTTTTAGATATAGGAATGTTAGCACAAAAACTGAAGGAAAGGAGATAGCTGAAAAATCTCTGCACACAATGCTTAGTTCTCAGAAGGAAATCATATGTGCCATGTTGTTTCATTTAGGTTTAAAGAGTTAGGTGCTATACCCTCGGTTACGCTTTGCAATATAGGAAATGCTAGTTTTACACAGAGGAATGCTAGCACAAAAACTGAAGGAAAGGAGATAGCTGCAAAATCTCTGCACACAGTGCTTAGTTCTCAGAAGGAAATCATATGTGCCATATGTTTTCATTTAGGTTTAAAGAGTTAGGTGCTATACCCTCGGTTATGCTTTCCTATATTATAAATGCTAGTTTTAGATATAGGAATGTTAGCACAAAACTTGAAGGAAAGGAGATAGCTGCAAAATCTCTGCAAACAATGCTCAGTTCTCAGAAGGAAATCATATGTGCCATGTTGTTTCATTTAGGTTTAAAGAGTTAGGTGTTATACCCTCGGTTATGCTTTCCTTTATAGGAAATGCTAGTTTTAGAGATACGAATGTTAGCCCAAAAACTAAAGGAAAGGAGATAGCTGCAAAATCTCTGCACACAATGCTTAGTTCCCAGAAGGAAATCATATGAGCCATGTTGATTCATTTAGGTTTGAAGAGTTAGGCGCTATACCCTCGGTCACGCTTTCCTAAATAGGAAATGCTAGTGTTGGAGATAGGGATGTTAGCACAAAAACTTAAGGAAAGCAGATAGCTGCAAAATCTCTGCACACAATGCTTAGTTCTCGGAAGTAAATCATATGTGCCATGTTGTTTCATTTAGGTTTATAGCGTTAGGTGTTATACCCTCGGTTATGCTTTACAATATAGGAAATGCTAGTTTTAGAGATACGAATCTTAGCACAAAAACTGAAGGAAAGGGGATAGCTGCAAAATGTCTGCACACAATGCTTAGTTCTTAGAAGGAAATCATATGTTCCATGTTGTTTCATTTAAGTTTAAAGAGTTAGGAGCTATACCCTCTTTTATGCTTTCCTATAAGGTAAATGCTAGTTTTAGATATAGGAATGTTATCACAAAAACTGAAGGAAAGGAGATAGCTGCAAAATCTCTGCACACAATGCTTAGCTCTCAGAAGGAAATCATATGTGCCATGATGTTTCATTTAGGTTTAAGGAGTTAGGTGCTATACCCTCGGTTATGTTTTCCTATATTATAAATGCTAGTTTTTGATATAGGAATGTTAGCACAAAACTTGAAGGAAAGGAGATAGCTGCAAAATCTCTGCAAACAATGCTCAGTTCTCAGAAGGAAATCATATGTGCCATGTTGTTACATTTTAGTTTAAAGAGTTAGGTGCTATACCCTCGGTTATGCTTTGCAATATAGGAAATGCTAGTTTTACACAGAGGAATGTTAGCACAAAAACTGAAGGAAAGGAGATAGCTGCAAAATCTCGGCACGCAATGCTTAGTTCTCAGAAGGAAATCATATGTGCCATGGTGTTTCATTTCGGTTTAAAGAGTTAGGTGCTATACCCTCGGTTATGCTCTCCTATAGTGTAAATGCTAGTTGTAGATAGAGGAATGTTAGCACAAAAACTGAAGGAAAGGAGATAGCTGCAAAATCTCTGCACACAATGCTTAGTTCTGTGAATGAAACCATATGTGCCATGTTGTTTCATTTAGGTTTAAAGAGTTAGGTGCTATACCCTCTTTTATGCTTTCCTATACGAAAAATGCTAATGGTAGATATAGGAATTTTAGCACGAAAACTGAAGGAAAAGAGATAGCTGCAAAATCTCTGCACACAATGCTTAGTTGTCAGAAGGAAATCATATGTGCCATGTTGTTTCATTTAAGTTTAAAGAGTTAGGTGCTATACCCTCTTTTATGCATTCCTATAGGGAAATGCTAGTTTTAGCTATAGGAATGTTATCACAAAAACTGAAGGAAAGGAGATTGCTGCAAAATCTCTGCACACAATGCTTAGTTCTCAGAGGGAAATCATATGTGCCATGCTGTTTCATTTAGGTTTAAAGAGTTAGGCGCTATACCCTCGGTCACGCTTTCATAAATAGGAAATGCTAGTGCTGGAGATAGGAATGTTAGCACAAAAAGTTAAGGAAAGGAGATAGCTGCAAAATCTCTGCACACAATGCTTAGTTCTGAGAAGTAAAGCATATGTGCCATGTTGTTTCATTTAGGTTTAAAGGGTTAGGTGCCATACCCACTTTTATGCTTTCCTATAGGGTTAAAGCTAGTTTTAGATACAGGAATGTTAGCACAAACCAGAAGGAAAGGAGATAGCTGCAAATCTCTGCACACAATGCTTAGTTCTCAGAAGGAAATCATATGTGCCATGTAGTTTCATTTAAGTTTAAAGAGTTAGGTGCTATACCCTCAGTTATGCTATGCAATATAGGAAATGCTAGTTTTCCACAGAGGAATGTTAGCACAAATACTGAAGAAAAGGAGATAGCTGTAAAATCTCTGCAGAGAATGCTTAGTTGTCAGAAGGAAATCATATGTGCCATGTTGTTTCATTTAGGTTTAAAGCGTTAGGTGCTATACCCTCGGTTATGCTCTCATATAGTGTAAATGCTAATTTTCGATATAGGAAACTTAGCACAAAAACTGAAGGAAAGGATATAGCTGCCAAATCTCTGCACACAATGCTTAGTTCTCAGAAGTAAATCATATGTGCCATGTTGTTTCATTTAGGTTTAAAGAGTTAGGTGTTATACCCTCGGTTATGCTTTCCTATATTATAAATTCTAATTTTAGATATAGGAATGTTAGCACAAAACTTGAAGGAAAGGAGATAGCTGCAAAATCTCTGCAAACAATGCTCAGTTCTCAGAAGGAAATCGTATGTGCCATGTTGTTTAACTTTAGTTAAAAGAGTTAGGTGCTATACCCTCAGTTATGCTTTGCAATATAGGAAATGCTAGTTTTACACGGAGGAATGTTAGCACAAAAACTGAAGGAAAGGAGATAGCTGCAAAATCTCTGCACGCAATGCTTAGTTCTCAGAAGGAAATCATATGTGCCATGTTATTTCATTTCGGTTTAAAGAGTTAGGTGCTATACCCTCGGTTATGCTCTCCTATAGTGTAAATGCTAGTTTTAGATATAGGAATGTTAGCACAAAAACTGAAGGAAAGGAGATAGCTGCAAAATCTCTGCACACAATGATTAGTTCTGAGAAGGAAATCATATGTGCCATGATGTTTCATTTAGGTTTAAAGAGTTAGGTGCTATACCCTCATTTATGCTTTCCTATAGGAAAAATGCTAATGGTAAATATCAGAATGTTAGCACAAAAACTGAAGAAAAGGAGATAGCTGCAAAATCTCTGCACACAATGCTTAGTTTTCAGAAGTAAATCATATGTGCCATGTTGTTTCATTTAGGTTTAAAGAGTTAGGTGCTATACCCTCGGTTATGCCTTGCAATATAGGAAATGCTAGTTTTAGAGATACGAATGTTAGCACAAAAACTGAAGGAAAGGAGATAGCTGCAAAATCTCTGCACACAATGCTTAGTTCTCAGCAGTAAATCATATGTGCCATATAGTTTCATTTACTTTTAAAGCGTTAGGTGTTATACCCTCGGTTAGGCTTTCTTTTATAGGAAACGCTAGTTTCAGAGATATGAATGTTATCACAAAAACTGAAGGAAAGGATACAGCTGCAAAATGTCAGCACACAATGCTTACTTCTCAAAAGTTAATAATATGTGCCATGTTGTTTCATTTAGGTTTAAAGAGTTAGGTGGTATACCCTTGGTTATGCTTTCCTATAGTGTAAATGCTAGTTTTAGATATAGGAATGTTAGCACAAAAACTAAAGGAAAGGAGATAGCTGCAAAATCTCTGCACACAATGCTTACTTCTCAGAAGTAAATAATATGTGCCATGTTGTTTCATTTAGGTTTAAAGCCTTAGGTGCTATACCCTCGGTTATGCTTTCCTGTATAGGAAATGCTAGTTTTAGACATACGAATGTTAGCACAAAACCTGAAGGAAAGGAGATAGCTGCAAAATCTCTGCACACAATGCTTAGTTCTGAGAAGGAATTCATATGTGCCATGCTGTTTCATTTAGGGTTAAAGAGTTCGGTGTTATACCCTCCGTTATGCTTTCCTATAAGGTAAATGCTACTTTTAGAGATACGAAAGTTAGCACAAAAACTGAAGTAAAGGGGATAGCTGCATAATCTCTGCACACAATGCTTAGTTCTCAGAAGGAAATCATATGAGCCATGTTGTTTCATTTAGGTTAAAAGAATTAGGTGCTATACCCTCGGTTATGCTTTCCTATAGTGTAAGTGCTAGTTTTAGATAAAGGAATGTTAGCCCAAAGACTAAAGGAAAGGAGATAGCTGCAAAATCTCTGCACACAATGCTTAGTTCTCAGAGGCAAATCATATGTGCGAAGTTGTTTCATTTAGGTTTAAAGCATTAGGTGCTATACGCTGGGTTTTGCTTTCCTATATAGGAAATGCTAGGTTTAGACATACGAATGTTAGCACAAAAACGGAAGGAAAGGAGATAGCTGCAAAATCTCTGCACACAATGCTTACTTCTCAGAAGTAAATCATATGAGCCATGTTGTTTCATTTCGGTTTAAAGAGTTAGGTGCTATACCCTCGGATATGCGTTCCTATAGTGTAAATGCTAGTTTTAGATATAGGAATGTTACCACAAAAACTAAAGGAAAGGAGATAGCAGCAAAATCTCTGCACACAATGCTTACTTCTCAGAAGTAAATAATATGTGCCATGTTGTTTCATTTAGGTTTAAATCCTTAGGTGCTATACCCTCGGTTATGTTTTCCTGTATAGGAAATGCTAGTTTTAGACATACGAATGTTAGCACAAAACCTGAAGGAAAGGAGATAGCTGTAAAATCTCTGCACATAATGCTTAGTTGTCAGAAGGAAATCATATGTGCCATGTTGTTTCATTTAGGTTTAAAGCGTTAGGTGCTATACCCTCGGTTATGCTCTCCTATAGTGTAAATGCTGGTTTTAGATATAGGAAACTTAGCATAAAAACTGAAGGAAAGGATATAGCTGCCAAATCTCTGCACACAATGCTTAGTTCTCAGAAGTAAATCATATGTGCCATGTTGTTTCATTTAGGTTTAAAGAGTTAGGTGCTATACCCTCGGTTATGCCTTGCAATATAGGAAATGCTAGTTTTAGAGATACGAATGTTAGCACAAAAACTGAAGGAAAGGAGATAGCTGCAAAATCTCTGCACACAATGCTTAGTTCTCAGCAGTAAATCATATGTGCCATATTGTTTCATTTACTTTTATAGCGTTAGGTGTTATACCCTCGTTTAGGCTTTCCTTTATAGGAAATGCTAGTTTCAGAGATACGAATGTTATCACAAAAACTGAAGGAAAGGAGATAGCTGCAAAATGTCAGCACACAATGCTTACTTCTCAGAAGTTAATAATATGTGCCATGTTGTTTCATTTAGGTTTAAAGCATTAGGTGCTATACCCTCTGTTATGCTTTACTGTATAGGAAATGCTAGTTTTAGACATACGAATGTTAGCACAAAAACTGAAGGAAAGGAGATAGCTGCAAAATCTCTGCACACAATGCTTAGTTCTCAGAAGGAAATCATATGTGCCATGTTGTTTCATTTTGGGTTAAAGAGTTCGGTGTTATACCCTCCGTTATGCTTTCCTATAAGGTAAATGCTACTTTTAGAGATACGAATGTTAGCACAAAAACTGAAGGAAAGGAGATAGCTGCATAATCTCTGCAAGCAATGCTTAGTTCTCAGAAGTAAATCATATGAGCCATGTTTTTTCATTTAGGTTTAAAGAATTAGGTGCTATACCCTCGGTTATGCTTTCCTGTATAGGAAATGCTAGTTTTAGACATAGGAATGTTAGCACAAAAACTGAAGGAAAGGAGATAGCTGAAAAATCTCTGCACACAATGCTTATTTCTCAGAAGGAAATCATATATGCCATGTTGTTTCATTTAGGTTTAAAGAGTTAGGTGCTATACCCTCGGTTATGCTTTGCAATGTAGGAAATGCTAGTTTTACACAGAGGAATGCTAGCACAAAAACTGAATGAAAGGAGATAGCTGCAAAATCTCTGCACACAATGCTTATTTCTCAGAAGGAAATCATATATGCCATGTTGTTTCATTTAGGTTTAAAGAGTTAGGTGCTATACCCTCGGTTATGCTTTGCAATGTAGGAAATGCTAGTTTTACACAGAGGAATGCTAGCACAAAAACTGAAGGAAAGGAGATAGCTGAAAAATCTCTGCACACAATGCTTATTTCTCAGAAGGAAATCATATATGCCATGTTGTTTCATTTAGGTTTAAAGAGTTAGGTGCTATATCCTCGGTTATGCTTTCCTATAGTGTAAATGCTAGTTTTAGATATAAGAATGTTACCACAAAAACTAAAGGAAAGGAGATAGCTGCAAAATCTCTGCACGCAATGCTTACTTCTCAGAAGTAAATAATATGTGCCATGTTGTTTCATTTAGGTTTAAAGCCTTAGGTGGTATACCCTCGGTTATGCTTTCCTGTATAGGAAATGCTAGTTTTAGACATACGAAAGTTAGCAAAAAACCTGAAGGAAAGGAGATAGCTGCAAAATCTCTGCACACAAAAACTGAAGGAAAGGAGATAGCTGCAAAATCTCTGCACAGAATGCTTAGTTGTCAGAAGGAAATCATATGTGCCATGTTGTTTCATTTAGGTTTAAAGCGTTAGGTGCTATACCCTCGGTTATGCTCTCCTATAGTGTAAATGCTGGTTTTAGATATAGGAATCTTAGCATAAAAACTGAAGGAAAGGATATAGCTGCCAAATCTCGGCACACAATGCTTAGTTCTCAGAAGTAAATCATATGTGCCATGTTGTTTCATTTAGGTTTAAAGAGTTAGGTGCTATACCCTCGGTTATGCTTTGCAATATAGGAAATGCTAGTTTTACAGAGAGGAATGTTAGCACAAAAACTGAAGGAAAGGAGATAGCTGCAAAATCTCTGCACAGAATGCTTAGTTGTCAGAAGGAAATCATATGTGCCATGTTGTTTCATTTAGGCTTAAAGCGTTAGGTGCTATACCCTCGGTTATGCCTTGCAATATAGGAAATGCTAGTTTTAGAGATACGAATGTTAGCACAAAAGCTGAAGGAAAGGATATAGCTGCAAAATCTCTGCACACAATGCTTAGTTTTCAGCAGTAAATCATATGTGCCATATTGTTTCATTTACTTTTAAAGCGTTAGGTGTTATACCTTCGGTTAGGCTTTCCTTTATAGGAAATGCTAGTTTCAGAGATACGAATGTTAGCACAAAAACTGAAGGAAAGGAGATAGCTGCAAAATCTCTGCACACAATGCTTAGTTCTCAGAAGGAAATCATATGTGCCATGTTGTTTCATTTTGGGGTAAAGAGTTCGGTGTTATACCCTCCGTTATGCTTTCCTATAAGGTAAATGCTACTTTTAGAGATACGAATGTTAGCACAAAAACTGAAGGAAAGGAGATAGCTGCAAAATCTCTGCACACAATGATTAGTTCTGAGAAGGAAATCATATGTGCCATGATGTTTCATTTAGGTTTAAAGAGTTAGGTGCTATACCCTCATTTATGCTTTCCTATAGGAAAAATGCTAATGGTAAATATCAGAATGTTAGCACAAAAACTGAAGAAAAGGAGATAGCTGCAAAATCTCTGCACACAATGCTTAGTTCTCAGAAGTAAATCATATGTGCCATGTTGTTTCATTTAGGTTTAAAGAGTTAGGTGCTATACCCTCGGTTATGCCTTGCAATATAGGAAATGCTAGTTTTAGAGATACGAATGTTAGCACAAAAACTGAAGGAAAGGAGATAGCTGCAAAATCTCTGCACACAATGCTTAGTTCTCAGCAGTAAATCATATGTGCCATATAGTTTCATTTACTTTTAAAGCGTTAGGTGTTATACCCTCGGTTAGTCTTTCTTTTATAGGAAACGCTAGTTTCAGAGATATGAATGTTATCACAAAAACTGAAGGAAAGGATACAGCTGCAAAATGTCAGCACACAATGCTTACTTCTCAAAAGTTAATAATATGTGCCATGTTGTTTCATTTAGGTTTAAAGCATTAGGTGCTATACCCTCTGTTATGCTTTCCTGTATAGGAAATGCTAGTTTTACACATACGAATGTTAGCACAAAAACTGAAGGAAAGGAGATAGCTGCAAAATCTCTGCACACAATGCTTAGTTCTCAGAAGGAAATCATATGTGCCATGTTGTTTCATTTAGGGTTAAAGAGTTCGGTGTTATACCCTCCGTTATGCTTTCCTATAAGGTAAATGCTACTTTTAGAGATACGAAAGTTAGCACAAAAACTGAAGGAAAGGGGATAGCTGCATAATCTCTGCACACAATGCTTAGTTCTCAGAAGTAAATCATATGAGCCATGTTGTTTCATTTAGGTTTAAAGAATTAGGTGCTATACCCTCGGTTATGCTTTCCTATAGTGTAAGTGCTAGTTTTAGATAAAGGAATGTTAGCCCAAAGACTAAAGGAAAGGAGTTAGCTGCAAAATCTCTGCATACAATGCTTAGTTCTCAGAGGTAAATCATATGTGCGAAGTTTTTTCATTTAGGTTTAAAGCATTAGGTGCTATACGCTGGCTTTTGCTTTCCTATATAGGAAATGCTAGGTTTAGACATATGAATGTTAGCACAAAAACTGAAGGAAAGGAGATAGCTGCAAAATCTCTGCACACAATGCTTAGTTCTCAGAAGTAAATCATATGAGCCATGTTGTTTCATTTAGGTTTAAAGAGTTAGGTGCTATACCCTCGGTTATGCTTTGCAATATAGGAAATGCTAGTTTTACACAGAGGAATGTTAGCACAAAAACTGAAGGAAAGGAGATAGCTGCAAAATCTCTGCACAGAATGCTTAGTTGTCAGAAGGAAATCATATGTGCCACATTGTTTCATTTAGGTTTAAAGCGTTAGGTGCTATACCCTCGGTTATGCTCTCCTATAGTGTAAATGCTGGTTTTAGATATAGGAAACTTAGCATAAAAACTGAAGGAAAGGTATTAGCTGCCAAATCTCTGCACACAATGCTTAGTTCTCAGAAGTAAATCATATGTCCCATGTTGTTTCATTTAGGTTTAAAGAGTTAGGTGCTATACCCTCGGTTATGCCTTGCAATATAGGAAATGCTAGTTTTAGAGATACGAATGGTAGCACAAAAACTGAAGGAAAGGAGATAGCTGCAAAATCTCTGCACACAATGCTTAGTTCTCAGAAGGAAATCATATGTGCCATGTTGTTTCATTTACTTTTAAAGCGTTAGGTGTTATACCCTCGATTAGGCTTTCTTTTATAGGAAATGCTAGTTTCAGAGATACGAATGTTATCACAAAAACTGAAGGAAAGGAGATAGCTGCAAAATGTCACCACACAATGCTTACTTCTCAGAAGTTAATAATATGTGCCTTGTTGTTTCATTTAGGTTTAAAGCCTTAGGTGCTATACCCTCGGTTATGCTTTCCTGTATAGGAAATGCTTGTTTTAGACATACGAATGTTAGCACAAAAACTGAAGGAAAGGAGATAGCTGCAAAATCTCTGCACACAATGCTTAGTTCTCAGAAGTAAATCATATGAGCCATGTTGTTTCATTTACGTTTAAAGAGTTAGGTGCTATACCCTCGATTATGCTTTCCTATAGTGTAAATGCTAGTTTTAGATATAGGAATGTTACCACAAAAACTAAAGGAAAGGAGATAGCTGCAAAATCTCTGCACACAATGCTTACTTCTAAGAAGTAAATAATATGTGCCATGTTGTTTCATTTAGGTTTAAAGCCTTAGGTGCTATACCCTCGGTTATGCTTTCCTGTATAGGAAATGCTAGTTTTAGACATACGAATGTTAGCACAAAACCTGAAGGAAAGGAGATAGCTGCAAAATCTCTGCACACAATGCTTAGTTCTCAGAAGGAACTCATATGAGCCATGTTGTTTCATTTAGGTTTAAAGAATTAGGTGCTATACCCTCGGTTATGCTTTCCTATAGTGTAAGTGCTAGTTTTAGATAAAGGATTGTTAGCCCAAAGACTAAAGGAAAGGAGATAGCTGCAAAATCTCTGCACACAATGCTTAGTTCTCAGAGGTAAATCATATGTGCGAAGTTGTTTCATTTAGGTTTAAAGCATTAGGTGCTATACGCTGGATTTTGCTTTCCTATATAGGAAATGCTAGGTTTAGACATACGAATGTTAGCACAAAAAGTGAAGGAGAGGAGATAGCTGCAAAATCTCTGCACACAATGCTTAGTTGTCAGAAGGAAATCATATGTGCCATGTTGTTTCATTTAGGTTTAAAGCGTTAGGTGCTATACCCTCGGTTATGCTCTCCTATAGTGTAAATGCTGGTTTTAGATATAGGAAACTTAGCATAAAAACTGAAGGGAAGGATATAGCTGCCAAATCTCTGCACATAATGCTTAGTTCTCAGAAGTAAATCATATGTGCCATGTTGTTTCATTTAGGTTTAAAGAGTTAGGTGCTATACCCTCGGTTATGCCTTGCAATATAGGAAATGCTAGTTTTAGAGATACGAATGTTAGCACAAAAACTGAAGGAAAGGAGATAGCTGCAAAATCTCTGCACACAATGCTTAGTTCTCAGCAGAAAATCATATGTGCCATATTGTTTCATTTACTTTTAAAGCGTTAGGTGTTATACCCTCGGTTAGGCTTTCCTTTATAGGAAATGCTAGTTTCAGAGATGCGAATGTTATCACAAAAACTGAAGGAAAGGAGATAGCTGCAAAATGTCAGCACACAATGCTTACTTCTCAGAAGTTAATAATATGTGCCATGTTGTGTCATTTAGGTTTAAAGCATTAGGTGCTATACCCTCGGTTATGCTTTCATGTATAGGAAATGCTAGTTTTAGATATAGGAATGTTAGCACAAAAACTGAAGGAAAGGAGATAGCTGAAAAATCTCTGCACACAATGCTTAGTTCTCAGAAGGAAATCATATGTGCCATGTTGTTTTATTTAGGTTTAAAGAGTTAGGTGCTATACCCTCGGTTATGCTTTGCAATATAGGAAATGCTAGTTTTACTCAGAGGAATGCTAGCACAAAAACTGAATGAAAGGAGATAGCTGCAAAATCTCTGCACACAATGCTTAGTTCTCAGAAATAAATCATATGAGCCATGTTGTTTCATATAGATTTAAAGGGTTAGGTGCTATACCCTCGGTTATGCTTTCCTAAAGTGTAAATGCTAGTTTTAGATATAGGAATGTTAGCACAAAAACTAAAGGAAAGGAGATAGCTGCAAAATCTCTGCACACAATGCTTACTTCTCAGAAGTAAATAACATGTGCCATGTTGTTTCATTTAGGTTTAAAGCCTTAGGTGCTATACCCTCGGTTATGCTTTCCTGTATAGGAAATGCTAGTTTTAGACATACGAATGTTAGCACAAAACCTGAAGGAAAGGAGATAGCTGCAAAATCTCTGCACACAATGCTTAGGTCTCAGAAATAAATCATATGAGCCATGTTGTTTCATATAGATTTAAAGGGTTAGGTGCTATACCCTCAGTTATGCTTTCCTAAAGTGTAAATGCTAGTTTTAGATATAGGAATGTTAGCACAAAAACTAAAGGAAAGGAGATAGGTGCAAAATCTCTGCACACAATGCTTACTTCTCAGAAGTAAATAACATGTGCCATGTTGTTTCATTTAGGTTTAAAGCCTTAGGTGCTATACCCTCGGTTATGCTTTCCTGTATAGGAAATGCTAGTTTTAGACATACGAATGTTAGCACAAAACCTGAAGGAAAGGAGATAGCTGCAAAATCTCTGCACACAATGCTTAGTTCTCAGAAGGAATTCATATGTGCCATGTTGTTTCATTTAGGGTTAAAGAGTTCGGTGTTATACCCTCCGTTATGCTTTCCTATAAGGTAAATGCTACTTTTAGAGATACGAAAGTTAGCACAAAAACTGAAGGAAAGGGGATAGCTGCATAATCTCTGCACACAATGCTTAGTTCTCAGAAGTAAATTATATGAGCCATGTTGTTTCATTTAGGTTTAAAGAATTAGGTGCTATACCCTCGGTTATGCTTTCCTATAGTGTAAGTGCTAGTTTTAGAAAAAGGAATGTTAGCCCAAAGACTAAAGGAAAGGAGATAGCTGCAAAATCTCTGCACACAATGCTTAGTTCTCAGAGGTAAATCATATGTGCGAAGTTCTTTCATTTAGGTTTAAAGCGTTAGGTGGTATACGCTGGGTTTTGCTTTCCTATATAGGAAATGCTAGGTTTAGACATACGAGTGTTAGCACAAAAGCTGAAGGAAAGGAGATAGCTGCAAAATCTCTGCACACAATGCTTAGTTCTCAGAGGTAAATCATATGAGCGAAGTTGTTTCATTTAGGTTTAAAGCGTTAGGTGCTATACCCTCGGTTATGCTTTGCAATATAGGAAATGCTAGTTTTACACAGAGGAATGCTAGCACAAAAACTGAATGAAATTAGGTAGCTGCAAAATCTCTGCACACAATGCTTAGTTCTCAGAAATAAACCATATGAGTCATGTTGTTTCATTTAGGTTTAAAGAGTTAGGTGCTATACCTTCGGTTAAGCTTTCCTATAGTGTAAATGCTAGTTTTAGATATAGTAATGTTAGCACAAAAACTAAAGGAAAGGAGATAGCTGCAAAATCTCTGCACACAATGCTTACTTCTCAGAAGTAAATAATATGTGCCATGTTGTTTCATTTAGGTTTAAAGCCTTAGGTGCTATACCCTCGGTTATGCTTTCCTGTATAGGAAATGCTAGTTTTAGACATACGAATGTTAGCACAAAACCTGAAGGAAAGGAGATAGCTGCAAAATCTCTGCACACAATGCTTAGTTCTCAGAAGGAAATCATATGTGCCATGTTGTTTCATTTGGGGTTAAAGAGTTCGGTGTTATACCGTCCGTTATGCTTTCCTATAAGGTAAATGCTACTTTTAGAAGATACGAAAGTTAGCATAAAAACTGAAGGAAAGGGGATAGCTGCATAATCTCTGCACACAATGCTTAGTTCTCAGAAGTAAATCATATGAGCCAGGTTGTTTCATTTAGGTTTATAGAATTAGGTGCTATACCCTCGGTTATGCTTTCCTATAGTGTAAGTGCTAGTTTTAGATAAAGGAATGTTAGCCCAAAGACTAAAGGAAAGGAGATAGCTGCAAAATCTCTGCACACAATGTTAGTTCTCAGAGGTAAATGATATGTGCAAAGTTGTTTCATTTAGGTTTAAAGCGTTAGGTGCTATACCCTCGGTTATGCTTTGCAATATAGGAAATGCTAGTTTTACACAGAGGAATGTTAGCACAAAAACTGAAGGAAAGGAGATAGCTGCAAAATCTCTGCACAGAATGCTTAGTTTTCAGAAGGAAATCATATGTGCCATGTTGTTTCATTTAGGTTTAAAGCGTTAGGTGCTATACCCTCGGTTATGCTCTCCTATAGTGTAAATGCTGGTTTTAGATATAGGAAACTTAGCATAAAAACTGAAGGAAAGGATATAGCTGCCAAATCTCTGCACACAATGCTTAGTTCTCAGAAGTAAATCATATGTGCCATGTTGTTTCATTTAGGTTTAAAGAGTTAGGTGCTATACCCTAGGTTATGCCTTGCAATATAGGAAATGCTAGTTTTAGAGATACGAATGTTAGCACAAAAACTGAAGGAAAGGAGATAGCTGCAAAATCTCTGCACACAATGCTTAGTTCTCAGCAGTAAATCATATGTGCCATATTGTTTCATTTACTATTAAAGCGTTAGGTGTTATACCCTCGGTTAGGCTTTCCTTCATAGGAAATGCTAGTTTCAGAGATACGAATGTTATCACAAAAACTGAAGGAAAGGAGATAGCTGCAAAATGTCAGCACACAATGCTTACTTCTCAGAAGTTAATAATGGGTGCCATGTTGTTTCATTTAGGTTTAAAGCATTAGGTGCTATACCCTCGGTTATGCTTTCCTGTATAGGAAATGCTAGTTTTAGAAATAGGAATGTTAGCACAAAAACTGAAGGAAAGGAGATAACTGAAAAATCTCTGCACACAATGCTTAGTTCTCAGAAGGAAATCATATGTGCCATGTTGTTTCATTTCGGTTTAAAGAGTTATGTGCCATAACCCTCGGTTATGTTTGCAATATAGGAAATGCTAGTTTTACACAGAGGAATGTTAGCACAAAAACTGAAGGAAAGGAGACAGCTGCAAAATCTCTGCACAGAGTGCTTACTTGTCAGAAGGAAATCATATGTGCCATGTTGTTTCATTTAGGTTTAAAGCGTTAGGTGCTATACCTTCGGTTATGCTCTCCTATAGTGTAAATGCTGGTTTTAGATATAGGAAACTTAGCATAAAAACTGAAGGAAAGGATATAGCTGCCAAATCTCTGCACACAATGCTTAGTTCTCAGCAGTAAATCATATGTGCCATATAGTTTCATTTACTTTTAAAGCGTTTGGTGTTATACCCTCGGTTAGGCTTTCTTTTATAGGAAACGCTAGTTTCAGAGATATGAATGTTATCACAAAAACTGAAGGAAAGGATAGAGCTGCAAAATGTCAGCACACAATGCTTACTTCTCAAAAGTTAATAATATGTGCCATGTTGTTTCATTTAGGTTTAAAGCATTAGGTGCTATACCCTCTGTTATGCTTTCCTGTATAGGAAATGCTAGTTTTACACATACGAATGTTAGCACAAAAACTGAAGGAAAGGAGATAGCTGCAAAATCTCTGCACACAATGCTTAGTTCTCAGAAGGAAATCATATGTGCCATGTTTTTTCATTTAGGGTTAAAGAGTTCGGTGTTATACCCTCCGTTATGCTTTCCTATAAGGTAAATGCTACTTTTAGAGATACGAAAGTTAGCACAAAAACTGAAGGAAAGGGGATAGCTGCATAATCTCTGCACACAATGCTTAGTTCTCAGAAGTAAATCATATGAGCCATGTTGTTTCATTTAGGTTTAAAGAATTAGGTGCTATACCCTCGGTTATGCTTTCCTATAGTGTAAGTGCTAGTTTTAGATAAAGGAATGTTAGCCCAAAGACTAAAGGAAAGGAGATAGCTGCAAAATCTCTGCACACAATGCTTAGTTCTCAGAGGTAAATCATATGTGCGAAGTTGTTTCATTTAGGTTTAAAACATTAGGTGCTATACGCTGGGTTTTGCTTTCCTATATAGGAAATGCTAGGTTTAGACATACGAATGTTAGCACAAAAACTGAAGGAAAGGAGATAGCTGGAAAATCTCTGCACACAATGCTTAGTTCTCAGAAGTAAATCATATGAGCCATGTTGTTTCATTTAGGTTTAAAGAGTTAGGCGCTATACCCTCGGTTATTCTTTGCAATATAGGAAATGCTAGTTTTACACAGAGGAATGTTAGCACAAAAACTGAAGGAAAGGAGATAGCTGCAAAATCTCTGCACAGAATGCTTAGTTGTCAGAAGGAAATCATATGTGCCATGTTGTTTCATTTAGGTTTAAAGCGTTAGGTGCTATACCCTCGGTTATGCTCTCCTATAGTGTAAATGCTGGTTTTAGATATAGGAAACTTAGCATAAAAACTGAAGGAAAGGATATAGCTGCCAAATCTCTGCACACAATGCTTAGTTCTCAGAAGTAAATCATATATGCCATGTTGTTTCATTTAGGTTTAAAGAGTTAGGTGCTATACCATCGGTTATGCCTTGCAATATAGGAAATGCTAGTTTTAGAGATACGAATGTTAGCACAAAAACTGAAGGAAAGGAGATAGCTGCAAAATCTCTGCACACAATGCTTAGGTCTCAGCAGTAAATCATATGTGCCATATTGTTTCATTTACTTTTAAAGCGTTAGGTGTTATACCCTCGGTTAGGCTTTCCTTTATAGGAAATGCTAGTTTCAGAGATACGAATGTTATCACAAAAACTGAAGGAAAGGAGATAGCTGCAAAATGTCAGCACACAATGCTTACTTCTCAGAAGTTAATAATAGGTGCCATGTTGTTTCATTTAGGTTTAAAGCATTAGGTGCTATACCCTCGGTTATGCTTTCCTGTATAGGAAATGCTAGTGTTAGATATAGGAATGTTAGCACAAAAACTGAAGGAAAGGAGATAGCTGAAAAATCTCTGCACACAATGCTTAGTTCTCAGAAGGAAATCATATGTGCCATGTTGTTTCATTTAGGTTTAAAGAGTTAGGTCTATACCCTCGGTTATGCTTTGCAATATAGTAAATGCTAGTTTTACACAGAGGAATGCTAGCACAAAAACTGAATGAAAGGAGATAGCTGCAAAATCTCTGTACACAATGCTTAGTTCTCAGAAGTAAATCATATGAGCCATGTTGTTTCATTTAGGTTTAAAGAGTTAGGTGCTATACCCTCGGTTATGCTTTCCTATAGTGTAAATGCTAGTTTTAGATATAGGAATGTTACCACAAAAAGTAAAGGAAAGGAGATAGCTGCAAAATCTCTGCACACAATGCTTAGTTCTCAGCAGTAAATAATATGTGCCATGTTGTTTCATTTAGGTTTAAAGCCTTAGGTGCTATACCCTCGGTTAGGCCTTGCAATATAGGAAATGCTAGTTTTAGACATACGAATGTTAGCACAAAAACTGAAGGAAAGGAGATAGCTGCAAAATCTCTGCACACAGTGCTTAGTTCTCAGAAGTAAATCATATGAGCCATGTTGTTTCATTTAGGTTTAAAGAGTTAGGTGCTATACCCTCGGTTATGCCTTGCAATATAGGAAAAGCTATTTTTAGAGATACGAATGTTAGCACAAAAACTGAAGGAAAGGAGATAGCTGCAAAATCTCTGCACACAATGCTTAGTTCTCAGCAGTAAATCATATGTGCCATATTGTTTCATTTACTTTTAATGCGTTAGGTGTTATACCCTCGGTTAGGCTTTCTTTTATACGAAATGCTAGTTTCAGAAACACGAATGTTATCACAAAAACTGAAGGAAAGGAGATAGCTGCAAAATATCAGCACACAATGCTTACTTCTCAGAAGTTAATAATATGTGCCATGTTGTTTCATTTAGGTTTAAAGCATTAGGTGCTATACCCTCTGTTATGCTTTCCTGTATAGGAAATTCTAGTTTTAGACATACGAATGTTAGCACAAAACTGAAGGAAAGGAGATAGCTGCAAAATCTCTGCACACAATGCTTAGTTCTCAGAAGTAAATCATATGAGCCATGTTGTTTCATTTAGGTTTAAAGAGTTAGGTGCTATACCCTCGGTTATGCTTTGCAATATAGGAAATGCTAGTTTTACACAGAGGAATGTTAGCACAAAAACTGAAGGAAAGGAGATAGCTGCAAAATCTCTGCACAGAATGCTTAGTTTTCAGAAGGAAATCATATGTGCCATGTTGTTTCATTTAGGTTTAAAGCGTTAGGTGCTATACCCTCGGTTATGCTCTCCTATAGTGTAAATGCTGGTTTTAGATATAGGAAACTTAGCACAAAAACTGAAGGAAAGGATATAGCTGCCAAATCTCTGCACTCAATGCTTAGTTCTCAGAAGGAAATCATATGTGCCATGTTGTTTCATTTAGGTTTAAAGAGTTAGGTGCTATACCCTCGGTTATGCCTTGCAATATAGGAAATGCTAGTTTTAGAGATACGAATGTTAGCACAAAACTGAAGGAAAGGAGATAGCTGCAAAATCTCTGCACACAATGCTTAGTTCTCAGCAGTAAATCATGTGTGCCATATTGTTTCATTTACTTTTAAAGCGTTAGGTGTTATACCCTCGGTTAGGCTTTCCTTTATAGGAAATGCTAGATTCAGAGATACGAATGTTATCACAAAAACTGAGGGAAAGGAGATAGCTGAAAAATCTCTGCACACAATGCTTAGTTCTCAGAAGGAAATCATATGTGCCATGTTGTTTCATTTAGGTTTAAAGAGTTAGGTGCTATACCCTCGGTTATGCTTTGCAATATAGGAAATGCTAGTTTTACACAGAGGAATGCTAGCACAAAAACTGAATGAAAGGAGATAGTTGCAAAATCTCTGCACACAATGCTTAGTTCTCAGAAGTAAATCATATGAGCCATGTTGTTTCATTTAGGTTTAAAGAGTTAGGTGCTATACCCTCGGTTATGCTTTCCTATATTGTAAAGGCTAGTTTTAGATATAGGAATGTTACCACAAAAACTAAAGGAAAGGAGCTGCAAAGTCTCTGCACACAATACTTAGTTCTCAGAAGTTAATAATATGTGCCATGTTGTTTCATTAGGTTTAAAGCATTAGGTGCTATACCCTCGGTTATGCTTTCCTATAGTGTAAATGCTAGTTTTAGATATAGGAATGTTAGCACAAAAACTGAAGGAAAGGAGATAGCTGAAAAATCTCTGCACACAATGCTTAGTTCTCATAAGGAAATCATATGTGCCATGTTGTTTTTTTATGTTTAAAGAGTTAGGTGCTATACCCTCGGTTATGCTTTCCTATATTGTAAAGGCTAGTTTTAGATATAGGAATGTTACCACAAAAACTAAAGGAAAGGAGCTGCAAAGTCTCTGCACACAATACTTAGTTCTCAGAAGTTAATAATATGTGCCATGTTGTTTCATTAGGTTTAAAGCATTAGGTGCTATACCCTCGGTTATGCTTTCCTATAGTGTAAATGCTAGTTTTAGATATAGGAATGTTAGCACAAAAACTGAAGGAAAGGAGATAGCTGAAAAATCTCTGCACACAATGCTTAGTTCTCATAAGGAAATCATATGTGCCATGTTGTTTTTTTATGTTTAAAGAGTTAGGTGCTATACCCTCGGTTATGCTTTCCTGTATAGGAAATGCTAGGTTTAGACATACGAAAGTTAGCAAAAAACCTGAAGTAAAGGAGATAGCTGCAAAATCTCTGCACACAAAAACTGAAGGAAAGGAGATAGCTGCAAAATCTCTGCACAGAATGCTTAGTTGTCAGAAGGAAATCATATGTGCCATGTTGTTTCATTTAGGTTTAAAGCGTTAGGTGCTATACCCTCGGTTCTGCTCTCCTATATTTTAAATGCTGGTTTTAGATATAGGAAACTTAGCATAAAAACTGAAGGAAAGGATATAGCTGCCAAATCTCGGCACACAATGCTTAGTACTCAGAAGTAAATCATATGAGCCATGTTGTTTCATTTAGGTTTAAAGAGTTAGGTGCTATATCCTCGGTTATGCTTTCCTATAGTGTAAATGCTAGTTTTAGATATAGGAATGTTACCACAAAAAGTAAAGGAAAGGAGATAGCTGCAAAATCTCTGCACACAATGCTTACTTCTCAGAAGTAAATAATATGTGCCATGTTGTTTCATTTAGGTTTAAAGCCTTAGGTGCTATACCCTCGGTTATGCTTTCCTGTATAGGAAATGCTACTTTTAGAGATACGAAAGTTAGCACAAAAACTGAAGGAAAGGGGATAGCTGCATAATCTCTGCTCACAATGCTTAGTTCTCAGAAGTAAATCATATGTGCCATGTTGTTTCATTTAGGGTTAAAGAGTTCGGTGTTATACCCTCGGTTATGCTTTCCTATAGTGTAAGTGCTGGTTTTAGATAAAGGAATGTTAGCCCAAAGACTAAAGGAAAGGAGATAGCTGCAAAATCTCTGCACACAATGCTTAGTTCTCAGAGGTAAATCATATGTGCGAAGTTGTTTCATTTAGGTTTAAAGCATTAGGTGCTATACGCTGGGTTTTGCTTTCCTATATAGGAAATGCTAGGTTTAGACATACGAATGTTAGCACAAAAACTGAAGGAAAGGAGATAGCTGCAAAATCTCTGCACACAATGCTTAGTTCTCAGAAGTAAATCATATGAGCCATGTTGTTTCATTTAGGTTTAAAGAGTTAGGTGCTATACCGTCGGTTATGCTTTGCAATATAGGAAATGCTAGTTTTACACAGAGGAATGTTAGCACAAAAACTGAAGGAAAGGAGATAGCTGCAAAATCTCTGCACAGAATGCTTAGTTTTCAGAAGGAAATCATATGTGCCATGTTGTTTCATTTAGGTTTAAAGCGTTAGGTGCTATACCCTCGGTTATGCTCTCCTATAGTGTAAATGCTGGTTTTAGATATAGGAAACTTAGCATAAAAACTGAAGGAAAGGATATAGCTGCCAAATATCTTCACACAATGCTTAGTTCTCAGAAGTAAATCATATGTGCCATGTTGTTTCATTTAGGTTTAAAGAGTTAGGTGCTATACCCTCGGTTATGCCTTGCAATATAGGAAATGCTAGTTTTAGAGATACGAATGTTAGCACAAAAACTGAAGGAAAGGAGATAGCTGCAAAATCTCTGCACACAATGCTTAGTTCTCAGCAGTAAATCATATGTGCCATATTGTTTCATTTACTTTTAAAGCGTTAGGTGTTATACCCTCGGTTAGGCTTTCTTTTATAGGAAATGCTAGTTTCAGAGATACGAATGTTATCACAAAAACTGAAGGAAAGGAGATAGCTGCAAAATGTCAGCACACAAGGCTTACTTCTCAGAAGTTAATAATATGTGCCATGTTGTTTCATTTAGGTTTAAAGCATTAGGTGCTATACCCTCGGTTATGCTTTCCTGTATAGGAAATGCTAGTTTTAGATATAGGAATGTTAGCACAAAAACTGAAGGAAAGGAGATAGCTGAAAAATCTCTGCACACAATGCTTAGTTCTCAGAAGGAAATCATATGTGCCATGTTGTTTCATTTAGGTTTAAAGAGTTAGGTGCTATACCCTCGGTTACGCTTTGCAATATAGGAAATGCTAGTTTTACACAGAGGAATGCTAGCACAAAAACTGAAGGAAAGGAGATAGCTGCAAAATCTCTGCACACAGTGCTTAGTTCTCAGAAGGAAATCATATGTGCCATATGTTTTCATTTAGGTTTAAAGAGTTAGGTGCTATACCCTCGGTTATGCTTTCCTATATTATAAATGCTAGTTTTAGATATAGGAATGTTAGCACAAAACTTGAAGGAAAGGAGATAGCTGCAAAATCTCTGCAAACAATGCTCAGTTCTCAGAAGGAAATCATATGTGCCATGTTGTTTCATTTAGGTTTAAAGAGTTAGGTGTTATACCCTCGGTTATGCTTTCCTTTATAGGAAATGCTAGTTTTAGAGATACGAATGTTAGCCCAAAAACTAAAGGAAAGGAGATAGCTGCAAAATCTCTGCACACAATGCTTAGTTCCCAGAAGGAAATCATATGAGCCATGTTGATTCATTTAGGTTTGAAGAGTTAAGCGCTATACCCTCGGTCACGCTTTCCTAAATAGGAAATGCTAGTGTTGGAGATAGGGATGTTAGCACAAAAACTTAAGGAAAGCAGATAGCTGCAAAATCTCTGCACACAATGCTTAGTTCTCGGAAGTAAATCATATGTGCCATGTTGTTTCATTTAGGTTTATAGCGTTAGGTGTTATACCCTCGGTTATGCTTTACAATATAGGAAATGCTAGTTTTAGAGATACGAATCTTAGCACAAAAACTGAAGGAAAGGGGATAGCTGCAAAATGTCTGCACACAATGCTTAGTTCTTAGAAGGAAATCATATGTTCCATGTTGTTTCATTTAAGTTTAAAGAGTTAGGAGCTATACCCTCTTTTATGCTTTCCTATTAGGTAAATGCTAGTTTTAGATATAGGAATGTTATCACAAAAACTGAAGGAAAATGAGATAGCTGCAAAATCTCTGCACACAATGCTTAGCTCTCAGAAGGAAATCATATGTGCCATGATGTTTCATTTAGGTTTAAGGAGTTAGGTGCTATACCCTCGGTTATGCTTTCCTATATTATAAATGCTAGTTTTTGATATAGGAATGTTAGCACAAAACTTGAAGGAAAGGAGATAGCTGCAAAATCTCTGCAAACAATGCTCAGTTCTCAGAAGGAAATCATATGTGCCATGTTGTTACATTTTAGTTTAAAGAGTTAGGTGCTATACCCTCGGTTATGCTTTGCAATATAGGAAATGCTAGTTTTACACAGAGGAATGTTAGCACAAAAACTGAAGGAAAGGAGATAGCTGCAAAATCTCGGCACGCAATGCTTAGTTCTCAGAAGGAAATCATATGTGCCATGGTGTTTCATTTCGGTTTAAAGAGTTAGGTGCTATACCCTCGGTTATGCTCTCCTATAGTGTAAATGCTAGTTGTAGATAGAGGAATGTTAGCACAAAAACTGAAGGAAAGGAGATAGCTGCAAAATCTCTGCACACAATGCTTAGTTCTGTGAATGAAACCATATGTGCCATGTTGTTTCATTTAGGTTTAAAGAGTTAGGTGCTATACCCTCTTTTATGCTTTCCTATACGAAAAATGCTAATGGTAGATATAGGAATTTTAGCACGAAAACTGAAGGAAAAGAGATAGCTGCAAAATCTCTGCACACAATGCTTAGTTGTCAGAAGGAAATCATATGTGCCATGTTGTTTCATTTAAGTTTAAAGAGTTAGGTGCTATACCCTCTTTTATGCATTCCTATAGGGAAATGCTAGTTTTAGCTATAGGAATGTTATCACAAAAACTGAAGGAAAGGAGATTGCTGCAAAATCTCTGCACACAATGCTTAGTTGTCAGAAGGAAATCATATGTGCCATGTTGTTTCATTTAAGTTTAAAGAGTTAGGTGCTATACCCTCTTTTATGCATTCCTATAGGGAAATGCTAGTTTTAGCTATAGGAATGTTATCACAAAAACTGAAGGAAAGGAGATTGCTGCAAAATCTCTGCACACAATGCTTAGTTCTCAGAGGGAAATCATATGTGCCATGCTGTTTCATTTAGGTTTAAAGAGTTAGGCGCTATACCCTCGGTCACGCTTTCATAAATAGGAAATGCTAGTGCTGGAGATAGGAATGTTAGCACAAAAAGTTAAGGAAAGGAGATAGCTGCAAAATCTCTGCACACAATGCTTAGTTCTGAGAAGTAAAGCATATGTGCCATGTTGTTTCATTTAGGTTTAAAGGGTTAGGTGCCATACCCACTTTTATGCTTTCCTATAGGGTTAAAGCTAGTTTTAGATACAGGAATGTTAGCACAAACCAGAAGGAAAGGAGATAGCTGCAAATCTCTGCACACAATGCTTAGTTCTCAGAAGGAAATCATATGTGCCATGTAGTTTCATTTAAGTTTAAAGAGTTAGGTGCTATACCCTCAGTTATGCTATGCAATATAGGAAATGCTAGTTTTCCACAGAGGAATGTTAGCACAAATACTGAAGAAAAGGAGATAGCTGTAAAATCTCTGCAGAGAATGCTTAGTTGTCAGAAGGAAATCATATGTGCCATGTTGTTTCATTTAGGTTTAAAGCGTTAGGTGCTATACCCTCGGTTATGCTCTCATATAGTGTAAATGCTAATTTTCGATATAGGAAACTTAGCACAAAAACTGAAGGAAAGGATATAGCTGCCAAATCTCTGCACACAATGCTTAGTTCTCAGAAGTAAATCATATGTGCCATGTTGTTTCATTTAGGTTTAAAGAGTTAGGTGTTATACCCTCGGTTATGCTTTCCTATATTATAAATTCTAATTTTAGATATAGGAATGTTAGCACAAAACTTGAAGGAAAGGAGATAGCTGCAAAATCTCTGCAAACAATGCTCAGTTCTCAGAAGGAAATCGTATGTGCCATGTTGTTTAACTTTAGTTAAAAGAGTTAGGTGCTATACCCTCAGTTATGCTTTGCAATATAGGAAATGCTAGTTTTACACGGAGGAATGTTAGCACAAAAACTGAAGGAAAGGAGATAGCTGCAAAATCTCTGCACGCAATGCTTAGTTCTCAGAAGGAAATCATATGTGCCATGTTATTTCATTTCGGTTTAAAGAGTTAGGTGCTATACCCTCGGTTATGCTCTCCTATAGTGTAAATGCTAGTTTTAGATATAGGAATGTTAGCACAAAAACTGAAGGAAAGGAGATAGCTGCAAAATCTCTGCACACAATGATTAGTTCTGAGAAGGAAATCATATGTGCCATGATGTTTCATTTAGGTTTAAAGAGTTAGGTGCTATACCCTCATTTATGCTTTCCTATAGGAAAAATGCTAATGGTAAATATCAGAATGTTAGCACAAAAACTGAAGAAAAGGAGATAGCTGCAAAATCTCTGCACACAATGCTTAGTTTTCAGAAGTAAATCATATGTGCCATGTTGTTTCATTTAGGTTTAAAGAGTTAGGTGCTATACCCTCGGTTATGCCTTGCAATATAGGAAATGCTAGTTTTAGAGATACGAATGTTAGCACAAAAACTGAAGGAAAGGAGATAGCTGCAAAATCTCTGCACACAATGCTTAGTTCTCAGCAGTAAATCATATGTGCCATATAGTTTCATTTACTTTTAAAGCGTTAGGTGTTATACCCTCGGTTAGGCTTTCTTTTATAGGAAACGCTAGTTTCAGAGATATGAATGTTATCACAAAAACTGAAGGAAAGGATACAGCTGCAAAATGTCAGCACACAATGCTTACTTCTCAAAAGTTAATAATATGTGCCATGTTGTTTCATTTAGGTTTAAAGAGTTAGGTGGTATACCCTTGGTTATGCTTTCCTATAGTGTAAATGCTAGTTTTAGATATAGGAATGTTAGCACAAAAACTAAAGGAAAGGAGATAGCTGCAAAATCTCTGCACACAATGCTTACTTCTCAGAAGTAAATAATATGTGCCATGTTGTTTCATTTAGGTTTAAAGCCTTAGGTGCTATACCCTCGGTTATGCTTTCCTGTATAGGAAATGCTAGTTTTAGACATACGAATGTTAGCACAAAACCTGAAGGAAAGGAGATAGCTGCAAAATCTCTGCACACAATGCTTAGTTCTGAGAAGGAATTCATATGTGCCATGCTGTTTCATTTAGGGTTAAAGAGTTCGGTGTTATACCCTCCGTTATGCTTTCCTATAAGGTAAATGCTACTTTTAGAGATACGAAAGTTAGCACAAAAACTGAAGTAAAGGGGATAGCTGCATAATCTCTGCACACAATGCTTAGTTCTCAGAAGGAAATCATATGAGCCATGTTGTTTCATTTAGGTTAAAAGAATTAGGTGCTATACCCTCGGTTATGCTTTCCTATAGTGTAAGTGCTAGTTTTAGATAAAGGAATGTTAGCCCAAAGACTAAAGGAAAGGAGATAGCTGCAAAATCTCTGCACACAATGCTTAGTTCTCAGAGGTAAATCATATGTGCGAAGTTGTTTCATTTAGGTTTAAAGCATTAGGTGCTATACGCTGGGTTTTGCTTTCCTATATAGGAAATGCTAGGTTTAGACATACGAATGTTAGCACAAAAACGGAAGGAAAGGAGATAGCTGCAAAATCTCTGCACACAATGCTTACTTCTCAGAAGTAAATCATATGAGCCATGTTGTTTCATTTCGGTTTAAAGAGTTAGGTGCTATACCCTCGGATATGCTTTCCTATAGTGTAAATGCTAGTTTTAGATATAGGAATGTTACCACAAAAACTAAAGGAAAGGAGATAGCTGCAAAATCTCTGCACACAATGCTTACTTCTCAGAAGTAAATAATATGTGCCATGTTGTTTCATTTAGGTTTAAAGCCTTAGGTGCTATACCCTCGGTTATGTTTTCCTGTATAGGAAATGCTAGTTTTAGACATACGAATGTTAGCACAAAACCTGAAGGAAAGGAGATAGCTGCAAAATCTCTGCACATAATGCTTAGTTGTCAGAAGGAAATCATATGTGCCATGTTGTTTCATTTAGGTTTAAAGCGTTAGGGGCTATACCCTCGGTTATGCTCTCCTATAGTGTAAATGCTGGTTTTAGATATAGGAAACTTAGCATAAAAACTGAAGGAAAGGATATAGCTGCCAAATCTCTGCACACAATGCTTAGTTCTCAGAAGTAAATCATATGTGCCATGTTGTTTCATTTAGGTTTAAAGAGTTAGGTGCTATACCCTCGGTTATGCCTTGCAATATAGGAAATGCTAGTTTTAGAGATACGAATGTTAGCACAAAAACTGAAGGAAAGGAGATAGCTGCAAAATCTCTGCACACAATGCTTAGTTCTCAGCAGTAAATCATATGTGCCATATTGTTTCATTTACTTTTATAGCGTTAGGTGTTATACCCTCGGTTAGGCTTTCCTTTATAGGAAATGCTAGTTTCAGAGATACGAATGTTATCACAAAAACTGAAGGAAAGGAGATAGCTGCAAAATGTCAGCACACAATGCTTACTTCTCAGAAGTTAATAATATGTGCCATGTTGTTTCATTTAGGTTTAAAGCATTAGGTGCTATACCCTCTGTTATGCTTTACTGTATAGGAAATGCTAGTTTTAGACATACGAATGTTAGCACAAAAACTGAAGGAAAGGAGATAGCTGCAAAATCTCTGCACACAATGCTTAGTTCTCAGAAGGAAATCATATGTGCCATGTTGTTTCATTTTGGGTTAAAGAGTTCGGTGTTATACCCTCCGTTATGCTTTCCTATAAGGTAAATGCTACTTTTAGAGATACGAATGTTAGCACAAAAACTGAAGGAAAGGAGATAGCTGCATAATCTCTGCAAGCAATGCTTAGTTCTCAGAAGTAAATCATATGAGCCATGTTGTTTCATTTAGGTTTAAAGAATTAGGTGCTATACCCTCGGTTATGCTTTCCTGTATAGGAAATGCTAGTTTTAGATATAGGAATGTTAGCACAAAAACTGAAGGAAAGGAGATAGCTGAAAAATCTCTGCACACAATGCTTATTTCTCAGAAGGAAATCATATATGCCATGTTGTTTCATTTAGGTTTAAAGAGTTAGGTGCTATACCCTCGGTTATGCTTTGCAATGTAGGAAATGCTAGTTTTACACAGAGGAATGCTAGCACAAAAACTGAATGAAAGGAGATAGCTGCAAAATCTCTGCACACAATGCTTATTTCTCAGAAGGAAATCATATATGCCATGTTGTTTCATTTAGGTTTAAAGAGTTAGGTGCTATACCCTCGGTTATGCTTTGCAATGTAGGAAATGCTAGTTTTACACAGAGGAATGCTAGCACAAAAACTGAAGGAAAAGAGATAGCTGAAAAATCTCTGCACACAATGCTTATTTCTCAGAAGGAAATCATATGTTCCATGTTGTTTCATTTAAGTTTAAAGAGTTAGGAGCTATACCCTCTTTTATGCTTTCCTATTAGGTAAATGCTAGTTTTAGATATAGGAATGTTATCACAAAAACTGAAGGAAAATGAGATAGCTGCAAAATCTCTGCACACAATGCTTAGCTCTCAGAAGGAAATCATATGTGCCATGATGTTTCATTTAGGTTTAAGGAGTTAGGTGCTATACCCTCGGTTATGCTTTCCTATATTATAAATGCTAGTTTTTGATATAGGAATGTTAGCACAAAACTTGAAGGAAAGGAGATAGCTGCAAAATCTCTGCAAACAATGCTCAGTTCTCAGAAGGAAATCATATGTGCCATGTTGTTACATTTTAGTTTAAAGAGTTAGGTGCTATACCCTCGGTTATGCTTTGCAATATAGGAAATGCTAGTTTTACACAGAGGAATGTTAGCACAAAAACTGAAGGAAAGGAGATAGCTGCAAAATCTCGGCACGCAATGCTTAGTTCTCAGAAGGAAATCATATGTGCCATGGTGTTTCATTTCGGTTTAAAGAGTTAGGTGCTATACCCTCGGTTATGCTCTCCTATAGTGTAAATGCTAGTTGTAGATAGAGGAATGTTAGCACAAAAACTGAAGGAAAGGAGATAGCTGCAAAATCTCTGCACACAATGCTTAGTTCTGTGAATGAAACCATATGTGCCATGTTGTTTCATTTAGGTTTAAAGAGTTAGGTGCTATACCCTCTTTTATGCTTTCCTATACGAAAAATGCTAATGGTAGATATAGGAATTTTAGCACGAAAACTGAAGGAAAAGAGATAGCTGCAAAATCTCTGCACACAATGCTTAGTTGTCAGAAGGAAATCATATGTGCCATGTTGTTTCATTTAAGTTTAAAGAGTTAGGTGCTATACCCTCTTTTATGCATTCCTATAGGGAAATGCTAGTTTTAGCTATAGGAATGTTATCACAAAAACTGAAGGAAAGGAGATTGCTGCAAAATCTCTGCACACAATGCTTAGTTGTCAGAAGGAAATCATATGTGCCATGTTGTTTCATTTAAGTTTAAAGAGTTAGGTGCTATACCCTCTTTTATGCATTCCTATAGGGAAATGCTAGTTTTAGCTATAGGAATGTTATCACAAAAACTGAAGGAAAGGAGATTGCTGCAAAATCTCTGCACACAATGCTTAGTTCTCAGAGGGAAATCATATGTGCCATGCTGTTTCATTTAGGTTTAAAGAGTTAGGCGCTATACCCTCGGTCACGCTTTCATAAATAGGAAATGCTAGTGCTGGAGATAGGAATGTTAGCACAAAAAGTTAAGGAAAGGAGATAGCTGCAAAATCTCTGCACACAATGCTTAGTTCTGAGAAGTAAAGCATATGTGCCATGTTGTTTCATTTAGGTTTAAAGGGTTAGGTGCCATACCCACTTTTATGCTTTCCTATAGGGTTAAAGCTAGTTTTAGATACAGGAATGTTAGCACAAACCAGAAGGAAAGGAGATAGCTGCAAATCTCTGCACACAATGCTTAGTTCTCAGAAGGAAATCATATGTGCCATGTAGTTTCATTTAAGTTTAAAGAGTTAGGTGCTATACCCTCAGTTATGCTATGCAATATAGGAAATGCTAGTTTTCCACAGAGGAATGTTAGCACAAATACTGAAGAAAAGGAGATAGCTGTAAAATCTCTGCAGAGAATGCTTAGTTGTCAGAAGGAAATCATATGTGCCATGTTGTTTCATTTAGGTTTAAAGCGTTAGGTGCTATACCCTCGGTTATGCTCTCATATAGTGTAAATGCTAATTTTCGATATAGGAAACTTAGCACAAAAACTGAAGGAAAGGATATAGCTGCCAAATCTCTGCACACAATGCTTAGTTCTCAGAAGTAAATCATATGTGCCATGTTGTTTCATTTAGGTTTAAAGAGTTAGGTGTTATACCCTCGGTTATGCTTTCCTATATTATAAATTCTAATTTTAGATATAGGAATGTTAGCACAAAACTTGAAGGAAAGGAGATAGCTGCAAAATCTCTGCAAACAATGCTCAGTTCTCAGAAGGAAATCGTATGTGCCATGTTGTTTAACTTTAGTTAAAAGAGTTAGGTGCTATACCCTCAGTTATGCTTTGCAATATAGGAAATGCTAGTTTTACACGGAGGAATGTTAGCACAAAAACTGAAGGAAAGGAGATAGCTGCAAAATCTCTGCACGCAATGCTTAGTTCTCAGAAGGAAATCATATGTGCCATGTTATTTCATTTCGGTTTAAAGAGTTAGGTGCTATACCCTCGGTTATGCTCTCCTATAGTGTAAATGCTAGTTTTAGATATAGGAATGTTAGCACAAAAACTGAAGGAAAGGAGATAGCTGCAAAATCTCTGCACACAATGATTAGTTCTGAGAAGGAAATCATATGTGCCATGATGTTTCATTTAGGTTTAAAGAGTTAGGTGCTATACCCTCATTTATGCTTTCCTATAGGAAAAATGCTAATGGTAAATATCAGAATGTTAGCACAAAAACTGAAGAAAAGGAGATAGCTGCAAAATCTCTGCACACAATGCTTAGTTTTCAGAAGTAAATCATATGTGCCATGTTGTTTCATTTAGGTTTAAAGAGTTAGGTGCTATACCCTCGGTTATGCCTTGCAATATAGGAAATGCTAGTTTTAGAGATACGAATGTTAGCACAAAAACTGAAGGAAAGGAGATAGCTGCAAAATCTCTGCACACAATGCTTAGTTCTCAGCAGTAAATCATATGTGCCATATAGTTTCATTTACTTTTAAAGCGTTAGGTGTTATACCCTCGGTTAGGCTTTCTTTTATAGGAAACGCTAGTTTCAGAGATATGAATGTTATCACAAAAACTGAAGGAAAGGATACAGCTGCAAAATGTCAGCACACAATGCTTACTTCTCAAAAGTTAATAATATGTGCCATGTTGTTTCATTTAGGTTTAAAGAGTTAGGTGGTATACCCTTGGTTATGCTTTCCTATAGTGTAAATGCTAGTTTTAGATATAGGAATGTTAGCACAAAAACTAAAGGAAAGGAGATAGCTGCAAAATCTCTGCACACAATGCTTACTTCTCAGAAGTAAATAATATGTGCCATGTTGTTTCATTTAGGTTTAAAGCCTTAGGTGCTATACCCTCGGTTATGCTTTCCTGTATAGGAAATGCTAGTTTTAGACATACGAATGTTAGCACAAAACCTGAAGGAAAGGAGATAGCTGCAAAATCTCTGCACACAATGCTTAGTTCTGAGAAGGAATTCATATGTGCCATGCTGTTTCATTTAGGGTTAAAGAGTTCGGTGTTATACCCTCCGTTATGCTTTCCTATAAGGTAAATGCTACTTTTAGAGATACGAAAGTTAGCACAAAAACTGAAGTAAAGGGGATAGCTGCATAATCTCTGCACACAATGCTTAGTTCTCAGAAGGAAATCATATGAGCCATGTTGTTTCATTTAGGTTAAAAGAATTAGGTGCTATACCCTCGGTTATGCTTTCCTATAGTGTAAGTGCTAGTTTTAGATAAAGGAATGTTAGCCCAAAGACTAAAGGAAAGGAGATAGCTGCAAAATCTCTGCACACAATGCTTAGTTCTCAGAGGTAAATCATATGTGCGAAGTTGTTTCATTTAGGTTTAAAGCATTAGGTGCTATACGCTGGGTTTTGCTTTCCTATATAGGAAATGCTAGGTTTAGACATACGAATGTTAGCACAAAAACGGAAGGAAAGGAGATAGCTGCAAAATCTCTGCACACAATGCTTACTTCTCAGAAGTAAATCATATGAGCCATGTTGTTTCATTTCGGTTTAAAGAGTTAGGTGCTATACCCTCGGATATGCTTTCCTATAGTGTAAATGCTAGTTTTAGATATAGGAATGTTACCACAAAAACTAAAGGAAAGGAGATAGCTGCAAAATCTCTGCACACAATGCTTACTTCTCAGAAGTAAATAATATGTGCCATGTTGTTTCATTTAGGTTTAAAGCCTTAGGTGCTATACCCTCGGTTATGTTTTCCTGTATAGGAAATGCTAGTTTTAGACATACGAATGTTAGCACAAAACCTGAAGGAAAGGAGATAGCTGCAAAATCTCTGCACATAATGCTTAGTTGTCAGAAGGAAATCATATGTGCCATGTTGTTTCATTTAGGTTTAAAGCGTTAGGGGCTATACCCTCGGTTATGCTCTCCTATAGTGTAAATGCTGGTTTTAGATATAGGAAACTTAGCATAAAAACTGAAGGAAAGGATATAGCTGCCAAATCTCTGCACACAATGCTTAGTTCTCAGAAGTAAATCATATGTGCCATGTTGTTTCATTTAGGTTTAAAGAGTTAGGTGCTATACCCTCGGTTATGCCTTGCAATATAGGAAATGCTAGTTTTAGAGATACGAATGTTAGCACAAAAACTGAAGGAAAGGAGATAGCTGCAAAATCTCTGCACACAATGCTTAGTTCTCAGCAGTAAATCATATGTGCCATATTGTTTCATTTACTTTTATAGCGTTAGGTGTTATACCCTCGGTTAGGCTTTCCTTTATAGGAAATGCTAGTTTCAGAGATACGAATGTTATCACAAAAACTGAAGGAAAGGAGATAGCTGCAAAATGTCAGCACACAATGCTTACTTCTCAGAAGTTAATAATATGTGCCATGTTGTTTCATTTAGGTTTAAAGCATTAGGTGCTATACCCTCTGTTATGCTTTACTGTATAGGAAATGCTAGTTTTAGACATACGAATGTTAGCACAAAAACTGAAGGAAAGGAGATAGCTGCAAAATCTCTGCACACAATGCTTAGTTCTCAGAAGGAAATCATATGTGCCATGTTGTTTCATTTTGGGTTAAAGAGTTCGGTGTTATACCCTCCGTTATGCTTTCCTATAAGGTAAATGCTACTTTTAGAGATACGAATGTTAGCACAAAAACTGAAGGAAAGGAGATAGCTGCATAATCTCTGCAAGCAATGCTTAGTTCTCAGAAGTAAATCATATGAGCCATGTTGTTTCATTTAGGTTTAAAGAATTAGGTGCTATACCCTCGGTTATGCTTTCCTGTATAGGAAATGCTAGTTTTAGATATAGGAATGTTAGCACAAAAACTGAAGGAAAGGAGATAGCTGAAAAATCTCTGCACACAATGCTTATTTCTCAGAAGGAAATCATATATGCCATGTTGTTTCATTTAGGTTTAAAGAGTTAGGTGCTATACCCTCGGTTATGCTTTGCAATGTAGGAAATGCTAGTTTTACACAGAGGAATGCTAGCACAAAAACTGAATGAAAGGAGATAGCTGCAAAATCTCTGCACACAATGCTTATTTCTCAGAAGGAAATCATATATGCCATGTTGTTTCATTTAGGTTTAAAGAGTTAGGTGCTATACCCTCGGTTATGCTTTGCAATGTAGGAAATGCTAGTTTTACACAGAGGAATGCTAGCACAAAAACTGAAGGAAAAGAGATAGCTGAAAAATCTCTGCACACAATGCTTATTTCTCAGAAGGAAATCATATATGCCATGTTGTTTCATTTAGGTTTAAAGAGTTAGGTGATATATCCTCGGTTATGCTTTCCTATAGTGTAAATGCTAGTTTTAGATATAGGAATGTTACCACAAAAACTAAAGGAAAGGAGATAGCTGCAAAATCTCTGCACGCAATGCTTACTTCTCAGAAGTAAATAATATGTGCCATGTTGTTTCATTTAGGTTTAAAGCCTTAGGTGGTATACCCTCGGTTATGCTTTCCTGTATAGGAAATGCTAGTTTTAGACATACGAAAGTTAGCAAAAAACCTGAAGGAAAGGAGATAGCTGCAAAATCTCTGCACACAAAAACTGAAGGAAAGGAGATAGCTGCAAAATCTCTGCACAGAATGCTCAGTTGTCAGAAGGAAATCATATGTGCCATGTTGTTTCATTTAGGTTTAAAGCGTTAGGTGCTATACCCTCGGTTATGCTCTCCTATAGTGTAAATGCTGGTTTTAGATATAGGAATCTTAGCATAAAATCTGAAGGAAAGGATATAGCTGCCAAATCTCGGCACACAATGCTTAGTTCTCAGAAGTAAATCATATGTGCCATGTTGTTTCATTTAGGTTTAAAGAGTTAGGTGCTATACCCTCGGTTATGCTTTGCAATATAGGAAATGCTAGTTTTACAGAGAGGAATGTTAGCACAAAAACTGAAGGAAAGGAGATAGCTGCAAAATCTCTGCACAGAATGCTTAGTTGTCAGAAGGAAATCATATGTGCCATGTTGTTTCATTTAGGCTTAAAGCGTTAGGTGCTATACCCTCGGTTATGCCTTGCAATATAGGAAATGCTAGTTTTAGAGATACGAATGTTAGCACAAAAGCTGAAGGAAAGGATATAGCTGCAAAATCTCTGCACACAATGCTTAGTTTTCAGCAGTAAATCATATGTGCCATATTGTTTCATTTACTTTTAAAGCGTTAGGTGTTATACCTTCGGTTAGGCTTTCCTTTATAGGAAATGCTAGTTTCAGAGATACGAATGTTAGCACAAAAACTGAAGGAAAGGAGATAGCTGCAAAATCTCTGCACACAATGCTTAGTTCTCAGAAGGAAATCATATGTGCCATATTGTTTCATTTTGGGGTAAAGAGTTCGGTGTTATACCCTCCGTTATGCTTTCCTATAAGGTAAATGCTACTTTTAGAGATACGAATGTTAGCACAAAAACTGAAGGAAAGGAGATAGGTGCAAAATCTCTGCACACAATGCTTAGTTCTCAGCAGTAAATCATATGTGCCATATAGTTTCATTTACTTTTAAAGCGTTAGGTGTTATACCCTCGGTTAGGCTTTCTTTTATAGGAAACGCTAGTTTCAGAGATATGAATGTTATCACAAAAACTGAAGGAAAGGATACAGCTGCAAAATGTCAGCACACAATGCTTACTTCTCAAAAGTTAATAATATGTGCCATGTTGTTTCATTTAGGTTTAAAGCATTAGGTGCTATACCCTCTGTTATGCTTTCCTGTATAGGAAATGCTAGTTTTACACATACGAATGTTAGCACAAAAACTGAAGGAAAGGAGATAGCTGCAAAATCTCTGCACACAATGCTTAGTTCTCAGAAGGAAATCATATGTGCCATGTTGTTTCATTTAGGGTTAAAGAGTTCGGTGTTATACCCTCCGTTATGCTTTCCTATAAGGTAAATGTTACTTTTAGAGATACGAAAGTTAGCACAAAAACTGAAGGAAAGGGGATAGCTGCATAATCTCTGCACACAATGCTTAGTTCTCAGAAGTAAATCATATGAGCCATGTTGTTTCATTTAGGTTTAAAGAATTAGGTGCTATACCCTCGGTTATGCTTTCCTATAGTGTAAGTGCTAGTTTTAGATAAAGGAATGTTAGCCCAAAGACTAAAGGAAAGGAGTTAGCTGCAAAATCTCTGCATACAATGCTTAGTTCTCAGAGGTAAATCATATGTGCGAAGTTTTTTCATTTAGGTTTAAAGCATTAGGTGCTATACGCTGGCTTTTGCTTTCCTATATAGGAAATGCTTGGTTTAGACATATGAATGTTAGCACAAAAACTGAAGGAAAGGAGATAGCTGCAAAATCTCTGCACACAATGCTTAGTTCTCAGAAGTAAATCATATGAGCCATGTTGTTTCATTTAGGTTTAAAGAGTTAGGTGCTATACCCTCGGTTATGCTTTGCAATATAGGAAATGCTAGTTTTACACAGAGGAATGTTAGCACAAAAACTGAAGGAAAGGAGATAGCTGCAAAATCTCTGCACAGAATGCTTAGTTGTCAGAAGGAAATCATATGTGCCACATTGTTTCATTTAGGTTTAAAGCGTTAGGTGCTATACCCTCGGTTATGCTCTCCTATAGTGTAAATGCTGGTTTTAGATATAGGAAACTTAGCATAAAAACTGAAGGAAAGGTATTAGCTGCCAAATCTCTGCACACAATGCTTAGTTCTCAGAAGTAAATCATATGTCCCATGTTGTTTCATTTAGGTTTAAAGAGTTAGGTGCTATACCCTCGGTTATGCCTTGCAATATAGGAAATGCTAGTTTTAGAGATACGAATGGTAGCACAAAAACTGAAGGAAAGGAGATAGCTGCAAAATCTCTGCACACAATGCTTAGTTCTCAGAAGGAAATCATATGTGCCATGTTGTTTCATTTACTTTTAAAGCGTTAGGTGTTATACCCTCGATTAGGCTTTCTTTTATAGGAAATGCTAGTTTCAGAGATACGAATGTTATCACAAAAACTGAAGGAAAGGAGATAGCTGCAAAATGTCAGCACACAATGCTTACTTCTCAGAAGTTAATAATATGTGCCTTGTTGTTTCATTTAGGTTTAAAGCCTTAGGTGCTATACCCTCGGTTATGCTTTCCTGTATAGGAAATGCTTGTTTTAGACATACGAATGTTAGCACAAAACCTGAAGGAAAGGAGATAGCTGCAAAATCTCTGCACACAATGCTTAGTTCTCAGAAGTAAATCATATGAGCCATGTTGTTTCATTTACGTTTAAAGAGTTAGGTGCTATACCCTCGATTATGCTTTCCTATAGTGTAAATGCTGGTTTTAGATATAGGAATGTTACCACAAAAACTAAAGGAAAGGAGATAGCTGCAAAATCTCTGCACACAATGCTTACTTCTAAGAAGTAAATAATATGTGCCATGTTGTTTCATTTAGGTTTAAAGCCTTAGGTGCTATACCCTCGGTTATGCTTTCCTGTATAGGAAATGCTAGTTTTAGACATACGAATGTTAGCACAAAACCTGAAGGAAAGGAGATAGCTGCAAAATATCTGCACACAATGCTTAGTTCTCAGAAGGAACTCATATGAGCCATGTTGTTTCATTTAGGTTTAAAGAATTAGGTGCTATACCCTCGGTTATGCTTTCCTATAGTGTAAGTGCTAGTTTTAGATAAAGGATTGTTAGCCCAAAGACTAAAGGAAAGGAGATAGCTGCAAAATCTCTGCACACAATGCTTAGTTCTCAGAGGTAAATCATATGTGCGAAGTTGTTTCATTTAGGTTTAAAGCATTAGGTGCTATACGCTGGATTTTGCTTTCCTATATAGGAAATGCTAGGTTTAGACATACGAATGTTAGCACAAAAAGTGAAGGAAAGGAGATAGCTGCAAAATCTCTGCACACAATGCTTAGTTCTCAGAAGTAAATCATATGAGCCATGTTGTTTCATTTAGGATTAAAGAGTTAGGTGCTATACCCTCGGTTATGCTCTCCTATAGTGTAAATGCTGGTTTTAGATACAGGAAACTTAGCATAAAAACTGAAGGAAAGGATATAGCTGCCAAATCTCTGCACACAATGCTTAGTTCTCAGAAGTAAATCGTATGTGCCATGTTGTTTCATTTAGGTTTAAAGAGTTAGGTGCTATACCCTCGGTTATGCCTTGCAATATAGGAAATGCTAGTTTTAGAGATACGAATGTTAGCACAAAACTGAAGGAAAGGAGATAGCTGCAAAATCTCTGCACACAATGCTTAGTTCTCAGCAGTAAATCATATGTGCCATATTGTTTCATTTACTTTGAAAGCGTTAGGTGTTATACCCTCGGCTAGGCTTTCCTTTATAGGAAATGCTAGTTTCAGAGATGCGAATGTTATCACAAAACCTGAAGGAAAGGAGATAGCTGCAAAATGTCAGCACACAATGCTTACTTCTCAGAAGTTAATAATATGTGCCATGTTGTTTCATTTAGGTTTAAAGCATTTGGTGCTATACCCTCGGTTATGCATTCCTGTATAGGAAATGCTAGTTTTAGATATAGGAATGTTAGCACAAAAACTGAAGGAAAGGAGATAGCTGAAAAATCTCTGCACACAATGCTTAGTTCTCAGAAGGAAATCATATGTGCCATGTTGTTTCATTTAGGTTTAAAGAGTTAGGTGCTATACCCTCGTTTATGCTTTCCTATAGTGTAAATGCTAGTTTTAGATATAGGAATGTTACCAGAAAAACTAAAGGAAAGGAGATAGCTGCAAAATCTCTGCACACAGTGCTTACTTCTCAGAAGTAAATAATACGTGCCATGTTGTTTCATTTAGGTTTAAAGCCTTAGGTGCTATACCCTCGGTTATGCTTTCCTGTATAGGAAATGCTAGTTTTAGACATACGAATGTTAGCACAAAACCTGAAGGAAAGGAGATAGCTGCAAAATCTCTGCACACAATGCTTAGTTCTCAGAAGGAATTCATATGTGCCATGTTGTTTCATTTAGGGTTAAAGAGTTCGGTGTTATACCCTCCGTTATGCTTTCCTATAAGGTAAATGCTACTTTTAGAGATACGAAAGTTAGCACAAAAACTGAAGGAAAGGGGATAGCTGCATAATCTCTGCACACAATGCTTAGTTCTCAGAAGTAAATCATATGAGCCATGTTGTTTCATTTAGGTTTAAAGAATTAGGTGCTATACCTTCGGTTATGCTTTCATATAGTGTAAGTGCTAGTTTTAGATAAAGGAATGTAAGCCCAAAGACTAAAGGAAAGGAGATAGCTGCAAAATCTCTGCACACAATGCTTAGTTCTCAGAGGTAAATGATATGTGTGAAGTTGTTTCATTTAGGTTTAAAGCGTTAGGTGCTAAACGCTGGGTTTTGCTTTCCTATATAGGAAATGCTAGGTTTAGACATATGAATGTTAGCACAAAAACTGAAGGAAACGAGATAGCTGCAAAATCTCTGCACAAAATGCTTAGTTCTCAGCTTAAATCATATGTGCCATATTGTTTCATTTACTTTTAAAGCGTTAGGTGTTATACCCTCGGTTAGGCTTTCCTTTATAGGAAATGCTAGTTTCAGAGATGCGAATGTTATCACAAAAACTGAAGGAAAGGAGATAGCTGCAAAATGTCAGCACACAATGCTTACTTCTCAGAAGTTAATAATAGGTGCCATGTTGTGTCATTTAGGTTTAAAGCATTAGGTGCTATACCCTCGGTTATGCTTTCATGTATAGGAAATGCTAGTTTTAGATATAGGAATGTTAGCACAAAAACTGAAGGAAAGGAGATAGCTGAAAAATCTCTGCACACAATGCTTACTTCTCAGAAGTAAATAATATGTGCCACGTTGTTTCATTTAGGTTTAAAGAGTTAGGTGCTATACCCTCGGTTATGCTTTGCAATATAGGAAATGCTAGTTTTACACAGAGGAATGCTAGCACAAAAACTGAATGAAAGGAGATAGCTGCAAAATCTCTGCACACAATGCTTAGTTCTCAGAAATAAATCATATGAGCCATGTTGTTTCATTTAGGTTTAAAGAGATAGGTGCTATACCCTCGGTTATGCTTTCCTATAGTGTAAATGCTAGTTTTAGATATAGGAATGTTAGCACAAAAACTAAAGGAAAGGAGATAGCTGCAAAATCTCTGCACACAATGCTTACTTCTCAGAAGTAAATAATATGTGCCATGTTGTTTCATTTAGGTTTAAAGCCTTAGGTGCTATACCCTCGGTTATGCTTTCCTGTATAGGAAATGCTAGTTTTAGACATACGAATGTTAGCACAAAACCTGAAGGAAAGGAGATAGCTGCAAAATCTCTGCACACAATGCTTAGTTCTCAGAAGGAAATCATATGTGCCATGTTGTTTCATTTAGGGTTAAAGAATTCGGTGTTATACCCTCCGTTATGCTTTCCTATAAGGTAAATGCTACTTTTAGAGATATGAAAGTTAGCATAAAAACTGAATGAAAGGGGATAGCTGCATAATCTCTGCACACAATGCTTAGTCCTCAGAAGTAAATCATATGAGCCATGTTGTTTCATTTAGGTTTAAAGGTTAGGGGCTATACCCTCGGTTATGCCTTGCAATATAGGAAATGCTAGTTTTAGAGATACGAATGTTAGCACAAAAACTGAAGGAAAGGAGATAGCTGCAAAATCTCTGCACACAATGCTCAGTTCTCAGAGGTAAATCATATGAGTGAAGTTGTTTCATTTAGGTTTAAAGCGTTAGGTGCTATACCCTCGGTTATGCTTTGCAATATAAGAAATGCTAGTTTTACACAGAGGAATGCTAGCACAAAAACTGAATGAAAGGAGATAGCTGCAAAATCTCTGCACACAATGCTTAGTTCTCAGAAATAAATCATATGAGCCATGTTGTTTCATTTAGGTTTAAAGAGTTAGGTGCTATACCTTCGGTTAAGCTTTCCTATAGTGTAAATGCTAGTTTTAGATATAGTAATGTTAGCACAAAAACTAAAGGAAAGGAGATAGCTGCAAAATCTCTGCACACAATGCTTACTTCTCAGAAGTAAATAATATGTGCCATGTTGTTTCATTTAGGTTTAAAGCCTTAGGTGCTATACCCTCGGTTATGCTTTCCTGTATAGGAAATGCTAGTTTTAGACATACGAATGTTAGCACAAAACCTGAAGGAAAGGAGATAGCTGCAAAATCTCTGCACACAATGCTTAGTTCTCAGAAGGAAATCATATGTGCCATGTTGTTTCATTTAGGGTTAAAGAGTTCGGTGTTATACCCTCCGTTATGCTTTCCTATAAGGTAAATGCTACTTTTAGAGATACGAAAGTTAGCATAAAAACTGAAGGAAAGGGGATAGCTGCATAATCTCTGCACACAATGCTTAGTTCTCAGAAGTAAATCATATGAGCCAGGTTGTTTCATTTAGGTTTAAAGAATTAGGTGCTATACCCTCGGTTATGCTTTCCTATAGTGTAAGTGCTAGTTTTAGATAAAGGAATGTTAGCCCAAAGACTAAAGGAAAGGAGATAGCTGCAAAATCTCTGCACACAATGCTTAGTTCTCAGAGGTAAATGATATGTGCAAAGTTGTTTCATTTAGGTTTAAAGCGTTAGGTGCTATACCCTCGGTTATGCTTTGCAATATAGGAAATGCTAGTTTTACACAGAGGAATGTTAGCACAAAAACTGAAGGAAAGGAGATAGCTGCAAAATCTCTGCACAGAATGCTTAGTTTTCAGAAGGAAATCATATGTGCCATGTTGTTTCATTTAGGTTTAAAGCGTTAGGTGCTATACCCTCGGTTATGCTCTCCTTTAGTGTAAATGCTGGTTTTAGATATAGGAAACTTAGCATAAAAACTGAAGGAAAGGATATAGCTGCCAAATCTCTGCACACAATGCTTAGTTCTCAGAAGTAAATCATATGTACCATGTTGTTTCATTTAGGTTTAAAGAGTTAGGTGCTATACCCTCGGTTATGCCTTGCAATATAGGAAATGCTAGTTTTAGAGATACGAATGTTAGCACAAAAACTGAAGGAAAGGAGATAGCTGCAAAATCTCTGCACACAATGCTTAGTTCTCAGCAGTAAATCATATGTGCCATATTGTTTCATTTACTTTTAAAGCGTTAGGTGTTATACCCTCGGTTAGGCTTTCCTTTATAGGAAATGCTAGTTTCAGAGATACGAATGTTATCACAAAAACTGAAGGAAAGGAGATAGCTGCAAAATGTCAGCACACAATGCTTACTTCTCAGAAGTTAATAATAGGTGCCATGTTGTTTCATTTAGGTTTAAAGCATTAGGTGCTATACCCTCGGTTATGCTTTCCTGTATAGGAAATGCTAGTTTTAGAAATAGGAATGTTAGCACAAAAACTGAAGGAATGGAGATAACTGAAAAATCTCTGCACACAATGCTTAGTTCTCAGAAGGAAATCATATGTGCCATGTTGTTTCATTTCGGTTTAAAGAGTTATGTGCCATAACCCTCGGTTATGTTTGCAATATAGGAAATGCTAGTTTTACACAGAGGAATGTTAGCACAAAAACTGAAGGAAAGGAGACAGCTGCAAAATCTCTGCACAGAGTGCTTACTTGTCAGAAGGAAATCATATGTGCCATGTTGTTTCATTTACGTTTAAAGCGTTAGGTGCTATACCCTCGGTTATGCTCTCCTATAGTGTAAATGCTGGTTTTAGATATAGGAAACTTAGCATAAAAACTGAAGGAAAGGATATAGCTGCCAAATCTCTGCACACAATGCTTATTTCTCAGAAGTAAATCATATGTGCCATGTTGTTTCATTTAGGTTTAAAGAGTTAGGTGCTATACCCTCGGTTATGCCTTGCAATATAGGAAATGCTAGTTTTAGAGATACGAATGTTAGCACAAAAACTGAAGGAAAGGAGATAGCTGCAAAATCTCTGCACACAATGCTTAGTTCTCAGCAGTAAATCATATGTGCCATATTGTTTCATTTACTTTTAAAGCGTTAGGTGTTATACCCTCGGTTAGGCTTTCTTTTAAAGGAAATGCTAGTTTCAGACATACGAATGTTATCACAAAAACTGAAGGAAAGGAGATAGCTGCAAAATGTCAGCACACAATGCTTACTTCTCAGAAGTTAATAATGTGTGCCATGTTGTTTCATTTAGGTTTAAAGCATTAGGTGCTATACCCTCTGTTATGCTTTCCTGTATAGGAAATGCTCGTTTTAGACATACGAATGTTAGCACAAAAACTCAAGGAAAGGAGATAGCTGCAAAATCTCTGCACACAATGCTTAGTTCTCAGAAGGAAATCATATGTGCCATGTTGTTTCATTTAGGGTTAAAGAGTTCAGTGTTATACCCTCCGTTATGCTTTCCTATAAGCTAAATGCTACTTTTAGAGATACGAAAGTTAGCACAAAAACTGAAGGAAAGGGGATAGCTGCATAATCTCTGCACACAATGCTTAGTTCTCAGAAGTAAATCATATGAGCCATGTTGTTTCATTTAGGTTTAAAGAATTAGGTGCTATACCCTCGGTTATGCTTTCCTATAGTGTAAGTGCTAGTTTTAGATAAAGGAATGTTAGCCCAAAGACTAAAGGAATGGAGATAGCTGCAAAATCTCTGCACACAATGCTTAGTTCTCATAGGTAAATCATATGTGCGAAGTTGTTTCATTTAGGTTTAAAGCATTAGGTGCTATACCCTCGGTTATGCTTTCCTGTATAGGAAATGCTAGTTTTAGATATAGGAATTTTAGCACAAAAACTGAAGGAAAGGAGATAGCTGAAAAATCTCTGCACACAATGCTTACTTCTCAGAAGTAAATAATATGTGCCATGTTGTTTCATTTAGGTTTAAAGAGTTAGGTGCTATACCCTCGGTTATGCTTTGCAATATAGGAAATGCTAGTTTTACACAGAGGAATGCCAGCACAAAAACTGAATGAAAGGAGACAGCTGCAAAATCTCTGCACACAATGCTTAGTTCTCAGAAATAAATCATATGAGCCATGTTGTTTCATTTAGGTTTAAAGAGTTAGGTGCTATACCCTCGGTTATGCTTTCCTATAGTGTAAATGCTAGTTTTAGATATAGGAATGTTAGCACAAAAACTAAAGGAAAGGAGATAGCTGCAAAATCTCTGCACACAATGCTTACTTCTCAGAAGTAAATAATATGTGCCATGTTGTTTCATTTAGGTTTAAAGCCTTAGGCGCTATACCCTCGGTTATGCTTTCCTGTATAGGAAATGCTAGTTTTAGACATACGAATGTTAGCACAAAACCTGAAGGAAAGGAGATAGCTGCAAAATCTCTGCACACAATGCTTAGTTCTCAGAAGGAAATCATATGTGCCATGTTGTTTCATTTAGGGTTAAAGAATTCGGTGTTATACCCTCCTTTATGCTTTCCTATAAGGTAAATGCTACTTTTAGAGATATGAAAGTTAGCATAAAAACTGAATGAAAGGGGATAGCTGCATAATCTCTGCACACAATGCTTAGTCCTCAGAAGTAAATCATATGAGCCATGTTGTTTCATTTAGGTTTAAAGAATTAGGTGCTATACCCTCGGTTATGCTTTCCTATAGTGTAAGTGCTAGTTTTAGATAAAGGAATGTTAGCCCAAAGACTAAAGGAAAGGAGATAGCTGCAAAATCTCTGCAAACAATGCTTAGTTCTCAGAGGTAAATGATATGTGCAAAGTTGTTTCATTTAGGTTTAAAGCGTTAGGTGCTATACGCTGGGTTTTGCTTTCCTATATAGGAAATGCTAGGTTTAGACATACGAATGTTAGCACAAAAACTGAAGGAAAGGAGATAGCTGCAAAATCTCTGCACACAATGCTTAGTTCTCAGAAGTAAATGATATGAGCCATGTTGTTTCATTTAGGTTTAAAGAGTTAGGTGCTATACCCTCGGTTATGCTTTGCAATATAGGAAATGCTAGTTTTACACAGAGGAATGTAAGCACAAAAACTGAAGGAAAGGAGATAGCTGCAAATTCTCTGCACAGAATGCTTAGTTGTGAGAAGGAAATCATATGTGCCATGTTGTTTCATTTAGGTTTAAAGCGTTAGGTGCTATACCCTCGGTTATGCTCTCCTATAGTGTAAATGCTGGTTTTAGGTATAGGAAACTTAGCATAAAAACTGAAGGAAAGGATATAGCTGCCAAATCTCTGCACACAATGCTTATTTCTCAGAAGTAAATCATATGTGCCATGTTGTTTCATTTAGGTTTAAAGAGTTAGGTGCTATACCCTCGGTTATGCCTTGCAATATAGGAAATGCTAGTTTTAGAGATACGAATGTTAGCACAAAAACTGAAGGAAAGGAGATAGCTGCAAAATCTCTGCACACAATGCTTAGTTCTCAGCAGTAAATCATATGTGCCATATTGTTTCATTTACTTTTAAAGCGTTAGGTGTTATACCCTCGGTTAGGCTTTCTTTTAAAGGAAATGCTAGTTTCAGAGATATGAATGTTATCACAAAAACTGAAGGAAAGGAGATAGCTGCAAAATGTCAGCACACAATGCTTACTTCTCAGAAGTTAATAATGTGTGCCATGTTGTTTCATTTAGGTTTAAAGCATTAGGTGCTATACCCTCTGTTATGCTTTCCTGTATAGGAAATGCTCGTTTTAGACATACGAATGTTAGCACAAAAACTCAAGGAAAGGAGATAGCTGCAAAATCTCTGCACACAATGCTTAGTTCACAGAAGGAAATCATATGTGCCAAGTTGTTTCATTTAGGTTTAAAGAGTTAGGTGCTATACCCTCGGTTATGCCTTGCAATATAGGAAATGCTAGTTTTAGAGATACGAATGTTAGCACAAAAACTGAAGGAAAGGAGATAGCTGCAAAATCTCTGCACACAATGCTTAGTTCTCAGCAATAAATCATATGTGCCATATTATTTCATTTACTTTTAAAGCGTTAGGTGTTATACCCTAGGTTAGGCTTTCTTTTATAGGAAATGCTAGTTTCAGAGATACGAATGTTATCACAAAAACTGAAGGAAAGGAGATAGCTGCAAAATGTCAGCACACAATGCTCACTTCTCAGAAGTTAATAATATGTGCCATGTTGTTTCATTTAGGTTTAAAGCATTAGGTGCTATACCCTCTGTTATGCTTTCCTGTATAGGAAATGCTAGTTTTAGACATACGAATGTTAGCACAAAAACTGAAGGAAAGGAGATAGCTGCAAAATCTCTGCACACAATGCTTAGTTCTCAGAAGGAAATCATATGTGCCATGTTGTTTCCTTTAGGGTTAAAGAGTTCGGTGTTATACCCTCCGTTATGCTTTCCTATAAGGTAAATGCTACTTTTAGAGATATGAAAGTTAGCACAAAAACTGAAGGAAAGGGGATAGCTGCATAATCCCTGCACACAATGCTTAGTTCTCAGAAGTAAATCATATGAGCCATGTTGTTTCATTTAGGTTTAAAGAATTAGGTGCTATACCCTCGGTTATGCTTTCCTATAGTGTAAGTGCTAATTTTAGATAAAGGAATGTTAGCCCAAAGACTAAAGGAAAGGAGATAGCTGCAAAATCTCTGCACACAATGCTTAGTTCTCAGAGGTAAATCATATGTGCGAAGTTGTTTCATTTAGGTTTAAAGCATTAGGTGCTATACGCTGGGTTTTGCTTTCCTATATAGGAAATGCTAGGTTTAGACATACGAATGTTAGCACAAAAACTGAAGGAAAGGAGATAGCTGCAAAATCTCTGCACACAATGCTTAGTTCTCAGAAGTAAATCATATGAGCCATGTTGTTTCATTTAGGTTTAAAGAGTTAGGTGCTATACCGTCGGTTATGCTTTGCAATATAGGAAATGCTAGTTTTACACAGAGGAATGTTAGCACAAAAACAGAAGGAAAGGAGATAGCTGCAAAATCTCTGCACAGAATGCTTAGTTGTCAGAAGGAAATCATATGTGCCATGTTGTTTCATTTAGGTATAAAGCGTTAGGTGCTATACCCTCGGTTATGGTCTCCTATAGTGTAAATGCTGGTTTTAGATATAGGAAACTTAGCATAAAAACTGAAGGAAAGGATATAGCTGCCAAATCTCTGCACACAATGCTTAGTTCTCAGAAGTAAATCATATGTGCCATGTTGTTTCATTTAGGTTTAAAGAGTTAGGTGCTATACCCTCGGTTATGCCTTGCAATATAGGAAATGCTAGTTTTAGAGATACGAATGTTAGCACAAAAACTGAAGGAAAGGAGATAGCTGCAAAATCTCTGCACACAATGCTTAGTTCTCAGAAGGAAATCATATGTGCCATGTTGTTTCATTTAGGTTTAAACAGTTAGGTGGTAAACACTCGGTTATGCTTTCGTATATAGGAAATGCTGGTGTTGGAGATGGGAATGTTAGCACAAAAACTTAAGGAAAGGAGATAGCTGCAATATCTCTGCACACAATGCTTAGTTCTCAGAAGTAAATCATATGTGCCATGTTGTTTCATTTAGGTTTAAAGCGTTAGGTGTTATACCCTCGGTTACGCTTTCCAATATAGGAAATGCTAGTTTTACACAGAGGAATGTTAGCACAAAAACTGAAGGGAAGGGGATAGCTGCAAAATGTCTGCACACAATGCTTAGTTCTCAGAAGGAAATCATATGTGCCATGTTGTTTCATTTAGGTTTAAATAGTTAGGTGCTATACCCTCTTTTATGCTTTCCTATAAGGTAATCGCTAGTTTTAGATATAGGAATGTTATCAAAAAAACTGAAGGAAAGGAGATAGCTGCAAAATCTCTGCACACAATGCTTAGTTCACAGAAGGAAATCATATGTGCCATGTTGTTTCATTTAGGTTTAAGGAGTTAGGCGCTATACCCTCGGTTATGCTTTCCTAAAAAGGAAATGCTAGTTTTAGAGATACGAATGTTAGCACAAAACCTGAAGGAAAGGAGAGAGCTGCAAAATCTCTGCACACAATGCTTAGTTAAATCAGATAAATCATATGTGCCAAGTTGTTTCATTTACGTTTAAAGCGTTAGGTGCTATACGCTCGGTTTTTCTTTCCTATATAGGAAATGCTAGTTTTAGACATACGAATGTTAGCACAAAAACTGAAGGAAAGGAGATAGCTGCAAAATCTCGGCACACAATGCTCACTTCTCAGAAGGAAATCATATGTGCCATGTTGTTTCATTTAGGTTTAAAGAGTTAGGCGCTATACCCTCGGTCACGCTTTCCTAAGTAGGAAATGCTAATTTTAGAGATATGAATGTTAGTATAAAACCTGAAGGAAAGGAGATAGCTGCCAAATCTCTGCACACAATGCTTAGTTCTCAGAATGAAGTCATATGAGCCATGTTGATTCATTTAGGTTTAAAGAGTTAGGCGCTATACCCTCGGTCACGCTTTCCTAAATAGGAAATGCTAGTGTTGGAGATAGGGATGTTAGCACAAAAACTTAAGGAAAGGAGATAGCTGCAAAATCTCTGCACACAATGCTTAGTTCTTGGAAGTAAATCATATGTGCCATGTTGTTTCATTTAGGTTTAAAGCGTTAGGTGTTATACCCACGGTTATGCTTTACAATATAGGAAATGCTAGTTTTAGAGATACGAATGTTAGCACAAAAACTGAAGGAAAGGGGATAGCTGCAAAATGTCTGCACACAATGCTTAGTTCTTAGAAGGAAATCATATGTTCCATGTTGTTTCATTTAAGTTTAAAGAGTTAGGAGCTATACCCTCTTTTATGCTTTCCTATAAGGTAAATGCTAGTTTTAGATATAGGAATGTTATCACAAAAACTGAATGAAAGGAGATAACTGCAAAATCTCTGCACACAATGCTTAGTTCTCAGAAGTAAGTCATATGTGCCATGTTGTTTCATTTAGGTTTAAAGAGTTAGGAGCTATACCCTCTTTTATGCTTTCCTATAGGAAAAATGTTAGTTTTAGATACAGGAATGTTAGCACAAAAACTGAAGGAAAGGAGATAGCTGCAAATCTCTGCACACAATGCTTAGTTCTCAGAAGGAAATCATATGTGCCAAGTTGTTTCATTTAGGTTTAAAGCGGTAGGTGCTATACGCTCAGTTTTGCTTTCCTATATAGGAAATGCTAGTTTTAGACATACGAATGTTAGCACAAAAACTTAAGGAAAGGATATACCTGCAAAATCTCTGCACGCAATGCTTAGTTCTCAGAAGGAAATCATATGTGCCATGTTGTTTCATTTAAGTTTAAAGAGTTAGGTGCTTTATCCTCTTTTCTGCTTTCTTATAAGGTAAATGATAGTTTTAGATATAGGAATGTTATCAAAAAACTGAAGGAAAGGAGATAGCTGCAAAATCTCTGCACATAGTGCATACTTCTCAGAAGGAAATCATATGTGCCATATTTTTTCATTTAGCTTTAAAGAGTTAGGTGCTATACCCTCGGTTATGCTTCCCTATATTATAAACGCTTGTTTTAGATATAGGAATGTTAGCACAAAACTTGAAGGAAAGGAGATAGCTGCAAAATCTCTGCAAACAATGCTCAGTTCTCAGAAGGAAATCATATGTGCCATGTTGTTTCATTTTAGTTTAAAGAGTTAGGTGCTATACCCTCGGTTAAGCTTTGCAATATAGGAAATGCTAGTTTTACACAGAGGAATGTTAGCACAAAAACTGAAGGAAAGGAGATAGCTGCAAAATCTCTGCACGCAATGCTTAGTTCTCAGAAGGAAATCATATGTGCCATGGTGTTTCATTTCGGTTTAAAGAGTTAGGTGCTATACCCTCGCTTATGCTCTCCTATAGTGTAAATGCTAGTTTTAGATATAGGAATGTTAGCACAAAAACTGAAGGAAAGGAGATAGCTGCAAAATCTCTGCACACAATGCTTAGTTCTGAGAAGGAAACCATATATGCCATGTTGTTTCATTTAGGTTTAAAGAGTTAGGTGCTATACCCTCTTTTATGCTTTCCTGTAGGAAAAATGCTAATGGTAGATATCGGAATGTTAGCAAGAAAATTGAAGGAAAGGAGATAGCTGCAAAATCTCTGCACACAATGCTTAGTTCTCAGAAGGAAATCATATGTGCCAAGTTGTTTCATTTAGGTTTAAAGCGGTAGGTGCTATACGCTCGGTTTTGCTTTCCTATATAGGAAATGCTAGTTTTAGACATACGAATGTTACCACAAAAACTTAAGGAAAGGATATAGCTGCAAAATCTCTGCACGCAATGCTTAGTTTTCAGAAGTAAATCATATGTGCCATGTTGTTTCATTTTGGTTTAAAGAGTTAGGTGCTATACCCTCGGGTATGCTTTGCAATATAGGAAAAGCTAGGTTTACACAGAGGAATGTTAGCCCAAAAACTGAAGGAAAGGGGATAGCTGCATAATTTCTGCACACAATGCTTAGTTCTCAGAAGTAAATACTATGAGCCATGTTGTTTCATTTAGGTTTAAAGAATTAGGTGCTATACCCTCGGTTATACTTTCCTATAGTGTAAATGCTAGTTTTAGATATAGGAATGTTAGCCCAAAGACTAAAGGAAAGGAGATAGCTGCAAAATCTCTGCACACAATGCTTAGTTCTCAGAGGTAAATCATATGTGCCAAGTTGTTTCATTTAGGTTTAAAGCCTTAGGTGCGATACGCTGGGTTTTGCTTTCCTATATAGGAAAAGCTAGGTTTAGACATACGAATGTTAGCACAAAAACTGAAGGAAAGGAGATAGCTGCAAAATCTCTGCACACAATGCTTAGTTCTCAGAAGGAAATCATATGTGCCATGTTGTTTCATTTAGGTTTAAGGAGTTAAGTGCTATACCCTCGGTTATGATTTCCTAAATAGTAAATGCTAGTTTTAGAGATACGAATGTTAGCACAAAACCTGAAGGAAAGGAGATAGCTGCAAAATCTCTGCACACAGTGCTTAGGTCTCAGAAGTAAATCATATGAGCCATGTTGTTTCATTTAGGTTTAAAGAGTTAGGTGGTAAACCATCTGTTATTCTTTCGTATATAGGAAATGCTAGTGTTGGAGATAGGAATGTTAGCACAAAAATTTAAGGAAAGGATATAGTTGCAAAATCTCTGCACACAATGCTTAGTTCTCAAAAGTAAATCATATGTGCCATGTTGTTTCATTTAGGTGTAAAGCGTTAGGTGTTATACCCTCTGTTAAGCTTTCCAATATAGGAAATGGTAGTTTTAGAGATACGAATGTTAGCACAAAAACTGAAGGAAAGGGGATAGCTGCAAAATGTCTGCACACAATGCTTAGTTCTCAGAAGGAAATCATATGTGCCATGTTGTTTCATTTAGGTTTAAATAGTTAGGTGCTATACCCTCGGTTATGCTTTGCAATATAGGAAATGCTAGTTTTACACAGAGGAATGTTAGCACAAAAACTCAAAGAAAGGAGATAGCTGCAAAATCTCTGCACACGGTGCTTAGTTCTCAAATGTAAATTATATGTGCCATGTTGTTTTATTTAGGTTTAAGAGTTAGGTGCTATACCCTATTTTATGCTTTCTATAGGGTAAAAGCTAGTTTTAGATACTGGAATGTTAGCACAAAAATTGAAGGAAAGGAGATAGCTGCAAAATCTCTGCACACAATACTTAGTTCTCAGAAGTAAATCATTTGTGGCATGTTGTTTCATTTCGGTTTAAAGAGTTAGGTGCTATACCCTCGGTTATGCTTTCCTATAGTGTAAATGCTACTTTTAGATATAGGACTGTTTGCACAAAAACTGAAGTAAAGGAGATAGCTGCAAAATCTCTGCACACAATGCTTACTTCTCAGAAGTAAATAATATGTGCCATGTTGTTTCATTTAGGTTAAACGCGTTAGGTCCTATACCCCCGGTTATGCTTTCCTGTATAGGAAATGCTAGTTTTATACATACGAATGTTAGCACAAAACCTGAAGGAAAGGAGATATCTGCAAAATGTCTGCACACAATGCTTAGTTGTCAGAAGGAAATCATATGTGTCTTGTTGTTTCATTTAGGGTTAAAGAGTTGGTGTTATACCCTCCGTTATGCTTTCTTATAAGGTAAAAGCTAGTTTTAGAGATACGAATGTTAGCACAAAAACTGAAGGAAAGGGGATCGCTGCAAAATCTCTGCACACAATGCTTAGTTCTCAGAAGAAAATCATATGTGCTTTGTTGTTTCATTTAAGTTTAAAGAGTTAGGTGCTATACCCTCGGTTATGCTTTGCAATACAGGAAATCCTGGTTTTACACAGAGGAATGTTAGCACAAAAACTGAAGGAAAGGAGATAGCTGCAAAATCTCGGCACACAATGCTTAGTTCTCAGAAGGAAATCATATGTGTCATGTTGTTTCATTTCGGTTTAAAGAGTTAGGTGCTATACCCTCGGTTATGCTTTGCAATATAGGAAATGCTAGTTTTACACGGAGGAATGTTAGCACAAAAACTGAATGAAAGGAGATAGCTGCAAAATGTCTGCACACAACGCTTAGTTCTAAGAAGTAAACCATATGTGCCATGTTGTTTCATTTTGGTTTAAAGTGTTAGGAGCTATACCCTCTTTTATGCTTTCCTATAGGGTAAAAGCTAGTTTTAGATAGAGGAATGTTAGCACAATAACTTAAGGAAAGGAGATAGCTGCAAAATCTCTGCACACAATGCTTAGTTCTCAGAAGTAAATCATATGTGCCATGTTCTTTCATTTCGGTTTAAAGATTTAGGTGCTATACCCTCGGTTATGCTTTGCAATATAGGAAAAGCTAGGTTTACACAGAAGAATGTTAGCCCAAAAACTGAAGGAAAGAGATAGCTGCAAAATCTCTGCACACAATGCTTAGTTCTCAGAAGTAAATCATATGAACCATGTTGTTTCATTTAGGTTTAAAGAGTTAGGTGCTATACCCTCGGTTATGCTTTCCTATAGTGTAAATGCTAGGTTTAGATATAGGAATGTTAGCACAAAAACTAAAGGAAAGGGGATAGCTGCAAAATCTCTGCACAGAATGCTTAGTTCTCGGAGGTAAATCATATGTGCCAAGTTGTTTCATTTAGGTTTAAAGCGTTAGGTGCTATACGCTCGGTTTTCCTTTCCTATATAGGAAATGCTAGGTTTAGACATACGAATGTTAGCAAAAAAATGAATGAAAGGAGATAGCTGCAAAATGTCTGCACACAATGCTTAGTTCTCAGAAGTAAATCATATATGCCATGTTGTATCATTTAGGCTTAAAGGTTTAGGAGCTATACCCTCTTTTATGCTTTCCTGTAGGGTAAAAGCCAGTTTTAGATACAGGAATGTTAGCACAAAAACTGAAGGAAAGGAGATAGCTGCAAAATCTGTGCACACATGCTTAATTCTCAGAAGAAAATCATATGTGCCATATTGTTTCATTCAGTTTTAAAGCGTTAGGTTTTATACCCTCGTTTATGCTTTCCTTTATAGGAAATGTTAGTTTTAGAGATACGAATGTTATCACAAAAACTGAAGGAAAGTAGATAGCTGCAAAATGTCAGCACACAATGCTTACTTCTCAGAAGTTAATAATATCTGCCATGTTGTTTCATTTAGGTTTAAAGCGTTAGATGCTATACCCACGGTTATGCTTTCCTGTATAGGAAATGCTAGTTTTAGATACAGGAATGATAGCACAAAAACTGAAGGAAATAAGATAGCTACAAAATCTCTGCACACAATGCTTACTTCTCAGAAGTAAACCATATGAGCCATGTTGTTTCATTTAGGTTTAAAAAATGAGGTGCTATACCCTCGGTTATGCTTTCCTATAGTGTAAATGCTCGTTTTAGATATAGGACTGTTTGCACAAAAACTGAAGAAAAGGAGATAGCTGCAAAATCTCTGCACACAATGCTTAGTTCTCAGAAGGAAATCATATGTGCCAAGTTGTTTCATTTAGGTTTAAAGTGGTAGGTGCTATACGCTCGGTTTTGCTTTCCTATATAGGAAATGCTAGTTTTAGACATACGAATGTTAGCACAAAAACTTAAGGAAAGGATACAGGTGCAAAATCTCTGCACGCAATGCTTAGTTCTCAGAAGGAAATTATATGTGCCATGTTGTTTCATTTAAGTTTAAAGAGTTAGGTGCTTTATCCTCTTTTCTGCTTTCTTATAAGGTAAATGATAGTTTTAGATTTTGGAATGTTATCAAAAAACTGAAGGAAAGGAGATAGCTGTAAAATCTCTGCACACAGTGCTTACTTCTCAGAAGGAAATCATATGTGCCATATTTTTTCATTTAGGTTTAAAGAGTTAGGTGTTATACCCTCGGTTATGCTTTCCTATATTATAAATTCTAATTTTAGATATAGGAATGTTAGCACAAAACTTGAAGGAAAGGAGATAGCTGCAAAATCTCTGCAAACAATGCTCAGTTCTCAGAAGGAAATCATATGTGCCATGTTGTTTCATTTTAGTTTAAAGAGTTAGGTGCTATACCCTCGGTTATGCTTTGCAATATAGGAAATGCTAGTTTTACACAGAGGAATGTTAGCACAAAAACTGAAGGAAAGGAGATAGCTGCAAAATCTCTGCACACAATGCTTAGTTCTCAGAAGGAAATCATATGTGCCATGGTGTTTCATTTCGGTTTAAAGAGTTAGGTGCTATACCCTCGGTTATGCTCTCCTATAGTGTAAATGCTAGTTTTAGATATAGGAATGTTAGCACAAAAACTGAAGGAAAGTAGATAGCTGCAAAATCTCTGCACACAATGCTTAGTTCTGAGAAGGAAACCATATGTGCCGTGTTGTTTCATTTAGGTTTAAAGAGTTAGGTGCTATACCCTCTTTTATGCTTTCCTATAGGAAAAATGCTAATGGTAGATATCGGAATGTTAGCACGAAAACTGAAGGAAAGGAGATAGCTGCAAAATCTCTGCACACAATGCTTAGTTCTCAGAAGGAAATCATATGTGCCAAGTTGTTTCATTTAGGTTTAAAGCGGTAGGTGCTATACGCTCGGTTTTGCTTTCCTATATAGGAAATGCTAGTTTTAGACATACGAATGTTAGCACAAAAACTTAAGGAAAGGATATAGCTGCAAAATCTCTGCACGCAATGCTTAGTTCTCAGAAGGAAATCACATGTGCCATGTTGTTTCATTTAAGTTTAAAGAGTTAGGTGCTTTATCCTCTTTTATGCTTTCTTATAAGGTAAATGATAGTTTTAGATAGAGGAATGTTATCAAAAAACTGAAGGAAAGGAGAGAGCTGCAAAATCTCTGCACACAGTGCTTACTTCTCAGAAGGAAATCATATGTGCCATATTTTTAAATTTAGGTTTAAAGAGTTATGCGCTATACCCTCGGTTATGCTTTCCTATATTATAAATGCTAGTTTTACATATAGGAATGTTAGAACAAAAACTGAAGGAAAGGAGATAGCTGCAAAATCTCTGCACACAATGCTTAGTTCTGTGAAGGAGACCATATGTGCCGTGTTGTTTCATTTAGGTTTAAAGAGTTAGGTGCTATACCCTCTTTTATGCTTTCCTATAGGAAAAATGCTAATGGTAGATATCGGAATGTTAGCATGAAAACTGAAGGAAAGGAGATAGCTGCAAAATCTCTGCACACAATGCTTAGTTCTCAGAAGGAAATCATATGTGCCATGTTGTTTCATTTAAGTTTAAAGAGTTAGGTGCTATACCCTCTTTTATGCATTCCTATAGGGAAATGCTAGTTTTAGCTATAGAAATGTTATCACAAAAACTGAAGGAAAGGAGATTGCTGCAAAATGTCTGCACGCAATGCTTAGTTCTCAGAAGGAAATCATATGTCCCATGTTGTTTCATTTAGGTTTAAAGAGTTAAGCGCTATACCCTCGGTCACACTGTCCTAAATAGGAAATGCTAGTGTTGGAGATAGGAATGTTAGCACAAAAACTTAAGGAAAGGAGATAGCTGCAAAATCTCTGCACACAATGCTTACTTCTCAGAAGTAAATCATATGTGCCATGTTGTTTCATTTAGGTTTAAAGCATTAGGTGCTATACCCTCGGTTATGCTTTCCTGTATAGGAAATGCTAGTTTTAGACATACGAATGTTAGCAGAAAACCTGAAGAAAAGCAGATAGCTGCAAAATGTCTGCACACAATGCTTAGTTCTCAGAAGGAAATCATATGTGCCATGTTTTTTCATTCAGGGTTAAAGAGTTAGGTGTTATACCCTCCGTTATGCTTTCCTATAAGGTAAAAGCTAGTTTTAGAGATACGAATGTTAGCACAAAAACTGTAGGAAAGGGGATAGCTGCAAAATCTCTGCACACAATGCTTAGATCTCAGAAGAAAATCATATGTGCCATGTTATTTCATTTAAGTTTAAAGAGTTAGGTGCTATACCCTCGGTTATGCTTTGCAATATAGGAAATGCTAGTTTTACACAGAGGAATGTTAGCACAAAAACTGAAGGAATGGAGATAGCTGCAAAATCTCTGCATGCAATGCTTAGTTCTCAGAAGGATATCATATGTGCCATGTTGTTTCCTTTCGGTTTAAAGAGTTAGGTGATATACCCACAGTTATGCTTTGCAATATAGGAAATGCTAGTTTTACACAGAGGAATGTTAGCACAGAAACTGAATGAAAGGAGATAGCTGCAACATCTCTGCACACAATGCTTAGTTCTCAGAAGTAAATCATATCTGCAATATTGTTTCATTTACTTTTATAGCGTTAGGTGTTATACCCTCGGTTATGCTTTCCTTTTTAGGAAATGCTAGTTTTAGAGATATGAATGTTAGCACAAAAACTAAAGGAAAGGAGATAGCTGCAAAATCTCTGCACACAATGATTAGTTCTCAGAAGGAAATCATATGTGCCATGTTGTTTCATTTAAGTTTAAAGAGATAGGGGCTATACCCTCGGTCACGCTTTCCTAAATAGGAAATGCTACTTTTAGAGATAGGAATGTTAGCACAAAACCTGCAGGAAAGGCGATAGCTGCCAAATCTCTACACACAATGCTTAGTTCTCAGAAGGAAATCATATATGCCATGTTGTATCATTTAGGTTTAAAGAGTTAGGCGCTATACCCTCGGTCACGCTTTCCTAAATAGGAAATGCTAGTGTTGGAGACAGGAATGTTAGCACAGAAACTTAAGGAAAGGAGATAGCTGCAAAATCTCTGCACACAGTGCTTAGTTCTCAGAAGTAAATCATATGTGCCATGTTGTTTCATTTAGGTTTAAAGCGTTAGGTGTTATACCCTAGGTTATGCTTTCCAATATAGGAAATGCTAGTTTTAGAGATATGAATGTTAGCACAAAAACTGAAGGAAAGGGGATAGCTGTAAAATGCCTGCACTCAATGCATATTTCTCAGAAGGAAATCATATGTCCCATGATGTTTCATTTAAGTTTAAAGTGTTAGGTGCTATACCCTCTTTTAGGCTTTCCTCTAAGGTAAATGCTAGTTTTAGATAAAGGAATGTTATCACAAAAACTGAAGGAAAGGAGATAGCTGCAAAATCTCTGCACACAATGCTTAGTTCTCAGAAGGAAATCATATGTGCCATGTTGTTTCATTTAGGTTTAAGGAGTTAGGCGCTATACCCTCGGTTATGCTTTCCTAAAAAGGAAATGCTAGTTTTAGAGATACGAATGTTAGCACAAAACCTGAAGGAAAGGAGATAGCTGCAAAATCTCGGCACACAATGCTTACTCCTCAGAAGGAAATCATATGTGCCATGTTGTTTCATTTAGGTTTAAAGAGTTAGGCGCTATACCCTCGGTCTCGATTTCCTAAGTAGGAAATGCTAATTTTAGAGATATGAATGTTAGTACAAAACCTGAAGGAAAGGAGATAGCTGCCAAATCTCTGCACACAATGCTTAGTTCTCAGAAGTAAATCATATAAGCCATGTTGTTTCATTTAGGTTTAAAGAGTTTGGTGGTAAACCCTCGGTTATGCTTTCGTATATAGGAAATGCTAGTGTTGGAGATAGGAATGTTAGCACAAAAACTTAAGGAAAGGATATAGCTGCAAAATCTCTGCACACAATGCTTAGTTCTCAGAAGTAAATCATATGAGCCATGTTTTTTCATTTAGGTTTAAAGAGTTAGGTGGTAAACGCTCGGTTATGCTTTCGTATATCGTAAATGCTAGTGTTGGAGATAGAAATGTTAGCACAAAAACTTAAGGAAAGGATATAGCTGCAAAATCTCTACACTCAATGCTTAGTTCTCAGGAGAAAAACATATGTGCCATGTTGTTTCATTTAAGTTTAAAACGTTAGGTGTTAAACCCTCGGTTATGCTTTCCAATATAGGAAAAGCTAGTTTTAGAGATACGAATGTTAGCACAAAAACTGAAGGAAAGGGGATAGCTGCAAAATGTCTGCACACAATGCTTAGTTCTCAGAAGGAAATCATATGTGCCATGTTGTTTCACTTAGGTTTAAATAGTTAGGTGCTATACCCTCGGTTATGCTTTGCAATATATGGAATGCTAGTTTTACACAGAGGAATGTTAGCACAAAAACTGAATGAAAGGAGATAGGTGCAAAATCTCTGCACACAATGCTTAGTTCTCAGAAGTAAGTCATATGTGCCATGTTGTTTCATTTAGGTTTAAAGAGTTAGGAGCTATACCCTATTTTATGCTTTCCTATAGGAAAAATGTTAGTTTTAGATACAGGAATGTTAGCACAAAAACTGAAGGAAAGGAGATAGCTGCAAATCTCTGCACACAATGCTTAGTTCTCAGAAGGAAATCATATGTGCCAAGTTGTTTCATTTAGGTTTAAAGCGGTAGGTGCTATACGCTCGGTTTTGCTTTCCTATATAGGAAATGCTAGTTTTAGACATACGAATGTTAGCACAAAAACTTAAGGAAAGGATATAGCTACAAAATCTATGCACACAATGCTTAGTTCTCAGAAGGAAATCATATGTGCCATGTTGTTTCATTTAAGTTTAAAGAGTTAGGTGCTTTATCCTCTTTTATGCTTTCTTATAGGGAAATGATAGTTTTAGATATAGGAATGTTATCAAAAAACTGAAGGACAGGAGATAGCTGCAAAATCTCTGCACACAGTGCTTACTTCTCAGAAGGAAATCATATGTGCCATATTTTTTCATTTAGGTTTAAAGAGTTAGGTGCTATACCCTCGGTTATGCTTTCCTATATTATAAAGGCTAGTTTTAGATATAGGAATGATAGCACAAAACTTGAAGGAAAGGAGATAGCTGCAAAATCTCTGCAAACAATGCTCAGTTCTCAGAAGGAAATCATATGTGCCATGTTGTTTCATTTCGGTTTAAAGAGTTAGGTGGTATACCCTCGGTTATGCTCTCCTATAGTGTAAATGCTAGTTTTAGATATAGGAATGCTAGCACAAAAACTGAAGGAAAGGAGATAGCTGCAAAATCTCTGCACACAATGCTTAGTTCTGAGAAGCAAACCATATGTGTCATGTTGTTTCATTTAGGTTTAAATCGTTAGGTGCTATACCCTCGGTTTTGCTTCCCTATATAGGAAATGCTAGTTTTAGACATACGAATGTTAGCACAAAAACTGAAGGAAAGGAGATAGCTGCAAAATCTCTGCAGACAATGCTTAGTTCTCAGTAGGAAATCATATGTGCCATGTTGTTTCATTTAGGTTTAAGGAGTTAGGTGCTATACCCTCGGTTATGCTTTCCTAAATAGGAAATGCTAATGTTAGACTTAGGAATGTTAGCACAAAAACTGAAGGAAAGGAGATAGCTGCAAAATCTGTACACAAGTCTTACTTCTCAGAAGCATCATATGTGCCATGTTATTTCATTTAGGTTTAAGGAGTTAGGTGCTATACCCTCAGTTATGCTTTCCTAAATAGGAAATGCTAGATTTAGAGATACGAATGTTAGCACAAAACCTGGAGGAAAGGAGATAGCTGCAAAATCTCTGCACAAAATGATTAGTTCTCAGAAGTAAATCATATGAGCCATGTTGTTTCATTTAGGTTTAAAGAGTTAGGTGGTAAACCCTCGGTTATGCTTTTGTATATAGGAAATGCTAGTGTTGGAGATAGGAATGTTAGCACAAAAACTTAAGGAAAGGATATAGCTGCAAAATGTCTGCACGCAATGCTTAGTTCTCAGAAGGAAATCATATGTGCCATGTTGTTTCATTTAGGTTAAAGAGTTAGGTGCTATACCCTCGGTTATGCTTTCCTATAATATAAATGTGAGTTTTAGATATAGGAATGTTAGCACAAAACCTGAAGGAAAGGAGATAGCTGCAAAATCTCTGCAAACAATGCTCAGTTCTCAGAAGGAAATGATATGTGCCATGTTGTTTCATTTAGATTTAAAGAGTTAAGTGCAATACCCTCGGTTATGCTTTGCAATATACGAAAAGCTAGTTTTCACAGAGGAATGTTAGCCCAAAAACTTATGGAAAGGAGATAGCTACAAAATCTCTGCAGACAATGTTTAGTTCTCCGAATATATCATATGTGCCATATTGTTTAATTTTGGTTTAAAGATTTAGGTGCTATACCTTCTTTTATGCTTTCCTATAAGGTAAATGCTTGTTTTAGATATAGGAATGTTATCACAAAACCAGAATGAAAGGAGATAGCTGCAAAATCTCAGCACACAATGCTTAGTTCTCAGAAGTAAATCATATGTGCCATGTTGTTTCATTTAGGTTTAAAGAGTTCTGTGCTATACCCACGGTTATGCTCTCCTATAGTGTAAATGCTAGTTTTAGACATACGAATGTTAGCACAAAAACTGAAGGAATGGAGATAGCTGCAAAATCTCTGCACACAATGCTTAGTTCTCAGAAGGAAATCATATGTGCCATGTTGTTTCATTTAGGTTTAAAGAGTTAGGTGGTAAACACTTGGTTATGCTTTCGTATATAGGAAATACTAGTGTTGGAGATGGGAATGTTAGCACAAAACCTGAAGGAAAGGAGATAGCTGCCAAATCTCTGCACACAATGCTTAGTTCTCAGGAGGAAATCATATGTGCCATGTTGTATCACTTAGGTTTAAAGAGTTAGGCGCTATACCCTCGGTCACGCTTTCCTAAACAGGAAATGCTAGTTTTAGAGATATGAATGTTAGCACAAAAACTGAAGGGAAGGGGATAGCTGCAAAATGTCTGCACACAATGCTTAGTTCTCAGAAGGAAATCATATGTGCCATGTTGTTTCATTTAGGTTTAAAGAATTAGGCGCTATACCCGCGGTCTCGCTTTCCTAAATAGGAAATGCTAGTTTTAGAGATACGAATGTTAGCACAAAACCTGAAGGAAAGGAGATAGCTGCCAAATCTCTGCACACAATGCTTAGTTCTCAGGAGGAAATCATATGTGCCATGTTGTATCACTTAGGTTTAAAGAGTTAGGCGCTATACCCTCGGTCACGCTTTCCTAATCAGGAAATGCTAGTTTTAGAGATATGAATGTTAGCACAAAAACTGAAGGAAAAGACATAGCTGCAAAATCTCTGCACACAATGCTTAGTTCTCAGAAGGAAATCATATGTGCCATGTTGTTTCATTTAGGTTTAAAGAGTTAGGCGCTATACCCTCGGTCACTCTTTACTAAAGAGGAAATGCTTGTGTTGGAGATAGGAATGTTAGCACAGAAACTTAAGGAAAGGAGATAGCTGCAAAATCTCTGCGCTCAATGCTTAGTTCTCAGAAGGAAATCATATGTACCATGTTGTTTCATTTAAGTTTAAAGAGTTATTTGCTATACCCTCTTTAATGCTTTTCTATAAGGTAATTGCTAGTTTTAGCTATAGGAATGTTACCACAAAAACTGAAGGAAAGGGGATAGCTGCAAAATGTCTGCACACAATGCTTAGTTCTTAGAAGGAAATCATATGTTCCATGTTGTTTCATTTAAGTTTAAAGAGTTAGGAGCTATAACCTCTTTTATGCTTTCCTATAAGGTAAATGCTAGTTTTAGATATAGGAATGTTATCACAAAAACTGAAGGAAAGGAGATAGCTGCAAAATCTCTGCACACAATGCTTAGCTCTCAGAAGGAAATCATATGTGCCATGATGTTTCATTTAGGTTTAAGGAGTTAGGTGCTATACCCTCGGTTATGATTTCCTATATTATAAATGCTAGTTTTAGATATAGGAATGTTAGCACAAAACTTGAAGGAAAGGATATAGCTGCAAAATCTCTGCAAACAATGCTCAGTTCTCAGAAGGAAATCATATGTGCCATGTTGTTACATTTTAGTTTAAAGAGTTAGGTGCTATACCCTCGGTTATGCTTTGCAATATAGGAAATGCTAGTTTTACACAGAGGAATGTTAGCACAAAAACTGAGGGAATGGAGATAGCTGCAAAATCTCTGCACGAAATGCTTAGTTCTCAGAAGGAAATCATATGTGCCATGTTGTTTCCTTTCGGTTTAAAGAGTTAGGTGATATACCCACAGTTATGCTTTGCAATATAGGAAATGCTAGTTTTACACAGAGGAATGTTAGCACAAAAACTGAATGAAAGGAGATAGCTGCAACATCTCTGCACACAATGCTTGGTTCTCAGAAGTAAATCATATGTGCCATGTTGTTTCATTTAGGTTTAAAGCGTTAGGTGTTATACTCTAGGTTATGCTTTCCAATATAGGAAATGCTAGTTTTAGAGATATGAATGTTAGCACAAAAACTGAAGGAAAGGGGATAGCTATAAAATGTCTGCACACAATGCATATTTCTCAGAAGGAAATCATATGTCCCATGATGTTTCATTTAAGTTTAAAGTGTTAGGTGCTATACCCTCTTTTATGCTTTCCTATAAGGTAAATGCTAGTTTTAGGTATAGGAATGTTATCACAAAAACTGAAGGAAAGGAGATAGCTGCAAAATCTCTGCACACAATGCTTAGTTCTCAGAAGGAAATCACATGAGCCATGTTTTTTCATTTAGGTTTAAAGAGTTAGGTGCTATACCCTCGGTTATGCTTTCCTATAGTGTAAATGCTAGTTTTAGGTACAGGGATGTTAGCACAAAAACTAAAGGAAAGGAGATAGCTGCAAAATCTCTGCACACAATGCTTACTTCTCAGAAGTAAATAATATGTGCCATGTTGTTTCATTTAGGTTTAAAGCATTAGGTGCTATACCCTCGGTTATGCTTTCCTGTATAGGAAATGCTAGTTTTAGACATACGAATGTTAGCAGAAAACCTGAAGAAAAGCAGATAGCTGCAAAATGTCTGCACACAATGCTTAGTTCTCAGAAGGAAATCATATGTGCCATGTTTTTTCATTCAGGGTTAAAGAGTTAGGTGTTATACCCTCCGTTATGCTTTCCTATAAGGTAAAAGCTAGTTTTAGAGATACGAATGTTAGCACAAAAACTGTAGGAAAGGGGATAGCTGCAAAATCTCTGCACACAATGCTTAGATCTCAGAAGAAAATCATATGTGCCATGTTATTTCATTTAAGTTTAAAGAGTTAGGTGCTATACCCTCGGTTATGCTTTGCAATATAGGAAATGCTAGTTTTACACAGAGGAATGTTAGCACAAAAACTGAAGGAATGGAGATAGCTGCAAAATCTCTGCATGCAATGCTTAGTTCTCAGAAGGATATCATATGTGCCATGTTGTTTCCTTTCGGTTTAAAGAGTTAGGTGATATACCCACAGTTATGCTTTGCAATATAGGAAATGCTAGTTTTACACAGAGGAATGTTAGCACAGAAACTGAATGAAAGGAGATAGCTGCAACATCTCTGCACACAATGCTTAGTTCTCAGAAGTAAATCATATCTGCAATATTGTTTCATTTACTTTTATAGCGTTAGGTGTTATACCCTCGGTTATGCTTTCCTTTTTAGGAAATGCTAGTTTTAGAGATATGAATGTTAGCACAAAAACTAAAGGAAAGGAGATAGCTGCAAAATCTCTGCACACAATGATTAGTTCTCAGAAGGAAATCATATGTGCCATGTTGTTTCATTTAAGTTTAAAGAGATAGGGGCTATACCCTCGGTCACGCTTTCCTAAATAGGAAATGCTACTTTTAGAGATAGGAATGTTAGCACAAAACCTGCAGGAAAGGCGATAGCTGCCAAATCTCTACACACAATGCTTAGTTCTCAGAAGGAAATCATATATGCCATGTTGTATCATTTAGGTTTAAAGAGTTAGGCGCTATACCCTCGGTCACGCTTTCCTAAATAGGAAATGCTAGTGTTGGAGACAGGAATGTTAGCACAGAAACTTAAGGAAAGGAGATAGCTGCAAAATCTCTGCACACAGTGCTTAGTTCTCAGAAGTAAATCATATGTGCCATGTTGTTTCATTTAGGTTTAAAGCGTTAGGTGTTATACCCTAGGTTATGCTTTCCAATATAGGAAATGCTAGTTTTAGAGATATGAATGTTAGCACAAAAACTGAAGGAAAGGGGATAGCTGTAAAATGCCTGCACTCAATGCATATTTCTCAGAAGGAAATCATATGTCCCATGATGTTTCATTTAAGTTTAAAGTGTTAGGTGCTATACCCTCTTTTAGGCTTTCCTCTAAGGTAAATGCTAGTTTTAGATAAAGGAATGTTATCACAAAAACTGAAGGAAAGGAGATAGCTGCAAAATCTCTGCACACAATGCTTAGTTCTCAGAAGGAAATCATATGTGCCATGTTGTTTCATTTAGGTTTAAGGAGTTAGGCGCTATACCCTCGGTTATGCTTTCCTAAAAAGGAAATGCTAGTTTTAGAGATACGAATGTTAGCACAAAACCTGAAGGAAAGGAGATAGCTGCAAAATCTCGGCACACAATGCTTACTCCTCAGAAGGAAATCATATGTGCCATGTTGTTTCATTTAGGTTTAAAGAGTTAGGCGCTATACCCTCGGTCTCGATTTCCTAAGTAGGAAATGCTAATTTTAGAGATATGAATGTTAGTACAAAACCTGAAGGAAAGGAGATAGCTGCCAAATCTCTGCACACAATGCTTAGTTCTCAGAAGTAAATCATATAAGCCATGTTGTTTCATTTAGGTTTAAAGAGTTTGGTGGTAAACCCTCGGTTATGCTTTCGTATATAGGAAATGCTAGTGTTGGAGATAGGAATGTTAGCACAAAAACTTAAGGAAAGGATATAGCTGCAAAATCTCTGCACACAATGCTTAGTTCTCAGAAGTAAATCATATGAGCCATGTTTTTTCATTTAGGTTTAAAGAGTTAGGTGGTAAACGCTCGGTTATGCTTTCGTATATCGTAAATGCTAGTGTTGGAGATAGAAATGTTAGCACAAAAACTTAAGGAAAGGATATAGCTGCAAAATCTCTACACTCAATGCTTAGTTCTCAGGAGAAAAACATATGTGCCATGTTGTTTCATTTAAGTTTAAAACGTTAGGTGTTAAACCCTCGGTTATGCTTTCCAATATAGGAAAAGCTAGTTTTAGAGATACGAATGTTAGCACAAAAACTGAAGGAAAGGGGATAGCTGCAAAATGTCTGCACACAATGCTTAGTTCTCAGAAGGAAATCATATGTGCCATGTTGTTTCACTTAGGTTTAAATAGTTAGGTGCTATACCCTCGGTTATGCTTTGCAATATATGGAATGCTAGTTTTACACAGAGGAATGTTAGCACAAAAACTGAATGAAAGGAGATAGGTGCAAAATCTCTGCACACAATGCTTAGTTCTCAGAAGTAAGTCATATGTGCCATGTTGTTTCATTTAGGTTTAAAGAGTTAGGAGCTATACCCTATTTTATGCTTTCCTATAGGAAAAATGTTAGTTTTAGATACAGGAATGTTAGCACAAAAACTGAAGGAAAGGAGATAGCTGCAAATCTCTGCACACAATGCTTAGTTCTCAGAAGGAAATCATATGTGCCAAGTTGTTTCATTTAGGTTTAAAGCGGTAGGTGCTATACGCTCGGTTTTGCTTTCCTATATAGGAAATGCTAGTTTTAGACATACGAATGTTAGCACAAAAACTTAAGGAAAGGATATAGCTACAAAATCTATGCACACAATGCTTAGTTCTCAGAAGGAAATCATATGTGCCATGTTGTTTCATTTAAGTTTAAAGAGTTAGGTGCTTTATCCTCTTTTATGCTTTCTTATAGGGAAATGATAGTTTTAGATATAGGAATGTTATCAAAAAACTGAAGGACAGGAGATAGCTGCAAAATCTCTGCACACAGTGCTTACTTCTCAGAAGGAAATCATATGTGCCATATTTTTTCATTTAGGTTTAAAGAGTTAGGTGCTATACCCTCGGTTATGCTTTCCTATATTATAAATGCTAGTTTTAGATATAGGAATGATAGCACAAAACTTGAAGGAAAGGAGATAGCTGCAAAATCTCTGCAAACAATGCTCAGTTCTCAGAAGGAAATCATATGTGCCATGTTGTTTCATTTCGGTTTAAAGAGTTAGGTGGTATACCCTCGGTTATGCTCTCCTATAGTGTAAATGCTAGTTTTAGATATAGGAATGCTAGCACAAAAACTGAAGGAAAGGAGATAGCTGCAAAATCTCTGCACACAATGCTTAGTTCTGAGAAGCAAACCATATGTGTCATGTTGTTTCATTTAGGTTTAAATCGTTAGGTGCTATACCCTCGGTTTTGCTTCCCTATATAGGAAATGCTAGTTTTAGACATACGAATGTTAGCACAAAAACTGAAGGAAAGGAGATAGCTGCAAAATCTCTGCAGACAATGCTTAGTTCTCAGTAGGAAATCATATGTGCCATGTTGTTTCATTTAGGTTTAAGGAGTTAGGTGCTATACCCTCGGTTATGCTTTCCTAAATAGGAAATGCTAATGTTAGACTTAGGAATGTTAGCACAAAAACTGAAGGAAAGGAGATAGCTGCAAAATCTGTACACAAGTCTTACTTCTCAGAAGCATCATATGTGCCATGTTATTTCATTTAGGTTTAAGGAGTTAGGTGCTATACCCTCAGTTATGCTTTCCTAAATAGGAAATGCTAGATTTAGAGATACGAATGTTAGCACAAAACCTGGAGGAAAGGAGATAGCTGCAAAATCTCTGCACAAAATGATTAGTTCTCAGAAGTAAATCATATGAGCCATGTTGTTTCATTTAGGTTTAAAGAGTTAGGTGGTAAACCCTCGGTTATGCTTTTGTATATAGGAAATGCTAGTGTTGGAGATAGGAATGTTAGCACAAAAACTTAAGGAAAGGATATAGCTGCAAAATGTCTGCACGCAATGCTTAGTTCTCAGAAGGAAATCATATGTGCCATGTTGTTTCATTTAGGTTAAAGAGTTAGGTGCTATACCCTCGGTTATGCTTTCCTATAATATAAATGTGAGTTTTAGATATAGGAATGTTAGCACAAAACCTGAAGGAAAGGAGATAGCTGCAAAATCTCTGCAAACAATGCTCAGTTCTCAGAAGGAAATGATATGTGCCATGTTGTTTCATTTAGATTTAAAGAGTTAAGTGCAATACCCTCGGTTATGCTTTGCAATATACGAAAAGCTAGTTTTCACAGAGGAATGTTAGCCCAAAAACTTATGGAAAGGAGATAGCTACAAAATCTCTGCAGACAATGTTTAGTTCTCCGAATATATCATATGTGCCATATTGTTTAATTTTGGTTTAAAGATTTAGGTGCTATACCTTCTTTTATGCTTTCCTATAAGGTAAATGCTTGTTTTAGATATAGGAATGTTATCACAAAACCAGAATGAAAGGAGATAGCTGCAAAATCTCAGCACACAATGCTTAGTTCTCAGAAGTAAATCATATGTGCCATGTTGTTTCATTTAGGTTTAAAGAGTTCTGTGCTATACCCACGGTTATGCTCTCCTATAGTGTAAATGCTAGTTTTAGACATACGAATGTTAGCACAAAAACTGAAGGAATGGAGATAGCTGCAAAATCTCTGCACACAATGCTTAGTTCTCAGAAGGAAATCATATGTGCCATGTTGTTTCATTTAGGTTTAAAGAGTTAGGTGGTAAACACTTGGTTATGCTTTCGTATATAGGAAATACTAGTGTTGGAGATGGGAATGTTAGCACAAAACCTGAAGGAAAGGAGATAGCTGCCAAATCTCTGCACACAATGCTTAGTTCTCAGGAGGAAATCATATGTGCCATGTTGTATCACTTAGGTTTAAAGAGTTAGGCGCTATACCCTCGGTCACGCTTTCCTAAACAGGAAATGCTAGTTTTAGAGATATGAATGTTAGCACAAAAACTGAAGGGAAGGGGATAGCTGCAAAATGTCTGCACACAATGCTTAGTTCTCAGAAGGAAATCATATGTGCCATGTTGTTTCATTTAGGTTTAAAGAATTAGGCGCTATACCCGCGGTCTCGCTTTCCTAAATAGGAAATGCTAGTTTTAGAGATACGAATGTTAGCACAAAACCTGAAGGAAAGGAGATAGCTGCCAAATCTCTGCACACAATGCTTAGTTCTCAGGAGGAAATCATATGTGCCATGTTGTATCACTTAGGTTTAAAGAGTTAGGCGCTATACCCTCGGTCACGCTTTCCTAATCAGGAAATGCTAGTTTTAGAGATATGAATGTTAGCACAAAAACTGAAGGAAAAGACATAGCTGCAAAATCTCTGCACACAATGCTTAGTTCTCAGAAGGAAATCATATGTGCCATGTTGTTTCATTTAGGTTTAAAGAGTTAGGCGCTATACCCTCGGTCACTCTTTACTAAAGAGGAAATGCTTGTGTTGGAGATAGGAATGTTAGCACAGAAACTTAAGGAAAGGAGATAGCTGCAAAATCTCTGCGCTCAATGCTTAGTTCTCAGAAGGAAATCATATGTACCATGTTGTTTCATTTAAGTTTAAAGAGTTATTTGCTATACCCTCTTTAATGCTTTTCTATAAGGTAATTGCTAGTTTTAGCTATAGGAATGTTACCACAAAAACTGAAGGAAAGGGGATAGCTGCAAAATGTCTGCACACAATGCTTAGTTCTTAGAAGGAAATCATATGTTCCATGTTGTTTCATTTAAGTTTAAAGAGTTAGGAGCTATAACCTCTTTTATGCTTTCCTATAAGGTAAATGCTAGTTTTAGATATAGGAATGTTATCACAAAAACTGAAGGAAAGGAGATAGCTGCAAAATCTCTGCACACAATGCTTAGCTCTCAGAAGGAAATCATATGTGCCATGATGTTTCATTTAGGTTTAAGGAGTTAGGTGCTATACCCTCGGTTATGATTTCCTATATTATAAATGCTAGTTTTAGATATAGGAATGTTAGCACAAAACTTGAAGGAAAGGATATAGCTGCAAAATCTCTGCAAACAATGCTCAGTTCTCAGAAGGAAATCATATGTGCCATGTTGTTACATTTTAGTTTAAAGAGTTAGGTGCTATACCCTCGGTTATGCTTTGCAATATAGGAAATGCTAGTTTTACACAGAGGAATGTTAGCACAAAAACTGAGGGAATGGAGATAGCTGCAAAATCTCTGCACGAAATGCTTAGTTCTCAGAAGGAAATCATATGTGCCATGTTGTTTCCTTTCGGTTTAAAGAGTTAGGTGATATACCCACAGTTATGCTTTGCAATATAGGAAATGCTAGTTTTACACAGAGGAATGTTAGCACAAAAACTGAATGAAAGGAGATAGCTGCAACATCTCTGCACACAATGCTTGGTTCTCAGAAGTAAATCATATGTGCCATGTTGTTTCATTTAGGTTTAAAGCGTTAGGTGTTATACTCTAGGTTATGCTTTCCAATATAGGAAATGCTAGTTTTAGAGATATGAATGTTAGCACAAAAACTGAAGGAAAGGGGATAGCTATAAAATGTCTGCACACAATGCATATTTCTCAGAAGGAAATCATATGTCCCATGATGTTTCATTTAAGTTTAAAGTGTTAGGTGCTATACCCTCTTTTATGCTTTCCTATAAGGTAAATGCTAGTTTTAGGTATAGGAATGTTATCACAAAAACTGAAGGAAAGGAGATAGCTGCAAAATCTCTGCACACAATGCTTAGTTCTCAGAAGGAAATCACATGAGCCATGTTTTTTCATTTAGGTTTAAAGAGTTAGGTGCTATACCCTCGGTTATGCTTTCCTATAGTGTAAATGCTAGTTTTAGGTACAGGGATGTTAGCACAAAAACTAAAGGAAAGGAGATAGCTGCAAAATCTCTGCACACAATGCTTACTTCTCAGAAGTAAATAATATGTGCCATGTTGTTTCATTTAGGTTTAAAGCATTAGGTGCTATACCCTCGGTTATGCTTTCCTGTATAGGAAATGCTAGTTTTAGACATACGAATGTTAGCAGAAAACCTGAAGAAAAGCAGATAGCTGCAAAATGTCTGCACACAATGCTTAGTTCTCAGAAGGAAATCATATGTGCCATGTTTTTTCATTCAGGGTTAAAGAGTTAGGTGTTATACCCTCCGTTATGCTTTCCTATAAGGTAAAAGCTAGTTTTAGAGATACGAATGTTAGCACAAAAACTGTAGGAAAGGGGATAGCTGCAAAATCTCTGCACACAATGCTTAGATCTCAGAAGAAAATCATATGTGCCATGTTATTTCATTTAAGTTTAAAGAGTTAGGTGCTATACCCTCGGTTATGCTTTGCAATATAGGAAATGCTAGTTTTACACAGAGGAATGTTAGCACAAAAACTGAAGGAATGGAGATAGCTGCAAAATCTCTGCATGCAATGCTTAGTTCTCAGAAGGATATCATATGTGCCATGTTGTTTCCTTTCGGTTTAAAGAGTTAGGTGATATACCCACAGTTATGCTTTGCAATATAGGAAATGCTAGTTTTACACAGAGGAATGTTAGCACAGAAACTGAATGAAAGGAGATAGCTGCAACATCTCTGCACACAATGCTTAGTTCTCAGAAGTAAATCATATCTGCAATATTGTTTCATTTACTTTTATAGCGTTAGGTGTTATACCCTCGGTTATGCTTTCCTTTTTAGGAAATGCTAGTTTTAGAGATATGAATGTTAGCACAAAAACTAAAGGAAAGGAGATAGCTGCAAAATCTCTGCACACAATGATTAGTTCTCAGAAGGAAATCATATGTGCCATGTTGTTTCATTTAAGTTTAAAGAGATAGGGGCTATACCCTCGGTCACGCTTTCCTAAATAGGAAATGCTACTTTTAGAGATAGGAATGTTAGCACAAAACCTGCAGGAAAGGCGATAGCTGCCAAATCTCTACACACAATGCTTAGTTCTCAGAAGGAAATCATATATGCCATGTTGTATCATTTAGGTTTAAAGAGTTAGGCGCTATACCCTCGGTCACGCTTTCCTAAATAGGAAATGCTAGTGTTGGAGACAGGAATGTTAGCACAGAAACTTAAGGAAAGGAGATAGCTGCAAAATCTCTGCACACAGTGCTTAGTTCTCAGAAGTAAATCATATGTGCCATGTTGTTTCATTTAGGTTTAAAGCGTTAGGTGTTATACCCTAGGTTATGCTTTCCAATATAGGAAATGCTAGTTTTAGAGATATGAATGTTAGCACAAAAACTGAAGGAAAGGGGATAGCTGTAAAATGCCTGCACTCAATGCATATTTCTCAGAAGGAAATCATATGTCCCATGATGTTTCATTTAAGTTTAAAGTGTTAGGTGCTATACCCTCTTTTAGGCTTTCCTCTAAGGTAAATGCTAGTTTTAGATAAAGGAATGTTATCACAAAAACTGAAGGAAAGGAGATAGCTGCAAAATCTCTGCACACAATGCTTAGTTCTCAGAAGGAAATCATATGTGCCATGTTGTTTCATTTAGGTTTAAGGAGTTAGGCGCTATACCCTCGGTTATGCTTTCCTAAAAAGGAAATGCTAGTTTTAGAGATACGAATGTTAGCACAAAACCTGAAGGAAAGGAGATAGCTGCAAAATCTCGGCACACAATGCTTACTCCTCAGAAGGAAATCATATGTGCCATGTTGTTTCATTTAGGTTTAAAGAGTTAGGCGCTATACCCTCGGTCTCGATTTCCTAAGTAGGAAATGCTAATTTTAGAGATATGAATGTTAGTACAAAACCTGAAGGAAAGGAGATAGCTGCCAAATCTCTGCACACAATGCTTAGTTCTCAGAAGTAAATCATATAAGCCATGTTGTTTCATTTAGGTTTAAAGAGTTTGGTGGTAAACCCTCGGTTATGCTTTCGTATATAGGAAATGCTAGTGTTGGAGATAGGAATGTTAGCACAAAAACTTAAGGAAAGGATATAGCTGCAAAATCTCTGCACACAATGCTTAGTTCTCAGAAGTAAATCATATGAGCCATGTTTTTTCATTTAGGTTTAAAGAGTTAGGTGGTAAACGCTCGGTTATGCTTTCGTATATCGTAAATGCTAGTGTTGGAGATAGAAATGTTAGCACAAAAACTTAAGGAAAGGATATAGCTGCAAAATCTCTACACTCAATGCTTAGTTCTCAGGAGAAAAACATATGTGCCATGTTGTTTCATTTAAGTTTAAAACGTTAGGTGTTAAACCCTCGGTTATGCTTTCCAATATAGGAAAAGCTAGTTTTAGAGATACGAATGTTAGCACAAAAACTGAAGGAAAGGGGATAGCTGCAAAATGTCTGCACACAATGCTTAGTTCTCAGAAGGAAATCATATGTGCCATGTTGTTTCACTTAGGTTTAAATAGTTAGGTGCTATACCCTCGGTTATGCTTTGCAATATATGGAATGCTAGTTTTACACAGAGGAATGTTAGCACAAAAACTGAATGAAAGGAGATAGGTGCAAAATCTCTGCACACAATGCTTAGTTCTCAGAAGTAAGTCATATGTGCCATGTTGTTTCATTTAGGTTTAAAGAGTTAGGAGCTATACCCTATTTTATGCTTTCCTATAGGAAAAATGTTAGTTTTAGATACAGGAATGTTAGCACAAAAACTGAAGGAAAGGAGATAGCTGCAAATCTCTGCACACAATGCTTAGTTCTCAGAAGGAAATCATATGTGCCAAGTTGTTTCATTTAGGTTTAAAGCGGTAGGTGCTATACGCTCGGTTTTGCTTTCCTATATAGGAAATGCTAGTTTTAGACATACGAATGTTAGCACAAAAACTTAAGGAAAGGATATAGCTACAAAATCTATGCACACAATGCTTAGTTCTCAGAAGGAAATCATATGTGCCATGTTGTTTCATTTAAGTTTAAAGAGTTAGGTGCTTTATCCTCTTTTATGCTTTCTTATAGGGAAATGATAGTTTTAGATATAGGAATGTTATCAAAAAACTGAAGGACAGGAGATAGCTGCAAAATCTCTGCACACAGTGCTTACTTCTCAGAAGGAAATCATATGTGCCATATTTTTTCATTTAGGTTTAAAGAGTTAGGTGCTATACCCTCGGTTATGCTTTCCTATATTATAAAGGCTAGTTTTAGATATAGGAATGATAGCACAAAACTTGAAGGAAAGGAGATAGCTGCAAAATCTCTGCAAACAATGCTCAGTTCTCAGAAGGAAATCATATGTGCCATGTTGTTTCATTTCGGTTTAAAGAGTTAGGTGGTATACCCTCGGTTATGCTCTCCTATAGTGTAAATGCTAGTTTTAGATATAGGAATGCTAGCACAAAAACTGAAGGAAAGGAGATAGCTGCAAAATCTCTGCACACAATGCTTAGTTCTGAGAAGCAAACCATATGTGTCATGTTGTTTCATTTAGGTTTAAATCGTTAGGTGCTATACCCTCGGTTTTGCTTCCCTATATAGGAAATGCTAGTTTTAGACATACGAATGTTAGCACAAAAACTGAAGGAAAGGAGATAGCTGCAAAATCTCTGCAGACAATGCTTAGTTCTCAGTAGGAAATCATATGTGCCATGTTGTTTCATTTAGGTTTAAGGAGTTAGGTGCTATACCCTCGGTTATGCTTTCCTAAATAGGAAATGCTAATGTTAGACTTAGGAATGTTAGCACAAAAACTGAAGGAAAGGAGATAGCTGCAAAATCTGTACACAAGTCTTACTTCTCAGAAGCATCATATGTGCCATGTTATTTCATTTAGGTTTAAGGAGTTAGGTGCTATACCCTCAGTTATGCTTTCCTAAATAGGAAATGCTAGATTTAGAGATACGAATGTTAGCACAAAACCTGGAGGAAAGGAGATAGCTGCAAAATCTCTGCACAAAATGATTAGTTCTCAGAAGTAAATCATATGAGCCATGTTGTTTCATTTAGGTTTAAAGAGTTAGGTGGTAAACCCTCGGTTATGCTTTTGTATATAGGAAATGCTAGTGTTGGAGATAGGAATGTTAGCACAAAAACTTAAGGAAAGGATATAGCTGCAAAATGTCTGCACGCAATGCTTAGTTCTCAGAAGGAAATCATATGTGCCATGTTGTTTCATTTAGGTTAAAGAGTTAGGTGCTATACCCTCGGTTATGCTTTCCTATAATATAAATGTGAGTTTTAGATATAGGAATGTTAGCACAAAACCTGAAGGAAAGGAGATAGCTGCAAAATCTCTGCAAACAATGCTCAGTTCTCAGAAGGAAATGATATGTGCCATGTTGTTTCATTTAGATTTAAAGAGTTAAGTGCAATACCCTCGGTTATGCTTTGCAATATACGAAAAGCTAGTTTTCACAGAGGAATGTTAGCCCAAAAACTTATGGAAAGGAGATAGCTACAAAATCTCTGCAGACAATGTTTAGTTCTCCGAATATATCATATGTGCCATATTGTTTAATTTTGGTTTAAAGATTTAGGTGCTATACCTTCTTTTATGCTTTCCTATAAGGTAAATGCTTGTTTTAGATATAGGAATGTTATCACAAAACCAGAATGAAAGGAGATAGCTGCAAAATCTCAGCACACAATGCTTAGTTCTCAGAAGTAAATCATATGTGCCATGTTGTTTCATTTAGGTTTAAAGAGTTCTGTGCTATACCCACGGTTATGCTCTCCTATAGTGTAAATGCTAGTTTTAGACATACGAATGTTAGCACAAAAACTGAAGGAATGGAGATAGCTGCAAAATCTCTGCACACAATGCTTAGTTCTCAGAAGGAAATCATATGTGCCATGTTGTTTCATTTAGGTTTAAAGAGTTAGGTGGTAAACACTTGGTTATGCTTTCGTATATAGGAAATACTAGTGTTGGAGATGGGAATGTTAGCACAAAACCTGAAGGAAAGGAGATAGCTGCCAAATCTCTGCACACAATGCTTAGTTCTCAGGAGGAAATCATATGTGCCATGTTGTATCACTTAGGTTTAAAGAGTTAGGCGCTATACCCTCGGTCACGCTTTCCTAAACAGGAAATGCTAGTTTTAGAGATATGAATGTTAGCACAAAAACTGAAGGGAAGGGGATAGCTGCAAAATGTCTGCACACAATGCTTAGTTCTCAGAAGGAAATCATATGTGCCATGTTGTTTCATTTAGGTTTAAAGAATTAGGCGCTATACCCGCGGTCTCGCTTTCCTAAATAGGAAATGCTAGTTTTAGAGATACGAATGTTAGCACAAAACCTGAAGGAAAGGAGATAGCTGCCAAATCTCTGCACACAATGCTTAGTTCTCAGGAGGAAATCATATGTGCCATGTTGTATCACTTAGGTTTAAAGAGTTAGGCGCTATACCCTCGGTCACGCTTTCCTAATCAGGAAATGCTAGTTTTAGAGATATGAATGTTAGCACAAAAACTGAAGGAAAAGACATAGCTGCAAAATCTCTGCACACAATGCTTAGTTCTCAGAAGGAAATCATATGTGCCATGTTGTTTCATTTAGGTTTAAAGAGTTAGGCGCTATACCCTCGGTCACTCTTTACTAAAGAGGAAATGCTTGTGTTGGAGATAGGAATGTTAGCACAGAAACTTAAGGAAAGGAGATAGCTGCAAAATCTCTGCGCTCAATGCTTAGTTCTCAGAAGGAAATCATATGTACCATGTTGTTTCATTTAAGTTTAAAGAGTTATTTGCTATACCCTCTTTAATGCTTTTCTATAAGGTAATTGCTAGTTTTAGCTATAGGAATGTTACCACAAAAACTGAAGGAAAGGGGATAGCTGCAAAATGTCTGCACACAATGCTTAGTTCTTAGAAGGAAATCATATGTTCCATGTTGTTTCATTTAAGTTTAAAGAGTTAGGAGCTATAACCTCTTTTATGCTTTCCTATAAGGTAAATGCTAGTTTTAGATATAGGAATGTTATCACAAAAACTGAAGGAAAGGAGATAGCTGCAAAATCTCTGCACACAATGCTTAGCTCTCAGAAGGAAATCATATGTGCCATGATGTTTCATTTAGGTTTAAGGAGTTAGGTGCTATACCCTCGGTTATGATTTCCTATATTATAAATGCTAGTTTTAGATATAGGAATGTTAGCACAAAACTTGAAGGAAAGGATATAGCTGCAAAATCTCTGCAAACAATGCTCAGTTCTCAGAAGGAAATCATATGTGCCATGTTGTTACATTTTAGTTTAAAGAGTTAGGTGCTATACCCTCGGTTATGCTTTGCAATATAGGAAATGCTAGTTTTACACAGAGGAATGTTAGCACAAAAACTGAGGGAATGGAGATAGCTGCAAAATCTCTGCACGAAATGCTTAGTTCTCAGAAGGAAATCATATGTGCCATGTTGTTTCCTTTCGGTTTAAAGAGTTAGGTGATATACCCACAGTTATGCTTTGCAATATAGGAAATGCTAGTTTTACACAGAGGAATGTTAGCACAAAAACTGAATGAAAGGAGATAGCTGCAACATCTCTGCACACAATGCTTGGTTCTCAGAAGTAAATCATATGTGCCATGTTGTTTCATTTAGGTTTAAAGCGTTAGGTGTTATACTCTAGGTTATGCTTTCCAATATAGGAAATGCTAGTTTTAGAGATATGAATGTTAGCACAAAAACTGAAGGAAAGGGGATAGCTATAAAATGTCTGCACACAATGCATATTTCTCAGAAGGAAATCATATGTCCCATGATGTTTCATTTAAGTTTAAAGTGTTAGGTGCTATACCCTCTTTTATGCTTTCCTATAAGGTAAATGCTAGTTTTAGGTATAGGAATGTTATCACAAAAACTGAAGGAAAGGAGATAGCTGCAAAATCTCTGCACACAATGCTTAGTTCTCAGAAGGAAATCACATGAGCCATGTTTTTTCATTTAGGTTTAAAGAGTTAGGTGCTATACCCTCGGTTATGCTTTCCTATAGTGTAAATGCTAGTTTTAGGTACAGGGATGTTAGCACAAAAACTAAAGGAAAGGAGATAGCTGCAAAATCTCTGCACACAATGCTTACTTCTCAGAAGTAAATAATATGTGCCATGTTGTTTCATTTAGGTTTAAAGCATTAGGTGCTATACCCTCGGTTATGCTTTCCTGTATAGGAAATGCTAGTTTTAGACATACGAATGTTAGCAGAAAACCTGAAGAAAAGCAGATAGCTGCAAAATGTCTGCACACAATGCTTAGTTCTCAGAAGGAAATCATATGTGCCATGTTTTTTCATTCAGGGTTAAAGAGTTAGGTGTTATACCCTCCGTTATGCTTTCCTATAAGGTAAAAGCTAGTTTTAGAGATACGAATGTTAGCACAAAAACTGTAGGAAAGGGGATAGCTGCAAAATCTCTGCACACAATGCTTAGATCTCAGAAGAAAATCATATGTGCCATGTTATTTCATTTAAGTTTAAAGAGTTAGGTGCTATACCCTCGGTTATGCTTTGCAATATAGGAAATGCTAGTTTTACACAGAGGAATGTTAGCACAAAAACTGAAGGAATGGAGATAGCTGCAAAATCTCTGCATGCAATGCTTAGTTCTCAGAAGGATATCATATGTGCCATGTTGTTTCCTTTCGGTTTAAAGAGTTAGGTGATATACCCACAGTTATGCTTTGCAATATAGGAAATGCTAGTTTTACACAGAGGAATGTTAGCACAGAAACTGAATGAAAGGAGATAGCTGCAACATCTCTGCACACAATGCTTAGTTCTCAGAAGTAAATCATATCTGCAATATTGTTTCATTTACTTTTATAGCGTTAGGTGTTATACCCTCGGTTATGCTTTCCTTTTTAGGAAATGCTAGTTTTAGAGATATGAATGTTAGCACAAAAACTAAAGGAAAGGAGATAGCTGCAAAATCTCTGCACACAATGATTAGTTCTCAGAAGGAAATCATATGTGCCATGTTGTTTCATTTAAGTTTAAAGAGATAGGGGCTATACCCTCGGTCACGCTTTCCTAAATAGGAAATGCTACTTTTAGAGATAGGAATGTTAGCACAAAACCTGCAGGAAAGGCGATAGCTGCCAAATCTCTACACACAATGCTTAGTTCTCAGAAGGAAATCATATATGCCATGTTGTATCATTTAGGTTTAAAGAGTTAGGCGCTATACCCTCGGTCACGCTTTCCTAAATAGGAAATGCTAGTGTTGGAGACAGGAATGTTAGCACAGAAACTTAAGGAAAGGAGATAGCTGCAAAATCTCTGCACACAGTGCTTAGTTCTCAGAAGTAAATCATATGTGCCATGTTGTTTCATTTAGGTTTAAAGCGTTAGGTGTTATACCCTAGGTTATGCTTTCCAATATAGGAAATGCTAGTTTTAGAGATATGAATGTTAGCACAAAAACTGAAGGAAAGGGGATAGCTGTAAAATGCCTGCACTCAATGCATATTTCTCAGAAGGAAATCATATGTCCCATGATGTTTCATTTAAGTTTAAAGTGTTAGGTGCTATACCCTCTTTTAGGCTTTCCTCTAAGGTAAATGCTAGTTTTAGATAAAGGAATGTTATCACAAAAACTGAAGGAAAGGAGATAGCTGCAAAATCTCTGCACACAATGCTTAGTTCTCAGAAGGAAATCATATGTGCCATGTTGTTTCATTTAGGTTTAAGGAGTTAGGCGCTATACCCTCGGTTATGCTTTCCTAAAAAGGAAATGCTAGTTTTAGAGATACGAATGTTAGCACAAAACCTGAAGGAAAGGAGATAGCTGCAAAATCTCGGCACACAATGCTTACTCCTCAGAAGGAAATCATATGTGCCATGTTGTTTCATTTAGGTTTAAAGAGTTAGGCGCTATACCCTCGGTCTCGATTTCCTAAGTAGGAAATGCTAATTTTAGAGATATGAATGTTAGTACAAAACCTGAAGGAAAGGAGATAGCTGCCAAATCTCTGCACACAATGCTTAGTTCTCAGAAGTAAATCATATAAGCCATGTTGTTTCATTTAGGTTTAAAGAGTTTGGTGGTAAACCCTCGGTTATGCTTTCGTATATAGGAAATGCTAGTGTTGGAGATAGGAATGTTAGCACAAAAACTTAAGGAAAGGATATAGCTGCAAAATCTCTGCACACAATGCTTAGTTCTCAGAAGTAAATCATATGAGCCATGTTTTTTCATTTAGGTTTAAAGAGTTAGGTGGTAAACGCTCGGTTATGCTTTCGTATATCGTAAATGCTAGTGTTGGAGATAGAAATGTTAGCACAAAAACTTAAGGAAAGGATATAGCTGCAAAATCTCTACACTCAATGCTTAGTTCTCAGGAGAAAAACATATGTGCCATGTTGTTTCATTTAAGTTTAAAACGTTAGGTGTTAAACCCTCGGTTATGCTTTCCAATATAGGAAAAGCTAGTTTTAGAGATACGAATGTTAGCACAAAAACTGAAGGAAAGGGGATAGCTGCAAAATGTCTGCACACAATGCTTAGTTCTCAGAAGGAAATCATATGTGCCATGTTGTTTCACTTAGGTTTAAATAGTTAGGTGCTATACCCTCGGTTATGCTTTGCAATATATGGAATGCTAGTTTTACACAGAGGAATGTTAGCACAAAAAACTGAATGAAAGGAGATAGGTGCAAAATCTCTGCACACAATGCTTAGTTCTCAGAAGTAAGTCATATGTGCCATGTTGTTTCATTTAGGTTTAAAGAGTTAGGAGCTATACCCTATTTTATGCTTTCCTATAGGAAAAATGTTAGTTTTAGATACAGGAATGTTAGCACAAAAACTGAAGGAAAGGAGATAGCTGCAAATCTCTGCACACAATGCTTAGTTCTCAGAAGGAAATCATATGTGCCAAGTTGTTTCATTTAGGTTTAAAGCGGTAGGTGCTATACGCTCGGTTTTGCTTTCCTATATAGGAAATGCTAGTTTTAGACATACGAATGTTAGCACAAAAACTTAAGGAAAGGATATAGCTACAAAATCTATGCACACAATGCTTAGTTCTCAGAAGGAAATCATATGTGCCATGTTGTTTCATTTAAGTTTAAAGAGTTAGGTGCTTTATCCTCTTTTATGCTTTCTTATAGGGAAATGATAGTTTTAGATATAGGAATGTTATCAAAAAACTGAAGGACAGGAGATAGCTGCAAAATCTCTGCACACAGTGCTTACTTCTCAGAAGGAAATCATATGTGCCATATTTTTTCATTTAGGTTTAAAGAGTTAGGTGCTATACCCTCGGTTATGCTTTCCTATATTATAAAGGCTAGTTTTAGATATAGGAATGATAGCACAAAACTTGAAGGAAAGGAGATAGCTGCAAAATCTCTGCAAACAATGCTCAGTTCTCAGAAGGAAATCATATGTGCCATGTTGTTTCATTTCGGTTTAAAGAGTTAGGTGGTATACCCCTCGGTTATGCTCTCCTATAGTGTAAATGCTAGTTTTAGATATAGGAATGCTAGCACAAAAACTGAAGGAAAGGAGATAGCTGCAAAATCTCTGCACACAATGCTTAGTTCTGAGAAGCAAACCATATGTGTCATGTTGTTTCATTTAGGTTTAAATCGTTAGGTGCTATACCCTCGGTTTTGCTTCCCTATATAGGAAAA